>NW_026695306.1:0-1200000 GCF_028974205.1 Penicillium antarcticum | reverse complement strand
ACCTCTGAGCGTTGGGGAGATGTCGGAGATGTCCACAATGAGGCTTGGTTGAGAGTGAGGTGAGTTCGAGAGTCGGAGAAATCAGCGTGCACCAATATCACCTCTCCTCTCTTTATCCTAAGCCCAAGCCCCGTCACGTGTAAGCAGAGGGGTTTAATTCGGCTGCGTTGATATGCTGGCTTGAAAATTACCACCGTAGAGCATTGTATCGAAATCAATGTTCAGATCTCAGAGGTGACAAGGTGAAGACTACACTGCCTCTATAGGCAATCAGGATACCCGTGACCATGGTTGTGTTGGCAATCGACACCTGAAGTCTCAGGCCAAGTTCGCGGACCCAGTCTACTCGGCAATTGACCTACACTGACAATGCTGAAGTCATTCGAGTAAAACATATTGGCCTGTTATAAATCTATAAATCTAGTCAAGATGTTCCAAATGATCTTCATACTATATATGCCCTACCCTACTACCAGCATAACCCCAAGCCCACAACCAGGCCCGAAAGACCACTCAAGCTGACGCGTCCCCATTCGAGCTTTCCCCAGCGCGTACAAGAGCTCGGCAAAAGAGCTTGGCACATTAAGGATATGGATCAGGCCCGCCAAGCCATAGTAATAGCCAGGGCTAAAAAAAAGAAACCTCCGAAAAAAAGGGATAGAGTGACCTGTCAACACTGACCACAAATATCTACCTGGCCTTAGACGCCCAACAGCTCCCTCAGTGCACAATGGACACAAAAGCAACCCCAGATGTTGAGAAATCCATTTCTTCTTCGAAATTGTCACCAGCGGACAATCACGATGTAGCACATGCTCACGTCGTCCTAATCCCCAAGCCTAGTACCCACCCCCGGGACCCTCTGGTATGCATAATACTTGATATGTAATGTTCCTTTCTGGTCCCGACTAATTGACCTCTTCTAGAGCTGGTGTCAACACCGCAAGCACATGATCCTAGCAGTATTATGCCTCGCCTCATTTGCCGGCGCAATCGCGCCCTTGTCCGGCCAACTCAACCTCGCTGACCAAGAAAAGCTATACAACAAATCAAAGATTGAAGAATCATACGCAGTGCGTCATAACCATCTATCCAAATTCAACCCAATAGTTTCCCCAAATCTAACAAACCCCAGAACTCAGCCGCCCTAGCAGGCATGGCGGCTGGTCCATTCTTCTTCGCCCCAATTGCACACAGACTAGGGCGCAGCTCTGTAATCTTCTGGTGTGTGGCTTGCACAACAGTATGTCAGATCTGGGGTGCGGTGATGACAAACCCGAAAAATTACATTCCCTACGTGATGTCGCGGCTCTTTGCCGGTTTCTTCGGCGCAGTGCCTACAGTACTTGGACCGCGTATCGTTACCGATCTATTCTTTCTGCATCAGCGGGGTCGTGCATTTACTGTTCTGCATATGGCTTTCTTGTTCGGGACTATTGCCGGACCTACGTTCTCCGGATTCGTCTCTGCGCACTCTTTCTTCCCGGTGGAGTTCTGGTGGACGGTTGGATTACTAGGATTCACACTGCTCTGCTGCTTCTTCTTCCTCGAAGAAACTGGTTTTGATCGTACGTGCTTTGAAAAGAACCCAGATATCCCAAACGGGAGAATTGCCAATCGAATCGCGACATTCTTCCCTGGCAACCGGGTTGTAGGGCCGACAACATGGAAAGAAACAGTACGTCCAACCCACCATACCCAACCCACCATACCCAACCCAAAAACAATCCAATCCAATGCAGTCCAATCTAACATAAAACCGCAGGCCCAAATCGGCCTAACCCCCCTCCTAATAGGCCTCTGCCCAGCAACAATAATAATGGGTACATTCACCCTAATATCCTTCGGCTTCTACGTAGGCGTGAACGCCCTCACGCCAGTGTGGCTACAGAAGCCAGTAAGCGCAGGCGGGTACGGCTTCAGCCTGGAACAAAACGCAGCATTCACATTTAGCCACTGGATAGGCATAATCGTCGTCCAATTCTACGGCCACTGCCTCAACGACTCAGTACCCTTTTACCTGGCACGGCGCTTCAACAACGGAGTCTGGAAGCCCGAGTATAGACTGCACGTGTTGTGGCTTCCCAGTCTTGTGCTTAATCCAATCGGATTGGGGATTTTCGGGGCAGCGTTGCAGTATAATCTGCATTATATGGTGCTTGCGCTGGGGGTTTTCATTGTTACGATTGGGTCTCTTGGGAGTGTGCCTGTTACAGTTAATTATATTGTTGAGTGCTTCAAGGGGTATCCTGCTGAGGTGGGGGTTGTTGTTGGGGCTTATCGCATTGTTTATGGGTTGACTATTGGGTTTTATATTGACGGGTGGGTAGAGGGTGTTGGGGTTGGGTGGGTTTATGGGATGATGGCTTTTTTTGCGGTTGTTTCCTTCTTCTTTGTTATGTTACTTATGTGGAAGGGGGAGGTGATAAGGAGGATTAGGTTTGGGGGATTGGGGTCCAGTGAGGAGGGTGAACGGTTGGTTGGGGAGTAAGTATAGGCGAGTGGAGAGTGGTATATAGTGTGTCTTTGGGAGAATGATTGGATTTTTGGGGCTTTACATGCAGTACAGTAGTTATAATGCTAATTTCAGATACCTGGCTATACAATACTGTGCCTGGTCAGGCCTTTTGCTGCCCAATACTGCCATACATATAAACCACACCTACTGTATTGTGTCTGGTCTGAATCCCCATGCCCAGGCCAAATCACGATAGCCGGCTAAGATTATGGTGTTTCGTCGACCGATTTGAGGGAGGGTATCTCTGAGCTCGAATTCTAATTAGCTACATGCGGGCAAGAAATCATGATATAGACTGGTTGTCACGGTATGAAATGGACATCACGATTCAAACTGGGTCTTAGATGATAAGACATAGCAAACAAGTGTATCAGAATACAAGGTATGCAAACTCTAAAGCCTTGCAGTATTTAGGTTTCGCCATTGAAATTTTGTGTTTGACAGTATGCGGTCCAGCCAGAAGGGAACCACTCTGACGGCCCCGACGATCTCGGCATGCCGAGCTTGATATGCTGCTGGGGCTGTTTTCACCCATGTGGAGAATATAGATCGATTGTGGATTCGGGTTAAGTGCCAGACTAAATGACAGTACAGTACGAAGTAGATGTAAGGATTACACGGGAATAAAGTTTGATATGAGATCAGCAGTAAATTTTGGAAATGGTAAAAAGAAAAATGAACACCTGCTAAGCTGTTTAAATAGAATTATGTACGACAATGTTACAAAAAGAAACATCCAAGAAATGGCGTTGCGGGAGCAAAAAGGACTCAACCGACAACAGTCTAAACCAAGGAATATATATATCAAGCTATAAAAACAAGTTTAAAGCATGATCATGAAGACACCGGAGGCAATAGCAGCAACGGCGTAAGCACCGGCCTGCCAGCTGCCAATGTGAACAGACTGGGGAACAGTGCCCACGGCGATACCAGAAGAGGTCGCGCCGCTGCCGGAGCTGGAGCCAGAGGCGGCAGCACCAGAGGAGGCAGCAAGGCCACCGGAGACGGCACCAGTGCCGGCGGAGCCAGCAGCGCTCATCTGGGTAGCACAAGAGCCGGAGGCGGTGGTGGTCTTCTGGGTGGAGGCAGCACCATTAAAGCCGCAAGCGGAGGCACCGGCCTTGGACTTGTTCTTCTTGTAGTACTGGTTCATGGCCCAGGCGAGACGCTGCTTGGTGGAGCACATGGAGTAAGCACCGTACTCACCGCTGGTGGCGTTGGAGTTCACACCGTCCATGACGCCATCAACACCACCGAGGTAGGAGAAGGTGTTGGTGATCAGCTTGGTGGAGATATCGTCGACGGGGACACACTCCAGGGAGTTGTACATGCACTCGCAGAGGTCGGCGTTGGGCGATGGGGGCAGCTTGGAGGCGGCGTTCCAGTCAGAGCCGATGGTGGGGCAGCTGCGGCCGACGGTGGTCGAGACGGAGTAGTCGCTCATGGCGACACCGGTGGGGGTAGCGGACTTCATTTGCTTGGAGAGGTTGGTAAAGTCGGGGAGGGTGCTGACGGAGCTGCCGTCGGCGGAGACCAGACCGTACTTGTTGGCTTCCTCGTAGTACATGTAGACGATACCACCGGACCACACGTCGTTCATCTTGTCACCGTAGAGGACGGGAACATCGGTGAACTTGCGGGGACGCACTTCATTGCAGCCGTACTCGGAGAAGAAGGCAGGAACGGGGTAGTCCTTGAACTCCTCGGTACGCTCGGAGTAGCCGGACTCCTTGAAGGTGGAGTCACCGCACCACTCGTAGATGTTGTAACCGAAGAAGTCAATGGAGTCGGACGCGTCATCGCAGACGAGGTAGTTGGAGACCTGCTCACGAACAGTCTGGTCGTCGTCGGTGGCGTAACCGACAGAGAGGGAGGAACGGTAGTCCTTCTGCTTGATGTAGGACTTCATATCACGGACGGCAGCCTTGACGTAGGCCATGGAGTTGGTGTTGTTAACCTTGTTGGAGACCTCGTTTCCGGCGAAGAAACCGATAACGTTGGGGTACTTGGCGAAAGCATCGACAACCTGAGAGTAGCGAGTGAAGAGGTCGGCATTCCAGGTAGGGTCGTCGGACACAATGGACTCGGTGGGCGAAGACAGATCGGTGATCAGGTAGATACCGGCATCGGCGAGAGCGTTCATGCACTCATCGTGGTCCTTGCTGGGATCGACAGCGTAGGTACGGACGACGTTGGTGCGGAGCTCGGTCAGGTACTGGATATCACGCTTGCAGCTGTCGATATCGGCGAGAGGGTCGGTGTACTTGGCATCACCGGAGGCACCGTTGCGGGCGGTGTAGTCAGGCTGGTAAGCAACACCACGAATGTAGAACTCGGTGCCATTGTTGGAGTAGAAGAACTTCTTGCCCTTAATCTCAATGCTGGGGACATCGGCCATGGCCGCACCCAAGAGGGTGAGACCAGCAATGATGGAAGTCTTCATTGTGTATAGTAATGAGTGACAACACAAAAGCGAATGTATGAAAAAAGAAGAGGAATTGGGGCTTTGGAGAAGAAAAGGGCTGGAAGGGGATGGCAGTGGAGTAGGGGGGTGTACGCATCACCGGGCTGTGCGGAAGTTACAGTACAGTCTATTGGTGTTTATTTGCGTTCTTTGTGTATATTTGTGTATGTTCCTTTTCCAGGTACAGCAAATCACAGTGAACGATTGGTGGTGATAGTAGAGAATAGATTTGATGTCCCACATCATTGGTCCCTGTTGACCCTGAGTCCCCACTTGTATCTTTCCCCTGTGGATCATTTCACGGTGTTTTGCCACTTTCCACTACAAACCCCCTGAAACATGGTATTGACTAGTAATTGGCAATTGGGGCCTTTCAAGACCCTGGACCCTGATAGGGTGTGGTGGACCGCTTTCTTACTCAATTTCGGGCTGACATCCCTTTTTTTCCCTTTTTCCTGTTACAAGTTCAGTGTGGAATGTGAATGTAAACCGATGACCTGAAGTGCGTCACTTTCTAAAGCTTGTCTCTCGCCAAGGGATGATCAATGCTTGCTTATGATGCCGTTCGGTATGCCTATGTCTGGGCAGTCTGGGCAGTCTGGGCGGTCTCCATTCCTGATCCAATGTGGTCAGCACATGGCTACTCTCAAATTTGTGTTCTACCCTACTCCGTAAATCATAGCATACAACTATTGAGAATGTCTCACGATGTCGCTTACTTGGTACTCCATAGAGAGCACGGACTATCCAAGTCAGTGGGTATGGGTCAAAGTTACAGTCCCCTTTATATCCAATTCATGGCTCTGGATCACATCCGAAACATCAAATCCCTGCTGCCTATGCCGTCTCAAAAAGACCATCCATTCCACTATTTTATAGCACTCATCTACGAAATTGACATCTTAATCAGAATAACCTCAAACCTTATCTCCCAATTGATCTTCCTGCTATTGCATGTGATTCCATCGATCGGTGGGTCGAAACTACAACACGGAACATCAAATTTACAGGGGCGATCAGACGGCACAGCAGGCAACATTGATACATTATATCTCTTGGTCCAATATCTGCATGTACACACGGCCCGTCTTTACCGCTGAGCTCTATCTCATGCATGCACACCCAGGGTACGAAGTACATTACAAAAATAGTGATTCCGTTCTCTAGTAACTAGCAGCTAGTACCTTACTATAGCTCAGGTCTGTAGATGCGGCTACCCCTGACTATCAATCACGTCAGAGGCGGGTCCGTCTCTTTCGGGGAAGCATGTCGTGTTCCCCAAGGGGCTTAACCAGGGCGGAACGATACTCTTCTCCCATGATTTCCTGTACCAAGCTTTTGTGGCGGCGGGATGTAGCTTTGTTTATGGGTCGTTGTGGGTTCTTCGCTTGTTTGCTCTCTCGCTTCTAGGGTGCTCTATTGTATGCGCTATTTTTTAGGCGTTGGGGCTGTGTGAACTTTGGCCTGGCTTACTTTTGTGTACTTCGTGGAAAGAGATAGAAGGCATTTGTTTTGATCGTTACGGCTAAGTAGTTTTGTTCTCAGGCGTTAACGCTTGTGTTCATGGGGCTGCAATTGTATGCGAAGTATACTGAGAGAAAGTTTCTACATACATATACTAGAAAATACAAGCTGAGAGGGTAACAATGGATCTTTGACAATGATAACATACATGTGCAGGGAGCTTAAGGTATGATTGGTCGTAGCTACGGGCTCTAGTTTCCTCGGACTTTCTGGAAATCAATTCAATGCACTGGATCTCATCAATCATACCCGCAGAACTGACGTACGGTAAAGAAGCAGCATTGGATATTCCAGTGTTAAACATGCTTATCTTGTTTTAACACTTCCTATGTTTGTGTTGTGATGGGTTTACTCTACATGAAACAGCACGAGACTTGTCTAATGGCATTGATTAATATTCAGACACTAACGCCAACATATAACAAAGCAGGGTTTAACCTGAGCCCTCTGGGTCTGATATTCCCTTTCTGTGTCAGTCTATCAGCGAGCTTGAGCAATTGGTAATGATGCAGAGGTAGGCCAATCCTCTACCAAGAAGAGGAGGGTTCTGACTAGAAGTAACTGCCCTGAAGACAGCTTGTAGAAGGTATATCTGAACATTTGATGCAAATCCATTTCCTAACGCATTTTGGGCTACCTCACTCTAAATTACTTTGGGATGATATCAGTAGCACATTGAGAGTCCATTATATATTGATGGAGAAAAAGCACTGGCAACAGCACTAGCCGAACTTATAATCCCTATTTAGACCGTGTAAACTGTTGAATTGTTAAAAATATTCTTTCATGGCTATGTATCGTTCTTCGGACCGGGGTTGTTTGGTGCCATGTTTGAAGTTTACCAACGTGCTTGTTCGTAGTCAGTCTAGACATGTAAATGCAGGTACAGATGTCGGCATAAGCCGTTAGTGAATAAGCCGATTCGGGTTGTACTCCGTGTAACCGAAACATCTATTTGAGCCCAGCTCTTGATGCGCAAGGCTAAACGAAGCAACTTTCCCTTTAGCATGCGAAGTAAGTATAAAATATATGAGACCTTCTACTAGATGGAAAGATTATGAGCTTATTATATCATAAAGTAAGTAACTGTGGGAAATGTACTTGTAGAGTGCAAAACTGGACAGAATCCCAGCAATGCTGACCAGCCCAGATAGGACTGGAGTAGGCAACCATTTTTGTTTAGCCGCAGTGGGCCCCGGATTCCCATAGGGCTGATTTTCCCATCCCTACAGTTTCTCTTCTCTTTTCAATCGCATCCGTCCTAGACCAAGGCGATTTCCCAGGAAGATGCCCATATCACATATTATCAGTGCTGGCTCGTGTTCTTCATCTCACTCAGCTTAAGACACAGCCCGAACACAGGCTATAATGCAGCCCAATTACCACAGGCTAACCTTGCGACTCGCAGGACTCGAAAGGTGACAGACACTTACGTCGCCTATCAAAAATGACCGCTGGTCACATATTCCCGCCAACCAACCGAGATCATTGGCTTTCGAAGGGTCAAAGAGCCCAAGCCACCGACGTCTACGATATTCTGCCTGAGCCGTCTCACCACTGTCTTACAGAAGCTCTACAATGGGTGCCAATATAGACTCAGTCATGCGAAATATACGCCGTTGGGGCTTCTTCCTAGGGCAGCTGGCGCCTACAGCAGGGCAGCACAAGCACAAACACCGGCCAACACGTGATCATGCATCCCGAGGCATTCAAAGAAATGAAAAGGGGTTGTGGCGTCCACTTCGCCTGTGGAAACCATTCCTCGACATTTAATTGACTCAAACATGCCAAGAGTGGACCACATCCACTATGCTTCTGTGCAATTTCCTCCCAATGAGTTGGAGCCTTCGATGTTCGGTCTTTGGGAGCATAATCAGTCTGCAGCACTGCCCGAGAAAAAGTCCAAGATCAATGCGGTGTGACAATATCGCAGTTGCAGACGATCCCAGAAAACAAGTTTATGCTGCCAAGAGCCCAAGCATAAAGCAAGAAAGCTTCGCGGACTGGAAGCTTTCTAATTTCCTTGGTTAGTGGCGCTGTTTCGTGTTTCCCGCCAGCGCATCAATATACAACGGTGCACAGTACACAATATCACTGATGACGCAGATTGCGCAACACAATTAACAAAGTGGCTAAGATCCAACTCAATACCGAAATTAGACCCTTCAACACTTTATATCAGACCAGTCGAGCGATCCGAGCTTGCTTTTTCTAACGCCAAGCTCATAGTATCTCCACAATTCAGCGACCATCGCGATCGCCCTTGGGCCTGTGTGGCTGTGCAATCCTCTCAAGTTTGACTCCTGGAGAACTTCAGGATCTGACCAGGCGAATTCTATCCCTACATTTGTCGCTTTACTTTTTCCTTCTCATTCTCGTGGTTTCGGGTGAGAATTGTCACTCGTTTCGTCTTTGTTGATTGCCCGCCTGTTACCCCTTGCTTGGGCGCGAATCTCTCACCGTTTTCTCACTGTGCACGCGATTACTTGGGCAGGAATTCTTTGAACATTGCAGATCCGCCTGTCATCTTGTGGCTTTCATTGAGGCTCCCGTCAGCTTTTAGAGTGGACCAGCTCAGCCTTTGAAGCCGTGTAATCGCTTGCGATTTGGAACCTTTCCCGAGTACGTGTCTCCTATTTAAGAATCATGTCACGGTCTAAGCCACGACTGTGGCGTGTATACTGGCATTTTTATCACACTTGATTGCTGCCTTCAACCACATCCAATCCTTTATCTCGCTGGCCTGTCACCCTATATATCACACAGGAGCCATACTCACAGCCTGTCCAGATTCCAAGACCAATCCCTATTCATTATGCGTAAGTCGACCCAGGAGATCCAGACCATCTCACCAACCAATACTGAGTCAATAACTAGACATCTACCGCCGACAGGCCCGCAACCTGGCCTGGTACGACGAAGAAGGCGAAGCCTCGTCACATAACCCATTCAAGAAATTCCGCCGCTCACCCCGGCGCTCGAACTCCGTCCAACTCGAAAGCAGAATGCCCGGCCACCGCAGTCTAGATATCCGCATGTCAGAAGACACGCGCCGCAGACTCGACATGAACAACGGCCTCGGCGGCCCAGAGTACGCAGGCACATTTCCCCCAGAGTCGGCTGGCAGTGACCAAGGCACACCCAAATCACCACCTGAGCCGTCGATGGAGAGCCATGATCCGATTAATGTATCGCGCGGCATGGACGAGTCCACTGATTCGACAAAGCCGCGCATGCGCAAGGGTTTCCTGGGCAAGTTCGGTCATGGCGATCAAGTCGATGACTTGGAAGATAAGAAGTCTATTTCCGGGACGCAGAAGTTTACTTTTGCGTCGCAGTTGCGGGCTACTATCTTGAACTCGTGGATTAATGTGTTGCTTGTTGCTGCGCCTGTTGGTATTGCGCTTTATGCCGTTGATGCGAACCCGATTGCTGTTTTCGTGGTGAACTTCATTGCTATCATTCCTCTTGCTGCGATGCTCAGTTTCGCTACTGAGGAAATTGCCCTGCGGACTGGTGAGACGATTGGAGGGTTGTTGAATGCTTCTTTTGGTAACGCGGTTGAATTGATCATTTCCATCATTGCTCTGGTCCAGCGCAAGGTTCTCATTGTGCAGACTTCGCTGATTGGAAGCATGCTTTCCAACCTGCTACTTGTGATGGGAATGTGTTTCTTCTTCGGTGGCATTGATCGCATGGAGCAGCATTTCAATGTGACTGTTGCCCAGACCGCTGCCAGTCTTCTGGCTTTGGCTGTTAGCAGTTTGATCATTCCAACTGCTTTCCATAAGTGGTCTGACGCTTCTGATGGCGATCAGACTGCGCCGCTGTCTCGTGGAACTAGTGTTCTCCTGCTTATCGTTTACGGCTGTTATCTCTTCTTCCAGCTGAAGTCTCATGCTGAGATGTATAACCGGCCCAGTCCTAAGGTTGAGCGTCGCCGTGCCCGTGTCTTGGAGGGTGATGCTAGCCGGGGTATTGCGCAGATTGGCAAGATGACTGCTGCGCCTCTGGTTGGTCAGAGTCGTGATCATATGCAGATGGAGGATCCTGAGGATGAGCTTGAGGAGCCCCAACTGTCTATCTTCACGGCTGTTCTGACGCTGGCTATTTCTACTGGATTTGTTGCTGCTTGTGCTGAGTTTATGGTTTCCTCCATCGACGCTCTCACGGCCACAGGAAACATCGGTGAAACATTCGTCGGATTGATCCTTCTCCCTATCGTCGGTAACGCAGCTGAGCACGCCACCGCCGTGACAGTCGCCTGCAAGGACAAGATGGATCTAGCAATCGGTGTTGCCGTTGGCTCCAGTATGCAGATCGCGTTATTGGTTCTGCCGCTGATTGTGGTTCTTGGATGGATCATTGGTATTGAGGATATGGTAAGAGACGATCTGCCACTGATTAGATCACGGATCAAGTAACTGACATTTATAGACCCTCAACTTTGATGGATTCCAAGTCATCACCCTGTTCATGTCCGTGCTTTTGGTCAACTACCTCATCGGAGATGGCAAGTCCCACTGGCTGGAGGGTGTCTTGTTGATGATGATGTATTTGATTATCGCTATTGCGGCTTGGTAAGTTCTTCGGGAGGTTGATAGGCTGATGTGTGGTTACTAACAGGCTGGCTAGGTTCTTTACATAGACTTAGAGCTGCGCCGTGCTTCACTGTCACTAGGCTGGGTCCTTTGACAACATTTTAATCCAACAATCCCATCTCTGGGCTCTCTCAGTTTCCTCTTCCACTCACTTAATTTCTCTGTACTACGTTTTGTTCCGCCTACAATTTATTATGGCTTCATAATATACCCATGTTGCGCTTTTAGGCAGTATAGTATAATGGCTTTCATTCTTGATATATTTTTCCATTTCCATCTCGCAAAAGCTAGGCTGTAATGAATCTACTTGCGATCTGCTTGAGAATACGGAGTGCTTTCCCCCAAATGGGTGCAGATCTCAACCCAGATGACAGTAAAAACAAACCCAAATCCAACCCCACCCCAACCAGGAAATAAACCTAACCCAACACGAGACCAAAAAGAGACCAAAGGCCCGCCATTAATTAAACCATGTCTCGGGCTGGATATTGCCGAACCGCCCTCCTTGCCTGACCAGTCTCCGTGGACATTCCACAAGAACCCAAGCTAACCAAACCAACCCAACCAAACGAAATGAAGTCAAAACAGCCACCGGAAATATCGTAGAAACTAACAGTCCAGAAGCCAATCCCGAACCTCTCCCTACTTAACCGGGCCCAAATAAGCACCGGCTAAATGGAGACGGGCGACTAACCCCCGACATTTCTCCAGTTCCAATCCCAGGTTCAGGTCTAGGTTTAGTGGGCTCCTCCCACTCGGGAAGTCCAAGTCCAAGACTCGGGTTGACGCAGCCCTGCGTTAGTCCGTTAGTCCCGTTCGAATGTCGGATATATATCTTAGGCTGAACAGTACAGTGAGTGGGACTGCATAGGGAATAGTGAATAACATTCATACAGCATAAGTAACGTCACGCATGATATAATATATAATAACCGTCGGAATATCACCGAGGGCTAAATACTGCACCGGTGTCGACTCGGAATCGGGATCCCACCGGTCTTCGTTTTCCCCGATGTGGGGGCTGTTCCTGACTTTCTTGGCTCGTTCTTTGCAATCTCTTTTTCGCCTCCCCGGTTTTTTTTTTTTTTTTTTTTGTCTTCTTTTTTTCTTTCTTTTCTCTTTTGCTCTTGTTCGTGGGGATTTGTACTGGGTGAGTGTTGAGCCTGTACAATGTATCATAGGATCATATTGAAGAATACCATTCCTACTGTACTTCCACTCATGAGGGGAGAAAAGAGATTGATTAACAGTATAGCCGAAAGTAACGGCACCTCCTCCGCGGCAAGAAAAGGAAATAATCCGCCAGTCACATCCCAGAGTAGGAAGAATAGATTCCCGGTCGGGGATGTCACGCCGACACATTGACCTTAAGCCAAGACTGTTACAGTGGTAGGATAGTGGAACAAGCCATCCCACGCGTAACACGGTAATCCGGCGGCACGGGAACCCTGATCGGATAATAAGTCGGCGAACAGGATTGGGGAGAGAAAATCGGGGGAATAAATGGGTTTCTTTTATTAATGTGTCAGCTGAGAGTTGGAGGGCCCACTACATTACCTAGGGTAGCCAAGTATGTACATGTAACAGTAGACATCCGGAGTATAGTTACCTCCCTAGTTAGCTATGTCATAGCAACGGTGCCTATGTTTCCCCCTTTCAGCGGTGTTTGACACCAATCAGAGCGGAACTAACTGTGCCGACTAATTACCTAAAAGAAAATGCGGGGTTGGGGTTAGGGTTTCGCCCTACTGTATGTATACACTGTATGCATCGAGAGTATACAGTCACTATAAGTAAGTATACAAGGGTGTATAGATATAAGCATGTATGAATGGAGGATAGATATAGACCATCTCTAAAGGTATATATCTATACAGAGATACAGATTACTCTGGCCGATGTGTAGGTTCTCAGGCCTCGGTTGAACTCGTATAACGCCAGCCGAGCCTATCCCCAGGATGTAGCGTCACACGGAACGGAGCCCGCCGTCAAATGAAAGGCCACAGCCGATTCCAGGGAGGATCGAGGATCTCGCTTGAATTTCGCGGGGAACCCCGGGGTCAAAGCCACCATTGGACGCCGAGGATGTCAGAGCATGTCAGAGAAATGGCACTGGGGTAGGGAAATAGGCGGATTTCCGTACCCGAGGGAGGGATGGCCCGATACTGGGCAGTTTTCCGTTTATAATTACCCTCCGAGAATGCCCTTGGCTTACCTTTTTTGGTGTTCCGAGGGAGAGAATCATATGCCGACCGCTACCTAGGTTCCTAGGTTAAAATTATTCACCGACTACTTTCACCGTGATGGACATTGGTAACTTGACTGTGATGAGGACAACTTCACAACTGGACCAGTAGGAATAGCAATGTAGCTGAGGTCATCCTGTACTTGAATGCGAATATAATATACAGTAATGTACTGTACGAATCGGCAGCCGGAAACTGGGGCTCCACAACCTCCGCAATTCCCCAGTCTCTTCGGCTCCATGTTTGGTATTTTTCCCGGTCGAGACCCCCCGTTCCTTCCCGACTGAATTTGCTCCGGTCCGGTGCCCCGACCTTTAAGTTTCCCCCACACTCCAACCCGCGTGTCTTTCTTTTCTCTCTTTCTCCCTTTGCCCCATGTTGACCTAGTCACATACATACACACTCACCATGCGGTCTAGCATCGCTTGCGCAAGGTGCCGCCGCAGCAAGATCAAGTGCGTCAATGCCGGCATCGATACCACCTGTCGCGCCTGCGAATCGTCTGGCCGTGAATGTGTCTACCCAACCCCGGCTATTGGTGTGAGCGGAGCCAAACGGGACCTGGCTGCCCTAGATTCGGAGGATCGAAATGGCGACTGGGATGGCCCCAAACGACACCGTTCGCGCAAAGCCACAATATCGGGCGGCTCGGCCGGCTCGAAATTAGGGGCCGATGTACTGGATGCCTCGATACTGACCACCAAAGTCTGGGAAGCCGTCTTCGACCTCTTTCAATCGCACTTCGCTACCCTCCTGCCGTTCCTACATCCTGCGACTTTTCTCGGTCAAATCCGTCAACTATCACAACCTCCTCCCCCAACTCTCGATGGGCAAGATCCCCGAAATACAGTGCCAAAGGACCCTGCCTCTTCCCTGATTCCTCTGGGTGTATTGGCCCTGACAGCTCGGTTCCATCCACCTCTGGTCGCTTTCCATTCTCCGGCATCACCCGGGTTTCCTTCCAACCCGTTAACCGCTTCGGAATATTATGCGACCGCCCTTCGCAGCCGGCTGGCCGGCTTGGATGGCGCCTGTCTCGCTCAACCGGACCTCGCGCGCGTCCAGGCGCTCTTGATGCTCGCGTTACACGAATGGGGGATGTGTCGAGGCAAGAGTGCCTGGGTCTACGTGGGTATGGCTATTCGACTGGCGCAGGCCATGGGTCTACCATTCGAACTCGAGAATGAGTTCCCTGCCCAGGGGTCTCGCTTATCCCCAGGACTGAAGACCGAGGCCGACCACTTTGGTCTGCCACGACGCCTCGAGCCCAGGGAACCAACCTCAGATGATATCATCGCGCAAGAAACCAAGCGTCGGACCTTCTGGGCCTGTTTTATCCTCGATCGATGTCTCAGTAGCGGCAAGTATCGGCCCCGGATGGTCCGAGTCAAGGAGCTCGGAATTCAACTTCCGAGTGATAATGCCTTTGCGTTCGGGGAGCGTGTTCGCACTGCCCGACTCAATGAGCCGACCGTGCGTCGGCCCCAGAGCTTTGGCTCGCAGAGCATGCAAATCCCCAGTATTCGCCAGAGTATTGGGGGTTTCAGCGATGAAAAGCTTCCGGGTCCTAATGGGACACCAGATGGCAAGTCCTGGTCTCCCATCTCGCGCCGCAAGGATTCCAGCGAGGAGGATATTGATCGATGGGAAGTTGGTGCTGAAGAGTCGGTTCTCAGTCGGGTGATCCGGATCATCCGTATCTGGGGCAGCATTGCGAAGTGGTCCTGTGCTGGCGGTCGACGAACCGAGCAATATCCTCCCTGGCATCCTGAGTCTCGCTTTTCGTCTCTTCGGATGCAGCTGAACGAGTTCCAAGATAGCCTTTCTCGCAACCTGCAATATTCTCTCCGAAATACTGACACGCACATCATGTATAAGACCACATTGGCTTCGTATACTGTGATGCATGTTGTCTATTTCCTCTCCGTGATCGTCCTTCACCGTGCCTACATCCCATTCCTGCCTCTTCGCTGCAATGAGCCTATCGGCCCCCTTGATGAACCATTGTTCCCCACTGACAAGGTCAATGGCCCACCTGATAATTTCTGGCGTGACAGTGCTCGCGAGCTTTTCAAAGCTGCTCGCCAGATGATGGACCTCGTTGCTACTTGCCAAGTTCGCGGTGCTCTTGTTGAAAACCCATTGGTTGGCTTTGCTATCTACAATGCCGCCTTCATCGGTGTCTATGGTACTCATTTCCAACACATGGATCCCGATGGGCTGTTGGGTCCCAAGCCACCCCCGGCAAGCCACGATAGTCATCAGATTGGTGCTGTACAGGCACGCAAGGCCTTGGATATTATGCGGGAAATGCGCCCCCGTCTAAAGATGGCCGTTGGATGGTTCCGTACCCTGAACCGTCTTCACACCTACTTCTCCAAGACCAAGCGCGATTTCCGTCGAATTTCCCGCAATCGCTTGGATAGCATGTCCGATGCTTCTGACCACGCACCCAACGGCATTCGCCCTCTTCGCGAAGGCGGCCTTGGCGGTGGTTTTGAGGAGTTCAAGATGCTTGAAAAGCTATTCCTCGACTTTGGAAGCATTGAGGATCAATTGCCAGAAACTGGAATGGATGATGACGGGATCGCTGTTCCCGCCAACGAGTCTGTCTTTGAACGCACTAACCTCAGTGACGCCGGGAGCAACGCTGTCCGAAGCGAGACCGGCGATCCTGGCGATCAGATGCTCGATGGTGCTGGTGGTCGTCGCGAGTCATGGGTACCGGTCAACAGCCCTGGCCTTCCACCTGGCCTGCCACTCCATGATGGCGATCGCCGTCCCAGCCTTCCCCTTCCTAACAGCCGCCCAATGCCATCGGGATCTCCTTACTCCCTTCCATCGCTCCAACAACACCACCCCGACGGTCCCATATACACTACCTCGTCTCCTAGCTTGCCTTCCATCGCCGCAACCACACAGTCCCCGTCTCAATACCTGACAGCAACAAGCAACCGTCTGAACCCGATCAACCCCTGGCTTCCTCGCCAACAGGCTCCTCCTCCACCCTACTCTCAATCTCTCCCTCCTATCAATGCTGCCGCGTCACACAGCATTCCCGTCCTTCCACCCCCGGGATCAGTCACCCAGCTGGCCCCATCCCCGCCACTGACCTCAACGGAAGGCCCAGATTCGAGCTTGCTCTCCACCAGCCTCGGTGGAGATGATGTGCTCGCCTTCTTAGATGGGGGCGAATGGACCCAGCTGTCCATGCTCGCACCTTGTGAGATCGGCATCCCAGCCGGCTGGCTCAGCACGGTCTGGTCGCAGTTCGGCCGATAAATCCGATCTGCTCTCTATGCAGGGCCTCACGGAAGCAATACCTGCTTCACTGTATTATTACACTTTTACGAATTTCCTCGTCTGTTACGTCTTACGTACTGTAAGACCATCTCTCTCTCTCTCTCTCTCTCTCTCTCTCTCTCTCTCTCTCTCTCTACCCACTTCTCTGATCGCTGGCGACAAAAAAATTGAGTATCCAACGTGGCAAGCTTGGACCCTCAGCCGATCAAATCCATCCACCTCTCTTAGTCTGGTCTACCACCTCACCTCCAGGCCAGTCCATCTTCTCTCTATCTCCAGTCCAAGGACTGAAAATGGAAACACGGAAAACGGGTTTACGAAGATTTGATTATCAATACCCAGCGCGCGACTTGTTCTCAACTTGCTTTTTTGTTTTCCTGTTTTGTTCTGATTTCCTTGCTTACTGTACCCTGTTCTGCTATGCTATGCGCTATTCGTTCTCTCTATTTTTATATCTCGCTACCTACCTTCTCCTGTCAATCGCAAGGCCTTACCCGGAATGCCAGGAGGCCTGAGGCATGAACCGAGATCCCTGATTTATTTCGTTATCTTTCCTTTCCTTTCCTTCCTGTTTCATTTCATTCAAATGCAAATGCTCTCTCTGTTTCAAGCGGGGTTGGGATGGTCTTGGATCAGTCCCCGTTCTGCAGCCTGCATGGCCGGGCTGTTTGTCTTTGGGATGGGTTGGATTTGAGTCTTCGTGGGATTTCATTTGGTCTATGGTCTTTGGTCTGTAGCTTTGATTTTGATTTTGATATTGGTTTTCCTTTGTTTGGGTGGTGCTCTTACCTTCCCCGTGTCTTGGTTTTGGAGCTCGATATGCGTTTACGATAGCCTGGCGTTGCATTTTGTTGTGAACTACTTGATATTTTTGAATTAATCCTATGCCATGCCTACTTGGCTGGTGTTTTCTTCATTT
The DNA here is from genome assembly GCF_028974205.1 of Penicillium antarcticum. NCBI lineage: Eukaryota > Fungi > Ascomycota > Eurotiomycetes > Eurotiales > Aspergillaceae > Penicillium > Penicillium antarcticum. The sequence goes on along the minus strand of NW_026695306.1, from coordinate 1,182,425 downwards.
TCTTCTTTCTGGGGTGGTTGGTTTGTAGCAGGTAAGGTGTACTTGGAAAAGACTTTTTTGTACGTATGGAATGTGGGGTACGGTGATGGGGAGTGTACTGAGGTCAGACTAAGGTTAGCAGTAATGCATGCAGGTTCCCGTTTGTCTGTTAACCCCTCAGACCCAGCCATCATTCAGCCCTATCTATGTATAGTACGGCATAATCCATGTCCAATAGCAGTGAAGGCGATGTCCGAAGATTCTCCGTATACAATGACGCGATCATGTCTGACTCGTTATAGACAATCCTCCTCCCGTTCCGTCTCCTCTTGCATAATACCGCATGTCAGCACTAAAGGGCAAGGGGCTGGTAGGAAGACATGAAGGCTGGAGGTAGATCTATACGATATGGACTTGGCAAAGACTTCTGGTGGAAAGATGTCACGAATACGAGGTACATGCCCCAGTATTATGGTTTCGATTTCAAATCAGGATATTCGGTAAGTATAGTTTATAATGACATGGTAATGCCCCTTGAATGCAACATTGTCAAGTTAAACCCCTTCTATTCACTTTCCTTGCTTCTATTCACTTTCCAAGTCTGTTCCTCGCCTATTGACACCATCACAATATCCAATATTCATCCAGACCAGAATATCACAATGTCCACCCTACGCTATTATACCATCGATGTCTTCTCATCAATCCCCTTCAAAGGAAACCCGCTCGCAGTGGTAGACACAACAACCACAACCCCATCTCTAACAGCAACCCAAATGAAACTGATAGCTAGACAATTCAACCTATCCGAAACGACATTCATCTGCCCCCCAACAGACAACACCACAGACAACCCCACACACACCAACGAACCGGCGAACAACAAAGCCGACTGGCGTCTCCGCTCCTTCCTCCCTAATGGCGAAGAAGTCTTCGGAGCTGGACATAACTCTCTCGGTGCTTGGTGGTGGATTTCCCAGTCAGGACTTGTGGATCGTCCAAGTGGAAATGGAAAGACATTCCACCAGGAATTAGGCAACACAATCCTTCCAGTTAGCATATCCTCATCCCCATCTCCATCATCGGAACACATCACGATCTCAATGCGTCAGGGCACGCCTCAATTCCTGAATACATATACCGATCGAGAATCACTTGCTAGATCCTTGGGCATCAAGGAGCCCGACCTCGGGATGAGATATGCCGGTATTGAGATTGACGAGGTGAGGGTTGTTACTACATCTCCTGCGCGCCATTTGCTAGTTCCTGTGCGGAGTGTGGATGTGCTTCGGGGGGTTAGTTTTGGGGATAAACACGCTATTGAGGATGTCCTTGTTAGGGCCGGGAGTTATAACAGTGGTGTTTATGTTTTCACACTTGTTTCTGCTCCTGTTGGCAACGAAGAGGGATCTATCATTCCAAGTTTCGAGGCGCGGTTTTTTAGTCCCGCGATGGGCATGGAGGATCCGGCTACTGGGTCTGCTGCTGGGCCTTTGGGTGCTTATTTGTACACGGGGGTGAATGGTTCTGTAGGGTTGAGAGGTGGAGATGGAATGATGCGCATTGAGGTTTTGCAAGGTGTGCAGACTGGACGGAGATGTTTGATGAATGTGCGTGTTGAGGATGTTGGGGATGGGGTTGGTGTTTGGATTTCCGGGACTGGGGTGCTTGTTGCTGAGGGGAGTATTGTTGTACCTAGTCTTGATCTTTCGTTTTAAGGCGTTTGTGATGGATTGATATCGTCTTCAAATCATAGTCATTATCTGGAAGTTCTGTTGTATGCCTGCTTGTATGCAATCTACGTAATTGACACTCTTTTAATAGTTATAATTTGAGGTAACGTTACTTAAAGTGGACAACAACGAGACGAAACAAAGGAGGTGAAAAAAGAGGCGAATTAAGGGTGGAAATAATGTATGAGTTAGCAGTTGGCTTGGAGCAGACCACTCTTTCTGAGATAGCTCTGAGGGGGAATGGTTTGTTCTCAAACTTTGTGCTAGTCAATATCCATACAGACCCCAGTTGGTATGTCGATATATGTATAATATGCCCTAATCTGGGAGACGAAAGGGGACTTTCTTTGGCCATTTTCGAGATCTTCAGCTTATAATTTTCAGGAAGCAGTGAATACATGCCATAGAGACATAAAGAAAGTTGTGTTTGACCACATAATCGAGATATCAGATTTCTATACCGATATCTGCCTCACTTGCCGAAAACCTTGTGCGTCAGATCTTTTGTATTGGGTTTAGTGTTCCGTTTGGAGAGAGTGCCGGGTATCGGAGTGATATTCGGCGGTTGTTTGATAAACTGCCTGTGAACCTATTGGGTTGAAGTTGGATAAAGTGAATGATATTGTTTATGTGGCTGATATGGGTGAGAGTCTGTACTCGGTGTCGTTGGCCGATGGCGTCAAGACGGAGCTTATTCGGAATAATAGCTGCTATACGGGCTTGACGCCTGTTTGATGTACACAGACATTACTCTCTACTTGTTAATGCTGGACTGTCGATTCGTGATGTATTGCCGAAGTAAAGCCGACACCCCCACGCAATACGGGGTGCCCCATAGCACTAAGCAAAGAGAGACGTAAACTGCGAGCTGCGTCTCAAGTAGTAATACTCTCCGTACTCCGTAGAGGGGTAATTCTTGTGAGGTGTCGTAGGTGGCTGAAGCTGATGAAACGGTCATTCCAGGGGAAGGCCCCCATACCTCTTCAACCCTAACTAGAGATCAAAACAACAACAGTCCGAGTGTATGGTAGTATTGACCTACGAAGCATACATGTGCCATATTCACAGGAATGGAATCAATCAATGAATTACATAGAAACATAATACCAACAATAACCTGCATAATGCCACCTCGGAAGTCCCCTTCCCCAGCCCCTCCCCACTGCAGATCCATTCCATGTACCTGCGATGTCGCAGGGCATAGTCTGGCTTGTTGATCCCGCGTGCACCGCGTCTGATACTCCTACATAAGCATCCTCGATTCCTTCCCTGCCGTGCCTACACCCCAAGTCCAACCCAGTACACAGTATCCAGCACACCGCCATATCTGTAGACCCTTAACAACCACCAGCGATAACTGTCGACTAGTGAATTGCAATTGCAAGATGAAACCCCAAACCCTCCTCCTCCCCCTCCTAACAACCCTCCAAATAACAACGGCAAAACCACCCCCAACCCCCAAGCCCGCAACCCTCTGGGCAACCCACTACAACGGCAACGTCTACACCCTCACATTGAGCCCCCAAAATGACCTCCAAGTCACCCAAACCCTAAAAACATGCGGCAAAATGCCCAGCTGGTTGACCCTCGACGCACACACGCGCACAGTGTACTGCTCCGATGAAGACGGCACAACAGACGCATCAACACACGGCTCCCTAACAGCCCTACACGTCAACACGAACGGGTCTCTGAGCGAGATCGCCAAGACGGATACTGTCGGGGGTGGTGTCGCGAGTGTTCTTTATGGTGGTGATAAAGGGGGGAAGTATATCGCAATTGCGCATTAGTATGTTACTCCCAACCATCGTCCCAGCTTGGATACCCATATAATTATCAATGGGTGCATTCGCTCACAATATACTGCAGCGAAGGAGCAGCAGTCTCAACATTCACCCTCCCCCTCAAGCCCTCCCAGAAGGAATCCCAATCCTTCCACTTCAACCTGACAAGGCCAGGCAAAGTTGCGCAGCAGGATACACCACACCCGCACGAAGTCTTCCTTGACCCGACGGGGACATTCGTGCTCAGTCCCGATCTAGGCGCCGACTTGCTGCGTGTTTACTCGATCGAAGGCTCGAATGGGAAGTTGCGTGAATGCCCAGCATTGAACATCACGTACGGAAGTGGACCGCGCCATGGGGTTTTCTGGACGGATGGGACGGATCGGTCTTCCCGGGCCTCTGCCTCGTCCTCTCCTTCTGGAAAGAGTGGTGCATCCATGCACCAAGCAAAGATGGCAGCTGTCGGCAAGACAATGCTCTACCTCGTGAACGAAATCGGCGGGACACTGATGGTTTATGATGTCTCGTACTCCCGGTCTGGATGTTTGTCTTTTGAGAAGACTCAGACTATGGTTCCGTACCCCGGCGGGAAGATGCCTGAAGGGGCTACGCCTGCTGAGATCCGGCGGGTTGGAGATGCGTTTTATGTTTCTATTCGGAGTGACCAGGGTTATGCACCTGCTGATTCGATGGTTGTTCTGGATCGGAATGCTGCTGATGGATCTGTCAAGGTGCAAAATACTGATTCCGCGTTTGGAAAGGTTCCCCGGACTTTTGTGATCAATCGACGGGGGGATCTGGTTGCTATTGGGAACCAGGCTTCTGCGACGGTTGCTATTGTGCGGCGGGATCGGACGACTGGGGATCTTGGGGAGTTGGTGGCCAAGGTTCAGGTTGGAGGGCCTGGGAAGGTTGGGAGTGCTGAGGGGTTGAGTAGTGTTATTTGGGATGAGTAGCTTGACTTTGGACTTGTCTGTGGTGGAAATCAAATGTTGGAATGGATTGTAAATCAAGGATGTGAGGATAGTGAATATCCTGTTCTCTATAAACAGCGCGACAGAATGAAACCAGTGCAGTACAGTTCAACATAAATAACATAAACATAAACATAATATCATGACCAAAAACATGTCCAGTCCATATCCATATCCATAAATAACCCAATGCAGCCAAAAGAAAGAAAGCAATGTACCCTTAAATTGTACCATGAAAAAAGACCAGCTTCTTCGGGGTTTTGTCGGGAACCTGCCGAATACCAGCCTTGAACTCCTGCACATCTGGATGATAGACCCATACCGAAGTCGAAATCAAATAAATAAACCATATAATGAACGTGTATCAAAACATCAGTCGTAAATGCGTGACGCCAATGACGGACAATGACGCTGTCTTAAATCTTTCACTTGATGTCGATCTGGAATGCTTTCCATTTCCCTCCGACGGTTCGACATCGTGGGCACCCACGAGGGCCGGGATAACTGGTTGGCCCGTGCTGCATGTTGTTCAATAGGCCGTTGCCCGGGGTTCGGAAGGAAGCTGGTGGACTCGAGATGAACATGCCCACGCAGTCGCGGCACACGCCACAGATACACTCTGTACAAGCGTAGCATTCATTGAGAGCGGATGGTCGCTTGCAGTTAGCGCAGAAGACTTGGACCTCTTTGTTGCGGAAAGAAGATGGAGTAGGATTCGAGAACCTATGGTGTGGGCGTTGCGAAATTGGCGGTATCAAACCCATTGTTGGGCTCGAATCAGAGTTTATCGAGGGCGCAATTCCGGATTGTCCTGACATATTTCTACCCGACGCTGACGACATGGAATCGAGCGATGATTCAATCGAAGGGAATGGTTCCAAGTCGCTGTCGCGGTTGCGATGGTTCTCGAACGGAGGTGGTGTCAATGCTTTGTGCAAAGGCGAAGCAGCGTAGCTGTGAGGAGTAAACTGGCGATGCGATGAAAGTGGAGGCAATCCTGCAGATTGGAAAGCGGGTGGTAGCGAAGAACGATTTTTCACAGAAGGAGCAGACGTCACGTTGGAGAGTAGTGGGGCAATCGTTGGAGACCGACCAGCCTGAGTTTTTGCATCAGCATCGAACATGTCGAGATCTTATTGATCACTCACCTCAGAGTACCGCTCATCATCTGCTTCGGTTGCCGACGTCGCCGCCTCGATCAAATCTTCCCATCGCTTGCCTTGCGCCCACGCTGCCGTCTGTGGTTCCGCAGAAAGGGCCTTGCGGTCGCCGAGGCTTGGTCGCCGTCCAAATTCTTTCGACTTGGGCCGATCCTGTTTCGGCTTCCGCGCGGACTGCGAAATGGAGGATTTGCGCGGCCGAGAGAACTTGTCTCGTCGCTGGATGGGCGGTAATGTAGATGAGCGACCGGGCGGAGAATGATTGAGAATGGACGGAAGCAGTTCGCGCGGGCGAGGCGATGAAAATGGTGGCAGAGATTCCTGCTTGAAGTGATCGCGGAGTGGGGGAAGTTCGATCGTGGAGCGCATGCGAGGTTGGCTCAAGTCGGTATCGGAATGGGTTTCCTGGGGAAATGCGGGTCAGTGCCGTGGAGAGACCCCAGTCCAGAGTAACCAACCATGTCGGTATCCCAGTCCGACGCCAGGCGATGGTGGTGCAATTGTGCCAGCGCAACAGCGGCCGTAGCAGCAGCTGGGTGGGGTTCATCGTGAGCTCGAGGGGTCGCCGGAGAGCCGGCATCAGCGACGTAAATGTCCCTATCCGGCGCCACATCTGTGGGTCCCCGTCAATACCCTGCAGAGAGGAATAAGAGGTAAGTTGCGAATTAAAAAACTGACCTTGGGGCCGGCGGGGTTGCGCGGGTTCTGGGGGAGACAGTTGCACTCGTTGCTCGGGCGGGGTGTTCACCATCAGCAGGAAGCTCTCCTCGGTAGCCGGGAGCTTCGGGATGTAGTGGTTCGGATGCGCACGTCGAATATGCTCCTGCATGGAGCGATAGCGTTTTTCCTGAGCACCAACCGGATTAGTTTGATTCCAAGTTGCACATCCCCAGAGCTCCCAGCTGCAGAGTCATAGGTATAGGTGGGGCTCAAGGCGTCGTCTGGGGGAGAACTCACACCCAGGCATCTCTTGCGACAATTGGAGCTGTCGTTATTCTTCAGAGGACAGACCACTTCATTATTGGCATCAGTGACCGAGAAGGAGCTAGTCAGAGAGCTTCGAGGAGGCATGGTGCATATGGGGTCGAGATCCCGAGGAGATGAAAGATAAAGGAGGGAAGAGGTCAGCCAAGCAGGGAGTATAAGCTGAAGAGCAGAAAAGACCAGGATTGGCAAACATGGGCAGATCTCAAAGGAAGAGAAGAAGGGAAAAGGAAGAAGTGTAGAGAGTACATCGCCCCGTTGTGGGAATGTATTACCGTAATTGTAATTACCCCATATCCTCTCTTCCCACTCTCTTCAACCCTCCAACTTTTACAAAGCCTAAAATAGACATGCATACCTAGTACTTACATTGATTTACTGTACTATACTTGTTTAAGAGCGCATTTTTGGAATGTTCTCCTGATCAAGGGGGAGAAAAATTGAGATGCCGCTTTAGTAAATTACTGGCGGTTTTCGGAAAGCCCGGTGGAACACCGAGGTGTAATTTTGAATCTGCTTGAGAGTAAAAGCCGAGACGATAGTAGAGAGAGAGTAGATTTTGGAGTTCAATCAAGTCTAGAGATGTCTCACAGCTACTGTACAAACTACAGACTTGGAACGTGGGAGTCGCGATAGGCGCTATCAGCGGCCCCTCCGAAGCTCTCCCCAGCTGAAGCGAATTCCAGAAGCTTTGGGAGGGGAGCTCCGGGTGGCAAGCCGTATTGTTACCGTATGACTGGCCTGTTCCATCTTTGCCTCCAAGGCGAATACTTGGATCTAGCTATACGTGCACCCATCGATGACTATATGGCTATGGAGCTATTCTCATGCTCGTATAGCTCCAGCTATACAGCTCTAGGATCCTTATACAGATACATTTACTCGAACATAGAGTCCATGGCACATGCTGAACAGCACCCCAAAGCAGCTTGATTGGTTGTCAGCCCCCGTGGACCCCAAAGTTGCCAATTATCTTCACTCCCATTGGTTGTATCCCCGCGCCATCCCGGATGTGGTTGGCCGTGCAGGAAAAGTCTGTCTGGAGCTGTTTCGCTTACGGGATACACGGGATCCTCATTTGATACTCTTCTCGCTATCAACTATAGAAATTGATCATATCTTCAGTATCTACATTCCTGCTATGATCCACTGTGGAGCTTGTCATTATCGATACTGTAATCGATAAATGTGGCACTGTGGGCCTGAATGCTTCTCTGTATGGCGAATCTATCTCCTTGCTGGAGGCTGACCCCACGGCCAATCATAGACAAGCTTGACCTAGGCACGATTTGATCTTATGACCTTGTTTCTTCATCAACAGCTATAAGCATTGACTTGTAGTCCACATCACGGGCACCCAGAGCTGATGGTCCTGTCGGCAAATCTCGAACTATAGAGATGCCGATACCGGATCCCCGTAGCTTCCATCCACGTTCCTACTATCGATCATAAGGCACTTTGAAACCCTTCCCTAGCTGCCGTCAGATGGAATGTACCTCGCTGCACCATTCCAGCTTCGTACTGAGCTTCGTCATCTTGCCGAATGGGGTGGATTATCTGATTATCTTCTTGCATACACATCGGTCACACATATACTATGAATGACAGAGCCCTTATTGTACTGTTCTTTGTTTACAAGGGTCTTTACCTTGTTGTATAATATCCTGCTGATTGGATCGATCTCAACTGGACACCCTCTGGTCCATCATTCTCAATGCTATGGTAATTACCGTAGGTATCTCCCAGATACAACGACATTCCTGTGCTACCAGGACTACATCGTCTTACAATACGGAGTATCTTAAGTTGACCCCAAACAGCTCGTCAGAAACTCCATACGGGCGTTCAAATAGACCGGCCAGGAACCCGATAGCTAACCATACAACAGGGATCGAGGCGTCTCTCCACACTAGCTGATTGGTATGGGTGATTCACACAGCCAGAGTCAGCACTCAATATTATCATTAGCTTAGAGAGGGGCATCATCTGCATTGATACCCACCGGGACAGTCTCCCATGAGTCAGACCATTCATCATGTTCCAAGTCTTCTTGATGAGACCCCAAGAAGCTGGATAGGACCAAGTCAGCCTATACTAGGCAACCACCAGGCGCAGAGGTTCCCCACATGAGGCTCGTATTGCACAGCTACTAAGCCCTGCCTAGGTAGTTGATTGCGATCCGCGATCCGCCTTGAAAGGAAAGAAACCTTTGGCTTCTTGCACTGCGCCTTCCGTGGCTGTGTACTGGCTCATGCTGACGCTCTCTGAGTCGCACCTGCCAACATACATAAGATAACACTCCATTTCCCAGCTCCAAGCTCGCAAACCCCCAGCAACATAACAACTATCCATCACATTCAATGTCTGTATCACTCAAATCTCGCACAGAAGGTGCAATCTGGGGCGTCTGCGTCGCCGACGCCCTGGGCGGACCGGTCCAATTCAAAGATCCGAAAACATTCGAGCCGATTACTGGATTGAGATTTGTGGCTCCATTTAAACAGCCTGCTGGGTGAGTATCACCATCAATCATCATCGACAGTGATGAGAAATCCATTGAAGAACAACATAATCTCACATACCATGCAGTTCCTATTCCGACGACGGCTCAATGACCTTGGCCCTAGCGTACTCAATCACCGAATCAGAAATGAAATACAACCACACCCTCTCAATAAAATTCTACGTCGAATGGATGACCAGTGGTCGATTCGGAACTATCAATCGGGCTTGGGATATGGGTCGGTCAACGCGGAAGTCGTTGTCTATCTGGAAAAAGTCGCACATGGAGAATATCGAGGGTGTGCAGGCTCGCATTGATATCGAGTTGGACGGCGAGGAAAGGTCCGGTAATGGGAGTTTGATGAGGATTGTTCCGGTCGGTGTGGCTTATTGGAAGGATGTTGTTCTTGCGAGGGAGATTGCCCGGGTTCAGGGTCGTGTTACGCATCCTTCGCTGCCTTGTGTTGAGGCTTGTGAGGCTTATACTGAGTTGGTTTGTGGGGTTATGAATGGTGAGTTTTTGATATATTGGTTGGTTGGTGGGGTTTGTACTAATGTTTTGGGCAGGTCATACCAAACAGCAATTGTTTGATACCATTTCTGTTTTTCCTTTTACGCATCCTGCGCTGAAGGAGCGTGTGGCGCAGTACAAGACTCTTAATGACTGGACTTCCAAGTCTGCTAGGCATATTACTAGTAGTGGATGGATTGTTGATACGCTTGAGGTGGCGCTGTGGGCTTTCTTCAAGTTTGATTCTTGGAAGAAGGGTGCTTTGGCTGTGGTGAATCGGGGTGGTGATTCTGATACTGCTGGTGCTGTTTATGGAGGGCTGGCTGGAGCTTTCTATGGGGTTGAGTCTATACCTCAGGAATGGAAGGATGGAATGGAGAGGAAAAACTTTATTGGAGGCATTGCTCATAAGCTAGCTTGTGGCGTTGTTGACGGTAGTTTGAAGTGATACTTGTGTTTGACGCTGAAATGATTCTGAAATAGTTAATAATATGCGTTTTTAATGACGAGCCTATTCTATCCTGTTCAACTTTCTGGATATCATACAATATCCGAGTCCATAATCAGCGGATAGTACGTAGTGAAATCGACAACCAGCTAAATTTTTGATACTATCTCAAACCCTAGATCCTCAGTAAATCTCCTCAATTCAGCCGCATTACCAGTAATCTATCAGCACATTACATATTCGCATAGAGAATAGATCATTGCTGGTGAGCATTTTTATATATCATCAAAGTCTGTTATACAGTCGTGGCTCCACCGGCCTGAATATACAACACGAGTGCAGTCGAGTCGTCCTATTTGAGCCGGCGCTCAACTATATAACTCCCACACAGATTTCATTCATTGTTTCCTGATACTTGAGAATCTGATATCTAATGTATAAGTGAAACGATAGACCGTTTACTTCCCTCAAAAATTATGTCATAGCGAACCCTCACAGCGAGCACATCATTGGCCGACATTAAGGTTTATTTCTTCAGCTAACAGCTCATAGCATTCGGCCAATGAGATCAGAGGATCTATACATATGGCTTCTATATATATATATTGACATGGTGAAAAGGAGTTCCGCAAGGATATTCCTTGCCCATACACGCTGGAAGCCAAATGTTTAGAATGTTATCTTACTAGAGCACCGCGAAAAAGCATGCTAGGACCAACGATGCCAAGATCAACCATGGCAAAACTCGAGAACCAATGCCATTCATTGCGGCCTGGCCCACATCACCACATATTCCTCTCGGGGAACGACGGGGAAGACCATAAATAACGCCATGGAAAAAGCTGTCATACTTGTTCTTTCTAAACGGCAGGTGGACACGCCAGGATCAAGCATGGCAGAGTTGAACCAGATGAGAACCCCATTGCGGCGTGGCTGAAGACATCACCACACATTGCCCTTGGAGATGGACGGGAAAATGTTACCTGGATGAGACGAGCTCTCGAGCCTGGCCTTTCTGACGGCAGGCAGATGCGCCCATTGCCAATAGCTTGAATCCCACACGATTATATATGCACAGTCTGTGACAGCTCCAAAAACCAGTAGATCTCTGTGCCCATGCAAGGTCCAAATAGATATCTACATAGAGATAGAGGAATCGTGAACAAGGCATATATAAAATACGTCTATCATTCAAACATTGCCATTTATAGAAGAACCGAAACAGCGCCCATCGGTACATGCATCGCTGCAATGCCCTTGCTATGCATCGGCACATCGAAACAAAGAAGCGAATAAACAAGAATAAAAGCCTCAAAAATATGTATAACCCAGCATCATAGGGACAGGCCGGGCGAGATGACCCCAAGATATATTGATCTCCAAACTGAAAACCAAAAAAGTCCCCAGAAAAATTTACTGCACTGCACTACTGCTCCATGCTCAAATACTTAGCCTCGGCACCCTTAATGCAAGCAATATTGGCACCGAGCTTGTTAATCGTCTCGATATACTCATCATAGGGATCCGAGTCGAAGACAATACCACCACCAGCCTGGAGGTAAGCAACGCCATCCTTGACCATCATGGTGCGCAGGGCGATACAAGTATCCATGGCACCGGGTTCCTCGGAGGATCCATCAACGCTGGCGCTGTTATAACCAAAGTAACCAACAGCACCGGCGTAGACGCCTCGCTTCTCGCCTTCCAATTCGGCGATCAGAGACATGGCGCGGACCTTGGGGGCGCCGGAGACAGTGCCGGCTGGGAAGATGGAGCGGAAGGCGTCGAAGCGGGTCATTCCTGGACGGAGAATTCCTGAGACTTGCGAGACGAGGTGCTGGACGTGGGAGAATTTCTCGACGACCATTAGGCGGTCGACTTGGGTTGAGATAGGGTCGCAGATGCGGTTTACGTCGTTGCGGGCTAGGTCGACTAGCATGACGTGCTCGGCGCGGTCTTTTAGACTGCTGCGCAGTTCGTTGGCTAGCGCTGTGTCTTCTTCTGGGGTCTTGCCTCGTTTGACGGTTCCTGCGATTGGGTGCGTGATGATGCGGCCGCGCTCTTCTTTGACTAGGAGCTCGGGGCTGGCTCCTACCAGCTGGAAGTCTTGGCAGTCGATGTAGAACAGGTATGGGGAGGGATTGACGGTGCGGAGGTGGCGGAAGAGGTTGTAAGGGTGGAGGGAGGTGGGTCGTGATAGGCGCTGGGAGGGCACGGTCTGGAAGATGTCGCCCTTGGCGATGTGCTGCTTCAGTCGGTTGACGTGGTTCTCATAGCCTTCCTGTCCGATATTGGATGTGTACTCCTGGTTGGGGATGATGGGTCCTTGAGGGGGGAGAGGCGTGCGGTCCTGGAGCAGGGTCTCAATTGTCTTCTGGATGATGGCGTGGCCCTTGGCGTAGGAGGCCTCGAGATCGGCATCGACCGAGGGGATAGGGACGTAGGTGATGACCTTGACGACCTGGAAGAAGTGGTCGAATGCGATAATCGTATCAAAGAGCATGAAGAACGACTCGGGCACTCCAAGGACATCCTTCATCGGCCGTGCCGTCTTCGGCTCAAAGTATCTAACACAGTCATATCCAACATATCCGATTGCACCAGCGGTCAATGGCGGGAGGACCAATCCGGGTACTGAGGCGACACGGAACTGAGAAAGCTCTTCCTCGAGGTAGGGGAGGGGATCCGCTGCCGGTCCATGTCCTTCTCCGGTCTTGATGACTTTTCTGGGGTCTGGGACGGTTAGCAATGTGGCCGAGTCAAAGACTGTAAACACCCACCTGCACCAACAAAGCTGTAACGTCCAATGGTTTCCGTGGTAGCTGCACTCTCGTACAAAAATGACAATCGCGAACTATGCAGAGTCAGCGATCATGTTCTTCCCCTCTGTGCCCCGCCTTGTCTCTGACTATGCGGTGAGCCATGACTCACTTCTCTGCAATCTTCAAGTATGCCAATGTCGGGGTCAAAAGATCGGCGGGAATTGAGGCAGTAACAGGGAGGAGGTTAGGAGGGAACTGGGAGTTCCTGGATTTCGAGATCACGTCTTGCGCCGTCTCGAGCGACGGGGTCGTGGCGATCTAAGTCATCGGTGAGCGTTAGCAAATTGTATCCGTGACAGCTGAGGATACACCATCTGCGCAAATACTCACAGAGGGTGCCATTTTTTGTGGTTGAAATTGCACGAGAAGAGAGTAGAGGGAAGATCGGTTTGGTGGGAAAATGATTCATAGTGGGGGATATCGCCGGGCCGGGAGAGATGCGCCTATCGCCCTATGGAGCTATCACGGGTATGCCAGGGAGATTTAATTCAATACAAAGGTGACTATTGGATATCAACTTGAAGTCAATGGGTATTTTCTTGATTAATAAACAAGTTGGTTCCGGGAAATATCACCACTGGAGCAGAAAAGAAAAGAAAAGAAAATAGACAGAATCCACCGTCGCCAGCCCATGTTCGCCGTGCCCACCCAACCCTATTCCAAGCAATGCATGCCGTTATGCATTTCTAAGTAAGAAAAAAATGTATGTTCACAGAAAAAAAGAGGCGAAGAGTCTGTCTTCGAAGAAAGAAAGGCTTTTCAAGCGGGAATGTCGGTTGGAGCATGAGTCGTAAATTGTTATGTTGTAGATTCAAAGCCCAGCTCGTCACCGTTGCAAATTAACAAGTGCCATCTATTTGAGTTAGTATCAGCTGGTAAAAGCTATGGGTGAAACATACCTGTTTGTCAAGGCCATAGGCAAGTCGCTTGCCATCCGCATCCCATGAAAGAGCCCGATATCCAACCGGCTCTGTGTGACCATTCTGTCCATTGGTCATGCCATCCTCTTTTTTCACCTCTGAACTAGCTGCAGTCCAAGTAGCCATTGGCTCGCCTCCACGTTCGACATTCCAGATGAAGAGTGAGTCTTTGCCGACTGCACTGAAAGCGTATCCATCAGGAGAGAAGCATCCCGCAAGAGCAGGAGCGGATCCGAGGCGAAGCTTGTGAAGACACGAGAAATCCTTTGACTCGAGATCGATCTGCCACACCTTGACCATGTGATCTGTAGCGAAAGAAGCAAAAACAATGCGCTGGTCCTGAGGTTGAGGGCGAATCTCGATTCCGGTGATGGCCTGGTGGTGTGCATCTGGGATTAGAATATCGTGGGTAGGGATCCAAATCGCATTGCTAGTTGCAGATGCGGTGATAGCAACTGAGTGAGAGCCTGCCTGAACACAACGAATGAATTCCCAAGCCGCACTGGGCCCGCTGGCTGCAAATTTCTTGACCAAGCGGACGGTGGTGTCCACTTCGCATTGGTATACTGCACCCTCGCCAGATGCAAACACCTGGGTTGGGCCACACCAAGCGAGATCAAAGATGGGATTTTCGATATGTTGAGGCGGAGGGAAAACGTCAGGTCGGCGGCTGTCGTCCCATAGTGCCAGTTCCGAGATATGGTTGTCCGAGGCCACAACCACCAATTGCGACCTGGAATCAGCCCAATGCAAGCCAGTGATCATTCGAGGTAATTCAGGCAGTAGATCCACTGCTTCGCCGTTGACATTATACATGGTGATGGTGCCCCGTTGCTCCGCACATGTTGCGACAGCCAACTTCTCACCAACAGCATCCCAGCCGACAGCCGACACACAGGTGCTACTGTTCCTGTGATCCACAATCTTCTTCTTCACGGGCGATGACGATGATAACTTCCACATATCACAAAAAGTGTCACCAGCGGCCACCACCATAGTCGGGTCCCTCGGCCTCCATAGGGCGCGGGTCACGTGGTCCTCCGCATCCAGCAAGGCGGTGTCGGGCGTCAAATCAGCGGCCTTGGCGGGGGAGATCTGGACGCCAACGCTGCCGCCGTTTGTCAAGGTGAAGGTGGATTCGGGAATCTCCCCCATACTGGTATCGCCATCCCCATCCAGGTTAGGACTGCTAGGTTTGCTTTCAGTAGCATCATCATCCATAGAATCGTCTTCTCGGGCCTGCTTTCCTGGATCGGCATGCCCATTCGGATGGTCGCGCGCAATTTTGCCGGGGGAAGCTTGGTCTGTGCCGACCTCATCGCGCCTGTCCACAAACCCAGTTTCAAAGGGTTCAGGCCCGAAGAAGTAGTCATTTGGTGAGATGTTGATGTGATTGCCCTCCTGCACATTCAGATTAGGACCTAGATGTGTGATATTTTGGGATGTATCAGAGGTTGCGCCCCCTGGCGCGTAGGCTAGCTTAACATACCTTGTCCAGTGAGGATTGGAGCTCGTGGTACTGCAGACCCTTTTGGACTAGCGATACCAGCGCATGCGTCTTGATGTAAGGTGCAAATGGAAGAGTCTGAGGATCAGGATACCACGCGCGCTGCAAAGACACAGCGGCATCGCCATGGCCTGTCGCATTGGGTTAGACGGAGTCGGAACTGCAGGGTTAGGGGACAAACCTGATTCTTGGAGATATCTGAAGATGATCAGTACAGCACGTGCATAAGATGTAAGTAACTTACCTCCATATTAAGTAGTTGACGTGATGCGAAGTGAGGTCAGGTTGTGCCATGATTACATGTGCGACCAGTCAAGTGCCGCGAACATGCCAGAGTGGGAAGGGAAGCTGTTTGCCAGGCCGAAAACCAAAGTGGAGAGGAAGCTTAGGGGGGGGGAGGACAGTGAGTGGAGTATGAAGAAAGGAGAAATTGAGTCGACGTGAAGAGATCCGAGAGTACAGTAGAAAGAAGGGAAATGGAGATTGAAGATTGGAGAATGGAGAATGGAGAAAAGGGAAAAGACGTGAAGATCTGAGATTAAGGATCCAGGCACTAGCCACTGGATCCTGTGGCGTCCACTTGAACCTCACTACAAGTCTTCGTTCTCTGGCAAATGACACGCCTTACTCGCTTGAAACTAACTCTTTACCCGAGCCCCATGTTCCGTGCAATGCAAGCCTATAATCCCACAGGCCCCGTGTGTCCAAGCCCGTAAGCCCGTCCCCGTCCCCGTCTGCGAACGGTTCTCCACATGGGCATTCACACGCTGTACAGTAGGTGTGAACTCTTCTTTTTTTCTCTTACATGTATATTATATACATGCCTCACTGCATCCACCCGAGTCTAGATAGCTGCACAGGTGGATCGTGGCTCATGGCTCATGTCTCCGGGCTTCTCCCTCGTTTCGATCATGTGTCTAACTTGATGGGATTGCACAATCTGTCATTATATAGGGTCCGTAATAAAGCACAATACATGGATGTCCATGTATCTAGGAAAGTATCAGGTCTTTAAACAATAGAGAAGCGTGAACCCCAAGGCGCCGAAAGCTCCCGCGCTAAATATGGCAACTTCCGCTCTGGGCAAAACTTCCCACACTTGGACACCTGGGCAACTTCAGCCTTTTGCTTTCGGAGCAACATGTCCCTCCGAATCAACATTCCTCCAGCCACTCGCAGCTGTCTTGTCGGTTTACTGACCCTTTCCCTCCTCTACAACATCGCCAGATGGCGTCAAATTGACACCACCGGGGGAACACCGACCACTTCGCCTCTCGTACCCTACCTGACCCTCGTCCCCTCCTACGTCTTCTACTACCCCTGGACAATCGCAACAGCGACATTCGTTGAACAAAACATCTTCACAGTTTTGCTTAACGCCGCAACCATCTTCTATGGCGGCAAATACCTCGAACGCGCGTGGGGTTCGCGCGAGTTCAGCAAGTTCATCGCCGTCATCGCCGTAATTCCCTGCGTGGTGATAGTCCCCATCTACCTAACATGGGGCGCAATCGGCGGCTCCTCAGGTACAACGTATGTCCCTCGTACAATCTACCCTCAGACAAAACGGTCGATCACTAATAACCTCCAAGCCTGACCCAAATCTGCGGCGGCGTCTCCATCCAAGGCTCCTTCCTCGTCGCCTTCAAGCAACTCGTCCCCGAGCACACTGTCACCGTCTTCAAAGGCCTAGTCAAGATGCGCGTAAAGCATTTCCCAGCCCTCTTCCTCCTCCTAAACACGATCGGCGGCTTCATCTTCGGAACCGACACCGCAGGCGTGCTCGCCTGGCTAGGCGTCCTAGCATCGTGGACCTACCTCCGCTTCTACAAGCGCCAGCCCGACCTCACAGGAACTTCCAACGGCAGCGGAATCAAAGGCGACGCCAGCGAGACCTTCGCCTTTGCGTGTCTCTTCCCGGACGTCATGCAGCCGCCTATCGCCTTCGTTGCAGATCAGATCTACGCCGTGCTAGTAGCAATGCGGATCATGACACCGTTCTCAGAAGACGACATCGCCTCAGGAAACCAGCAGGTCCTGGCCCGCGGCGAAGCAGGCCTGCCGACACTACTCAGCAGCCAGCGCGGCGGGGCGGGCTCAAGGGGGAAGCGCGAAGAAGCAGAGCGGAGACGGACACTCGCTCTTCGCGCTCTGGATCAGCGTTTGCAGGCTGCTACTATTGCCCGGCCCCAGCCCCAACCGTTAGGCGAGCCGAGTTCTTCTTCGCATGGAGCTTCGGCGCCTGTTGCGGCCGCTGGTCAGGGTATGCTGGGTGAAACGAGTTACAATCCGGACCATGCATGAATGAAGTTATATTTGAGGAGGGGGCCGCTCTGTGCTTCGACTTTGGCGTTCCGTTATGTTGATGATGGGGTCATTATGGGATTTGGCGATTGGGATGTACACTCGCATTTCGTGGCTTGGCTGATATGGCTATAATGGCTATACTGATACCGATGCTGTTTCTGTTTCCTCCTTTGGAGGCATGTGCATGATCCACTTGATCTTGTTTTGGATACTCGACTTCTATTTTGTCGCCTGGATATGGGTGGTGTCTCGTGTGCTTTGTTTTTCTTTTTTAGCTTTTCAGCCTTGAATTCGACTTTTTGCTTTATACCACTTTTGTTGTGTATATACTCGCTGTGGAATCTGACTACGACCTTTATACACTTTAAATATCCTATTTTGTTCTTACTTGTGGCCGACAAGTACTTCTAGGGATCTATATATTTACCTCACGAGTCACAGCTGGTTCCTCAAGATATACAGCTCATTTGAATGTTCCTCCATTAGGAGCATATATCTGATTTACCTTACCAAGCTAGCTGACTCCCAAGTCTTTTCTGAAGACCCTTTCGAGCAAGCATTCAGAAATCGTGAGAAACATATTCACTGAATGCGTATCAATAGCTACCTAACAACCTAATCAACACTAGACAACCTACTCAACAGCAGCATCCAAAGACATCTCAACCTCCTCCTCATCAAGCAATGGCACAAACCGAAAATCAACAAAACAAACAGGTCCGCTGGGCCCCCGAACCCCAGCACCAACAGGCCTCCCTACACCCCCATTTCCATCTTCCAACTCAACCATAAACTGCAAACTAAGCACCCCCTGCCGATCCCCGCGAATACTAACCTTATTCGCAACAGACATCGCACGCGCTGCCTTCCGAACAAGTGCGAATCGGTAATTCTGCCGGATTCGCTCGCCCATTGAGCTCGGCGGCGATACGAGGAATGTCTCTGTGACAGTCGGCGCGAGTTTTGCGCGTGTTGCGCGTGCGCGTGAGGATCCGTCGTCTGTTAGGATCTTTTGGGAGGGGGCTGTGGTATTCTGGGTAGTGCCACCGCCGCCGTTTGTTATTTCGTTTTGGGTGTCGACGGAGAATTCAACAGTTGATTCGCTGAATGGGCCTCCTGCGCCGGAAAGCGCGAAGTATGGTTCTGACTTTGCGCAGGCGGATATTTTGAGGATTGTTGGCGAGGAGGAGTCTAGTTCGGCGATTGCGTTGTGGAGCCAGGCGGAGCGCATGATTATTTTCATTATTATTGCTTCGCGTTGGAGGGGGATGTCCGATTCGTCTTCTTCTGGTTCGTAGGTTACTAGTTCGCAGGTTGTTTTCACGCCTGCTTCTGTTATTGTTATGCTGAGTGGGCTGCCGTGTTGGGCGTATTGGAGTGTGCAGGAGCGGTCCATTAGGAGGGCTGGGGCGTTGAAGGCGCCTGAGAACTGTGTGATACTTTTTTCGCGATTTGGTTCTGTGATTTCGTTTATGCCGAAGATTTTGAGTGTTTCGAGGAGGGCTGCGATTGACACAGCGAAGTGGGGGTAGGTCACATTTTGGGAGGATTCATTGGTGTCTGCTTCTGTGTCTGAAGGCGCATTGAATGTGTAGCTTGTGAAGAGGGATTTGTCCAGGAAGGCTAGTCCTTGGATCACGCGGCCTTCTTCTACTGAGAAGCGGAGACCATCGGGGGTGATTTGGACGGTGGCTTTGGGCGCGAAGCCAATGCAGGAGAGTAGTGAGTAGAGGTGATGGGCGTTGTTGGAGATGCCAGAGAATAAGGGCTCCATGGTGTAGTAGAGGCAAGTATGTGATGCGACAAGGTCCAATGGCGTGTTGTTCGGGGGAGCTTTGCGCGGCTCGGGGGCGGGCTCCACAGCTCACTCAGATTCCGGAATTTGCGAGATTGACACGGGACAAGCATTAACGCCGGAAAAATGTGTGATTGCTTTGTTCTAGCAGTACAGGTCCTTCTGAACCCCGCGCTTATGGTACATCTGAGGGGATAGGAAAGGTGCCCGTTTAGACGTAAACCCCGACAGCACAGATCGTGAACACAGCTCCAAAGCTACCCAAGGACCCGTCAGTATACTTGATCTCGTAAAAGAGTCACAGAACCACATTACTAACCCAAATGCTAATGAGGCTGGGATGCCCAGTGATGCGATGTTGAGGAAAGACCGGTCTATTTTTGTCAGGGGAGCTCAAGTAATGACAGAAAGTGAACGGATCCTTACTCAGACCAAAGAGAGTAGTCGTAACCAATGCTTTCATTATGGTTAGCAGGCGATCGTAGCTGCGAAGCCACCAAGCTTACCGATAAGGAGCAAGTTGAAGCCGACGGAGAACTGGGACTCCTTGTCGACGAGAGGGGCAAAAGGTGTAGCGGAGGCTGCCTCCCAGACTTCGTTAAGAGACATGAGGACAATAGGATCAAGTCAATGCAACTGAGCAACAATGGTGAGGTTGAATAAGTTGCGACGTGTAGATCGACGTGTTGATCTGGCCCAACGGGATTATAGTTAATCCGACCGGTACCCCATGTCATGCTGGAGCATCGCGAACATGCAAGTTCCGCCAAACAGACCACCATGGCCGCAGACTCGCCCAAAAGTGAGCAAATTACAAACCTACCGAGTCTTCACTTGTGAAACCACACAAATTACTGACGATGGGACCAGGCTTTAAGCGCAAAGCCTCCGAGGAGGTAGCTACCCCAGAGTCTGGGCAGCAGGCCAGCAAGAAAGCGCGCACAGATTCCCCAGAGAAAGTAGTAAGCGACTCAGATCCTGGAGAAATTGATTGCTTGTTCTGACACGCTCCTTTGTAGGAAGATGGCCCTCTTAAGAAACCACCCCTCCGCATTGTCCCATTCCCCGAAAAGGTATTTCCCACCCTGCGCCTCTGCCTACATCTGTGTATTTGGATAATGGCTGACGTCCTGCAGCCCGCTGTACTCGAAGAACGCCGTGGAGATATCGAGTTCCGAGTTGTTAACAATGATGGCTCCCACGACAGCTTCATTGTCCTCACCGGGTTGAAGTGTATCTTCCAGAAACAACTACCGAAGATGCCGAAGGATTACATTGCTCGGCTTGTATATGATCGATCACATTTGTCCATTGCTATTGTCAAACATCCTTTAGAGGTTGTTGGGTATGTTTCGGCCCTAGCGCATTTGGTGGAACGGTGCTGATCTCCAATTCAGCGGCATCACATATCGACCATTCAACACTCGCAAGTTCGCCGAGATTGTCTTCTGTGCTATCTCCTCCGATCAACAAGTCAAGGGTTATGGTGCACACTTGATGTCCCATCTCAAGGTAAGGCTCGCGGGTCTCGGCTTGCGATCTCAGCTGATTTATTTGAACCAGGACTACGTGAAAGCCACTTCTCCCATCATGCATTTCCTCACTTACGCCGATAACTACGCTATTGGATACTTCAAGAAGCAAGGCTTCACCAAGGAGATTACACTCGACAGGTCAATCTGGATGGGATACATTAAGGATTACGAGGGCGGCACGCTCATGCAGTGCACCATGCTTCCTAAAATACGTTTCCTGGAGATGGGCCGTATGCTCACCAAGCAAAAAGAGTCCGTACAAGCTAAGATCCGCGCCTTCAGCCGATCACACATTGTCCATCCTCCGCCGAAAGAATGGAAGAACGGCGTACACCCAATTGATCCCCTTAGCATTCCGGCAATAAAAGAGTCTGGATGGTCTCCTGACATGGATGAAATGGCTCGTCAACCCCGTCATGGACCCAACTACAATCAGTTGCTCCATCTGTTGAACGACATGCAGAATCACAGTGCGGCTTGGCCATTTACCCAACCTGTGAATCGTGATGAAGTGCCAGATTACTATGAAGTGATTCTGGAACCCATGGACCTATCAACAATGGAAGAAAAGCACGAGAAGGACCTGTATCCGACTCCACAGGATTTCATCAAGGATGCCATGCTCATCTTCGACAACTGTCGCCGTTATAACAATGAGACTACGCCATATGCCAAGAGCGCGAACAAGCTCGAGAAGTTTATGTGGTCTCAGATTCGGAATATTCCCGAGTGGTCGGTGAGTGTTTCTCAAGACAGATTCTCCCTCGCAATACAAATACTGACTTCGACTTCTAGCATCTTGCGGACAACCATTGATTGAAAAGATACATTTATGCAGCGAGGGTGTTATACTTTGTTGGGATGGCGTTGGGGTTGATATTTGGGCAATACCCTGTTGATAGATTACTATGGAATATGCTTCACTGGCTTATAGCTGACGCTAGTAAGTTTCTCTTCATCTTTACAAAATAACCATTGGATTTGAGACCACGGTGGTAAGCGAGGGCATGATATTGGAGTATTGGGCTGCATACAAATTGTCCCGCGTGTTCAAGCTATCTTCGTCTAATCTTTTACCTTCCTCTTTCCTCTTCTGCTTTGCCATGCATCATCAGGCGCTGTCTCGAGTGAAAAAAAAATCGCTGACACGCACCTTACTCTCAACTACATTTTTCGTCCTGTGCATCTTTGTTCTGCTCCTCATTCCAGCCATCACTTCCTCTCCTGAAGATGATGGTTCCCAATTTTCACCTCACGCTCAGTACCCATGTGCGTCGGTTGTTGAGTCTAGTGATGAGTGCGATTCATGGCGCATGTAGTCTATCGGTGGATGTTGTGTGATTTGGGATTGGATAAGTTTACGAGTTACTGTGTCTAGTCCCCGTGTCTAGTCCCTATGTAGTTCGTGTCTGTGAGTATTGTGACATACTCAAGTTGGGCTTTAATGATAAGATCTTACTCTTATCATGCTTTCGTTGCTGGTAATGTAGTTTCTCTCAATTGGATGAAGTATAGTTCGGTCAAATGCTTGTTTATGGCGTTACTTTGGGATTCTGGTGCTAAGTGCCTCGTATGCTCAGTAATAGCTTGTCATAAGTCAGGGGATTTCATAGGACAGAAGTAAGCCCACATGTATTCTTCAGTCTTTTACAATTCCATTTGATAACTAAATGTATACTGGTTTATTTTTAGATCTGTAGATCTAATCTTGCGGGGCTGACCATTACGAACATGTTCCAAGGTACAGAACTCACCATTAAGCAGCTCAACCTTGCAATAAGCTACAGTTCGCCCTATATAAACAAGATATTACACAAGTATATGACGCAATAACCTGAACGACGAGGTTAAATCCTCCCCCTGACAGGTGGAGCCCAATCTCGGATTATCATTTATGCGCTGTTGTTTCAGAAGAATGCCGATGGCTGGGATATCCTCGTTGCTTCACCCTTGCCTTGGTCTTTCATTTCGTTGCTGGGCTTGTCTTTTGTCAAGTCTTGTGTTTTGCTCGTGTTTGCTGTCATCGACACTGTTCTGCCATCCGGGGTCCCCAGGGGTATACCGCCTATCCACAGCCATTGCTTGTCTCGCGACGTGGAATCCAATTCATTCCAACCCCTCCTTTCGTTTCCTATCGCCTGTCGTTCGCTTCTATCAGCCTTTACCTTCATACGCTAGCCTTTTGGGATCTTGTTTGATATTGTCAACTCGCCGACCCGACCCTGCCATCTCAGCCCCCTATTGCGCCCCTCTTGATTTCGATTTCTCGGTGCTGGACTTTTCACCATCTTCAACTCACTACACATTGTCAACATGTCTCACGACTATGCCGACGCGGAGTCGCGGAATCGCCTCCCGACTCTTTTTGAGGTTCTCAGTCGCCGAACCCTCGCCCCAGTCGACCTCTTCTCGTTCTACATTTACATGCGGGACCAGCAGCGTTCCGTGGACTATCTGGATTTCTGGTAGGTGAAATTAACCCGCTATGCTTCTGGTGGCATATTCTTACCCAAATTATCAGGCTCGATGTATCCCAACACATGCTACTGTGCCGACACTATGTCCGTGAACTTCGCCGTTCCGTCCTGGTCGCAACCCCCGACATTGAACGAGCCGACAGTAAACGATCGTCCGCAATGCTAGACAACCTCGAGAACCTGGGTGACATCCCGCTGACGGAGGCTGGGCCTTCCCGTATGCGCCACGGGTTTGGCGGAGATGAGAAGGAGAGAGACGCCGACCATCGTCTATCTGCATTCCTTCGCTCCGAGGGTAACACCTCGCACTCGCAGCAGGGCAGCGTATCGTCCAACGGATCAGCACACCGAGTTTCATCGAATGAAGAGCCCAGACCCAGTTCAGGCACCCGCAATGACGACGAAAACTCCCCTGGTCACACCGTGGACCGCAATGATATTCGCGCCAGTGCCGAGAAGATCTTGTACACATACCTGCTCCCTGGTTCTGAGCGAGAGGTCATGCTGCCAGAATCAATGGTCTCGTCGATTATCAACCTAATTGAAGATGACGGCCGTGACGACCCTGAGGTTTTCGACCCGGCTAAGGACTACGTCTTCCAGGCCATGGAGCGCGACGCATTCCCAGGCTTCTTGCAGGCAAAGGCTCTCGGGAACCTCGTCCCATTGAGTATGATCTTGCGCCTCGCTTTTGCTTTGATCAGTTTCGGTGGAGGTTTCTGGGGTGCTTTCTATGTTGTCCTACGAAACAAGCCTCGCAACATCCGCTGCTGGGTATGTCGATAATTTTATAGTACAGAAGAACAGTGGCTAACTTCGAGACAGATCATCCTTCCATTTGCAGTCGCCGCATACTTCATCGTCTCATATCAGTACAAGATTGACCCCGTCATGGCTTTCTTGGGCTACAGTGAATACACATTTATGAACTGGGCCCCGATTCGTGAGCCCTACGTTC
The DNA here is from genome assembly GCF_028974205.1 of Penicillium antarcticum. Lineage (NCBI taxonomy): Eukaryota > Fungi > Ascomycota > Eurotiomycetes > Eurotiales > Aspergillaceae > Penicillium > Penicillium antarcticum. Next base: position 1,158,029 of record NW_026695306.1, on the reverse strand, counting down.
GAAAGCTCCTCAACAAGCGCGCCCTCGTCACTGCATTCATCGCCTTCCTGACAGCTGCGGCCTTAAGTATTCTGTTCATTCTCGTCCCCGGCACTATCCTGTGAACTCCTCGTCACTCTCGCCTTAATTTCTTCCCAAAAACAACACGATCTCCTGCCGCGGACTTTGACCATCATCCTCGCAATGGTTCTCTTCATAACTCTTTGATGGCGTTCCAACCATGACGTCCGGATAATGAGGTTCAGCTTCTGTGAAGCACATTTCTGAAAGAGACCTCTGATTCGAATATCAGTCTTCGATATCGAGGCTGTTCCGGAGACCCGGATCTCTTCCATCCACCCGCTTATCAGCGGTCTCATCCAGTTTTCCTTGTCTTGTCCATATTGCCTGCTGTTGTTCATTCTGTGATTTTTTCTCTTCTCACAATACCCCTTCAACTCGCCATACTTGTATTGTATTTACCTTCTCAACGAGCGCCCTTTGGGTTTTACGAATGGAACTTTGTCCCTTTTCATAGTCAACAACCTTGGAAGCCACTGGAAAAACCAGAGTAATAATGCATAATCAATAATCAGGTCATTTCGTATCATGAATTTCCGTTGCAACCGCTAGTGTGATCTAATGACTAGCAAATCATAAGACCGGCTAGAAAAAGCGGGAGAAAAGAACTAGAGCCAAGTCCCAGTCCAGTCCTTCACAGGGTAAACCTGGCTATCTCAAGACTTCCGTCCAAGCACCCTCTTCGACCGACTATTCCCAGCACGACCCCCAGCCCCAGCCCCTTCATCAATTTCCATCCTTGAACCCTCCCCATCACCAGTCTCAAAGAACCCATCATCCTGATCGATATCATCAGCATCCCTCTTACTCCCACCAAGCCCAGCCCCAAACCTAGCCCTATTCCCCCTCCGCCCAGAACCACCAGCACCGCCTTCCCCGGAAGCCCCATTCTGGCGCCGTTCAAGAGACTTGTCAAGCCGCTGCCCGTAAGTGTATTTTTGCTGCGCGCGCTTAGCAGCATCGCTCTTAATGCGGGCGATCTCTGCTTCCAGATCGGTCACAGTGTCTCCGCAGCGGGACTCCCATTCTGTGAGGGTGGAGATCATTCTTGGCAGGGAGGTTGGTTGCACGTCGCGGAGGGGCGAGACGGCGGTTATATTTACCAAGGGGGGTTTGCTGGCTGGTGAGAGGCGGGCTGTTATCAGGGAGGCGTAGATTGCTGTTGTTATCAGGGATTCGAGGTCTGTTGTTGTTGGGCTTGATAGGGCGGTTTTTAAAGAGGTGTATGTTAATGGTTTTATTGTTGTTGAGAGGGAGAGGAGGGAGAGGAGGCGGAGTTTGGTTGTTTGTTCTGGGTTCAATTGTGGGAGGTTTGGGGTTGCTGTTGGGTGTTGTTGTTAGCTTTGGATCTGATCTTGGATTTTGGGAATTGGGTGGGGGAAGGGCTTGTTTGAGTGGTGCGGGTTATTTCTTTTTGTTTTGGTATATCGGTATAGTTCTTACCTTGGTAATCTTGCAATGTGCCCCACGCGAATATCTCTAGCAGCTTCAGATGGCCTTGGAAATCGGCTGGTGTGTCTGGTGACCGCAATGCCTGGACTGCTGGCAGTTCGAGCAGCTCGGCGAAGACATATGTTTGTGGGCTTGAAGTGGCATTTGTGATGATATTCGCGATGAAGCGGGGCGAGCTTGCGCTGGTTGATTTGGCGAGTAGGACGAACGGCTGGAGAGCCTCCAGGGCTCGTGCATGAACTTGATCCATGATGTTTGGATCAAAGGACGGGAGCAGGGGGAGCAGCGAAGGTGAATAGATTGCAAGGGTGAGGTGCAATCAAGTGTGGAGAGCGGATGCTCCAGCTAAGTTGGAGATTGAGCTGTGCTGGTTTGCACTCAGTGCAAACACACTTTATCTGATGCTCCGGATATTTACTTGGTCTTGGCTGTTCTTATTATTCGATTAATGTTAGTTGGGGGAATGTTTTATTGCTTAATCTATTGCTGACTGCCATATGCATCATTCCTCGCTCAAATTGTCCAGGAGGAAACGCCTGCATTCCCCTCCAGGCACTAAGCTGATGTGGTAGTGTCACCGAGTAGACATATTATCCGCTAACCCTTGAAACCACCCATTTCTTTTTGACATGACTAGCCTGTTTCAAGTTCTCTTGGACCTTGTATATTACGTGAATATTGATCTACGGCCTCGTTAATTTGCTGGTCCTTTTGAAAACAGGGCCATCTTATCAGTTCTATATGAGATTGGGTAATCGGCGACATTCTTTCGCGTGGCTTCAGGGAATCCACACCCCTCGTAATCAAATCCACTGCCCTTTTCTTACGTCCTTGCCTGCTTTTCCTGTCTTCACATCTCCTCCCTGACGCCGCCTGTTGGCAGAGTGTACTCTATATTCTAACCTCTGCCGTTCTTTGTCTAATCGGGGAATGATCTGATCGGTCTTGCGCCATCCGAGAGCATCCGTGCCTCATCACCTCCCTCCATCGCACAGCCTGATTGAACCTTCATGCAATAGCCTGTCCTACCTCGCCGTGTTCGCCTCGCGCTTCACCGTCCAAATGCCAAACCCAGCCGCAGGCGGGTCCGATCGACCCGCAATGGCCACGACGACTATCAAAATAGACGGCATGACTTGTGGAGCATGCACGTCTGCAGTGGAGGGCGCGTTTAAGGGGATTGAATGCGTGCAGGATGTCTCCGTCAGCCTTATAATGGGTCGAGCTGCTGTGCAACATGATCCGACAGTCTTATCGCCGGTAAAAGTCGCCGAGAGGATTGAAGATTGCGGCTTCGATGCGACAGTCTTATCGACCGACGAACAGACCAAACCCCACCCCGATATCGTCTCCAATACCCCGGCTACGCGATTTTCGGTTACGAAACTGGCCGTTGAAGGTATGACATGCGGCGCATGCACATCTGCGGTGGAAAGCGGGCTGAAAGACGTCAAGGGTGTCAACTCGGTGGACGTATCCCTGCTTTCTGAGCGCGCTGTGGTAGAGCATGATGCTGGTGTCATTACCCCGGAGCATATCGCAGAGATTATCGAGGATCGTGGATTTGGGGCGCGTGTGTTGGAGACATCCCTAACTGGACCTGAAGGGCCATCCACACCGGTTGACTCGGAGGACAAGACCGGACTCTTAATCACGACTGTCGCAGTTGGAGGCATGACCTGCGGCGCTTGCACATCTAGCGTTGAGGGTGCCTTAAGCGGTGTGGATGGTGTGATCCAGTTCAATATCAGTCTTCTGGCTGAGCGCGCGGTTGTTGTCCACGATGCTGCCATTATCCCCGCCAGCAAAATCCCAGATTTAATAGAGAATGCTGGATTTGATGCATCAATCGTGTCATCAGAGGCGCAGGCGCCTCTGTCAAAGAAGACACAACACATTAGCCTAAGCCTGCATGGCTTACGGGATGCTGCTTCCGCTTCAGCTTTGGAAGACAACTTACTGCAGAAATCCGGAGTCCACTCAGCATCAATTAAAATGTCCACATCCCGGATAGCGATCTCCTTTGACCCATCAATCATTGGAATTCGGTCCGTCGTGGACGTGATCGAGACCGCTGGGTACAACGCCCTGATGGTTGATTCGGACGATACGAACGCGCAACTGCAGTCGCTGTCAAAGACAAAGGAGATTCAAGAGTGGAGGCGCGCATTCATCACCTCAGCGTCCTTCGCGGTCCCTGTTTTCCTCATCAGCATGATCCTCCCCATGTATCTGCCAAGTCTTGACTTTGGTGTCTTTGAACTTATCCCAGGCCTCTATCTTGGAGACTTGATTTGTCTTTGTCTTACAGTACCAGTGCAATTTGGCATTGGTAAACGATTTTATGTTACCAGCTTCAAGTCTCTGAAGCACCGCTCCCCAACCATGGATGTGCTCGTTATGTTGGGGACTTCTGCTGCCTTTTTCTACAGCTGTTTCACTATGACCATGGCCCTCTGCAGTGTTGATCACAAGCGCCCAAGCACCGTGTTTGATACCAGCACTATGCTGATCACGTTCATCACTTTGGGACGGTGGTTGGAAAACCGCGCCAAGGGTCAAACTTCCGCTGCCTTGTCACGACTTATGTCTTTGACTCCATCTATGACCACTATTTATGAAGACCCTATTGCGGCAGAGAAGTTGGCTGAGCGCTGGTCCTCGAAGCCCAAAGCTGGCGCTTCTGAAGAACCAGCCTTGGCCGATGATATGACAGTGAATCAGAAGTGCATCCCAACCGAGCTGATTCAAGTCGGTGACATTGTCATCCTTCACCCCGGTGACAAAGTGTCTGCGGATGGAGTTGTCATTCGGGGCGAGAGCTATGTTGACGAGAGCATGATCAGCGGAGAAGCACTGCCAATTTACAAGAAGATTGGTAGCCAGGTCGTTGCTGGAACTGTGAACGGCACAAATTCGATTGACTTCAAAGTCCTTCGCGCGGGCAAGGACACCCAGCTCAGTCAGATTGTTAAGTTGGTGCAGGATGCACAAACAAGCCGGGCTCCAATTCAGCGCATGGCTGATATCGTTGCTGGCTATTTTGTGCCTACTATTATTGGTCTCGGCTTGATCACGTTCTTCGGCTGGATGTTCCTAAGCCATGTCCTCCCCCACCCGCCTATGATCTTCGAAGTTGAAGGCAGTGGTGGCCGAGTCATGGTCTGTCTGAAGCTGTGTATTTCAGTGATTGTCTTCGCATGCCCCTGTGCTTTGGGCCTTAGCACGCCAACGGCTGTTATGGTCGGCACTGGAGTCGGCGCAGAGCACGGCATTCTTGTTAAAGGTGGTGCTGTTTTGGAAGCCGCCACCAAGGTCACTCACGTTGTCTTTGACAAGACCGGCACCTTGACGACAGGAAAGATGAGCGTAGCTCACACCCGGATTGAACCTCAATGGACAATGAACGATTGGCGCCGTCAGCTTTGGTGGCTCGTTGTCGGCCTGTCAGAGACTGGCAGTGAGCACCCAATTGGACGAGCCATCCTCTCTGCGGCCAAAACAGAATCAGGACATCCTGGAGAGGGTGGATTGCCTGGTGTCATGGGCGACTTTGACAACTGTGTTGGCAAGGGTATCTCTACTACTGTCGAACCTACATCCAGCGGCGAGCGTATTCGCTATAATGTCCTCCTGGGCAACGCGGACTATCTCCGTTCCAAAGATGTCCCTGTGCCTGCTGATGCAGACCCTGATTCTGTGGCATCTGGAATTACACCCGAGACCGAAGCCCCCAAACCCAGTAGCTCGGGATCCGGCATTACGCGGATCCACGTCGCAATTGATAACCGCTATGCTGGCACCATCTCCCTTCGGGACACAGTGAAAGACACCGCGGCAGCCGCAGTGGCAGCTCTGCACCGCATGGGAATCTCAACCTCAATGGTCACGGGCGACACACTCTCAACAGCAACGGCAATTGCAATTGCTGTCGGCATCCCCAAAACAGCAATCCACGCCTCCGTTTCACCATCCGAAAAACGATCCATCGTATCCGCCCTCCAAGCAGAAGGCGAGCGCGTCGCAATGGTCGGCGACGGCATCAACGACTCCCCTGCATTGGCAACAGCATCCGTCGGAATTGCCCTCGCCTCCGGCACAGACGTAGCCGTAGAAGCAGCCGACATCGTCTTAATGCGTCCCGAGGACCTCCTCTCCGTACCAGCCAGTCTGTCCCTCTCACGCTCTGTCTTCACGCGCATCAAGTTGAACTTGATGTGGGCCTGTCTATACAACATCATTGGTCTTCCATTCGCCATGGGACTTTTCCTCCCCTTCACTGGCTTCATGCTTCCACCCATGGCCGCCGGTGCAGCAATGGCCCTATCAAGTGTCTCCGTCGTTGTCAGCAGTCTTCTTTTGAAATTCTGGAGCCGTCCCTCATGGATGACGACCGAATGTCTCGAAAAGGAAATCGCCTCTGGTACAATCCCAGCAGCTGGCATCAGTCGTGGCACTCATGCCCGGAAGCGCAGCTGGTGGTCCCCTGCCGTCATTATGTCAGACAGTCCACGTTCTTTTCGTCGCCGGGTCGGTGGTCTGGCGGCTTCATTCTGGTCCCTAGTTACTGGAAAGGGTGTCAGAACCACTATCAGGCAAGATGAGGGCTACGTCCCTCTGCAGACAGTTGAGCCTGTTTGATTTTCAATTTCTTCTTCTTTTGCATAACTCTTTTGTTTAAACCTGGCTTTGATTCAACACGACTTTGTCATTCATCTGGCATTTCGGGTCCGCTCCTGGATTGACGTTTTGGTGTTTGCTTTTGGGTCTTTTTCATAGATGTTCGATACCTCCCCTGTTCATGTGATTTATGCATTCGATCCAAATGATATTCTTTTCTTTACTAGAGCGCCTGGTAGATTTCCACTGAGAGGTATAGAGCTGATCGATCAGGCACAAACCAAACTTTCAAGATCTAGCAATCACAAAAAGGAACCCCCGACCCACCTTTGTTTGCCCTAGAAGACAGTAGCATGGTTTTTACAACTTCTCTCTTTCGGCGGGTTCTCTAACCTTGAACACTTGAAGCAAGTCAGACACATCACACCGGATGTTTTATTCCAGTCACCGATTCCCGTGTCGGTTTTTGCGAGTCAGATTCGCCTCGGCTAGACAAGGCTCGGGACCGAATCCTCTCAATTCGGGACCGAGCATAGCAGACTTCTATAACCCTTTTCACTGGTGATTCGGAACCGACACACCTTGAATTCTTGCCTACATCTATCTTTATTGCCGGATGCTGCTTAGTAGAGTGGTTAATCTTGACCTGATGGGAACTATAAAGGCAGCCGCCTGCTCCTCCCTCAATCAGTCATTTTCTCTCTATATCGTTACCCCGAACCCCCAAGAGCCACAATTGTACGATTCAAACCTTGGCCTTGGACCATCTCTAAGCCCAAACTCCAACCTAACCATACCAAAAACATGCCCCACAAACCCCCAATCGCCATAATCGGCGCCGGACCCAGCGGTCTAACACTCGCCCGCCTCCTCGAAACAGCCAATATCAACTACACAATCTTCGAGCGAGACCCATTGCCCGAACCAACAAGCCGCTTCCAAGGCGGCACCCTAGACCTCCACAAGGAAACAGGCCAAGCAGCACTCCGCCGCGCAGGCCTAAACGCCGAATTCGAGAAACTAGCTCGCCGAAATGCAATGACAATGACTATCCAAGACGCATACGGGAATCATCGCAGTGTCTTCAACGAGGCGCGCGATGCACCCGAGATTGATCGCATTCAGTTGAGGCGCATGCTACTTGGTTCTATTCCGGCGGAGCGTGTTCGATGGGGGATGGGATTACTTTCGGTTGAAAAGCACGAGGAATATGAGATCGATCAGAGTGAACTTCATGGTAATCCGGGCTTAGTGCTTCATTTTGCAGATGGGACTGTTGAGCGTGAGTTTGGGCTTGTTGTTGGCGCTGATGGGGCTTGGAGTCGGTTGCGCTCGTTGGTATACATTCCCTTCTGTATCATATCTATCAAGTTTTGATTTCGACTGACTCTTCTACAGTTCACACCCGTCAAACCAATCTACTCTGGCAAAACCTTCCTAGAAGGTCGTCTCTCGCTCACAAATCCACAATACAACGCCGCAGTTGAAATGGTAGGCGCTGGTAATTCCATGGCTATGGGTGCGAAGAGTACACTCTGCATCCAGCAAACAGCTGATGGTCCCTATCGTGTTTATATGGGTCTTATTGCACCGGAAGGTATAACCAGGCCCGGTGGTATTGCAGATGTAACGGATACCGAGAAGACACGTGCTGCGATGCTCGCGCCTGCAGGGTTCTATGGCGATTGGGCTACGCATTTGCGAGATTTCATTGCTGCGGCTGAGGGACCGTGGCGTGCTTGGCCTCTTTATCGGCTTGATCCGGATGTTTTCTTGTCTGCTTCTGCTGTGGAGGACGCAACGCGGGAGGCTCAACCTGGAGGTCAAGATCGTTGGAGACATGTGCCTGGGGCTACGATGTTGGGAGATGCGGCACATATTTCTACGCCTAATGGAGAGGGGGTTAATCAGGCTATGTTTGATGCTGTGGTTTTGTTTGAGTGTATTGTGGATGAGGTTGGCGATGGGAAGGTTGATATCATGGCTCTTGAGCGGGCTGTTGTTAAGTATGAAGCTGAGATGAAGCCTCGCGCTCGTGATTATATTCAGCGTTGCGTTGAGGATGAAGGGTTGTTTTGGGGAGAGGGTGCAGCTTGTCGCTTGGTTGAGATGCTCAATGAGGCTATGAAGCATGTTGAGGAGGCTAAGTCGGCTTGAGCTGTACTTGTATGGATATAGCAATAGAACAGGATTGGCATAAAGGAACCCAGGTTCAGATTTAGCATGCCCAAGTTATTTACGCATTTGAATAGAAAGAATAAGAAAATTGCATCTATATAGTCTGCCATTTGCCATGGCTTCCTGACTACTGCTCATGATCATTATCCAAGACCCGAATCAAATCCTTGAGAATCGGCTCCCAAACCTCCACCGACAATGCCAAAGTATCATGGTCAGTACCAGGAACTGTAGTCGAGGCAAATTCAACTACATCCTTATACTCTTCATTCGTCCCACACCAACGCTGTTCAAAATATACCTGCCCCTTCTTGCCAATCATAACATCAGACTCGGCAAAATAAGCCTGAATCTTCAACGGCGAGCTCTCTCGGTCTCGTCCCCGCTGCAAAGCCACGAAATCACGCACAAAAACCTCATAATCTTCACATTTGCCCCAGGTATTGTTAGGCTCTTTCCGGAGACACTGCAGCGCTTCACTGTTCGCGCCAACAGTCTCCTCCTCGAACATGTATTTATGCATGAGATTGTCCAGTTCGGCTTGCACATCACGCGATAGCCCATACGCATCCTCGATATGACGGCGCTGCTTCTCCTGCCGAGAATTGTCTTGGCTAGTCGTATCGTTTGAGGAAAATGCATCTGTGACTTTCTTCACAACTGCCCCGCTTGACGCGAAAGCAGGTGCGGCTTGGAGCATGAAGAATTTCGGGATGCGATGCCAAACACCAAACGCTTTGTTTGGGATATACTGGAGTATTTGCATAGAGGTTTGGAGAGAGTGTGCGGGATCAACCCATGGGGCTGAGAGGAGGTTAGCTCAATATTCTTTTTCGATATAACCGGAGACCTTGTAGATAAAACATGAAGAAGCACGTAGTAGGATATACAACATACCTAACATATGGACCGTCGGATGAATGGGATACAAAAGATCCCGACAATGGTACATAGTATTCAAAAGATACATAGTGCCAGCACTATGCGACGCCAGCGCCACATGTTGAATACCGAGATGCGACAAAAGACGCGGGACAAGTTCTACCCAGGTAGACATGCGCTGTACAAGCGGCACATCAGTCGAACCGCCCATGCCAGGACTGTCAAGAATATGCAAGTGTTAGCCTCGCTCTACCACGTATAGTGGGGGCGGAAACTATTCCACCCTTACCGATCGACAACCAATACACGAACACCTATTTTATCGGCTATCGCATGTAGTTGTATGCCAAGGTACCGGGAGGAAAACATCCCTGGAATCAGAAGAATGGTCGGGGGAGGCCCTGACTCGTCGGGTTGCCGCCCGAACTCGGCGTAGGTTACATTTAGGGGGCCATGTGTGGCAGTGGGTTCGACGGTGAAGCGCTGGTGGAACCGGGCGTTAGAGATGTAGGTGTGGGCGAGATAAATAGGGGAATTTGGATCTGCAGACATCTTTGAAGAATCTAGGGAAATTCGTTGCAAGAGTTTGGCTATTGGGGTTGTAAGACTCTGCCTGGAACCGTAAGCACACTAGCTCTTCCAAGATTGTTGCCAGGCTACAGTTTTGAGAGCCTTCCAACATCGCACCACTTTTTCACATATATGGCTCTCTCGTTATCAGGATATAGTTCTCCTTCCAAGCACTGCGTTTGATTACACTACATATGACCCCTGCTCTAGTGAGATGGTTTTAATGAATTCCACCTAAGGGGAGATCACAAGGCACGATTTTTAGCCACTTCCATCTTTATTTCCCACCAGGTAAGATCGACTCAGCTGAAATGGAAGTAAAGAGCAGATGATGCTGTCACAGCTCTGATGAGCGAACCACCAACCAATTTGCCGAAGATAAGCTGATCTGGCCGTCGAGTCGCCGGTACAAACCGTACCACCCGATAGTCGCAACCATGTTAAGATCGGCCGTATTGGTGGTCTGTCGCCGTAGAAATAAAAACAGTATACTGAGGTTTGCATTCTCAAAGGGAGAAAACTAACAATACACTCAGAGCTTATAGTTCGCACGTGAAAAAGAGTGAGCACTACAACTGGCAGGTACTACTTGAAGAGAGTATCAGAGAGACCATCGGTGGAGGTACTGACAAGGATAGTTTGTTTCCCCCGAGGCCATGTCTGTTCCATCTACCCGAATGAGGAATGTACAGTTGCTGATAACGGCCATGCAGTACGATCGTGATACGGGACGGTGTCCATCGATATGAGAGCTTCAGCTGTTGCAGTCATGAGTCATGATTATATAATGGTGCCTTCGTGAAGTTGGGAACTAGAGCTATAGGAATAAAAGTACTAGGATGCTCGGAGAACTCGGCGCTCTGGTAGCCCTGCGGTGGTACCACCAGCCCTGCATGAACAAAACGCCACTACAACCTTGTTCGTACTTGTGATTAACTAACTTAGAATAGTAGGTAGCTAGCTTCATTGCCGTCTCTTGGAAATTGCCCTCAACATGTCTGTCACCCTATACATATGTGCTGCAGGAGCAGCATTCGCCTTCTTTGGGCCAACCTTCAAGTGTATACCGGGCATGTGGCATGTAAGTCCGCTTTAGCAATCCATAGTCTTGCTGATAATGACAAAGCCATAGGCACGAGTCCTGTATACCATTATAACCGGCAAAATTCTATTCAAAAAGAGCCGATATCCACTGTTCCAACCGGATGTTTTAACATCGCGAGCTCCGATCTTCGAGCTTGACATTCAAATGCACAAGACCAACTCCAGTTACTTTGCCGATTTGGATGAGAGCCGGCTTTGATTACTGTTCTCATTGTGTCCGGAATGGCTCTCGTTACATGGCAGAAGGCGCATGGCTATGGGAGGTACGGCCTGCACTTTTTACCAAGCTATCGCGCTCTTTCAAGCCTACGAAGTGCGATCGCAGGTACTCTGCTGGGATGAAAGATGGCTTTTTATTTCCAGCAACTTTTACAAGTCCAGTAGCAGTCGCCAGGTTGTTTGCACGGAGCATTGTGCAGGCGAGACCGGAGACAAAATTCCCTCCCGGTCCCTGATTATCGCGTCCGCGATCACAAAATACTGTTTCAAATTCAATCAGGTCACAATTTCCCCGGAAATTGCTCTCAAGGAAAAAATTTCCTTTGCTACGGAGGGTGGTGGCTTCCTTGAGAGAAAAAATGCAGAGGGAATGCGCTTTGCAAGGTCCTTTACTACGCTTAGTGAGTTGAGAGATCGTCCTGAATTACTTATTGCACGGTGAGTTTCGGTTATATTAAATTACAATATCATAAGTATAACTTGTCTTCTCCGGCCTAAATATATTCTTACTTCCCAAAGGTGTCCACTGGTTGAACCTGGGAAGACAACGAAGTCAAACTCTAATAAAAACCCGTTATTCCAGAACCAACGCCAGCCAAGTAGATATGGTCATTTCCCTTTCACCTTTGATGTAGAAAATGTGCTCGACATGCGGCTCTGCGAACAAGCAAATCTGTTATGCCCAGATATCTCCGGGGAGGACCAAGCATCCAGTCTTACTGGGGCCAACACAGCTGCGCCACGAACTCCACGGAATACGAGGGAAGACATAGCCGAGCCTTCAAACAATTGGTTAAATGTTAGGAGATTAGCTACATTCTGCAGAGTCTAAGTTCTTGAACTAAATCTAGTATGGTGTCGCTTCCACGCCAGCATTGGCGCCCTTTCGGGGTGGTACCACTACCAAGGCCAACGCCCCAAAGTCCGCAAATAGGACACAATATTGACTCACCAAGACCGTACTCATGCAGGTAATCTTGCATCTTTCTATGCAATGTGGAGTAATATTCTGACGCGAAGGGTCATGGCTCAACTGTCAGACCCACCAGTGGCTACTGTATATAGCCGTAGACATACCTAAAAAGAAAAACAACCCTCTGGATATTGATATTAAATTTCAGAAGCCTCCCACATAGCACTATGATCTCTGACAGGGACTCATCGGATGACTCGATGTTCAGTAACATCGATGCACCGACTCCAAACAGCGATATGGAGTCATCTCCAATGCCTATTGCCATTATTGGTATGGGCTGTCGATTCCCGGGAGATGCTACCAACCCAGAGAAATTATGGGATCTTCTTGCCAATGGCCGCAGTGCGTGGTCACCCATCAAACCTGAAAGATTTCATACAGAGGCGTGGTATCATCCAGATCAAGGGCACATCGGAACCGTATGTCATTCTAAAGCTCCCAGTTCCAATCACCAACGAAAACCTAATAGCATAAACTAGTCATATGTTATAGGGGCACATTATCTGACTGAAGATATCACACACTTTGATGCGTCCTTCTTCAATTTTTCGGCTGACGTTGCCAAAGTGAGTGAGCCCTAACTTATCCTATCGGATCAGCCACTGATATTACATAGACAATGGACCCAGAGGTTCGTCTGCAGCTTGAGACAGTCTATGAAGCACTGGAGAATGCCGGTCTCCCCGTCGAGCAAATTGCAGGCACCAACGTATCCGTCTTTGCTGGCACCTCCTTCCGCGATAACCATGACAACCATATGCGGGATCCTATTAGTGTGAATAACGCCTACTTTGTGACTGGAAATGGTGCAGCCATGGTCGCCAACCGAGTCTCACATTTTTACGACCTGAGAGGACCAAGTGTCATGGTTGACACAGGCTGTTCAACATCTTTAACGCTTTTGCATCTGGCATGCCAAAGCCTCCGTACGGGAGAATCAACAATGGCAATTGTGGGAGGCTCGGGTCTCTTGTTAAACCCAGACATGTTTATTGCAGGCACAAAACTAGGGTATGTACTCATCGTTTGGGGTCCCTTCTTGGAAATATGGCTAATGCTGCCATGACGGGGACATAGGATCTTTTCAAGGGAGGGCAAATGCTTTGCCTTTGATTCCCGCGCTGACGGATATGGCCGTGGAGATGGTATTGCAAGCATAGTTCTTAAGCCCCTAGCAGATGCCGTTCGAGATGGGGACGCTGTGCGTGCTGTTATTCGAAATACGGGCATCAACCAAGATGGCAGAACCACCACAATTACATCGCCAAGCGCAGATGCCCAGAGAGAGCTCATGGAGACATGCTATCAGGCTAGTGGGCTGGACCCCGTCGATACCGGCTACGTTGAAGCACACGGAACTGGAACCCAAACTGGCGATCTGATGGAAGCCACTGCAGTTGGGAAGGTATTTGGGGCTCATGGGACAAATGACAGCCCAGTCCTAATAGGGTCTGTTAAGACCAATATTGGGCATACAGAGGCAACGAGTGGATTGGCAGGAGTCATCAAGGTGGTCATGGCCTTGGAAAAGGGATTAATACCGCCGCATATAAACTTTGAGAACCCCAATCCGAATATCCCGTTCGAAGACTTCAAAATCCAGGTAAATTGAAGGGTCGAATGCGTCTATGTGCCCTAACTGAGTATTGCTTGTTTAGGTTCCACTCTCGCTGTGTGAATGGCCCTCACATAGTCTGCACCGGGCCTCTGTCAATAACTTTGGCTATGGAGGAGCTAATGCTCATGCCATCATCGAACACCCACGCTATCTCCTGCCAGAAACTGATAGCAAATTCTTCTCCGATAAGGCTTCTGGGTTTGGAGACAGGCCTCGTCTATTTGTCTTGAGCGCAAAGGACAAATACACAGTGGAGACCATGCGAGACCACCTCTTCGACCACCTGACTACTCTCAATACCCGCAACCCGGAGCATGAGCTTGATAGATTGGCATTCACGTTGGGTGAAAAGCGGTCTCGTTTCCCTTGGACACTGGCATGTGCAGCCACTTCCTTGGAAGCTCTTGTCGCATCTTTAGACAAGACCAAGCCACCATCACAGCCTTCTCTCGCACCAGCCAGATCCTCTCGTGTGCCTCGTTTAGGATTTGTGTTTACTGGCCAGGGCGCACAGTGGTACGCCATGGGGAGAGAGCTTGCTCTGCTCTATCCCGTGTTCATGGACACCCTCATCTGTGCCCAGGAGTGTCTACATGAGCTCGGTGCTCCTTGGTTTCTGATCGAGGAGCTCATGCGGGATGAGTCCTCCAGTCACGTTAATGAGGTTGATTATAGTCTCCCGCTCGTCGCATCTGTCCAGATGGCCTTGGTTGATCTTCTCAAATCCTGGGGTATTCGTCCAACAGGAGTCACTGGACACTCCAGTGGCGAAGTTAGCGCTGCATATGCCGCCAGATTCATTGATCTCAAGTATGCCTTGGCGATTGTCTACTATCGAGGTGTTCTCACTACACGGTTGGTACATCTGCTCGACGATAGTGGTGGTATGATTGCTGTAGGCCTCGGTCGCGAAGACGCACAAGAGAGAATCTCACGCGTCAAGTCAGGCATATTAGTTGTGGGCTGTGTGAACAGCCCTGTCAGTGTCACGGTCTCTGGTGATACACCTGCCATTGTTGAGCTTGAGGCCATGATGGTAAAGGAGAACATATTTGCCCGTCGTCTCAAGGTCACCGCTGGGTATCATTCACATTTGGTGCAGTGCATCGCCGAGCCCTACCTGGAGGCTATGGCCCCCTGGGTGACCCCGGTTGGAAAAACCGAAGATTCGGTTATTTATTCCTCGTCTACAACCAGTCGTCGTATGAATCAGATGGAAGAAGTTACTGACCCAGCGCACTGGGTACGCAACGCCATTCAGCCTGTGGAGTTTGTGTCTTCCCTGCACCACATGTGCGTTGATGAAACCCAGAACAATGCCTTTTCTGTCGATGCTATCATCGAAGTTGGACCCCATGCAGCGCTGGGAAGTCCTATCCGTCAATGCCTTGCGGTTCCCGACTTGAAAGGACTCACAAATACGTACGCGTCTTGTCTGGTAAGGGGCCAGAGCGCCGTGGAAAGCATGCATGCCTTGGTTTGCAAGCTCATTCAGCAGGGATACCCTGTAGATCTGGGTGCCGTCAATTTTCCACATGGCCGTCCTCGTGGCTTGCAAATCCTAAGGGATCTACCTCCATACCCCTGGAATCACCAGACAAAATACTGGTGGGAGTCTCGTTTGAGCAAATTTGCCCGAGACCGAACTGTTCCCCCTCATGATCTTCTGGGATGCCAAACTGCTGATTTTTCTCCCTTGACCCCGACCTGGCGCCACATTATTCGCCCACGGGATATTCCCTGGGTGCGTGATCATATTATCCAGTCAAGCATTGTCTACCCAGCTGCTGGATACATTGCGATGGTTATTGAAGTTCTGCGGCAATCCATGCAGAGTAAAGCTCAGATCACAGGATATAAGCTCGAGGATATTGATATTGCACGTGCCTTGGTGCTGGAGGATGATGATGAGGGTGTTGATGTTCGCATTTCACTCCGGGCCTGTGTGGACCGCATTCACTCTGCTCAAGGCTGGAACGACTTTCACATCCAGTCGCTGCATTCTACAGGCAAGTGGATCCTTCATTGTCAAGGACGCATTACAGTCATTACATCTGACTCCAAGACCTTCTGCTTGAACGATGAAAGGGCATATAAATGTGCCAATGACTGGGACGAGAGTAGTCTCTGGCCATTAGTAAGAGATGATGATACTTATCAAAGTCTCAAGGAGATCGGTCTGAGCTACGGCCCTATGTTCCAGAACCAAATTTTTACTCAAAAAAGAAATGGACGTTCCACGACCGTTATTCGCGTGCCCGACACTATGGCGGTCATGCCATGCAACTATCAGCAAAGCCACGTAATTCACCCAACGACCCTTGATACAATTTTTCAATCAACGTCCCATATTGCTCCTTCAGTGGGTGTCCAAGGGCGTGATGCATCAGTCCCAAAGTCTATTGCTTCTTTGTACATCTCAGCGGACATTAGCAGTGAGCCGGATCATTGGTTCAAGATATACGCGCGACTGGATCATACCAAGTCAAATGGCTTTGGATCCTCTGCGACTGTTTATAATGAAGGAAGTTCGTTTACCAGCAAACTTAGGGGCTCTCCTGTTCTGATCATGCAAGGCCTCTTCTGTCAGTCCGTTGGAGGATCAGTCACTCCCAGTCAGTCCATTTCGGACAAATGGTGTTTCTCCACTGTTTGGAAGCCTGATTTGGGCTTGCTATTGGCCTCCAATCTGCCACCCACGCCGCCATCCGATCTGATAGATGCTAGCAATTTGGCTGAGATACTCCAAACAACTACACTAACCTATATGGCCGAAGCAGTGTTGTCCTTAGAAATGGAGGCTACGCCGAATGCTGAATATTCTCAATATTTCCAGTGGATGAAAGACACCGTGAAACAAAACATGAGCAAGCTCTGGAATAAGCGCCTTTTCCAAGATACCGCCGAGAGCAGACTTATCCATCGAATGGGACAGAATCTTCCGGCAATTCTGACAGGCAAAGTAGATCCGGCAGAACTCATGCGTGAGATATACACGAGAGAACCATCTAGTGTGACACATTGTACCCGCCAAGTCCAGCAAACGGTTGAGCACCTTATCCACAGGGATCCCAGTGCTCGGCTACTGGAAATTGGTGCTGGAAGAGGTGAATGTACCCGCATTGTTTTGGATCTACTCGAGAATTTGCCAAATCGTGGTGTCTTTTGCGGGAAATTTGACGTGGCCGATGCGTTTGCGGAACACATTGACAGACTAAGAGTTGGAGAAAGTGCAGACTGCGTGGAATTCCACCAATATGACGTTGACAGAGACCCTACAGAGCAGGGCTTTGAGACAAACTGTTACGATTTGATCATCGCCTCGCCTCAGTTATACCTAGCCCATGATCTCCAACAATCTATGGCCCATGTACGAGGTCTTCTGAAGGGTCATGGACGACTTATGGTATGGGGACCCACTCTTGACCGGGTCGATATGCGTATGGTGTATGAGACGCTTCCGGCTTGGAGAAGTAAGTTCCATTTACTGATCTGGCAGCCTTTGTGTTATTGCTAACAACATCTTCATTATGCAGGACGCTCCGAGATCGAAGGGGCTCATTTGCTCTCGCAGCGATGGACCGAGACACTCGAACATGCTGGCTTTGATGATATTTCCATGAACCAAGCAAGTACAGACAACATGAATTGTGCCTTTTCGAGCATCACACTGGCGACTGCTCCATCTAGAGAGATCAGGGACCCGATATACACAGTGGCTATCGTTTACGCCCGGTCGACCATCCCCACCAATTGGCTGCAGAAGCTTTCGAAGTCCATTGCCGATAAAGTCAGGCCGACCAACGTGACAACTCATGCACTAAGCGAGATCAAAGCATTGATTAATCCATTCACGTTTGTGGTATTCCTAGGAGACCTGGAGACAACATTGCTGGATCAAATCACCGCAGAAGAGCTCGAAAACCTCAAATTCATGTGTTCTCAACTCTTGGGTACACTTTGGGTGTCTCGGGGTGCTCAAATTGATTGCTACAGCCCATTCTCTAGTCTGCATCATGGACTGTTGCGGACCTTGCGGCATGAACTAGCCTGGAGGGAGAACGTGTCTCTAGACCTTGATCCCACCGAGTCCCTTTGGGGTACCGATACAGTTCATCACATTACTCGGGTCTTGCATGCCGTCTTAACTAAGCCATCCAAGGACCCAGGGCTCTCAGAACGCGAATATGCGGTTCGTTCGGGCGTACTGCAAATACCTCGCATTTATGAGGACTTTGTGCAAAATAACCACTTGGCGACTTCAGTCTCTCGTCAAATATCAGAGCTCAGACCCTTTGCAGAGGAAAGGAAACATCTTAAGCTTGCATCGACCGCGCCTGGTTTACTTCAGAACTTGACTTTTGTCGAGGACCTTCGTCCTGATAAAACTTTGTCAGAAGACTTTGTCGAGCTCAAGCCTATGGCGTATGGACTCAACTCCCGAGATGTTATGGCAGCGCTTGGTCAAATACAGGAAGAACGGATGGGTTTTGAATGCAGTGGCGTTCTGACTCGAGTGGGCCCTAAGGCTACAGCTCAAGGTTTCGAAGTTGGTGATTGTGTTTATACACTCACTGCTGGATGCTTTGCTACCACGCTTTGTGTCAATGTCAATGCAGTTGCCCATTTACCGAACTGGATGACTATCGACGATGGCGCATCCCTAGCCATGGCTCATTCCACAGCGTACCACAGTCTGTTTGAACTTGCACGTCTCCAATCCAAGGAGTCGATCCTCATACACTCTGGCAGTGAAGGCGTTGGGCAGTCTGCTATTATGATGGCAGAGAATATCGGAGCAGAAATCTTCGTGACCGTGGGATCAACAGAGAAGCGCAAGTTCATATCAGAAAATTATGGTGTCCCACCCGATCGCATTTTCTCTAGCCAGGATGCGTCCTTTGTCGATGCTATTATGGCGTATACTGCTGGGAGGGGAGTGGACGTTGTACTCAACTCTCTGGCTGGTCCCCTCCTCCGAGCCACATTGCGTTGTGTTGCTCGCTTTGGACGATTTATCGAAATTGGAAAGCGAGACATTGAAGATGGCAACAGCATCTCCCTGGCACCATTCGCTCGTTGTATATCATTTTTCTCGGTTGATTTATGGACCATGTATGATCATCGCCCTGATCAGGTCTATGATATTCTTCGCAAGGTTGCGGCGATGGTCGATGACCAAAAACTCAGCCCTATCAGACCCATTGTTGCTTATTCTATGGTAGACCTGGAGTCGGCGTTCCGTGCCATGCAGGAGGAGAAACATATAGGCAAGATTGTTCTGCGGCCTACCGAAGGAGACGTTGTGAAGGTGAGTCAGGAACAACGCAAGTTCGACAGTCTGATTGCTAGAGATACTTATCAAGCACTTAGGTCTTACCGTCAGCCAAAAATCTCGCACTGTCATCTGAGGGCAGCTATCTTATTGTCGGGGGCTTGGGAGGCATTGGAAAATTACTGGCGCGAGCCTTGGTGAACAGAGGCGCGCGGCATATTATCCTCACGTCTCGTTCAGCTGGCTCTCCTTCAGTCGAGAACCAATTGTTTGTGAAAAGCCTTGTGACAGGTGGCGCAAACGTGGTTTTGAAGAGCTGCGACGTAGCAAACAAGACTGAATTGGCCAAAGCTGTCGCGGAATGGGCCGGCTCACTGCCACCAATCAAGGGTGTCATTCAAGGAGCCATGGTGCTCAGGGTGAGTGGTGAAGGTCCGCAAATTGATAGCTGAGTACTGACTAGCTTTTCATAGGATTCAATCTTTGAGAGTATGTCTCATGCAGACTACACCAGTGTCATCCAAAGCAAGGTACAGGGCAGCTGGAATCTGCACGAGCTTGTTCCTTCTGCATCGCTAGAATTCTTCATCATGCTCTCCAGTCTCAGTGGTGTTGCAGGCAATACTGGCCAGGCCAACTATGCCGCAGGTGGTACTTTCCAAGATGCACTAGCTCGTCATCGAGCGTCGCTTGGTCTTCCAGGAGTATCTATTGACCTTGGAATGGTAAGGTCAGTTGGGGTCCTTGCCGAACCAAACAACGCGGCCCTGGCCAATCATCTAGAAAATATGGGACCGCGAGTTCTCGACGACGAGATGGTCATTCGTCTAGTTGAGTCTGCTATTCACAATCCATGTCGGAGTCCCGAGTCCAGTCAGATTATCACGGCTCTTCCGCCCAAGTTCACCTACGACACACCAGCGGCATTTTGGAGTCGTGACGTCCGCTTTGTGCCTTTGAAGTGTACAGATGGCATCGCTATAGCATCAAAGCATGGTGACGGAGCAGCAGTCGGTACGGTGCTGCATACTAGATCCCTACTGGCAGAAGCTCGGACGATTGCTGAGGCACAGAACATAATCAACGATGTGCTGGTAACCAGGCTGGCGAAAGAATTTGGGCGTCCTGAAACTGAAATCGATCCCTCGATGGCTCTGACAGATATTGGTGTGGATTCCCTCATTGCTGTGGAGTTGCGCAACTGGGTCGTGTCAACATTGGATGCTGAATGCTCCATTTTTGATGTTATGCAGAGCTCGTCACTGACACTTTTGGTGGACAAGCTGGTTGTTCAGAGTCGCTTGGTTCAGGTGGGTCAGAACAAGAATGGGACTAATGGGGGGTGAGATGGCTGGATCAGACTCAAACATGACAGACAAGCTGTCAGTAGATGTTTGCTAACTTTCGTCGAATCATTTGGGTCGTTCGGGGCTCAGGAATATCAGATGTTTCTGCTGCTCAAAATGTATTCGGAAACAAACTTGACTCAAAACCCTAATGTGTTCCTTGATGTCCGAATATAACCCTCTAATTCCCGGATGCTCTGTTGCTGCAAGGCGTCTTTCTTTCGCAAGAAGACAATATAATCAATGACTAGAGACAGCACCTCTCCCTTGCTGCGATTTGCCGCCACTGTCCTTCTAGTGGAACTGACATTGCTATTTTCTTTCCCTGAGTTCATCCACTGTTGGCCATGCTGTGGGGTCTCTGGCAGCATCTCATCCAATAGGCGAATCTTGTCATTGATGTTTGCGCGGTATTTCTTCTCGATACGGTAATGGGACACCCGCTTAGAAGGTTGATATCGTGATCTCTCAGCTGCAGCTGCCCTCCCGCTTGGCGAAGCATGCTGGCTGTAGCTGGGAAATTTGCTGCTACAAGTTGTTCCACTCTCGATATTGGGGCTGGAGCCTGAATTGGTCGTTTCATTTGACTTGTATTGGCCGCTCTGCCCCACAACACTCCAGTCTATACATGACCAAATATCTGGCACCCCAAAATTGTCCAACAGGAATTCAGGTGTCCGTTGGGTATCAGATCCGGGCGGATCTCTGTGTGCTTGTATTGGGTTCGATGGACCGGATTCATCCTTGAGAAAGAAAGGGGCTGTGATTTCCTCGTCTAGACGCAGACACAATATGTTAGCAATGGCCATGTATCTATATCCTTCAGCTTTGCTTACGCGAGAACTGGTATCGACCAGTCCAATCGGCATTCAGTGAGTGGCCGACATGGCTGAGTCCCTCAGAACTTTCTAGATCCGGAAGGAAAGAGTTCCCTAGATCGAGTTCCGTGCAGCTGCCAGTATCGAAGATGTGGTTGGTGTTTTCCATGCTTTGCGACTTGATTTCCAGGGCTCTTGCAGATGGATGTAAGCCGCCAGTTTGACTTTTGCGCGAAATCGCGATGGCATGCATAGAAGTTATGAAGTGTCCCTTGGCTTCCAGTGGCAGTTGGCTGGGTATCTTTCTTGACTATAAGGCCCCCATTATCTCGTGCTGTTCAAAGCCTCCTCATACAGTCACTAGGTCAGCGCTAGTGCTGGCCCACCTGGGCGCCTAATGAGACGCTCACACTTTCCATGTCTAAGATCAAGAAACTCAGATTGTCTGGCTGAGTAACATGATAACCTATACCCTGCGTATTCGTATCTACTTACTTTCATATGAAGCAATCGCAGCCGGAGAAGAGCACTCCATGTTCATGGAACGACTGTACTGAACTAGAAATAAAGAAAGCGGAGCAGATTGACACACCGTGGATATACGTGTATCCCACCAAATAAATGGAGTGTTCATAACTGACGAGGTATATCGACGGGCCGCGCCGTGAGGAATAACAGTAGTCTCAGACTAAGCCTCGGCACACTTCATGTCTATCACGACAATTTCCGCACCACGGCTCATCAAAATAATAGTGGAGGAACCAGTTCCTCTCCAATCGCAAGATTCTGCTAATCGAGGGGATACATGCCGCAGGCCTTTAAGTGTGCCGCCGTGACTGATATACATGAGGCTACTGCACTAGCACATCTTGTAGTCACTACGTCCCCACTTTTGGAAGCTCATTGGCTATCTCGAACATGAACACACATGCGATTCGTAATCCTGTGTTTGCTTTCCTCCAAAGGTGGACGTTCGCGGAGAAATCAATAACGCCAACGAGTAGCCAGAAGCCAAGTGGACCCAGACAAAGGGAATGTGCGTGTAGATCGGTTCAACGGACATGAGAACGCTTGCCAATCTCTTGTCCAAGCAAGGAGCCACAATATATCTTGTTTGTATATGACTTACTATCTGATGAGCATTCACTGCGGCCATTCAATGCTTGTTCCATCATAATTGAGCAGCAAGGGACCAATTAACTACATGTACAAATTTGTTCAAATGTAGCATACGGCTCTTGATTTGGCCCCCATATTTTCAGCTGAGACCAACTCGAACTACCAATCGGTGGATGTTACTAAAACAGATGAATCACTCCTTGGGGCCGCCGCAGCTGAGAAGTTCATGTGATAACTATGCACGCCTCGAAATGTTCCTAGTTCTACTACTCGGCTGGTGAAGGGCTCCGTACATGACGTTTAAAGCGCTTGATGCAGCATAGACACAGGTAATATGAGTATTACGACTTGGATAAAGCATTCATACAAGCAGAAGGGAGTTCATTTGGCAACACAGTAGTTCGTTCAGTACGTCCATTTACATACTCTACACGTAATGCAATGCATATGATTAAAGCAATACCCATCCTCCATGCTAGTCATCGTCCTGACCTGGAACCAGTGATTTCTCGCATTCATTACCCGCTGTGTCTCCTGTTGATTGGGATTTTCACCAGATGAAAAAGCATTCGTCCTTTTCGCGATCCAACATCGCAACCACCTCTGCCTCCTCGTCCTCCGCGGTACGCTCCGAACAGTCGTCTTCACTGCAATCATTGGTGGTAAGAGACTCGCTGATATCAACCTCTGGGGAACCAGATTCCACATGTTGTGCTGGAAGATTCATGCCCTTGTCGCCTGCTTGGTCTGGACATTCGATGGGGCATCTCGTTACCATGAATCGCTGTAGCATGCAGCCATAGATGCCATGGTTCAATGCCTCTGGTGCTGTGTTGTAGGCTTGCTCGTAGATTTCTCGGCCTCTGATAAAATCTGCGGCATCTTGGAGGGCCGCTCTGTCGATAGAACCTTGATCAATTGCCTCACGTATGGGCTGTACATCCCCCGGCAGTAGAATTGGACTCAGTAGGATGTTCAGTGCGTCGAGAGTAGCCGGCGACATTTTACTCATTCCACCTAGCTGACTAGTCCAGGGATTCTCATCGTAAACCCATTTGAGGCGCTCCAGTCCCAGTGCTCTCTCGTCCAGGAAGGACAATGAGACGCGCTCCTCGGCCAGATGCATGTCTCATAGGAAATTCTCGGATTCTAGCTGTGGTGGCTCTTATGGAATACATGGGAGCGGGGAATTCCGCGTGTTGCAGGCTTCTGTCGCTTGAGATATATGTTGCTCGGAATCACGAAGCCTTGAAGGTACTCCTAGGTCATCAATCTCATATTATGAAAAGGTATTTGAGCCTTGTATGATTTCTATCAAGCGGTCTTGCTTCTAAGTCGTTCCAAATTGAGGTCTTTCCAAGACAGTGGGCCTAGGTACTTCTATATCCTGTCCTTTCTATGATCTGATTCATTCACTCCAGGTACTCAATTCTGGGTAAACAAAGCCGTGAAAAAACGAGGCCAAGGGTTTCGTACAGGAATTGTCTGATGCTTCAAAGCACTGTGAACAGAAATATGAGCCCCTATTTTATCAACATGTATGTGGCTTTAATATCTATCTTTCCACTATATCTCATCTCTCTAGTCTTCAGCATCACCAATAGGAGTTAAGACCGTGAATCAACATGCCTATCCTTCAATTGTAATCAGGCTTGGAGATAAATCTTGAAAAAGCTCTACTAAAAGCTCCACCTGAGTGACTTTGGTCACATTGTGACTCAGATATGCATTTACTTTAACTAAAGAGGAAGATGTAGGCATTTAAAAATCCATTGATTGGCAATTGATCCATGTAATCTTATAGGTCGTCACTCATGATGCTAAAAGCGAGCATAAAACCAACTGAGAAAAAAATAACACAAAGACATTCAAATAGACGCAGAAAATCGCTTATGCTTTCTTCTCGGCGTCCGGCGCTTCGGCTAAATTACCAGGGGGCTTAGATTCCGTCTCGCTTGCCTGTGGTTCTGCAGAAATGTCTTCCTTCTGAGTCTCTTCTGCTTCCTGTGGCTGTTCGTCGGAAAGAACAATATCACCGTCCTTGTCGGCGGTTGATTCATTCTTTTTCTGTTCTTCTGTGGTAGTGGCCACAGCTTCGGCTGCTGCGGCTGCAGTTGCTTCATCATCGGTGCCATCTGGGCCGAGGTTCATCTCTACGCCTTTCCCGTCCTGCAGACCCATATCCTCGACTCCCAGCACAATTGGGCCACGGGCATGAGGGACTTCTTCGGATGGCTCTGGTGAGGCGGTGGCTGCCACATCCTCAGTTTCGGTGGGAGTAGTAGGCGCCGCTTCGGGCTCCTCTGTCGGCTGTGTTGGTATAGGTTCTTCGGTGCCTTGAATATGACGTTAGCAATGAAGAACGATGTGGTTGGAAAGTGAAAGTAAATACCCTCGCCTAATACGTTCGTATCTTCGCCTTCAAACGAAGAGCCATTCAACCATGGAATAGGGGTCAATAGAGCACCTCCCAGAGATTCGTCACTTCCCAGGCCATGGGCATAGTCCGGAGCCAGGTAAACCCCGCTGCTATTACCGGGGTGCACCATCCCATTTGAGTGAGCGTCGGTGGGGGATGAAGAGTTAAAGGGGAAGACATCTGCGGAGCTTGTCACTGAGATGACACGGTCAACCGCACGGAGATACGCAGGTAAAGTTTTGTAGTGCTTGGTCGGCTCGAGGACCAGCTCTGCGAGTCTCTGAATGGTATGCGGGGGTTTCTCCTCAAAGAAAGAAGTGATCGAAGATCGGATAGCTTTCAACAGTAGGACAAGTGGCGGTGGGAGCTGATCATCGGTCGATGTACCAGAGGGCTGGGGTTGCGAATCTGGCACGCGCTCACTTGAGGGGGGAGAGCCAGGCGGGTCTGCAGGTGCGTCGTTTTCCTTGTTACTACTTTCGGGTTCAATGTGATTTGTTTCTTGTAGCTGAGATGCATGGTTGGTAGATGTCTGCTGGCCGATCTCCTCTGGGCGCATTCGAGGCATGGGGAACATGTTGTACACGATCTGGAGCTTGTGGTCAGATGTGTCGGTCAGGGGTCATGGAAGGGCAAGCGCACATATTCCAGCCGCTCAATCAAAGGCGCAGCCATACCGCTCCATCTCTCTCTAAAGAAGCGCGTTAGTCTAAGCTTTCAGCTATTCCATGGCAGTTTGACACGTACATTTCTATCGAGCCGCCATTGGCGGCTGTCCGGAGAGCTTCCTCATCTGCGGTGCCCGGGTTAGCAAAATTGCAGAAGCTGCGAGGAATAGCAGCGCGACCGTGGTGGGCCACTTACCCAAAGACATTGTCCCTTTAGCTGTGTACAAGCAGGAAGTTGAGGCTGCGACAACGAAGTCGGTGACGCGCCAGTCAACATCGTTGATTGGTCGGAGCTTATCGATAGAGTCACATGACTCTCCGCGAAGTTTCGGAGACGGAGGGGCAGTGACGATCTCCCACTTCACTTCACATTGACTCATATACCCTCGACATGTGGAATTCGCCTAAGGTGGGAATCCTCGGCGGTGGCCAGTTGGGCCGCATGCTGGTGGAATCTGCCAACCGATTGAACATTCAAGCCAACATCCTCGATGTCGACAACTCTCCCGCCAAGCAGATCAGTTCCCACGACGGCCATGTCACTGGCTCCTTCAAGGAGCCCGAAGCCGTGCGCAAGCTAGCCGACTCTTGCGATGTGATTACTGCTGAGATTGAGCACGTCGACACCTACGCCCTCGAGGAGGTTGCGTCAAAGGTGCGGGTAGAGCCCAGCTGGCAAGCTATCCGGACAATTCAGAACAAGTTCGACCAAAAGGAGCATCTCCGCAAGTACGATATCCCCATGGCCGATCACCGCGAACTGTCCAGCAATGCCCCTGAGGAATTGGCCAAGATCGGAGAGCAATTGGGCTACCCAATGATGTTGAAGTCGAAGACTATGGCCTACGATGGCCGTGGTGAGTCATGCCTCATGCGAAATTGTATAGCATTTTACTAATGGCACAAAAGGCAACTTCCGTGTCAACTCTAAGGAAGACATCCCCGAGGCCCTCGAGGCCCTGAAGGACCGCCCTCTCTACGCCGAGAAATGGGCCTACTTCAAGATGGTTAGTGTCCAGCCAAACCTTACGCCTACAATTCTAACGTAACACCCTCCCAGGAACTGGCCGTTATGGTTATCAAGACCAAGGACGACGTCCTTTCCTACCCCACCGTCGAGACCGTCCAAGAGGACTCAATATGCAAGCTGGTCTACGCTCCAGCCCGCAACGTCTCCGACGCAATCAACCAAAAGGCGCAAGCCCTCGCCCGCAAAGCCGTCTCAGCATTCAAAGGCAAAGGTGCCTTCGGTGTTGAAATGTTTCTCTTGGAAGACAACAGCCTAATGCTTTGCGAGCTCGCCAGCCGCATCCACAACTCCGGCCACTGGACAATCGAAGGCTGCGCCCTCTCCCAATTCGACAGCCACATTCGCGCAATCATGGACCTCCCCATTCCCCCCAAGAGCCTGGAACTCCGCCAACCCTCCATCATGCTGAACATCATCGGCGGCGCAACCCCAGACTCCCACCTCAAGGCCACAGAAGCAGCCCTAAGCATCCCCAACGCAAGCATCCACCTCTACAGCAAGGGCGACGCAAAGCCAGGTCGCAAGATGGGCCACGTCACCGTCACCGCTGCCACCATGCACGAAGCCGAGACAATGATCCAGCCCCTTATCAACGTCGTCGACGACATGCGCGCCCAGCGCACCGATATCAAGACCAAGGCCGCCCCCTCCGGCCCCTCGAAGCCCGCCCCCTCCGTCGCAGTCATCATGGGCTCAGACAGTGACCTGAAGACTCTAGTCCCAGGCCTGAAGCTGCTGCGCGATTACTTCGGTCTCGAGCCCGAGGTCGAAATCACCTCTGCCCACCGCACACCGGACTACATGGCCGAGTACGCCGCCCAGGCTGCGTCGCGCGGTATCAAGGTTATTATCGCCGCTGCCGGTGGTGCCGCCCACCTCCCCGGCATGGCAGCTGCCCACACTGCCCTCCCCGTGATTGGAGTCCCCGTTAAGGGTAGCTCGCTTGATGGTGTGGACAGCTTGTACAGCATCGTCCAGATGCCCCGAGGTACGTTACATTCTAACCTAAATCCCATTATTCAAACTGAACATACATATACTGACTGAACTAGGTGTCCCCGTCGCCACAGTCGGAATCAACAACAGCATCAACGCAGCCCTCCTCGCCGCGCGCGTCCTGGGCTCCTACGAGCCTTCCATTCAGCGCAAGGTCGAGGCCTATGCTGAGGCTGCCCGTGCCGAGAACATGGAGTTGAAGGGTACCAAGCTGCGGGAGTTGGGGTGGCAGAAGTACTTTGATCAGATGTAGATGAAAGACTAAAATGATATAGATGTGGATGCTGATTGAAAAGTGTGATTGATTGTATAGTGGGGAAATTTACTGATTTAGACGATTATGAATGACATTTTGAGCTTTAACATTATCTTACACTTGATTAACGGTTTATCCACACTCTATGCAATGCGGAGGTACGGTGAATTCTATAATTATTTATTACTTCACGAAGTACTTTGGAATGATTTATATCAACGCAACAGCGGTGGCATTATGTATTAGGCTACCGAAAAAGAAAAACCAATACTCGTACATAATAGAAATAATGTCCGGACTGCACTAGGGGAAATCATAAAACGAGAAAGCACAAAAGCAAGATTAGATACTCAGGCGTCGACAATAAAAAGCGACATTAGACGAATGTCCTGATGATTTTGGAGACGGCCACAAATTTAGTGGGCAGTGGCGGTAGTTCCGGTGGTGGCAGTGACGCCGTTGGCAGCAGTGACGCCGTTGGTGCCGTTCTTGATACCGTCAGGGATGTTCTGGGTCTTGCCGTTGACGAAAGCCTGGTCGACTTCATCAGAGAAACCCCGGGAAGGGTATCCGGCGACCTTTTCGGTGGTGGTGCCGTTGGTACCATTGGCGGCGGCGGTGGCGGCGCCAGATGTTCCTGCAGCAGCGGCAACGTCGGCAACTCCCGCGCCATTGGTGCTGGGGCCGTGGGGCTTGTTGGTGATGGGGCCAGCGGAGGGAATGCCGGTCGACTCGGAGGCATTGCCGATGCTGAAGATGGGCGACTCCCAGCGCTCGCCCTTGGCTGCCAGCTCGGCGTACTCGGTGGCCTTGCTGGAGACACCTCCGGGCAGCTCAATCTTGGGGAAGATGGAGTCGTGGAGGGTCATGACGGTCTGGACCTTGGTGCCACGCTGGACGACGGCCTCGGCTTGCTTGGCCTTGGCCTGGGCACGGGCACGAATGGCATCGCTGTAGCGGGCGAGGATTGTAGGGGCGTTCTCGGGATCCTCACGGGCAGCTTCCTGGGCACGCTTGGCCTCGGTGTGGATATCCTTGGCGAAGCCATCTCCCTTCCGGAAGGCCTCCCGGATCTGGCCCTCGACGACCTTCTGCAGGGCGGGGCGAACGACACGGAAGAGCATAGGTTTGAAGGTGTTGAAGAGAATCTTGTGGCTGGACTTCTTGAGCTTGATATTCATGTGCTTGATGGACACGTTGACCTTGTCCAGCTTGACGAAGGACTCCTTGTCGTTGTTCTGGGCGGTAGAGGCGGCGATCTTGACGCTGAGGCCCTCGCCACCAAGGAAGATGTCCATAATACCCTTATCAGTGATAGAGGGGAAGCCCTCCTTCTTTTTGATGTAGTAGCTCACGTCACGCAAGTCAGCCTGGATACCAGACATGGAGATCATGATCTTGTTGTCACGCTTGTTGCTGATCTTCTTGCGGCCCCAGCGGAAGTAGTTGTCGCTGCCGAATTCGACGACATTGGGCAACAGGTTGTCACTTTCAATGCACAGGTTCTCGACAACAACATCGATCATGGGGTCAGAGACCTCAATACGAGGGATGGGAACGTAGCGGACATTCTCGAAGATACCTGGAACGATGATGTCGCGGAGGTCACGAACAAGATCCTTTTTGAAGGTAACCTTTCCATCGGTGTCACGTCCAAGATCCTTGAACAGCTTCTGGAAGGACTCGGCAAGGGCCTGGTTCTGGGGATCCTTCTCGAATTGGTCGGCCAAGAACTTAGTCTCGTCGACAATGATGTCGGTGTGGCCGCGGTAGCGCTCACGCAACAAGTAACGGCCCTTCTCGTAGAGGTCGTTCCACTGGCGGTTGCACTCTTCCTCCATGATGAAGCCCTGCTCACGCAGAGATTTGCTATATTATGTCAGCTTATTCTTCAAACATGTTTCTCAGATCACATACCGAATAAGGTTATCAATGTTCTTGAACCAGTTCTTGAGCTCGGGGTCTTTCTCGGCATCGTGGTAAACGGTGTTCAGTGAGTTAAAGAAGCTATCGAGAGAGGTGTTGTTGGCAAAGCGCTCAACAAGGGTCTAGAAAATAGTCAGTATCGAGCTCAACAACAAATCGACCCAAAAATACTCACGCGCAAATTGGACTGAACAGCCTGGACACTGTCAGTCTTGATGACGTCCCGGGCAGCGCTGCCTCCCTGCTTGGAGGCATCCTTGGTGTGGCCAGCATATTGCTCCGCCATGCTCAACAGAGTCTCAATGGCTTGCTGGTCTATATGATTGGTTAGCGATCGGCAATTCCACATCGTAAAGTTCAGCTTACAATCAGCGTGGCCCTGAATCTCGATGATCATCTTTTTCAGACGCCAGATGGTCTGGTCACGGCGCTCCTTGGGCACCTTGTCGGAGAGATAGTTCTTGGCCTTGTCGGCGGCCTCCTTAGTCTTGCTCTTGGACGACATGGTGGAGTCATTTTCGGCAATGGAGGCAGATGCAACACTTTCCTTGTCCTAAAATATAATTAGCAATTTGCCTGCTTCAGGGGAAGGGAACACATACAGCCTTGTTCTTCTTGAACTTGGACTTCATGTCCTCCTTGGAAATGTTGGGCTTCTCGTGCCACACGTTGTCCTCGGCCGCCTGGTCGATCTGGGAAAGCTCCTCCTCTGAAGGGCGGACCTTGTTGGCGGCCTTTTGCGAAGCATCGGCGCCAATATCCTTGATAAGGATCATTGCATCACTCACTAAGTACTGTTAGAATCAGATTGCCTGCCATATATGGGAAGCTCCACTTACAAAGCTTGCGGAACTCTCCGTTGGTGATCATGAGTGTGCCGAGGGTCCTGAGACCCTCGGCGGCCTTGTTCGCGTCCTGCTTGCCAGACTCCTTGTCGATGGGTAGGTTGGGCTTCTGAGCATCGCCGGCAGTTATCTTCTGCGCTTGCCAGATGAAGTCTTGGAGCAATTCACCCTCGTTCTTCACCAAGAGCATCTTCTTGGCTTGCTCGATAACATTTCGCACGTCGCTCACGAGAGTCTTTCCGTCGGCAGAGAGCTCCTTAGGGGGGGAGGAAAGGGCCTTGGAGCTCAAGGCGCTGTTCAAGGCGATGTCGCATTGCTTGTTCTGTGGGGAATGATCAGTATAAAGCGGAGCTGGGGCGCGGGCAGTGGGGCGCGACGAACGGATGGGAGCTTGCTGTTTTTGAAGGCTAAACACAGTGGGTCAGCACAACAATTGTCAATTGAATCTCAGGTGAACTTACCATGGTAGATACCAAACAATTGGAGCTTGGCGTTGATATCCTGAATCGCGATCAGTATGCTGTAGCCATCAAGGTCATTATCGCACACACCTTCTCCTTCTGTTTCGTATCGGTGGGGACGTTGACAGACATGACGACGCAATTGAGATGGATTATCAGGGTATTAGAGATGCGGAAGGTATTATGTAGGAACTAGAAAGGGTTAACAGTTTGCAACTAAGGCAAACAGGGGAGACATACAAATTAGTCCCGATTTAAACAAGGGGGTATCACTGGAATGAAGGAAAATATGGGAAAGGAAAGGAAAAGGGAAGACGAAGGGGAAGACTGAAAAGGGATATAAAAGCCAAGCAGTGGTATGACGACAGGATCCCTGAAGTGCACCAGGGACTGACGAGTTTCAACTGAGTTCTCTGATCTACACCTGACGTCATCACGTGGCACATGTCGACGGGATCCTGCTCCCCGTTCGCGCCCTTCCGTCTGGCAATTGGATTTGTGCCTAACACTTTATTCTCTACAAAGTACGAGGACGCGTACTCCGCATTGCCTACACATGCATAGGGTGTGGTCCATGTTAATGTACTTGTTGAGTCCACACCTCCACTCCATAAGGCTGCTACATTCTACCAAACAGAAGCTAAAGCTTCCAACTCCAGACCCATTCCTAAAAGGTCCCACGATCTGCAAACCTGGCAAGATCAAGCCTTGGCATACGCTCCATATCATCATCCATGGTCCACTGTGGGTCAACTTGACTATCAGAGTCTGCTCACCTTGACGTCAACACAGATTCTGACTTAGCAAAGAAGCATGGCAGGATCCCAGTGAGGATTCCTCCCATGGATCAGAATTGACTATCCAATGGCCTAGATGGAGAGTACAGCTTGACTGTTGCATATTCAAAGCTATTCCGGAAATAGTGCTCCAGCCACAAGAAAGGGGCTCTGTGGCTGTGTGCGCTAAGGCTCCCTTACTGCTTCCGGATATGGACTAGCGTCTCCACGTCCACTCGAGCAGTTGCTCTATACAGCCAGATCGAGCTTGATGATCGAAATCTTTGATTCCAAATATTCGCTGTGGAGATGTCTCTCCATTAATTGGGACCTGATCGCCCGCCACTACTTTTTCTCGGGACACTTTATTAACACGTGCGTTTCAGGGGATGTCTTGGTGATGCTACCCGATTCGTCATATAGCGGTTGTATACTTCCGGGCCTCGAGCCTCTACCAGCGTCACTTAGATTGAGTCTAGCAGTACGCCAGCTTATAGTAATGAAGTATGTGGCACAATGTTCAAAGGCTAATTGCACTTACGGAGTCGATGTCTTGACTCCAATTTGAGTCGGGTGTTTTCTGAAACTAACAATTGCACTTGAACGCATTCAAGGGATAACAGATATAAAATGCAACATAACCCCTCGATCACCGAGACTACAAGACATTGTTTTCTCAATTTCCAACCCTACATCTACTTCAAAGACCCAGCCTATCCCTCCATACATTTCCATATTTATATCACCTCAACACTCATCCCCTCCCTCTTTTTCTCCCTCGCCACCCCCCTGTTTCCCCCAATACAACAAACTATCCCTGACAACCCTCCCCTCCCAGCCCCCATCCACCCCCTCAGTATACGGCCCCCAAACCTCCACGCCGAACTGGCCCCTCCCAAAAACCTCCCGACAAGGCAAATCAAGCGTAAGATTCTCCTCATTGCCCACACCAACAACCCCCCTCAACGCATCCTCAGAAGCAAGATAGACAACCCGCCCAATATGCGCCCAGTAGATCGCGCCCGCGCACATCGCGCACGGCTCCCACGTCGAGACGAGCGTGCACCGCGCCAGATAGGTCCAGTCGTAGTTATCTGCTGCGTTGCGCGCAAGTTCGCATTCTGCGTGGCGAACGTGCGAGAGTGAGTTTGAGGATAGGAGGACTGTTTCGTTGTCTGGGGCTAGGAGGAGGGCTGTGAAGGGGCGTTTTTGGTGGGTTTTTTGGGCAGTTGTCTGCAGGCTCAAGGCTTTTGTGGCGGCTTTTTCGAGCTGGGGGGTTGTGAGGGGTTCTAGGGTTGTTTTTGACATTTTGGATGGTTGGGTTTGGGGTTGAGTTGTATGTTTGCTAGGGTGTGGTTGGTGGTGGTGGTTTGAGATTTGAATTAAGGTGTATGGAGTAAAGTAAGGTGGGATCGTGGTTGATATGTAGGGCGTGTGTTTCGGCGATTTCAGATTCATGTACGGCGGCATCCGACGATGCGAGATAAGGAAGTGAGGGGAAGGGGTTCCCCTCTTTCTTCAAGTACGAGTTTCGCCAATTGGATAAAGGTATTGTAGGTGGTTGTAGATTATGTACGGAGGTAAGTGCTATATACAGGGGCATTTCTGAATCGTTAATTACATGGGGACATCATGAGCCCGAGTTGCTCAAACTCGGACTCGGGGTAGCAGAAAGACTGCGTCGTAGCTGATCATGGGAGGAACCCTTAGAAGAGACTAGCACACGAGTATGAACACCATAGTCAGGGGGATCGAGAGGCCGGGCCTGGCTCTCGCTATCAGGCTGCGGCGTTGCTGAATTATTGTGGAACGAGAGATCCACGAAATCGGATAGGTCGGTTGGGGCGGAATTGCTACCACCCATTTCGGTGATGACGACCAATTTGCCCAAGATTGCATATTCCAGCTTCAGTTTGATGCTGTAAACCATTGCCTTGAGGGTAACGTGAATATCGAAGAAGCCGGAGTACTGGACTCCGATGACGGCTGCATCCATGAGGATCATGACGATGTTCACGATAAGGAGTTGGACCAGGGTTCCGCGGTAGTGGCCTCTGGGTCGGAGGTTCAGAAGGCGCACAGCTTCCCAGGAGTAGATGATTGAGAGGATGATTTCTTGAATGGAGAAGCCGACCAATTGGATGCGCTCGAAGATGTTGAAGCCGGTGTTGAAGAGATAGTATTTGTTTGAGTGGCTTCCGAGTTCAAGGACGGAGCCTGGGACGTGGAAGATTATGGCGTCGACGATGATCATCGCGAGGGTGGCGCGAAGGACGGTTTGGTTGTGGCAAACGAGGTGCAGTCGTGACCAGAGGACTAGGGATTGGCCGGTTACCATCCCTACCCAGGCGATCAATTCCATCGCTACGGGGAAGAGGTTGGTGTATATGTTGTAGATTATGAGGAGGTAGCCGAGGCCGAACGGGATGATGCTGAAGGAGGAGATGAGGAGACACCAGAAGTACCAGCCTCCATAGCGCTTGAAGGTGGTGAAGCATAGGACGATCAACTCCAATGCATTGTACCAAGCGATTCCAATGAGGCACGCGACTATGGTGTGCTCCGCTATCCAGCTAGTGGAGTGGGAGCTGGCCTGCGAGGGATCAGCCCCCAGGCTGAGTTTGCCAGAAGGGTCGGCGCTCGACATGAGGTCATCGCCAATAGCCGCAGATACAATTATAGAGGAAACATGAGGTGTGGAGGGATATTTTGGTATATACACCCACGGCAGGGAGAATGAAGAATTGAGGTATAATAAGAGAGAGAGTGGTTGGGAGATAGGCGAAAAAGGCACCAGGAGGTGGCGGAGAACCATAAAAGATAAACCTTATACATTGATCACGATTGGTTTATCCACTACAAAAAAAACTGGGGACGTTGGAGAAAGCCCGATGGCGCGGAACCGAGAGCCAAGTGCTGATAGGCTGTATGATAAGCTTAGGACATGCCAACCGTTGCCAACCTAATAGCGCCGATACCAAGTGTCTCACGTTGAGTTAAACGTAGATGTACGACGGGAAGAGTTACAGACTTGCGGAGTTTTCACGGGGGAACCTGCGTTGCACCGATCAATTTGCGATCGGCTATTATGGAGCCCGGAGATAAGCAAATTATATTTGCCATTTACTAATCCTGCCGCTACGTTGGTTTGATTAGTACCTGCGTTCGAGGCTAGGCAGGAAGCGGCTCACTCTACAGGGACTTATTTGAAATCTCTTCACACAATGTAATTGTTGAGACTTCACTAAACCTTCCCCTCCAATTCCTCCCAGGTTCATCCGACCCATGGTCGGATTTACTCCGGAGAAAAGGAACCAGATAAGCGATCGGTTCGATGATCTCAAACAGGGAACTCTAGTTGCATGCACGTCAGTTATCTGCTCGTTCTTCTCGGTCCGTCGTTCTCGGCTTCGTCGAAGATGCCGACCTAGAACTCGGTCATTCCAAGCGGGAGAACTCGTGATCCATTGAACTTGATAGACTAGAAGCTTTTGTCATAATGTATACTGTAAGAGCCTCTGTACACTAAACCGATGTGTGAGCGTACACGAGAGCCTGAATTTCAGCACAAATCGCCAGATCATCTGTCAATGTTCCTTTCCAGATAATCTATTTTGTTATCCAAGGTCGCGTGCTCAGCTACCCTCCAATATTATTCTCCACAAATATTGTCTCGTCCGCCTCACCACGCCAAACTTGGAATGGCTCGCATTCCGCATCCATCCTGTGTGTCTTAGCGCGAAAGTCCAAGGCAACTCATTAACAAGCCTAGTATCAATTAGGCAGGCGCCTCTGACTGCCTTTTTCTAGTACCCCGGATACAGCTTCCTAAAATAGTCTGGCAAGGCGAGCGCGGAAATTCATTTCCCCGGTACCGACCCCGGATGAGGCATGCAGGTGGCGCACGGACTCTTTAATAAATGTAGATCAGATGCTTGTACATGCTCTCAAAGTCCAGCTAGGAAAGGATGTAGCTCTCGGTTTTCACTTTTCCTGGTTCAGAATTGTCCTATGTGGGGATATTTTGGTACTTACTGGAGTATTTTGAGAAGTGGCATTTGTTAAGGATATATATTTCGAGAACAGTTCAGCCATCAAGCGGCCCTCAAGATTACCACTTGGAATTTCTTTATCTTCTGAAGCCGATTCTTTCATCGATCATTTCGGTTGTAAGGGCTGTAGTGTATTTCTGAATTTGAATGTATTAGCCTAATCTGAACGGACGTCTGAACTACATATATCGAGTAGCTGTGCTATGTTTTGAAATTGATCAGCCAATCATATACATGTGTAAAACTCGAATGAAAAGGACCATAAGCTGTTGATATAGGAATATCGAGCTTTATAGAGTTGAGTTTGGACTAGTATTGGAGTTGGATTGGGTGCTTCTGCGGGCAGAAGGGTGCTGTTGGCTGAGTCGTGCACATTGAAGTACCTCGGCTGAATGGCTAATATTAGAAGTCCAGTGAGAAGCATTTCCGATTTTCGACGGTGTCTTAGGCAGGAACTGATAACGGTGTCCTATCCATTCTGTTGTTCCCGTGTGGTTCTATGCAGCAAGTTAGATCCGTGAATGATTGATGTAGTATCTAGCGGCTGAAGCATTGAAGTGCAGCACCTTTCAGTGATAATAAGTCTACAGTTTTCTATATTGGGGAGAATAGGAGAAGATTGAAGAATAAAAGTAAGTCGTTAATCTAGATTATAAACTTTTCATGACAATATATTACATTAGAAAATGATAAATGTCATTGACCAGGAAGAGAAGCAACGTTAAGTTGAAGGCGATAAAAATCTTGAATATCTATGCACAAAAGAGCGCCTTCACGAAAAATGTGCACCGGATCAATGCATGAAGGAACATCCTCAACGCTGTCCATCGCTACATATCATGAATGGCAATGACGAACAGGTATATACCTTGCAGGATCATAGCAAATCAAACGTGTAAAATAATTTACAGGTTGTTGCCAACGGTGGCGACGATAGTGCCGACGGGGGTGCCGACCTGGGGGAGACCGAGGCCAGCGACGAGGGCAGCGACGGAGGGAGAGAGCTTGATGAGGAGGTGCTTGCCATCGTCGTTGACAACGTGGAGGAGCTGGTCAACGGGCTCGGAGACATCCTTGAGGAGGTCACCGACGGAGGCAGCCTCCTTGATGATGGAGCCAACGGGGCCGGCGATGGAGCCGAGACCGAGGCCGGAGACGAGAGCAGTGACCTCGGGGGAGAGCTCAAGGAGGAGCTGCTTGGCGTTGGCACCGGTGACGGTCAGGGTGGACTTGACGGAGGGAGCGACGTCGTTGACGATCTCACCACGCTTGAGGTTCTTGCCAACGGTGGCAACAACGGTACCAAGGGGAACGCCGACACCGGGGAGACCGAGACCAGAGACGAGAGCAGCAACGGGAGCGGAGAGCTCAATCAGGAGAGCACCGACATCAGCACCAACAACGGTGACGAGACCATCAACGGGCTTGCCGAGGGCAGTGACGAGGCCACCGAGACCGGAGGCGGAGGCGACAATGGAACCAAGAGGAACACCGAGGCCAGGGAGACCAAGGCCGGAGACGAGGGCAGTGACCTCGGGGGAGAGCTCAATGAGCAGGGTGCCGACATCAGGACCGGTGACGGTCAGGATGTTGTCGAGCTGGGGACCGAGGTTCTGGACGATGTGGCCATCCTGGACAGCGGGGACGGCACTGGCGGAGGGCATGGGCTTGTTGACAGCCTTGGCGAGCTCACCGGCGGTCAGGACCTTGGGAAGCTCGTTGAGGTGGAGCTCAGAGAAGATATCACCAATGTGGAGGTTGTCGAGGAGGGACTCGAGGCCGTTGGTGGGGGTAGGGGCAGCGAAAGCAGAGCCGGCCATGGCGGCGACGGCAGCGATGAAAGAGGCCTTCATTGTGAATTAAGAGGGGTATAAAACAGTTAAAGAGTGACTGTAGTTTGTATAAAGAATGACTAGAAGTGAGAGGCTTGGGAAAAGAAGAAAGCAAGAGGAGTCGATGGCGAGAGAGTGTATTTATACACAGGTCATGATCTACAGGTACGATCTTGCTCGCCCCCTACCCCCTGTTCCAATTTTTACTATTGTAAAGCTCCAAATGGGACATGCACTTGGTATCCTAGCTAGCGGGTCAGCCCCATAGTTGGCGTGCCCTAATTCGGCCTTACAGATACATACCATTTCGGTCTTACAGATATAAGTGGGACAACAATCTCCATTATGCCGACAATAAACGCCACGACAGGCACCGAAGTGTCCAGAATAGGGTCCTGTGGACTGTCATCAAGAATCCCTACAAATATGGGGCATTGAGCCCTGGTACATATGCCTACATCCATCTAAACCTACTTGTGCCGTCTGGTATAATTTGCCATAACATTGCTCATCCCAGCCCTACAAACAGGATTTTCCTGAAATTAGGCAATTATGTCATTTGAACCCATTGAACGAATGAATCTTAAGAAGGAATTATTGAATCTAGTCGGATGGGGTCAGTCCGGCCATGACCGGATGGGCCGATGGGGTTCAAATTGGGATCTGCACGCTCAATGTTCAGGTACATCAAGGGTTGTTTCCCACAGATCGTGTCCGATGGAACTACCGTAGCGCGAGCTTATACGAACCATGCGCCCCCGAGCATCTCCGTGGCGTCACCTAATTTAACCGTAATAATTTGTTTTGCTGGACGTTCGATCTGACATCTATTCTGCATGTTTCCGAATTCACCTCAAAAGTACCTGCAGAATCCCTGATATATCAAGTCCACTTTTAATAGGGGATGTCATAACCTGTTTCTCCGCTCCAGCGCATTGTTGACCTGTGCCGTTTACAGGAGCTTGTTGATTTCTCTGTAATTTTTACGGAAATTAACGTGGAGCCTCCGGCAACGAAGACTCATGATCTGCAGTCAAAATACACTCTCAGGGTTCGTGACTTGACGTCTAAAATCAATAGCGCGGAGGTATATTGCCAATCAAATAGGGGTGATACCGATTAGCCCCCACCTGAATGCCGCCATGTGGGCATTGCAGAGCCCAAGAGCCAACAACCTCACTATAAACTTCTGGGGACCTACTTTTTCCCCTGTCGTGCCCCAGTTATATCGTACCCACTTGCCCTATTCAGCATATTTTATGGATCCCATTGGACGATCTCACTCGACTTCGATGCCGGATTGGCCGGGAATGAAAACATGGTTATTGAATCCCCTTCGGATTGATCCGCTCCAGCTGGCCACTGACCAAGATCGAGGTTCACAAAGTTTGGGGGCCACATACATCATTGCGCTTGTTTCCCCCTTATTTGCCGGCGGACCGGCATTTGGTGACAACCCCCGGCTTACACGGGCTTACTTTTTGAGAGGTTACCCTGCTCAAAAGTGACAATGATTAGTGTCAAAGCGTTAGTGAATTGGTTCGGATGATTTGACAGCACAGTCTATGGGGCGAAGCTTCCATTTTCTTCACAACATTGCGGTCAACACGAGGCTGTCGATCCCCGGGTGGACTTCGGTCATACCCCGTCGACTCTTTCTCGGACGGCATCCCTGAGCGCCAAGAGGATGATCATCATATTCAATTCGCACATCATAGGTCACGATCGGAGTGGGGGGGTATTCCGCTCGATCCATTCCGTGCTAATCGTGCCGTAGATACCTTCCTACTCCAGAACCGAAGATGAACTGAGTGGATTGGAAATTTCTTTTGTCCGCTTGTACGTTATATTCCACAGTTTTCTCGAATTCGAATCATATAGTAGTGTAGCATTGAAATTCCCTGGTTCTTCGATAGCTGATGGGGTTCTTCGATAGCTCATAGACAAAAGTTCGATAGCTTCCCGAAAATCTAGGACACGCCGATCTGGTTCCCAATTGAGATCGATTCGGGGCCATATCAAATAACACCGCCCACTATATCCACTATCCAGCTTTGTCGGCCCGTCTACGATACACATCGTGTACCGTATGTACTTTGAGCGGCAACAATACTCATTTGCAAACAGTGTTTTTGTCCGAGCAGTCGTTCTGCGCTGTATAAACTTGATTCCGATTTGCTGCACTTCAGTAACACTCCATGGCAACTGACCAACAGGGAACACCCGAATCTCACTGGACCCAAGATAAACAGTAATTTTACTATTCGGAGTAACAGCAAGCTGGTAATCCGTACTGTAGATGTCTCTCTGCCATCCCTGCCGCCCTGAAATGCTCCATCCGCGTTGAAAGAATCTGGAAGCTATGGAACCGACCGTTTGAACGGTTATGAGTTTCCTGTATGAGGTTATTGGAGCTTTCACATGGGTGATAGACATATGCTAGCTGATCACGGTGGAGTTCAGCCAGCAAATGTACCGGCTCCGAGACATAATTTGGATCATGTCGAGCCTCAAATGCACTGTACGAACCAAGGACGCCACCAATCTTAGACCCATGGATGGCAATGAACAGTCCCTGCATGACACATACCGTACCATAGCAAGAATCGTAGGCACGTAGCAACCGATCAATTGCACTAAACCAAGCATGGATATGCATATTTGTCTGTATGGTTCCGCACCAGCACTTGGACTCTGGAAACACCTTTTATTTGAACTAGTTCATACCAACTCAAGCTCTACCAGACATTCTGGCATAATCTTCATGTAGACGAAGCTAAACCAAATCATACCTTACTTCCGTAACTATCCCAAGTCCACACAACCGCAGACGGCCCAGACTTGTTTGCATTTCTCACGCGGGACGGGTCCCGGTAGACTGTATCCTGGGAATGGGGCCAGCTCGCCACATCACAGAACCAAAGACAAATGAGAGTAGACCTCGATATGGGTCTCTTTCTTTCTGTATCGTACATACGTCTTCGAGGAAGTAATTTATCGAGGTGGGCGTTTACTGTAGGATATTAAAAATCTTTGGCAGATGAGAAGGACGCCCTACTCCACGATACCCACGAAGAACAACGGGGTCGTGCATTTCTGGGGACGAAGGTTTTGGGGAGTCTCGTATCTTTCCCTAAGATTGGTTTCGATAGAAGCATCTGGGCGTGGATATATCCACGCCCCTGTTCTCGGCAGGCCCGGAGATTACGAATGTGGTTATGGTGCCCTGGGTAATGTCGATACTCATTTATTGTGAATCGAAGGTGCGATATTAGCAATCTAGCCGAAGTCTGTTATTTACCTATTCGGGTCTCTTCACCGTTAGATTGTCAGAAATTTGAGATGAGCGCTGCTCAGTGGGAACATGTGATGATGACCCAGAGCTATGGAATGTTGATACAGTGCTCCACACTGTACGGAGTACACCGCTGAACCGATCGCCAGGTCGACTTGCCTTGGGAAGAAATGGGCGGTGGACTCTCGTATGGATACTGAAAATGGGATTGCCTTTCAGCCTTTGAGCCAATGGTACTGGGAAGCTTGTTGCATGTTTGTACGTAAGATTGTAGATGTGGGCTGGACTATAGATATACTAATGTAGAGACGCCTGCAAGGTTCAGAAAATCGGCAATTTGGATATCGAAGCAAAGAGGTTTGGGTTTATTGAAGCTGATCAATGCATGTGCATATTCTTGTGCATATTCTCTGTTGGAGATGTGAGCTGGACTTTATTTTCCTTGCAGATATCCTCTGTCGATACCCAGCACTCCTCAAACATCACCGAAGGCAATCACCCTCTGATGTATATCGCAAGGGAACATCGATCTCGTCATACGAAGGGGAGAGTTACTTCTCTTGTTGGGATCGGCCTGAGGGTACACGTCTACATGCAGGTTATGGACTAACCAGAGAGATCGAATTAGTCGACAAACATACAAACATCTTTTTCTACAGGAATACGGGTACGATTAGGATGGTTGATTCGCAATAATATTATTCATGCACAGCATGTAAAGGGGTATTTCACTAAAATCCATACTGGTCATAACCATTGACATCATTTCCCTTCCAAATTGCAGACCCCGGTGATTTCACAGCCCTAGATGGTATCCCGAGTATTCATCGCCGACCAGCGGCATCCTCGACGAGTACATCCCCGGATTCGACATATAGCCCATAGAGCTATCCATCAGTGTCTTTTCCAGGGAAGCAGACTGGCATTCGAATTGCTCGAGAGGCCCGTGCAAACCCCATTTCCTCGCACAATACTTCAGCATGTCACGAACGTAAGCGAGACAACGCATGGCGCGTGCATGACAGTTGATCAAGTCCTCATCACCCAGTACGGGCGGGTCAGGCGTCCCAGCGGGAACGGAAGGTGGTGCAGGCACAGCGGCACTCAGAAGTTGGTCATAATTTTCGGATAATACGTCGACGAAGAGTCGGCCGACTTGGTGGACTCGTTGAATGTCGAGATATGTTAGGAAGGGAAGGGCGCTGGGGTTCTCTAAGACTTGATGGATCTGGCTGATGTAGTCCATGCATCGGTCGAAGAGCAGGGTTTTGTTGTAGTCGTGTAGCGTTGGGTATCTGTGCGATGGTGATAGGAGGATAATGATGGTGTACAGCAGTTCGAGGCGATACAGAAGTGAGAAGTGGTTAGGGGCGTTCTTTGGGCACTGGTGATACCACTCCCGAGCTCGCCAGCACAGAGTCCACACTAAGACAAGAGGCTGCGGGGATGGTTCACGCCCACTATAATGCATTTCTTGGTACCCGACAGATAAGATCTGTCGAATCTTCACGATGTGCAAAGCGGGGACTGGGCTGCGTAAAAAGATATGACTTTGTTCCAGGGATTTACCAGGAGCCGCACTGCATGATGGTAATGCAACATTTACAGATGCATCGGAGAACGAAAAGGTTCTCTGTATAGTGGAGCTCAATCCTCTGGAACACATAATCAGTAATGGCGAAGAAAATGGTAAGACTCAAACGAACCTATCCAGACAGTAGATGCAATGGAAGACTCGCCGACGGATATCAAGTCGGTCATGGTCGGTCAAAACCTCAGTAGGCGGATCTTGATGCAGGCCCAAATCAACCGCGACTTTGGCAGCCATACCGACTAAATACCAACTGCGAAAGCGAGCTGGATCAACAAACGAATACTGAGCAAGCAGTAATATCGCTTGAATTCCTGATATAGACCCTGGCCGAAGGACTTCCTCGGCATATGTCAAGGCCTCTGATACGAGAGACCATGCCCGTTGATGCATCTTGTCGTTATTCTGGCCCGAAACAGAGGCCGAGGCAATGGCCAGAACTATGCGCAGCATCCAATGATCAAAGGGTTTAGCGAACCGGCCGCCGGATTGATATACTGCGTCTACCGAGGTCCAAAAGCTCGTCTCGACAAAAAAAGGCAACTGGACGAACACATTGTCGAAGTAGTGTTGTAGCAATGGGGTTGCTTCATGGCGCGCAGGTAATGAATGAGGAGAGGATGGCGGAGGAGAATCGACAAGAGCGACAGATAGAAGGAGGTTCGCAAAGGAGGTATTGGAAGTAATGCCGTGGAAGTCACGCGATGTCGCGTTGACCGACCTTCAACCAACGTCAGTACTAATTCGACCAAACTCTCCAGAGTGACCAACAAGAAACCAAAATCACCAACTAGATCATCAATGTCGGATACTTCTCTGCTGTGTGCCGGTCCCAATGGTCCCTCGGATGAAATCGAGGTGATGGACATTTCCCGCGCGACGCCATTGCCCTCCGCGGACAGCGATGTTGAACGAGCACGCATCTGATGTATCTTCTTCTCGAGCTTCTCACAGTATCCTTCCAACGACGCTACGTAGCTTCTTTCTTTGCCTTTGGCAAATTCATCGCTCGCCCCGGAACAACTGCTAGCTTTGCCGACCCTCTCGCACGCCGAACAGGCGGGGAGCTTGCCGTCACACTTGATCTTCGCGGTTCGACATCTTGAGCAAGCGGCGACCGGACGACTCACTTTGAGCAGCGGATTATCCAAGAAAGTCGTGGCGGTGACCGACATGGCTCACTCTTTACTGGAAACATGGTCAGTTCGGACGCGTCCCCCTGTCTCACTCACCCCACTGGGCTCGCGCGAGCACAGTACTAGACGACTCACATGACCGAGGGAAATAGCTTCGAGAGAGCGACCTGCATGAGCTGGGGAGGGTTTAGCGACTACCATTGCTCGAACGATATTAAAGGAACAAGCCTTACCCGCAAAAAGACGTTGAGGAATGGCCCCCCACTATGCACAAGGGGCAAAAAAGACTTCATTTGCGTCAAGAATTGGGCAGATCTTCCGTGGAACCGCACGGACATCGCATCAACGACTTCCGGCCCCCCTCTCATTGACCCAAGGCGCCTCTTACTTTAATTGTCTCCATGTTCCACTTGGTATTCAAGGCCGCCATTTACTTTCATCGCTTAATATTGTCTCTTTCAAGCCCCCTAACGGAGTCTCAGCTGCCATTGTACCACACTATCTTCTTCCTCCACTCGGCCTTTTTCTTAACCCCGTCGCTTCGAGTATCCTTTACCCTCGCGTCGATCCAGATCTGGACCGAGG
Organism: Penicillium antarcticum; assembly: GCF_028974205.1. Classification (NCBI taxonomy): domain Eukaryota; kingdom Fungi; phylum Ascomycota; class Eurotiomycetes; order Eurotiales; family Aspergillaceae; genus Penicillium; species Penicillium antarcticum. The sequence continues at coordinate 1,113,924 of NW_026695306.1, read as the reverse complement.
CTTGCCCCTCTCACTGCTCAGTGGCACCTCGCATACCTCTTGTGGCCCCATTCCGGTTGTACGCAAGTACCGTGGTTTGAAATGATTGCCCTTTGATCGGATCCTCCCCCTTGGAAAGCTCCCGAACGCCATCTCCGGCTTCATACTCGAGCCTCAGGACCATGTCGACAGTGCCCACAATTCTTATTTCCGTTCGAATGTACCTTGCTTATCGCATTTAATGCCTGGGCACTACAGGCCCATGTGATCGGACCTTTCTTGATATTTCTTTGACCTCATTCCTATTACTTTTTGGCCCACAGCCATGACCGCGAGTCCGGACAACTCAACAGTCGCAGGGCTCAAGTCGCCGGATTTGCATTCCTTGGAGCCACCCGACGGTCGCATTGCGCACACATTAACTGCCTGCACAAGGTGTCGACAGGTATGATGCAATTAATCAGAGGTCCCCGCGATCTCCGTTCCTTTTCTCCTTGCGGTTTCTTGGCGCCGCTGCTATTTACTTGCGATGTCACCGTCGACTGACCCACTCTGTAGAGAAAGTCCAGGTGCGACCCTGGAATTCCACGATGTGCACCTTGTGAACGAAGCAATGCCAAGTGTGTATACTACGACTCGACGCGAGACTCCACGATACCGCGGACCTACATCGTGTCACTAAGAGAGAAAGCCCGAGCGCTGGAAAGAGAGCTCGCCCAGGCCGAGAGGGAGATACAACATGCTGCCGATGCGGAGTTGATGGTGCGCGGCGCCGGGCGCATACGATTCAAAGAGAATGATGAGGCTAGATATCTTGGTCCCTCAAGTGGCATTGCCATGACTCGCTTGGTCATGGAAATGGCCAAGCAGAATACGGACTCGAAAAGCATTAAAGATGTTGTCCCCGAGTTCACTGCCCAAGAGATCAAAGATGCCTTTGCAAAAGAAGACTCGAAGCCTACCTCCAAAATCTATCCCATGATCAGTTCCATCCCACAGCCGAATCTACCTCCACAGAACCTGACATACAAGTTGATCGATCTTTTTGTCGCAAAATGTACCGAACCCTGTCAGACTCTTGTGGCTCGTGTGACTGATTTGTTGTATAGCACAAGCACTCCTTCCAACCTTACACGAGCCCACATTTAGACAAGAAGTAGAAGAGGTTTTTGATGGTTCTACGGATCCTTGTCAGAATTTTCAGCTACGGATGGTCATCGCCATTAGCATGCAAAAACTCAGTACCGAATACGCTGGTCTCGCTGATAGTTATTATCTGGCGGCCTTGCCCTACCTTGAGCCCACGCTGAAACGAATGGACGTCAGGGCTTTACAATGCCTTGTGCTTATCGCCTCATATTCAATGTTGACGCCCACTCGGACTGCTGCATATTGGGTCGTGGGGACAGCCGTCAAACTCTGCCAAGACTTGGGATTGACCGAAGAAGTTACTGTGACAAAATCGCCTTGTGGACAACCTCTGAACCCCCTCGAGATTGATATGCGAAGGAGGCTATTCTGGATCGTTTCATCAATGGAGCTGGGACTTTCCCACAGCCTGGGTCGCTGCAGCAGCTACAGTGTCAGTCACGACCACATCAATGTGAAGTTCTTCGAACTTGTGGATGATCGCTACATTACGGTCAAGGGCATCACACCGGGCGCAAAACCCGTTCTGGCAAAGTGCATTGCAGTCCACTTTTTCAAGATGCGATTACTCCAGCTGGAAGGCAGGCGAACGCTTTACTTGAACCGACGAGAGACTCCAGTTGATGATCAAGATCCATGGTTCTCTCAGATGTTGGCTAAACTAGATCACTGGATGGCTACCTGTCCAAAGAATGACGACGGCAGCGGATTGAATGTGAAGTGGTAAGTTTGTAATCTTCCATGCAAAGTGATATCGCTGACGTTCTCTTCAGGTTCCAAGGAAGAAGAAACACCATCATTATTCTTATGTATCGCCCATCGCCCCAGATTCCCGAACCCAGCGTCAATGCCGCGAAAACATGCTATGAAGCAGCCATTTTCAACATTGCCATGCATCGAGAACAGATGCTAACTGGATCTGTTGACCTGACGTGGGTCTTTGTGCAAGCTCTTTTCATGGCCTTGAACACTGTCTTGTGGACTCTCTCCTACCCCGAGATCCGAAAAGAGCATACCATCGAGGAAGTCCAAGGTCATCTTGATATGGCTCTCGAAGTGATAGTCTACTCCGCCGAACGATGGCCTGGAGTTCAATCCGCACTGCTTCTCTACAAACGCCTTGTTGCGGCATGTTTGAAAGCTTACAGCACCGAAGAGTCATTTGTTGTCCACTCACCTTCTAACCATCCTACTCCAACCTCTTCGCAAGGGGTTACGACTCCACCGGCCATGTCCAGTCCATCAAGTAGTACGACTGCTTCCTATCATTCTCACAATCATCGCGGAGGAAACCTGTCAATCGGTGATACTGCCTCAAGCGGGACTTACTCCCGAGGACAATCTGCCGACCCTACTTTTCCACAGGAGCCCACCCCACCAGCGATGGCTCCTCCGCCACCCGAGTCGTTCAAGCTACCACCAATGCCATCGGTCTCCTCTGCCCTTGGGATGCCACCCCCTTCCGCCGTGACACAACACTATTCATCAGACTCTTATGTCGGCCCGACTACGCTCTATCCCGATATGTCCATCGACCCCAACACACCTTACAACTCGATACCTTCAGTCGTCCCCGGTCTGCAAGGGTGGGATCCTAACTTCTCACTTGCATCAACAACCGCGGGTCATTTAGCATACGTCGACGCATCTGTCGATCCTATGAACTGGACCACATCCATTGGCGACCAGTACTCGCAGTATTTCAACGAGCCATTCCCAGTACCTTCTTGGCGCGAACGCACACTAAGCCAGCAAGAGCAAATCGAGCTCCTGGCCTCTCTTGAGCACAATATACCCGATGTGTCTGCCCAATTGGTGAATGAGTACAATGCTTTCTACCAGTCATAAGGTGCTGGTCAGTTAGCCTTTGAAGACCCCAGTGGTGGGCAAGCATTCTGTGCTTTTATTTCAGCGATATCATGCTATTAAGTCTTGGACCGATTCATCTTCTGACATTACCGGATTATCTTGAATGGCCATGTTGCAAACTGGGCTGAGTTAGCCCATGGTTGAGGAATTCATCTTTGGACCATATGACTCTATTACTCTCGGCGAATAGTTTACCAAGAGCAAGAGATACCACATTTAACTGTTTGAAACAACTGTTTCGCTTTTGACTTATACTTTTTGGTAATAATGGGCGCTATTAAGGCCGCAATCCGCAATCCGCCACCTGACCTCCGGCGTCCACATAACGTTCAGCCCCCGAGGTTTGTTCATATGGCGGGAATAAGAGCCATCCTAGTACTGGTTGTCGCTCACACTGGCGCTCTCAATTTAAAAACGTAAATCTGTATCTTGCTTGATCTATTTTCGGATTTCTTTTTTTTTTTATTGACATAAAGTCTTACCTCACAATGAAAGTCACAAATGAGCCCAAATTCTAGGATCGTTATTGCCAAAGGCTCTTTATTAGCGGTGGCAATGTACTAAATAGTGTCTAATAGCTTGTGGAGTAAGGGCTGGTTACTAGGACTACAGCATTGGGAGATCAAAACACTCTAGTAATTGAGAGTATTTGATCCTGATCTGAGCATTGACTGGACTCTATTGTTGCATTCACTCAATCCAAAGATTAGGAACAATAAAAATATCGAATGTCTATAGACCGTGTCAATAGCCAAAGACTTCGTGCCAAGACTGGGTCACGTGAATACGAATCCGTCATCCTCCTTTGACCGCAGGATCGTCTCCATCATCACCCTCCTTCACCACAGCCACCCATCAGCCACCCAATTTCTACCGCCCGTCGGGACTCATCTTAGTCCCCTGGAATGCAAATGATCTAGGTCGACCGTCAAAGACCTGCTCGTCCGTTTGAGCGACCGTCGATCGTCGACCGGGACCCCCTCTCCAAACGCTGGCATCGAAGTTTGCGATTTGGATCCAGAGCCGCTCTGGTTAATACCAACTTGCATGCTGAACTGTTCATCGGGCTCTCATGTCTGATCGCACTTATCCAGCATCTTTCCAAGCAAGACCTCCTTCGCCTTCTTCGCCCGCCGCCGGGTCTCTGAAAGAGAATCATCGGCTGCCCATTTCTTCGGAACACATCCCTCAGACTCCGACATCCCCTCCGTTGATGTCGGTTAGCGATCAGAACGATGCCGCCAACTTTACATCTTCGCATACATCACCGAATCAGGCGACGGTCCACCCTCCAAACGTATCCTCCCCTCCATCCTCTGTGCCGATGTCTACTCAAGCCTCTCAACAACAACAACCAATGAGCTCGACAAACTCATTTCCTACGCCTGCGAGCAGCGTTAACGGTTGTCCTTTGAATGCGACGGGGGAAGATAAGGACAGCAGAAAATCTTCCAACATGAGCACAAACGACATGACAGAAATTTCATCAGAACACACACGCACCGATCACGATCGGCAGTCTTTCTCAAAACACGCAGATACTACCGCGCAAGACCAACAAAAGTCCGATCTCGACGCTATGGAGGTTGATACAGAGCCTGCTCGCCGGCCAGATATCAGCAACCTCGGGTTAGATTCTCTTCAGAAGGAGCTCACATCTGCTTTCCATCTTTGCAAGAGCTGTAAGATTTCCCCAATGGATCGTGGTGTCCACTGTGGGCATCTGCGTGAATCACTAATCCTTGCATATTTTGGGAACTGAAGTTGTTAACACTGCCTTTTCCACATTGACAGCTCCCATCGTGACTGGCCCCGATCCGTCAGTGGATCTCGTTTCCCTATATGGGTTAGGACCCATTGCACACTCGGTAGCGCGACTGGACCCCGTCACTGGAGAAAAAATCAACCGTCTACGAAAATCCTACGAAGGAAAGCTGAAGGGATTGGGACTCGCTGGTCGGAACAAATCCATTAAGCAGGAACCTGGCGCGCCTGGGAGTCTCAGGCACATGACTTTGTGGCCCGAGGAAGAATGGCAAAACCAGAAGGTGTTTGGCAAGCAGATCAAGATTTCAGACATAGATACTGCGCTACAAGATCTTCAATCGCGCGCTATGCAAATGGAACCCGGACCGGTACCCAACAATGATTTCTGGGAGGATATTCTCGGCCACGAAAAGCCAGTCAAGCATCCCGCCCCCAACGAACACAGCAAGAAGGCTGCCTCAACTCCAAGCGGCCGTCCCTCTATGCAATCCTACGCCACATCCCCACCACCACAATCACAAGAGGCAGAACGGCCTCGGCCCAGCAGAGGTCGCAAGAGGCATTATGATGACAACAGTTTCGCGGGTTATGGTGAAGGCTTTGTGGATGATGAGGAGGACCCCGGGTTCTACTCGAACGGCGAGGGCACTGGGAAGAAGAAACGCAAGAAGGTATGGACCTAGAGTCAATTGTGGTCCAACGCCCAACCTAACCACGCCAATTAGGACCATGTCGCCAAGGTGTCGACCCCAATGTCTAGCGGTGGTAGCTACGGGGTAGGCATGTTTGGTATTGGGGCCAGATGATGATTTTCAATATGGTCTTCTCGGGTCATTCAAAAGCAGTTCTATCTCTGTTTATGTTTCTTTTCTTTCCCCATACGATGAAACCCCCATTTGCCTATATTAACCTAGGGGCGATGGCTCGAGCCATGTCTTGCTGCCATGTAGGGCATGGGCTCTTGAAGCCTTCGTTGTTTTCCCCTTTGATTTCTTTTTTTCCCTTGTTTTTTTCCGCTTATCAGTACATGTTGCATCACGGTGCTGGATATACCCGGCTTTCATCAATCGGCGTTTTTGGCAGGGTGGGAAACAAAGTTATCCAAAATGGATACGATCAATTGATTTTACGTTGCACGGTCTGTTTCTTTTTACCTCGTACTTTTGTTCTTTTTCTCGCGCACAGCTATTCGAGATGTCCATTGTTGTAATGGTTGGTTGTTTCTTTGCCGCAAACGGTGTTGTGTTCTGCTTGCTTGTTTTTTTTTTTTTTTTGATTCTTTTAACTCGTTCTGCTGACATACTGGATGGACTGCTATGTTCACCAATGATTATTGGGAGTGTTAGTTTCACTCCCCGATGTTTTTATTCGTTTACATCTTCGGAGGTTTTGTCTTGACAGCGTGGAGATCTGATTCTGCGGTATCTGGACAAGTCCATCCGAAGGGCTAGTCAATTTATTCCATAGATGACTTAAAATCCCCTAGGCCATAGCCAAAGTGTGTAGTACTATCACGTAGCGAAGTGGTTTGCGAGCGCAATGTAGATACTACTGTTCATGTCATAGACGTCTACACTGTCCCTAACTACAACAGTAATTAGAAGTCCTCCGCGCCCCCATCTTTATATGTTATAACTGATTTATTTAGTGCAATAGAAAATGGGCAGAAAAGATGTGAAAAAAAGGCTAATTTGCAGCACACACAACGCAAGTGGTACACTCGCTTCGAGGATTTCGTATAGAAATTGTCTGTTTCTCACTCCATTGCACTATCGACAGATTTATGTCGCTTTTTGCACCCATCGAAATGCCACAAACCTGAAATGGCAAGGAATAAAAATAGCCTGGCTGTAAAACCCGACGCTCAAACACCGCATATTCTTACCCATTCAGAAGCACCTAGGCCCAGATCCCTGCCTCAAACCACACCACTCCCAGCATCCTACAAACAAAGAAAGAAAAGCAAAAGCCCAAGAAAAAGGCTTGATGACTGGTATCCTCGGCGACACCGAACTTACAAGAAAAAAAGTAAGCTCAAGCCTAAACCTCCGCCAGCCAGAGCCAAAATGCCATCCCAGCGCCTACAGTACACACCCCAACGCTCTAACGGCTTTTAATCAAACATGCACCAATGCCCCAATCAGAAAGGGGCCCATCCGATCCACTTCCAATCCTCCGCCAATTTGCGATGCCTACAGTAGAAAATCGGTGCTGTTTTGCGACTAGCAGCGATTGGCTGTACATCGGACTACTGCAGCCGCCGATTGGGCGCTAACTATTTCTTTACCCAGTTTTTTGATGCGGTCATATCTCACGTCTCATATCTACAGGGTCTCTGCGTCAGCATCAGCTGAGCTCAGACATGGGCTCCAAAATCTTGGGCGCGATTTGGCCCTAATTTGGTTTGGTGGTGAGCTTGTGAGCTGGCTGTGTGGGTTAACGGAGATGGCCGTTGGACTTTCGGCATTTGCAAGAGTCAAACTTGAAGATCGATTAAACTAGATTATGGAGCTTGGGAAATTACTCGAGATCGGTACCTTGCGACCTTTGTTGACTGTGGGTTCTTTGGCTGATTGATAGTCTTGAGCTCGGTGGGTTTCTGGAGTTGGGATACCTTGTTTCGAGGCATGCAAGCCACGACACGTCTCCATTTTGCGTCTTACAGTGTACTATGTTTCTTTTCTAGTGGTCATTATTAGCGTTCAAATTGATTCAGCTGCTAGTATATGAAGCGCCATACTGATTCAAGGCATAAAAAAAACCCCTTGAGTGGCTTTTGCCGAAGCTAGTGTAGCATAGAAACGCCACACAGCGAAGCGATACGAAATTACTTCAAGCTGATTTACACGTCGGGTATTTATTCAGATTGAGCCATGTGGACAGCCTTCGACGCTCAAGCCAAACCAAGCTATGATCCCTCTGCCACTTCACACGTACTACGGTCAGCATTGATGCCGAGCCGTACATACTTCAGGCTGTGCATGGACAACATGACGCCTTTTTTGGCGCGGAGGGAGCGATAGTCGATCAGCCCTAACCTGGGTGTTTGGAAGTATATACACGACGAGGTCGATTTTGTGTCCGGTGGTCTATAAGGGTTTGTTTGTTCCCTAGGTTGTATAGACTGCAAGCTGTGGCCGACCAGGCATCTATATCCATGAAATCGCTTCTTCAGAAAAGGTCACGATTGTCGGTGGATAGGATGGTGGAGATGTATTTCGTCCAAAATGGCAGCTCAAGTGTATCCTTGGGGGGGGGGGGGGGGGGGGGTAGGTTGCTGAATTTTGTGGCGGCTTTGGATGCTACATCTATATCAGTTTCACTTCTCTTCCATTATGAGTGCTTGTATACTGACATGCCATGACTAGGTCATATCCGATCGATGATCTTGGCGGAACGGCCACAGAAGCCTTCTGGGCAGGAACGTCATTCCTTCTGATATCCTGTGTATTCCAACCGCTAGTCTGTCTATTATCCGATATCGTCGGACGAAAGCTCGCTCTCTGGGTAGCCGTTCTTGCATTCACAGTCGGATCTATCACAGCTGGTCTTTCTCATGTATTCCCTCAAATGCTGGTCGGTCGATCAATCTAGGGTATTGACCGAGGTACCTATTGCAGAACTGATCCCACTGAAGGAGCGTGGGAAACGGTTCAGTATCCGCTCTAGAACTTGGGCTCTGCGAACAGTCGTCTGCTTTATGGCGGTGGATTTCTTGGATTAACCTACCCATTCTGTGGTACGGGGCTCGTGCTTATTCTCATTTTCCTCAAGCTGCACAGAGACGCGGTTCTATTGCGCCCAAATTACGCCAAAGTCGACTATGTCGGATGTACATTGTTCGTCGCCTTGCTGACTTCATTGTTGATCCCGTTTACATAGGGAGCAATTGTATACTCATAGAGTTCGTAGCACACATTAGTGCCACTAATTCTCGGCGTTGCTAGCCTAGTTGCTTTTTTTTACGAGGCTATAGTAGCTTTTCAGCGTCCCGTCCCAATCGTCATTTTCAACAACCGAAATATTGTGGTAAATTACGTTGGCTATTTCCTCCCCGGCATCATCTTATGGTCTATCGTGTACTATATACCTTTATACTATGAAGGTGTGCTTGGCTACAGCCCAGTCATCGCTGGCGTTGCTATATTTCCTGAGTGTCTCACACTAGCCCCAATCTCGGTCGTCGTTGGCATCACAGCTGCGAAAACAGGCAGTTACCGATAGGCCTTATAGTCCGGATGGCCAATCTCCGCCCTAGGACTTGGAGTTCTGCACCTCCTCAATGCACATACAAGCATCGTGAAGTGGATTTTCCTCAACCTGGTCCCAGGTATCGGTCTGGGTATCCTATACCCATCCGTGATGCTCGCTGTGCAGGCCGCAGCCAGCCGTCAATATTTATCAATCTCTGTGACGACGACTTCTTTCTTCCGAGCATTGGGCCAAGCAGTTGGCGTCACTATCGGCGGTGTTGTTTTTCAAACCGCATCAAGTCCGAGTTCCATGGCCACCCTGAACTTGGGCGCACGGCGGAGGAGTATGCACAGGATGCCTCGAGCTTGCTTCAACATATCAAGTCGCTGCCCGTTCATTTGAATGAGAGACAATTCATTGAGAGACTATTCTAAAGCTCTGCCTATCGTTTGGGCTGTTATGTGTGGCACTGCTGTGCTTGGTATACTTAGCAGTCTCCTGAGTTGGGCTTATACCCTGAACCAAGCTTTCAACACGGATCAGGGCATCCAGACTCAAAAACCAGATACTGCCGACGTTGATGTCGCGATAGCAACCTCCGATTCCGAGCCCAGGCCTCATTCTCGTGTCTCTGATGTCACCACTCTGGTAGAGATGCCTCGGGGAGTGAAGGTGTTTTGATTCTCTTTTGTCGGGGTGGCTTAATGTTAATGATAGACCTTGATCTGTGCGGTTGATACTGGGATAGTCGTTGTTATAACAGTTTAGAATATTCAAGTATTGGAAGGAGTTTTGAAATCCATATACTATGTTCAATGTGTGCCAGTCTTCTGTTAATCAAGTCTTGATTTCCAAATATTACAGAGCGATTTGATCATGCGGCCAGTTCTAAACAAGGCCATATAGTCTCCAAAGAACCAAGACAAAGAGAGAAGGTGTGACCTAGCACATGCAGACACCTGCGATATGTCGAGAAGTACAGTAAGCAGATGACCCCGCAGAATTTGAGCTATTGTAGCCGACAAGATCATGCAGGCTTTTTCACATGTCTGAGCAGTGGTATACTAATAGCATGCTTATTTACTCGCCACTGCCATTCTTTTCTATCAATAAGACCTAGCAGTCTGCTATCTTGGCTACCTGGCCAAGTAGTTCACCAAACAATTTGGAATGTGAAGAGTACAAAAGTACCATGCATACTACAGTACGTTACGCGTGATTTACGGGTACCCCAGCTGCGCCTCTGGGGATTCCTCAGCCGCACGTCTCGTGAACGGTGCAGGTTCCACTCATTCAATGTCAGGGCCCTTGCTGGAATTTGCTGATCCCAGATATATTCTATTATTATTGGATGCTAACATGTCAAATAACGATTTCCTCGCTGGTCCGGGCAATTCTGAAGCTAATATAGCATCACACAGCACATAAGCCACACAAATAGCTGCGATTCATGATAATGCGAGTCGAGGGGTTCGTTGAGTGTCCATCAAAAGGCTCGTGCACTGCATATCTGTGATAGTGGCTATATAAAAGTCCACGCGCTGTCTCTTCGACTATTTCCCACCCCCTTTTGGTGCATACAAACGATGCCTTCACCGATTCCACAGCCTCAAGGACTTCCCATTGTTGGGAATCTCTTTGACATGAATGCAAATAATGTCTGGGCTTCTCTCAACAAGTTAGCAGCACAACATGGCAGCAAAGGTATATTCAAAATCACAGTCCTAGGCAAGCAACTCGTTTTCATCACAAGCGCGGCCCTCCTCGAGGAAATCGGTGATGAGAAGCGCTTTCAGAAGTGCATCACCGGCGCTATGTTCGAGATCCGCCATCTTGCCCACGATAGTCTCTTCACTGCGTATGCCACAGAGGAAAGCTGGGGGATCGCACATCGCATTATGGCTCCCTTTGTCCTTCCCGAGGCCGTAAAGGAAATGCACATGGATATATCGCTTACACTGGACGACTTGATTCGGAAGTGGACCTCGACCGACGGTACACCAAAGCGTGTGGATGTTACCAATGATCTGGATCGACTCAACCATGCAGCAAACGCACAATGCTTCTTCAGCCAGCGTGTGGACTGTGTCTTGGGCGCCGAGCCCCCAGCTATCAAAGCCATGATTGACACCACTTTTGAAGCTGTTCGCCGACCCTCGCGGCCCAAGCTTCTCACCTGGCTCTTGTACCAGAAGACATTCGACAGGGATATCAAGACCTCTCGTGATTACTGTGCTCAGATCATTGCCAACCGACGCAACAACCCCGTCGAAAAGAACGACCTGCTCCATGCCCTCATCCATGGAACAGATCCACAGACCGGGGAATTCCTACCAGATCACAGAATTATTGACGAGATAATCAACATTTTCATCGGCAGCGCCACATGCCCGAACCTCGTCAGTTTCGCTCTGTACTACTTAGCCAAGAACTCGGACACAATGCTGCGTGCCCGAAAGGAAATAGATGCTCTAGTCGATCCCACCAGCCAGCTCGAGCACTCTCATCTCTCGCAAGTACCCTACTGCGAAGCTGTCCTTCGAGAAACATTGCGTCTCTGCGCCACAGCCCCAGGTCTGAATATCGAGTCTCTACCGTCCATTGAAGGGCCTGTCCTACTGGGAGGGGGAGAGTACGAGTTACCGAAGGGTCAATCAATGCTTGCGATTTTGTCTGCTGTCAATCGAGACCCCACTGTTTTTGAGAATCCGAATGCCTTCGTACCTGAACGCATGCTTGGCGAGGCATATGACCGACTTCCTATTGGGGTCAAGAAGGGCTTCGGAAACGGCAAACGTGTATGCTATGGCGAGAACTATGCTTGGGAGTGGTCACTACATACGCTCGTTGGTATTCTTCAGAAAGTTGATTTTGAGTTGGCGGATAAGGGGTATTCACTTGATATCGAAGGGAAGAATTTCAATGGTGCTTTCAGTGTGAAGCCATCTGGGATGTTTGCAACGACTAAGAAGCGAGAGGCCTGATTTGGAAACATGCAGCTGTACTTGGCCGTGGGGCTTTCCTTGTTAAGATGCCGCTGCCTTCATACTACAGTTATGACTCAGTCGCTTATAGACGAATCTATTAACAACGAGTTTCTCGAACTACTAGCATATAAAGAGGTCAGTAAAAACAAAACAATCTTTTTTTATTGATGTGAATACAAGGATATTGCAAACCGTCATCTTCCATCTCAAAAGTCTCTTTGAAAACCAACCCCTTTCGTCGGTATGTCCACGAACACGAATCAGAATCTTGAATACCATGAAGAGCTACCCGCTGATAAGGGCCAGATATGGGGGGCCTCACTTGAATCATACGGCAACATTCCTTCAAGCCAAATCGAGACTCATCTCAGAAATGTGGTAAGTGGATCCCCTTGGCCTTTGATGCAAATACCCACCAGTTATCACAGCGTGCAAAAGCATGGACTATTTTCCGGTGTGGAAGCAGCGGCCACTGGCTATTTCTAGACTGCGCAATCACATAACAGAGTATCCGAAGATCATTGAACGCGTCAAAGCAGGCGATATCCTCCTTGATGCTGGTTGCGCGTTCGTTTATGCCCTACGACAGTTGGCCGTTGACGGCGCCCCTGCTGCGAACTTGATTTGCACCAAGGATTTCTCGATCTGGGATATGAACTCTTTCGAGTCAATGGAAAGGTTTGAAGCGTGCTTTATCGCGGGTGACTTGTCGAACCCTGACACTGTACTTTCCGGGATAGCTGGCAAGGTCGATATCGTCCATGCCGCGGCTATATTCCACCTTTGTGTATGGGATGATCAGGTTAAGGTCGGAGTACAATTTTCTGTACTTTTCAGGCCGGATGCAAATGCTACCGTCGTTGACAGACAGATTGCGGACCTTGAGCCTTTGGATCCAGTCGATCAGGCGATTCAGGACCTTTGTTGGTATCGGCATAACATGAGGACGTGGCAGCAGTTAAAATGAGAGAACAATGTAGAATGATCGATTTTGTGTTCTGCAATCGACCCTTTATTGACTGAGATCGCAAGTTTGTCCCTATTGATTACACTGAAGACTCACCCAACAATTTCAAAGATGCTTGATTCCGAATTTACCTTCTCAGCTCGTATCAATAACTTCAGCCCAGGTGAATACCGGAAAACGACTAGGCCGTACCACAGTTGGCGGAAAGAATGGTTTGTTCTGGTAACAGCTGAAGAGCATGTAAGGCTACGAACTTGGGGCTAACAAATCCGAGAAACAAAATTTTCATAGCCCGTACAGGTCCCTCGCTTATATGACTCTGCTTTATTTGATTACATTCCTCCATTGTGCAAGTATACATTTCTACCCCATACTGTTGTCTCGGCCGACCCGACTGAGTCTTTGCTGAAGAATATTAGCGGGAAGTTCAAGATATTGTGAAGATTCAACATATAGCATACGTTGGAACAGCTGTGTATCATATCTCAATTTCCTGAAAGTAGTCCATGTGGTGGCATACCACTCAATTGGTGCCTGTCTTTAAATTAAATGACTGTTAGGGTATAGAGCATACGATTTTGATAGCGAGGTTGGCTCCGAAGCGAATGCCAGCATCAATTCTCATGACATTACTGAAAAATACCACGCAGCACTCGCAAAGAAGAGAAAAGTGTCCGTTTCCTGAACTCAGTCCGAACAAACAGAACTTTCTTTCTTTTTCAATCCCTTGCAAACGCACACTGTATCTTGTCTTGGGCACTGTAACAAATCCAAAGGTCAATATTATGTCTAGTCATTGTATTATTTGATCTTTTCTCTCCAAGTAAAATTTTAGCCATCATAAAGATGTCCAAGCCTCATACTGCAGCTCCAACTGGATCATGCTTCTGGCTTTTAGTCCATAACCGCTTAATTAAAGCTCGTATAGAGTGGCTTGATCCACCCATTTCATAGAGCGGCCGGTGTTCCTCGTTAATATCGTGCTCATAGTCATAATCGACATGCACAAAAGCCCGTTCAACATCCGCGAGACCTTCCAGCTTGCGTTGCAAAGCCTGGCTCACATCGTGAGATTCCCGGAGCTTAGTCTCAGGATCCATGACAATATCAACCTCAACGTAGAGCTGCTGACCAGAATGATAGGCACGGCACTGTATCAAGGTCAGCTAGTGCTCAAAATAGAATTAATACATCACGAAAACGTACCGTATCAACCTTTTGGATCCGCTGGTCATGAGTCAAAGTGACATAGATGCACTTGTTGACAAATTCACGAGGCGCACATTTGCCCACAATCAACCACATGTTCTCAAAGGCTGTCGAAGCCCATGAGAACAAAATCAACAGTGCAATACAGCAAGCGCCAACAGGATCAAGGTACCAAACGAATCGATCACCAACAATAGACATGATCAATCCGAATCCGTTAACAGCAAGATCATTGCGATGGTCTATATAGAAGACATGTGCCGCCGGGTACCGGCGCAAACTGTAACAATACAGGAACAAACAAAACTTCGAGAAGATAGCAACACCCACACAGATGATGGGCACAAGTTTCAACTGGTCCGATTCTGTCTTACCGCCGGCAAGCGACTTCGCCGATTCGATGATCAGCTCAATTGCCACGATGGTCATCAAGGCACAGAACATGATCACGCCCATGGTCTCGACACGGCGACGTCCGACGGGGTATTTGTATGGTTTTGGTCGAGAGGACATGCGTGATGTGACCAGCATAACGATCGATGAGACGAGATCCATGAAGGCATCTGCGGCGGTGGCAAAGAGGGCTAGGGATCCGGTAGAGATGGCAGCATAAAGTTGGATAACGAAAAGGCAGAAATTGACAACGAAACTGGCGCGCACGGCAAGTTTTACTTTGCCGCCGTTCTGGGCTTCATCTTCGGCTTTGAGGCGTTCTTCGTCGCCGCTGGAGAGAAAACCTTGGATCATTTCATTTTGCTCTTTATAGAATCCATTGAGCTTCTCGTCATCGCTGAAACTTGGGACCCAATTTCGTTTTTGTTCGGTTATTTCGATTTTATATTGTTTGAGGTTGAGGGGGTCCTCTTCTGTCATTTTGGGTGGTTGGTCCTAGGGCTGTTGTTTTTGGAGGTAGGAGTCAAAAAGATCAGATAAGGACGACAAAGAAAACTTAACGCTGGTCCCAAGACTTAGGGGTACTCAACGATCTGATACCAAAGCCAAGACTCGTGCCAAGATGGCCCGGTGTCCGGAACACTCAGCGCCTTGGCGTGGTGGCAGTGCCTGCACAAATTCTCTTGGCCTCATGAAACTGACGAGTGATATGCGAGTATTGGGATCATCTTTGGGGATTTGCAAGCCAAAGAGGGGCAATGTTGATTACTGAAATATGATGAAGCAGCAATTTTTTTATATTGTCCCAACTGCCAAGACCCCCTAATGATCAACAGGATTCATGTGCTTCTTTATGAGCTTATCATCGCAAGTATCTTTTCTCCCAAGATGTGGGACTTGTAAGATTCTGTTGAATTTTGGAGACTGTCGGAAATGTATTGCCTTAACTTCAGTGACGGCTCAAAGGCGTAGTCGGCCCGCTCTTTTGTACGAGCCAGCCGATTAACCAATATCAATATCTTTTGAGGCACACATTGCCTCTGGATGGTCCCCGGTCTTCACTTACATATGCATTTCAATTTGGTATTATAATTTGAAGATGATTTTTTGCTCTATTTCGATATTCCTGGTACTTATGTTCGACATCAAATATACGTTGGCAGCGTTACACATAGTTGCATCAGGTAAAAAGATATGGAAGGTCATTGTATATAATTGAACCATGATCTATTGTTTCATGAACCAACTCTTATTTCCAAGACTTGGAACTCATTCCGACGCTGCAGAATGACCGAAAATAAATACCACACTATGTATACATATGCGCCATTAGCTAGAGACCAAGTTACCCAAGTGAAACTATAATAGGTACGGGCGTCCACTTGATTAATAATCAGTTATATTGGCCTTCCAGCCCTAGGTTGGTGCCCCAGGTTTCCGGAAAGCCCTAATTTGCAGTTCCGATGCAACATACCGCGCAGCAGCACTACGTTAATATGATTTCATACGTCTCACTTCTACTCAGAGAATGACTAATTGTCTCATTGAAACAAGGACAATCGAGAATCTCAAAATCTGACCATGGGTCAATGCTAATAAAGATCTCCGGATCTTCCAGTCTAGACAAGTTTTCTAGATGAAATGAACTCATACCAACCGTCATATTTACGTCCCAGCAAAGTCTATTTTAGTAGAAATCTGCTATGACCTCTCCCAATGAAAGAAAGGGGGAAACAATAACCAGCGCGGAAAACACGTAAGTTTCCGATTGGCGTAGGCTAAGCGCGTCAGAAGCTCAACAGCATCATTCCACGTTATCGCGTCTCAATTTCACGAGTTTCCTAAAACTAACTTTTTGAAATAACAGGTGACGTTGCACAGAGAAAGCTATATCGAGCTGATTAATAAAACAAGTAACAAAGTAATAGAGCAAGATAAAAAACGATCGCTGTGCGCCGTAAGGACTACTCTGCCTTACAGCGTTTCCCCAGAGACAAGGTCTCTACGAAGTCGATCTATTGCGAATTGAAGAAATCAAGGGCATCCATACAGCATCTCTTCCAGCAAGTATCAAGCTAGATCTAGGCAACTGCGGGAAAGATCCCCGCGGCCAAAGGTGAGGAGCTATGAACATTCTTGAAGCACCGAGCTTCCCAAATCCTTGAAAGCTCTTCCTTCCAATCACCACGCGTTAGCAGGCATGCTTGACAAACGTGTACACAGCAAAGCTCTTGGATCTGAGCAAACGAAGGAAAATTGTCCGGTGATCCGATCATTTGACTTTCCTCCCTACATTCCAACTCCTTAGATACAGCTGTAACCCTACCCGGAGAGCTCAAGTCCTGGCTAAATGACAGGAATGTAGAGGCGGATTACTATTCGGAGGTTTTTCTGACAATTAGTCTTTAGTCTTTAAATAAAACGAGCTTGACAGCTCCAGTAGCTCGGGTCTCGGAGCTTTTTTTTTTGTTTAATTGAAACTTTTTGCTCTGTCGACATTATGGCTGCCTCGTCGGAACCTAAGGTGGCTTTGCAGAACAATACCAACAAGAGCTGGATCAGAGATCGTGGCTTGCGGAAGTTGAACCTTGGTATTGGGTTTATGCTGTCTGCTTCGGCCACTTCGGGATACTGTGCTAGCATGATCAATGGACTTCTCGTGCTTCCCGAATGTACGATGACAGCCCTATCTACATGTCAAGATGAACCACGCGAAAGAAGGAATGCTAACTAGTTCAATAGTCAACAAATTCCTGGGTGGCCTCGAGGCAAATTCAAGAGGTCTCATAATTGCAGCTGTCTCACTGGGTTCATTTCTTGCCTTTATCCCAGGCTCATACATCGCCGACAATCTAGGCCGACGGATTTGCGTGGCTATCGGCTCAGCACTAGTGATAATCGGCGGCATAATCCAAATTGCCACTCAAAACCATTGGGTTTTCTTCGGCGCACGAGTCCTGGCAGGAATGGGCGTCGGAATATCACAAACTGCCGCACCACTTCTCATTACCGAATCTGCTCATCCACGCCAACGGCAGGCCTTTACTGGTCTATACAATGCGTTATGGTTCATTGGATCGATAACGTCGGCGACAATCGGATTTGCCGGGTTGTGGGTTGCAGGCAGTTGGTCATGGAAATTGCCCTGCCTGCTGCAGATCTTCTATCCGATTTTCGAACTTATTGGACTATTGTTTGTTCCCGAGAGCCCTAGGTGGCTGGTCTCGAGAGAGAGGAAGGATGAGGGCATGGCAATTTTGGCGAAATATCACGCGAATGGTGACGAGACTGATGAGTTAGTCGTGGATGAATTTGATCAGATTTGCAAGAGTATCAATGCCGAAGCGGATGTTGATTCGCGGCAGTGGAGCTCTTTCTTCAAGAGTCGTGGTGATATGCATCGACTGGCAATCTGTGTGTTGCTGGGATTCATGCAGGAATGGGCTGGAAATGGTAAGCAATGCCCCCCACACCATGTTTCGTTCAAAAATGCATTGTTAACAAACGATATATGCAGGCGTCGTTTCCTACTATCTAGCACCAATCCTCGAGTCGGTGGGTATTTATAACGCATCTCACCAAGCCGCCATTAATATCAGCATGCAAGTATGGAACTTGATGTTTGCTGTCGGCGGAGCAATGGCGGCAGACCGCTACGGACGACGGAAACTATGGCTAATCGCGACAACCCTGATGCTGATCTATCTCGCCGCTGCAACGACCATGTCAGGACTTTTCCAAGAACTCGGTGTACTGGAAGCTGGCATCGCAGTTGTGCCCATGCTATTCCTTTTCTGTGCCGGGTACGACATGGCATACATGCCACTGTTCATCGCCTACCCGGCAGAGATTTTGCCCTTCCAGCTACGCGCCAAGGGTCTTGCAGTCACACTGACAACTGACTCCCTCGCTTGCTTTATTAACCAGTTCATGAACCCCGTGGCTTTTGCGACGCTCCACTGGCGGTACTTTATTGTTTATCTGGGATGTTTGATGGTTTTCCTGGTGCTTATTTACCTGTTCTTCCCTGAGACCAGGGGCTTGTCCTTGGAAGAGGTTGCTCGCATCTTTGAGGACAAGGACAAGGCAAAGACTTATGAGGTGGATACGCCTAGCTCGGATGGATCGCAGGAGTTGTTTGCTTTCCCGAAGAGTCGGGCATGATTGTAATTTTGTTTCGGTTGCTTGTTGTAATTACGACAGTGCTGGGCTCGACTTGAACAGTTTCCTTGCAGGCTAATCCCCGCAGGCCACTGATGTTATCTAGGTTTTCTTTGCGGATTGTGCAAAGTGTGTGGAATAACATGTCCAATAGATAGATTGTAGAGATTACGCACCATGTTCCTGGTGTCAGTCTAATTTGATCAAGATATATTCTTTCCAAGTAATTGATGAACCGAGATCTCGCTAATAGCAACAGCCAAAGTACTGTACAAAGTCGTCAATGTTGTATAGTTCGTCCAATTAGAGCCACCCAGATTACCACTCAAACTAAACCAAATCCGATCTAGCGGCGTGATCTTATCAAAAGGTAAGATACCGCAACAACTACAAGCATAACCAAACCTGACCCAATTACCCATAAACAGACAGAAAACCTTGTCATATAAGGCAGCCATCCAAACAAATCTATACAAACCACCCAACGAACCCGCAAAAATGTCAAAATACGAAACCGCCCTCTCAAAAATCGACGCAGCCCACTCCGAAGATCCCCGCCAACACGAAACCCCAACCGGGCCAATCCCCTACGAACTACACTACGCCCAAAAAATGACCAACTACCTTGAAACCCTCAAGCCACACGCCGACGAGCTCCTCCGCCTAGCAATCCGCGCGCAACACCTCCGCCGCTGGGAAGTACCACGAGACAGCTATCCAATGACGAAAATCGGCTACCACAGCTGGCGCGGAGGGCTACAGCGTCGGCAGGCGGAGATCGTAAAGGGGATCTGTGTTGAGAGTGGGTATACGGTCGAGGAGGCGGAAAGGGTTGGGGAGATGGTTAAGAAGACTGATTTGAAGAAGGGGGATGCGGATACGCAGACGCTGGAGGATGTTGCTTGTTTGGTTTTCTTGGATGATCAATTTGATCGGTTTGAGAGGGAGCTTGGGGATGAGGGGAAGATGGTTGATATTTTGAGAAAGACTTGGGGGAAGATGAGTGAGCGGGGACGGGAGGAGGCGTTGAAGATTTCCTTGTCGGATAATGCGGTGAGGTTGGTTGGCATTGCTTTGGGGGGTAATTCTTAAGAGTGAGGGATTTGTTGTTTTTGTTTATATTTTTCTGTTTATATATCCAAGTATTTGAGAGAATTGATGATATTTTGTATTGAGAATCATTAGATTTGTCGTTATGTGATATGAGTATGAGAATGAGATATGACCGTGAGTATCGTGCAGCTTTTATAGCTTTACCCAAACGCCCAGAGCAGAGATGAACCCAGAAAATAGAAACTCCACATATGCATCGCAGAATCGAACAGCATCAGCATATACTGAATCAAGAACTGCCTGTATCAATCAACTGCACCAGTCCAATCGCCGCACCGGCAGCAACCCCACCAACACAACACATCTGAACTCCACCCCAAACACCAGCGAGCACATTATCACGCCCAGACCAGCCACGCACAACGCAGGTCTTGACATATCCAAATACCAGCAGCGTAATGGCCATCACACCAATACTCCAGTACAAGGCAACCGTAATCTGCGAGACGATGAAGTAAGGAATGAGAGGAATGAATCCGCCAATGAAATAACCAAGTGCAAGCGTGATAGCCGAGGTCCAGGCTTGGTTGCAGTCAGGCTCTGTCTCGCGGTGATGGAATGTAAGTAGGAACTCGCAGAGTCGGTCTGGTGAGGCGTGCAGGTCGCGTGTGATATCCTCGATAGCAGAGTCCGAGAGACCATATGGGGCGAAAGTCTCGTGAACCATAGAGCGAGTTTCTTGTGGGTCATTCTCGATTAATTGTTGAGTTTCACGGACGGTGGTTTGGTATGATTCACTGGATATCTTGTTAGCGCTGGTTCTTTGGACATGAAGTCATGTATGGATGACAACGTACGCTTCACTCTTGGCACCGACATATCCTCCCAATCCCATGGAGATGGCACCAGCTGCCAGCTCGGCCAGTCCACCCAGAACGAC
This sequence comes from Penicillium antarcticum, assembly GCF_028974205.1. Classification (NCBI taxonomy): domain Eukaryota; kingdom Fungi; phylum Ascomycota; class Eurotiomycetes; order Eurotiales; family Aspergillaceae; genus Penicillium; species Penicillium antarcticum. Next base: position 1,093,256 of record NW_026695306.1, on the reverse strand, counting down.
AACCTTTGTGTTTCCCAATGCTGACAGACCCGCGCTCAGGGCGAAGGGGACTGTAAGTCCATCTGAGAGACCGAGGATGGCATCTGAGACGATGCGCGGGTTGATCCTTGAGCGAGTGCTGCTACCGCTGGTTGCAGACTCGTGCTGGCTGGTGTTGCCGAATGTGTTGTAGGATCGACAGCTCTGAGACTCGAGGTCTTGGTCTGAGTCACCGCGGATGGTCTGGTCGTCGTCAAGGCGAGCTAGAAGGCGTTGTTTGCCTGGACGGTATGTTAGTTCCTGGGGTTATATCTGAGGATCTCCGTTTGCTTACCTGCGGGTAGCTTGTCTGATTCCTTTGTCGGGAAGAGCTTCTGCTTGATGAAGAGGAATGCCATCTTTGTTTTGGTAATATGTCACGTCGATTTGCAGCTCTTGAGTGCTCGGAAAGACAAGTCTGATCTAGATGCTCGGGCAAATCGCTCCCACAATATCCCGCAAGCTCTTGTAGTACAAATAGCTCAGTGGTAAGCCGCGTAACTGACACCAGGGCCAAAAGATTGCCAATTACGAAGTATGAAACAGGCAACGGCTAGAGAATAGTCTCAAGTAAACAAGCTCAGAACAATCGGGATATTCCCAAATGAGACCGAAATTCGAAAGTCCGAGAAAGACGATTGAAGGTTATCAAAGAACTATGAAGATGGAAAGAACAAAAAAAAAGCATCTACAATGATCGGCCGTCTACCCCCTTTTAACAGGCTCTCTCAGTACCACACCGGTCTCAGCAACCACCAAGTAAGAAGAAAAAAATACAGCCTAAGTCCACTTTAGTTCAGGCCAACCCGGGAAAAATGGAGATGCATTCGTCAAGGGGGTGCCTCGGAGCCAATCATATTGCAAACAAAGGTCAGCAAATGCAGTGTTGGAAGACTAGCTGCTGCAGGCGGCGCAGTCGAGATGCTTTGTGCTGAGAAACGTTTAATGCCGCAACTGCCATTGGTGACTGACGAGATGGTGCTGACCTTTGCCTAACTTGTGATTGGCTGGATCTGCTTTCCCGCAGTGGTACTTTACAAACACTCTGATTGGTCAGATCTGTAAGGCTCAGATGGAGGCGTTTTTAGTTCCTTTTTACTTCGTCTAATTCTCTTCTTTGGTTCTTTTGGTTCTGAGATCTCCATGTTTACGTTTCAATTCATATTGGATCTCCCCGAAGAATAGTCCGAGTCCGAATTCCCCGACTCCATCAACTCCGATCGGTCTAAGGTTGCTCCACATGTTGTCAATTGAACTGCTTAAATTACTCTCAACTTATGTAGTACTAAGGTAATCAGGCCATATTAGCAAGTATGCCAAAGAAAACAAGCTCATATCCCAAAAAGAAACAAAGACATCCCCAAACATCCATCCATTCATTCTCATTCACCTATCCCATTCATTTACAAGACAACAACAAGCCCAAGAATCCCAGCAGCGCCAGCAATCCTCATCCCAGCCCCAGTAGGAGCCGCAGCAGCACCAGAACTAATCGATGTCGAAGCGGAGGTGCTAGCGCTAGACGAAGATCCACTCCCGCTCGCCTTGGCAGAGGTAGTCATAGGTACGCTAGGCGACCCCGAGGACGAGCCAGAGAGGGATGTAGCACTGACGACTGGGCTAACGGTTGTTTGCATTATGCTGCTGGGGGCAGCAGACTTGGATTCAGTGGCGGATTGCGAAGGCGAGTCGCTTGTTTCGGCTGCAAAGGCCATTGTGGAGAGGAGGAGAGTGGTGAGAAGTTTGGTTTGCATTTTGATGGTTGGTTTGGTTTGAAGTGGCTTGCAGATGAAAATTTGGTTTCGTTGGAGCTATAAATGTAGGTATGAGTCTCCTTAAATATCATATACTCGTAACACCCGTTCCAAATGTAACCAAGCGCGGTTGAGCCTCAGAGTTCAATTTTACATCCTCGTCCCCTTGAAAACGTGGAGGTGGGATGCTGAGTCTTTCAGCAAGCCAACTCATCCAGTCATGTTCAAAAATTCTGTTGGTTCTGCCCGTGTTGGGGGCCAATAATACCAGACATGCGCGTATAGAGCCCCCGGTGATATCACAGCCAGGGGCCGTGAAGGTGCAGTTAGGCGCCCTGCAGAATCATATTAACCCGGGCGCGAGACGGGAGGGGAAGGTTGAGATGTTTATCATTGCTAGTGGGGGTTTCCATATACAGTTATTTGATCTGGTACGGCTGGGGTTGCTTCTTGATGTCATGGGGATGTCGATCACGGGTGGTGGATGGGGGCCGTTGAGCTTGTGGTTCTGACTATAGTAGATCTTTGTTCTATATTAAGTCATAGGGCAATGCTCGGCTGCTTGACAGCTGGGTATTACGTACCAGCTAGTTCCTTGTATACGGCTGATTCTGGGACGAAGAGAAGGGTGGGTGAAAAGTCACTGGCTACACTGGCAGTATGTTTAGTACAACAGTAAACTATTTGAGACTCCAAGGCTGTACACTAGACAGAATGGAACAAAAGGTGGGTGTAGACTGCTAAAAGGTTTCATAGCCCTATAACCACTGTATGCACTCGATGGTCTGTCTATTTGCCCTCCGCACGATCTACCAACTGATCCTCCAGCCCCATCGGCTCCCAGATCTCCTTGGCTTTCTTATTCTGCACCCAAACCACATCACCCTGTACAAAGGCCACAACTCCACCCTTTCCTGTCGCGCTGGCCGTGATACGGAACAGCGGCTGGCCATTCTGCGGGTGGGCCTCACGCAAAGGCAGCATGATAAGTCCTTGCTCCAAACACCAGTTCTCAAGAATATCCTTGAAAGCGACCTCCTCCACAACAGGTGCCTTGCGAGGTTCAGCAGTAGCTGCAGCGGCTGCAGCGGCGGCTTCGGCCACCTTGTCTTCCCGAGTTGGAAGCTTGGTCTGTGTACTGGTAGGACGGGGGAGTTCTGCACTGGCGCGGTCTCCCAGCTGGGAAGCAAGATCCATGGTTTGGAGACCCTTCTTCCATTCTTCGTCGACGATGGTGAGTTCGTTGACTTCTGCTGGAATTTGGGTGCGCCACCAGGAGAACCAGGCACCGACTTCCTCGTAGTTCGGGTCGTTGGTGAGCCAGATGTAGAGAATTTCGTGCCACTTCGGAAAGAAGTCGGAGACAAGAAGCAGTCCCATCACATTCGGTTGGAAGAACGGCTTCCAGCGTAGTACATCTTCGAGGACTGTGAGTTCCTGGTCTTGCGGGTTCACGGTAAAGTCTTCGCGAAGATGACGAGCAAGACGTGGTAGCAGGTGGTTGCGGAGGCATACGTCGAATTCAGACCCGAGCGCATCCCGCCAGATCTCAATGCTGTCAACTAGTCCCTTACGCAGACTCCATGTGTCCAGTACCACGCGGAACTTTCTCTTTGCGTCAGACATGAGACCCGTGGGCTGTTTGGGGTTCGTGTGTCTGTCACCCAAGTGCTGCAGCCACGTGAACAGCCACCAAGGAAACTTGCCGTCTTGCTGGGAAGCGCCATGTCGTCGGCTACTCCGGGGTTTCCAGTTTTTGAGGGCTACACCCAGCTTCGGAACGACCAGTTGGTCAAGGACATTTGCAAAGACGAATGGAGGCACAATCGATTTCCAGGCCACGACCAGCGCGGTTGCCTTGGATGGATCGTAGACATCCCAATCATTCAAAAGTGCTGAGCGCACTCGTGGGAGCCAGAGAGTATAGATCATTGTTTCGTAAGGGGACGTGGATGACCGTTTTCGTGGCTCTTCGTTGTTCGCCTGGCGAGATAAAAGAGGCTGAAGCCGGGTGAGATTGGATACAAGGAAAGTAGGATCTTCAAGAGGCTCCCACTCCTCCATCGCCTGGCGGAATAGCGGATGTAGGGCTGCGACTGCGGTCTCTGGCAGACGGTGCTCATCAATTGCATCTCGGTATTTGAATTCCATGGCTTCAAGTTTGTCGGTCATCTCATTAAATTTGGATGCAACGCTTTCTTCGTGTTCGAAAAGGTCTAGCTCTTCCACTGCAGCGATCAAACCCGTAAGATGGTCGACCCGAGATTGATATGCATCTAGTTCATCCACGACCTGAGCTTCTTCCAGTTCAATGAATTTCTTCCTCTCTGTCAGCCCCTTCCATTCGTCGGCAAAAGCTTCCAGATCGTTTCGAGCTCTTCGGGCAATCTTCAATGCTTCTCCTTCCTCTTGGCTGACGAATTCTTGTCTTGACATCAAGCCAGCGGTGGAAGTGATAACACGCTGTTCCTTGCCGGTAGCATCGACGAGCGATTTGAGAACATTGGGCACCTCGAGTCCCTCCATGTCATCCTCTATCTCGCGCGCTGTCCGGAACTTAGGCTTGGCCCGCTGGATCGGTGTGCCTGTGCCACTCCGGCTCTGTGTCTTGCGCTCTTCCTTCTTCTTTCGTCGTCGTTGGCGTTCATCTTCGGAACTATCTTCAAGAATCTCGCCCTTCTGAGCAGCTGCTCGTCGCTCTTCTTCGCGGGTCTTTTTCGACTTCTCGCTGACGGCACCCAAACCTGCACCTTGCGGACGCGCTTGTACTTCGATCGGGTTGACAATACCCTGGCCAGTAGTTCCAAGACCTTGTCCCTCCTTGTAACCCATCTTTGCCATCATGCGCGCAGCAAAAGAGCTTCCACCTCCTCCCATGCCTCCTCTCCCTCCCCGCGACGCGCCGCCTCGTACGTTGGCCATGTTGTTGCGTGTGTTGCGGTTGCCACTGCCTAATCCGCCTGTTGATGGAGGTGACTCGGATCGAGAGGCAGCTCTGGCGAATCCTTTGAAGCCGTTGGTGGGGGGCGCATCATCTTCGGAGCTCATGTCGGCGTCGGCGACTTTGCGCTTTTGGCCGACGTGTGAAGGCGACTCCATTTTGCTCAGGGGGTCATTGGCAAAGGTGAGCCAAGACGACTGTCCCCTTCTGTATCAATAACCGCGTTGGGGTAAGCAAGTAATGCTATCAAAAGACAAGAATCGAAGCTCATGAAATTCACGTGGAGATCCGGGACCGGAATAACCGGCCCCGGACGAAAACAAGATGACGTTAAGGCCGGTTACTTCATAGCTCGGCTTGTCCACTAACCTTTTTCTTAAACCCATTCCCCTACCATTGGCATCCCTTTTTCTTACTTCCTTTCAACATACATTCACACCCCATATCTTCACAATGGCTGCTACCCTCTTCAGCAACACTGCCCGCGTTGCCCTCCGCTCGGGAGTTTCGGCTACCTCCAAGGCCGGTGCTGCGGGTCTGACCTTTGCCCGCGGCAAGGCCACTCTCCCCGACCTCTCCTGTGAGTTGTGTACACCCATGCCAGGTGAAGTCCAGGAAAGACTTCACTTTGGCCTCTCATACGCCAGTAAACTAACCCAAACAAGACGACTATGGCGCCCTTGAGCCTTCCATCTCTGGAAAGATCATGGAGCTGCACCACAAGAACCACCACAACACCTATGTGACCAACTACAACAATGCTGTTGAGCAGCTCCAGGAGGCCCAGCACCAGGGCAACATTGCTGCTCAGATTGCTCTCAAGCCCGCCATCAACTTCAACGGCGGTGGTCACCTCAACCACACCCTCTTCTGGGAGAACTTGGCTCCCAAGAACGCCGGTGGTGGCGAGCCCCCATCTGGTGCTCTCTCCAAGGCCATTGACACCACCTACGGTGGCCTTGGTGAGTTCCAGAGCAAGATGAACGCTGCTCTGGCCAGCATCCAGGGCAGTGGTTGGGCTTGGCTCGTCAAGGACAAGCAGACTGGCCAGATTTCCATCCGCACCTACGCCGTAAGCTAGCTATGACTTGATCTCAAGCTTTTAGTTACTAACTTCTTTATAGAACCAGGACCCCGTCGTCGGCCAGTTCGAGCCTATCCTCGGGATTGACGCTTGGGAGCATGCCTACTAGTAAGAGTCCTTCCCCTAAAGGTATATCACTATATACTAACACTTTCATAGCCTCCAGTACCAGAACCGCAAGGCCGAGTACTTCTCTGCCATCTGGGACATCATCAACTGGAAGGCCGCTGAGAAGCGTTTCGCTTAAGCAGCTCTCTAGGATGCTATAATAACTGAGCTTAATTACCCTTGTATTGTAGCATGTGTTTTCCAATATTACCCACGATTGAACATTTATATATCTCCCATCCGCTCGATCCGTATGTCCTAAATGGTAAAGCTTCAGCCACAGTGTGGCTTGGTCGGACCGGGCGCGCCGCTTGCAGGGCACGTCACCACCATCCGAAACATTAGACCCAGATAATCTTGTTCTAGAACCTCGTGCCATTTGCATTGCTTCACAACACCTCCAGCATGTCGGCAGAAAGTCCTGGACAGCAGCATGGCTTCAAAGCCTTCTTAAGCAATGCCTTACGTCCTAAGAAATCCCGTCAAACCCTCCGCAAGGGCAGCAGATCGACTACAGACCTGCGGCTGGCCGCACGCTCCAGTGTTGATGAAGCGCCTCCGATGCCAGAATTGGCGCCATTGCACGCACACAGACTTAAGTACAAGGAATTGCACACTCAAGTGGATACCCAGTTGGGCGAGCGACAAGATTACACCGAGATCATCCATTCTCTCGGAACATTGGACATGAACGGCAACACCGGCTCTGCATACGAATATTACGACCGCAGACCACCAGGCGAAGGCGACATAGCCAGTCTTCCACCGAAGCTATGGGCTGAAATAGCATCATACCTAAACCCAGCGGAAGCAGCCAGCCTCGCAATCGCCAGCATAACTTTATACCGACGGCTTGGACCCAGATACTTCATGTCCCTCGACCACCCCTCAAACATATCCTACAAACTCACCTTCCTCTCCGGCCTGGACCAAACCCTCCCTCACCACCTCCTCTGCATCCCCTGCGCAATCTACCACCGCCGCACCCAAGAAGGAACAGAACGCCTCAGACCCTCCCACGTCCTAAACCCCCTCTTCAACTGCCCAAACGCTACAAACTCAGGCAACCCACCACCTCGCCATCGCATAACCCACGGCCGCCTCCTCCCCTTCACCTTTGTTCAACTCACCATGCGCAACCGCCGTTTCGGGCCCCGATACGGCCTAACACCAGACACGCTAGGCCGGCGCTGGCAACGCGACGACTGGTCGCATACCACTCGCTTCCACATTAACGATGGCCATTTGTTAATGCGCGTAACAAGCCAGACATTCGCAGAACCAGGGCTCACACCATCAGCCATGCGCATGCTTCTTTACAGCCGCGAGGACTACTGGCCATACTTCAGCGCATGCGCACACTGGCGCGATGGCGAACTGATGCCCGCCTGTAAATGCGCATTAGATCATATCCCCAAAATACGACAAACAGGCGGATTGCAGGGTATCGAACACCGCGTGAAAGATCGCATTGCGGGCCAGAGGTTTGATCCGAATGCGTTGACGACACTTTGTGGGTTCTGTAGACCTATGCGAAGGTGCCCCGAGTGTCCAACTGAATATCTCATTGAGGTTAAACTCTGCGAGGACCGGACAGATGGACGGTTCAAGCAGGCTATCGTTGTGACGCGATGGACGGATCTTGGTGATGGGACTACGCCGGGTGGTATTGAGTGGGGTGCTATCAATGGGAAAAGGGACGACTATGATTCTTTTGAGCATTATGCCAAGCGCGGTATTGCTAGTATTTTTGAGGCCGCTTTCACGGCCGATACTTTGCCCGGGCAGCGGGTCCTCTCCCTTAACCCTAAGAAGAAGAAGTTGGGCGAGAAGGGGAATGGCTGGTATTAGGTTTCTTCTATTGTTGCTTTGATATCTTACTTGCTATGCCATGCTATGCCATGCCATGTTTGGTTATTGTATATAATCTTTGGTGTTTTGGAAAGCCACAAAAACAGGGCATTGGATTTGGATTAATGTGAAATGAGGAAACGCAGCGTGGGGTCTCTCATGTGCGGTTAATTTGACTAGATGAAATCTAAATTGATATTGAGCTTTTGATATACAGTCTTGCTCGGATCTCAGTTCGGCAGATCAGAAATTGGAGCAATTGGTACTCCAGTGGACAACGCTGATATGAGACAAGATGGAGAAGGCGAAGCAAAATGAAATGGGCCAGAATGAGTGATGTCGGCCGACCTAGTCATTCCAGTAATCATTGCGTTTCATTTCATTACACAATGCATAAAACGAATTATGATGAACTCCAATGTGAACTTGCCACCGGAATCAATACAAAAACCTTCCAGCAATGCACAGTAACTAAACATAACCCTCATAATTCGAAACAATGGAGACAGAAATTGAAAACGAAGCACAGCTCACATCAAAGGCAAGATCACTTACGTGGCAGCTGTGCCACTGCACATAGAAAAGAAAAGGGGTATCATATAATACAAATAAAGTAAACAAAGTAGCAACCGAGACAGCAGCATACCCAATGATATCAAGACAACAGATAAACTCTACCCCCTCCTCGCCCTCCGTCCCATATATCTTGGCCTCCTTCCACCCTCCTCCTGCCCTTCCATCTCAAAATGCCCCCTGACAGCAGTTTGCACATCGAAAGAATCAGGCGTCATAGCACGAGACATTCTAGCAACATCTCCATCACCATGCTCATACGCCAATCTTGACAGCGTGCGTGATTCAGCTGATTTATCAGTTGATTTTTCCTTGTCCGTAGAACTGGAGAGGGCTTTCCCTTTCATCCAGCCAAAGATACCTAGCGAACTGCGGCGTTTGTGCTCTGTGCCTAAGCCCAGACCGTGGGATGTAGATGGGCGGCCGGAGATTGTTGCCGAGGTCTGGTGGTCTTTCAGGGATGGGTCTGTGAGGGAGGATGGGAGGTTTGTTGAGCGATATGTTTGAGTTTGGGCTTGAAAATAATGATGAGGTTGAGGCTGGGTTTGATAGGAAGCCTCTCTTGGCAGAGGCAGAGGCAAGGGCTGATCATTATAAAGACCAGTTGAATCAGTGAAGATTTGAGACATCGGTCTACGCGCTGCACCACCCATAGTCCTTGTTTTGGGGATTATGGGTGACGGAGCTCCGTCCTCGTCATCTTCGTCAAAGTCATTCGGGATTGGAGATGCTGCCAGGGTCCGTGGGCCGTTGCTTGAGCGGCTGAAGAATGGCGGGCGGAAGCTTAGGCGGCGACGGGCTTCGGGTTCTGGGTTTGATTCTGCTTGTGGGTGGTCCAGGGGCTGTTCGAGGATGTCCAGGGTGTTCATGTCTAGTGTTGGGATACCTGGGACGTCGGGCTCGCTGCTCAGGGCCGAGACTATGCTGCTGGCGTCGTGGAAGGCCGGTTGGAGTAGGGTTCTGCCGGGGCGGAGCTGTGTATCTTCGATTTCGAGTCCTGTTTCGCGGGACTTTCCTTTCTGCGAGCGTGGGCCTTGCTTTGCGGCTGCCATCCAGTCTTGAGGGGTCAGCGGTGGTGATGCTTCGTCTTTTGACTGGGGTTCTGGGGTCATGGCTTTGACTGGGCTGCGGACGCGTTTGATAGTGGGTGTTGATGCTTGCTTGGAGGTGCTTTGGTGTAGACTTGCGAAGCTTTCAATGACAGGATTGTTAGGACTTCCAGGGCCAAGGAGCTCGCTAGCTTTGGAAGAGACGGTGTTGAAGGCGGGCAGGATAGTGGGTGATTCAAGGGTAATTTGACTAGGGCGTGGGGTATCATTGCAATTGGTCTGCATGCTGTCGCTGACTGCACTTCCATCGAAGCTTGGGCGACTTGTAGTCACTTCATCTGCCGAGCGTGGACGGTCCAGCCGTCTACCTGGGAAGTACATGTCATGCTCAACTGGGCTCCGTCGAGCTGCAATGCTGCCGTTTGAGCGGTTTGTGCCGATAGCATATGCCGTGCTCATGGTGTCGGGTGTAGGAGGAAGTCTGACGCCCCCGAAGAGCGATGCATCCAATCGTCCACGTCCGCGGGGCTTCTGGGAGTATAGATCTGCCTTCAGGTTAGGGAGAGCGGCCTGGGAGGCATCTGATGATGCCCTATTCCTGCGCCTCGTGATGATAGTCTGTGGCATATCCTGTCTTGACTGCATCCAGCGATCAATCTGGTCCTCTTTACTTTCTTCCTGATCTGCAGGGGCGACATAGCTATCGAGACTGCCTGTGGTTGAAGATGCTTTCCGAACTGGGATCTTAATCTGATCAAGGTGGTTCCATTGTGTTGGCGTGCCAAAGGGATCCAGCTCACTGCATTCACTGAGAACACTCAACCTGGGTGATTCGGGCTCATGTTCGCTCATCGTATTGAAGCTCTCTGACTTGGTAAGCTGACTCAAGACAGAATGCGATTGGTTTTCTTCGGGTTCATAAAGGCTTCGTAGAGTCGCCGTGCTCTTGTTCTCTCCTCGAAGGAATGACGGCGCTTTCGAAAGTTTCCGCATTTCAGATGAAGTATCTCGTCTCGGAAGGGTGATCATACTTGAGTTTCGTTTCGATGAGGTTCTCTCTGGGATGTCTATCATAGCCCGGGCCTTGGGCGTGGAAACTCCAGAGCCATCCGCAGTGGTTGGTCGTGACATATTCATCCTTGAGCTTCTGCCGCCATTCTCCAGCATGTCAATCTTTGATTCCAACTGGCAGATGAGCTCAACTGCCTCGGTTACTGCTAGGTCTCGCTTGTCAAGGTCGCTGCGGAGTTGCTCGTTGGATTCTCGCAGTCTCTGGTTCTCCTTGTTGGTGGCGCGAAGCTCTTCAACTTCAGCTGCCAGGTCATGCATTCGGGCAAGTTCTTCCTCCATCGCTTCCATTCGCTCCACTTTCTTTTCAAGGGTACTCATCTGTTGGGCGCGATGAAACACTTCGAGTTTCAAATCGAAGTTCAATTTGTTCATTTTCGAAACATACTGCAAAATGATGAGCCTGTGCAGACCAATCTCCAACTTGAAAACATACCTGATCCATTTCCCGAATGCCCATCTCTTTTGGCTTTCTCAACCCGGCATTAAAAACGTCATTCACCTTTCGGGCCTTTTCAGATCCAGTATCGTCTTGTGCGCGAATTCCCTCTGGAGTTCGAGGAGCGTCTTCCCATTCGTCTGAGTTGGGTCCTCGGGAGCTGCGATGCGCGCGCTGTTCCTTGAGGAGATCTTGCAATAAAGCAGAGGCAGGATTCACCAATGTAGGTGTTCCAGGCTCAGGCGTTTCTATGTCACCCGAGTCAGTACTCTGTGGCCCCAAGGCGTACAACTGGGGATGTAGACATACCACGTGAGCGGGAAGGAGTCCTTGGGCCAGAGTGAGCCGGTGACTGATCTCTCAGCCACGACACCTCGGCACTCATTCGAGGCGGAGTGAACATCTTGTCTCTGCCCTTCACGCGAGAAAGCGACGGGTGTTGCGGGCGCTCAGATGGGTCTGGAGGGGAGTCAGTTTCACCGTATCATTAAATGTGACAACCCCTAAGACGAAGAGAAGAATGAGATTTCACATACACTGCGAATGATCTTTAGAGACACTGCGCTTGGACGAAGCAGATTTGTTATGATATACAGATGTACGAGAGTGGGAAGAACGAGATTGTGAAGGAGTGGGCTGTCCAGCAGCCGAAGACCTTTGAGTTGTCCCTTCCATCATAGCTGCAGACATAATTTGCAGGTACCGTGCATAGTTGACGTGCCGAGCAAGCACTAGATTGGACACGGCACAGCGGCGTCCAGGTCTATCAGTGGGTACCGTAGCAACAATCCAGCCGCATCGGAAGATTCAATGAATCTCGGAGTCTTGACGCCAATTGGGTGGTCGCTAGACAACGTATTGGATGATCAGATGGGGTGGCCGACCAGCCGGCAGGACAATGTGAGGGATGCAGATGAGTTGCAGCCGAGAAGCAATCAGAAGCAGGTCCGTGGAACTTGTGGAGTCAAGAAAGACTCTAGGGCTAGAGTCAAGGGAGATCAAGGGAGGTCGATATCTGCGGGGACAAATGAAGCGAGGGGAAGCAAACAAATTGTGACGAGTCAGTCTCGGCTAGCAAGCACTTAAGTCTCCCTAGATTGTTATTGTTTGGATAGTAGGGGTGCAATTACCGAATTAAAGAATGGAAGAATGGAAGTCTAGAAGTATGGAAGAATGGACAATTGGAATGGAAAGGCATCTCAATTTTCTGCTCCCAGCCCCCGGCTAGATTCATCAAGTTGGCGATCACTTTGCATACGCTAAGTACGCTAAGTTAGTTCCTGACATCCCAGTCGCCAATCGGATAGTGCCCGTGGGGCCAAACCGTCTCAGCTTTCCCTTACTCTAGGCGTTTGGTCTCTGAGTGGCAATGTAGGAAGCCAATGCCATTCTCCGCTTTGAAACGAGGATTTCAATCCCTGCAACCCGTAAGTGACCTCATTCACTCTGACGGATGCCTTTGAATTGGGTAGCCAGCCACATTTTAGTCTTTCTGGGACTTTGAACGTTTGTTTACACTTTGAGAAAAGAAATGAACATGTCCTCCGTAGCTGGCGATCTCACCCATGGAAATCCCAGTTCGCGGTCCGCGTGGAGTCTCCACTCTTTCCAGACTTTCGGACAGGTCGGGTTTCATCTGTCAACTTTGTCCATTTTCCACGTCACAAATCTTAGACATAACTTAGCATACAGTACTCAGGTTCTCTTAGACGTCCTGCAGAAAGTCTCATATATTGCTCTCGTTTTCCAACCATCTACAAATTCTCTTTTAGTCTAACCTGCCACATTGGGAGTAGATAGAGAGTAGATAGATGAAGAAAGCACAGTGAATCTCAATACTGTCCTACACCAGCCTATCGGCGTGAAGAATCATATGGACTAAAGTTAAAATAAAATGTATCTATCAAAATTTCCACAGACGAGCACAGCTCAGTCCATGAGAAAAGAAATTCCCTATCACAAACCCTCTCATTTCCGCTTCGCCTCTCCAGACCAGATCCGCATATCTTTGGCTCGATCGTGAGCAGCCCGGAACACTATCCAACCTATCAGTAATTTCCTACACACCCAAAGTCAAAGAAACCACAACTTACACTGTCGCTCAGTCTCATCCAACCCACGCAAGAAATCAACTCCGTCACCAACCGCTCCACGCGAATTGTGCGCGTGGTCTGCAATCTCCGCCGCTCGTTTCTTGAATGTCTAGCATCTAGTTAGAGCCAACCCTGTCGAAAACATTCCTCACAAGCATCATAAGCAAGATACGGAAAATAACACGGCACTTACATCAGTAAGAACATCAACCATCTCTTCTTCTTCGAAGAGTTCGAGAATGCGCTCGCTGAGATTGTAGAAATGGGGCGCTAAAGCGCGTAGGTCGATCGTGCGGGGGTCTGCCTTCAGTGCATTCATCACCCGCTCTGAGAGCGCTTCTGGCATGTCGAGCGTTACTAGACGGGATGTACCAAGTCGTGCTCTGTATCGTTTCACATTAGACATGGTGGACTTCTCGGGTAGATAGTCGAGAATGAGGTTGGTGAGGGCCTTACCCGATGGAGAGCATTTCACCAAGCCATAGTGGCAGGTCGATCCGGGTTCCGGGTTTGATCTGGAGACAGGTTAGCCATTTGAATAACAAGATGAGGAGGTGGGATACAGACATCTTCGCCCGGGTTACCTTCGAGAATTCCTAGTCCCGGTACCTCGAGCTCGAATGTACAGGGCAGTTTCTGGATTCTATTAGCCTGTTGTTTTGGCAACTAGATCTCTGTTGTCAATTCTCACATACTTGTGCGTCTGTTAAGATTGAGTCGATATCATAGTACGACATGGTGTCACCTTGAGTTGTTCTGTCTTGTTGTTCTCAAAGTTCGATTGAGGCGCGTCGATATGTGACGCGCGATCACGTGACCGTCTATATTACTATGCCTCCCCCCCCCTTCTTGTTGGTGTTTTAATTTGGTTTATTTTTTATATACTCTTTCAAAGTTTTGTATTTAAATCTTCCCGAATGGTGTCAGTACTGATTTTGGGCTTGCTGCTCTGCTTCCATATCTATGTGTCTCCTGAGGTTCGGGCTCTAAACACCACAACATCCTTCATTTATCGATTTCAGATACAGGGACTGATATATCAAGAATGGCTCATTGAGATTACCTTTCCTAGCATATGTGGTGTAGGGACCGCAGTATCGAAAACAAAAGCAAAGCTATCGAGAAGCGCGCATCGTTACATATACATCCATTGCCTCAAAGTTCTATATAATTCGGCAAATGGACTGATAACTGGAATTTCAAAACAAGTTTGGACTATACTCCATCCTACTGCAAACCTCTTGGCCATATGCGCCCCGTAAGCACCCCAATTTACTCAAGTAACATCAACCCAGTACTAATTCTGGAAATGCTCCACGCATGCCATTGGCACAAAAGCCCAACCAGCGCGGTAATTCATGAGGGGAAGGCATTCGGGACATAGAGCCATAGGAATAGGACTATTGTACCCTCATGTGCAGAGGGCGAGGACTTTTTGGGGCGTTAGGGGTAAAGATTATCATTTATTTGTATATTTACATTTCGGTAGTCAAAATCAATTTCGTTGAATCATTATCCAACGGCTCTGTGCTGACTTTTTACGATGTTGTCAGAAACCTGTTGCGGGTAAGCCCTGGTTTTTTCTAAGGGTACAGGTTTCGGTATGCTCGTATCTCAACTTTACCTTTACGCCGAACTTGAGCAGATTAATGCGTCAGAATATTCCGTTGAAGTGGAAGGCCAACAAAAGAATGACAGTATCAGTAATAATGTACCACGTTGACACACCGTGATACTGTACGTATGGTCTACACGTGGCCGGTCTATTCCTAAATAAGCTTATTTTTCCGGGGAAGATAATCATTTATGTATTGTGGAGTCCTGTGCATGATGTGGTTGCCCAACAGGAGATTGCAATAAATACTTCTACAGGGGCTTACATGTGTTTTCTCTGGGGAGTTTGATGAAAGGCAACCGGGCCTGTGCACGTCTGAGCACCTACCGGCGATCACGCCTATCAGTGGAGAAGTATATTGTACCGGATCTGGAAAATATCACATGAGATGTAAGGCTGAGTTAATATAGTGTGTTGGGCCATGGTCGAGAAATAAACGTGGATGTTTTGTTTGGAGTGTGCTGGCGATGTTCTTGGCAGACAGGGTGTTTTCATTGAGCCGGTGGAGGTTTGTGCTCAAAAAAAATGCAGTAGACCGATGCTCTAGCCCCAGAAGATATGGATAAGCCTATAGAAGGGACTACATATGCACGGCCGCTTGATACCGGCTAATTGCATGAGAAGGCAAATAGTCATGCGACCTCGAGTCCAGCCGGTTCACGGCAATTGCGGCCTAGTTGGTGTGGTTCAGCTCTGCTAATATACATATGTTTTGCTTTTGATATAGGGGGTGAGAGGTGTCTTGTACTAGTGTCGGAAACACAATCCATGGAAAAGCCGAGAAAGGATAGCAAGATACACCTTACCTCTCCAAGGAAGTAGAATTAAAGTGGAATGATCCAGACATACCGAGATAAAGAAGATAACCTGAAAAGCTATCTCACTCCAGTATAGAGTTATATTAAAGGAGGTGGATTGCCTCCACGAGTGTGCCACAATCTTCGCGCATAACACCTCTCACCTGAATCTTCTAATTGGTCAAATGCGAGCTGTAATTTTATGACAAAAGCAGGCTTGCGATATCATTTCAGGGTTTGATTGGTTCGGGATCGAGGTATGGTCAGACAAACCCCCCTGGTGTTGCTTGGTGTTGCATATTGGAAGTGACATATGGGAAGCGTTGCCTGTATAATGGATCTATAGGCCTCAAAAAAGTAGAATGAGTGGGTTTATATTCAGGGATGTCCACCTGTTATAGATCGCGAGTAACTATAATGTCAATGCCAAGACTCTCCACGGTGGAGAAAAAAGGACCTAGGCAGACCCCGAGACACACGCTGTGGCCCCTTTAGTGGCTTGGTCTGTTTAATTACTTGTTTTTAGCAGACACTAGGGAGCGCATTCCAAGATTGTGTACGACGGTCAAACTTCCAAAATTAGAGTCGGCCCAGACCTCAAACGAAACGTGACGAGAGACATTTCCTTGCCGGGTCTCCCATGTTTTCACCTCTCTCGTGTCCTATCCCTTTCCTTTTCTTTTTCTTTGTCTTGCATCCCCGGTATTTTTTGTCCCCGACCTTGCCTGGATGGATAGCCGGTGACCAAATCCTTTATCATGGCGTACAACGCCGTCGCTCAGATCGACCACGAGGTGGCTTCGAACTCATCCGCTTCTGCATCACGCAGCCCCTCGCCCGCCCACGGTCATGCATTTGAGCAGCTCCCGCTTGACACTAATCACATTGGGGGAGGAAGCCATCTAGAAACCGCCAAAACGACCGACAACTCCAACTTTGGCCCTTTGGGTTCCATGATCCGCTCTATGACTTCTGCCAGCTACGATGTGGTGGAGGACGATGACTATGACGCCGATCCCTCCCCGGAGCGTTCCAACAGCCTCCGCCGCATTCCTCTGCTTAATACAGCTGTCGCGCAGCATTCCTCTCCCGAACCACCGCTCCACAGTGCATGCAGCGACATTTCCGTGCCTCTCAGTCACCCTACCCCGGATCTTCAGTCGATACAAGGTGCCTACATTGGAAATGTAGAGCGATTGGAGCAAAGTGCGGAGCGGCTGAGCTCGAGCTCAGCAGGTATCGGCAGCGAGATCCGCCGCATGGATCTGGCGCAGAAGAAGCGCTCATGCAGTTCCGCGTCGAATTCCATAAAACTCCGGAATGGTGCATTCTCTCCGACGGGCACTATCTCCTCCGCTCATGGGTCGAATGTGTCCCCTGCGCGTCAGCGCTCCGTATCGGGGTCTCACCTGGCACGGCTCTCCGAGCCCGATGATGGCGAACTCGCACACGAGGTAGATGAATATCCCTCGCTACCTATCCTGCCTCCTACGCAACCCCTTTTCTACCCTCAGAGCGACTACCAGTACGACCAATATGCTCCGCAACAAGTCCCCGCAGCGATGGAGCGACGCGCTTCGGTCGCATCCAACGATACCTACCAACAGGCCCGCACATTGTTCACCGATTTTGATGGTGTCCATTTCGCGCCTTTGGATAGGGCTGAGTCTATGCGCCAGGTCCCCTTGAACCATCCGCCTTTGGCTAGGAATCCCGACTCATACAAACAGTCACAAGCGGGAGAGAACATGGTGTATTATCCAGCCCCTGTCCCGCGCATGCTGAATCTCCCACCTAAATTGTCGCGCAAAACAAACACAGCACACGACAAACGCCGCGCGGAGGTTGCAGCCGCCATCGTCGCTCAGGATCGAAAGTCGACTGCAGTCGTACCCGGTGCTGACAATAACAAACCCACCGACGAACAAACCGAAAAACACAAATCCAGAGTGCCGGCTCACCTCCGTGCGAGTGTGTTTTTCGACCAGCCCAGCACATCCCTGCAAGTAGAGGTCAAGCAACAGTCCGCTGTAGCGACGCTGGAGAGCATTCTTGACGCTTCTGCGAATGCACCCGTGTCCGCTTTTACTGATCACCCCTTCGCTGGTAATCTCGGCTCGAACGTCTACGCAAAGTCCAAGCGTAAGTCTCTTTTCAAGGACTTGACGGGACAGAAAGCAAACCGCCTCTCACGGAACACCATGGGGCAGCCTCTTAGCACCAACAATACGGATGAGCATGGTGATTCAACGACCACGGGCCACGGTTCGCAGGCTGGGCATGATTCCGATAGAGTCCATAATGAACACGACGATTCGCGGTCAGAGGTGACTGACTCTGGAAGCGGCGAGCAATCCACAGAGGGCGAAGGCGAAGAAGAGGAAGACGACAGTGAAGAGGAGCTGGATTATGTCGGCCCACCAAATACACTTATCGCCGAACTCGAGTTGCGAAAGCATGAGCTGGCACACCGACGCCGCACAGCGGTTCCTATGCCTTATCAAGGAATGCAGACCACCTTGCTTGAAATGGACGAAATGGCCCAAAAGCAGAGTGACAAACGACGACAGCGCCCTGTAGCATTGGCTTGGGAAGGCCGCGACGAGGATGAAGATGTCCCCTTGGCTATGCTCTATCCTGAAAGGCCCAATCCAAACGACGAGGATCGACCTCTTGGTTTAATGGAGAAACGGCAACAGGAGGAAAATGAACCTCTGAGCTCACGCCGAGCTAGACTACGGGGTGAACCCATTCCGCAACCAGAGCGGCGCCCTGCTACGGTGTATGGAGCCGAGAAAGTGTACACCCCTGAACCACCTGAGTCTGTCCCTGAGAATGGTGATGAGGTCGAGACTGAAACTCTGGCCGAACGTCTGCAACGACTGAAGGGACACAACCGCTCGGAGAGCAAGTTCGCCAGTGATCTCATGGCTGAAATCGATACCCGGGCTGGCATTGCTCCCAAAGAAACCCCAGCTGACCCCGAGACCAATGAGGAAGAGACTCTTGCGCAGCGACGGGCTCGTCTCCAAAAAGAGGCCAGTGCCCAACCTGCACCGGCGAAGAACCCACGCGTACGCCGGAGCATGGCTGCCCTTACGCAGGGTCGCCCAGCCCAACTCAACCGCTATTCGTCCCATGATGCTCTCAATCAGCGACCGGGCATGTCCCAGTACGGCAATCGAATGTCAATGCAGCAATTCCCAAGCACGGGGTACGGTATGCCCCAAGCCTACCCTATGGCTCAGCAATATGGCTATCCCATGTCCCAGACCGGCTTTCCAGTCCAGCATACCATGAGTATGAATGGGATGGGATATGCCATGCCTCAAGGATGTGGACCAAACATGAACATGGCTGGACAGCCAATTGACCCGGCACAGGTCTCCGTGATTGACCGTTGGAGGCAAAGCATTCGCTGAAATGCGGCATGAAACCCTTCCATTTCTGCCTATTTGCATAGCATATTGAGCGTTTTTGATTTTGAAGGATATCCATGTAGAATATTTTGTACGATTAATCGAAGCATGTTAATTAAGTGATTCCCAATGTAGGGTAACGCGATATTGAAGATGGGCCTAGACGCGCAGGACACGAGGCAGCGTTCCATAGCGTAACCTAAAATTACTTATTTTTATCCTCAATTCTTTGGTCATTTTTTAAGTATCATTCCATCAAAGTTAGCTTATTCGCCCTGAAGCTCAAAGTGGGTTCCTGCACGCCCCACGGTCCCGTCGGTATGTGAGAAGCAACTCTCTTTGTCGACACACCCCTCAGCGCAAGAACTGCAATGGACCATCACGCCCCCTCATAATCCTCACGGTTTAACCTGGCGTGGGTGGACTACACCATGCCGCCGTCTACAGTCTTCTCATACTGGCGCCGCGACCACAGGCGTTCACTCATATCACCCGCCTTGCCAGCAGGCTCACCGTCTTCCAAAGGGACAGGGCCAAATAATGGAAGCCCGATCAGCAGTCCTCCCCAGCTCCCGCAAATTCCAGATACCCCGACCCTCACCACGCCCTTCGGTCACCCCTCGCAGGATGCCCCTCCCCTGATCGAATCGCCGCTGGACATCGATACATCCAAGCTAAACATCACCTCATCAGCCGCGCCGCTCTCTTCCTCCCTCACACTTGCCGTTCCCTCGCCGTCATACGATAGCCAGAACCGCCCTCATTCGAGCCCCGGGGAATGGGAAGACGAAACTTTCACATCGCAGGCGAATGATTCCCAAGTCTCTGTTTCGGGTCTGCGCTCTGATCAAGGGGATGGGGAGTCGAATTTCAAATCAAACTCGCCTTTCCGTCGGTCTTTTGGAAAGCAGAAACGTTCGCCTACTGCTGGTCCGGGGTCTGGCCATTTTCGTTTCAGGGCGTCGCCTGACAACTCGCCTGCAGATAAACAAAACATGCCGCAGAAGGAATTTAAGTTGGAGAGCGCGGCTGTTCGCCGTGTTGGGGATCGGGATGTGTCTGCGGAAAATGCCAGTACGCATCACAAGTCTGGCAAGGCGATGCTTCATCTTTTGAATCCTATGTCTCTTCTTGCGCGTCGGCGCTCGTCGCAGATCGTTAGTTCCAAGACTGAGGAACCGAAGCTCAATAATCGGCACGTGCCTGCCATGCCGGATGACTATGATCCTCGAATTCGTGGGAATATAGTTCATGATTTCTCTGCTCCAAGACCTCGCAAGAATGTCTCTGCGCAGCAGGATGGGCAGGAACCGCCTCCTTCTCAGATTCCGGGTCAACCTAAAGGTGGTCGCTGGAATGATCAGACGAAACGGCACAGTGATCATTCACCTGTTTTTAAGGAGCATTTTGAGGATCAGAATGTGTTACAGGTTGAGAATAAGGGATATCTTCAGTCTTCGCTATTGACGAACCAATCTCAGCCTGGATATGAAAAGTCATTACCGGCTTTTGCGAGGAACTTGCCATCTCATTTGCCTGAAGAAGTCAATGAACCTGAGGAACAGCAGCCTGAACCAGAGTCCCCGGCTCCTCTTCGAAATCCACCAAAAGCACTTTCTCCCAAGGAATACCAATATCAAGGAACAGCCGACGAAGACACGATTCCCCATGTACCATTCAACCCGTCTGGTCTACCAAGACATCTCAAGAGCAATGCTTCCCGGTTCAGCTTTGACATGAGCGGAGTAGAATCCTCCGTGCAAGAAAAGCTGCTGGAAGAAAAGCATAAAGCAAAAGAAGCTGCTCGCAAGGTTGAAGATGGTTACTTTGATGACTTCGATGATGACTTTGATAATGACATGATGGACGACATGGATGGTCTGGAAGAGAAGATCCCGGGTGTCAATGTCGATGCTGACGATGACGATTTCGATGACCTTTCTCTTTCCCGCAATATCAACGGAGAGCTCAAGTCTTGGGCTATTCCTGGGTTGTCGCCTGTCGTGGCTAGCCCCATTACTCCTGCGCCGCCTGGTGTTACGGGTAACTCTGGTTATATTTCTGGCCAGTATGAGGTTCCGCCGGTTGATGCTCAGTATACTCAAGATCAGACCCAGGAGCAACCGCTTCCTGTGGCTAGCAGTGATGCTCCGCTTGCGAATCCTCAGGTTCCGGCAGCCAATACTCAACAGCCGCTGGGGCTCGATGAGGATGATCTTTACTTTGACGACGGTGAATTTGGAGATCTCAATAACGACGACCAAGATGGGGGATTTGATGAATCTATATTTGATGATGAGACCAGTCACCTATACGAGAGGAAGCCTGTGGCACCTCTTGCGGCTAATTCTCAAATTCCCACCGCCAGCAATCCACTACCGCCAATCCTCGACGAGGATGATATGTATTTCGACGATGGCGAATTTGGAGATCTTAATATCAACGACCAAGATGGAGGTTTCGATGAATCAATATTCGATGATGAAACCAGTCATCTATACGAGCGAAAGCCTAAGGCACCGCCACCAGCGGAGACCACGGTGTCAGGGGATGACTCTTCCCCGGTCAAAGAAAGCACTGGCACAGACACCGGAGATCCCGGCCTCAGGCACATGCCCAGTGTAGCAAGTGATTATCGCAAAGGCTCGATCAAGCGTGGTCCTCTTGGAGAGCCAATACCCAATCTGGGTCCTGCTCGAGCCCATGGTGGTGTACTGACCGAACTAAACTTGGATATTCTGCATAATGCCTTGGCTTTCGCGGCCAACGAAGCCGCACAGAACAGTCGTCTTGACCGAACAATCAGCATGAGTGAAAGATCCCAGGGTCAAGACAGTATAGCCCACACGGCACAAACAGTAGACTCACAACCGGGTCTGGTCTCTGACGACAGCCGTCTCAGCCAGGGAGCCGACCCCATGGCATTTGAGGACGTCTTCGACGACGATACAAATTACGACGATATGGACGACACATATTTCGACGACGCAATCGTCGCAGCAGCCAACGCAGAAGCCCTAGAAAACGACGACGAGGGCTTCTATGGCCAGGAATTTGGCTTCTATGCACAAGCAGATAGCACTTGCAACACAGAGCTGACGAACGGAGGATACTTCGGCCCACGACGCGTCGAAGGCGTCACCCGCAGCCATAGCAGCCGCGGCAAATTCCAAGAACCGAGTCTCACACCTATCACTGAACGAAGTGAATGGAGTACCCGCAACTCCATGATCTCGCTTAAGGCACACGGAGCAACATCAAACCCATCTCTCGCGAGTCCAGGCTTGGCACAGCTCGTCGATATGGGAAATATCGACGACGAGCTCTCTCTGAGCGCGCTTATGAAACTAAGACGCGGCGCTTGGGGGGGAAGCAATGGTAGTCTGCGAAGCAGTGCTGGCAGTCCACCACCGCAGCATCCGATTTCGTCTTCGAACCGGGCCAGTTTCACTGGTGCCTCCGAAGCTAGTCCGATCCCGTTCAGTCCTGATGAGGGTCCTCCCAGTGCTGTTGGCTATTTCCATGACGATGGTCAGGTCCGTACTGCTTCACCGCTGGCTCTGTCCGATGGACCTGCCGATCTCCCCGTCAGCGAGTTCACCGGACGAGCAGCGTTCGCCGATGACGCGGACGAGTCTCGTATCAGCGGTGCTTTGTGATGTCTCCTACGGCATTTTCCTGCTTGGATATACGTTTACTTGTACTTCTCTTCTTGCATATGTTTCCATGCACGGCCATGTACTCTTACGATTTCACGAATCTTCAGCGACTGTCCGCCTTTTCTCTGCGCCGTCTTGTGTGATTTTATTTACACGTTTTTTTACTTTGTGGCATATTGCAGCGGTAGATGTTAATAATAATCGAGACAATACTGAATAGTATAAGTGAGGAGATCTGGCTTCGCCTCCTACTAGTATGCAGCATACATACACTGACGTCAGTCTACCGCACTTGTTGTCGTCTTGCATATCCATTCCTCCATATAGTCATGTTCCTTCAGGATTTGCCGAGTGTCTAGCAACTGTCCGCATGTTTCATCCTCTGTCATTCCGGGTGTTTTTATTTCTAATTACTCGAACGTTCTGATATCTGACAGCGCTAGATGTCAATAACAGCTAAGACATGGATACCTAGGCCACCCTCACCATATTTCTTTTGCAGAGTGGGGTCCAGGCTGCCCAATTCCATGAGGACGATGAGGACGCTGTTGAGTGAATATCAAATCGATCCGACTAGTCAGCGACTCCTCAACCGCGTTACCTGCAAGATACTTGCAGTATACGATAGTAGACCCGCCCCACCTGGAGTTATGTTTCCGGTAAATAGGCGTTGATGGCTCGATTCAGAAGTGCGTCCAGTTCGCGAGATCTGTTCGAGATCTCATTGTGGACGACAATCTAGCAACCTTCATTGCCCAAGTCGCCAAGCTTTCAACTTGCAATGCCAAGATACGAATGGCACTCACTATCAGCCATATGGTATCATCTGCAGGTTGAAACGCCAAGCTATTGTAAGCTGGTGGCTTGCTGGAGCCCGATCTATTGCATGGTTCTAACACTAACAGGCAACATGATAGATCAATATACTGTAAAAAAGAAGCGGTGTGCCTGATCTCAGGCACTGCGATCCCAACTATACTTGAATCTGCAAGATTTTGCAGGAGCATTACATTATTCATGTACGATCTTTATAGTTCCCAGCTTCGCAGGTCCACTGGTCACATCCACAAGAGAACTCACCACCTTTGTGCAACAAGTCTATTTCTCGTGGCGGGCCAACGATTTAAAACAATGATGGGAATTCTGTTATCCATGCATTGGCCACAGCTGCAAGATATGAGAGCGCGATGGCTGTGCGGTAGTACAGCACATACCCGAAATAATTCCCAGTAGCTTGCATGCACATTGGAGGCTGTAGATGATTGTAGTTTAGACAGGATGTATTATTCATAATTGATGATATATATCTTTGGTTACTTCTCGCAACAATTCGTTCTAATCCAACGTTCAGACAATCTTTTTCTCGTTTACTACAAGTCTAGCTGCAAACCCAAGACAATGGCAACCTTGACTGCGGATGCCAATGGCACAAATGAGCATGTCTCAAACGTAAATGGCTCTAAAATTCCCAATGATACTACCATTGATCGCACCATTTGCAAGGAAGCTCTTTCAATTGGCAGTTGTTTGCCAAAGTCCCCTTCCCCAGAGCCCATCGCCATCTGTGGTATGTCAGTTCGTCTCCCGGGTGGACTGCATTCACCACAGCAATTTTGGGACTTCTTGGTTGCCAAGGGTGATGCTCTTGGGCCAATTCCAAAATCCAGATACAATGCTTCTGCATATTATTCCGAGGAGCCGAAACCCGGCTCTATCCAGATCATGAATGGATACTTTCTTGATGAGAGCATCGATCTTGCTACCATGGATACGTCTTTCTTCACCATGGGTGCATCTGAAGTAGAGAAAGCGGACCCATATCACCGACAAATGCTAGAAGTCGCCAGAGAATGCATGGAGGACGCTGGCGAAATCTGGAAAGGACGGCGCATTGGCTGTTTCATGGGCAGCTTTGGCCAAGACTGGTCCGAAATTCAGGCCAAAGAAGATCAACAGCATGGCATGCATCGCCTCACTGGGACTGGAGACTTTATGCTGGCCAACCGGGTCTCTTATGAGATGGACCTGTCCGGGCCAAGGTAAGATAAACTACCCACCTCTCGATACCATGCCAGTTAATGACTCGGGGTAAACAGCGTGGTTATACGTACTGCCTGTTCGGCATCGCTCGTTGCATTGCATGAAGCATGTCTAGCAATCTCTAGAGGGGACTGCGAGGGAGCCATTGTCGGCGGAGCCAACTTGATCCTGACACCAACTATGACCATTGCCATGTCGGAGGAAGGCGTCCTTTCACCAGACGGCTCCTGCAAGACCTTTTCTGCTGATGCTAATGGATACGCTCGAGGCGAGGCTGTCTCCGCTATCTTTATCAGGCCCTTGGCTGATGCCATCCGCCATGGCAACCCAGTCCGCGCCGTGATCCGGGCAACAGCATCCAACAGCGATGGGAAGGGCACTGCTTCCGGTATCCAAGTACCTAATGGCGCTATCCATGAGGCACTGATCAGACATGCCTATGATATAGCTGGAATTACGGACTACTCTGAGACTGCGCTGGTCGAGTGCCATGGCACAGGCACTCAAGTGGGAGATCCTATTGAAGCTACAGCAGTCGGTCGTGTTTTCGGTCCCTCTGGCGGCGTTCATATTGGATCTGTCAAACCAAATCTCGGTCACGCTGAAGGAGCCTCGGGTCTCACGTCGCTGATCAAGTCAGTACTGGCGTTGGAAAATCGTATCATTCCTCCGAACATCAAGTTTACCAAGCCCAACCCGAAAATAGGATGGGATACTTATGGACTTTCTGTTCCAACGGAGCCAACGCCTTGGCCTGCGGCAAAGCGTGAGCGAATTAGCGTGAACGGCTTTGGTATTGGAGGCACCAACGCCCACGTTATTCTCGAGTCCGCTAAAAGTTTCGGCCTCTCTCCTGTTCTCAAGCGGCCTATTGCGGAACCACAATTGCTTGTTTATTCTGCCAACACAGCCCAGTCGCTGAAAAACATGAAGACCGCCTACGAAACGTACATCCAGAAAAACCCTGAAAGAGTTAGTGACCTTGCATTCACGCTGAGTAATAAGAGGGAGCACTTGCCTCACCGGGCATACTCCGTTGTTAACACCTTCGGTGCTGCCACGACCTCGACGTCGTCAAATGCTGGGAAACCGCCAAACATCGTCATGGTTTTCACGGGCCAGGGCGCTCAATGGCCAGAAATGGGACGTTTTATGATCGAAAGTTCCACTTATCCGGTCTTCAATCAGAGTATCGAGTACCTCGATGAATACCTGCGGACGCTTGCCCTTGCACCGAAATGGACTATTAAAGGAGAGCTTCAGAAGAAGAGCGAAGCCAGTCGACTCAACTCGGCTGAGTTTTCTCAACCACTTTGCACGGCGATTCAAATCGCTCTGGTTGATTCCTTCACCTCTGTTGGGATCCAGCCCACCGCTGTTGTGGGCCACTCCAGTGGCGAAGTAGCTGCTGCGTATGCAGCTAAAGCAATCACAGCCCAGGAAGCCATTACAATTGCCTTCTACCGTGGTCAGATTACCAAGCTGCAGACAAGACCTGGAGCAATGGCAGCTATCGGGATGGGGACCGCCGAGATTAAGCAATATCTCCAGCTCGGTGTGCGTGTTGCATGCGAAAACTCGCCCCAGAGCGTTACCCTCGCCGGTGACACCGATGTTATTGAAAGTATTGTTGCCAATATCCAGGAGACTCGTCCTGATGTCCTGACAAGGAAGTTGCAAGTTGACAAGGCATACCACTCTCACCACATGAGTGAAATAAGCGATGAATATCATGCCCTCATTGAACATGGAGTATCAGCCAATGATCCCAAGAAGTTGTTTTTCAGCACCGTCGAAGGCAAGCTGCTCACTCCAACCTCAAGCCTCGGTCCTAAATACTGGAAGCAAAATTTGGAGTCGCCGGTACTATTCCACTCCGCGATCTCATCTATTCTCAACCACGAGATTGCGGCGAATATGGTATTCCTCGAGGTTGGCCCTCACTCCGCCCTTGCTGGCCCTTTGCGGCAAATCCAGGCACAGCACTCCACTACTTGTCCATATACATCTGCATTGCGTCGCAAACAGAATGATGTGGAGTCATTCCTAGCAGCTATTGGAGATCTTCATGTTCTAAATGCTGACATCAACTTCAAAAGAGTGATCGAAAATGGTTCAATCCTGCCAGACCTGCCTAGATACCCATGGGATCACTCGAGGAAGTTCTGGTATGAGTCCAGGTTAAGTAAAGAGTGGCGGCACCGCGAACACACGCATCATGAGCTTCTGGGTCTTCGAGTACTAGAAAGTCCTGAACATGAAGTCCTGTTCCGCAATGTCCTTCATTTGAACAATGTCTCGTGGATCTGTGATCACAAAGTTGGCGACGATATTGTTTTTCCCTTTGCCGGCTATGCAGGAATGGCCGGTGAAGCCGTTCGACAGATCACCGGGGTGAATGAGTCATTCAAATTGCGGAATGTTCTCGTTAGTACTGCCCTTGTCATTAACAGCGGTCAGTCAGTCGAGATTGTGACCGCACTTCGTCGCAATCGCTTGACGGACTCTCTTGATAGTGAGTGGTGGGACTTTTCTATTTCGTCTCATAATGGGACAAGTTGGAAGAAGCACTGCTCCGGCGAGGCCAGATCACATATTGGAGACTTTGGACTTGCAGAAGAGAGAGCTTCTCTTGTGCGCAAGGTCAATACCCGCCGTTGCTACAAGGCCATGGCGAAGTCTGGGCTCAATTTTGGACCCTCGTTCAAACTTCTTGAAGATGTTCGGTCAGACACTATTACACAGAATGCAACATCGGAAGTTCTTGCAAAAGAAGCCGACAGCAAGGACTACCATCTACACCCAACGGTAATTGACGCTTCACTGCAAATGATCACCGTTGCTGCTTCCAAGGGCTATTGTGATCCCATAACAAAAATGGTACTTCCAACCAAAATTGGAGAGATATGTATATCACGCTGCTTTGGGAATGTTCAGGTCCGCACTGCAGCACATTACACTCCAAACGGCTCCATCATTGGTAGCGGGCAGAGCGTTGCCGCCAATGGAAAGATTGTCATGAGCATTTCTGGAACAAGACTCTCCGCCTTAGATGACCAGAGCTCTGATGAAGGAAGCGACGGTTTTGCTCGCACTGAATGGGGCCCCCATATCGATTTTCTGGACGCGAATACTCTTATCAAGCCATCAATTGATCTCAGTGACTCAATGCCAATGCTCACACAGCTAACAAAAATGTGTATGGTGTATACGAAGAGAATCATTACTGGATTGGACACACCAATTCACCACATGCACAAGTACCGCTCTTGGATCGACCGCCAGCTCCAGTCTGTCGATCTCCAGGACCTCGAGGCCCTTGAGAATCATGCCATTGAGCAGCGAGTGCAAAACAGTGTCGAAGTACTGTCGCAAACCGAGCTCGCGGAAGCTGCCGTAGCCGTTCACAAGGTCTTTCGCAATGTCAACAAAATCTTCATCGGCGACGTGGAGGCGCTGGATATCCTTGTTTCAGATGATACACTGTCAAATCTCTATGTCGCCATGGACCACTCGGATCAGTCGCAATTCTTGAGGCGTCTGGCTCACAGCAAGCCAAATCTTCGAGTCCTTGAGATTGGCGCTGGAACAGGGGGTACTACTACCAAGATTCTGAGAGAATTGATGCCTGGCGACAAGGCCTTATACTCAAAATACACCTATACCGACATTTCATCTGGCTTCTTCGTTGCTGCTAGAGAGCGCTTCGGTGCGTATCCAAACATCGACTACGCGACTTTCGATGTGACTAAGGATCCCATTGAACAGGGCTTCGATGGGAATAAGTATGATCTTGTCGTGGCCGCCAATATCATTCATGCTACAAAATCTCTGAATGAGAGCTTAAGCAATGTCAAGAAACTGCTCGCCCACAATGGCCGCCTCCTACTCACAGAGCTCTGCACGGCTAGCAAATGGAGCAACTACATCTGGGGCACTCTACCTGGCTGGTGGTACGGCGAAGCCGATGACCGAGAGGACGAGCCATATATTAGTCCCGACCGGTGGGCGAAAGAGCTGGAGGCTGCTGGATTTCGCGCCCCTGATGCCATAGTTCTTGATTCGCCGGAACCATATCAGATGAGTGGTGTGCTTGTGGCCAGACCCGCGGTCGAGCAACCTCCTAGAAAAATTGTTACTCTTCTTACCTATTCTGGGTCAAAGTGTGCGGGCCCTATACTTCAACGCCTGGAGAGCAGGGGCTATACAGTTCACTGTTGTGGGCTACAAGACATGCACATTCCTATCGAGCAAAATGTCATTGCCTTGCTTGAGGACGAAGGCCCCTTTTTTGAAGACATGAATGATGAGCGCTTTGGCTCTTTCCAGGCATTGATAGAGGGCTTGAAGAACTGTGGCATCTTTTGGATAACCGGTCTTTCACAAATCCAGTGCCAGGACCCACGATTTGGTCAAATAAATGGCATTGCCAGAACCATTCGCTCCGAGATGCTAATTGATTTTGCTACCTGCGAGGTTGACAATGTCAGCTCGTCTCTCGATAAGATTATTGATGTTTTTGAGTGTTTCCAACTTCGTCAAGAGGACGAGATGCTAAAGCCCGAGTTTGAATACGCCATTGTTGACAACACTGTTCATGTTGGACGGATTTACCCCTTCTCAGTTCAAGGCCAGCTCCTAACATCGGGCTCAAGCGACGGCGTTCATCTTCGTACCAGAAGACCTGGTCACCTCAGCGCCTTACACTGGGCGTATCAGGAGATTGGAGCGCCAAGCGACGACGAAGTGGAGGTTGAGATATATGCAACCGGCTTGAATTTCAAGGTGGGCCAAAATGACATAGAAGAATGGCATTGAAATGCTAATCTAATTTGTAGGATGTCCTATGTGCCATGGGAATAATTGAGACCACAGAGAGCAACTTTGGGCTTGAAGGTGCCGGTATTGTTCGCCGCACTGGTTCCCATAACAGCGATCTCAAGGTCGGTGACCGTGTGATGGTCTTGAGTCCCAATGGCTGTGGAACGAGACTGATCGTCTCTGAAAAAAACTGTGAAAAGATTCCAAAATGCCTAAGCTTTGAGGACGCGGCTACCATGCCAACCGTGTTTACCACATCGATTTACTCGGTCTTTGAAATTGGAAACTTGAAGAAAGGACAGGTTCGTTTTCTCTAATTCTTCCGAATTTGGAGTTGAATGTTTACTTCTTATTTAGTCCATTCTTATCCACAGTGCCTGTGGCGGTGTTGGAATTGCGACCATTCAACTTGCCCAGATGGTTGGTGCCGACGTCTATGCAACTGTCGGTAGCGAGGAGAAGGTCCATTATCTCATGAATACATATGGTCTTCCTCGAAACAGGATATTCGACTCTCGCAGCACATCATTTGTCGAAGGTATCATGCGTGAGACTAGCGGCGCAGGTGTCGACCTGGCATTGAACTCATTATCTGGAGAGCTATTACACGCTACTTGGAAGTGTATTGCAGAGTTTGGCAAACTGGTTGAGATTGGTAAGCGGGATTTGATGGGTTCTGGAAAGCTTGACATGAGCCCCTTCCTAGAAAACCGTAGCTATTGCTGCGTTGATTTGGCTCATATTGGTGTGAAAAGACTGCACATTACAAAACAGTAAGTGTCACTCATTGCCTATGGATCACCTAATGACTGACGTATCATGAAGACTGCTCAAGAAAACTGTCGACTTACTCAAATGTGGACACATACATCCCATTCGACCCATAAACGTCTTTGGTGCAGATTCCATGCTCAATGCTTTCCGTTACATGCAGCAAGGTGTTCATTTAGGCAAGATTGTTATGTCTATACGCAATGCTGCAGGCCAGGTCCTTGCTGAAAATGTTCAGCCGCGAAACAAACCCGCTCAACTGGACAGCTTAGGTGTATATCTGCTTGTCGGTGGCCTCGGGGGCTTGGGTCGCGCTATTTCCACGTGGATGGTGAACCGTGGAGCTCGTCACCTCATCTTTCTTTCCCGAAGTGCGGGTGCAAGCGAAACACATCAGGAGTTTGCACAAGAACTTGCCAGTATGAGATGTAGGGCCGATTTTGTTAAGGGTAGCGTGTCAAACATTGACGATGTGAACAAAGCCGTTGCACAGGCTCAAGGTCGGCTCAAAGGCATCTTGCAGATGTCCATGGTGCTTTCTGACCAGGCTTTCACTCGCATGACAATGAATGAGTGGAATACGGCTGTTAACCCCAAGGTCAAGGGAACATGGAACCTTCACAATGCTTCCGTGTCCGTTAACGCGGACCTTGACTTTTTTGTTCTTTTTAGCTCCATTTCTGGTATCTTCGGGCAGCCTGGTCAAACGAATTATGCTGGTGCCAACACTTTCATGGATGCGTTCGCCCAGTACCGCTTGAACCAGGGACTACCGGCCTGTGCCATCGGGATCGGTGCCGTGGAGGAAGTCGGCTATGCAGCTGAGCAGAATCTGAAGAATCTTGTTACTGTTAGTGAAACAGTTTCGCCCCGGGAGCTTCTTCAAGCGATAGAGTTAGCCGTGACTTCGACGTCGGGCAGGTCGCAATCTACTGCTTTGAGCAGCTTTTGTGTTGGTATCCACGCACCCAATGTATCCCTGAGCAATCCCAAGAACCGATCTATTTACAGGAAAGATGTCCGAATGGCAGTTTTCCACAATACAGGAGGGAGTGCTCCCGCATCAGACTCTTCCTCCAGCAATTACCTGAAGTCCTTCATGTCCGCGGCCAAGGTGGATGCCTCTCTTCTGCATGAGCCAAAATCTATTCATCTTCTAGCTGTTGAGATCGGGAAAAAGGTGTTTAGTCTGCTGTTGAAACCAGAAGAAGACCTGCACACGTCATGTTCGCTGTCTGATCTGGGAATGGATTCTTTGGTGGCAATTGAGGTGAGACAGTGGTGGAGAGCAACTTTCGAATTTGATATCAGTGTGCTCGAAATGATGAGCCTGAATACCCTTGATGCCTTAGGAAAGCACGCTGCAAAGGGACTGCTCACTTTGTGCCATGGTGGTCAAGAACTTCATTAGGTGGAGTGTGGTATGAATTCGTTCTTACATATTCTGTTTAGTTCAATGATGAACTTCAATCAATCGACAATTCATAGTTCGACGATATATTACATCATAGGGAGCATCGGAAGCTCCTTCTACAAATAGCCACACCCCTTAGTATAATACCTGGGCCGGTAACACTTTATTCCCAATAATTAGTTACTAAGAAGCATCTACGAGGGGTAGAGACTTTGTTCTGACTTCCTTTATGCTGCCCGTGGAGCTTCTTCGCATTCAATAGGATATCATATAACCTATAGTAAGCTAATGAATGGCTCGCCCACGGCGCACACTTCGGCTGAAGGACTACATATATATTGATGGTCTGACAGCCAATAGGCATTTAGCTATTGAGCTCTACTTACCCCTAGTACTCAGTCTTATAATTTCTATGGCACATGGGAGATAATGGCGTTATTTGACCTTCTCAGTCTATTAAGCTCTTGATTTCGGAGTATAGGGACAGTAATTCAAGCCTATATGTAATGGAAATCGCTAGTAGTGCAATTGGGCCGAAAACACCCGCTAACCGGGAGTCCTTAGCCGGCAACTGTGGCGCAGGCGTGTCTCATCGGCTGGCTCGGGCTGACTAAGGCACACCAGCCTCAGGCCGGCCGTGAGAACCGTCATTCTCGGCAGCTGTCTTCCTTTGCGTGGCTTTCTGCTTCTTTCGCATCTTCATTCTCCTCTCCACTTCTTTCCCAATTAGAGAGTTTTTGCTCTCTGATGAGTTCAGCTTGCTTACAGGTGCTACGGCAATACTAGTCGACACCTGTTGTGTTAATTTGTACGTGTACTCTCTTCTCGTTCATCCTTTCCTCCGTATCCCGGTTTCCTCGGCAGAGACCAAACACCCTGGCAGTTATATCGGCTGACACTATTGCCTATAGCGCGTCTCACTTAGGCGTCTAATTTGACTTACAGGGTCTTAACCTCCGATCTTCCATCTACTTTCCTCTTCTCGATTTTCCGGACTTCATTGGATCCCTCGATCCAAGAAAAATCCCGCAATGTTTAGAAACACTGCTTTGAAGGCCACCCACAGCGGTATGCTGCGTGGTGCGACCTCCCCAGCATGCCGGCGCTCTTTCCACCTCGCCTCGAGCGCCCGTAGCTCATCAAAAAGCTCCGGCTTCAGCATGAGCGCCCGTCGCCCTCTCGCTGTTGTCGACCGTGCTTTCAACGGTGCCAGATACTATGCCGCCCCCGCGGAAAGTACGACCCAGGGAGTGGTAAGCAAAAATAACCGTGAGAATCGCGAGCGATTCGATATTGGTCCCCGATTCCAGAAATTCGAGAAATGGGACATTCGACTAACGAGACGGCGCAACTTTGCCCTTACGCGGATAGGACCCCAACGATTCCTTCCTCTCTGGAAACACCGCTAATTATGTCGATGAGATGTACCTGGCATGGAAGAACGACCCTTCCAGTGTCCACATCTCGTGGCAGACCTACTTCAAGAACATGGAGGATGGTAACATGCCTATCTCCCAGGCGTTCACTCCTCCTCCCACCCTCGTCCCAACTCCCACCGGAGGTGTCCCTCAAGATATGCCCGGTGAGGGTCTCGCCGCTGGCGCTGACGTGACGAACCACTTGAAGGTTCAGTTGTTGGTGCGCGCTTACCAGGCCCGTGGCCACCACAAGGCTAAGATCGACCCTCTCGGTATCCGCGGAGAGGCCGAGGCCTTTGGCTACGACAAGCCCAAGGAGCTCGAGCTTGACCACTACGGTTTCACTGAGCGTGATCTGGACCAGGAGTTTGCTCTTGGACCCGGTATTCTGCCCCGTTTCGCTGTTGACGGCCGCAAGAAGATGACTCTGCGCGAGATCATTGACGCCTGTGAGAAGATCTACTGCGGTTCTTACGGTGTTGAGTACATTCACATCCCTGACCGTAAGCCCTGCGAGTGGATCCGTGACCGCTTCGAGATCCCCCAGCCTTACAACTACTCCGTTGACGACAAGCGCCGCATCCTTGACCGTCTGATCTGGAGTTCCAGCTTCGAGTCTTTCCTCGCCACAAAGTTCCCCAACGACAAGCGTTTCGGTCTTGAGGGTTGTGAGACCCTGGTCCCCGGTATGAAGGCCCTGATCGACCGCAGTGTCGATTACGGCATTAAGGACATCGTCATCGGTATGCCTCACCGTGGTCGTCTCAACGTCCTGTCCAACGTTGTCCGCAAGCCCAACGAATCTATTTTCAGTGAGTTCGCTGGTTCCACCGAGCCTTCCGATGAGGGTTCCGGTGATGTCAAGTACCACTTGGGTATGAACTTCGAGCGTCCCACTCCCTCCGGTAAGCGGGTGCAGCTGTCTCTGGTTGCCAATCCCTCCCATCTGGAGGCTGAGGACCCCGTCGTTCTCGGTAAGACCCGTGCTATCCAGCACTACAACAACGACGAGACCAATTACGACTCCGCCATGGGTGTCCTGCTCCACGGTGACGCTGCCTTTGCCGGCCAGGGTGTCGTCTACGAGACCATGGGATTCCACTCTCTTCCCGCTTACTCCACCGGTGGTACCATCCATCTTGTTGTGAACAACCAGATTGGTTTCACCACTGATCCTCGTTATTCTCGTTCCACCCCCTACTGTTCCGACATCGCCAAGTCCATCGACGCTCCTGTCTTCCACGTGAACGCCGACGATGTCGAGGCTGTCAACTACGTCTGCCAGGTCGCCGCTGATTGGCGTGCCGAGTTCAAGCGCGATGTTGTTATCGACATGGTCTGCTACCGTAAGCAGGGTCACAATGAGACTGACCAGCCCTCGTTCACTCAGCCTTTGATGTACAAGCGCATTGCCGAGCAGAAGGCTCAGCTTGACAAGTACGTTGAGAAGCTCATTGCTGAGGGTTCTTTCACCAAGGAAGACATCGACGAGCACAAGAAGTGGGTCTGGGGCATGCTCGGAGACAGCTTCGACCGCAGCAAGGACTACCAGCCCACCAGCAAGGAGTGGCTGACTTCCGCCTGGAACAACTTCAAGACCCCCAAGGAGTTGGCCACCGAGGTCCTGCCTCACCTGCCTACCGCTGTTGGCGAGAAGTCTCTTGCCCACATCGCTGACAAGGTCAGCGGCAGTGGTGTTCCTGAGGGCTTCACCCTTCACCGCAACCTCAAGCGTATTTTGAACAACCGCAAGAAGACCGTCGATGAGGGTAAGAACATCGACTGGGCTACAGCTGAGGCTCTTGCCTTCGGTTCCCTCGTCGACGAGGGCTATCACGTCCGTGTTTCCGGCCAGGATGTTGAGCGTGGTACTTTCTCTCAGCGTCACGCCGTCTTGCACGACCAGGATGCCGAGCGCACCTATACTCCCCTGCAAAACATTAGCGACAAGCAGGGTAGCTTCGTCATCTCCAACTCGTCTCTCAGCGAGTTTGGCGTGTAAGTTTTGAAATTATTCCTTCATAACGGGAACGATGCTGACCTTTAATGTAGTCTCGGTTTCGAGTACGGTTACTCTCTGACCTCCCCCAACGCTCTTGTGATGTGGGAGGCTCAATTCGGTGACTTTGCCAACAACGCTCAGTGTATCATTGATCAGTTCATCGCCTCCGGTGAGACCAAGTGGCTGCAGCGCTCTGGCCTGGTTGTCTCCATGCCTCACGGTTACGATGGCCAGGGTCCTGAGCACTCTTCCGGTCGTATGGAGCGTTGGTTGCAGCTTTGCAACGAGGAGCCCCGTGTCTTCCCTTCGGCTGATAAGCTCGACCGCCAGCACCAGGACTGCAACATGCAGATTGTCAACATGACCACTCCTGCCAACTTGTTCCACATCCTCCGTCGCCAGATCCACCGTCAGTTCCGTAAGCCTCTGGTCATCTTCTTCTCCAAGGCTCTGCTGCGTCACCCCATTGCCCGCTCCGATATTGAGGCCCTGAGCGGTGACTCTCACTTCCAGTGGATCATCCCCGAAGAGGGTCACGGTACCACCGTTGACGAGCCCGAGAAGATCGAGCGTGTCGTTCTCTGCTCTGGTCAGGTCTACGCTGCCCTTCTCAAGCACCGCGAGGCCAACGGTATCCGCAACACTGCCATCACCCGTGTTGAGCAGCTGCATCCCTTCCCTTGGGCTCAGCTCAAGGAGAACCTTGACAGCTACCCCAACGCCAAGGATATCGTCTGGTGTCAGGAGGAGCCCCTCAACGCCGGTGCCTGGTCTTACGCCCAGCCCCGTATCGAGAGCTTGCTCAACGCCACCGAGCACCACAACCGCCGCCACGTTCTGTACGCTGGTCGTACCGGTTCCGCTTCCGTCGCCACTGGTCTGAAGGCCGTCCACTTGAAGGAGGAGGAGGAGTTCTTGGAGGATGCTTTCTCCATCCACCAGGACCACCTGAAGGGCGAGTAGACGCCTGTCCTTCTTAGCGGTCTCATTTAAACTCTATAAAGTTGAAAGTGCTCGCACATTGTCATCTGTATTGAGTTTGGTTTCCTATCTCATCGGTTCTTATAGGAGCTAGCGTCTGTTTACTTTGTACCATCCTTTCTTTTCATTATTGTATCGATTTTCTTCGTTTTCTCGTGGTGTATACGCCGTGTCTTGGGTTTTCTGTATTGGGTCATTCTTGCTTTCTCGCAGGTGACTCCCGTCTATACCTAGAATCTAAGTTATGTAAAATAAAGGCACTAGTTCATTTACGCGGAGCCCTGCTCGTTTTTCGTACTGCCTGATCATTCATCTCTTTTAAAGTCCCCTGCCTGTAGTATACCGGTCTTACCTACTACTAAGGTATTGTACATTATGCCAAGAGAGAGACTAAACGGCTGTGCCCAGAAGTGCCCAAGGGCTGTACTGACATAGAGGACTTGGTTATCGCTATCGCCTAGTGGTAAATAGTGGGACCTTCGCTCAGTGATCATATTAATGCTAGCATAATACCCATATAATTTAGTTCCCGTGGTTCACAGGATCCTTTCCTTGGTGATCGTGGAAGTAAAGTTAGGTTTTGGCATACTTCTATCGGAAACTTTTGATATTGATAATACGCTGTGATATTGCACGGTGCTCCGTCCTTACACAAGCAAATTTGTCATCAATTTAGTTCCCATTTCCATGCTTTCTTTTATTCAAAATGCATCTCATCTTCTCGCTTCCGTAGCCTCGGGATCCAAAGGCCGAGGCGAGAGTCCCAGTCTTCGCGATCCGCACGGCGCAGCCTCACAAAGCCCAGATCAAGAGCTAGTACAGTCCCCACCAGCTCAGCACTCGATTGACAATGGTCGCGACATTCGACATGATGCAAGTCCGATGCTGTTGCCGGCTCTGCGGTCGTGCTTTTGAGAGCGTGGCTCATCGCCTCGGATGTTTGTGATACACAAAAATCTCGGTCTCTAAACATAGTTGCACACTAGCAAAATTTAAAGCAAGGGAGAGTATTACGGCAAAAAAAAGATAAGTGATTTTGTGTCCTTGAATGGGTGCCAATGTACAGTCTACATGGTTGTTAGGGTATGCCTATCAAACACTAAGTATATACCCGCACCCGCGACTAACCAAGCCTAAAACGGTTAGACCAAAGGCTATCGCGACGATCATCTTCAGACAATGTCAGGCTTTTTAGTCTTTCATGTACATGAACGAGCATAGTATCGTTATAATGGAAATCCATGTGACTATGTCAGCAGGTCCACTAGGCTAGATCGTGGCTGGATTACCGATATTTGTTCATTTTCTTTTTTTCAAGACTAGTGCACAAATTCAATGTCTCTATGTCTCTATGTCGGGATGTCATATTGAATTACACTATCATTGATGATGAGGCCTTCCAGCCTAATCTCGGTGCTTCCGCAGGGAAATGGAAACCCCCCACAGTTGCCGACTACTAAGGCTAACCGAATGTGAGAGTAGCTAACTTAGTGATTAGTTGCCACATCTACTTGAGACTTATTCAACTGACTCTGCAGAGCAAGGCTGACTCTTAGCATCAAATTGCGAAGAGAGAGAGAATCATGTAGAACACCTTCCAAGACATGGTGTACTTTGCCAAGCATTATGTTCCAAAGCATAGCCATCCGATCTCTCGAAAGAGATGCCAGATATCTGTTGCATAAGGAAAATTCCACGCAAAAGAACCAATCAGAGTGGCCCCCGAATGAGTGAAGTTGAGACCCCGTGGCTATGTGCCATAGTATGACAGTTTTATCGGTCGATCCAGATGCCAAAAGTTGGCCATTTGAAGAGATTGCTAGAGACCGTATACAGCCTGAATGTCCGGTAAAGGTTTTGCGTAAAGTGTTTGCGTTCGTACTCCAAATCTTGACTGTTTCATCATCTGAGCCGCTCACGAGAATCTGGCCATTGGGAGAAAAATGCCAGACAGCAAATCTTCTCGGGATGACCTATGTAAATCTGGCGCCGAGCGCCAGAGCCTACATCCCCGAGGCTCATATTGTGGTCACCACTAGCGAGTAGCATTGTGCTGTGAGAGAATGCCATAGCGGATTGAGGGAATCCACTACCCTGTATATTTTGATATAGGGTAGATGTAGCTGTATTCCAAATCTCAATTTCCCCCTCGAGGGTGCCAATTGCTAGAACACTACCATCGCAGGAAAGGGCCATGCAACAAGCGACGTCTTCATAAACATGGCGCTCAAGTTCTTGCGGTGGTGTTCGCAAGTCAGAATTCCAGAGACTGGTTGTCCCATTATCGGAGATTGGGGCCTGAACCCCCCCCCCCCCCTTAGGCTACGTGTATGAGAAGGGGATTTTTAAATCCGTTGGCTTCAGTGACCGTAATCCAGAGTCGCATTACATCATCTCTGGACCCAGCGACTAACAAATGGTTGTCCGGTGGAAAAGCCACGAAACGGGCTCCGTATGACTTCGACCATCTTGAGACCACTGTAAGGCACCTGTGGCATTGTTCCAAACCTTTACTCCACCGCCATAATTGGTGACCAAGAACTTACTATCAGGCGAGAAAGCCATCAGATGAACCCAACTTGAGTGACCCAGGGTATAACACAAGGTAAATTTTAATGTCTCCCAAAGCATGGCATTATTGTCAGTGCCCCCTGAAGCCAGGAGTCGGCCGTTTGGTGAAATTGCAACGGAGTAAACAGAGCCAGAATGACCCGTGAGTGTGCGGTAACAGGTGCCGGTTTCGATGCTCCATATTTTGATGGCTTGTTCCTTAGATACAGAGAACAGCAGTTTCCCATTAAGAAGAGAGGGACAGAGAGAATGAACCTCATTTGATGGTCCGTAGTCAGCCTCTTGTAGCACGGTAATAGTCATGTCCCAAACCAAAACTTATAAAACGTCAAGGCTATTGCTATTAGGTCCACCCATGATTGCGTGCTTCATTATATTAGTGATTATTCGTGGCGAATTACTATCCAACAATCCACAGGATCGACTATTCATCCACAGATTAGACC
The DNA here is from genome assembly GCF_028974205.1 of Penicillium antarcticum. Lineage (NCBI taxonomy): Eukaryota > Fungi > Ascomycota > Eurotiomycetes > Eurotiales > Aspergillaceae > Penicillium > Penicillium antarcticum. The sequence goes on along the minus strand of NW_026695306.1, from coordinate 1,054,324 downwards.
TACCGCATGCACCGTCAAAGCATCAATAACCTTCTTTGATAGCCTTGGAATCTTGATCGGCACAGGCGGCCTTGCTCACATCCCAGAGACTATACCCGGTCAAAGGCATCTCGTAGCCACTGCTGAGCAGGGCAATTTTGGAAGACATAGATTTTGCAAGATAGATTGGCGTTTGGCTGAAGGAACGACAAGTAGAAGGCAACAGAAAGGAGGATAAGAACAACAACAAATATATGGCTTACTTGCATAGCAAATGATATACCACTAATGCCAGTCGGCAGTATGGAAAATTGGCTCTTTGAAAATATGTTAGCCTACGGAGTTGTACTTGAGATTTCTGGCTTGAAACAATATTCAACAAGTAGGAATGGGATAGGTTCATTTATAGAGGTCCCGAATGTCCAGAGAATTTAGTTTCCAACCGTCTTTAAGCAAAAGTATTCTTTTCGTGCGTCGACGCAACTTAAACAGCGAATTGAATTGAAAGGGCTCTATCGGTGAACCACGCTGCGTCTTCACTGGCGAATCATCCTTCTATGTAAGATTCCTCAGCATGCTTCTACTGAACCTACATATCTGTGGAAAGCTCTTATAGTTTGTAGACTATGAGAGTCGCATTTCATCGCGTACTCAGATCCCCACGACAACTTCGTTTATCTCCAATCAACCTTGTAAAGCTCTCATTGTTAGTGGGATAATGATTATCCGGGTGTGTGCTGCAATGGGAGTGGCATTACCATTTGTTCCACCGGCGATTGAAAGCTCGAATGGCAGATGGTGGTTGCCAAAGACAGGACAAATAAAATTCGCAGAGACACAGTTTGCAGATAGCATGGAAACTATATCATAACAACTTACCATGGGAGCTAATGGTCCAATCTTTGAACACCAACAGAGAACACAGTTTGCCTCAGCAGTACAGATCTGGTGTGTGGTGTAGCATGGCCATAGCTGGCTTTGGAGTGGCTATCACAGTCCTCGGTGTCCGAGGTGCCCATGGAAATCAGGTAACAAAGGGTAGAGGAGAGGTCTGAACATGCAAAAGCGGAGGAAACATATCACACCGGAAGTTACTTTGCCTGTTACAAAGCAGGTGTGTTGAATCTAGAAATTATGTGATTAGCTCTGAATTAGGCTAGATAACAGGTTATTTTCACCATTGTGCAATATGTGACAAAAGATAGCAATAAAAGATCATCGCCAACGAGTCCCTATAGAATCTAGAGCCTATATGGCACAAGGGTATCTCGAATTAGTGGACGTAAAAGATGCCCTAAGACAGTAGTGGTCTTCCATCTCAACAGTATCGAAGGAGATCCCCCTGGCATATAATAAGCTGATCACATATTCAGACTATGTTCTTTCCAGACTCAACTGTTTACTTCGTACCTGGAATGACGTCACCTGGAGGCTCTGATGATTCAGCAAAATGATGCCTGATACTACAGGCCGCATCTCACCTGATCCGATTGCTCTTCTCCGCACTCAAACTTGCCAGAGACAGTTCTTCTGCATTGATGTCCCTCGAGTGTTACATGAGGTATTAGCTGTTGCAAATGCTCACGGGCCATCGCTGATTACCATTGATTATCTGTCTTTTCCCACTCTGCCCTAAAATCGGGCTAGAACCCCCGAATCCCTCTCAGCGGCGCAGCTCCCAGTCCCAACTTTCTCATTCACGATGTCTGCCGTCTCATCGTCAGCCATGAACCCCCAGGGCCAGGGACTACGACAGTCAGCCCGTCAGACACGAACAAACCCGTCTCGAACCTCCAAAACCATCGGACGATCCTCTTTCGTGTTCGGCCGAGGCTCAACTGCTGAAATTCCTTCCACGGCCCCTGTTCCCCACGGCTTCTACCCTGCTCTCACGCATTTTACAGACGCTATTACTGCGCTTCCTCGCGAGTTCAGACGTCACAACTCTTTATTAAAGGAAGTTGACGCGAAGGCATGGGCTCTCGAGGAAAATTTGCTCCAGCTTCTCGAGCATACTTGCGAGTCGCAGCCGGTTGTTCACCCTCCTCATCCCGCGCCTATCGTTGGTGGTGTTGTTCGTGAGGATGTATTGCCCCAAGTAAGTCCAGTCCTAAGTTTGACTTATCTACATGGATATTTGGTCTAATGGTGTTTCTCTTGCGCCAGGATCTCTCTCAAGCCCCCGAGTCGTCCGAAAGCAAAAGTCGCCGACTTCTGTTTGATCGCGTACGACAGAGTCTCTCCGATCTAATGATGACTGCCGATGAAAAGAACCATGTCATCTCTAACGCGAACGAAGAATTGGACCGCCAAGTTGTCCGACTGGATACCGTATTCCCATACATTGCAGGCGAGATCAGCGAAGAAGCTCGCTTGGGCAGTCTGACCCACTGGGCCTACTCCAACAAGACCACCGCGAAGGCAGCCACCAATGAGCGCCCCCGTCGCGAAGCAGTCAACCACAGACAGGATCTCTCACACGTACTTCACGAAGCTGAAGCCGCTAGCCGCAGTGAGGCTCGGCGTGAAGCTGTATTGGCGCGGAAGCAACGTCGTGCGCATGTCGATGCAGATTATGAGGAAACACGGAGCTCCGGTGCTCGCAAGACCAACAATGGGAGGTCTCGTGGTGGAGATGCGGCTGATTCTAGCGCTGCGCCCAAGCGTCGGAAAGTGGAACGCCCAGCACTCCCTGTAGACACGAGTATTCCAATGGAACGGTCTGCTAGTGGTGCACAGAGCCAGAGAGCTACAAACAAGGATCCCGCAGAGAAGAAGCGGTCTCGCGCGCCGAATCCGACTGCTGCTGCGCGCAAGAAGTATGTTTTGTCCTCCTTTTCTTTGCACTGCGCTAAACTAACGCTATTCCAGGGCCAATGCATCGAATGCCGGTTCGCCTGTCCTTGGCCCGTCGCCTTTGGTTGGAACTTTTAATGCCCCGCGGGGTGCAGCCAGCCCAGGTCCCACGTCAAGGCCACAATCTTCACGGAATCAGCAAAACGTCGGGTCAACAAGCAATGCACGACAAAGGCCGTCGTCCTCAGCCTCAAACCGCATTGGCCAGCCCAACAACAGTACGTCATCACACCTCCCCTCCCCGTCAAGGCCACCACCCACTAATCCCATTGCTCTACAGGCAAAACCCTTGATTCGAAATCGATACCCCGCGACGGCACAATTAAGCACGAACTTGCCACAGACTTCTATCGCGAGTACGAAGACTCTAGCGCCCGAACATCAGTACCGACCGGATCCAAACGCGAAGAACTGGACGGCAAAGACTCTGGCGAAAACGAACCAAGCAAAGGACGCACATCAAAGACCTCAACACCCGTCCTTGCGACATATGAACCAACCCAGCAACGCGCACGACCAACACGGAGCCAAGACCCGGCCTCGACAAAGCGCACACAAAAGAAACCCATACCACTACCCGTCATACCCTCTGACGAGGAGTCCCTTCACGAAGGCGACGACGAAGACGAAGAGGGCGAGCCGCGATACTGTTACTGTAACGAGATCAGTTTCGGTGAAATGGTTGCTTGCGACAATGACGCCTGTCCGCGCGAATGGTTCCATCTGTCTTGTGTAGGCCTGACGAAACCGCCTGGAAAGAATGGTATGTTTTATGTCTTCCAGTGTACTATTGCGAATTGTGATGCTAACCTTCTACAGTCAAATGGTATTGCAATGAGTGTAAGGAGAATATGCGACGGAGTCGCAATGGCCGCTGATAGAGATGGTCATGTTGTGATTTCTCCAGAGCACAGCTGGAGCTTTGCATTAGATATGACTGATATGGTGTTTATGTGGTGGTTTACCTTTTGTTGTCTCTACAGTGAGCATTCTTGTTCTAGCGGTGTCATGGTTCATCTTCTAGATCCCCCCATTTTGACTTCAACCCTAATTGATACCTTGATATCCCATTCTGGCATTCTGGCATTTGGGCTGGTTTTGTAGGTTTCCTTGGATGGCAAAGGCTTTCTTCTGTTAATGATATGTTCTGCCTAGGTAGTACATCACCATAGCATAATACATACCTAGTAAACTGTACATAAAATGACTACGAAGACCGGACAAATTATCTGCCATACCAGATAGCATAGATAAAAGTAAAAATTGGAACATAGACCACTAATCTAACAAAACCCCCCAACAATGCAAAAAGAAACTACCAATCCCCCCTCAACCGATCAACAACAGCAGCAGTCTCACTCCGTCTATCAACCCGCACACCCTGCGCTCCGCCATCCAATCCAGAAGCCTCAGCCGAAGCAGCAGCCTCCCCCTCCAACCTCCTCCTCAAATCCTCATATCTCTCCCTCTCCCCACCAACACCACCAGCAACACCCCTCCGCTCGCTCTCCCCAACAACCCAAGCAGGAACCCTAAGCCCATTCAGAGCCGGCGAAAGACCAGGCAAGATCTCCGCACGCCAAGCAAAACCAACAATCCACCCTAGCGCGGCGGGCAGGAGCATAGCCGGAAATTGAGAAAGCGCAAGCTGAGCAGCAACGATGTAAGTTGTCGATTTATCCGAGAAGAGGAGGGTCAGACTTGGTTTGGGAGGTTTGGGGTCCGAGTTCTCGGCAGGTCGCTCTGTAGTTTCGGGTTCTGTGGCGCTGTCTGTGGTGTTGTTGGCGTTGTTGGCGACAGTAGGCGCTGTAGTCGTCGTCCCAATCCGATACCGGTATGTATGCGGTATACTCGCGTGATATTGCGCCAACAGCGCGAATATCATAGCCGTCGGGCCGGAGGGTAGGTAGTTCAGGTTGTTCATTGAGAGAGGGCGGATGAGGAGGGATAGGAGGAGGGGTGGGAGGAGAGTTGTGTATGGGAGGGTTGTTAGGAGGAAGGTCTATAGGCATCACGGATCTCGAATTAGCATCACGGCATCACTAGTACGCATATCCATCGCATCCCCGATCCAGGTCATTCAATCGAATTCAAGGGGAATGTAGTACTAACAGCCATCTTCCTCTGCCCCCAAGCACGCTCAACAACGCGCAAATGATAAACAAGCATAGAGGCAAAGAGCGCCTCGGTGGAATTGGCAAAGCCGACAAGATGCCATACTGCCGCGCGCCAGAATTGGGCGTAGGGCCAGAAATGGGGCGAGATGGAGATTGAAACGAGGTGTTTTATGTCGAAGAGGGAAAGGGCGATTGAGGAGGCGATTGTGTAGATTAGGAGGAGTTTTGTTAGGGGTGCGTTTGTTAGGCCGGAGGTGAGCATTTTGAGGATTGCTCCCTTTTTTTTGAGGGAGGGCGGGGGGATATTCTCGAGATTGGGGATTTTATAGGGTATGTGGGTGTTTCATTCGGATGGTTTTGAGGTAGTTGATGGCGGTGCGGTGGATGAAAGGTGAGGGGACAGTTGGCTGGATGGACCGAAGTCTGGGGTACCTCGGCATGCCGAGGTTTTAGTTTATTTTTCTACGATCTACAATCCATGCATGGTCTTTTCAGCTTGATATGCTTCTCTGTTCGCTTGTATAAGATATTCAAGGTATTATAGTATACAACCAATGGCCAAAAACGCCGATGATCTTTTTGCATCTCATCCCATCCCACCTCTACGCAGGCATGGCAGCCGCCTCTTTATTCTGCTCGGCCAATTCCTCCTGGTACTTATTCAACGCAACATCCAGCGCATGCAGCGTCGGACCAAGGAGTTGGTTAACGACCTTCTGACCACCCTGTACAGCCTCAAGGTTCGGCCGGATCTTGCGCTGAGTACGCTCGAATACCTCGCGCGCATGCTGCCTTAACTTGTCGACTTCGATCTTGCGATCGGCTTCTGCGTCATTTGCAACGGCTTTGATTCGCTCTGATGCTCGCTGGAGAGATTCAGCTAGAGATGCGATTTCGCCCGCGCGGTCTGGGTTGCCTGATAGGTATGCCTGCCAGAATTGGTGTAGGAATTCTGTGGTTGTGGCGTGTGTCAGGGTTAGCCGGTCAAAGAGGGCTATTGAGAGGCCGAAGGTCTCTGATGTTGATTGTTCGTTTAGCTGGGCGCGTCGATCGCGCACGGCTTCCAGGATTTGCGCGAAGGAGTCGTGGAGGGCGGCGGAGGAGCCTACCGGCCGTTGGGTAGCGGGTGCATCTTCCATTTCTTCATCTTCATCATCGCCGGGGTCCACCAGTTTGCGCAGTTGAGTGTTTCCTTGTACTGGGAGATCTTGAGCGATCTCCATACGAAGAGTCTGTAAGAGCTGGTCCGGGTCTTGTTGGGCAAACTGCTTGCTCTTGTCTTCTTCTTGTGTATTGGAGAAGAATCGACTCTGATCGCGGATGTTCAATGTAATCCTGCTCTGCTCTTCATCTCCACGGAGATCCTGCAGCTGGAGCTTCTTCCACGCCTCTTCATTCATCCCAACCGGCGCACTCATGTCACCATCGGATGGTGCTACATTGGCCATGATCTTCTCACTCAGGCTATTCAACGTCCGGATGATAGGCACCTTATCCACACCCGACGGTCTCATATCAAGATCAGGTCGATTGCCACGCCGCTGGCTATGATTGCCCTCATTACCAGCAAGGTCCAGGAAATGATGAATACCCCCATCACGCCCAGGCCCAGCAGACTCGTCCGTCTTCAGATACTTATCGAGAATAGCATCAGTAGCATCAGCATCAGAAATGCGCTCTCCGCGAAGCTTTTTGAAAAGCCGACTCTGAAAAAACCTTGACCAAAACTGCTGCTCATTGAGCTTCGGAACAATCTCATCATAGACCCGCTTAACAAGCGGATGCTGCGAGAAGATAAGCGCAATCTGTTCCTTGCTAATATTCATCCGGGTAACATTATCCCCCTCAACCCTTGGCTTCAGCGATGAAAGCACATTATAAGATCCGCGCATCTGGCTCTGCTCAATAGCATGCGCGCGCAGCAGATGCAGCCGCGTCGACCAGAACTGTGACATGAACTGACCAGACGATAACGCATCAGGTTTGGTATTCAATCCCTCGGTGAACATGCGACGGAGATTTGAATCCGCTTTCAGCAATGACTGCTGTAGCTCGCCGTTCGTTCGGAGCTTGTTCTCGTCGTCTAGTGGATTCTTCGAGGTCCCCGCCGACGTGACGGCATTCGCGATTGCCATCGCCGCCGACACGCCCTCTCCACCACCCCCACCCGGCGTCGGTCCCGGCGTCTGCGATGGCGTCTGCGATCTCAACGTATTTATCCGGGCACTGAGTGTTTCCTTAATCGCATCAGCTTGCGGGCGGGCATCCGCCCCACCGGTAAACTGGAAAACATATGCTTCGGGTGTAGCATCGGCAGGAGAATCCGGGGCGCGAGCAAAGATCTTCAGCATAACCTTCGGTTTGGAAGCTGGTGTCTGCTGCAAATCTGGACTGCGGTTAGCCAACGCCAACGCCAACTCCAGAAAGACAAGGCAATTCAACTCCCAACTTAGTCAAACTCACTGGAAATATTGGCCACATGAATAGTGATCGGCTGCACCGCACCAGCCGCCTGCGGCGTCCATGTTACAGAATACTCATCAGCCGATATGGTCAAGGAGCCGTCCGTCTTCTTGTACGCAGCCGCTCCGCTCGGAGGTGCCATCGTCGCGTGTGTTGACAGCTTCCACTGTCCAAGGCGAAGACACTGGAACCACCCATCGGGATGAGAAGAAAATCTCCCCTAGGGCTGTGGTGTGAGCTGAGGGAGGGTCCGGGGGGGTTGCGTGAACTTGTGGGTTGTCTTTGTTTCTGGTGGAAGTGATGGATGGGTATGCGGCTCTTCTGGGCTGTATCACATGACATATGCCAAGCATCACCTTTGAATTAATGCCCTAAGTTATTTGGGGTTTGTTTGACGGGGGTTTAGTTAGGTAGGTTTTCTTGTTGTACAGTTGATTCTATCTTGAGAGATGTCTTTGTTGGGAATTTGTCTGGTTATGCGATCATTTTTGTATTGTCGTCATTCGTCCGAATGGAAACTTACTTGGGTTTGTTTGATGATACTCTTTGAAGCTTACTTAACTTACTGTGTAGTTTTCTATTGGCTGTATTCTTCCCGAGTCAAACTGACTGTACGTATAAAAGGATAGCAGCTTATTTCCCTTGGACATGGTTGTCAATCTTGGCAATGATCCATACAGGGAGAAGGGAGAAAAGTAGAATAATTTATGAGCAGAGATGAAATTCATATCGTAAGTACATCAACGCCAAAACCATATGAACATAAAAAAAACCAGGACACCGCTGAAGAGATCCCACGATGCTATGCAAAATCAAATAGACGCGACGGAGAGCACGAACCCGAAAGCCGAGCCAGAATGCCGAAATTCGTAAACCATGTTGCGCGCCGCCATGCATAGACCGGATATCAACCTTTATGATCGTCAAAAAGCAGGATAAAAAAATAAATTAGCAATGAAAAAGGCAATGAAATAGCAATGAAATAGCAATGAAATAGTCATGATCAGAAGTAATCCTCCCATAGGAAACGCAAAATCGAGAATAACTGAGAAACCAAGGGTATCGGCAAAAATAAAGATCCAGCGAGCACGCTTTTAGAACAGAACGCTCAAGCCATTGCAGATCATTTCTTGAACATGTAGTGACCGTAGAGGCCGCCGACGTCGCCGACTGCCATGGGAATCTTGCGCATTCCCCACCAGCGCGCGCCCATCTTCCAGTAGCGTGCGCCATCGTCGAGGGGTTGCTCAGGGATAGATGCTGGGTCACGGACATACCAGCCACGTCGGCCCAGGTCTCGGACTGTCCATCCGACGGAGACACGTTGGGTCTTAGCTCGCTCGCGCAGAGGTGTGATGATCTTGTCACTGAACTCGATGACTTGCAGGGGGTAGCTCAGGTTCGAGAGTAGCATGCAGGTGCTCGTGTTAAAGATGGCTCCGATGGTCATCTGAGGCACCTTCGCGAGATCGAGGTAGCAGAGAGTGCTAGGCTCGTTGTTCTCCTTTCCTGTTGCGGGGTCCTGGTACCGGGTGAAGAAGCAGTTGACATCTTGGACCGAGAGCTCGGCTGAGCTCAGGCCCAACTCATGCAGGTGCTTGGTCAGAGGGACCAGGGATGGGACGTGGTCCGAAGTCACCTTTGCACCGCCCAGGTTGAGGGAGCGGAGAGTGTCTGGAAGCTTGGGCAGCAGTGCCGAGACATCCTCCTCTTGCAGAAGGCGAAAACGGGTCGGGTCAGTCAACAGGTTCAGGTACACAAGCGATTCATTGACGGATGGGTGGGTGGTCAAGAACTCCACCAAGGCCGAAGGACGAAGGCGAGTGCATCGAGACAAGCTCAAGTGGGAGATGCGAGCTGTCTCAGGAATGAGAGTGAGCGCAGAGTCGTTGACTTGGGTGTGAGTCAAATCGAGGTGCGTCAAGTTGACCAATCGCGAAAGAAGGTGGTCAAACATCGGAGCGGGAATAGTGCTGCATTCATGGAGCGACAGCCGTTTCAGGTTAGGCATGGTCATGGGCAAAGCGGGTCCACCGACTAGGGCCTCTTGGAAGACCGCGGAGAAAGACTGAGTGGAGCAACCGCAGAAATCCACAGCGCGCAAATTCGGCAATCCCATAAACAACTTCCGAATGACATCCACGCTAATATCGCCCTCGAGGTGTTCCTGCAGTAAACATTCCTTCAAGTTGGGCAAGAGGTCCAGGCACTGCAAGAGGGTGCGCGAGGTCAAATTTTGGATTTCGGCGTTCATCTGCTTGGTGCGACCTAATCCGACGGAAGTAAAGTGCGAGAAATCCAGGCGGCGAACAAGTGTGCCGAGAGCCGGGTACTGCGACATATGGTTGAGAGCCTTGGAGAAGATGATCGAGTGCGGGAAAGTCATGTTCCTGTACAACACGCCGAGAGTAGCCGCGTGCAGTGTATGCGAAGTGAGAAGGCATGACACCAAATCGACGTTGCGAGGTGTGTAGCCATTGGGTGGGAGATCCAGCGCCAGGTTAGAGATGATTTGATCTAGACAAGTCAGTATATAAAAGGTCTGAATGGGGAAGCTCAACTCACCGAGGACTTCTGGAGGGAGCCTTTCCAGAGGTGAAGTACCAGGAGGGGTCTGCAGCTCGACTACCTTAGGCTCCTTGGGAGGAGCTAGGTCCTGCGGCTTGTGGTCATGATCATGCGATTCCCATGCCCAGCCCTTTGCCTGCAACTGGCCTAATCCGCGGAGATCACTGTAGCTGCGGCTGAGGCTCTTACCGCCCAGTCGAATTTGCTTCCACCCCAGGAATCCACCACACGGGCAGCAGAAATCCGGGGCCTGTTGCATCTCAAAGCCGGGACGCTCGACCTTGCGCTCGGCCTTGGGCTCTTGGGGAGATGGGGCTTGGTGGCTGTCCACGAACGATTGCGCAATTCCTAATCCCACAAATCACGTCAGTCTTTGGTCTGATTTCGCACATGGCTATACGTACCGTCTTCAACGTCTTCTTTGATCGAGCCGAAAGATGTGCGGCGCTGGCTGCTGGACCTGGACCCGTCGGGAGTGCCGCAGGACGAGGGAGACGAGTCGCGAGAGTGGTAATGGTGGTCACCACAAGGAATAGAAGTGAGGTGTGGGAAAGGAGGCTTGGAGTGCGAAGGGGAAGTAACGGAAGCCATGTTGAGGTGAGGGTAAGGCCCTCTATAAAGGGCCCTACAGAGTGGACTAGTCGGTACCTTGGAGTGGACCACAGAAAAAAAAAATTCTACCGAAATTAAGAAAGAAAAAAAGCTTCCCCAGATTCCAGAGAAGAGAAAAGAGCGAAAAGTGAGCCCGGTCAATCGAAAGAGAATTAACACCGTGGAATAACGGGTGTTAGGGCTTGTAGAGGGGCGGGGGGAGGAAAAATTGAGAAGCTGTTAGTCACGGAATGCCCGTGGTCCGCTGTTGCACGGCTAAGCTTCCGATCGGAGTTGGTTTGGCTTCAGAGGTTTAGGATTGGAGGTTTGTAGAAGTTGAAGAGTCAGAGGTAGAGAAGTAGAGGCACGGGATCATAGCCACATGGGGCGAACTTTTTTTTTTTTTAAATCTTGAGGTGGCGGATCTGAGCTGTTGATCCTATGTTCGGATGTTATTTTATTTTATTTTATTTTATTTGGATTCATTATTGTACACTACACTATATACAACTATAGTATCCTAGCCTGATCCTGACTCTCCTTTCAGTTTTAGTTTAGTCCCCCAAGCTACCCCTGCAGATTGCTTTTTTCTTTGGAGCGGCTTTGTTCCATTCTTTTTTTTATATGCATGCGGAAAGTATGGGACTCGCCGGATCCAGACTTGACAGACAACAAATAACATTGAAAGTCTGTCGAATACGAGTAATTGTTAAATAATTCTTAGCTTCTAATCAGCCCATCTACAGAGTAGTTAGGAAGTGCTCGTAAAATTCAAGACACACTCCAATTCTATGACATAATCCGAAACCTTTTTAGCGCCTCCGAGATGTTCTCCAAGGTTCCCAGCTGCATCCATCCAGTTGCTTAATACTTGTACTTTGTTACCTGGTCAGCCGATCATTGCAAATCCGATGCATCCGCTCACAGTTCCCCAGACATCGGAGTTCTAGTTACCTAACAAACCCCCTCATCCCTGTTCATCCAATGCACGTCGAATGCACCTCCAACGCCATTTGCGCTGAGGATGCGGGGGAGACGCGCCATTACATAATGAGAACTCCAACACACGCTGTCACCTGACGAGGTCCGTGTCCCTTGCATACCAGACATAAGATCAATTCGGTGTTCTTTATTACAAGCATTCCACCTCCTTGATCTAGTCAACTAGTTAACTAGTCTAGTGCGGGACCCTCTGTTTCTCTGCCTTTGAATCTCCATGGAGTAGCATTGCCTTCACCGACATTATTCCGCGCTAGTCTCTGACGAGCCAAGCATGACGATCGAGTCGATCGTTCAAGCCAAGCCCCTCCATGGCTCTTACATGGCTTAATATGCTCCACCTTGCTTTCCTCTTTCCTGAACTTGCTTTCTCCCCTTCAAACATGTTCATTGCCCATATCTACATTCCTACATCCTGGTACTGGCAAACGAGAGTCAGACGCTAACTCGCACAGCATGTTTGTGCAACTTGCGCAACAGAATTGGCGAGGCTTAGTTCTCGTTCCCCACCTGAAACCAGTGTGGCACAGCCCGATTCCCAAGGCTACACCTAATTGACGTCGTTTGAGTCACCAATCCCCCGCCGGCTATCCATAATCATTGGGGTGAGGCATGGGAGGGTTGGACAACATGCCGGCCAAGCCTTGATCGGAAGTGCAAATGCAATATTTCCGCGGAGGTGGTGTTGCCAAGGTCTCTGGATTGCGGACTCGACAGGAGTCGCCTTCTCCTTGCTCTGCTTTTGCGTCGCCAATGTTTTGCGCTCTATGTTATCTTGGCGCCCAATCTCTGCCATGCTACCTAACAAGCGCTGCAGATCATTCTATGGTGCATGATCTGTTAATGTGGAACTGTGAGTTGGACATCTTTCTTTCTTCTGCATCTGACGTTGCGAGAACTATTACAACGTGTCCTTTCATGATGATCGTTATCTTAAGCGTTTCCTATTACCTGACAAGCCCATAACTTACTTGGGAATGTTGAAATTCTGTGAAGATCCTGAGAAGAATTGCCATCATATGCAATTTGTGCGGCACGACACTCGCGATACCTTGTTATTTCGATGCTTGGACTCCGCTGACCCTGTCGAGTGCTACAGTTCCAACCTCTCAATAGATTAGAGCGACCTATAGGTCGACAAGGTCTCTTCGATACAATAATTCGTCGATATCGATAGCCTTGGTTACGGGCTGATATAAGTATCTGGGGGTTGGCTGGGTTTTTCCAACTGATGTCCGAATGTGTCTACCTTGTATACGTTGTCGACTTTCATAACATCTACGCGGTATGAGGTATATGAAATATTCTAATCTAAACATTGTTCCTGGCGATCTCAGCTATTGCATATTCACAGAACCAGAAGCTCTATCTTCCAGGGATTGATTATTATTATCTACCTGAAAGATTGAATATGATGATGGATACCTCCTAAAACGACAATCGCCCTGATTGATATACATTGCACATAGTCCAATGCATACCCACCCCAAGAACAAATCTAACTTCCTAGAGATAATAGAGAAACTCTCTACAAAAAAAACCCCCTCTCCTTCTCTGACCTAAAGTATAGTGAATCACATCTCCTTTTATATAAAACACAATAATGCCAGCCTCCTCAAAAACACGTAAAAATACACCTCCGTCCCAGCTCATCACTGCACCCTTTCATCTTCCAGGATGTCGTATCTACACGTATCAAACAAAAGCTTGTATACATGTACTGTACTCCGTATAAAGTATCCCCTGCATTAGCGGGCTACTGTAACAAAGTGAAATCCGAAAGAAACCACGCTTGGACTTAGCTTACATGTACGGAGTATTTTGTACAAAGTAGATTGTACAGTAGACCCGAAACCTTGTTTCTGGGAGATTCGCCCAGGTATCACAGACACGTGTTTTACTGTAGTTCTAATTCTATCTCTTGATCTTGACTCGGATTCAGATTCAGTCCAGATCTAGATAAGACCTGTTCCTTAGAAGTACATACGTTTCCCATTGACATCCTGGCTGTTATTTCTAGGAATGGGAAACAGCCTTATTGAACCGGTATTTACCCGAGTCAACATCCAACTCAAACAGTCCAGTCAAACAAGACGTGGCGTGTCTGGTTCCCGGCCTCCCGGGATTCCGCGCGGAACACGGGATATTGGCCACTTGATACTTTTCTTTTCTTATTTTTTTCTTGTCTTGAGTTTTACAGAGGAGAATTACATATAAGAAACAAAGTTAAGGTTTATTTTTTGTTTTTGTCTTTGTCTTTTGCCATGTCTTAGCAATCCGCATTCTAGAAGGCTTCTTTCCTTGTCTTGGGTGCCTGGATATCTGAGACCTATGGTCTAGATTAGTATTTACTTATTTGGACACCGGGGTATGTGCAATAAACCTGTAATGTAAAATGTGGTTGTATGTTTGTATGATATTATTGACATGCAAAGACAAGCAAGGCAGTATATAGAATAACGTTCACCGATAAGACCGATAAACTTCACCATGTCGTCAACGACTAACGTCAAAAGAGTACGAAGAAAATTACGGTAAAGCCACAGATCAAGAATGGAAAAAAATTGCCATATGGTATTGAGCAGTCTTGGGAATATAACTGCATGCGGAAAAAAGACGCATATGAAAAAAGTCAAAACAAAAAAGCGAAATCTTGTTCGCGTCATGGCACATGAAATGGGAATAGAATCCAGTCTAAAAAAATGGAGGGAAGAAAATCAGAAGTTCGAAACCACCGACCGGATCATACTTTGCAGATCAAAAAGTAGAAATGGAAAAGTAGATTCGGTCTTCTCTCAGGTCGCAGTCAAATCCAGACTGAAATTGACAGAGCTGGACTGACTGGGCGACGTGACAAAGGATATCAGAAGTCCTAGATCCCAGAGCCCCACAGTTTCAACCAAAAGAAAAAGCCAAAAGGGGGACATGCAGGAGAGGATGGTGGGAAGAAGAGAAGTCTATGAAATGACATGACATCCAAAAGGGAAAACGCCACAGATATAAGGAAATCCTTCGAGCCCTCGCAGAGCATATTGTTTTTGAGTTTCGTTTCAGCGTGAGAAGAGATCCCAAAGAGTGTTTGTCTTTTGACTTGTTTACTCAATGGCGGAGGTGGCCTCACCGTGCAGAACGGGGTTGACCTTGGGGTTCCACTTGAGCTGGAAGTCGGCACCGAGCTCCTTGGCGATGGCGGCCTTGACAGCCTCGAGGACGTTGTCAAAGACACCGAAGTTGGCAGGGCTGTCAGGGGCGTTCTCGCCGGGACCGCCCTGGAAAACACCGGTGCGGACAAGGCAGGTGTTCCAGCCGTACATGTTTCCACCGATGATGTCGGAGGCGGGGTTGTCACCGACCATGTAGATGTTCTCGGGAAGGCGGGCCTCGCCGTGAAGCTCCTCCATCCAGGACTTCATGACCTCGTCGGCGTAGGTGTAGGTAGCACGCTCGGGCTTACCGTAGACGACACGCTCAAGATCAACACCGGTAAGGGTCTTGTACTGGGCCTCAACGGAGATACGGAAGGCACCCTGGGTGAGACGGGGGAGACCCTTGTGCTCAGTGGGCATGAGGAGATCACCCTGGGAGAAGTAAATGGGAATGCGGGTGGCGACGGGGTCCTTGGCCTTGGTCATGAGCTTGCCGTCCTCGGCGAGGAGGAGATCCATGATGACCTGGAAGTCGGTCTGGTAGTCACGGGAGTCGGCGAAGACCATGATGGCGTCGAACTTGACCTTGGAGAAGTCGCGGGGCTTGGCCTGAGCGCGCTCCTCCTCGGTGAGGGTAGCCCAGGGAGAGATGGAGGGGTCCCAGGCAAGGAGATCCTTGGGGTGAACGACGTGCTTGAAGCCGTAGTTCTCAGCAACCTCGCGAATCTTGAAGCCCTCACCACCAAGGACCAGGACAGTCTCATAGTACTCAGCCAAGGCCTGCATGGGAGTGTGAGACTGGATGAACTGGTCGGTAGAGATGGGCTGCTCGAGGATCTCGCTGAGCTGAGTACAGCGAGCCTCCTCAGTCTTACCACCACCGTTGGTCAGGAGAATGTGGGGGATGCGGATGCCAAGCTCGTTATCACCGTTGAGCATCTTGAGAGCAACCTTGGCCTCCTCAATGGCGTGGTTACCGTGTGCCAGCACACCGTCGATGTCAAAGGCGAAAGCCATGTTCTTAGCCTTGGCAACCTTCTCAGCGGACATATCCTGGACCTGGGAGGCCAGGATATCCCGAGAGACGGAAGGACGGCTGGTCTTCTGCACGGAAGAAAGACGAGAGAGACGAGGAGAGCGAGGAATGGGGAGAGATGTGCCGAAGGAGTTGCGGGAGCCACGGCGATCCTTCATGGAAGGAGCCAAGCTCAGGTTGTGCATGAACGAGGCCGCATCACTGATGGCGCTGCGGGTGGCGGGGATCTCGATAGTGTTGCCGGAATCCGAGGGAATGGCGAGGCCAGAGCCAGCACGCTGGTCCCGGGGAGAGAGAGCACCCTGGGCATCGGTCTGGCGGGGGTCCTGGGGAGCCAGATCGGCATCGTCGAAGCCAGGCATGATGATGGTGGGGGTGGTTGGTATAAAAAAAAGTAGAAGAGAGAGGAAAGCTTCTACTTAGAGTCACTGACACAGGACTCAATGGAAGAAAGGATTGAAGAATGAGGATGAATCTGGATAAGAAAAAAAAGTTCAGGAGCGGGCTTCAGCATATATATACACCTTAACAGGAGAATACCGAGATTGGTATGCCATTTACAAAGGATCCACTCGGGTATCATCATTCCTAGGAATTATCGTCATCATTTTGCAAGATAGCGGTTGCGTTAGGGTGGACCATGGTGCGAGACGGATGTACAGAGTACCTGCGTCATTGTGGCTGACACAGTGTCAGACCAAGTACCCGATACACGGGATAAGGAGTACAGCAACCGGTTGATTGGGCATAGCACACCGAAGAAGGAAAAGTGAGGTCTGAAATTGATTGGATGAGAAGGCAGTTCGTGGGCCGGAGATGGGAAGATGACGATCGGGCGGGTCAACCGTTTCGATGATGTCATTGTGAAAATTACGGTATGGTCAGGTATGGTATCGTGTATTTATGTATTCTTATTCTATCTCAAGTTCGAGTGACATTATTTACATGTACACTTGATGCTTCAGGATCGACACGGGGATGCTACATGAATTACATGTAGAATGCATAATTTGCTTTGGTGGCTAGCCGATTACAGGCAGTACAGAGTACCGGAAAATAAAATCAATTATGATAATTATTTTATAATTACCCCTCCACCCCACCTTCGTCATCGCTTGAGCTCTCCCCCCCCCCCACTCCTGTTCTACCTCTGTACTTTAGAACCTCTCTTCTCCTCATCTTCTGTTTACTATCTACAATCTATACTATCACTATGTCTTCCGGAAAGACTTGCACATTGAGCAACGGAGTTAAGCTCCCCGCTGTTGGTTTCGGTACCTTTGCCAGCGAGGGCTCCAAGGGCGAGACCTACGCCGCCGTTACCTGCGCCCTCGAGACTGGCTACCGCCACCTGGATTGCGCCTGGTTCTACCTCAATGAAGACGAGGTGGGTGATGGAATCCGTGATTTCCTCGCCAAGAACCCTTCCGTCAAGCGTGAGGACATCTTTGTGACCACCAAGGTCTGGAACCACCTGCACCGTTACGATGATGTCCTCTGGTCCGTTGAGAACTCCCTCCAGCGGATGAAGCTCGACTACGTCGACCTCTTCCTCATTCACTGGCCCATTGCCGCCGAGAAGGAGACCCAGGAGAAGCCCAAGATCGGCCCCGATGGAAAGGTAAGCACGCGAGCATCGAGCACCGAGCATTGAGTACTGAGCACCAATTAACACACTGTGCAGTACGTCATCCTCAAGGACCTCACTGAGAACCACGAGGAGACATGGCGCGCTATGGAGAAGCTCTACGCCGACGGCAAGGCCCGCGCCATTGGTGTGTCCAACTGGACCATCCCCCAGCTCGAGGCCATGACCAAGTACGCCAAGGTCATGCCCCAGGTCAACCAGATTGAAATCCACCCCTTCCTGCCCAACGACGAGTTGGTCAACTACTGCTTCTCCAAGAACATCCTGCCCCAGGCCTACTCCCCTCTGGGCTCGCAGAACCAGGTCCCCACGACCGGTGAGCGTGTCGCCGAGAACAAGACCCTCAACGAGGTCGCCGAAAAGGGCGGCAACACCTTGGCTCAGGTCCTCATTGCCTGGGGTCTCCGCCGTGGCTACAGCGTTCTCCCCAAGTCCTCCAACCCCAAGCGTATCCAGTCCAACTTCAAGACCATCGAGCTCAGCGATGAGGACTTTGCTGCTGTCAACAAGGTTGCCGAGGGCCGTCACTGCCGCTTCGTTAACATGAAGGATACCTTCGGTTACGATGTCTGGCCTGAGGAGACTGCCAAGGGTCTGTCTCTCTAAATTTTTTTAAAAAAAAAGACCATTTTGGGAGGCTATGTGTAATGAACGGACTACGATCTCTGTTGAACTTTAGATGAATTGGATATACCTCCTCCCGCACACGGAGTACCATCTACATCTCAAACAAGCCTCATTCTCTCTACCGTAGTTTTGTGGTTTCAGTTTCGAAATTTCGTATAGTTCGGCAACCTTGGAAGGTTAGAAGCGGTCCCGACGATGTCATTCGACGGGCTTCGCAAACTAATCACCCCTTCACACACCGGCTGCTACAGGATCCACTAGGGTGAAGGGGTCTAATAACGTGAGAGTCAATCACAAACCTGGAATAAGATTACGGAGTACGAGATGTTACATTTGCTCCCATGTACGGAGTACATGGGAGTACATGTATCTGTAATTCAATTCAAGGCCAAACCCCCAATCTCAATTATACTCAATTCCAATTCCAATTCCAATTCCAATTCCAATTCCAATTCCAATTCCAGCCCTCATTATAAATGTCAATGTCAATGGCAAGCAATGTACATAGGGTTACACCGTACCTGACAATCAAATGCAGAATGCAGAGTCAAAGCCGGACCCGGAAGCAAGGTGCAAGGGGTAAGGAACAGGGTAACACCCGCCAACCCAACCCTAACATAAGCCATAAACCACATCCAATAACTGCAGTTATGTAATTCCATACATGTACATGTACAAGTAACTTAACCATACAAAGCGGACACAACAGAAAAGGAGCAGAGTGCTCCGATGCAGACGATGTCATCCTGTGGCAGGGCCCTGCGCCACGGAAGGCTCAGCTATTCTCGCGCGCTTAACCATTTTCGGGACTAGTGTGCAGCGCAGAGTCGAACACCGGGCGATGTCGGGTTGCTAGCCCGTGTTTGGTATGGGAACACCGAGAGCCGAATGGGGTAATATCTATTTCTTTTTCCGATTCCAGTGTATTAGTTGGTGTTAGTGTACACTTGAGTATTCGTTCGTGTTAGCTAGTGTGGTTAGTGTTGTTAGTGTTGCTAGTGTTGGAGGGGTTTGGAGGGGTTGGAGGGGCACAGTGTTGCCCTGTTTGCGAGCCCATGTACTCGGTACTTGGACACAGTGCATTCCATGGTTGGACAGTTCGTACCTGGTACCTGATATTACTCTTTACCTCATGTTGCATTCCATCCTCTTGGTTTGTCTTTCGTTGCTTGCTATTGGACGACCCTCCGTAGTCCACCTACTGTTTTCTTTCAGTTACTTTCTCCCTACTCCATGTACACTAGAATCCAGTAGTACGCATGAGGCATTAAATCCAATGGACAACACAGACGTACACGCTACCCGCTCCAAACTCTGGATCGTTGGATTGCGTGGTTTTTTTTTTTTTTTGCCGCCAGCCCGGGTTCTGAGAGGCTGCGATGCCGAGTTTAGATCGGGGATCCCGATTGTTGGCCGGGAGGAACTTCGGTGGATTATATTGGACCGGGTCGTTGTTACCGGTTTCTCTTTGTGTTGTAGAAGTGGGATTGGCGTTGGGACTGGTGACGTCTGTTGTCTATACTAGGTACTCGGTAGTCAGGAGGCTAGGGATATACTTTGAGGCTAGGCTGGTGCATGTACAGAGTATAGTAGCATGCATTTGCATTTGACAGGTAAGAAGTTATACTTGGGGTGCATTATAGTGCATAATGTTGCTGAGTACATCGACATGGCTGGACTAAGTTAGTCAAGAACATATAGTAGACATAACTGTAGATATAAATCCGCCGATCGATGCAGACAGCCATACCTCCTCCGTACATGGATACACATAGACATGCACAATTTGAAATTTGCAAACCTTGAAGATCAGCACTGTACCGGGTATACATACAAGTCCCAAGCCACAACGCACCCCAGCAGGGGCCAGCAGGGGCCAGCAGGGGCCAGCAAGGCCCAATAAGCACCTCCAATTGGGCCGACAAATGCAAAAAGGCAAGCCTCTCTGACACGAGGGATCATCGCCGAGAACAGACCACAAACGCGCTGCCCGCCCTGCAATATCCCTCAAGTCAAAGCGGCTAGGTGCATACACGGGTACAGAATACAAGGAAGCATTAGGTTAGGCTAAGCTGGGACTGAAATTCGGGATGTCGAGCCGAGCTTAAGATACGTAGGAAAACCTTCCGTACTTGGATTTGGTTTGGGACTATTGGACGACTAGTCCGAGCATGGTACTCCGGGCACAACCCGAAAGTGAAGTTGAAGTTCGTGCGTAAACGGCACAGACGTCATTCTGCATGAGTTCTGCATAGGGCGGCTGGGCCGTGCTACACGATCTTATCTAAATCGAAAGGGAAGGGGGATGGTTTTCACGAGGGTTCAATGGTATTTGTGAATTAAATACGTAGAGGAATTCTGAAGCAGTACAAAACGGGCAATTGGTATCTTAAGCACAAGCAAACTCCCTGCATATATAGAGAGGATCAAGAAAGACGGCACGCGACAAGTTGAATGCCTACGAAGTAGACACCCCGATCAAGCTCTTGATCGGACCCGGCGAGCGGTGGGCGTGCACCCTGCGCTGGCCTGGAGCATGCTCTTCTCCTTGTTGCTCCGAGTCGGGATACCACTTTGGGTTGGTGCTGGGAGCATGGACGTGCTAGGTGACTTGGGCGTAAGCTTGCGGCGACCCTTGGTTGGTGTGGAAGGGCCAGTCGACGCCGAGGCTGCAGAAGGCTTGCTTGTGCGACCAGTCTTCACTGGGGTGCCAGAGCCCATAGCCCCCGAATCGCCCAAACGCCTCACCCGGCGTGAGCGCGGGGGTGCAGTAGCGGATGCAGTAGGGGCGGTCGGGCCGCTGTCCGGCCCACCGTCGACCTCCCGAGTCTCTGTCTCTGACTCTGTCCGGTTACGGCTATTGTCGCTGGCTGCAGCTCTCTTTTCCGAACGTTTGCTAGATCGGCGAGGTGTAGCGCCGACGTCACTGGTGCATCTCTCGCCCTCCTCCTCCTCTTGATCATCCGTGAAGTCCTTGTATTCTTCATACTCGGCCATGCGCTCCTCGTTCCATGACACCTGCTTCCGCTTGGTAGATCGGCTGCTAAGGCCCTTTTGGTCTGAGCGTGCAGGCTTGTCATTGGTTTCGGGCTCCTCTGGCTGCTGAGCCAGAGCTTCAAGAGCGACATTAGGGAATACAGACTTGCCCTTGTTCAGCCGGGTGTTGCGCTTCGTAGCCAAAGCCACCTCCTGGGCCTCGGTGCGCTGCAGGAAAATGAACTCCGTTCCTTTAGCACGGCGGAGCGCGATAGTGTTGCGCACAGCAGGGGCAGTTGTGGACGGGGCCTTGGCGCGAGTGCTGCGACGGCATGCAGGGCTTGCAGGGGCTGTCTCTTCCTGAAGGTCCTTGACAACCTCATCCTGGGCCTCGGCGCGGGCAATGTTGAATTTGCTAGGCGAGATCTGCAGCTTAATAGGCGAAGGAGAATTTGTAGTCAGCTCCTCCAGCGCGCGACGCGATCGTGGGGTTGAGCATTCGATCTCAGGCACCTCTGGGCTGGAGGATTGCTCAGTTACTTCCACATCGTTCTGCGCCGCCTTAGCTGCACGCTTCGCTTTGGCCCTCGACAAGAAGTCGTTTAATAGCTCTGCATCCTCTCCGTCCAGAGAGCTGCGCAGTGCCGATCGCACTAGTTTGACTTCCTGCTCTTGCGTCAAGTCGTCGACGGCCTCAGCGGGCGCTGCGTTGTCGACCACTGCAGCTGTCTCCTGGACCGGTCCAGACTCTGTATCTGTCGGCTTAGGCGACGCCACGCCGTCGAGGCCCATGTCCATGGCATCATTGTAAACAGGCGTCTTGGTCGCAAACAGACCGAGTGGTTGCGGCGAGGCGTTTATAGCTGCATCTTGGCGAGCGTTATTGGCAGCTTCGGCCTGAGTAGCGAAATTGAAAATGCCCTGGGCGGTCTCGTCGTGAATGTCGAAATTGAATTCCGGTAATTTGCCTATTACTGTCAGAACGAAGCCCACCAAACGGTCATTGCAGAAGAGATGTATAAACTCCTTTAAAAAAAGAAAATAGAAAGGAAAAAGAAATACTCACGTCGCTTGCGAGATGCCTCCATTTCCCATTTGGTCTCCAAGAAAGACCGCCCACGTTGTTCAGCCTCAGTTTCGAGCTCTGCCGACTGGGTCGGGTCAACACACTGGCGCTTAACGCCACGCTGATAATCCGCATTTTTCGATGCGCCGATAGACGTGCCTCGACTTTGTGTCGCGTTCATATTACTAAAGGGGAAGCGAATGCGCTTCCACAACTTGCGCGTCTTGTCGCCTGCCCGAATAGGAGTAGAGGGCTTGCGATCCCACAGACGTGGTAGCGCGCCTAGAGCTTTGATAGGCGTGAAGCTGAAAGAACTTTCGGGAGCAGGCTTGGCGGCGTCGCTATATAATGCTGTTGTCAGCGCTGCGGTTATGTGGCGGGTTCGTGTATATTGATCAAAACAAGGAGGGAACGACCCCTGAAGGAGGGGCTTCCCAGGCGCGCTTGTGTTTGAAGGAGCAGGTATTGTAGGAACGAGAACTAGAGAGGAGAAATCACATACCCAGCTTGCGCCTGCGAGGGAGGGATGTTTTCCATTGTTGACGCGTGGAATGTGTCAAAAACCGTTGGAATTTGGGTTTGGGGGTGTATGTTCAGTTAAGTCGAGTTATCGAGGGCGCATATATGTGATGCTAATCAAAGGATGCAAGTGGGAATATAACCCCTCGATTAAGCATATGTCGAATAGTGATGTGTGTGAAAAGTCATAAAACTGGCCGTTGTGGCTTTGCTTTGATGCTTTTGTCCCGTTGCCTGGCCAACGCCTCATGGGAGCCCACGTAGCGGTCAAGTCTCGGGTAATTGACGATCATAAACGTGTATACTTCGTGTGCATCTAACATATACTGTGGTTCTAATAGTACTGTTCGAGCGTCATTTTGAAGGGAATCTGCTTTGGCAGATGTTTACATCGGGTTACTGCATGTATAATTTTTGTTGATATCCATCTCTATCATACTGAACTGGACTTCGGAAATCTAAAAAACCTCGAAAAACTGTTCGGCCTGTAGAAGCTACAGCAAAATATCAACAATAAACGAAAACACGACAACAAAACACGTATTCTAAAAGCTATATGAATGTCGAGAGACAGAAAATAAACCACATCTCCATTTGTCGCTTCGTCCGTAAGTACTCTAGGCGAACACAATACAGACACCTCCATGAAAAGAACAAAAAACAACGGAGTACAGCGAGGTGATGCAGCCAGAGAAGCTCTCATATCAATATTGGAATCGAGCAGATGCGTCTACACCACAGAGTCCTAACCCACAAGGAGAGAGGGGCATAGACACTCCTCATGACCTGCCGAAGCAAGCAACGAAGCGCGGATTCCTGGTGAAATGGTACTAAAGAAGAGAAAAAGAAAGAAGAAGAAGAAACGGAAGGAGAAGCGAGGGTATTTATACCAAGAGCGTTTGCTCCCATCGAGTCATGTGTTCAACCAAAATTGGCGGGGGCAAACGGCTGCTACTCCGCAGGAAGGATGAAAAGAAAAGAAAAGTCTCGAGTCGTATCTCATTATTCGTCATATGCTACCAGCAAGCAAAGGGCAAAAGTCGATGCAAGTCCCCATCAGAACAGCTTCTCTTCCAAGTCACGTTCATCGAACGGATCCCCAAATTCATCTGTAATTAGGAAGTTAGCACACACCACTCGGCACTCGAGGCTTCTCGAGAAACAGAACATGTTCACGCACCTAAGCTGAAATCCTGGTCAACAACAAACTCCATAGCCCGATGAACATCATCCTGAGCGCGCTTCGATTTCCAAGCTGCAATACCCGATTCCCATTCCCCGGCCTTATCCGCAACAGAAGCTTTGCGCACATCGACTGAAGCTTGCGCACCCGCAAAAGGAGCGGCCGAGTGTTGTGTCTGCGAGCCGGGCGGGGAGAGCTCCGTTGCGCCAGCCGGAGCCTGGGCAATACCAGTAGGCGTGAGGGCACCAGTGCCGCCTTGGCCGCTGTGGAGGGATTCAACTGACGAGGTCATTTCGGAGTCGCCGTCTGGGTCTTTGGGATCTGATGGTTGTGTTAATGATGGAAGGTGAAGATGTAGCAGGAAGAGAGTAAGGGAGAGAGGCCGAAAGTAGGTGGGTAGGGAGCTTCGCTATCGATACCGGGGCCCACTGTGCCCTTCGTCTTTCTTTGTAGGGTTGCAGGGAATGGGGACTTACCCAGAGCCATGAGGAATAAAGAATTCACAGAGTAGATATTCAGATGTGTTGTTTGTAGTTGGAGATATGTGGGCGGAGGGAGATGTTGATGACAGGCGGTGGCCCCGGGATTTTGTGAATTTTCTTCTTTCCTTTACGTTCTTTATAGACTGAACATACAATTATCGTCGCTTTTGGATGTTCACTTGCATATTCATTTCATTCAGACTTTCTACATATCATTCTTCATCTTTTCTTCCTTGCGCATTTCCGCTTGAACGTGCTGTCAGTGTGCAATGAGCGCAAACTCCGGCGATGTTCCCGATGCCTGGGAGGATTCGTGGGAAAACCAAGTCGATGTATGTGATTGTGTGCAACTCGCCAGCATTCGCCAGGCGACATCTACAACTTGCATTTCAAGATTTCCATACTGATGGCTACTCAACAGAAACTAGATCCAACGTCTACCCCGCCAGAGAAGAAAGTCTCGTCAAAGGTGACCAAGGCGCAACGCAGAGCGCAACAAGCAGAATTCAATCGCCAACTATGGGCTGAAGCGTATGCATTCCTTACGATCCGATCCTCACCCTTCACACGTTAATTCAAACCCCAGTGAATCCCCCGAAACATTCCACTTCGTCGAAGCCCGCGCCGAGGTACCCCTCAAGCAGGACTTCAAGCCGGCCGTTACACTACTTAGCCGGAAACCACAGCTAGTAACGAGACAGAATTCCGCAGGCGGAGTCAGCGCCGCAGCAGCCGGCCTCAATAAGCTCGGACTAGACGACGACGACGACTCAGACGACGAAACCAAGCCGCCCGAGCCAACACCCGAAGAGCGCCAGGCCATCGCACTCAAGAACCGGGAAGAGAAGCAGCGCAAGTACGAAGAAGTTCGCGAACGACTGTTCGGTAGTTCCTCTGCGACTGTCTCTGGCAACTCCTCGCCTGGGAGTACGACTCCGCCTCGGCAGAATCACTCTGGCGAGGGCAGAGGGAGGGGCAAGGGCCGTGGTGGTGGCAGGGATCTTCGCGAGAAGAGAGATTCTTCGTCCGCTTCCAACAAGTCTTCTAGACATCTCTACGACCCGTCTAGTCCTGGCAAATCTAATACTCCGTTCTCACGGGGAGGAGGCCGGCCGCAGCTTGAGCGGTCTGGCTCTGATACGCCGCCGCAGCAACCTGTGCGCGCTCCTCGAGGCCCTGATGCTAGTGGAAGGGGTGGATTCAAATTTGGCAACAGAGGTGCTCGAATTGGCTAATGTACTTTTCGTCCCTATTGTTGTCTATACCACCTGATTTCAGGGGAGATCTTCTCCTGAGTTGATTGCATTTGCGACCTGAGATGTGTTTGGGCGGTTTTCTGAGGGAGAGTCAGCAAGCTGGCATTGGATGTCGAAATGGAGTAGGATCTACTCACGGGCATAGCGCTGGTAACTGTCGAGGTACAGCTCGTCCGTGCTAGTCGTCGCCTGGACATGCTGGTCGTTTTCAATTGCATCCACCCAAGCCGCCAATCTACTTCCCTCCTCGGCATCTGGCCATTCTCGGTATGGCTTCAGGACTCTTTTCAGCCGGATTATCCATGGCGCAGCTTGGACATCCACAAGACTCATCTGCGCGCCCAGAAAGAACGGACCCTTGGGATGTGCCGCTTCCAGCAATTGCTCGATTGAGCTTCGCAGATCTTGCGCCTTTTGGACTTGTGTCTGCTCGTTCTGTTCTTGCAGGACGCGATAGAAATTCGCCACAATATGCCGATTGATCTAGTGTTATCAGTGATGGGATTCAACGAAACAAACATTCGTGGATGGCTGTCTACTCACATGGTCTGCCCACAGTCGGCAGTGAGCACGCAGCTTCGCATCTCGCGGTAGCAATGCAGTCCCCGCGTTCAAATCCTCGAGCTGTTATGAAAGGTTCAGTGAGCGGACTAGCATACGAGTATCTAAGGGCTCCTCACATATTCCAACAACACATTGCTCTCATAGCATCCCCAGTCATCATGTCGCAATGCTGGAACAAGTCCCCTTGGATTCACCTCCAGCAGGGAATCGGGCTTTTGATAGGGGTCCACTTCAATGTACTGATACGGGATACCTTTCATCTCCAATGCAATCCATACCCGCTGCACAAAGGGGCTGCAGACAAACAGAGTCAGATATATCCACGCAGTAAATCATGGGGCATCTCACCAGAAACAACTTCCATACAGCTTGAGATTAGACTCGGCGGCGTGTTTGTCCACCGTCTCAGCGGCCAGACCTGTCGCTTTTGTATGGTATGACTTTTGGCTCCGTCCTGAAGACATGGTTTGTTCCTATTGTATGGGATGTTAGGGCATCGAGGAATAGTTTCAGGAATCTTGCCGTGTAATGTGACACGCTGATGTGGGGATATCATATGAAGTCAAGACCGTGACGTGACGTATGCGGGGAGGTCTAAGTCCCAAACAAACGTACCATTTTATTTCTTTTGTCCTTAGTTTCCCTATTCAGATATCGCTGCACACTATTTTTCTTGACGCGGTCGCTCTCTTCTAGTGTATGTCGATGGCCACCAGCCACACCGTCATTCTTCCCATTGGCGCCGTTGCCATTCACTCGTTGGATTGTATAGTATCTCGCCCCGTTTGCACCAGGATGATTAGGCGGAAGGCTGTGACTAGGAGTGATCATTTGAAACGCCTGCCCACTGCTTTTTCTCGTGCTTTCCGGGGTGTCCAAAGCCCATGTAAATATACCAGGAACAGCAATTGGAGCCGCGGAAGGCGCAGGAGCAGAAACAGGAGCAGGACTCGAGTCCACAGGCATGATATCCGCACTTGACTCGATCTGCGGAAAGTATTCAACAACTTTAATCTTGACATGGCAAAGATCTCGCTCTCTAGCCGTGCGCTTGCGCTTCTTCTTTTCTGGGTTATCCGACTTGGGCGTACCAGGCGGTCGACCTCTCAATCGACAGTCCCAGTAATGAGAAACAAAGGGTCTACTCTTGTACCGTTGCGTCGAGCGATGCGAGTACACATTATCAACGTGCGGGAAATAAGTCTGAAACCTGTACAGTGAAGCAAGTCAGTACCCAGTGATATCATCCATACATGGCGCGCATTGAAGACCATACTCCTCCTCGCTCAACGTAATCATTTCATCAACATTAAATAGCTTGTTTCGCCAATACTCCAGATTAGGAGCATCCGGAACAATCTTCATACCGGCTTCTTCAGAAGTCGTGCTGAAAGATACCGGTCCAATAGGCTCAACATCTAGCGCTATAAATTCCGGTTGAAATGATTGAGACGGTGACTCGAGCATCACCAGTCCATTATTATTCTGCGTCGAGTGCGCGCCATTGGGACTGGGATTCCCAACCCCAAGTACGCTTTGCGATAGTGTTGTCGGTGGCATCATTTGCCCAGCGGGAGAGTCCTGCAAGGCTTCTCGCATCTGTGCTAGATGCGCGCTATCATCAATTCCATTGTTGAAGTCGCGCGATTGCTGTAAGCTCATGCGAGCCGGGGCTTGGCCTTGCGGTTGTAAATGTGGAGTAGCGCCCGCGCTGGCTCCATGGCGATCGGCATGCGATTGATGGTGGGTTGGGGTTGTGCTTAGGAAATGATTCACCGCGCCGTGCTGAGGGCGGATGAAGCTGTGGGGACGTGTCGCGTTGGGGTCGACATCGGGGCGGTACTGGAATGGCTCAAAAAGATTGTTCAGGGGCGAGTTGTTCATGGACATTGCCATGCGGGCGACTATCTCGTCCCTGGAAAGGTGGAGCGGCATGCTGCTTTTGAGGGTTGGAGTTGCTGAGTTGCTGGGTGTGGGGGAAAGCTCGGATCATTCCGTGCTGCTCTAAGCAAATAACCACATAACGACTGTGAGACAACTCTGGACTTTGAGCTTGAATACAATTATTGCCTATCTGTTTCGTGCTATTGCACGTTCAATGTAAAAGTCAAATATAGCTGAGAGCAATAGGTGGCTCCGCTCAATCTAAGCCTACAGGCCCTTCTTGCCTGCATGTTTCTTCGCCGCCTCTGAGTTCTTGAAAGGGAATCCTGTCGTTCTCTTGTCTGCGCCTGTGCGACGACTAATCTTGCCATTGCTGCTGGCAAAGAGCATACACCATAGCCCAACAGCCGCAAGGCCCGAAGACCCAGCCACAGCAATGGCAAAAACGCCCTGTCCACCGCCGACATACCAAGTATAGGCATAGAATGCACACACGGCGTGGTAAACAGACGTCACCATGAGAGTTGGCACGGCGTATGGAGCCTTGGGGTCATCCTCGTCTGCCGCAACAGAGTCCTTGATATCAGAGGTTAAAGGGATTGAACCGGTCAACATCACAGTCAGGACGGTGATCGTGAAAAGACTGAGGCCGAGGCATCGGGCGAAGTAGATCTCCATAGCTGATGGCGCAAAAGGTTAACATAGATCAAGAATGGCTTTTGACATGAACGTTGTGATATGACATGGACATCATTCGGACAGTTCTGGATGACGTACAGGATGCGGGTCGAGTCTCATCCAGTAGCATGGATACTATCATGCTTGGTCCAGCAATCAAGGGTAGGCTTTGAAGCGACAGCCATGCAGCCGTCGAGTACGTGTAGGCGTGAAACACCTTTCAGTCTTTAGTTCCTGTTCATTCAAAGCCTGTCTTGTATAACTTGAACTGCACAGTATTGACTCACATCCATTTTGCACAGTT
The DNA here is from genome assembly GCF_028974205.1 of Penicillium antarcticum. Classification (NCBI taxonomy): domain Eukaryota; kingdom Fungi; phylum Ascomycota; class Eurotiomycetes; order Eurotiales; family Aspergillaceae; genus Penicillium; species Penicillium antarcticum. Next base: position 1,025,382 of record NW_026695306.1, on the reverse strand, counting down.
TGCTGAGTTTTCCAAGAACTTTGAAGCTTGAGGGGATTGAGGTAAATACCAAGAAGAGAAGCTTCGCAAGGCTGAAGCATTATATGTAAGTGACGTCAGATCAAACATCCCGTTTGTCCTGTTTGCACTAGATTCATTCTCCAATTACGATGACAAGGAAAACTATCAAGTATTTTTGATTGATGAAATATATAGAATGGTTTTAAATGCAAGGAAGAGCGCCTCTTAAGACCACAAACGCCTAAAGATAGAAAAAGCCCATGAGATCGATAACCCATTAAACGTGCCTTCTGTTTTGCGTGAGACTGGTTGTTCACTGACCCATTTGACTTGCGCGCAAATATCTTGTGAAGCTGTTGTCCTGGTTTGAAGGGGCGCTCTGAGAGCCAGAAAGTGCCTCCTTGTAACGCTGGGAGAGACCCTCATCGTTGCCCGCATCAGCTCCCTCGTAGTCTTCATAATCGCTATCAGCCTCGCCATCAGCCAGACCGCGCTTGATGATATTGTCTTCATCATCCTCAGCCTCACTGACAGTCTCAGGCTCGTGGCTAGGGCCCTTCTGTGTGCGTGCGCTAGATCCAGAGACGCTCATATCCTTCATTAGCTTTCCAAGTTCAAGCTCTCGCTGGGATTCCTTCTGCTCTTCCCGCTCCTTCTTTTTACGCTCAAGCTCGGGCTTGTAATCACGCTCAAATTCCTGGCGCTTGGTCTCCACGGCCTCAAAGAACTCGTCAACACCGTCGCCGGTCATGGAGCTGACTCCAACAACACTTAAGTGGCGGTAGAACTCCTCCAGCATCAGACTCATGCTGTTCAGCAAAGATCCCATGTATCCACTGCCAGAGCCGAAGCCACCAGCACCACCTTCGGTTCCGAAGGCTCCAGATTCCTCTTCCTGTCGCAAAGCCTGCTGGAATATATCAAAGTCTGTCATCCATTCTTTGGCGAATTCAGCGTCCTTAACATCAGTTTTGTTGAAGACCAGAATCATAGGTAGTTTGGTCTTGTACAAGATACTGCATGCGTAAAGCATGTTGCTCATAAAGGTACTGGTAGAGCTGGCACGGGGTGTGTCGATGATATAGGCGATGACTGTGGGGAATGATGACGCGAGAGTCTCGAGAAGAATGCTACCCGAGGCACTCCAGACGAAAACTTCAATTTGGCCAGGGGTGTCGACCAGAATGTGTTCGATGGGCTTTGCGGAAGGGTTTTCGGGGTTCGGAGCCGTGCGCTTTTCGAGGAGAGAGATGATTTGGTCGACCTTGGTGGCGAAGAGGTTGAGAGAGGTCAGAATACCTCCATTGGGACCAAGGTTATACTGCTTCATCACTTCTTTGTAGTTGATCGAGTCCCGGATATCAATGTTGCTATCAAAGGGCACAGAGTGCACCGCGGGGTCGAGGTTGAGGACATATGGCACCGTATTCTTTTCGTGAAGATGGGAGTTGATTCTCTGCATAAATGTCGTCTTTCCTGAGCCTGTTGCATTGAAAATGGTTAGATCTTAGCAGGTTAATTGGTCAAGGGCAATTGCATCTAACCTGCCATGCCCACGCAGACCACGGACACTGGAGACGGCATGTTGATGGGATTTGACGTAGAAAGACCCGATAAAAACAGTCGTGATACAATATCTGTTAAAATGCAGACGTGTGATGGAAGTGTCGGAGATGCGCAAGTGAAGAACGATAAGCTCTTTTTTTGCTGAAATCTTTTTGTCGCGGGGAAGATCTGCGCGTGGACCGCCCGGCACTTTAAACGTCATTCCAACACAGCTTTTTGCTTAGCTTCATCCCCTTTCCACACCAGCACCATGACTTTAGAAGACTTTGAAAAGTCATTGGCCGAGGGTAGGGACCGGCGACACGAAAGAAGCGATCGAGAGCGACGCCATCGAGATGACCGCGACCGCGACCGCGACCACAGCAAAGACCGCTCGAGGCATCACCGCTCTCACTATTCATCCCATCATCGGCGACATTCTTCGAGATCGCGGGAACGTGGCAGCGATCGAAGCCGTGAGCCGCGGCACCGTGACGATGATGGCCACCGACACAAGCGTTCGCGTCATTCTACCGACCAAGGCGACGAACACGACCATAAGCGCCGACACCGATCCAAGGAGGGAGAGCCTTCTGCTGCCAAATCAGTGGTCCAGGAAGGACCTAGTAGCTTAAAGCGGGACTCCTGGATGGAAGCTCCTTCCGCCCTTGACGTTGAATACGTTCGTCGGCCAGATCATACGCAAAAGGTGGAAGACAAACCGAAAATGCTCTCAGCAGACTATGAGTTGAAGATCCACAACAAAGAGATGAATCAACATCTACGGGATCTCGCGGACGGAAAGACCGTTGAGGAGATAGAGGACGAGCCTGCCCAGCATGAGGTCGACTACACTTTTGGAGACTCGGGCTCACAGTGGAGGATGACGAAGCTTAAAGGAGTGTACAGAGAGGCGGAGGAAAGCGGACGACCTTTAGATGAGATTGCTGTTGAGCGGTTTGGCGATCTCAGGTCATTCGATGACGCCCGGGAAGAAGAAACCGAGGTTGAACGTCGCAAAACATACGGCAAATCCTACGTTGGCAAGGACAAGCCTAGCGGGGAACTGTTCCAAGAGAGAAAGCTTCAGATCGATGCTAAACGAGGCCCTCTTGAGCATGTCCGTGATCCCGAGCAAGAGCTCCAAGCGGAGGGCCAAGGCAAGAAAATGGATACCGTGCCTCCTTCAAATACAACCAGGCCCCTTGATATGACTGCATTGAACCGCATGAAAGCTCAGATGATGAAGGCGAAGCTCAAGGGTGGTCCAGAAGCTCCCGAACTTGAAAATAAATACAATGCTGCGGCTGCGGCAATGTCGAACCGCAAAGAATCTGATGTTGTGGTTCTTGGCGTTATGGAGAACCGAATGTTGGCAGGCTCAAGGAACGAGGTTAAGTCAATTGACACCAAGAGAGGCCGCGAAAGAGGCCAAGTGGAAGCAAACGAAGACATGAGTATCGAGGATATGGTTCGTGAAGAGCGCAAGACCCGTGGCCAACCTGGCGGAGAAGGACAACGATTGGCAGAGCGAATCGGCCGCGATGCTAAGTTCGAGGTATGTCTATTACTTTTCTTTGCGCCTATCATACTAACCCAATTGTAGAATGACCTGGAGTACATGGATGACAATGCGTCCAAGCTCGCCAAGCGGATGCATCGATCTGAAATTGACCTCAAAAACACGACTATCAACGACTTCCACAAGATGAACCGGATCTTGGACAACTGCCCACTTTGTCACAATGAAGACAAGGGCACACCCCCAGTTGCCCCAGTGGTGTCCCTTGCGACAAGAGTCTTCCTCACACTTCCCACCGAACCCGAGATCAGCGAAGGCGGTGCTACCATCGTACCAATTCAACATCGCACTAACCTATTGGAGTGCGATGACGATGAGTGGGAAGAAATCCGCAACTTCATGAAGAGTCTCACACGCATGTACCACGACCAAGGTCGCGATGTAATCTTCTACGAGAACGCAGCCCAGCCACAACGCAAACGACACGCATCTATGGAAGTGGTTCCATTGCCCTACAGCCTTGGAGAAACGTCTCCCGCGTTTTTCAAAGAGGCGATCCTCAGCGCAGAGTCAGAATGGTCGCAGCATCGCAAGCTTATTGATACCCTGGCCAAATCAAAGCAAGGAATGGGCCGGTCTGCATTCCGCCGAAGCCTAGTTAAGGAGATGCCATATTTCCACGTCTGGTTCGAACTCGATGGTGGCCTGGGCCATATTGTGGAAGATGATTCTCGCTGGCCCCGGGGTGATCTCTTTGCTCGAGAGATCATCGGTGGTATGCTGGATGTTGCGCCGGACGTTATCAAGCGACAGGGACGCTGGAACCGTGGTGACCGCCGAATTGACGGTTTCAGAAAGCGATGGAGGAAGTTCGACTGGACTCGTGTATTAGTTGAAGGGTCTTGAAGTTGTTTGGCTCGCTCTATGTATAATTGAACAGCATTCGAATCTATATCTAACCCCATTGGGCCACCAAAGAGCTATCAAATTGTATTTCCGATAAACTCCGCATGCAACCGCATAGCACTTCTCTATCTAGGAAGACTTTAGCTCGGACGACTTTCCGAAGTCATCTAAGGTTCGTCGGGGAAAGCCGATAAGTCTGGCGGGGGACATTTCTCGGCCGATGCTCATGTCTCTTATCAATAGGTTTCTTTCTTATTCTTCGATGGTTCATTTAGTTGGTCTTCCTTCTCGTCCATTGACGGTTCTTCTCTCGGTAATTCACCGGGCTAACTAAACAAGCATCACTTGCATAATATTCCGCTGAGTTGAGACATATTAAGAAAAGGCGCCTCAGGTAGTTCCACCTGAAATTTTGTTATTGGATGATTGAGAGGCAATCCAGAGGGCGTTGAATGAAAACGATATTACATCGTTCTACATCCTCGATTCACTGATTGTCTTCTTGCATACAGAACCCTGCAAAATCACAATGAGCTCTACCGGTGCTAAGCCCAAAGTTCTCCTCCTTGGAAGTGTTGACCAGTACGTCTACTTCTCACCCAGAACTGATAACTCCCTACTAACCCGGGAACAGTGCTTCTACAGCCTGGACCGCATTGGGTGAAGTAGCAGACCTAGTCGAGCCAATAGCAACCAACCGCGCAGAGTTCATCCAAGAATGCAAAGACGGCAAATTAGATGGTGTTGTCGCGGTCTATCGGACGTTCTTCTCCGGAAAGATGACAGGGCTTGTTGATGAAGAACTTGTGAATATACTGCCAAGCTCGCTCAAATATATTGCGCATTGTGGTACGTCTTCTATAGACAATTGTCAAAGGACAAGCTAATCTAGTACCTCTACAGGAGCGGGATATGACCAAATCGATGTCCATGCATGCAGCACCCGCAACCCTCCAATCCGGGTTTCCAATGTCCCAACCGCAGTGGATGATGCCACGGCCGATATAAACATGTTCCTGATTCTGGGCGCACTGCGCAACTTCAACACCGGCATGAACGCCCTTCGCCAGGGAAGGTGGCGTGGAAAGCCTGCACCACCTCTCGGTCATGACCCTCAAGGAAAAGTCCTTGGTATTTTGGGAATGGGTGGTATTGGGCGCAACCTGAAGAAGAAGGCTGAGGCCTTTGGGATGAACGTTGTTTACCATAATCGCCGCAAGTTGAGCGATGAACTGTCTGATGGGGCTGAATATGTGCCGTTTGATGTGCTTTTGTCTTCCAGTGATGTGATCAGTTTGAACTTGCCGTTGAATGTAAGTTGTTGTCGAAGTTGTGGTTGAGATATGTGATGCTGACGATAGAAGAAAAACACTCGCCATATTATCAGCAGAGCCGAACTCGCCAAGATGAAAGATGGTGTCGTTGTTGTTAACACCGCTCGTGGGGCTGTCATGGATGAGGCTGCCTTGGTTGAGGCCCTCGATAGTGGCAAGGTGTTTTCAGCTGGTCTCGATGTGTTCGAAGAGGAGCCTACAATTCACCCTGGTCTTCTTAGCAACCAGAATGTGATGCTTGTGCCTCATATGGGCACTTGGACTAGTGAGGTGAGTATCTAATGTTTCTATTTCTGTGATGTTGCCATAAGCTAACTATGGTAGACCCTTCTCGCTATGGAAGAGTGGGCTATTGAGAATATCAGCATGGCTATCCAATTTGGGAAGCTGAAGAGCCCGGTTCCAGAACAGGCTGATCTGTAGATACCACGGGGTTGCAGAAGCTTAGATACGTCGATGCATACAGTAATAGTTCTTTTGGATTCACCTTTTTGACACTAAAAGCTGGAATAACCCCACGAGCCCTGCATAGGAAATGGTAGAGCTTGAAAACATAACTCTGATTTGTCTAAACGTATAACATTGCCATAGATGACCAGACTTTATGTTAAGTTTTTCATAGACCTGGGGGTATTATGTAGTTTGAGAGCCCACCTTGTGTATTCTAGCATGCAATCGCTAGACTGAATGCCCTACATTATAAAGATTCTGAGAGACATAGAGTGATACTAGGTTGAGATGTTGTAGTTCAACGACTTGACAGCCTAACAAGGCATGGGGTTCCCCTCTTTGGGACTAGACTGGGAGCTTCCCATCTTATCAGACCTCACTCCATCTTTTCTTGACTTTCACCAACAATCCGCCATGGCTGAACATTGGAAATCAGCAGTAAGTTTTAACTAATCGCTGTCTTATTTGTATTTGCTAACAAGGCCACAGCCATGTCACTGGTGCAAACAGTGCAAGATCTTCATTCGCGACACACCTTTCGAAAAGACCCAACACGAAGCAAGCCCTAAACATCAAGGCAGCCTCAAGCGCTTCCTCAGACAAATCCACAAGGACAATGAACAACAACAGAGAGACTCACAACGCGCGAAAAGCGAAGTTGAGCGCTTGCGACAGGCTGTCGGCGGCGGATCCGCGTCGGACAAGGACGCCGCACCACCATGGAAACGAAACGCACAGCCAGCGCCAAAGGCTGCAGAACGCCCTGCTACATTAGAGGAGCGAAAGAAACAGATCGCACAGCTCGCAGAAATGGGAGTCGCTGTTCCTGAAGAATTCCGCCGCGACATGGCCTTGGCCGGAGAATGGCAGACCTTGTCCGAGACAAAGATCGAGCCTACGCAGGGAATAGATGGACCTACAAAGTCAGTTGGAGTGCGCAAGCGCAAACACGAAGGTGAGGAAGAGGAGGAGGACGAACATGCCCCAGAACCAATCGTGAACAAGGGCTGGGGGTCGAGGACGAAGCAATATCCCGGCGCGCAGGATGACGAGGACCTGGATGACCTGTTTGCATCCACTAAAGACATCAAGAAAACGAAAACTTTCACGCCAAAGGTTGAACTAGATGGACAGTATACTACCACTGGAGAAGCCGATGCTACTGCTAAGTCTGTTAAGAATGAAGACGAGCCTACCAAGCTGGAGACTCAAGAGAAATCCGCGACCGAGGTGAAGACCGAGGTGAAGACCGAGGAACCTTTGCAGGTTGCAGAACCAACAGAAGAGAAACCACAAACCGAAGACGCTACACCTGGAGTTGTTTTCAAGAAGCGCAAGCCTAAAACAATGAGGAAATGATGGTCTCAAAGAGGATGCAATTTGCTAAACCCATTTTGTCAAGTTTACAAACCCGTCCCTGCCCTCGCCCTCAATCATCAACTATGGAATTTGGACTGTACCATTGATCTATAGCCCACAGTCCTGCTACTGGTTTCAAGTACCAGACAAAGCGAGACTGACCAATGAATTATTCCTGCTGGCGGACTTGACTGAAGCCACAGGACGATTTAGATGTGAAACCCTGGCAACAATCATATGATCTCCAGTCAAAGTGACTACCAGGGGTCAATCTTTATGACAGTGTGTTCTTAATAGTGTGATTTTGGTGTCACAACACTTTCTTATAGCGAGGAACAGATCGACTGAAAGGGTGAATCCTTGAATCTGTGATATTGCACCAATATTGTGATATCGAAGGACAATACACAGCTTCCACAGATCAAACGGGCAGCAGAATAACAGGGCAATACTTGAAATGCAATTAAAATGCCATTTAAGTCTAAAAATGAACATAATAAGAATAGAAGAAACCAAGATGAAACAGGAATGCATTCAAAACCGAGTAAATAATCAACACTGCATGAAGTTGGGGTAAAAGCGGTGTTGCCACTATAATTTTTTTTCTCGATCGCAAGAGCGGAGAGTTTCATCGCCGGAAAGGAAAGCTCCTTTAGCCTCTTTCGCGCTTTTCCTGACCTCCACCAGATCAGCACTGTCAGCTACGAGTGCTTGGTTTGTTCTTATAATATTAATACATTGCCCTGGTAAGTCTTTGCAATTCACTGTCATCACCCCCGCAGTCCTGCCAATCCACCTGGTCGTTGTCGACATGCGCACCCATTCTCTCTCGCGCCGGAGCCTCACACCACCCTGTCCCACAAGCTGTTCGGTATTTCTGTCGTTGAAACAGGCCATTGAAGTCTGAAATCTACCTCGCGACATTTCCCGAGACTGTGCGGGGGCTGTGAGCAGAGGCCGTTGGATTCGAGGCAGACCAAATCTCGAATGCGAAGGACCAAAACTCGACCGACTAGCGGGATACTTGAACGTGTGGCTCAGGCGGGTGTCATATTGTCTTTATTATGGTCAATATCGCCGAGTCTTTACACTTGCGCTTGGGACTTTGTCCTGCATATGGTCTGCACCGTCGATTGGGCTTGATTGGATCTTTACCACACGAGACACGGCGCAGAGAGAAAATCAGTTCAAAGAGTCGCTCTTTAGCTGTGCTCCCTTGGCTGGCACTGCTTCTTCTCTTGTCGGAAATTGTTGTGCTTCGTTGCGGGATTCAACGCTGGCATTGTTGACCAAATGAACATTGGCTAATCAATACTGAACCCCACAGTTCGAGTGAATAAATGATTTCCAACTCTCACTTCGACCGATCTGGTTTGAATTTCTCGCTCAGCGACAAACCAGACGACCTTTGACCTCGAAATCTCGACCCTTCCTCGAGTCGTCACCCTCGAGTCTACTTGTCAAATTTGACCCAACCATTCTATCCGATCGTAACCACGAAATTACATTATTCTTTGGGAGGCTGCGAAGCTCAACATGGCGGAGCCGACGGACTCAAGCGTCCCTCCCGGTGAATCGGCCAACCCCCCGACCGAACCGAATGCGCCAGCGGAGGCAGCCCAACCACCAGCGCAAAGCGAGCCACATTCGGCAGAACCGAATCATTATGCAGAGCCAAGTGAAGAACTACCACCGTCATTCGAACAACCCGCAGAACCAGCCCCGTCCACAGGTCCATCCGAAACAGTGAATACAGATCAACCCCCGGAACAAGCCAGCCAGCCAGCTCAAGCGCCAGCGCCTGATGTCACATTGCCGTCGATCGAATCATCGCTTCCTGCGATAGATTCGTCCCTCCCGGCTCTGGAAACATCGCATGGATTTGACGATGCGGAATTGCACTCCTTCGATGAATTACCTCCAATCGGCTCATCTGGCGCCCAAGATCTATCACTACCAGCAATCGATACAACTTTGCCCTCGCTCGATCACTCTTTACCAGCTATTGGAACCGATATTCCAACAATGGATGGAGATCATTCCTTTGACGACAGCCACCTGGACCATCACGATTCCCATTCGGGTCTTCCGGACACTGGACACGAGACGAATCAGCACGAGACAAATAGCGGTCATTACCAGCCGCCTAATGGCACATATCAATATGCGCACAGTCCTGCTCAACCTCAAGGACAGCAGCCCTCACAGGCGCATTCCCAGCACCAGTTTCAAGCACAGCCTCAGCATTACCAAAACACCGACATGTACCACAACCCTGGCCAGGGACAGGTACCTCAAGCACCGATTGGATCACCTCTCCCAAACAACATGCCTCCTATGGCATCCATGGGCTACATGACTGGATATCCCTCCAACATGGGGCAGGGCAATGCGCAGATGCGGTACCAGCTACCCGGGGACCCTAACAAGATGCTATCAGGCAATAGACACAAGAAAGAAGTCAAGCGACGCACGAAAACAGGCTGTTTAACCTGTCGCAAACGCAGAATCAAGGTGAGTCGCAAGTTCGCAAGTTTGTAGTTCGCGGGGCGGAGTCTCGCTTGTGCCCGCACCCCGCCCTCGATTTTGTCAAATCCACCTCAACTCGCCTTTTTGCGCCTCTCATTTTTTTCTTTGACATCTCTAACTTGAATTCTCTTCAGTGCGACGAAGCCCATCCCGTGTGCAGAAATTGCGTCAAAAGCAAACGCGAGTGTTTGGGCTACGATCCTGTGTTTAGGACCCAAGCATCAACTCCTTCAGCTATCCAACCAGCTCCTAATCCTCCTCCTTCGCTGGTTGTCAACCCTCAGGGCCCTTCTACCATACCAACAACGCCTTCCTATCCTTCCGCGCCCCCAGGGTACATGCCCGCTTCTTCCCAACCATTTGCGCCCTCTCTCCACTCCGAGTCACCCTCGGCCTCTACCGATCACCACGAGCACGGAGCTACCCTTGATCCTTCGTTGGACCAAACAAATCATACAGACATGCAGAACGCCGTGCAACGTCCCCAGGGCGAGCCCTCATACAAAGGTGAGTTTTGCCTGACCCCTGCAGGTTCGATGTGAGCTAACGGCTGATTCTAGCCAAAAACCTCCATGTCAACGACCTCTTCTCCCTGAGGGGAATTGCCCCTCCTCCCCCTCACCCTGTCACAACTCTACCCCCTGGTCGTCTCGAAGAAATCCAGGCTGTCTTCCTGGCTACATATGCACCTGCTATCGACAAACTTCTCGAAATTCGTTGGTACTCAGAAAAGGCACTTTCGTTCCTCATGGCCGACTCCCAGCTTATGGCTGATTATTCGGCGTTGATTGATGCTTTCAACGAATGGAACCTTCAAGATGGCGAGACACTTGCTCGCCTAGAAAGCTTCGAGGCTTCTATTATCTGGAAGAGTATGGCGTTGTGTCGCCAGGTGCCTGATGGAGAAAGTGGACAGCACGGGCGTGACTGGAACCTATGCGTGGCATGCGCTCGGCTGAACGTCGTCGAGGCCTTGCTCACATGGAACCACCTGGACTCAAACCCCCTATCCCGGGAGCTCGTCATGGATGCCGCCAACCCCCCAAACAGCCCGGATCAGTTCCAGAGCCGCCAATTAGATTTCTGGGATCAGGTCGGAGAATTCCTCACGCTTTATGACAATGAAGCAAGCTCGGCCAAGCAGATCGATGACACGCTGAGTCGGTGCCGTCAATTGTTGGATACATATGAAAACCGCGACATCATCTACTCCATCACCGTCGCACGTCACCTTGGACAGCGCTGGGCCGATTTCCCCAACAGCTTGCCCAAGGTCGGCTACACCACCGAGAAAGAGGCAGGAACCAAACTCTTCGTTGCGCAAAAGTTCCTCGAAGAAGAAGCCGAGGGCAAGGGCACAACACAAATCTACAAGCGGGTGTGCTGTATGGCAGTTCGCTCGTGGTGGGTTGCCCGTGGGTAATTGATTACCTGCCATCACCATTATTCTTCTATCCTCTTTTGCATAAGTGTTTCCCCGCTACGGTTGTTACACATTCGATCCAGCTCCTGCCTTGCAGGGCTCATATCTTGTTCTTTTGCGAAAAAAGCATCATGGTTTAGGCGTTACGTTTTTTTTCTACCGAATGATACGGTTCAATTTCCGTTTCCGATTTTGCTTCTATCGGGGTTAGGGGGACTGGGCAGCGAATAAAGCACCTTGGCGTTTATCGGCCTTTTCTTCCACCTGCTTGTGTGAATATTTTTGTATCTTGCCTGAGTTCCATACCCTGTAACAGGTCTAAGCTACGGCTAGATGTGTTACTTCGAACAGCCAAAAAAAGAGTCAAATATTCTGATACTGTGCATTTATTTGTCGTAGATGTAGGTGTAGATGCAGTTGGAGAGGTAGAAAATGCTTCATCAAGACGTAAAAGTAGATTCGAAGGGCACTTCAACTCGAACCCTAACTTCTCCCTCTTCACCCTGAAACAGAAACCCAATATCCCTTGTCGAATCAACCAACTCAACCTCCCGCCGCACAAACCCACTATCAGGGCCACCGTGCTTCGGAAGAACAATGTCCTGCTCATCCAAAGCCTCATCTTCACTGTCATCCCAATCAACGGCCTCGACATTCTCTTTCTCAACAGGATCCCACTCATCCGTCTGCCAAACAAGCTTGAACCCAAACGCCGGAAGCCCAAAAAGCCGCGAGACAAGAGCTTTGACCTGGTATGTATCGAAAGAGCCAGGAATCTCTTTCACGCGGACTTCTGATATATCCTCCTTATTCTTGGAAAGACGGAATGCCATTTTGACCAATCGTGCTGCTACAGAGCGCGGGTGGATGACCCTTGAACCGGAAGAAGAGATGACAGCTCTGGTGATGGTAGGTTCGGTGTATAATTCGCATAGCTCGCTGTAGCGCGGGTGTGTGGATAGGATGGCGGGTTCTTCTGCTTCGCTTGTTGCGGAAAGTTCTTTGCCGATTAGGGAGAGATAGTACATCTCTGCGTTTGAGCGGTCGGTTGGTTTTATGATGCTGTAGTTTAGGGTTGTGAGTGATGACGGGAAGCGGGAGAGGGTTAGCATGAAGGCTTCGTCGAGTGTCATTGGTTTTGAGGGTTCTGTTGCTGTGATGGTTTGTGGGAGGGTTGGTTGGTCGAAAAGGGGGTTGTCGGAGATTCGGAGGGTTGTTAGGCCTGGGAAGAGGGTTGGGAGTTGGTTGAGGAAGGTCCATGAGGTTATTTTGTTGCGGGATAGATCGAGGGAGCGGAGAGTTTGGGGGAATTGGAAGTCCAGGGGGGTTGTGTCATTATTCACGGTGTCAATAGCACTTCCTCGGACGGAGAGATGCTCCAGATTCGGGAGAGCGGCGAGATGTCTGAGAGCTGATATTGAGGTGAATTCGTTGTGCTCTAAGGTCAAGGTGGTGATGGTGTTGGGGAGTGGGCGGGTTATCTCAGAGAGCTGATTTGCTGATGCCGTGAGAGATGTAAGGCCGGGGAATTGCGATGCGACAGCAGCAATCTTCAATAGTCAGCTCATGACCTGTATAGATGAGCGGGGTGCATACTTCATCCCAATTTAGCAGCGTGTCTTCTAGATGTAGTTCAGTGACCCCCTCAAAGATCAGATCATTCAAAGCTTGGAATCGGTTTCCACTATAGTATGGTTAGATATACTAAGAACTAACATGATAAAGGTATTACTTACTTCAACTTCAACCGTTTCAGGTGCTTAAGTTGGTTGCAAATCTCCCAAACATCGCGCCACCGGCTCAACAAACTTCGACTGAGATCCAATTCAATGATCTTGGGACAAGTCTCTGCAATTTTTTGGGCTGCATCTTGATCCTGTACCTGGTCATAGGATGGAAGTACGCCAGCAATTAGGAGGCCATCGAGTAGGACAATGCGCAGCTCTTTCAATTCCGCGAGTTGCTTGCGGATCTTGTCGAAGCCGACTTCTTCAACGACTTTTCCGCTGATTTGAATTGCCTTCTTGCGAGATGCTTCGCTGATATTCAAGCAAGAGAGATCTTCAAACTCAGAAGCGTACTTCTCCCTCAAAGCTTCAAGGAAGCTCCGGGGTTGATCTGATGGCCTGGAGGGGCGAACAAAAGACCCCGCTGTAGGCTTGTTGCTTTTGCCTGAGACCGAGTTAGCCAAATTGTTTTGTATAAAGTCATACCAACTTACATGAGAAATATCTGATCCCTTTATGCTCTCCTGAATGCTTGCCCCGAATTGCGTCGTCCCACTCAACGCCCAACCAGTCGCCTGTGGTGCCTTGAACAGTGCCCACGTAGCGAATGGTACACAAGTGGCCATCGAATGACCGACGTTGGCCTACAATTGAGGCACTCATAGTTCTAGCAGACCCGAGGTCTCTTTTTGTTTAGGAGAGTCCGCTTTCTACTGTGATATCCATGGATGGAAAAGACCCGCTTACCTAATCTCCAGGCCCTTCGAAGCTGGGCCGATTTGATCTTCATCAACTTTCTTAAGACTGCGCCGACATCATGGATTACCAGGTAAGTCACGCTTGAATACCCAGAGCAGTGAAATGCATCCGCTATCCCATCCCAGCAAATATCATGCTGACACCCACACCAGAACCGCGCAGGCTCCAAATTCGGCGGCGGCGGCGTCGCCTCCCAATCCGCAACCAACGCCGACCGTCGCGAGCGACTGCGCAAGCTCGCGCTCGAATCAATCGATCTCGACAAAGACCCATACTTCTTCAAGAACCACGTAGGCAGCTTCGAATGTCGACTCTGCCTGACAGTCCACCAAAATGACGGCTCGTACCTGGCACACACTCAAGGCAAAAAGCACCAAACGAACCTCGCCCGCCGAGCCGCGCGCGAGCAGCGCGAAGGCCGGAACCAGGACCCTTCATCTCTGCCCGGTGTCATGGGCGTGCAGGTCAAGAAGCAGATGATCAAGATTGGCCGGCCCGGATACAAAATCACCAAGATTCAGGATCCCCTGACCCGCCAGCTTGGTTTGCTGTTCCAGTTGCAGTACCAGGAAATTACACCTGGTGTTGTGCCCCGTGTCCGTATCATGTCTGCTTTTGAGCAGAAGATTGAGGAGCCTGATAGTCATTATCAGTATCTGGTTGTGGCGGCCGAGCCGTACCAGAGCTGTGGGTTCAAGTTGCAGGCTAAGGAGATTGATCGTCGCGAGGATCGGTATTGGACTTGGTTTGATGAGGATAGTAAGGAATTCTGGGTGCAGATTATGTTTAAGACTGAGCGTGAGGAGCGGTTCAGTGGTGTGCCTGGTTTGGCGCCTATGCGGGATTGATTGATTTCTTTTCTTCGCTATCTACTGTCTCTTCGGCAACAAAAGATCGTTGTCTCTATCTCTATGGTGGGAATTAGGACCAGGCGTTTGGGGGTTCCATGTGCATAATTTTTACCTCGAGCGATTGGCTTTTATGGCAATTGATATTCTACTTACGATGGCCATGCCATCAAGGATACTTTCAAGATATTTCCAAAACATTGCTTGTACGACCAGGTTTTGAGAAGTCATGTTCCTATTCCTGGCTTCAAATCCTTGCTTTATATTACATGTAGGCATAGTCTGATCGCAGGGGCTACAGTCACTACAATAACAGGATATCGCCTAAAAATAGAGTCCCTTTGTTCTCTCGGGGGACCCTATCATTGTAGATCAACGCTAGCTAGGAACTGCTCTTAGCAGGATACCCCCGAAAAATAGTATGCGAGCCTCGAAAGAAAAATGCAGGGCGTTAGATATCAACAAGTGAAACCAAAGTGGGTCATGATTCAGGAAAACCTCGCGCTGATATGCTCAATGATAATGTGTAGAGATGAAAACAAAACCGAGTATATCTCTGATCGACAAGACAGGATGCTTGAAAAACGGATGCAAGCCCAGCCTGCTTCCTAAAATCTTCCAGCACCAGTCGATCACTCTCGGATTATGTGCAAGCCTAGTTACTTTGGAAGGCATTGAAAGCCTTGTAGGTGTAACCAATGAATGGCAAACTCATCTCGGCTTCCTGTGAGTCCGGCATGGCACGAGCCTGGGCACGGTGGATGGCGCTGGTATCTTCCTGAGGAATCTCATCAATGGGGAAGTATGAAACATCGATGTTGGAGCTGAGGCGGGGCTCGAAGGGAGCGCGAATGCTCCGCAGTTGGTCCCAGACAACTCCCCGGAAGAAGGGGTGGTTCTTGATCTGTGAGGCTCCTCCATGCTGGCCACCGTCGCTGCCGATACGGTGGTCGGGGTCACAAAGGAAGCTATAAATATTAACACACATTCCGGTATCTTTTCCTCGGAAAAAAAACTTACCTTCGGATCAAGGATTCGGAATCACGCGAGAGAACCAGCTCATCAGGGAAGTACAAGCACTCTCTCCAGTTGACGATCTTCCGGTAGGTGTCGGTTGTGTCCTCAGCACAGAAAGGAGGCCAGCCAACCAGACATTCGAACATGATAGCACCAACGGACCACCAATCGCAAAGGTAGGTATATCCTTGGCCGTTGAAGATTTCAGGCGCAATATAATCTGGAGTTCCAACAGTCGAGTAAGCCATCGCACGACGGGACTTTCGCCAGGTGTTGATCTGCCCACGGTTGGACACCGTGAGGTTAATCGCATCATTAAAGTAACCAGAGTTGCGGTTCCGGTCCTTGGAAGTAGAGTTTTTGAGAAGGTTCTGGTAGTAAGCGTTGTCGTGGGTCTTTTTGCCTCCAGTCGAAAGACCGAAATCGGTAAGCTTGACATGACCACCGCGGTCAAGTAAGATGTTGTCGGGTTTGATGTCACTATCCGCTTGTCAGTACGTATTTGAACAGGTTGCGCATCGGGTCACTAACCGGTGAAGGAAACCAAGCTTGTGTACAGCTTCTATGGCCATCACAACTTCGGCCATGTAAAAGCGAGTGATATCCTCGGAGAAGATCTCATACTTGATCAACATGGTCATCAAATCACCACCGGGCAAGAACTCCATCAGCAGATAAAGGTACGCAGTGTCCTGGAACGAAGCGTGTAGCTTCACCAGCCAAGGGTTGTCCTTTGAGTCCGCCAAAATATCACGCTCAGCACGGACGTGAGCCAGTTGGTCCTTCTTGAACATTTCCGTCTTGATCAAAGACTTGAGGGCGTAGATCTTGCCATCGGTCTTGCGCTGCACGAGCTTGACCTCACCAAAGGCGCCCTTTCCAATAATCTTGATAGTCTGGAAGTTGTTCGGAGTCTCCTTGGTACGTAGGAATCGAAGGAAGTCGGATTCTCTTTTTGAGATAACATCGGCATCCTGGCGCTTCTTGTCAAGGGGAAGATTGGGGTCACGAATCGTCTTGTCGAGTTCCGCCGAGCTGTAATTGTCAGACCAAAGCAGATCTTCACGCGTGTAAACACTTACCGCATGTTACGGTCACGGGCCCGCTCAATGTTCTCGTGAAAGAACACAGTCACCAGCTCCTTCGCGGCCTTACCCCGCTTGTGCACATTCTCTGAGTATCGATCGGGGAAACGTTGCAGTTCCTCATTCTCGGAGGGGGGTCGAGGGCTGCGGGGCACTGGAGGAATAAGGTGTGAAGCCTGGGCTGGGGCCTGGGCTGGAGAACCACCAGCGGTGCGAGGCCGCTGAGCTGGCGATGCAGCCCGATTGAAAAAGCCTGCTCGGTTTGCGTTGAGGTCCTGGTTGGAAAATTGCTGAATCAAGCCATTGGTACCGTCATTGGCGTAGCCCATGCGTTGTTGGTAGGCGGGTTGGGGCGATTGCAAGGCTTGCTGCTGAGCATATTGCTGCTGTTGCTGTTGCTGTTGCTGTTGCTGTTGCTGTTGCTGTTGCTGTTGCTGTTGCTGTTGCTGTTGCTGTTGCTGTTGCTGGGCATACTGCGCCTGCACCTGTGGTGGGTAGGGCTGAGGCATGAAGTATCCCGGTGCATAAGCTGGGTTAGAGGGATCGACATAGTCCTGAGCCCCCTGAGTCTGATAGATGGGCTGGGGAAACGCGGAGGGAGTGGTGGGATAGGCACGGTTGTTGGAATTGCCATTGTAGTTACGGTCATTGTACCCGTAGTTCATGTTGTTCCTGTTATTCGGATCCATCTTGACAGGACGGGGAAGAAAGGTGGATGAGAAAGAAAGAAAAGAGGGCGGGGAGTAAAGAAGCGGTGGCTCAGGAGGCAATCTAGCCCCTCCAATCAAGGCGACGGGTTTACTTGATTTGTTCGATTTGAACTGAAACGCGAAGGTCTGCGAGTTTGTGATACTTCAAAGAGTTTCTAGGAGACACGAGCAGGCGGTTAAATAGTTCCTGAGATGGTTCATTGCCAATGTCGAAGGTCTACGGGCTACGGGTAGCTATACCCCATCCAGTGTGATTGTGGCATATATTCACACATTCTATACCACAACAAACACCCCTCCAAATGTAGAGTCCTGACACAAAGGATGGCACAATCCAGGGGGAGGGGCATGTACTGTGTACTTGTACAGGAATGCGAGGCTCCGTGCGAGTTCGGAACGTTGTATTGGATGCCGTGAGGATTTCAGTCTGGACTGGGCAGATCTCACATAGCTTGCACCACGAAGCTACAGGCACAAAAGTATAGTCCAGGGGTTTATAGTCCAGGGGTTCAAGGACAGCCTGATCGACATTGAAAGTATCATGCATCGGCCAGGATGAAGTCGGCCGGAGGGAGTCTGTCCATAGCTCACGTGAGCGGACTAACATAACCCCGATGGCAACTTTTTTCCCGAACAAGCATGTCCCGGGGTTTACTGCGTGTCTTGAGTGAACATTCAATCTCTCCAATATCAAGTTTCAATGGCAGATCCAACCACTTCTGCTGCGGCCACAGGCGCCAGCAAGCCCGCTGCGGCTCCGAAGCCACCCAACCCAGTGTTCGCAATGATGGGTAGGGCTGTTCCCCAGATTCTGTCCGCCGAAGATGCTAACGTTCGCGATAAACAGGCATGCCCAACATGCGCTTCAAACTGCCTTCCCGCAACTGGATGATCTTTCTCACAATCACCGGGTCATTCACGGGTGCTCTCATCTACGACCGCCGCGAGAAACGCCGCGCGCAACAAAAATGGTCGGAGCTCGTGGCTCACCTTGCCAACGATCCCCTACCCATTGACCAGATGCGCCGCAAAATGACGGTCTACCTGGCTGCACCACCTGGAGATGGCTTGCGCGTGGCCCGAGATCATTTCAAGGAATACGTCAAGCCAATCCTGGTCGCCGCCGCGTTGGACTACACCGTGGTTGAAGGACGACGGGAGGGAGACGTGCGTGCCGGCATGGCGGAGAACATTCGCAAGCTGCGTCGCAAGGCTGGTGAGCCAAGCTCAGCCGTCGAGGAAACCGGTGTCGAGGCCATCGTTGCCGAGACGCGCGAACGCATCGGTATCTCCGATGAACCCGGCCCCAAGGGTGATCTCGTGATTGGAAGACACACCTGGAAGGAATATATTCGCGGATTGCACGAGGGTTGGCTCGGACCGCTGGACGCACCACCTCCACCCCCTGCCTCAGCTCCCGAAGAGATCCCGGAGACAGTTGAGGGCATCAACGTGGACGGCACACCCGAGGCCGCCGAGACCGAGAAGGAAGAAAAGCCCAAGCCCGTCGGTCCTACGCCCGCATATATCACTCCCACCGACTACTCGTCCGCCAGCCTCCCCTCTACCCTCCCCCACAGCTTTGACAGCTCCATCCCCGTCGAATTCCCTCACATTCTCGGCTTCCTCAAGACCCCAATCCGAATTTACCGGTTCCTCACACAACGCTACCTTGCCGATAGCGTCGGCCGCGATGTTGCTGCCATTGTCCTCGCAGCCAATGCCCGGCCATACCGCGATGATGTCCTCAGCCCTGACTTCGACACCACCGGTGCAAGTGTTGACTCTACCCCATCCCCTGACAGCTCTTTCACGGACCTCCCATCGAACAACTTCGAGCAACAGACCGTCCTAGAGGCTGCCGAGAAGGAGTGGCACAAGTCCGTGCACAAGCACGAAGAAGGCGAAGGCGAGCGTGTCTGGCTCAACGACATTGTCCTCGATCCCCGCATTGCCTCGCGCATGCA
Source organism: Penicillium antarcticum (assembly GCF_028974205.1). Lineage (NCBI taxonomy): Eukaryota > Fungi > Ascomycota > Eurotiomycetes > Eurotiales > Aspergillaceae > Penicillium > Penicillium antarcticum. The sequence goes on along the minus strand of NW_026695306.1, from coordinate 1,006,201 downwards.
GCGTGCCGTTCTCTCGCCCGAGGATGACGGCCGTGCTCAGCGCATTGCCGAGCAGCAGGAGTATATTCTTGGCGAGGAGCGTCCCGTTCCCGTTCCTTTCTGGAAGCGCATGTGGATCGACTACGGCTACGGCGAAAGCGAGGAGGCCCTGAAGCGCAAGCCGATTCTGGGTAACATTGACGGAGAGGATGGACAGTGAAAAAAGGCAAAAGCAGATGTTTCAAACATATTTTCGCCTTGATCTTGATGGTATGAAATTTTGTTTCATTTAATAGAACGGTTTATGGGATCCATGGATGGGATTCTTTCTTTCTTCGCTGGCATTTGGAGCACGGCTTGTGTGTTTTCTTTTGTTGTTTTTGCATATCCTGACTCCCCCCTCGGCTTGTACATTAAAGGCGCTTTTATGTTTGTGTCAATGTTGATTTAGAAATGTACATTGTCAAGGAAACATTGTTTGATCTTGGTAGATTGGTAACTACCTTGAAATAGATACTGGTACATTGAGTCCTTTTTGTGTTTGTATACTTTCAGACATTTGAGTCAGTTGGAGTATATTGCAAGATCATCTCTCTCCCCGGTCTTTGTCTATGTTTGCACCTTTTTTTCTCATTCCACATGCCACATTCCATATTCAAATCCTTCTCGCTAGTGTGTCCATCGCTGCGTAGGTTATCGTCGAAGCTTGGATGTCACTTGCGGGAGATGAGTGCCATGTAATGGTCGACCTCCAATCAGTTCAGTTCAACTGGAAGACGGAAGACTCGGGCCACTTCTTGCTGGCCTTCTCAGCGTAAGCGGTCTTGTCACTGCCCCACTTGTTCAACAAGTCAATGGCAATAACAGCCTCGTCGATAGTGATCTCAGGAGCATCAAGGGTGGCAAGGAGCTCCTTCTCGCACTGCAACTTGGACTCTGGCTTCAAGAGGTGGCGTCCGGAGAGGGCGGCCTGTACGTGAGCGACATTCCCTTTGTTGGAGGAAAGGTAGGACTCGTTCCATTCCTCAAGCTTCTGAGACTTGGGGAGCAGCTTCTCGAACTCGGCGTTGACGGCCTCAGCAGCCTGCTCGGGGAGAGGCTCGGAAAGGTTGTCCAGGGCCTTGCGGAAGCGAAGCAATTGAAGGTGAAGAGTGGGGTTTGAGGGGTCAATAGCGTGAGCAGCGGAGAGGCATTTGACGGCAAGGAGGTGCTTGTCTGTGAGTTTGTTAATTTTCAGGTACTTAAGCCCAATCTGGATCATGGTGGTTAGAACTTACTCTTTCGGAGGTAGACCTCGAAACCAAGACATTGGGCCTCAATGTTTTTAGTGCCGAATTCGAGCAGTGGGGTCAGGAACTTCATGACGTCCTTCAGGGGGTCCTGGGTCTGGACCAAAGTGTTGCCCAGAGGGTCAGGGTCCTCCTTCTTTGTTTCGCCATCAACGCTCTTGGCGTTAGCAGCGGCGGCCTTTCTTGCCTCGCGCTTGTCAGATTCAATCTTCTCCAAACGTTGCTGCTCTTTCTTGGCCTTCTTGAGGGCCTTCTTTCGCTCATTCTCATCAGTAGAATCGAGTCCATTGGCACCACTGGGCATGGGTCCGTGGACAAGATCGGGCTGATCGTGGAGAAGCAAGTGGGCCTTGACAGCGCCAAGCGCGATTCTGGTGTAGAAGGGGTGTTCACGCAGGCGGTCTTCCCAGCGGACCATGTCCACGTAGGCCCTGATCATACCCTTGCGGAGAGAGAAGCTGTGGAAGTCGAACTGATCTTCTTGCCAGGTATCGAAGATGTTATAAACGGAGTGGAAGCGCTTCAGGGCAAGGCCAAGCTTCTTCTGTCGGAGGAATGCCTCGGCATCCTCGGTCAAGAACCAGGTGCACTGCATCTCGTGGAGATCGCCCAATGTGCCACCGACGGTCTCATTGCGAGTGAATTTGCTCATGAGATCCAGTCCCTTTTCATTTTCATTGTTGCGGAGCGCATACTTGGCAGCCTTGGTGTTGATGTGGCGATCCTTCTCGTCCAACAGGCGAGCCTTCTCCATCTCTTCTGCCGCTTTGGCCGAGTTGCCGTAGTGCTTCCAGATGCGCGCCTTGGTCATCTGATACTCCACAGCCTTGGGTGACTGTTCGATGGCCTTGTCAACATTCTCCATAGCCTTGGCGAGGTTGCGGCTGAGGTGGTAGTTATAGTGTTGAGCTAGGAAGTAGTAAGTGCATGACAAGAACTCGTTCTCGCCCTTGGACTCGGCGGAGCCATTGGACTCCGAGCTTGCCTGAGAGACGTAGCTTTCCACTAGTTCCTGTACAACTTCACGCTTGGTTGGGTTGGTATAGAGGTGCTTGATGTTGACGAATAATGAAGGAACGCCCTTTTTCAGCATGCGCTGCAGGTAGGCGTCCGCGGCCTGCTTGAATTCCTCGCCTTCTAGGAAGTCGAGGGGAATGCGACGAGCAGCGTCACAACGGGGGTTCTTCTGAACCCACTCATCGTACAGGGCCTTCAATGCCTTGTGATCGGTTTCCGGGATGGCCTTGGCCAGGATCAAACCATTATAATAAATCGAGTTGTCCGGGTTGCGCTCCAGGAGTGCTGTATAGGCCGCCTCGGCCTCGGCCTTGCGGTCCAGTCGCAAAAGATAATCCGCCTTCATCTCCATTACTGCGAGCACATCGGTACACCGGTACCCAACGGCCTCAAGATGCTCCAAAGCTCTCTCGAGGTTTCCAGACTCCGCGATGATCGAGTTCTTGTACAGAATAGCCTCTGAGTTTTCCATATCGGCGACAGGTGGTGTTGTGCCCTTCAATGTGTCCTCGTAAGTCGTCAAAACCTTTTCGGCTTCCTCGAAATCTCCGGCCAAGTGGTGGGCAATCGCGAGAGCGGTCCAGTTCTGACGAAATCCGGGGCGAGCTTGCAGCATGGCACTGCGGCTCTGAATGTATCCCTGGTAGTCCCGCATCTGCATCTGGAGCAGCGCGAGATCACGTTGAATGGGTTGCGATTCGGGCTCAAGGCGCAGAGCAAATCGGTAAGCCTTGATGGCCTCCTCGTAGTTCTTTTCTTGGCGGTACAGCAACCCATAGACGTGCCAGGTGATATGCGACTTCATGTCGTTTCGAAGAGCCTCCTTGGCGAGCGCAAAGGCCTCCTCCGATTGTCCGATCTGGCTCATGTTGAGAGCCTTCATTGCCTGGGTGTCACCATGGGTAGGGTTCTTGCGAAGAACCTGTTCTGCCGTTTTGATGCCTATTGAAGAGCGACGTGGTTAGACAGCAGCAAACTTAGGGCGGGAGGGGCGTACCTTTCTTGTACTGCTTCATCTCAAAGTGGCGAACCACTTGACGAAACAAGGACTGATCCTTGGAGTTCAATGGTTGCGGCATGGTGGGCGATGCTGATGGAGGACCTGTGTGCGAGGGTGGAAACGAAGTGTGCGGGGGACGACTTCTCCGAGTCCGACCTGGCAGAATGAACAGACCGATAAGAGATAGCCCTGCGTTTGTTCACCTTCGACTTTATAGAGGGACAAAATTGACAGAGAATTGACGGCATATACTTTTTATCTGCCTGTTGAATTTATTATAGCTAGTCAGTAGATCGTCACGTTTTTTTGGCATATAGCTTAAAGCATTATATCCAATATCCATTGCCTGAAAGTATAAGCTTACAAGGGAGTATTTTTGGAAAGCACATTTTGGAAAAAAATGTTTCTTTACATAGTCAGCGTCAAAAACTATGCCATATGATCATATGCTGAGTATAAGACCTGATTTACTTTCGTAATGAAGCACCGCCAGGGCCATCCATCCACCGTGGGCTATGCATTTTATACATGATTTGAACGGCAGAAGCCATGAAATTCATAGCTATAAAGTAATGTACAAGTGGAGATGAGACTTAGGTCTAGGTCGAGGGTTCAACAGACCATCTCGGGTGCAGTGAGATACGGACCTGCCATACCTATTTCTGACGATCATGGCGCCAACTGTCGAGAGCTTCCTGCCACGGCGTAGAGCCACTGCATTTTTCGGAAACCATGCCCCATGTCCGGGCTCGTATGATTTCTTCGATGGTGCGCTCATTTCGAATCAAATTTGCCAACGACTCGGTCCTTGCTTCGCGAGGGAAGAACCGACCAGAGTATGGGTCTAAGCGCTCATCAACCACTCGTTCCCGATCTTGCGCGGATTCCGTCTGTCGAAGGATCAGATCCGGATCATCCGGGTCGGGACTCGTAGCCACACCGGCGCAGTAGTTTAAGACATCTGATCTTGTTTGCCATGACGGAAATAGCACATTTTCCTTGAAGCCCTGGCAGGCGGCAGGGTCGATGGTTCTTCTGGATCGAGAGTCGGTCTGTCGCACTGCTGTTGATGACGGGTCAAAACCCTCCTTAGCTGGTGTGATCAACGCATTGATGTTCTGTGTTATCGAATCGTCGATCGTCGATCTCGAAAGTCGGAGAAAATCTGAGCAGATACGAAGATGTTAATCCATGTTGAGCGTGGGATATCGCTTCTAACGAACCTCTGAGTAGCCTCTCGTCGAAACAAAACCGAGGAGTGAGCGCCGGAGCCTCCGTTGATGAGACCTGTGACATTCTGCTGCGAGCTTCCTCCCCAGATTCTCGATTTGACTTGATCCAAAACCACTCCAGTTTGAAGACGATATTTTTTGATATATGTCAGAGTAACTTGTATAATCAAAGTCGCAATGTGTTCACAGAGCGTTGTCCGGTGTAATAGAAATGGATTGGCGACTTGTGACGGAGAGCATCGTCAGTCCAAGCTCGCCCAGAGGTCCACTGCATTAGGCCATTTTAGGTCTAGCGTATTATATGTTAATGCCTGAGGCAAAATACAGTTGTTGGAACTTGCTGTCATCCGTAACTTGCTCAGCCAATAACGGCATTCAAATCTCTCATTTATTACTTGCTATTTCTTGCTATTTATGCTATGCTCATTATTAGTAATCCGCTCATTCGGAGTTACTATAATTCCGGTTCTCAAGCCGTATTCATGAATGCAGCACTGACAACAGTGTTGGAACTTGCTGTCTTCCGTAACTTGCTCAGCCAATAAGGGCGTTGAAATCTCTGTCATTTATTACTTGTTAATTCTTGCTGTTTATGCTATGCTCATCATTAGTAATCCTCTTACTCGGAGTTACTATAATTCCGGTTCTCAAGCAGTATTCAGTATTCATGATTCAGCACTGACACAGCATATCTAGAAGCAGCCAGTTTAAACTGAGCTATCTGGCCAAATACTAGTAATAAAAGGCATACCAAGACGTTCTATATAAGTAGAGCTCTAAAATTAGGGTAAGTGTATTTGTGAGAGCTATACCAGATCTATGTCTAGACTTCATTCCTGGGAGCCCCAAAGACAAAGGAGCAAAAGACAAGAAAGTCCTATTGATCCAGAGCAGAAAAAAAGAAGTATACATACTATATTCAGTTTACATAGTCATCATGATCTAGTTTACATTCTGCTTTAACAACTGTATGGATGTACTTATCTGGCCAGGACAGCAAATCAACTCATCTTGCTTCTTTTTCTGTATGCCTGCATAAGCTTGAGCAATAACCAGCATAAAGAATGAGCAAAGAGCTAACCAATATTCAATAATGGATCCTCGAAATACATGAATGCAAATACTTGTTCGGTGCTTCGGGATCATTAACCGGAAGTCGGCCTTACAATCGGCATGCCGATACTGCCCCGGTAGAATCAATCGGAAATTGATAAAAGCTAATCATAACGTACTGTCTAATACTAGCAACATAAATTACCGAAAAATCGAATCCTAGGTTTCAAAAGAATAATTATGTACTCGAACACCGCAGGCTCTCGAGATATTAGTAAGCCTGTGATTGCGGCGCGTGAATTCGCGCCCTGTCAATTAAGACGCGACCCTTCTTATAGCATATACTGAACCATCGCATCAGCTGTTTACACCATAACGCCTTTCAGAAAAACCATTTGTACATGTCATTTCTCACATCTACAGTTATCTTTTCCATTTGAATTTCTACCCCAAGATGCCTGAGCTCGCGGAAATCCACCGCATCGTGCATTTCATTCGCCAACACTTGGTTGGGAAGACGCTGTCCAAAGTCCAAGCCCAAGATGACACGATTGTATTCGGAAAAGTCGGCACAAGTGCCTCTGAATTCCAACAAGCAATGCAAGGGAAGAAAATTGTGGGAGCCGGCCAGCAAGGGAAATATTTCTGGATTACAATGTCTTCACCACCACACGCCGTGATGCACTTCGGAATGGCTGGGTGGTTAAAGATCAAAGATGCCGACACATACTACTACAGAAGTGACAAGCCCGCTGATAAGGAATGGCCTCCTAAGTACTGGAAGTTCTTGATGGAGACCAGTGATGAGCTCAAAACCGAGGCTGCATTCGTTGATGCCCGTAGACTTGGTCGCATCAGGCTTGTTGATTGTCCGGCTGATGAGATTCGGAACTACACCCCACTGAAGGAGAATGGCCCTGATCCAGTTACCGATAAAGATATTGTCAATGAGGCTTGGTTGATGGAGAAGCTGAGGAAGAAGAAAGTGCCTATCAAAGCTCTTTTGCTGGATCAGGCTAATATTAGCGGAATTGGGAATTGGATGGGGTGAGTTATTCGGTTAAATGTGTCATTTTTATACTCATGCTAATATTCTTCAGTGATGAAATTCTGTATCATGCCAAGATACACCCAGAGCAATACAGCAATACTTTGAACGACGATCAAATCAAAGCGCTACACTCTTCTATCCACTATGTTTGCTCTACCTCAATTGGTGTATTGGCAGATTCAGAGAAGTTCCCTGATCACTGGCTTTTCAAACATCGGTGGGGCAAGGGAAAGAAGAACGCGCCAGCAGTCCTTCCAAACGGCGATAAAATCACTTTCCTTACAGTCGGAGGTCGGACCAGTGCCGTTGTTCCAGCTGTACAGAATAAGACCGGTGCCGTCGCCAAGGAAATCGACGAGGATGCTACAAATGGAACGCCAGCTACATCTGGACGTAAACGTGCTGCTCCGAAAAAGGAAGAGGGTTCAGAAGCAGAAGATGCTCCGAAGGGTAAGAAACGAGGGTCACTCAAGCAAAAGAGACCAGCCGTGAAGAAAGAGGAGGTTGAAGAGGAGGAGGAGGAGGAGGAGGAGACGAAACCAGCTACAGTGGGTAGAAGACGATCTACCCGTATGAAGTAAAAGAATTTACTTGTATGATACATGCACTTCTTTTCATGAAATCTGATTCAACTTGCCATTTTGTATACCATTGAGAGAAGGAGAACATATAGATCAAAACATTTGATCATTCTGAGTTTGTATTACGTTTAGATTACTTCAAAGCGTCTTGTTTACTTGTAGCAAGAGTAACCAAGTTCATGAAAAGTCATTAAGCAATCCACGCTAACTACTCGTAAATGCTCCTTCGTAAATGCTTCTTCGCAAAAGTGAATCAAAGTGAAGTAGCAATCAGTGTACAAAAATATAAATCGATCAACAAAACTCACTGGACAGCATCTTGATACATTTCCATGTCATGCAGAGTCTCGTAAAAGACTGGAAAGTTGCCATCTGTGTTGCCTGGATCAAAGATGGCGAAGACAATCAGCTCAAAGAATCCCTGAAACTCGTCCTCCCTGAGGATCTCTTTCCAACAATCAGCCGCATCTTGTCTAGGATGACCAAGCGCGCCACAGCCAAGGGCTCCCAGAACCAGGCGCTGATGGCGATTATGTGCTGCTGTGCGTAGGATGATGCGGATCTTATCTTTCATAAAGTTGCGATCAGTTACATTCTGATACTTCATGTCCGCAGTGATTAATGGGTGTTTTGGAGCAGCCATGCTAATGACGCTGACTACTGGGAGTGGGTCTAGTGCGTTCGGCCACATCCAGATATACCCTCGCTTCTCATTCTCCCGGAAGATTGAAACTTGAGGCGAGTAAATGCATTCCTTAGCTCCCATAGGGTATAGTCGGGGCAAGAGAGTTGCGCTGAGGGTGCTTCGGTAGCAAAGTTGCTCCTCCTGGGAAGGGTGGCCATCTAACCAGCCTCCGCCGATAATTCCAGCATTTGCAAAATTGAGAACACAGACTGGCATAGGATCATCATGTTCCATAATTTTGCGGGAGTTATGGAGCGCGATGGCAACATCATATGTATCTCCCTTTACGACCACCACCCGAGTAGGTAGATCGGAAAATTCTTCCATATCAGAGGTCAGAGGAGGAACCATGTCCGGGCTAACTTTGTAACCAAGCCTGCCAGCAGCACCCGCTGAGAGCAGGATTCTTGGAATTTCCCTTTTTGCATCCTTGGCTATCTGCGCCCTGCCCGTATTCCCGATGTTTGGTATATGCCGCAGCTTGGCTATACGGGAATTAACGCCTCCGACTTTGTGAGCAGTCGCAGGTTCCTTCTTACTTGGGGCGCCTCCTCTGGGACCAGGTTGGAAGTAGGAACTGGGTTTCCGCATTTCAATATCTGGTAAGGTGGCGGGGTAGACTGTGAGATCAAGGGGGCCTGAAATTGAGGCCTTCGAAAGATAGTCAGAAAGACGTCTGAGATTGGGTGAATTCTGCATTGAGACAGTCCATGAATCTTCTCCTCTCCTTCGACCGTAACTTCCACCTCGACCTCGCCAGCTAAAAGGTCTCAATTTCGGTGCGCGTGTCACTTGGCGATCTCGCTGCCCACTCGTGAATTTGCGCCTGTTGTTGAATTTCTGTACGCCGTTCCCGCGGCTTCGAACTCGATGGCTAGTATACCTGCTGATATTTGTGCTTGAGGACTTGCTACTCAAAGAATAGCTGTACTTGAGCTGAGGAGCTCGCAGTTGGATGCTTGTGTCGTCCATGCTCCATGTAATAAGGTTTAGATGAATGTGAAAGTATAGTGGGAAAGTATTGTATTGCGGACAAGGACGCAGAATCCTCTTTATAGAGATTTAAACCCATTTTATTGAAAGAACAAGTGACTCGAACAATGATATAACTGAACAATGAGATCAAAGAAGCTTGAAAGGAAAGCGACATTGTATACTTCGGAAATGGGCAGAACCGCGGCGGTGAGGCCCCAAGGTTATCTCCGATCTCGCCACCGATGACAAAGCGCGCAACGCCGTTGGCTCAATATTCGATGGTTAATAATGCGGTCTATTCTAATTTTGCTTGCTCACTTTCAATCTTTGATCCTGCACAAAGTTGCTCGTTCTCAAAATAGCGCATTTTTTCCTTCTTTTTTGTTCAAGATCTATCTTGCTCAAAGCGGTACCCCGCCACAATGAGCGCGATCCTTTCGGCAGACGATCTGAATGATTTCATTTCGCCGGGGGTCGCGTGTATCAAGCCAGTTGAGACACTTCCACAAAAAGACACAAAAAATTCGGAGGTAAGTTTCATTTCGCGCTGGTCCAACCCTTTCCTAGTGTATCTTGAGCGTATCTTGGCTAACCTTGAAGCATAGAACGCCTATGAAGTAACTACCGAAGACAAAGTTCAACCAGAAGAACTACCTCCCGCGCAGATTTCTCTGACTGACTGCCTTGCTTGCTCTGGCTGTGTTACATCCGCGGAGGCAGTCTTGATTTCCCTTCAGTCTCATACTGAGGTTCTTAACACGCTCGATGCATACCCGGAAATTCCTCTGACGCATGGACACAATGGAAAGGTGGCGAACAATGCCGGTGAATTTGGCGAGAGAAAGATTTTCGTGGCCAGTGTGAGCCCACAGGTTAGAGCAAGCTTGGCGACAACATATGGTATATCGGAGAAAGAGGCGGGGTACATGATCGACCAATTACTTAGTGGCCCGCAGGGCTTGCGGGGGGAGGCAAGAATGGCAGCGGCTTTACATGGGTTGTAGACACAAATGTCATGCGAGAGGCCGTCCTGGTTCTTACCGCAGATGAGGTGTCGGACTCGCTCATCTCGAGAGACTCGACCAGTCAATCGGATGACTCTCTTCCGAAGCGGCCCATCCTGTCATCCGCATGCCCTGGATGGATTTGCTATGCCGAGAAGACACATCCGTTTATACTTCCGCATCTGTCCCGACTCAAGTCACCGCAGGCTTTATCGGGAACGTTTCTCAAGACCGTCCTAAGCAAGTCTCTCGGGGTCCACCCCTCTCAAATCTGGCATTTGGCAGTTATGCCTTGCTTTGATAAGAAGCTGGAAGCTAGTCGAGAAGAGCTCACAGATGTGTCATGGCGAAACGGAGATGAAATAGGCTCTGACGCACAGCCTGTCCGTGACGTAGACTGTGTCATCACTGCCCGTGAGCTCCTATCTCTAGCTTCCGCTCGAGGATTCTCCCTGCCAAAGTTGCCCTTGCAAGCTTTGCCAGCATCCTTTACCCCGCCATTCCCCGAGAAAACACTCGAATCCTTCATTTCCTTCAAACTTTCTCGGACCGAACAATCTCTTGCTACGGGCACCTCTGGAGGCTATCTGCACCATGTTCTCATGAACTTCCAATCCCGCAACCCTGGCAGTGAACTTGTGGTCAATCGTGGGCGCAATGTTGACGTTGTAGAGTATGTTCTCATGTCCCAAGAAAACCAGCCGATCTTGAAGGCAGCTCGCTATTACGGCTTCCGAAATATCCAAAACCTTGTCCGGAAGCTCAAACCTGCGCGGGTGTCGAGACTTCCTGGTGCAAAGCCCGCCGTCAAACCCGCCGCAGGTCGGCGCCAGCCCATGTCACGCAATGCTGCCTCCACAGGCAGCTCTGGATCTGATTACGCCTATGTTGAAGTAATGGCCTGCCCAGGTGGTTGCACGAATGGCGGTGGTCAGATTCGAGTGGAGGACGCCAGAGAAGCCGTCGCCCCCACCCAAGATGAGGAAACAGGTGCGATTGTCAAGGCATCGCCCCACGAGCAGCGCGCATGGCTCGCGCGCGTTGATGAGGCATATTATTCCATGGAATCGGATTTTGAGCCCGAGGCGGAACCACAGTCGCAGCAGGTTTCAGTAGCTGGAAAGGAAGCTAAGATCCATGAAGGCCTACGTCGCTGGTCCCAATTCATGAATATCCCACTTTCTAAGCTCGTATACACTACATACCGCAAGGTTGAAAGTGACGTTGGCAAGGACCAAACGCCTGCTAATGATACGACTCGTGTCGTTGAACTAGCTGGCAAGATTGGTGGTGGTTGGTAAAACCTTATGTTTGCATTTTCTTGTATAGCATGGAGGTTATTTGATCTATGTTTATTTGCATGGCGTTGAAATTTTTCTCAAATTATGATTGCATATGCCCAGGGAAGATACCAGATTCTTACATTTGAGGATCATGGGCGACGATATATGAGGTTGGCTTTTGGAGTTTTGGCAGTTTATTACCAAGAAGCTAGCCTTGGTGATTGCAAATATCACAATAGCAGGTTTCAATTATAGAAATCTACTTCATCGAGGCTTTTCGTAATTCACAGAAAGAAAGACAAAAAAGAAATCGAATCTTCAAAGCAAGGCTATACTTCGGGTGCCTGGCAATGAAGTTGCCGATAGCAGTGCGAAACTGGCAGCCAGCGACCGACGGAGGGGCCGGAGCGGATAAACCGACGATCCGACTTGCCGCCGCTGCCAAGCGCATGGTTCGGGCCCGCATTCAGGACCGCTGGCGGAAGCAGTGGGATGCGGAGAGGACTGCCCAGCCGACAAAGCGCTTGGTAGAATGGCCGAATAAGAAGGTCCTACGTTTATACGAAGGACTGTCCAAACCCCGCTTATCGATCATAATATAGATGCGCTCAATGCGCATTACGTTGCGACACTTCTTGTACAAGATCAATATAGCGGATTCGGACAAATGCCCGTATGGAGAAGGCTCTTAGACCCCGAAGCACGTCTTGCTTTAATGCTAGACCTTTAGTGGTCTAAGAAGAGAGCTTTTTGATAAACTATTTTAGGTAGGGGTTCCTAACCCTACTAACTATAATACTTTAGTGTCAGACCCGCTAGCGATCCGCTACGTCGCCAAATTCATATATCAAACCGGCCTACTTGCTCAGTTTCAATATACTTAGTAGGAAGAGTCTAATAACGAATCTAGAGACCCTACTAAGGTTATAGAGCAGAGTCCCGAAGACGCTAGGTACTTACCACCGCTTGCTAATATAGCGTTTGAGGAAGGAGAGAGCCTTAGCTAGCTATTCGAATACACGGTACCGGAGCGGATCACAGCCTACGCCCGGCCCGACCAACAATAATCAGCAATTAAGGCTAAAGTAAGGATGTCGGAGAACGGGGTTTGATCTTGCTGCAGCAAGAATTGACTGTCATCGAGATCGAGAGGAGTTTATATAGGATGTGAGATAAGGACAGGGGAGGTGGATGGTGCATCCACGCATTCATTTTATACTCAGCGGCTTACAGCACTGAGACTCTCATTTGTATTGGGGTTTTTGGGTTCACGGTTTTGATTTACATGTAGGGCTGGTGCTCTCTCTCGCTTCGAGACCAGCCTATTTTTCTGTACTGGAGCATGATCAGGCGTACGGGACACGAGTTCTTGCTTCAACTGGAAAGAAGCGCCTGCATAGCTATTCGATACTAGATAGGCTGCAACAGGTTAATAGAACTTTGATTGATTGATTGATTGATTGAAGGCTATACTTCGTGCCCGCATGTCGAGCACGGGCCACATCGGTGACTAATCTGTACATTTTATATCTGACTAATCACCTAATATCCCGCCCCGAAAAGAAAAAGAATCCAAGTCTCACGATCCAGCACTCCATACTCGCACCTCACATCCTACCTCCTACGGGATTGTCAAATCGCAGCAAGCCGATATCCTCACACATTGCCCCACACATACACAAACGATGTCTCGCGAAGCTTACCAGGTCCCCTCGATGGGCGGCCAGAACGCCTTCGATACCCAGGCCGGATACGGCAGCGCCATGAACATCGACAGCCCCTCCGTCGTGTACCTCTGCGGCGAGTGCTCTGCCCGCGTCCCTCTCAAACGTGGCGACCAGATCCGCTGCAAGGACTGTGGTCACCGTGTGCTGTACAAGGAACGGACGAAGCGGTAAGCTTTTTCTTCTGCAGTCCTCGTTCACAAGTGCTTAAGCTGACATTCTTGCTTTTGATAGTATGGTCCAGTTCCAGGCTCGGTAAATGCTTTGCCTGTTCTCGATTTGAAGCGAATGGCCCTGGATGGGGGAAGTCTCAGGGACTGGTGCGGAGTTGGAGAAATTGGCCCGAGGATATCTTGATTTTGACGAATTATGCATTTGAATGGCGCATTGGGGTCTACTACATCAACGCAGACACTTGTTTTCCTTTTTTTGCTCTGCTCTTGGACTGCGAGGATGCGTTGCCCTGGCCGCGTTGTCCAACCAGGACATGGACTCGTAAATAAAACCGATCTAAGCTTTGTCGCTTAGAATCGACCAATGATCATTGCTTTCAGAGAAGAAGAAAAGATTATTTTCCATCAAACTCCTAAAATAAAACAGTTTTGAATACCCGAACATGAGGTAGATGCACTCCATACAAAAGCTGAACCGAAACCTGACCCGAAAGCTCCCCCAAATACAATCAAAACACTAAATCCGAAATGAATGGAAGGTTTTCAAAGCAAGTTGCTGACCTCAATGAACTGCTCCAGGCACTTCAAAGACTCGCCGCTCTCAATTGCCCAGCGGGCACGGCGGACACCTTCCTTCCAACGTCCGCCTCCAGGACCACGCTCGGTAATGACCTTGCCATCATCGCCAGGGCCCATGTTGCTAGTATTGGCTTCACAGACACCGGAGGTAACTAGGAGAGCTGCAACGTTCATGAAAACGAACTCCAGAATGGGGTCGCCCCGTGGAAGCTCGTTGCGGAGGATGCTCATGAGCTTGGCAGCGTTATCCTTAGGCATCTTGCGTCCGTACACAGAGGACAGAGGGTGACTAGGGAGACCGAAGTCTGACGGCGTAAGCTGGAAAGTATCGAGCTTCACCAGCGTACGAGGGTTGTGGTCTTCCTCGTCACTCGAATCATCTCCGTCATCTGACTCCTTGTAGGCAGGGTTGGGGTATTCAGAAAGTCTCCAGCAGTTGGTTGGACCGGCACAGCTAATCTCGTCCATGTCCTCTTGGCCACAGACAACGAGAGCCTTTTTCGCGCCACTTTGTCTGAGAGCTTCGACAAAAACAGGACCAAGACTCTGATAAGCTACACCGACGACACGAGCTTCGATTGCCCAGTCAATAGGGTTTGCCAAGGGACCCATAAGGTTAAAGATAGTTCGGAGACCAAGGCCGCGGCGAACCGGGTTGGCATGCATCATCCCAGGGTGGAAGTTGGGGGCAAAAAGGAACGAATAGTTAGTCTTCTCATACACCTTGTGCAGATTCTCGGCGTTTACGGCATCAATGTTGGGTGCAATAGGCACAATGGACTGGAGAACATCCGCAGATCCAGAGAACGAGGTCTGGGCACGGTTGCCATGTTTGGCGGTCATCAAGAGTGGCGATGCAACAATTGACGAGGTTGTAGAAATGTTGAAAGTAGAGTGAGAATCTCCGCCAGTTCCGACAATATCACACTGGACATCAAGTGAAGTTAGTTATTGCCGTCGGGTCAATAGTAACGAGGAGCAGGTAGTCATACCAATCCACCTTGATAGTTTCCTTCTTTTCTCCCACGAGCCTTGATAATCTTCTTCATAGCGCCCTTTTCGACCTGGCAAGCTGCATCTCGCATACCTTGAGAACATTTCGCAATTACCGCAGGATCCCGGTCTTTGCCGGTTGAGTGGAGCAAGGTCAAGAGTGCAGCAGTCTGAACATGAGACAGTCGATCCTCGAAGATCAATGCAAAAGCTGCAGCAATCTCATCCGCGCCGACCTCGGCAATCTTCTCTGCGCTTACTCGAAGGTCTGCTGTGGGGGGGTAGGCCAGTCGCTGAAGTAGCGGGGAGATTGAGATCGGATCGGGGCGCTTTGGTGCAGTTGGTTCAATGATCTCCATAATGAGAACTTGTGATTAATAGATATCCTCAAGGGAGTAACAGAAGTCCCAATATGTGTTGACAAAAGCAAACAATCTAATGAGTCAAAACCCCACCAAGAGCTGGATGTATGCACCCGGCAGAACAGCTCACCGCCATCGATCACGCTTTACCATATTGGGATTCGAAAAATATCACTACGCTGTGCAGTTCCCGAGGCTGTCTCGTCCAACATCACCTTTTTGACAACTGTTCAGGCATTGGGTGGTTCAATTGCCATTCAAATCCAATATATTCACAATGCCCCCTCGGTTAAGGCTCTCGTCGGTTCGACGCCAATTCCCTGTTTGCCAATATGAACTCCGCATCGCTAGGAGCGCAAGTACCGCGGCCCCAGCTGTTACGCCCGCAGCTCCCATTGACCAGATGAGACACTCGCCAGCTCCCATGTCCAGATTCCCTCCTAGCCAGCCACCTTCCCATCGCAACCCCGAATACCGCCGGTCGCAGCTCCTGCGGTCATACACCTCCCTCCTCCGCACGTCTCCTCTCATCGTGCTGTTCCAACACAACAACTTGAAGTCCATGGAATGGGCTGCCATTCGACGAGAACTCACCAATGCCTTGAAAAAGGTGGACGACAAGATCGCCGCCGAGGGCCGGACAGCTCCTCCTCTTGCTCCTTACATTAAAATCCAGACCATCCAGACCAGCATCTTCGAGGTGGCTCTGCGCATTGTCGATTACTTCAAGCCTAGCGAGGCCTCTCTGGCATCAGGACGCCCCCCAAGTGCCATTGACCCCGTCACGCAAACCTCCGCCGAGCTCCCTGCGGTTTCCGGCTCCAAGGACGACCCTGCCCTGACACACGATCTGTCGCGCACTGCCCACGCCGCAGTGAAGAACCTCAAGGGCAAGCACGACCTTTCGACTCTCCTTATCGGACCTGTTGCTGTTCTTTCCATCCCCAATGTTTCACCTGAGCACATGAAGGCCGCGCTGTCCATCCTCACCCCCAAGGAGGCCGGCTTCCCTGCTCCTACCCGCAAGGCTAACCCCGATTACCACGACCCTATCGTCCAGAACGGTCTCCGCAAGATCAACTTGCTCGCCGCTCGTGTCGATAACCAGGTCTTCGATATTGACCAGACCAAGTGGGTTGGCAGCATCGAGGGTGGCATGGATGGTCTCCGCTCCCAGCTTGTTACAGCCTTGCAGAGCATGAGCTCCAGCGTTGCCTCCACCCTGGAGGGAGCTGGAAAGAGCCTCTACTTCACCATGGAGAGTCGCCGCAGTGTTCTAGAAGAGGAGGAGAAGGGACCGGAAGGCGACAAGAGCGAGTCATCTTAATTTGGTCATGGTATCTTTGTGTCATTCCTGTATAATAGATCATATTCCTGCGTTTCATCAAGGCCCCATTTTCTGCTCTTGGATGAATGTATACTTGCGAGAAATTATTTTTGAAGAAATCGTATTTTCTGTCCAAACTACAAGAACCCATTTCCCATCGAACCCTAATATGTAAACGACCAAACCACGCATGAAAGTAACAATCCCTCCCAATGTATGTCCATAATCTACTGCTGTCTCAAACGCAGCTTGGCATTCATACCAACAATGCAACGCACAAGATCCCAATTCCCATCCAGACCAACCCAGTCCGTAACAAGAATACCAGTCGCGCAATCCTTATCCCCATCCCTCTTCCGTCGACAGAGATAATCCACAATAGCAGGGTTTACCTTTGCAGCAACCTTTTCAGGCCAAGTATTCGTCTTCCAGAAGTTACTAGCACTCAAGAAATTGATGTAGTAAGGGAACGCGCGTGTCGCATGCGCATCAGGCTGAACCCCAAACGGATAGCAACAGCAACTGGCCCGATCAACATGCTCGGAGACATACTTGATCTTCTGCTCGATACTCGGTTTCTCCATAACCTCATAGAAATCCTGAATACAGAGCTGGCCACTGGGGCACATTGCGTGTGCAGTGTTGTCTGCCCACGCCGCCGCATCGATTCCCCATCCATTACCACCATGCTCACCCTTCAGGTTCTCCGGCAGGTTAAACCGGCGCAGGAGGATGACCTTGCCGCGTGCTTCGCCAAGCGTCGGGATCTTGGGTCGCACCCACCATCGACTGTCGGGACGAGCGTAGTGGTCGTGCAAGATGCGTGAGAGCTGCTCGTCGGTTGCATTGCCGGGTCCTTCGCGCTTCACGGAGATGATGAGTGTCTCGGATGGGTTACGTTCCAGGAATTCGTTCACTTCGCGCATCAAATCGCGGAAGTACTTGTTTCCTGTTAGAGAGATGGGGAATACGCTGTGCACGAGAATGAGCTCGTCGCGGCCTGGGTCTTCTGGGCATTGGGGCTGCACGCGGATATCAAAGAAGCGAACGCCGTTCTCGAGTTGCTCGCGCGGGCTTACGGCCTGGCAGCGTACTGAAGGTGGTGCGATGTGGCAGGTTGGGGAGTTGTGTGTGCCTGGGATTGAGAGGGCTGAGGTGAGGGTGTCGTCGCGGAGTTCGCGCATCCAGGCATTGAGGTTTGCCGAGGAGAAGATTGCTAGGTGTGATTCCAGGGTTACGAACACGCCTGTGAACTGGAACTTGGGGTTCTCGCTTATGGCTTTCATGGTTGCTGATTCCTCTGTTGGGACCGGAGTTTGGATTTGATATCTTTGGCCTTCGACTTCGAAGATTAGACGCATGCGCTCTTTGTCCGAGTCAATGAAGGAACGGAGGTCTGTCTTCTTTGTTTCGAATGGCTCCAGGTAGATGTCCACGTCCTTCTCGTTGAAGGGACGGCTGTCATGGTTGATGACGGCAACGGATGCGTTGCGGGTTTGGTTGGTCAAGACCTGGGTCAGGTTGGAAGCCAGGGTGGTGAAGGCGCTGGCACCGAATGACTTTTCCTCTGCCTGGAAGCGCTCAATGCGCTTCAGGACAATTGGCGTGGAGGTGTTGTTGCGGAGGGTGAGGTGCTCGGCAACCATGGTGAATTGTGAATGATCTCAAGATCTCTTGATTGGGGAAGATCAGTTTGAATGAGAAGCCTCTGATCAATTGAATGTTGCCTGGGGAGAGATCGAAGTGGATTACCCCTCCATCTGTGATCAGCGGGCGATCTCCGATAGGAGAATTGTTGATCTTGGCGCACAACGCTGATTCGTGAGGAAGTCTAGAGGGCAGGCGGAGATTCTCCAGGCAGACGCCTTTTGGGAATAATTGGCGCATGTCGTACATTAGTTCAGCCCTGTTAGCTCTAGTCTCTAGTGACCTGAGAAGTTTCGATCCCCCTCGGGTTTGATGCCATACCGAAAACAAAAAAAAAAAAAAAAAAAAAAAGAAATCTGAAGAAACCAGCCTGATAATTGTTATCCATCGAGGGGTTTACTGGTTATTACATGTAAGAATTGGTGAAGTCATTGATTCAGATAAGGTTCTTGCCCGGAATCTGTACCAAAGATCGCATAATTTTTGATACGACGACAGAACTATATGCAGGAACCAAAAGTATCTACCGACTCGAATCAGTCAGGAACCATATTGTAAAAAGTCAAACAGTCCCAGAGCCAAAATAATATACTCTTTAGTAAGGAACCTGCTGGTGGAAGTAGTCCATGAGAAGCTCCACCTGCTGAGGCTTAGCAATGGGCACATTCTTGAACTGGTTACCAAGTTCCATAACAACCTGAGTACCATTGGCACTGTTAGGAGTCCAACGGGGCAACAAGCGACTTCCAGTGTAGGAACCGCCCTTGTTAGGGTTGAGAGTCTTCGCAAAGTTGGCCCAGTAGGCAGACATCCTCTCTTGGATCTCGTAATCGATCTTGGTGAAGGGGTAGGTCTCATCGTTGGCGTAGAGAGCGTTGAGGGCATACATGATCTCAGACTGATGGAAAGCACCCTGGCTCTGGCCCGGGGGTGCGTGGGTCCAGTAGTAGGTGTAAAAGTCCGAAGATGCAGCCTTGTACCAGTCTGTAGCATAGGCCCATGAGCCGACGAGAGAAGTATCGCGAGCAGCCGCATTCCAGGCATGAGAAGCGATGGTCTCGTTGTTGTAGCTTGGGTAGAGCTTGAAGTAGCGCTCCGAGAGGCTGCCGTACTTCAAGGTACAGTAGTACTTGTATTCTTCCGGGGTGTAGTCGGTTGTGGTAGAAGCACCAGATTCATCCTTGGTATTACCCGTGATGACGGGGACATCATTGGCAGGGCCATTCTTCAGAGTCTCGAGATATGTAGAGGGAAGTACGTAGCCGTCGAGAACGGGCTTGAAGATGAGAGGATAGCCGGCCGAGAGCGCGGTAACCCACCAGATGGAATTGTTTCCAACGCGGTCCGAGGCGCCAACAATCAACTCTTCCATAGAGAGGGTACGCATCTGCTCAATGGTCGAGACATTGTGAGCCTTGATGTAGCTCGCACCATTGGTGATGGCAGTAGACATGTTCACATAAGAGGTCGCCAGACCAGCGAGAAGGGTATCGTAAGGGTATCTGATGCCAGACTCAGAGATACCGCCATGGAAGTAGCCGGTGAAGAGAGGGCTGTTGACAGCATGGTAGACCTGAGAAGAGCCGAAAGATTGACCGGCAACGACGACACGGTCTGGGTCACCACCAAAGTTGGCAATGTTCTTCTGCACCCACTTGAGAACCTCGAGTTGGTCAAGAATACCGTAGTTGCCGGAAGTCTTGTGACCAAATGCCTCAAGGCCTTCCTCGTTGAGCTCGGGAGAAGCAAGGTAGCCGAATGCATCGTCTCGGCGGTTGAAGGTGATGAGAATGACATCCTTCAGAGCCATACCACCACCGTACCACCAGGTGTTCTTGCTAGTCTCATCGGAGCCCTGATTCCAAACCATGACTGGAAGCTTGTCACTTGCCGATTTGGCGTTGGTCCAGATGTTCAGACTGAGACAGTCCTCGCTGATATCAGAAGACGAGCTGGTAGGACAGGCAGGGCCGAAGTTCTTGGCCTGAAGAGTCTCATTCCATGACTCTCGAGGCTGTGGTGCCTTCCAGCGATTTTGATATCCAGTATCGGCGGCGAATGGGATGCCCAGGAAGGCAGCCACATTGGACTCAGTGCCGTTGAAGTATTTGTCGAGCGTGGTCTGGTTGAAGTACTCAAAACCCTCGACTGGGCCATAGCTGGTTTGGATGGTCTTGTCCCAAAGTTGAGCTTGAGTGACAGTGGCGCCCAGCGCCAGGGATGCAAGAGCCTTGGAAAGGAGTGGTGCCATTGTCAATCACAAAGGCAGGAGGATTTGAATGTAAAGGCCTGGGGAATGCTACCAGGTGTTTAGGGATGACCTCTTTATATAGTTTGTATATGGTACAATGTGCACAATATAATGACCGTTTAAACACCAAGTCACACTGAAGGATACATACACTTCGGGGCTTGCATAGTCGGCCTCAGTTTCTAAATCGGGCAAGTCGGCGATGATCTTCGGTTTAAACTCACGCCCCACCGGACACGCGGTCAGGTACTGGACATTGCCGCGACTTCCTGCAAGGCACCCTCCTTATTTGCAACTAAGTGGACCTGCAATTCAAGGGTAGCTCGGTCTGCATGGCTAAATTGAGCCCGAGTTTGGCGAGGCTAACACGTTATTCGTTCGGACTTAACATGATGACAGGGACGAGTCGCATCTGATAATCATTAATGTGTACCATCGGCAGTGGCTGCTTATTACATCATCTCATTATGCAACCCTTTATTTTATGACTTAGCTTTGATGGTGTCCTAAGTACGGCTTTTGCACGTACAGGATTTGACACGGTATGTATCAGTCAAGATCCTCCTGCCTAAACATCCATTCCTTCCAAACAGAACCCTATCTCAGAAAGAAGAAACAGGAGTAAAATATCGATTTTACAACGATGAGAAAGAAAAGATTCAAAGAGAAGACTCTATATTGATAGGACAGTGCTAAATGGACACCCCCAAGTGCTAAAGGGACATCCCACTCACTTTTTCATATATCAAACTAAGCAGAATAGCGGTAAGTCTAGTATTTCAATTTTAATTTTCAACATTGATTCATGACTATATAGCTATTGTTCCACATAAAAAGATAAGGTACTTCTGTTTTATGTGTAAGTCCCTACTGAAATTAAGTCACTCTTTCTGGTTATTCTAGTCCAAAGTAGGGAAAAGTATTTGTTTCAAAATTTCTACAAAAGCTAAGAAGTCTTACTATTCTATGTTGAGTTTTATTTAGGAGGAT
This sequence comes from Penicillium antarcticum, assembly GCF_028974205.1. Taxonomy (NCBI): domain Eukaryota; kingdom Fungi; phylum Ascomycota; class Eurotiomycetes; order Eurotiales; family Aspergillaceae; genus Penicillium; species Penicillium antarcticum. Next base: position 985,006 of record NW_026695306.1, on the reverse strand, counting down.
CCCTATAGCATATTTTAAATGTAATAAACTCTTAGGAAAATTGGCAAACTTCATATATTTTCACTATTTTCTAAAAACAATCAAGTTATACAATTATTAATTGATCTTGGAAAATGAAATACTAGGCTTAGCGCTAACATAGCTAGCCTGATAAAAAAGTGGGTGGTGTCCTTTTTAGCATGACCCTATTAATAACCTTTCATTGAGGAGGTTTCATCTTGGAAGAGTACAATTGACTTATGAGTTTCCGATGGGCGATTTTAAAGGCACTCATTGATGAGATCAACAGCTTGGGCTCAAGGTATCGGACATGTAATTCACCGTCCAGTGATCTAGAAAGAAGGCAAAACCTCATGTTCAACCTTTGGAAATTTCTCAGTGAACAACAACATCCTCATGTTGATGCAACGATACAAACTTGCAAGTTGAGAATGTTGGAACGAGTGGGTAATAGAACTTCTCGATCTTTTGCTCCTGATACAGAGAAACGAGAACTTTTCGAGTAGCTTAAGTTTCTTCTTCGGCCTTATAGAAAGGGATTTTAGGGAGCAGTTGATGGATGAGGTGAAAATCAACGATTTCATGAAAGAAGTGACGACCAATGAACCCTAAGCTTCGGTCAACCATAGCCAGTGCTCTCTTGGTGTATATCCAACTTTCTGCCCCATAATGGGGAACTGAGGGGTGAGTGTGGAGCAAATATGTAATGACGACTAGAAGTCAAGGTCAAGCAAGAAATTATAATGATACCATCAGCGTGATGTCTTACCAATCCAGTGATTGACCCACACATACGGCAGGAAATAGAAGAGCAGAACATTTCCCCAGCCTATTCTTTGGCCCACCAAAGCCAGGGGGTGCACCATGGTAGCAATACTGAGACCAGACACCACGACCTTAACCTTTTGCGAGGAAATAAAAAGGTTCCCCAGTGGATAGAGATGACTGGCAAAACTGCCCAAGCCAGCCTTGGTGGGAGGAATGCTGCCACTCCCCGCACTGATGTTGATGAGTAAATACATGAGAAACCCCAACAGCTGATGACCTGAAAGGCGCAGGGCAGTCATCAAGTGAGCATCTTCCCGAAGCTCATGAACGCCTTCAGCCTTTGGGGTCTTTAAGCTGTACTCCTCTTTCGTGGAAGGAACAAAAACGGTATGCTTTTCCATATGGCCAGTAGATCGATGGTGACAAGCGTGGTTAATCTTCCAAGAGAAGTAGGGGAAATGTAAAACAGAATGAAGAGCCTGGACAACAAGATTGTTGACCTTGCGAGGAGAGAAAAATGCATCATGGCCACATTCACGAACCAGAATCCAGAGGCCAACGCCTTACACATCCCTGGGAAAATCCGTACAGTAGTCAGGCTGCCACACGCATACCCGAATACGGAAGATGATAAAGGTATGAGGCAGGAATGACAAAAGTTAGAGCATAGGCAATGTCTCGAAATAACAGCATAGCTCGTAGCGAAGGCATGAAGCAAGATTCAAGGATAGCCTTTTCCAGACCCTTTAGGCTTTCCTGTTTTTGTTGAGCCTTATCCTGGATGTAGCGCGATAAACTGGCAAGCTCATTTTCTTCAAGAGATATCTATTTGCTTCCGTGCTGTTGGAAGCCTTACATTCACATCGTACGGTGATTTGCTGCGCCGGTTCTTGTTGCTTTGAACCTTTCTTAGATCGTGCGCTAAAGGAGTTTCCAGCAAAATATTAATTCAAGAACATCAGTATTAGTCATCTTATTTATATAGGCTGGTTCTTCTGACTTCAAAATTACGTATCTAGGGATACTGAACGCTCCCATGTTGGCAGTTCTACCATATCCCCAATGATCAACAAGATGCGAAATGCACTCGAAGATGGTGGGTGACACATAAAGATAGTGGGTGTGTGCTAGATGACGAATTGAAAAAAAAAAGAGGATTGAATATCAGTGCATGAAGCCAGACTTGAATACGACGCTAGGTGTTCCAGTGTATCTTTTCTTTTTTCGGATTTATATGCGTCAGGGAATATAAGCCCGATATCTTTGTTACTCAAGATAGCCAAAAACCTTAGATAGTCAACCTGCATCAAGAATTTCGCGTGTATGCCGCCTTTAGTATGAATGATGCAGATCGCCAGTTCACGCATTAGCGTGTGCCACATGAACCACTGCCAAAAAAAGTGCTATGCAGCCTATTTCTTCACCGAGCTTACAAAGGTAGACAAGATTGATCATGTTGGTCGACGTCTCAATTTTTATTTGATCGGACGATTTAGTCGCATCTTCGTCAATCTTTTTCTTTCCTTTTTTTCCCAAACAGACTTGGACATCAATAGAGACACCGATGCAGATGCAAGGTGCTGTATATGCAACATATATGATTGTACATTCAAATTCTTGTGATTATCATTATATTCAGTAGACTTGGGCATCAAGCTAAGATAAGACATGCATTTGACTTGGCTTCAAGGAGTAAGCGTTGCTTACATTTTGAGTGATTCCAAATGAGCCGACTCGCGTAATTTGATGGTTAAAATGCCAAAATTTGCGATTCTAACACAGTGTTGTGTAGTCTTTGTCAACCATAGCTATTCTGTATATTCTATATTGTGCCTCTCCTTGCTCAATTTGTATCCCGCAAGTCTTTCAACCAAAATCCCGAGTCTATCTCAGTTTCCATAGAGAGCTCTTCGCTGAATTAAACTGTCACAACTCTCACGGGTTATCTAGTAAGAGCTACCCAACTTCCAAGTTCCATATAGCAACATGCATACGCTCAAAGCGATTGAAAGGTCCTCAAGTTTCGCGAAGTGCGAGACGATGTTACTTCGATAAGCCAATCGCAGCCCTAAGCATGCAATGATCACCCGTCCGATGGCGTTGTACGCGAAAAGCATACCGTCGGAGGCCAGAAGCCCGAACCGGTGAGGGAGAAGAAGCCGAATCATCCGATATTGATAATCTCTCTGCATGTTTGCACATAGGCGGCGATACACAAATCGATCCACAAAAGTCAGTTCGGTGGATTTTGACTTCCGGAGCCAGGTGATCAGCCATTTTCTACTTCTGTGTCCCCACGTGAGAGAGATTTCTGGTGCAGAAGTGGCTGAATCGGCACACGCAAGGAGTTGCTCTATAAGGGGCCTATCAGAAACCCAGAGAGAGTTGGATGAGTTATCCGCTGGAACTGGCGAGGGTTGAATCTGAGCATCAAAACCTTGTGCTGCATTAGTGTGGCCCAATATAGCGATGTAAACACCCGGAGTCAGAACTTGAATAGTGAGTTTCTGCATCTCTGTCGTCTCTGACTTTGCCGATATGGAATAAAACTCCTCGGGGCACAGAGTAGGAGAAGCAGAGGGCTTGTAGGTGATCTGCAATGGGAATGGAGTATTTGCTGCAAGAAAAGAGATATACATGCGAAAGTAAGACTCGAAAGATCTAACCGTGAATGTTAATCTCAATGGTAAGTGACTGCGTGAGACGTCACTTGGCCACCAACCTTTCAACTTCTGTCCCGATACGAGAAATGTTCTCTTTTCTGACCTCTGGCTTCTGCAGATAAGTTAGGTTGCCGCGGGACCAAACACGAAACGCCTGGTGAAGAATCCGGAATTTTGTTAACGCTCCGACAAAGCACCATCCCGCAAGGAATTTGATAAGCTTCCCGGCTGAATCAGATAGCGGATCAATTGGCTGTCCCCAGGAGAATACTCGACTGATCAATTTTGGCTTTCCGTCCGGAGAGAAGAGTGTCGAGTTGGTATTGAAAGGCCCCTTGTTGCCCGAGACAGAATTGCATGGATCATCGCAACTAGTGACCAGGTAGCCTTCTACCTTTTCAAAGGGAGAAATGAACATGTCCTTGTCCCATTTTGCTTTATAAGTCTTGAATTTGGACCTTGATTGAAGGAAGTTCATTGACTGCGGTCCTTCATTGGTGGTAGCTATGGCGCTGTCCACGTTGTCTGGTTCCTCACGCTGCTCGATCTCTTGGCCAAAAGGACTGAAGCGGAAGAAGACCAGCTTCTTTTCCCCAAAAGAGTTATTGATCTCCAACACCATAGCATCAAGTGCCCTACTATCTGAATACAGGAAAAACCAGGAGACTGTATTCTTGGTAGACCACAAAAAGTGTGGCGTGCTGATCATATATGCATATGGCCATTGGATTGGGTTCTCGCCCTGTATGCAAGATCAGAAACCCCTCTCACTCTTATTTTGGCAGGAAACTGGAAAAGGTGGATCATACCTTGGATTGTAGGAACGCGTGAAGCTTTCCCTCTAGACCCCTTGGATTGTCCCCGTGATCCAGGTAGTACCGATGATCTATCGTGAACCAGCAGCTGCGAGAGGCGCTTTGCGTTACCACTCCACCCTCGTCTGACCGGGTTTCATCTATCGATAGCACAGATCCGATATGCCCGCTAAGCCCCACCGGTATGCCAACAACAAAATAGCTATACCAATAGTTATATCTTTCAGGAAACATACGAGAATGGGACAGTTTGGTTGGAAAGAGAAGAGGTCGGCCAATGAAGTCGTTTGCTTTGCCGCCGTTTTGATCACCCATGAGGACCAACTGGCGTCGGAAATAGGCTGCCATGAGCATCCAGGCTGATCCAGCTCCTAAGATCGCCAACATGCTCAAAGAAAACATGGCCAGACTAACCTTGGTCCAATCAATCTGAGAATTGTTCAAAATTAATGTACCGACGAGGAGGTAACAGAAAGATTTGACCCATGGCTGGCGAAGCGTATGAGGTAATAGCAGGAAGCCCATAATGCTTCCAACACCCAAAGTTGCTGCGTTGTTGGATTTGGAAAACATGTTGGAGAATAGTACGGCAGATTTTCTCCAAAAGAGTAGTTAAGGGTGTGATAATCAAGGTGCCAAATGGCTCACCTATTAGTATAATATATAACAGTGGATTCTTGAACAACACTTCAACTTGGATCTGATTCATACATTTCGCCACGTAGCCACTTACTGGAAATGATATGATACATAAAAAATCGTCGGTATCACACAGCATTCAGTTTGGAGACATGCATGCACAATGGAGGGTGGGACCCACCTTATCAGAATATAGGAAAGTATACAACACAACATGGCCCTGACTCATGCATCAAATCATATGTAGATTCCTTGGAAGCACGAGATGTATGTGCTATCCACATTCTCATCCCGCGTTTACTTTGGAAACATACGTGCATAATCAAGGGTAGGACAATGGGATGGCATACTCTGACCACTGGAGAACATTGGCCAGAGAAGAGGGAAACGGGAAATCCAAATATTGATTTGGAGGCAAAAATTCCGCATTGATCCTCACCGGGTAATGATCTATCGCCCATCCCTGATTGGAGAAGGGAGGGCCAAGTGTGAATATGGAAAGCTATATTAGCAGAGTTGGCACCAACACTGAAAGGAAATCTATCTACCAAGCAACGTTACTCAATTTTCCAACTTATAGTCCATTTTTAAATTTGTTGGCTCTCTCAACATGGAATCTACGTCTTTACCGTTTGTTAAAATCATGGTAATTGGCGGTGGCTTCTCTGGGCTGGCAATGGGGTGCCAGCTGAAGACAAAACTTAACTGCGATGACTTTGTCATCTACGACCGAGCTGCTAAAGGTGGCGGTACTTGGTGGGCAAATCAGTGTGAGTAGTCTCTGCGCTCAATCTTTTGGCTCCAGTCCTTCCTAAGCTATTCCCAGATCCTGGATGTGGGGTGGACATTCCCGCTGTCTTTTATAGCCTGTCGTTTGCTCCCAACCCGAACTTCACGAAAGCTTTTCCAAAACAGAAAGAAATATTAAACTATTTCAATAGTGTGGCTGATCACTTTGATGTCGCCCGACACTTTGTGTGTCACGTTGATTGGGAAGAAGCACATTGGCAGGAGGCTTCCAGCACCTGGCTAGTTAAACTGAAAGACCTTTCTACCGGGAAAATCTTTCAGCAGCAATGCTCCTTGCTTGTATCAGCTGTTGGTGGGCTTACAGTTCCTAACAAGTTCCAGTTGGATGGCATTGAAAGATTCGAGGGAGACATCATTCATACAGCGAAGTGGAAGAATGATCTTTCTATGAAAAACAAGAATGTAGTGGTGATTGGCAACGGCTGTAAGTCAAGCTATTCATTCAAATCTCGCGTTTGATATTAACTCAATCTTCTGCAATATAGCTTCAGCGTCACAACTGATCCCAAACATTGCGCAAGATGCAAAGTCCATCACACAATTTATTCGTGTAGGGCCTCGTTCCCTTCTACCCTCTTGTTGGTCTCCTCGGCTGAAAGATAATAGACACCGCAGCATTATATGCCGAGTCAAGACATGCCGATACCTCAAATCTGGATGACGCTCTTCCAGTACGCTCCAATCATTCTCCAAATACTGCGGGCCATCGTGTTCTTGTATCTAGAAACCTCTGGCCCTCAATTTAACCTCACCAAAGATGGGGCCAAACGAAGACAATCCGCACATGAGAGAAGTGTTCACTATGTTCAGTCAACGGCACCAGGTGAGCCCCACGTGTTGTCCCATGCCAACAGTTGTCTCACAATTTCACTAGAGAAGTACTGGGAATTACTGATACCCAAGTTCGACCTTGGATGCAAGGTACGTATTCACTGATACTGCCCTTGTTATAATATAGTTCTTTTGCTGAATTTTGGTTCCAGCGGAGGGTATTTGACAACGACAAGTACATTGCCATTTTGAATCGGGAGAATGTTCATCTGACAGATGATCCCGTTGTCTCACTCCAGCGAGAATCAGTTCTCACGAAGTCCGGGCAGATACACCCCGCCGATATCATTGTAAGCATACAATATATATACCCATGTTCTACGTTAGGATGCTGATAAGATTCCACATTCAAGGTGTTAGCCACAGGCTTCGCCCTCGCGCAATACGACAGCAAGTTGATAGGCCGAAACGGACTCAGTCGTGCGCAGCATAGGGAGAAATATGGAACCTTTGAAGCCTTTAAAACGGTAGCTATGGCTGGATTCCCAAATTTCTTTTACATTCTGGGCCCTCACTCTGGGCGGGGGCACACATCGACACTCCTTGCAGTTGAAAAGTAAGTCAATTGAAAGATGCCTCAAGCGGGTCGAGTCAGAGTAAAACTAACAAATACAGTTTTATCGATCTCATCATCCAAGTAGCAAAGCCTGTCATTCATAATCAAGCCTCTTACGTTGAAGTGAAGGAATCCAGTGAGCGGCAGTATCATCAACAGATTCACGCTGCTATAGGCAAGACTGTTTTCAGCGACCAGTGCAGCAGTGTAAGTTTCAATACCTATCCGTGTAGTATTTGTGGTTGGTGCAGGTACTAATGATGGTTTAGTGGTACATTGACAAGAAGACGGGAAAGAATTGGTTCTCATATCCTTGGAGTTCTTTCACGATGTGGTACTCAACTCACCTTGGTGATAATACTGATTGGGTCTATCAGGTAAGCGTATCGCTGACAGTCAACCTAATCTACGTTCTGGATCTTAGCTGATTGTCGGATTTAAAAATAACACAGTTCAAAGAGCGACCAAGGCTGCCCGTGAACAGTAGTTTGGCTCTCGGGGTATCAACGCTCATAGGCATACTTGTGATTGGAATCATGCTGTTTTTCCCTGTAGAGGAAAAAGCGAAATATGTGTATTTGATGGGAAGACTGAGTTAGATAGTCCTGATAAAGCACTTGAAAGACAGAAAATAGAATGCCATTAGCCATAACACGGCGGGGAAATATGATAAACTAAGAACTTGCCGTTAACGGTAGACTCGTTTGAAGTGTAGCGAAACATACCATTCAAACGACAACCCCGAAATCAACTTGTCAAAGGACTCAAAAAGGCGAGCAGTCCCGCTTTCTTGAATCCAATGGACTGGCAGTAGGTCTATTCCGCTTGATGATATATATACCTCCAGCGAGGAAGAGTGATTCCCGCTGGTGAGATTTGCGCCACTCGTCTACCTGTCTCTAGTCTTCATATACGCGGAACAGATGACCTCCCTGCAGTTCAAGATACCTGCTTGTTGGTCCAATTTTTGTACCTCGGGAAAACAATGGGTTTTGGGGTATACTGCTGGAAATGATATTCCGCGGGCAGGACCCGAGCTGCGTCAAATGATCTCGGCTACGGAATGGCTCATTGCACAGAGCGAGCTGCCGACATATTGAAACACGCTGTCTTTTTTCCAACATTATGTTGCTGTGCACTCAATTGGATTGAAATATACTATGTCTAGGAGTTATGATGAGGGTCACTTGAATACTTGCCCACTAGTCAATCTACCCCATCAATCACAATGATATCCTGTAGATCCTCGCTAGCCTCGGACACTGTGGAATCTACCGAGTCGATCGGGAGGTTTTCTGTAATAAATGACCGGATAGCAGCCAGAGGCACTCCATGACGCATCGTCGTGGTATCGTCCCATGAGGAATGTAGACCCAGCAAGGCACCGTCCGACCTTCGTAGAAGCGGTGCGCCAGAATGGCCCCAGTAAGTCCAGGCGGTGTGTTTGAGAGTACCAATCTCTGAGTTATCCTGCGGATCTGCACCAGCTAACATGCCACATATTCGACCCTCAGAGAGTTCAAATAAATCATAAGCAGTCTTGCGCAGAGAGACTGACTCAAGATCGTCTGCGCCCGGTTGCCCGATACAAAATATTGGAGAGGAGAAAGACATTGATTTAGCGATAGGAACATAGGAGAAAATAGGGGCTACCGGGCCTCTGCATAGCTCATCTAGGATCTCGATTTGAACAATTTTAGCCAGAGCCAGATCACGGCGTTCATCCCACGCCCGACATTCGACCTGAACCGCGAGTCCATTGTAATAGAGTAGCCACTTTAGACGCTCTGAATTCCATTCTTCAGAGGTCTCGCCAAAACAGTGCGCACAAGTCAGAATCCAGCCGCGCGACTCGATACATACGGCGGTGCCAGCTTCGTGCTGAGCAAAGATCAGCGTGGATGCCAGTGCTCGTGATGCTTGGCGGCTAATTTCCAAGGTAGCTCTTGCGGTCAGAAAAGCCGATTTCCGCAGTCGATTCTGCTTTTTGCGCAAAATCCGAAGATCGCCCTCGTCCAGCCCTGGCAGATGTGACCTGACGATGGCTTGCTCGGGAGGGGTCGACGCGGACGCGACGAAACGGACCGGCTCATAGATTCCATTCTGGGGACGAGGCCTATCCAGCTCAGATGCTGAGGTCTCCTTACGGGCCGATCGCAACTGTCGAGGCATCATTTATCCCTCGCCGTCGATCCTGGTGTGTTTGTCCATCGCGATGGACCCTTGGCGAGACTAATTTCTGACTAAGCATGCCCTAATTTTCCAGACGTTTCCACCCCACCTATAATTCTGATTGACCGAGGACACCTAAGTCTTACTGTGTAATCCTTAAACTATGGAATATTAGTTAGTGTATATGAAATATGGCCCATAATAGCACACAAATCGGGGGGAGAAAACGAAGGGCTATTGATAGCAAGGAGCCTAACTTAGTGGAGTCCTTGAATTTGACGAAATCAAGTCTAATAACTATACCGCACCTCGTTGAATCAGGTCTCGGCCCGCAGGACTACTGTATCGGGCCCGGTGGATCCGGAGCGAGCGATCCGATATCTAAGTGGGGCGCAGGGTCCGGGGAGACAGATGAAAATGAAACACGAGTGTTAATTGAGAATGAACTACCAGGGGTAACATCCGTCTTTGTGAACAAATTTGCCGACATCCTCATCCCTCTGTCCCTCTATAATCTCCAACAGTGCGTTCGCTGATACCATGGGATCGCCGGCATTACCTTGAGCAGTCACCGCGTCTTCAGAGGCACCCCTCAGGTTCGATCGCACAAGTCCCGGGCAAAACGCAAAAACGCGGACAGTCTGGTCTTTGAGTCGTTTGTGCATTTGAATGGTCATCATATTCAATGCAGCCTTGCTCATCCGGTATTCATCCCACGTCTCGGCGCTTTTCACGTTCTTCGGATCGGATGCAAGTGCTAGCGAGCCCAGTGCACTTGAGATTTGAATGAGATATGGCTGTTTGGACTTCAGCAGAAGGGGAATGAAAGCTTCTGTAGCAAGCATCGCGCCGAAGACGTTCGTTGAGAATATTTTCCCGATTTTATCCCGTCCGGAAGCATCTGTGGAAAGTGAGCCTGCATTACTGATAAAAACATCGATTCGGCCAAACTTGTTCGAAACGCTTTCGACAGCCTTGGAGATTGAGGTATCATTTTCAACATCCAGTTGGACAACAGAAAGTGCTCCTTTCATGGCGGTAGCTTCAAGCTGGGAACATGCCTCATGTCCCTTGGAAAGATTTCGGCAGGCCATTATTACATGATAGCCTGGCTGGAATGCAATGGTCTTTGTCGTTGCATACCCAATGCCTTGATTGGCACCTATGTGGAGTGAGAACTATGAAATTACCTGAAGTAACAGAGACCTTACCAGTGATGAGAACAATGGTTGATTCAGACATTGTACTAATAATCTGATGTAGTCAAACCCAATTGAATTCAAGACTTGACCGACATGCAATCACGAATTTATTGCAGTAGAACAGTCCGCCGGTTTTATAATACGTCATATGAATTGACCAAGCTTTCATTTCCCGCCTCCAATCAACGGGATGCACGGAGATAACCGGTTTGGGACGATCGGTTTTAGTTCGGAGACCGAAGGCAGACAACGAGCATGCAACCCAAGGTAAAACTTCATATCGGATTAATACAGCAATTCCGAAAATACTTGTGCAACATGATATCTTGTCTATCTATTCTCGGTCTCCGATAAAGCCCGCCTTTCGCCCCCGGGTCATGCGTGTCCAAATAGACATCGCCGTCGAGTAGAGAACCAATAGCAAATCTGAAGCTTCGATCCCCTGTGGGTTCCCGAGGCTCGGAGAGTTACCGCCAAATCCCCTCACTCATTTTAAATATGCCCCAATTCCTACGTCAGTGACTGTTCCCCTTCAATCTTCTCAAAGCCATAATCCAAACAATTCCACTGCAAAGGAAATGACATCCACGATCAAGAATGTGGCTCTTGCTGGGGTATGTATCCAAAAGGAGACTCAATGCACAGCCTAGATTAACAACCCATTAGGCTAGTGGGAATGTCGGAGCTCGAGTACTCGATGCATTGCTAGATCTGAAGTTCAATGTAACGGTGCTTGCTCGCAGTTCTAAGCCCTTCCCCGCTGCTGCTAGCGTTAAAATTGTTGACTTCACTTCTGTGGAGTCATTGTCTGCTGCTATAGCCGGACAGGACGCAGTGATTGATACCACTTTCTCGCCCGAGATCGACACGCCACTCCGACTTGTTAAAGCGGCAGCCAATGCTGGCGTTTATCGCTTGTCCGTGAGCCCAAAGATTTGATCGCAACTCATGATTGACTAACTTTTGATTTAGTATAACCAGTGACTTTGGCCTCGATCCTGAAATCCCAGGCGTTCACAACATGCCTGTTTTTGGTCGAAAGAAGGTTTCTTATGAGGCCGTCAAGAAACAAGCAGCTGAAAACCGCTTGACTTACACTCTGGTAGCAAATGGTGCTTTCCTTGACTGGGGTCTCTCCACTGGCTTTTCCGGTTTGAACTTCAAAGAAAAGTCTGCTTGGATCTTTGGTGATGGAAATAATGTTGTTCCATGGACGACATTGGAGGATGTTGGAAAAGCAACTGCAAACGTGCTTTTACATCCCGAAGAAACTCGGAACCGCCCTGTTTATATTCACTCCGTGTTCATGTCGCACAATGAACTATTCGATACCGCAAAACAGGCTTTGGGCAGTGAGGAGTGGACAACTACGTATAATGACATGGAACCTCTTTTGCAGAAGGCGTTGTCGGATCTTCAGACCGGCAACATTAGTGATTCCACTTTTGTGGTACAAATCCAATACTGTCTGGCCACTGAAGCCCTTGCCCACCCCTGGGAAAGGGATGATAATCCCCTTTTGGGTCTGGAAGAATGGAAGCTGGGGAAGGTGCAAGACCTGATCAAGACGATCGCCCAAAAGGCAGAGTAAATGAATCGTTTGCTCAATTTAAAGATACAGAGTAATACTCCATGTCAAAATTCCGAACAATAGATTGGGAATTAATTCACTATAGTACCAAATCGTCTCCTGGGGAGCCTTACGCCCCCATTAGCGATCGAGTGGTTTTTAATTGTTCCAATGAACTACTATCAAGCCTCAATCCAGATTGCCTTTGCCAAGCTGAGCAATAGCACCAGTCTTCTCCACAATGAAGATTAGTTATTTCTTCCAAGGTTTCAGTAATCCTCTTTGGATGAGAGCTTCACAGTCTGTTCTCTCCTTCGCAAATTTATATTATATACGTATATTCAAATACAAAAATCCTCATGCAACCCTTATCCCTCTATTTATGGATGCAGTACTTGAGATACACCATATGGAAGGAGAGCTGAGTCTGAGGTCCCATATGCCGGTAACAATGCGATACTTGCCGAAGGGAAACTCTTCTTTGGGCCGAAGTGCACAATCGCCAGATATGATTAGGATTTGGGACACTCGATGGCTGTTTATCGATGCGAAAGGGCTTCTCAAGAAGTGAGTTATCGGGAGTCATTAGCTTTTGAGCTGGATAATTTTGACAATATATTAGACTCATGCCGATGATCGAGTTTGGCACTACGGCTGCCAGTCTGACCCTCGTCCATCAAAGCTTAAAAACAATTTTCGAAGAGCGGCCGAAGCGGCTGAAGCTCAAGCCAGAGCAAAAAGTTGCCAAAGAAGAGTTCGGGCTCTTTTGGATCCACCCCTTCTGGGTCTGAGCACTAAGCAGAATGGAGAAGAAAATGATTGGCGATTTTCCAATTGCGAATACGGGCTAATTGACCGAGGGAGACCCGGGGTTGACTGTAAACTTGGAGCTGGGTTAGACACGGCAGGATAACTGTCTAGGTGGATATCCGTAGGCCTTGGACTTCCAAGGTTCTCCAAATTTGCAATTCTTTCTCTAAATTTTCCATTTGAGTACCCAATTAACCTCATGTAGTATCTTCACTATTAGAGCGACAATGAAGTGTACATTTCATATTTTACTGCTCATTAAATGTGGCTAGATATCCCGTAACGTCAGTATACTTCGGAATGCGGGGAGATCACGTGGGTAGCATCGGTTAGCATCGGCGGGCAGAACGCTCGATTGAATAAAGGGACTCGATGCTCTTGCTCCTGTAATTTCTCAACATCTTTCCTACCTCCTGTGTGTTCCATTCTACACCCCGGCTCTTTGAGAATGAGCTTCCGGCGCAGTGGGGGAATTCTCCCCCGCAACTTTCGGCCTTGTCTACCCCAGAATCACCTCCGCATTCGCTCCACCCTACCGCCGCTGTTGTCTCGGAGGTTCCATGCCAGCTCGCTGTTATGGGGGATTAAGTCACAAGTGTTGAAGGATGTTGGTGAAGGTATGGAGCACTTGGGACCTGTCTCATGCCTCAATTTAGATTGCTTATCGTTGCTAGGTATCACCGAGGTCCAGATCATTCAGTGGTATGTGGAGGAGGGGGCACATATTGAAGAGTGGAAGCCTCTATGTCAGTATCAGTCTGATAAGGCTGTTGATGATGTGAGTTGTTTCAGTGTCAATTGTCTACTACTGTGGTAGTTAACAAGCATAGATTACATCGAGATATGAGGGTGTTATTAAGAAGCTTCATTTTGAAGCTGATGACACAGTACCCACGGGGAGAGTATGTCACACATTTCAAATTGCATACCTATGTGACTATCTGGCTAATAAAATCGTCAGGCACTCTGTGATATTGAAGTCGAAGATGGAAAATACCCCGACGATAACCCTCCGCACGAGCCTAGTGCGGATCCACCAGCCCCAGATCTCGCTGTAGCTGCAACCCAAGCAGCTGAATCCTCCCATATAGCTCCTCCGCCCATAATCTCGGAGGTAGAGGTAGCACCCAAATCAAAGCACGCAAGCCTCGCCGTGCCAGCAGTACGCGGCCTACTGAAAAGCCATGGCGTGGACATCATCCAAGTAAACGGAACCGGCAAAGACGGCCGAGTAATGAAACAAGATGTGCTTGACTTCGTCGCAGAAAGAGACTCACCGGTTGGGACAGCCCAAATCCCTCTCCAAGCCTCTGTGTCACCAGACACAAGACAAATAGAGTCAATTTCCAACCTGACTCCGATCCAATCACAAATGTTCAAGACAATGACCCGATCCCTGAACACCCCTCACTTCCTCTACGCAGACGAACTTAAAGTCAACGACATCACAGCCATGCGCAAGAAACTCGCCGGCGACTCCCGCGACCCCCAGAAAATAACTTTCCTCCCCTTCGTTGTTAAGGCCGTCTCCTTGGCTCTTGCAGATTATCCAATACTCAACGCAAAGGTCGATGTCAGCGATCCTAGCAAGCCAAAGCTAGTTATGCGCGCTAAGCACAATATCGGCATTGCAATGGATACTCCGAATGGACTAATCGTCCCGAACATAAAGGACGTCGCCAGCCGCTCCATCCTCGATATTGCCGCCGAGATTGCTCGTCTCAGCGCCCTCGGCAAGAGTGGGAAATTGACACCCGCCGATCTAAGCGGAGGAACAATCACCGTTTCGAATATCGGGAATATCGGCGGGACATACGTCGCGCCGGTCATTGTGCCCACTGAGGTTGCTATTCTTGGTGTTGGTCGGTCGAGGGCTGTTCCGGTCTTTGATGAGGCTGGCCAGGTCACGCGGGGAGATATGGTTAACTTTAGTTGGAGTGCGGATCACCGTGTTATTGATGGGGCGACTATGGCTCGCATGGGTAATCGGGTTCGGGAGCTGGTTGAGTCGCCTGAGCTTATGCTATTGAATTTGCGGTGATTAGATCATTCTTCTAGTTAAATATTGCATCTAGATGTTTATTTCATGGGTGTGTTGCATGGATGCATGTATGTATGGCATGAAAACATATGGAATGAGATAAATATTGATACATTATTATATCTGGCTTTTGTTCCCTTATACCAGTAAGCTGCCAGAACTACGGAATGCAGTTGATACCTATGCTTGGCAAAAGATGGAAGCCGATAAGAACAATAAAATTGATATAGACAATTCAATTGATATCACACGACAGGTCAAAAAGACACATGATATATCAGAAACCAAAAGAGAAGCTTGAAGTAAGCTCTTAAAACGCCAAATCTAAAACAGACCGGCCACAAAACCAAGCCAGTCAACACCAAACACCGAGGAGAGGATCAACAAGACACGATCAAAACAAAACAAACATGAAACAAAGACGCAAAAGAAAATGCTAAAGTCCTCATCCTCCATGCAATCAAAGTATCGCCCAAACCCATTCATTCATACTCCGCAAGCTTCTCGGAAACAGCCTGAATAACATTCCTCTGCACATCCTCCATAGACCCCTCAACATTAATCGTGATAGCATCCCACTCGCCCTTGGGCTCCTCAAGCGCCGCAAGTTGTGACTGCACCATACTACTCTTCATATAGTGCGACTGGCGCTGCGTAACCCGCTGAAAAAGGACCTTCTCATCGAGCTTCAGGTAAACGAAGTGGATCTGCACATTGGGCGAGCCGTAGGCGGCAACGCGCATCACATCGCGGTACTTTTGTTTCAGTGCTGAGCAGGCCACGACCACGCCGGCTGGGGGGTGGTTGTTGTTTGCTTCGCTGGGGGAGAGGGCTTCGATTGCGGCTTGGCGGAGGGAAATGAGCCAGTCCCAGCGGTCTTCGTCTGTTAAGGGGATGCCTTGGCCCATTTTTTCTTTGTTTGCTGCTGGGTGATACTATTGGGGTTGATTCGTTAGTAATTTGGTTGGTATTGGTGGCTTTTGAGGGACGGGTGTTGGCGCAATGGATTGGAATGGGCTGGGTTGGGCTGGGGTTCGTATGACATGCAATGCGCTTGTACTTACGTCGTCGCCTTCTAGGAATGGAACGCCTAGGTGCTTGCGCAGTACGTTGCCTGCTGTGCTCTTTCCACACCCTGCTGGCCCGGTTACTACCCAGATATGTTGCGTTTGCGCATTCGCATTCTTGGGCTCATGCAGGGAGGCTCCGTTGGTGAGATCGGGCATGATGTGCGCCTTGCTCACGGGCACTGAGGTCGAGTTTACTTTAGGAGCGTGTGGAGGCTGGGGGCGTTCCCCGGCGGAGAGCATGGTGTCAGGAGGAGGGATGTGTTCGTGGGAAATGAGGACCTGAGGTTTGATTCCAGGGAAATTCGGCTGGGCCGGTAGATGTATGACGACGTAGTGATACCCAGAACGGATTGGAGTATACAGTTGGACTTGGAGATTGGAAGAGAGAGACAGAGTAGAGACGTAGAGAAGTAAAGAAGAGAGGAAAAGTCAGAAATGAAGAAATGAAGAAAGAAAAGGAGGCCTCGCGCGCCAGGCTGAAAAGCAACTTTTAAGTATGACGGTGGGTCGTGGGGAAAAAAGAATCCAGCAGAAGCCGAGTGGGGGATGAGCCGATCTTATACGATGCATCCTTGTAGGTCATACTATACTATTGGTAGACTTCGGGTATATCTCTGGCATGTTTCCAATGTGCTAATTAGAATAGCCAATTGACCATCCTATTCACATAGAATCTACACTCTACACAGAATATCTGTATGATGTCACGTATTACAATACGCACCCCCACGCTAAGACACCGCTGCTTTGGCTCTTCACTTCTTCCCTGCTTCTCTCCCACGTTTTGCCCACATTTCTGTCCACTTTCTCTTCTCTGTCCTCTGCAATCCCTACTCTGTCCCGTGCCGAAACACCGATGTTTCCCCCGAGTATCTGTCCTTGACACCGAACCCCCACACTCTGTAGCATACATCCACCCGATACCACACACGGATTGCCGAGACTCAGTCCCGTGGGATCCTCGTGAAACACAGGGGACACCAATATTCCGGGGATTATACACTCTTCCGATAGGACAGGGAAGAGGGGGGGGGGATGCAGTTCCCCGGAGCACAGTCACACCGACAAGGCCCCTGATAGCCGTCTGACCAGAGTCTGACCAGCTAATTTGCACTCAATATCCGGGGAAGAAAGGTTCCTGCGGGGTAAACGAATCAATCCCTTGCTGGGTGAGTATCAGACCGTCCTTGGAGGGGGAGACCGTGCTGCCCCTTGACGGGAAGCGGATTCCGACGCCGCCGTTTTCCTGATCTGGGGTATGTGGGAGAGTGCTCCGTTTGGCTGGTTTGTATGATGCCTCACAAGAATGAACTGCAGGTCCAATCGGTGGGAATTGCCATTTACAGTATACCTCTCTATGCAGTGGATCTGACGTGTCTGAAGTGCAGCCGGTAGCATTAGAGTACACGAGCCTACGGGTAGTTTGTAGATCATGCGGTGAACCTGGAATACCAAGAAAAGAAGCTATAAAGAAGTACGAATGAAAAGCTACACCATTGAATAGTATTTGGCTAAATCTCAAAGTATATCCCAAAAAAAAAAAAAAAAACATCAAGCGTAAGTTTACTGCCATATTAGCCTGCAATGCAAGGCCTCAACATGTGCGGGGCGGTGTTACATAAGCAGACCGCACTCCAGGCCACCGCGCGACAGCTCCAGATCATCAAGCTACTTGATTCGTGAGCTGCATCTGGCTCAATTCCCTCTCACCATGGCATCCCTATTCTTCTCCACCCCGGTCGACATCGATGTCGTCCTCGAAGATCTCGATGAGCGCCAGACCGTCGATGTCAAGCTCGACAAGGGCCGCCGCGAGCGGGTCCCTCTGTACATGGACGGCGAGTCCGTAAAGGGTGCTGTGACAATCAGACCAAAGGATGGCAAGCGGTTGGAGCACACAGGCATCAAGGTGCAATTTATCGGCACGATTGGTGCGTCCGGCATCCCCCGTGGATAACGAACGGTGGAAACAAACTAACACGAGCATACACAGAGATGTTCTACGACCGAGGCAACCACTACGAATTCCTTTCCCTTGTTCAGGAACTCGCTGCGCCTGGCGAGCTGCTGCACCCGCAGACTTTCCCTTTCAACTTCAAGAACGTGGAGAAGCAATACGAATCCTACAATGGTATCAACGTCAAGCTGCGCTACTTTGTTCGCGTGACGGTCTCACGGCGCATGGCGGATGTTGTTCGTGAGAAGGATCTCTGGGTTTACTCGTACCGCATGCCCCCAGAAAACAACAGCCCCATCAAGATGGATGTTGGTATCGAGGACTGCCTACATATTGAATTCGAATACTCCAAATCCAAGTATCATCTCAAGGATGTGATTGTTGGTCGCATTTATTTCTTGCTCGTGCGGCTTAAGATCAAACATATGGAGTTGTCTATCATTCGACGAGAGACGACTGGATCACCGCCAAATCAATATAACGAGAGTGAGACGTTGGTTCGCTTTGAGGTATGTGCTGGGGAACAGTTGTTACTGCTTATCTGTTGCTTTGCGGTTGCTGACTATTATGCAGATTATGGACGGTTCGCCATCGAGAGGTAATATCAATATCACCCACCTGAGACCCAACGAGAATCAAGCTGCAATTTGCAATTCTCTGAGATTGGCCGGTATAAGGTCTGTTTCGAACATAGCTGATTGTCCACAGGTGAAACCATTCCAATCCGGTTGTTCCTTGGTGGCTTTGACTTGACGCCCACTTTCCGAGATGTCAACAAGAAGTACTCGACGAGGTACTACCTGAGCCTGGTACTGATCGATGAAGGTACGTTGAGCTCCATATACCCCTGCATCATCCCCGCAATAGTCCATGACGCACCCTATGCGGGGTTGCAGAGACGCAAAAGACCGACCAAATCCCTGCCTGGAATGACTGCAATAACCGACGGCAATTGAAATTGCTTGAAATTGCCCAAGTGAAACACGTCGGGCCGGTCTCATATTGCCGAGTTGCCTTCGAGTGCATTGCCACCCCCACGCTAAACTGGTATTGGCATCGGCTCCACTGCTTTACCATACACGCCCACTTACTCCGTATACAATCAATTCAATATACTAACCCAACCACAGATGCCCGTCGCTACTTCAAACAGTCCGAAATTGCGCTCTATCGCCAAGCTCCCGAAATCGCCCCGAATGCCCAAATCGCCCAGCAGCAACAAATCCAGCAACAGATGCTGCTCGAACAACAGCGTCAGCAGCCTGCTCTTCCACCTGGCTCTGCTACTGCCGGTCCTGGCAGAGAAATCCCCACGCCTCTTCGGCAGGAGGCTCAACAGGCTCCGCAATCCCAGCCTGTCCCCGCGTCTGCTGCATAGATTGTTCTCATTATCACTTGCGTCTTTTAGTTCTTGGTACTTGGGGATCTGTTCTTCTATACCCGCCTCCGTCTCTGTTTACTTTCCTCCCTCTACTGCCGTTACCACTACACTACTTTCTCTGTCTGTACGTTCGGTCCTTGGCCACTATCAAGGCAGTGTCACGATATTATTCTGTAGTCTACAGTCCCTTTTCAACGCATCACAATATGACCTCGACTACTGTGACAAAATATTGGGTTTGAACTTCTTCAGTTCTGGATATGATCCCTCGGAAAACCCGGTAGTTCTAAGACATAAAAGAAAAATACAGTGTCTAGGTACATACGTCAATCACCATGTAAACGGTACACGGTAGACATACAAGAGTGAACAATCTTACAGCAAAATAACCGCCACCACATCCAATCTCCATCACAACAACCAACCCAATCATCAACTCACTCACTCACTCAATCCATTAACCCATCAATCCACCAAACAACTAAGCCATATCTACCCCTGAACACACTCCAAAACCCTCCCCAAAGCCCCCAAAACCAGCCCATCATCCCTCTCCTTCCCAGCAACCTGCACAGCCCTAACAACAAGGGGATAAACCCACTCCAGATGCTTCCGACAATGACCACCAGCGTCACCACCGCCAACCGAAAGAGTCCTCAACGCCGGCGGATCAGGAATAGCAGAAGGCTCACTCTCCAACTCAGCCAACTTCACAAGAAGATGTAACAAAGCCTTACGCGCAGGCGTAGGCTGCGGCATTAGACCTCGCAGTGGCTGGTCTGCGATGTAAGATTTAAGCGAGACAGCAGTGCGGAGGAGGAGGTATGGAGAGATAGCGCGTGCGAGGAGGGTTTCTGCTTCTGCATCTGCATTTTGTCCTTGTGGGTGAGCGGCTAGTTCGAAGAGTGAGTCGATTAGACTGTAGGCCATGTTTGGGCGGAGGGTTGGGAGGGGGTCAAAGGTTCGGCCTGGGCGGACGGTGTAGAAGTTTACCAAAGGGTTTTGCGTTTCTCTTCCACTTTGGGTGTCGTTGAGTTTGGTTGAGATGTCGAAACGGAGGGGGGCGTAGATGAAGGACGAGTTGAAGAGGGCTCGGGCAAAGTCTCGGCGGATGGAGTCTTTGATTGCTTTGTTGCCGAGGGAGGGGAGGATGAGGGTTTTTAGGCGGGTGAATGAGGTTATGTCGAAGGATTCGTCTGTTGTTATTCTTGCTTTTTGGAGGTTCTGGGCTTGGTAGCCGTGGGCGGAGACGATTCCGTTTGTGGTTTCGACGATGCGGTGCCAGAAGTCGGCTGTTTCGGTTTTGTTGGTTGGTTTGTATTGCTTTTCCACGTAGGGCACTGCTACTTGGAGGATGTTTAGGGAGGCCGTTGTTGCTTTTTGCCAGAGGTAGGGCTCGCGGTCTTTTCCTTGCCATGTGTATTTTTGGCTGATCAGAGCGCTGAGGTGCTTGAGTGCCGTTGCGAGTGCGCCATTTGTGAAGACGTCTCGTTTGATGCCGAATTCGGCGACATACCAGCCCATTAGGTCGATGATGTTCTTGGAGAATGCTACAAAGGCAGGTTTCCTGGTATCGTTGCCGGGGCTCCATTTTGAGAGGGGTGAATCGGATAGTTCGGCGAGGCACAAGAGAATGACTGGCTGAGAGTCCTCTTTCTCTAGGCATAGACTTTTGATGCAATTAATGACGAGCGCTTGCACGGCTGAAGGTCGGTCGATGTCCAAAGTGTAGCGCGGTGAGATCGAGTTCCACACAAGTAGGCGGAAGTGGGCAAGCACCTTTTCAATGTGTTCCGTGGTCAATTGGTCTCTGTAGAGGTGGTAAATTTGCTGGAATGTTTGAAGGTACGCCAGTGCGGCATCTTGATTGGATTGTTCCAGATCAAGCACATTTTCGTCGGCAGCCGGATGGCCATCGGCCCAAAGAAGCCATGCACACTCGAGCGCATCGTTGCTAAGCTCGCCGGCATTTTTCACCCGAAGCAGGATCGCTGAAAGGCCAGAGAATGTGGCTTCGCTGAACTCCGGGATTTGCAAGTCAACCAAACCTTGCAAGTACTTTAGGAACCGTTTCCAAGACTGGTCAAACTTCTCGTCCTGCACGAGCGTTTCAAAGAAGTTTGTGATCAGACTCGATGATCCTTTGATCATTACAACTGTTGTGTCAACCCATGACTTGAAATCATCTGATTTCGTACTGCTCTGCTTATTCTTGGCCTGGATCACTGTTGCCTGGATGCTCTCAACCATTTTGAAAAGAACCATGTTCAAGCAGAGACGCCACGCTTTAGGTAAGAGCTGTTGTCCGTAGGCATCGAAAATCCGCAAAAGGGTGTGCACTGCGCTGTTTCGGATCTCTGGTCGGCTGTCTGTTGTGATATCAACAATGCGAAGCAACAACAACAGCCAAAGAGAGTTCCGGGAGACAGCAGGGTCCTGATCCCGGGCTAATTTGGCTAACTGTTCTTCATTAACGGAAGCATCAACATGGCCAATGGAGAACTCCGCGATCTGGCCCTGCAGGAAGTCCGAGACGTTCCAGAAGAAAGAGGTAGTGGTAAGGGAGATGTTGAAGTCCTGAGTCTGTGATGCAAAGCTGGAAAATGCGTTCACTAAACTGTAGAGACACGGTGCCGGAAGCAGAGAAAGGAAGTCGGAGGCAACGAGATGCAGTGACTTGTAGGCAGCTCTGACTAGACGAGGGCCGGCTGGAAGACCTGATGCCCTGCGCTCTAGCCTTGTGGAAGGTTGCTCACCAGCTTCAGGTTGCGGAAGATTTTGGAAGACACCCGATATCATATCAAAGATCAAATGCCATCCATCCACCAAAGTTTCAGCATACTGTTCCAAGATGTTCCTCAACACCTCCAAGCTCTGCTCATGGATTTCAATAATCGTGATTGGCAAAGACTTGGACGTGTGCATGTCTGAGGAGTAGAGTGAGGTCACTTGGTCCTTCAATGTCTGCAAATTCCTGGTCTGGACCTGATTGTAGACTTTCTCGTCGTCTTCGTCTCTCTGTTTCATTGTCAGATAGACAAGCGAAGTCACAATTGCATTTGCCTGTAGGCGGAGATTGGGGCTGATAGCAGTATTGGTGGATGCAGCAATGAAACTTTGTGTCAGAAGCCGCCAGGCTTTGTTGTCATCTTCGTCAAGCGAACATAGTCTCGAGAGATTTGCCCTGGCTAGTTCATTCCCTTTCTCCAGCACGAACTTCAGCTCCTCGTCTTGCATTCTTGATTTTCCCACAGTGTGCGACACACGTCGAGAACCTTGGTGCAGGCGCCCAGGTCCTTTGGACGACTGCGGCGAGCTGGGGATTTGTGATACTTGCGTTGCGGGATCTTCATGGTGGCGCTGCTCTGTAAATGCCGACAGGTTCAACAGAGCAAGTAAGATTTCCTCGAAGGATGCACTCGGGAAATCGCTGGTGCTTTCAAGCAGCTTGCTAGAAGCAGCCTGTACGGCAATCACCTCGGTCCCCAGATTAGCTGTTGGGACGTCATTTCCTGGGACTGCCGAGGTCTCTCCGCCACTGGCAGATTTGACCATTGCACTGGAAGACATCCCAATCACAAGTCCAGTGTATTGAAGTGTCTCAAAAACAATGGACCAGGCCGGCTGATCTAAGGTGGGTCCCAAAGCAATTCCGAGATTGAGCAATGCCCGCAGGCAAAGCAGGTTTCGTGTGCTCAGGGACACGGGACGACCGTCGCTGGCACCTGCTCCTGTGGCATCCATGGAGCCAGAGCGTGCCATGTCAAGGCTTTTTCGTTTCTTTTGAGGCGAATCAATCTGTTGAGGGCCGGTAGAAATTGAATTTTGTGACTTGTGGCCACCACCACTTGCAGGCATCGCGGCCTTTCCAAGGGTGGTTAAAAAGGCATCTCGTGGCACTGATAGTCTCATAAGGCCCGCCACGTGAGCCAGCTTCTGGAAGGCGCGAACGAGATTGTGGTAGTACTCGTCATCTAGTGATGCGCGCAAGAAAGTAGAGCATGCCGCGAGGACAGCCGGCCAGCAATTTTCTATAATCCCTGCACAAGTCTTGATTGCGGAGTATTGAATATGAGACTGCAACTCCAAAGGGTTGATTGGAACATGCGACCTCTTCGTAGGTGAGGTGGACTGTGCTCGCAAGCTTTCTCCTGTTGTGAATTCATGCGAAGATCGGGCGGAGTCAGGGCCTTCAGTGGGGCTCAGAAGTCGGTTCTTGCGTCTTTGCTTTAGATCCGGGACTGTAAGGGGAAGAATGAACTTGGCAAGCCCTTCCGCAAAATTGCTGATACAGTTAAGAACAAGACTGTAAATGTAGGTATCCGGAGGGGGAGGCGGATCTGTCTTATCAAGAAGCTCGATATACGGCGTCCGAACAATACTCCACTGGGTGCTGATCCCAGGTACCTTTGTCTCGCTAGGAGGAACAGTTGACCCAATGACACCAGCAACACCACCGGTTTCGAGGGTTATCTGATCCTCGGTGATTGATCTATTATGGTCTGCACGCGAAGGTACTGTTGATTGATTGCTGACTCCAATCAATGCGGGTTTTTCTGAAGCCAGCCGGACGAGCGCGGCCATATGATCGCGGAGAATGTTCTTTCTACCTTCTTCTCCATCGTAGAGTGTGTAGATGAGTCGCACAGCTCCTGGCTCCGAGTACAATCCTCGGAAGACCTCCATACACAGAAGTCGCTTCCAGGGAGCCGTTCCATCCGGTTCAAGAAGATGAGTGATCAGGCTCAAAGCCATCTCACATTCTGCGGTTAAAAGCGACATGTGCCGCTTAAGAAGTAGGAGAAGTATTCTGGCCACCCGGACAGTCTGGGCAAATGAATATCTCTCGGATAGGCAACGGACAGCCAATGGCAATAACCGAACACGCAGCACTTGCGAAAGTTCGGGATGTCCAACAAAGAGGCGACCACTGTTCAGGAGAATGCTCTCGATGAGCTCCAGTACAAAAGGCGGAGACAGGGTTCGGGTGCGCAAAAATTGCAGTTGCTCTCCATCAATTAAACGGCAGAGATCATCCAATACCTAGAACTTGGGGTTAGCGCGAGACAGGGCTGGTAATAGAATGCAGACTTACCTGTAATGCATCATAGCCGAAAATGCCGACATCGATCGACTGGCCATCTACTTTAATGGTTGTGGTGATCTTTGCATCATTGGGGAGCTCTGCAAGATGATTAGCTCAATCCGTGAGAAATATTCAGAAGCATAACTGACTGTCTTCACTCGAGACTCTTTCAAAAGTCGACACCACTAGTTGCTGAAGGGTGGCCGCAGCAGTACTGGAAACTGCAATTGTTTTGCTCGCTTGTAATGTGGCACAAATTTCCAATGTATTCGCGAGAAGTTCCCCACTCAGGTCATTGGAATAGTACTGCAGGAGAGAAGGTAAAGACTGCAGAATCTTCAGTTGAATATCGAGGCCTGTAATATGTTAGCGCTGTATCAAGGTGTTGGTTGATGTCATTTTATGTACTTAAGCTCGTTGTCTCCCTCAACCCTCCGAGGACATCTTTAAGACGAATTGAAGGCAATGAACGAGACGCAATGAGTCTCTGTAGGCAGATAACACCAATACCGGCAAGCTTCGCGTGCTTAGTATGGCATGCAATGATAAAAGGCTCGACAAACTTGGGTTTGCGAACAAGGTCTAATAGACAATTAGCAGTGCGGAGCCAAAATAGCATTTACAAAAGACCAACCAGCTGCAATCTGTGCCTCGGATGTTGATGGCAGAGCCTTGAGCTCATTCAGCGACTGTTCGGCGGCCTGTCGTGTATATATGGTCAGTTTGATGTCAAGGATATCTGCCTGGAGGTGAAAGACTAACATTCCGGAGATCAGTGTTTTTTCTTCGGGACTCCTGGATCAGGTTGGTAATTTCAGTTTGCAAAAATTGGGAGGACATCTCTGATACAAGATAGGTACATCAACGCATGGCCAGCATTAGCTAAAGCCCGAGGTCCCGACGTCAACAATATAGGGAGACTTTCGGGTGTGAGTTGATAGCTCGATGTTTGTACGCCAGACAAACAACACAAGTTGGGGCTTTATAGCCGGATCATATAATTAATTTGAGCTGCAATGGCTGCGATCTCTCCTATATCGACAAGCCCACGATGGGAACAACAAGGCGTGGCATCTCCAGCCAGCGCCAAGCCTCAGATACGGCTTATCGCACGTGATGTCATGCTCACCGCCCACGCGCCATGCCCCTCCTGCAACATCCCTCTTGTGCCTTTATCACCTCTTGTAAAGTCTATAGACACTGAATCATTGCTTTGTGCTCGCCATGTCTGCGAAGGTCCCACGAAACTTCAGACTCCTGGAGGAGCTCGACAAAGGAGAGAAGGGTCTGAGTGCAGGTGCGATTGAATCCTACAATCTCCGAAGATGTCCGATCACGAAATACTGACGCATGTTCCTTGGTCGCAGATGCCTGCTCCTACGGTCTCGCCGATGGCGAGGATATGATGATGAGCAACTGGAACGGTACCATACTCGGCCCACCTCACGTTAGTCCTGCTTTGCCTCCCCGCGATTAGCCCAATGCTAATCAACACTTAGAGCGTCCACGAGAATCGCATATACAGCGTAAACATCCACTGCGGACCCGACTACCCCGATAACCCTCCCACCATTCAATTCGTCTCTCGCGTCAACATCCCCTGTGTTGACCCCAGCTCCGGCAAGGTATGATAATGCGCGCCAAGACACAAGAGCGTCATCGCTGAATTATCATGTTGCAGGTCGACCCCTCAAAGCTCCCTACCCTTGCTCAGTGGAAGCGCGACTTCACCATGGAGACTGTCCTGATTGAATTGAGACGGTAAGTACAATTTGGAACTCGGTAGATTGGTGTCGTGTGTTGACCATTGTCTAGGTACATGGCCTTGCCGCAACATAAGAAGTTGCCGCAGCCCCCAGAAGGCTCGAATTTCTGATCGGACATCTTCTCAGATGGCGCAGTCAGATTTACGAGTATCAGGTTCGGCTTCCATCTAATTCACTAGCTTTTTCTATTCTTCCATGACCCTACTAGAGCGTGTACAGTCACTGCATGAATGCATCAGGTTTCTTTGGAGACCAGCTCTCGATTCTTATCTTTTGACTCAGTATTCATGAAAAGTTTTTTATGACCCCGAGCATTGTGACAGGCGCTGCATATAAGAATATCAAATGATCTCCCTTACTCATCGACAACTCTAGAGGGGTGGGTAATTGATCAATATATATATCCACGCGGTGTCCTCGACTGTCAACAGGCACACAGTCGTAACTAGTGTGTTTCATCTCGGTGGTAAGTAATTAAATTGATGCAAAGTACAAGAGTTCGCATTCATGTAGGCATGAGGAACCGATAATTTATATTCTTGGAGCACGTGATGGATATTCGCCTCCAAGTACCCGAAGTGTCAAATGAAGGGCGTCGGGATGACATCGAACGATAAGAGTTCTAAGGGGCTTGACTGATATTTCCCAATATAAATTGCTGTTTGCCCTTGCCAAACTCAAACAGACTTCATATTTCTACCTATACAAGATTTTATTGAGAGTTCTTGCATTTTTCTTTCGAATCCTTCCAGGATGGGGCATTTCGACGCGGGACACGAACTGAAGAAACCCTGGATTGAAACGCCGTTGATCGAGTCGGCGACACTTTCGAAGGCAGCTGGATGGTAAGATTCGGCTTTGATCCTCATTAGTGAAAGCCCCGGAAGCTAAGAGTGAATATAGTCGAATCTTCCTCAAAATAGAGTCCCTGCAACCGTCTGGGTCGTTCAAATCACGGTGAGTTTAGCATTCCGTGTGGCGCGATGTCAAACATTGATCTAACACAGAATTAATTCTGCTTTAGGGGCATTGGAAACTTGGTCCTGACATCTCTTGCTGACCCATCAAACAATGGCAAGACCCTGCACTTCTTCAGCTCCTCGGCAGGCAATGCGGGACTCGCAGCAGTCGTCGCCTCTCGGGATCTCGGTTGTGCCTGTACTGTTGTTGTGCCCCTTAGCGCGAGTCCTATGATGGTCGAAAAACTACGCGCTGCAGGGGCTTCGGATGTTATTCGCCAAGGGGCCAGTTGGTTCGAAGCTGACGCCCATCTGCGGGAAACCTTCATCGAGAATGAAGACACCAAGCCAGATTCTTTGACCAGGAACATCTATATTCCTCCATTCAATCACCCTGACATCTGGCGAGGTGCGGGGACTATGGTTGATGAGATGGTTCGGCAATTACCTCCAGGGTGTTGCGGCAAAGCCGATACTTTTTGTTCTTTCCCGGCAGATGCGATTATCTGCAGCGTTGGTGGTGGTGGTCTTCTGAACGGAATTGTTGGTGGCCTTGAGAGGCATTTGCCAACTGATCGATCGACAATGCCTTCCAAGAAAGCGGTTCGGGTCATTGCTGTTGAAACAGCTGGAGCAGATGCGCTGGCGCATTCGCTTCGCCATGGTTCTTTGTACACTCTGCCTGCAATTACATCCCAGGCAATCACCTTAGGTGCACTCTGCGTGGCACCGCAGACGTTCAAAAACGCACAATCCCCTCCGCCCGGTGTCGAGGTTATTAGTGTGGTAGGTACCGACGCTGACGCTGCGAGGGGCGTTGTGCGTTTGTGCGACGAGCTGCGATTGGAGGTCGAGTTGGCTTGCGGAATAAGTGTTCAAGTGGGGTTAGACAGGCTCAAGGAAGTCATGCCAGACCTCACACCGGATAGTCGGGTAGTGATTGTTGTTTGCGGAGGAAGCGCCGTGACTCCCGAAATGATCACAGATTACCGCCAGAAGCTTGCGAATGGGTGGCGATGAAGGACTGGGACCGATGAGCGAAAGGCAGATGCTGGAGCTGGCTGGTGGAAGGCCACGAAATGCCTGCTTTCCGGGTTAGATCTCGAGAGCCATCTGTTTATTGAAACCACAGCATTGGACACAATTTTGCCAACTTCATTGCAGCCATAGCCTCAAGACTGGATCTTGGAAGCAGGATAACCTTTAGCCATTTAGACCATGGCGATAGTAATAACCGCAAGCAGAACGGATGTCCACTGAGCAAGATGCCATCGATGAGAGGCTGACGAGGTGACATCTGCGGCGTCAATAAATAACGTATCAAGTTGTTGACAGGCGTCGCGCTGGCGCTGGCACCGGGGTAAAGCCGATGATGACAATGGCACTATTGATGG
The DNA here is from genome assembly GCF_028974205.1 of Penicillium antarcticum. Lineage (NCBI taxonomy): Eukaryota > Fungi > Ascomycota > Eurotiomycetes > Eurotiales > Aspergillaceae > Penicillium > Penicillium antarcticum. The sequence continues at coordinate 956,516 of NW_026695306.1, read as the reverse complement.
TAAGGATGGCAGTTGAGCCATAGGCAATGCAGAATCGCAGGATGATGAGGACTGCAAAGTGTGCAGAAGGGGACACCCTAGACAACGATAGATTGAGAGTTCCTGTGGTCCACCGAGTGTTCGCGGAAATTAAAGGGCGTATTTGACGAGAGGGTGTTTTACTGGGGCTTTCAAGCCGTTTCGGTTTCATGGTCTGGTAAAGGACTGATCCCATACCTTGACGCAGATTTGATCGTAGTCTCCTGGAGTGGAGGCACATTGCGGATTTGATCCACGGGTTTGATGGGTTGAAAGAAGCTTGAAAATTCTGTGAGTAGATGGTGAACCGGGTTTGGATTCATCCTGTACCCAGGAAATGTATTATCGCACAAAGGGAGGCGACGGCGAGGTGCTAGAGCCAAAGTCCAACCTAAGAATAGCATCGCGTGGGGCCAGTCAACAAACCGACATCACCCACAAGACATACAACTACGCGTCAGGCATATAGAACAGCGCAACAGTGACTTCTTCTCCAAGCGCCCGGACAAGCCGAACAGTTGATGAAAAAGGTTCGCGTCGATCGGGGGTAGTGTAAGCCCGATGACACAGTGCAACGAGACATGCGCAAGCACAGAGGTCAAGTTGCGGGATCCAAAAATGAGAATAATCAAAGTGTTTCCAAGAGGAAACTTTCAGAGATTAAACTGAAAAGAACAGATACTACACTTGATCTAAGCCAATAGGCAAAGAGAGCTAAGGAAGAAAGAAAAGAAGAGGAAGATTGGGGGGGAGCAGCGGGTATATATACCCAGTGGTATCACGTGATCTAAATTACTGATCTTCCCGTTTTGGGGGGGGGGGGGGGGGTCACATGTCATTGGGAACTTCAATACTCTGTCACCTGTGCATATACGCTGGAATGCATAAGGTATTGGTGCCAAGTCATTCTAGTGCTCATCGCTTTGCTTGTAGGCCCATCCTGCTCCTCTGTTCTACAGCTTGACTGACGATCTGCCCTCTGATAGGTTTTGCGCTCTATCGAGCGCTTCTCCGGCAATGTCCTGCAACCAATACTACATCATGGCAGGGTGAGAGCAGGTCTCTTGTGAAAAAAAAATTTCGACGATTCCAAAAATTACAGAGCCCTTCTCAGACAACCAATGCACTGAAGGCAGGCTATGAGGTACGCGCATCGAATACTGTGCATCTGAGCTTTTTTTAATGACTATATTGCATCAGGCTCTAGATCTCTTATCCTCTGCATCTGGGGGCAATCGCCGCGATACACATCAGATAACAACTCTTCTTGCTCAACACAAGTCACAAAAAGAAAAACATGCCGCAATGCAAAGGAAGTCTGGGTCCGTAAAGCCTGTCAAACCCTTGTCGGACAAGAAGGCTCGAAAGGCAGAGTCAATCCGCTATCAGCAAGAGACTGCACGACGGCATCCAAATGCTACACCAGTTCTATCCCGTCCTCGGCCGCTGGGGTCCCTCGGGGACAAAATACGGAAAGTCCCAGTCCTCGTGAATGCGCGCGGAATCCCACTCCTGCGCTTCAAGAAGCCACAACCGAGAAACCTTAGCGACACACTACGCAAAAAGTTACATAACCGCTGGGTCTGGATTATGCGTCGGGAGAGGCTACAACTCGATATACTGTTCGCCAAAGACGAAGACGAATGGGACCGCATGACCCAGACCAGAGAGCGATCTACCTGGGTTCAGCCTGTTCAAGAGTCTCTAGACGATGTCTGTGACAAGGTCATACGTTGGGATATGAAGAACAAAGAGAATGCAGAGAGTATGTGGCGCGTCGTGTTGGCCGAAAGAGCTTTGGCCGAAGAAGAAGCAAGGCAAAGACAGGAAGCAATTCAAAATCAGCCAAAGCACTGATACAATCGTAGTATAAATTGCCATGTATCTCTACCCAACTCTGGCTCTTCTGGGGTTGCTTTTGTCACGATACCTGGGAAACAGAAACATGGTCATTGTCTATCTCTTCGTGCCAACCGCCTTCAGGCCAGATATCATCGCCTTCTCGGTCATCACCCTACGCCGGAATACGATACTAGCAGTCGATCGAGACTTCCAACGGCGTTACAATCAGCCATGCAACCTTGGATGAGTCTTATCCCTTGATCATGGCATCATCAGCCATTGCATCCTGGGACTCTGATTATTTAACTATAGTGTGGTATCCCGGAATGCTTGCCATTAACTTCTCCACAAGAATGACCCGTGATACTGCCGCCGTCTTGAGCACTTTGTCTTCCTGTGTTCGAGAACTAACATTACTTGTATTATAAGTCCAAGCGGACTCCATTTGTATATTTCTTCTCATACCCATCATATGGGCTCTACAGCCTAGTCAATATATCTAACAATAATGCAAACGGTTGAATATTTTCATGAAGTAAGGGGAGGTCATAAACATCTCTATGGATCAATTCATGCAGCCACTTTCAGCTTATCAACGGCCGGCATAGAATCATCCTCATCCTCATCATAATCACCCTTGCCAACAAGACCCTTCTCCCAAAGTTGTCGCCCTGTGAGCTTTTTCTCCTCCTTCACCGTAGTCTTCTTCTTCTTGTCGTCTGCCTCCTTCTCCTCACGTAACCGTGTCTCCTCGTCCTCAATCTCCTTCTTGAACTTGGTACTCCACTCCAAGAACGACTCAATGGTGACAGGTGTGCCGTGGAACTTGCGGTTCTCCTCCTCTTCCCTCTTGGCGGCCACCTTATCCTTCTCAGCTTGAGCTTCATTTGCCCGTTCGGTAACGAGAGTCTCGGCGTTTTCTTTGAGTGCGCTAACGAGAGTGAATACCATTGCCATTCCCATGTTCTCTTCAATGGTGGGTTCAAGGCTCTGCAGTAGCTGGTCCCGGTCTTCCTGGACATCTAGCCGGGGGTGCTTCGGGGCATCGTGTGGAGAAGAGATGTTGAGATCCGGTGCAACATCGGGATATGCTTCCGGGTATGAGACTTCCAGGATTATCACTGGCATTTCTGATTCATCGCCATCATATTCGGGGACGTCGAGAGATATGGATACTCGGTATGAGGTTTCGGATATGTCTAGGTACCGGATGTCAATGTCTGAAAACATCAAGGAAAAGATTGCTATATGCCCTCGGCAGGCTTTACTAATTACTAACCTGTGATTTCATCGGGGAAAATTGAGTCGAGCACCTCGCGCTCTTCGATCTGGTCTTCGCGGCCCATGGCTTCTGATCCGCCCGCGGAGTGGAGGGGTACTGATGTGGGCGAGTGCGGATTTTGGGGAGAAACCAGAAGACAAGAGCAATGCTATCAAGCGACAGGCCCAATAGCTTTCTGAAGAAGACTTTGAGATATTGGAATAGTATCGCAGCCAAAAGAAAGATCGGATACAAATGAAGCGTGCCAATATTGCAGTCCCACATGCAAACCCGTCAAACACTCCAAAATTTTGGCTCAGAGCTTCAACTTTTTTTACTTCCACTTGCACCTTACATTACCGAATACTTGACTTGACGATATAACATATTCTTACTACATTACGCGATAATCCTGCCATGGGAAAACCCAGACCGCAAAAGAATAAGTCCTCCAAGCCCCGCGAAAAGTCCGTCCTCGGCCCTGGTGGCTCGATTTCCAAAGGCAAAATGGCCCAAGATCCCTCGACGCTCGTCGACCAAGCCACGATCCTCTTGCAGACCGGACGAGCTGATGAGGCGCTTATCACCGCACAGCAGGCTCTCGAATTGAGCGCTGAAAACACACCCGCACAGCTCCCCGCGATCAACTTGCTCGGAGAAATCAACGTCGAGCTTGGCGATATCGACACTGCTAGAAACTGCTTTTTGCAAGCTGTTCAGCTGGATCAGAATGGCTCGATACCGGAATCTGAAGGAGGTGGTGCTGAGAAGTTCCTTTGGCTTGCGCAATTGAGTGAGCAGGGTGGTAAGGACAGTGTCCTGTGGTTCGAAATGGGCGTGTCATCCCTCAGACAGACTATTCAGGGTCTTGAGGGTAAGACATCACCAGCAGAGGTTGCAGATCTTGAACAGAAGAGGGCGAAGATGTCCAATGCTCTCTGTGCTGTTGCCGAGACTTACATGACCGATCTTTCGTAAGTTTCCTGCCGTATGACCCCATGTCGAGGGCATCGCTAATGTTATGATTAGTTGGGAAGAGGACGCCGAAGCTCGTTGCGAAGCACTCATCACAGAAGCTCTTCTGGTTACACCTGAAGCACCAGAGGTGCTACAGACTCTGGCCTCTATCCGGATATCACAGCTTCGAACTGAAGATGCGCAAGCTGCGCTCACTCGCAGTATGGCGTTATGGAAGGATCTGGCCCCAGAGGACCCCAAGGTCCCTGATTACGCATTGCGCATCAGTCTTGCACGACTCCTCATGGAGGTTACTATGGAGTTTGAGGCGCTGGAAGTTCTCGAGCGTCTAATTCTGGAGGACGACCAGAGTGTGGAGGCGTACTACCTTGGAGGCTGGTGTCTCTTCCTGCTGGCAGAAAAGCAACAGGCTCCGAAGGATGCGACCCCCGAGGAACTTGCTGAGTCCCCGCGCTATGCATCGCTCGCTGCTAGTCGCGAGTGGCTCAAGCAAGCCTTGAAGCTCTACGATCTACTTCAGTACGAGGACGACCGACTCCGCGACCATGCCTTGGAACTTGTACAGGAGATGAACAAGGAAATTGGAGAGGACGACGATGACAGTGAAGCCGAGGGCGAGGCAGAAGGCGAGAACTCAGATGAGGAGATTGAAATCGACTCCGACGACGAGATGGCGGATTCTTAGATACCATAAGTCACGACATGAAATGATGTACATGTTCTTTGATACCACCACAGCAGTAGTTCTTTCATATTCTTTGTCTCCGAACAAATCAGATCCTGATATCGCCACCATTCATCGGCCCGGATTAAGTTGTCTCCGAAAGTGCAGATGCCCGAATTTTTGCCAGCGCAAGATCGAAAGAACTGACTCCGAGGCTGGCATCTCAAACTCCAAAAGATGGATTTGGTACCAGCCCCAAGCGGAGAGGACTCGTTGAAAACTCCCGTGGTCGAAGTGGAGGCAGTGGACATGGACCAGTTGGCCATGAGCGCGGAGGAGCGCGCGCTGGAAGACATCCCGTCCACTTACGAAACGGACAGCGATGACTCAGAGGACTGGGACACCCTTTCTAATGCCGACGACGCCATCCAAATCCTCCGCGATGATCAGATCCGCGACGGACTCGGTATGTAACTATACCCACCCCTCTTACCCCGGACATCCCCGCTCAGACCAGAATGAGACACCGGCTAACACGTTCGCCGGTCACAGTTCCCGATGCCTGTACCCTAGAGGAAGCGCTTGGATATCGAAAGCGCCTGCATGCGATCGGCAAGGCCGCGTTCGTGGAAGAGACCATCGTTCGCGAAACCGTCACGGCCAAGAAGCTATGCACGGCGTTTGGAATCGTTCCCCCAGCATTCCTGGAGGGCGCCCCAGATGAGGCTTATCATTCTCTTTTGGCGATCGCGATCTCGCGCGAATTCTCTCGGCGCCCCAAGCTGCCCCAGTACAACTCTATCGACGATGCTGTTCGGTTGCTTCGTGAATCCAGGAATATCATCGTTTTAACAGGCGCAGGTGTAGGTGTCACATCCAGGCGCATGACGGAGATTCATAACATACAAATACTGATTTTGGAATTATTCAGATCTCGACGAGTCTCGGCATCCCCGATTTCCGTTCTAAAGATACCGGTCTCTATTCAAAACTGGAACATCTGGGTCTAAGTGACCCCCAAGAAGTTTTTGATATTTCCGTTTTTCGGGAAGACCCTAAGATCTTCTTTTCCATTGCGAAGGACATCCTTCCCACCGAGAAGAAGTGGTCACCTACTCATGGCTTCATTCGGCTTCTCCAAGACAAGGGGAAGCTGTTGACCAACTACACACAGAACATCGACAACATCGAAGCAAATGCAGGTGTCCTTCCAGAGAAGATTGTACAGTGTCATGGATCCTTTGCGACTGCAACCTGTGTGAAGTGTAAGTTCAAGGTCACTGGCGATGAGATTTTTGGTGAGATCAAAGAAGGGAACGTTCCAGAGTGCACCGCCTGTAAGAAGGTAATTGCAGAAGATTCGCTCAAATCTCAGGGACTGAAGCGCAAGCGGAGCTCCAATGGTCAGCAGAAAGACCGCAAGGTCTCAGATGACAGTTCTGATGAGGACGACTATGAGATTCCCACTCCTGGAGTGATGAAGGTTTGTTTTGATTGGATTCGATTCTCACTTTCTATCATACTGACTGATTTCGTAGCCGGATATCACTTTCTTCGGCGAGGATCTCCCCGATGAGTTTGGCGAACGGTTGATTCACCAAGACCGGGAAAAGGCAGATCTAGTCATCGTGATTGGAACCTCATTAAAGGTCGCTCCCGTGGCAGAAGTGCCCGGGATTCTGCCACGGAATGTGCCACAGATCTACATATCGCGGACTGTTAGTTACCCCGTTGACCTTTCACCTCTTCAACGCTAACCTCGAATGTAGCCGGTTTCGCACACTGACTTCGATATTGATCTCTTGGGTGATTGCGATGTGGTAGTATCAGAACTTTCTCGTCGTGCTGGTTGGGATTTGAAACATCATATGATCCCCGATGACGAGAAAGTTGATATCACCACAGTGGAAGGATATGAATCACGACATGTTTTTAAAGTAGCTGGTGCATAGGGGCGGAGTTTTGGGCATGTCTTGCTCCTTTCTTGACGGATGGCGTATTTTGGGTTCATGTTCATAGCTGGATGCGTTGATGTCTCATCAGATTTGGTTTTTTCTGTCCGAGTTTGAATAGATCATGTTTTCTGTTGTCTCTAGCTCGATCAGTCGTTGTTTTGTACAATTTTTTTTTCTCAGATCCTATTTACTCGGTATATACTTGCCTTCCATTGTTTTCCATCCTAGACCCTCCAAATACAAGAATAAATGCTTAAATTTTTATCTTTTCGAAAATAGAGAAATATAGATAGTGGGAGGCGCCAGACTTTGGGAATCCCGGAGTATATTTTGGAGCCCGATAAAAAAAAATCTCAACCCGCAAACACCCCGCCATCGACACCAATTGCGTGAACCACCACACCAGGACAAGGAATTTCTAGCATTCAAACAGGCAGATCTTCGGAATGCCCATCATGGACTACCTAGTCCGGTTCGCTCAGACGCATGAGACCTTCCGACTGCCAGAAATCCATGCCTGTGCCACACTTGCAGGCGTTGACATTGAGATTCTCAGCTATTATGAATTTGTACGTTTACCCTCCTATATTATTAAAACTGATGGCATTCGTTTTGTCTTCAATATCCATGGCAAAGATGACCTACCCTGCCCCTTGCATTTCTGCGCCACAGCTTAAAGGACTGTACTGACATGACCAATAGTCACCATACTGCGTCGTGAGAGCGCCAAATGAAGAAGCAATGCGCACCATTGCCAAGCGTAGCATCCTTATCAGAGATGTCTTCGAGCTCTGGGGCCAAGGTACCAACTATGAAGAATTACATGCAGACGTTCCGCAACGAAGCCAGCACCGTTGGAAAGACTTCGAGCACTCCGAGTTCGCTTTCAGGCTCGAGTACTTCGGTGGAAAATGCAACTCAAGCTCGACATCCAAGAGAGAGATCCTGACATCATTCACATACACGGGTTTCAAGGGCCCGGTCAATCTAAAGAACGCCGAACAACAGTTCTTCGTGATGGAAGAGTACATCGACGACGTTGAACAGAGTGTACTGAAAGTTGCACCAGTTGAAAAGCCAAGGAAGATCTTTCTTGGACGAAAGATCTGTGACAGCTGTCGCGATACTGTCCTCAAGTACGATCTCAAAAAACGCGACTATATCAGCACGACCTCCATGGATGCGGAATTGAGCCTAGTTACAGCCAACATGGCACTTGCCGGTCCTGGAAAACTGTTCTTTGACCCCTTCGTCGGAACTGGTAGCTTTATCGTTTGTGCTTCGCATTTCGGAGCCTTGAGTATGGGCGCTGACATCGATGGCCGCAGTTTCCGCGGCAAAGAAGCTGCGAAGCTGGGCGTGTACGAGAACTACAAGCAATACGAGATGCCCAGCAAATTTGTGGATTGTTTCACTTCAGATTTGACAAACACTCCTCTCCGGCGTCCTCAGTTCCTCGATGGCATTGTCTGTGACCCACCATATGGTATTCGCGAGGGACTTCGAGTCCTGGGAAATCGCCATGGAAAGCCCGCAGTAAATGTCATTATTGATGGTGTTCCTGCTCATCTGTATGTATTACCCTTTTCTCCGATACTGCTGGATTCTCCAGAGGATAGGATACATGAAGCTTACTCTTCATACAGTCGACCTGGATATGTCCCTCCCAAAAAGCCTTATGGGTTTGAGGCATTGCAGAAAGATATCCTTAACTTCGCGGTGCGAAGCTTAGTGACAAATGGACGCCTTGCCATGTGGATGCCAACCACTAATGACGAGGCCGTTGAGTTCCCCGTTCCTATGCACGAGGACCTGGAGGTTGTTAGTGTCTCTGTTCAGTCGTTCAATAATTGTAAGTGTTCCTACGGATAACGCTCTCAGCTTGTCTCTATAAGTGTGGCTAACAATGTACACCAAAGGGTCTCGTCGACTCATTACATATCGCCGCCTACCCGAGGGAGAAAAGTCAGATGTCACGTTGGGTCGCACCAAGACTGATGACCAGGGACATAGAGCCGATGATCTCAATCTGTTCCGACGAACGGTATGTACTGCATGAGAGATACCAAGCCCGTGATCGATTGACTAACCCATTGAACCATAGTTTATGAACCGAGGACACGTTCTCAAAGCTGAGAAAGACAACGAAACGACACCATGAAACCAATGATTTCGCAAATGAACAAGGAAGCCGTATCGGCAGGCTAGAAAAGCCAAAATAGAAGATCAATATATCAAAAAAGGGATCCCGACAAAAGGGACACGAATGCAAAGCAACTGAAAAGAAAAATAGATGTGCCACATCGCGCTTGATTGCATAAAGCAAAAGAAAAAAAGAAAAAAAAAAAAAAAGAACAATTCACAGTTTCCCTCTTGAGCCCGCATCCAGAACCAACTCCTGCGCCAGATCCACACCCTCATCCCTCTGAATCCGCTTAACCTCCTCAACAAGCTCAAGTCTCAGCTCACGGGCCAGAACCTCACCCTCGTCATCATCCAATTCCTCTCTCTGCCCACGACCAAACATAGCAAAGCTTGTTCTCTGATTGGTGCCTGTTGCAGGGCGGGGAATAATATGGAAGTGGACATGGGGCACGACTTGTGCTGCTCTTTCTCCTGTAGATAGGTTAGCTGGTTGTTCTCTTCTGCTTCTGTCTCTTTTCTTCGCATTTCTCCTTTTCTTTTTGTATGTTTGGACGGATGCAACATGTACAATAGATAGATAGCATGTGCATGAACTAGGGCAAATCCCAATGTCAATCTTCATCTCAATAGACAAGAATGACACCCCTAACAGCCACCCCACAATCTCAACCCCCAAAGGAATGGAGAAGACGAGACCCCCTCTCCTTGTACATGTATCGTAAAAAAAAAAGGACCAGAGAAGAAGAGCAGAAAAAGAGTCCGGGTATGCACATACCATTATTCTGCACAACATTCCAATGCCTATCCGGATCATCCCCAAAGACTGTCTTCGTGACGACCCTTGACAGGATCGGGAGCCATTTACCCATCTAAACGTGAACCCAGGTAACAACTGTAAGTAACGAAACATGTGGATATGGATATGAATAAACCAATTCCTCAATGAGGCAAAGGTGCATAGCTGGATAAGTACATGTACATACCTCCTGTCCAACCATGACGCCCATATCACCCAACATCTGATAATGATGTCTCGGCGCGACGAGAACATGGCCTCGGGTTAGGGGCATTATATCCAGGAATGCCACGATATGCTCTGTTGAGAGGACTATGTGGGATATTATTTCGTCTGTTGTTGGTGTTGGGTTTGAGGATGGATCGTGGAAGGCGGTTGGGGGGTATGTTGCTGCGATTTTGCAGAAGGGGCATGGTGGAGGTGCGTGTGAGTCCATTTAATACTTTGAAATGGATTTGATGTGCTTGGTGAGATGGATGCTGGGGATGTTCCTGGATATAATGTGCGCAGTTGATGAAGTGTTTTGGATGGTCGCTCATAAAGAAGAGAGAGGGTTGCGGAATATATTCACTCTGGTGAGGAGATTCCGAATATGCTACTTGAAAATCGAGAACGTTGGATAATTCAAGGGCGACATACGGGTGGAGGTTACGACGGAGTTGACCAGTCCGGAAGTGAAGTCCAACCTCGGCTAAGCTTAATCCAACTACCAGATAGTACGGAGTCTCGAACTGGTATTTCATGAGCGCTCAAGGAAAACGCCTATGTACACCCAAATATGAAAGAAAAGAAACAAGTTGCAGTTAAGTAACCATACACACGCATCCAGAAATCCAGCTATTTTGATCAAAACAGAGCCAATGATTACCTCCCCACCTAGTATCCATGCCCTTTGCCTGGAAGGCCCAGCTTCCGTACCCAGTTTGAATCTTCCAGTCCATGAATAAAAACCTCCACTAAGACACCATGTTCAGCATGGGTTCAAAATCCAATCTCCAATACCAAAAACGCATAAGCCACGATAGCTTGAATGAGAAACAAAGTATGGTCCCAAGGCAAGAAGTATCTAACCTGAAGAATATGGACCGCAAAGTGCGATCCAGTTAAAATTGCGATTCGAATGAAAAGAATAAAAGCCCGACGCCTGCAACACGAATGACGAGAATGTAAAGGTATCAGGGCGGTAGACAAACGCCCATGCACGGAAAACAAGCAGGCCGAAGTCAAAATGATTTAAGAAAACAAACAATAGCACAGAGTGCGCCGAACACCCCCATCACAGAAGACAAATGCGGTAGTGAACAAATTTAATATCAAGTCGTCGTAAGAATATGCAGAGGTATTTGATACCAGCACAATGAAATGCCAACATATGTAGGAACTCGAGTTGCCTGTCCGCGTCGTCGCGAGGGCCTTGGAACATCATGAAAGACAACGACGTAGGCGAACAGGGTGATATCACATCGTAAATGGTACAATTACTGCTCGTCCTTGGCGTAGCTATGCGATTCGGTGTTGTCGACGTACAGGTGGTGGTACTTCTTGGCCCATTGACGCGTCAAGATAGAAGCTAGACAACTGTTAGTAATGAGAAACGCGAGAATGAATGCGGCTTCTTACCCTTCAGGAACTTCTTGCTAGCATACTTCTTGAAGAAGGCTTCGTGGGAGACAGGGCGGTGGAGATAGTCAACCATCAGCTGGAAGACAGGGTCGATCTCCTCCTCTGTATATCCGGAGTAGTGAGCAAGGGTGGCATCCTAATACGAGTCAGTTGAGAGAAACATAAGAGAAACAAGTGATAAATGAACATACCCAGGGTCCACGCTCCAAGATGAGACGGGCAAGGTACATCGCGGCGGCGGAAATGTGGCTCTGAGGGAATCCCATGAAACGGTGGTCAAGGAGACTAATCTCCATGAGGTACTTGCCCAGAGTACGGGTTTGAATGTCATAGTTGTCGGCCTTGGAGATACGTCGCAGGAAGTTCATAGGGTTGGGGAAGCTCATGTTGTACTCGAGAGTGGCAAGCACATGGCGTTCGGCGTCGAGAATTTCCTTATCCGAAAAGGTCTCGTCGGCGACGTGGCTAAAGTTGGCGACGTGAGGAGAGAGAACTTCCTCATACTTGGAGGCAATGAACATGGCGGTGACACCGACAAGCTGCAGACGGTCGAGAGCAACAACCTCAGCGGAAAGGAAACGATCGATAATGTTGACAGCGAGGAAAAGAGTTTCAGGGAGGAGACGGAAGCGAGTGTGAACCTCAATCAGCCAGTCGACGAGAATACCGCGCATCTTCCATTCGAGATCGGGTTGGTGGTCGATGTAATCAGGGTTGGGCAAGGTAATGACCTCGAGGTCCTTGAGATAATCGAAGATCTCAACCACGTATTCAGCAGCCATCAACGGGTCATCCAAATCCTCCGTGTCAAGATCCTGCACACCAGCTTCGATGAGCTCCTTGGTAGAAGGCTCCTTGGTAGAAGGCTGAGCAGCAGCTGGCTTCTCTTGCACAACCTCCGCTTTCTGCTCTGCCTTTTGCTCAATCTCTGCCTTCTTGCGAGGAGGCCCCTCGGGTTGTGAAGTCTCCTCTAGTGGGGCCTTGGGGTTGGGGCGCTTCTGGGGTCCGGTAGCGGTAGCATTCTTGGGGTTCGGGTCGCGACGACGAAGTGCGGAAGTTCGTGATGTGTTGCTGCGGCTGAGCTTCTGGACCCCACCAGTCTGGACAGTTGACTTCGACGCCAGACCCTTGGCAGCTGGCTTCTTCCCATCCTTCGCCTCCACTCCTTCAGTCTTGTTGACATTGCTGACGTCACCCAGAGCAGCCCGCCGACGTGTAGGTCCAGTAGCGGTGGTTGTGGTCTTCTTGGTCTGCAAGGCCTTCTTCGCTCCCTCAACAGAGATATCGGTGGTAAGGGCAGCAGTCTTGGCCCGCGTCACGCGTGCGGACGGCCCGTTCTCATCGTTCTCGTTCATCGTCCCTCTGGTACGAAGGCTGCGAGCCTAAAGTGGAGTCAGTTGGTGTCCAGGAAACTCGCCAGATGTACCCAATTGTCGTGATTAAGTATTAAGGTATAATAACAAAGATATAAGACGCGTTTTCCTCGGGTTTAAAGAGTGCTCACCTGAGGCATCGTGAAGAGGAGAAGAAAAAGAACGCGTAGGGGGAATGGAAAAGGACAGGAATATAATCTTGTCCTGCCAAGGCAATCAGGTCAGCATTCCATCCAGCAATACCACGGTGGAGTCCTCATACCAGAGACTCGAGTTCAAGGTGCACGTACCACGCGTGAATATGCGATTAGTCTGAAAGGACTACGAGGCCAGTCGGCTGCAGCTTTTCAGATGAGGTTGTTGATGTTGACAAGCCACGTCCAATCCAAAACTATGTTGACGTGTGACTGGACCCACGACGAACCCCGGTTCGGTTGGTCAAATGTCGCGCGATTCGGGGAAAAGAGGTATCAAACGTAGGAGAATAACTTGGGCAAGCTGTACGATAGGAATCCGCACGCGATAAAAAGAGGATGGGGGAGTGGGGGTGAAGAGTGAAGGGTATCTTTAACTGGAATGATGAAGGAAAAGGAAGAACTTGAGAGGGCAAGGCGATGTTTGGCCCTACTGTGTTAGCGCGAAAACAGGTACCTCCAAGACGCCCCACAGCTCAGTCGCGTGTATCAGGGAATTGATATTCGAGCCCTTTCTTTTAAGAAGAAAATGAGATGAGCAATGAGAGCAGAAAGATAGACATAGAAAAGGGGAGTTGAGATAGGATGAAGGAAGTAGATCCAGCAATGTAGGGAGAAATAAGGCGTTGAGGGTTGAAATTACGTCCGTAACGGTGGATACGCGAGGGCGCGGCCTTTCAGTGAGGGCGCGAGCATAAACACGTGGTTGCCGGGCAACGACTTAGTCACAATGTCAAATAGGAAGGCGGTATGGTCCAACAGAACAAATGTCACCTGCGCTGGTCAGCCACTGTGGCAGTCTTTGTGGCCGTGCACGTAGATCACCTGACCAGTCCGAACTTTTTGTTGGAGACCAATGCAGCGTGGAGCAGCAACTAGGTCTTCGTCGCCCGATTTCCTTCACCTCGGTGTCCTCATACCAATACTTTCTTGGCTTAAACTGGTTCTTCTTCATTGAAGTTCCTTCCCTGCCAATGATGCTTCAGACCCGAATTGCCCTACGGGGCATTCGGCTGCCCTTCAGGTGTCTGCCCTCTCTACCTACACCTGTCCGCGGATACTCGACAGTCATCAATGAAATTGAAAAGCCTGCCGACAAGCCCGCTGCATCGGTCTCCTCCTTTATCGACCCAAACACTTCTTTTGCTCCTCCTCCCAGCCGCGACGACTCTGGTGTTGTGTTGCGCACCTACACTCCACGTACCCCCGGTGTGAGACATTTGCGACGACCGGTCAATGACCATCTGTGGAAGGGCCGTCCCGTCCACAAGTTAACATTCCCTAAGCGTGGTCAGGCTAAGGGTGGTCGTAACAACTCCGGTCGAGTGACTGTTCGCCATCATGGTGGTGGTGCTAAGCGTCGTATCCGAACCGTCGATTTCCTCCGCATGGACCCCGGACCTCAAGCCGTCGAGCGAATCGAGTATGACCCTGGTCGCAGTGCACATATTGCTCTCACTCGCAGCAAGGAAACTGGAAAGTTGAGCTATATTCTCGCGGCCGACGGCATGCGGGCTGGCGACGTCGTTCAGAGTTATCTGCCTGGAATTCCCCAAGACCTATGGAACAGCATGGGTGGTGCCGTTGATCCTGGTGTCCTTGCTGCCAGAACTGCCTGGAGAGGAAACTGTTTGCCATTGCACATGATCCCCGTCGGAACTCTCATCTTCAACGTCGGATTGAAACCTGGAAAGGGTGGTCAAATCTGCCGCAGTGCCGGAACTTATGCCACAGTTGTTGCCAAGGGTAGTGACTCGCGCCAGAAAACCATCCTAGAGGAGGAGCCATTGGCTGAAAACGCAACGGAAGAAGCCAAGGTCGAGAAGAAGCTGTCTCAGCGCGAACAGCAGAAGCAGGAGCGTCTGGCTCAGCACATCACTGTTCGTCTTTCAAGTGGCGAAGTTCGCCTTATTCACAAGGACTGCTGCGCTACTATCGGTATCACCAGCAACCCGAACTACCACTACACCCAGCTCGGAAAAGCTGGTCGTTCCCGTTGGCGCAACATTCGTCCTACAGTTCGTGGTTTGGCCATGAACGCCATGGACCACCCTCATGGTGGTGGTCGTGGTAAGTCCAAGGGTAACATCGACCCGAAGAGTCCTTGGGGTATTCCGGTATGTATTGTCTTTCGTGGCACCTTGCTAGACTTCCAGCTACTAACTCTATCTCTTCTCCAGACCAAATCTGGATACAAGACCCGCCCCAAGTGGAAGATCAACAAGGCAGTTGTGCACGCCAGACCTCGCAACCAAGGCCAGCGTCGTCGTGGTTACAACTAGAGATGATTTCGAGTTGTCAAGGTGGTCACTCCATCATGTTCTGAAATATTTCCCCTTACTTCCTTCTATACCTCATCCTCACTGCGCAAAGGATGACTGTACGATATCTTTCCCTGTTTTTTTGACACTCCATGTGTACTATTCTTCCATCATGCGCTATTTTTGAATATTTTGGTTCTGCACATCTGTCTGGTTGAAACTTGGGCGATGGGCACTGTACAGTACGATGGCCCAATGCGATATACATTCAAAGCGAAAGAAAATAGACTTATGAACTCTTCAATTGCATATCCGTATCATGTGTCTAGTGCCTCTAAACCCTGATCGGCGGGCATAGATCCCCAGACGTCTGCCAAGCCTCCAGGCAGCTCCTTGATGCGTGGCCTGCCGATCGGTGTCAACGTCCTTTGAAAGCTAAACATTTTAGTTTCTTCCCATGGTTTTCATTGGAACCCGATCGAAAAATAAAAAAGGGGGAGCCATCTGGTAAAAGAGTCGGGGGCGGAGGAAACCTCAGCCTCTCCTGATACGAAGTCCCGCCGTCATCCATAGAACTTTGTCCTTTCCCATCCACCCTGACAGTTTCGGTAATGAGCATTTGCTAGCTCTTGCTAGCTCGACGTCTTGGGTTGACCATCTACGCGTCACCTGAAAGTTCTCCGCGATAAAACACAGGCCGTTGGCCTCACCAACTTCGAATTACTCAGCCGCTAAATCGTGCCACCACGCCATGGCGGCACTCCCGCCGTCTAATTTTGGCCTCCACCCGTCGCAGTACGCTACCGAATCTGGTTCTTCACAGATGGGATTCGGATCCGCAGAGAATGGTGCTGTCGAAAGCACTGGAGAAGGCAACTTTGTCCCGCGCCCGAAGCGCATCGCATGTGTCGTGTGTCGGAGGAGGAAACTGAGATGCGACGGGAGACGACCGAGTTGTGGAACATGTTCGCGCTTAGGACATGACTGCTCTTATGATGAAGTGCGCAAGAAGAGTGGCCCAAAGCGGGGATATGTTAAGCAGCTCGAAGCTCGATTAGGTACGAAAGCCGATAACAGTCGCGAATACTGCTACTTCCCCCGAACTATACTGAACTATTGTTACTATTTCAGCTCAAGTTGAGACTCTCCTCAAAGGCCAAGACCCCGAACCTCCTCAACGAACCTCCCCGCCTCAACCGGTGGAAAATTCATTTGGCGCACCCATCAACGATGAATCTGTACTGGCCTTGCCTGACCTCTCGGGGTTGGGAGGTGACATGAATGGTCCTTTCCAACCGTCGAATCCGCCTGACGCAATTCAGTCGGGCCAAACAATGTATCCTCCCATAGCCAACACCGGCAGTGATCCCCAGACCCAGTGGGATTTGATCGCTTTGGGATTGGAGGAGCCCCTCCCTTCACAGGATGTGATTGACGAACTGTATGTGCTACATGCTGCTCTATACTCCAACTTCTGTCTAATACAAAATCACTTTCCAGGGACGCTATATTCTTCGAGAAGGTCTACCAAATGCTGCCCATCATTCATCGCCCACGGTACTTTGCAAGTCTGAACCTCGCCCCTCATATGCGGCCGCCTATATGCCTGCGCTACATTATGTGGTGTCATGCTGCATCTGCCAGTGACAAGTACTTTTTCCTACACAGCCATTTCTACCAGCGCGCGCGGAAATATGCCGAAGCGGACGAGATGAAAGGGTTTGGAGAGAGTGTCGTCAGTCTGGCGCATTGCCAAACTTGGATTTTGATCGGGACATATGAGTTCCGAATGATTTTCTTCCCACGAGCATGGTTAAGCGTTGGTAAAGCGGCACGACTGGCACTGATGCTTGGATTGAACCGGCTTGATGGCGTTGGTCTCGATGTCAAACAGTCTATTTCACCACCAAGAGATTGGACAGAGCGTGAAGAACGTAGGAGAGTGTTTTGGGGTGCTTTTGCGACAGACCGGTATGCCAGTGTTGGAACTGGTTGGCCGCTTCTCATAGACGAAGACGATGTGAGTATCTCGCTTCACTCTACGTCTTTCTAATTTGGAACGTGGAAGCTGATATCAAGTAGATTATGACAAACCTCCCTGCTTCTGAGGATTCGTTTCTAAAGAGCAAGCCGCAACGAACACTTCGTCTAAGTGATATCATTGCCGGCGAGGGCGTTGCTACCTTGTCTCCGTTCGCCTGCGTGGTGGTCCTGACCAGCCTCTTCGGTCGTAATCTCGTCCATATCCATCGGCCACGGCCAAACGACAACGACCATGACCTCAACGGAGAGTTTTGGAAACGACACAGAAGCCATGATAATATTCTTTTGCACATTGCTCTGTCATTACCCGATCATCTTCGCCTTCCAAGTGGCATGTCAGATGTGAATGTCATCTTTGCCAACATGAGCATTCATACTTCAACCATTTGTCTCCACCAAGCGGCAATTTTCAAAACCGAAAAGAACAAGATGCCGAACCAGATCACGATCGAGAGCAAGCGAAGATGTCTTGTGGCCGCCAATCAAATTTCGAGCATCATGAAGATGATCAGCCATGTCGATTTGACAAGCGTAAGTCTTGGTTTAGCTTGTATGCTTGGAAGTGGAACTGATAGATTGCTGCAGCTGAACCCATTCATATCTTTCTGTCTCTACATTGCGGCACGAGTCTTCGTGCAGTATCTCAAATCTCGACCGGAGGATTCGAGTGTTCACTCTTCACTACAATTCGTTGTCTCCGCTCTGAACGCCATGAAAAACAAGAATCCCTTGACCGAGTCCTTCCTCGTCCAATTGGACGTTGATCTCGATGGAACTGGTATTCGCGCGTTGGACGACCGACAGAAAGAAAGTGTCCGTGCTTCACAGGTAATGGCAGTACACGTAAGTTTCATTTTTTTGACGTTGTTTCTCGTCTCTAGACCAAGCTAATCTCGCTTTTTCTTCGTAGCAAAACTTCTGCAACGACGCAGTCGAGTGCTCCCCCATTTATAACCTCCGCCAAACACAAACGGCTGGCACGATGGAAGAGTCACCGCAACACAGTACTGGCCATGCAAATAAACGCCAGCACATGAATACTGGCACGACAACCTCCCTCCCTAGCCGACAGAGGGATACAATGGCCTCGTCCACCGACGAAAATATACATAACCTATTCACCCCTGCTACCCAGACCACAAGCCAGATCAACGAGCAACCCGGCTCAGGGAGCAAACTCGATTTAGACATGGACTTTTCCCCAGACTTCGGCACTCTCAGCGAGAGAAACAACCCACCTTCTGACCACCCCACACCTTCAACCCTGAACTCTTCCTCCAACACCTCCTACTCAATAAACGGGGTCGACAACCCATCACCTGGCAGACAGCAACCAAAATCAGGTCCAACGTATCCCAACCAGGAATCAACCCAATCATTCAATAAGATGAATGCAATTCACATGTCTCCCGGAGATATTAGCTCACAAGCACCTGATATCAATGCCTTACTTGCTCGGGCTTATCAAAACAATTCTGGCAGCCCGGCCATGCCTACGGACACATCGAATCCGTTCTCCATACCCCCTGTTTGGGACTTGCCAACTCCAAGTCAAGAAACGGGTGCTGCCGACTTTAGCAACTTAAATGTCGGGGCTTTGACTGAGGCTCAATGGGCGCAGATTCTCGGCGAGAATGGCGTTACTCCTAGCTGGGAGAGTTGGCGGCAATCTTGAAAGCAGGACATGTTCAAGCATTACATGAACCATTCATGATCTAAGTCTCCGATCAAGCCTCAGTGTGATTTGTCAACCAGGAGAACTATGTCGTCCTACTCAGAACAACAAGGCACGTTCAGAATCATGACCTCGAGCTTTCATGTGTAGCTCAGACGATTGATCGCCTTCTATGCCATTCTGAATATGTGTGTACACGGGTCCTTCTGCATCGGCTCAGGATTGCCATACATAGGTATCAGTCCTCGAGTAATTTCAAATTCGAATCCTAACTCACAATGATTCCGGGATCAACTGAGCTCCTTAATCTCCCTCGCATCTACCTTGCCAATTTTCAAGGACCGATGAATAGACTATGAACCTACGTCCTCTTTTGAGAAAAATCTCTTCTCACCGCGATGTTTTTTTGAGCTACTACATGCTCCTGAATGATAACATGATAACATGATAAACGGTCTATTTCTGGGGCGGAACTCTGGACTCTCTACTATGGGATATCTTAAACTATTATACTAGGTACATGAACTTGACTTTTCAATCTAAGGAATCTACATCAAGAATCATATAACCACAATATCAAACTAAATAAACAATATCCTACGCACCAAACTCAAATACTAATATTTATAGTTCGTAACATCCATTCATGATAATGCTTAATGTAATCGTACAACACGAAAGACCTCACATAGAGAAAATAGAAAAGCACCAGAGAAAAGAGCTGCTCAAATGACGCTCAAAGTTCAAAGATCAAAGATGCAAAATCAAGATTCAGAGTCCGCCACCAGCAGCACCAACAATCTTCAAACCACCCGAGCTGGAATGACCAGGACCATCAGTAGTAGTCGAATAAGCCAACCAGTAACGCGAAGGATGCCAAGCAACAGCAGAAACACCAGCATTAGCACCTGCAGTAGGAATAGTGTAAATGCTATCACCCGACTCAGCATGGAAGATCTCAAGACCATTCCCACCACACCCAATCTCATCACATGCACCACAGATATAGCGGCCATCGAAACTCCAGCTCACACCACGGATGGCGCCGCCATTCTCACTTGACAATGTGCGCTGGCAGATCCAGTCAGTTGTATCCCAGAGGGAGATGAGAGCATCGCTAGCGCCGATTGCGAGGTAACGACCTGTAGGCGCGAGAGCGACGGCATTGCAGGCGGATGTGTGGGCGTTTATGGTGTACAGGACGTTCAAGGAGGGATAGGAAAGGATTTTGACCTTTCCTTCGCCGGTCGTGGTGAAGAACTGCTGCTGAGGGCGTTCAGGGGTTGCCATGCGCCAGTCGAAAGTAGTTGCGTTTGTCTGGACGGGTTGGGGGTGGGGAGCGAGGGCTGTGTAGGTCGTTGTGCCTACTGAGGCCGGGAGGTTGAGAGCGTTTGCGCCGTCTGGATGGGCGGTTGGTGTGGAGGGGCTTTCGATCGAGATGGGGATCAGAGTGTCGTCCTGGTTGAGGGGTGTGTTAGGGCCTTGTTGCTTTCTGGGACCCGACTCTGGGGTTCGGTTTCTGTGTTTACCTTTGTGCCGACGATCATTGTCGTGCCATCCGCGGACCAGGAGAGAGTGAATGCTTCTCCGCCGATGTCTAGCTTGCTGACGCAGGTCTTGGAGCGGACGTCCCAGAAGCGTACTGTGCCGTCTGTCGAGCAACTTGCTAACTCTGCGTCGCGGACTGGGTTGAAGAGGACTTTCTCGATTCCGGCGGTGTGGCCGCGCAATTCGGTTGAGTAGCGGACATTGGGGCGTTCGGGATTCCAGATTCTTAGGGTGCGATCTGCTGAGCCCGTAGCAATTAGCTGGCCGGTGGGGTTCCAGGCGAGTGTTCGGATACTGTGATTTCAGATGGCGGTCAGTATGTGCGCATAGCTTGATGCGTTGAGATGCAACTTACGTGTGAGACCCTGGGCCTTTGGCAGCAGGGTCATAGTAGTTCTGGGTCTTTGCGCCCCCAAACACGAAGGAAAAGTGGTCCTTATGGAGGAGATCGCGACGCGGAGGAGCCATTTTTGGCGGTTTGGATTGATCCGCCTTCAATTGACTGTGGAATGTAGGTTCCTCATCCGCAGTGTTAATTTCAGGAAAGGAGTCAGCTGGCTGAGGACGTATGATCTTAAACCCGGAAGCACGAGAGTTGTCTAACTGAGATAAGGTGGTGGTTGAGTGTTCGGAGACCGCCTTTAGGCGCTCCGATACTGCCTGACGATGATCCACGAGGTTTGCCATGGCAAGTGGGCGGTGTAGGGCGGAACAAGCGGAAATCGTCGGTGGGGAGGAACCTCACGGGAATCTCAGGCTCACCTTGGACGCTGCACCTTCCACATTTGGGTGACCATTGCTCAAATTCATAGCTTAGGCAATGAATTACCTAGGTACTCGTTATTTAATCACAACTTTCAGATCTTGAACGTCGCTGGGTTTCATCAATATATCATTGCCTCTAAAGAACATCCTATAAATGTATTTTCAAGCGAGAATCTTTGACTGGTTTTATATATGTAGATGCTGAATGATCTATGGAATTTTCGTCAATATTCAGCTGTTCAAAGAAACCTTTAGTCACCTTAGCTTCACAGGAAGGAGTCCGTTATTGGAGCACGCATCACCGAGTATATGAGACCGACGAAGAATATAGGTATGTCATTCGGCGGTAAAATAAATCAAAATACGTGTTGAGCAACGCTTTGTCAATGCCCCATGATGGTGCAGAAGAATGTGATACTTTCAAGACCGTTCGACTACAGGTAACTCAAGGTGATTCTCGTCCCTATATCCAAGTTCATCCTTAGACTATCACTTTCATGCCTCAGTTGTAAAACATATCGCATCTACATCTACAATATACCTTATGTAGTGTATAGTTGTCAGACTGACGAATGGGAGCTTCGATTGCTGCAGTCTTATGGGTCCGATAAGCCCCCGAGCTTAATCAAACCTCACCCGTTGGAAAAATTGTCAAGCTCAGTCTGAGTCCACGCTGGGATACAATCACCAAATATTGAATATCTTGCAAAGCAGTTGAGCTCTTCAGTCATGTTCGACCAGGAAGACGACGCGTCGTGTCGCGAAAAGTGCTTCACGACCATCACCCGCTTGCCGGCGTTCATCGACCCAAAGCAAATTCCAAGCAAAAGGGCGCCTTTTTCTACAATTCAGAACCATGCATTCGCACACTCGGTTGGTAATCATTGGCTCCACAGGAAAATGGCCGGTTGACTGATGTTCGACACAGGTTGAGGCTATCATGCCGAAGGGGGTCTACTCGAAGATCGAGTCCTCGTTGAAAACCAAGCTGCAGAAACCTCAATATGCACGAGTGTTCATGGCCCCTTCTGCTCTACTCGAGCATGCTTTCTTCAATACCTATATCAAGTCAGGTACATACGCCTCCAGCTCGGTCCTTGGAGGCCAAGGGCCCGCTTCCATCTGGGTTTCTCCAAAGGCTGCAGCCCTCGGATTTAGATCGCTATCCAATCTCGTCAATCTATCTGGAGTCATAATCTGACTTGAAATATAGGAAATATTCTGATGATATCCGAAGGCCGTTCGGGATCTGATAATGTGTTCACGCTCCGAGACGGTTTGTTCCCCTTTGAAGCTGCCCCTAGGTCTCTTCTCTGTCGACATGAATGTCTAATTTTGTTTCACCAGGAGTTCTCCGAATGGAGCTTGGAAAGGAAATCTATGAACGAACAGGTCTCACTGGCAAACCTTTCCGCAGCGGCGGCAGGAAACACGCAAAAGAAAGATTCTGTCAGTATAATATCACAGATGTGCAATCCACGCTTACTAATTATGTCGTCAGTGGTCGAGCTGAACTTTCGACTGCCCTCAATGCTACATGGCAAGAAAGGCTTTGAAAGGATCGTTTGGGCCTTTGCCAACGTTCTGACTCAGTCGGTGGCATGGCTCTTTTATGATCTACAGAGTACCCCTGGCACGGACCAAAGTATATCAATCTCTACCCAGACAAAGCAGACCCAAGAAATAAGCTAACAAGGGATGGAATAGCCACGAGACCAATCCATAAGCTTCGTCCTCAAATGATGACGTGTGAGCCATCGGAGTCTGAGCACCGACAGATCCTCACTCCGTCACCTAGCGCAATCGCGCAAGACATCGATAATACGCCGGAAGGCGGACTGCAGGAGCAACTGGGTTCTCTCCTGGAATGGATTGCCATGGTTCAGATAAACTCACCCCGTGTGTCTGGGGAAGATGACGTCGATCCGTACCTGAGCCGTTACTCTGTTCCAGAGAACTGTGAACCTTGCAGCCTAATCAGCGTCAAATGGCACGGCTTTATCTCATCACGCTGGGTTATGGAACTGTTCTTAGCTCTACGGTAAGTTCTAACTGACTTATTCTTTCAATCAATGAAGCTTGGTACAAAGCTAACTTTATCCTTGGATAGCCACCATACTCAAGACGAATCTTGGTTCTCTCTTGCGGTATCAACGCTTGGAAAAGAAGCTGTGGAGGGCAGAGACGGGTTCACTTTGATGGTTCTACCGGAAGAAAACGGGTTGGCCGTCTTGTGGGAATTGGTGGGAGCATCCGTGACCGAAAACTGACGTTCTAAGGCTTCATCCACGGGTTGGCTGCCTCTGGGGGCAGAAAGTGTGACTTCCTATTCTCTCCTCTCTTATCTTCCATCTTTCTTCCTTTTTCGTCCCATCTATCCTACCTCTCTCCATCATCTTACATCCGTCTTGCTTATTTTGCTGCCAATCAGCGTTATTTGTCGCGAGATTCATATCATTCTTGTACCTACCACATCTATTTGCTCTCTGTGACTCAGCTTTTGACACAGGCAGCTGTGCATCTCTCTTCAACTCATCACATCTCTCCGAAATCAATTCCTCTACATTCATTTCGTCTTCTATCACTCATTCCATCTTCCATCATTCATCCCATCAGTTATTCATCATGTGTTCCTCCAATCAGACCCATGTGAAGAATATCGTCGACTACATGCTGAGCAACAAGCGCAATCAAGCTGAAGCGAAAGCTGGACTCACCGATAATTTTGTCTACAAAGCGTCACTTGAGTCGCCCCTGAACGGTCGTGTCAAGTGGGACTGGCCATTTCCTGATGCCATCCGCCCTGCTGCCAGAGACCGGAACCCGTTTCCTGCCCGCCGAAACACCGATCATTTGGAACTCAATTCCCCCATGGCTTCCGTCTCAGACACCTCCTTTACCAATCCAAATGTCCTTCCAAGCCACTTCTGTGAAGATTCTCCATATACTTGCGACCCAGCCGCGGCACAGGAGTTTCACAACACCATTTTTGAGCCTGAGTTCATAGCACTTCTGAACGATACTGACGCCGACGTGACTGCGGCCATTTCTGCCCTGGATACAGACTGCTCTTTCGCAAGCGATGGCCATCCTTTCAATGAGGCACCCACTCAAACCGCAATCCGCCCTGCCACCAGCTTGGCCGAGGTAACCGACTCTGTCCCAACTGCTGATCATCCGATCGTTGATATGTTCACTCCAGCTCCAACCAGGGACAATTTCTCAGTTCAAATGGCCTGCCAGATACTAAACGCTGCCCCTACCTCATCTTTCGGACGTATCAATCGGCCTGTAATCATATCCCCTCCCTATTCTGTCGAAGCAATCGACCTGACTGACAGCCCACCCAAACCGACTACTCAGACCGCCGACAACACGGCAAGTGGGACAAAGAGGGCAACCATCGTACCGATGGCGAAATCAAATGCTTTAGTTGCCAATGGGTCAGCCAATTCTACAAAAAAGCACACACAAACGACGGCATCAGCCCAACGCAAGCCTCGAGCAAGGACCCCAAAGCGATACTCCACCCCGAAGAGCCCCTCACCTCGAATGCTTCGCAGGATCGCACCTACTCCTCCAGCGTCAGAAAATGATGTTGTTTTTAAACCCCCCCAACGGGCTCCTCCGGACGTTCAACTCAATTCCACGACGCCAATGTCTCTTGAGACACAAAAGCAACTATACGAGCAGAAATACCCGGGACAGCAGAGCATCTATGGGAATCGGCAGCAGCAGTTGAGGAGAATGAATCAGATGTTCCAAAACAACCACCGCCAGGAACAGATCAATCGGGAACTGCACTTGAATCAGGCTGGGCAGCAGCAGCCACACGACTACAACCAGCTATCCCAGGCAACCCAACCACCCTCGTTAATCCAGTCGTCCGATTCTTTTAACAGAGAAGCTGGACGCGCAAGTTACCTACAGCAATTGCAACAGGCTCGCCAGCAACAACTCCAGTTGATGCAGACAGTCCAAGCATCTCAGCAATTGACCGAAGACGAGAGACATGCAGAGTTTTTGCAAATGGCCTACCAGAAACAGCTTCAGCAGTCAACCCAGACATTCATGTACGCTCCGCACAAGGTGGAAGACGAACAGCGCCTATCCAATATGCCCCTAGCCAACCCACAACGGCACTACCTGATGTCACCCGTGTCACCTCAGACACAAGCAGCTCAGGCGGCTCAGCGGCAGATAGAACAAGATACACACACGCTACAACTGCAACAGGCTTACCAGCAACAAGCCCTCCGACGGAACCCCCAGCAGCAACTGCCTCGGTCGATGCAAGCACTTCAGCCGGCTCAGCAACAGATGGCACAGGATCAGCAAGTACGATGTTTTCAGCACCAGAATCAGATTTGCCAGCAACAGCAATACCAGCGGTCGCCCTTGCTGACCCAGTCAAACCAGCCACTTCAGTACAGTCAGCTATCCCAGTCAGACCTGTCGCCCCAAATGTCTCAATTGGTCTATCCTCCCCAGCAGATGCAGGTCGCTCCACCAAACCAGGCCGCCCATCGAGCCGGACTGGCTTATGGTACCCAGTACCCAAATAAACAACTACAAGCTGTTCCTCTTGGCCAGGCTGCCCATATTCCCCCACCTTCTGCGCAACAATATCAGTCTGATGTTTCCGCTCCGGCATTCAAATTTGCAGCCGGCCAAAATTTGCCTATCGATCGCATGCAGTTCTCGTCTTCTCCAGTACCTTCCAGCAAGCGGAGCTTTGAATTCGTGGACAACGTCGTGCCCGACCACTTCGTGGCCAATCCCAAAAACCATGGCCGATGGTTCGTACCAAAACCCAAGGAGAAGAGAAGGATCTACTTAGGCGGATCCGAGGGCAAGAAAGCCCGCACAGCTCTCAGACTATGACACAGTGTTTTTTTCTCAGGTTACAAGGAGGATGGAGCATTCAGGACTTTTTTCTACTTCTTTGTATTGCGGGGACGGGGTATGGTTTCTTTTGCAATTACCGGGTTTTATTTTTATTTTTATTCTTTTTGAGACTTTCTGTTCAATTTTTATGGAAAGTCTACGGGGCTTTCGACCGCACATATGGTGTCTACATAGGACTTTTGTTGCCTACTTGCTAAATACATATTTATCCATCAATCTCTTTAATGTAGGCTGTCTGATATTCATTCTTTGCTCTCATGTAGGAGGCTCTTGCTTTTCATGTCTGAACTGCCCATGTTCTCCTGGCCTTTCGCTGATCCAATGCCATCTTTGACGCTGAGGCAAGTTCTGATTTTCGTGTACTCTGGCATGAGACGAAGCAAAGAACAACTCTCTAGATAATGTGAAAAGTCTGAATGAAATGCTTGCTGCCTGTCAGGGAATGGTGGTGACTGGGTAACCACGGAGAACCTTTTGCTATGACTAGACAGGTGCCAGAGCAGCCGCACCTCATGAATTATTGAAACTACACTGGAATAGTTTGACTAGATAAGGCAGAAGCTCTAAAAAGGAAGAATAGAGATCAAACGTGTACAAATCACATCCATTCAAAAAGCCTAAGAACCAACGGGCCGAAATGTACCAAATAGAACAACCAGAAAGACAAAGGTACAGGATGCCCAATAGCATAACCGTCAATTCCAAACACCAAGATACTATGACAGTAAGTGCACCAGCGCATATCCAAGCCGCGAAAAATAAGAATGAAAATGCCCCAAACCGATTCGCCTTGAAGATGATTGTAGAAACAAAATTCGCGATGAATGATGTGTGCAGATATCATGATAGCACTAGCGCTAACCCGTGAGGTCGTTCACGATATCCCGAAGGATAGGTCGATTCCCAACAACGTTGGTACCATTGAATAGTTTAGCACCTGTCTTGGCAGGTTTCCGTAGACCCTTGTCTTGTTGTCGGGAGCCGAGTGGATTCAATGGTTCACAGGAAGAACGAGAAGCGGGGGAATTCTTCGTGTTTGTTGGACTTGTTTTCGCCTTCTTGCTCTTTGAAGAGCCGGGAGCACCAGGGGACATAAGTTGGGATTGTGAGATGAAGGATGGAAAGACGTGCTTGTCTAGTGCTGTGCCGGGGAGGTTGTAGACCCATCCTTTGCTCTCGACTAGACGGACGTATTTGCAGAGTAAGTCGTTACCGTCGCGGAGGGTGGATCTGCTGCCGACGACGAGGAGTTTGGTTTGAGCGCGGGTGAAGGCGACGTTGACACGGCGCCAGTCGCGAAGGAGCTCGCCAACGTTGTTTTCTGTGTTGCTGCGGACGCAGCTAAGGATTATGACTTCTTTGTCTCGGCCTTGGAATTTGTCTGTTGTGTGCATTTCCAGGTCCGGGATGTGATGGCGTAGACTTTGGCGGAGTAGTGAGAGTTGGCTGCGGTAGAAGGTTATCACGCCGATGTTTCGGGCGGGAATGCCACAAGCGATGAATGATTCGACGAGTTGGGCACAGAGGAAGACTTCCATGTGGTTCACGACTCGGTTACCCTGTGCTATTTCGAGGGCTGTTGGACCGATGGAATCAGTGTTAACCAGACGGGTCTTTGCTGATGGTAATAGGAGATCTCGTATCCAACAGGGAGTATGTGGGTTGCCCAGACAGATGTCCTTTTGCGATGGAGAATGGCCTAAGTCCTTGACGTGGAATTGATCCAGGGCGTTGATGTTGGGCAGATCCAAGGAACGGGCAGCTACTTTGGGTGTGCCGCACTTAAGGCGACCCGAGTAGATAAGAGTGTTGGAGAGTAACATGATCTCTTCGCACATGCGATACTGGTGCTCAAGATTGACGACCGAATCTGGTTGTGCGTCTGACAGCAGTTTGAAGAGACTGACATCCAGGCCCCCTTCTTGAGCGGCCTTGTCCTGCACTAGGGGCGGCAATTGGTAGTGGTCACCGACAAGAATGAAAGTCCTTGCCATTCGAATTGGGCCCAGACAGACCGGAAGCGTAATTTGTGAAGCCTCATCGACGATGCAGTAGTCAAAGATGCGCTGGTTGAAGATGTTGTGGTTGACTCCTAGGCATGTAGTGGCCACGACCTGCGGCTTCTCATACGAATCCTTGAGCTCTTCGATAGTTGCTTTCGGAATTGCGGCAAGATCCGCAAAGTCTTGAACATCTGGATGGATTTTGGTGGTGGCACCAATACGCAGGACACGGATGTTGTCATCCTTGATCTTCAGCAGAATATTGTCGACTGCAGTATGTGTGTAAGACGTGAGAAGAACACTCTTACCCTGTGCAACAAGGGCCCGAATGATGTGAGAAATGGTAGTTGTCTTTCCAGTCCCGGGCATACCGAGGACGAGAGCATAATCTTTGGCACCCATAACTTTGTCAATAGCTTGTCTTTGATCAACATTGAGGCTTTCGGGATCTGAGATCGGGTAGGCAGATGATGAAGTCTTGAAAGCAGGGGCTTCCCCCTGAATGATGAGTCGCCGCATTTCTTTGGCTTGGATTAGGTCTTTGTCCATCATGCAGATAAGATTGTTTCGGACAATGGCCATGCCGTTGCTAAACTCGTCTTTGTCGATTCGGTAAACAACTTGCTCATCTGAATCCTCGAGAACAGCGGGCTCTGTTGTCCCGATCTCCATTATCCCCTTGAATGATTGATTTGTAGCAGCATCAAATCCAGCTGTTCGTGACCTCGCATTGTGAAGTTTACGGTCAACCGCAACCTTGATATGCAAGGAACTGGCTTGCACCACATATCCGTTCGCGAGGGCAAAGTGACCGTTTTCGTCAGAAACAACAATCGGCTCACCAATGGAAATCTGTGATTCCGTAAAAGAAAAACCAGGGGCTGGTTGTCTTTTGTTGAATGTGTAGTGGTAGCGATTGATCTTCGCACCAGTGTTTTCCTCGTAGGGAGACTTGGTATCAAGAACGACATTACCGAAGCATCGACCGAGAGCTTCACGCTCGTGGCTCAACAATGTCCAAAGTTCTCGTCGGAACTTGACCAGATTCCCTTCTTCTTTGGTAAGAAGTTCATCCCACTTCCGGAAAAAGTCACGATCACCGTTGTTCAGATGACCGACAGACACGTCAAAGTCTTCGGCAAGTCCACTGGTCTCGCCATCGCCATCTTCAGCAAGCTTGTGGTAAATGAGGCAAGGGGTCTTTGCATAACATCTGCTACATTTGCGTGCCTTCTTCAGCATCGGTGGAAGAACATCTCTTTCGCGGATATACCCTGCCAGCCGATTTCGCACCTGGAGCATTTGGAGAAGTTCATGTCGAATTCCGCGGATGCTGAGTGTCCTTGACACCTCAAGATAGTAAAGAAGTCCAAAGGTGACATCGACATCTGTAACAATTAGTGACTAGCCAATGGCAATTCAGTGTGCGCATTTGATGACTTACCATAGCGATCAGATAGGAGCAAGGTGTAAAGTGCTGTTTGAGCTCTGTGTGCCTGGTTCGTATCTCTCCGCCCAGTCTTGAGTTCAAGAGGAACAACCAGGTTCTTATTAATTCCTTGCTCGCGACAAGCGACTTGCACCGTCGCATCTATGTTTCCTTTGAGACCGTACATCGGAGACCAGATGTGCTCCTCCACCTCAAGTAGCTTGTTAATGCTTAAATTAAGCTTGGAGCTATTCCGGTCCTCAACCATGGAGGTGGCCTGTCATTTAAATTAGCAGAAGTTGTACCCAATTGAGATATTCTCGAGACATACCTGCGGCTTCAGATGAAGGAATGTATCTGCCCAAGCAAGAACACCAGGCATTTTGCTCATGAGATATTCAACAGCTTCGGGTATGCTCATCTGGATCGAGTACAGATCTTCAACATGTCTCCCCATGACAGTTTCGACCAAAGTTTTCATAGAATCCATATCCCATTGGTTCAATTTCAGAGCTTCTTGGAAGATCTCGTGAAAGAATACACCGAATGCCTGTGGTCTCTCGAGCGCTGCGATGACCTTGACTCGATCTTGGAGAACAGCTCGTCGTTGGCATTCGACTGAGTCTGCCACAACCGTCGCAGAGATAAGATGATCGGGATGAAGGATGACCATATTGTTGGCGTTGTCCACGATGCACTGGCCGGCAGAGTTGAAGTCTCCGACCAGATGGATGTATGAGTCCTTGGTGCAAGGAGTATCAAACCATGTTTCTCGCAGGATGATGACCTTGCGGTCTCGTGTTTTCTCGTCTTCGACTAGCAAATCCTATTCTTAGGGTCAGCGGGGAGGTCTAGTTTGAAGAAGGGCAAGGCATCGTACCTGCTCGGATTGAGTACGCCCTTTGGGGTTGACATATGTGCCCTCCGCGATGTCAATGACTTGGTAACGTTTGATAGCTTGTCGATCTTTAAGGTTCTAATTTTTTCATGTCTTAGCATATATATAGAAAGTAAAACCACTAAGAGCGACAAACATGAGCTGGTTTACCTTCCCCTGCCTGCTTCATAGTCTGCTCGATAGCCTCTAAATCAAAATCATCGTCAAACTCATCATCGGATGACGCAGCCTCGTCTCCGACACCCGTCGTTGTGGGGGCTTTGATAGACGCAGGACCCACGGGGGCATTCGTTGTATCTGACTTCTTAGGTTCGCCAGTGGTCATGTTTGCTTGGTCCAGCTTTTTATCACATTTTGCTAGGATTTCTTGCAAATTGTCCGGCAGATCATCATAGTCGTCATCAAAGTCATCGAATTCATCACGTTTTGTTTCATTATTCGTAAGGTTGTGAGAGGTGGAGGGAGGTTCGCTGTCGAGCATTGCATTCTCCCTTGGCTGCCAGGAGCGAGATTTCTCAGCGGCGAGAGCGGCCCAGCTTGAAGAGCCTAGAGTATCAAACCCGATTGTTGGTCGTACTGTATCAACAAAGGGATCCGCTGAAGCATCAGCCAAGTCGATGAGATCTTGATCAAGATCATCGTCTCCAAAGTCTGAAGACGATTCTTGAAGCACGGGCATTTGACCAGGCCTTCCTTTATCGACCGGTGCAACACATGGAGATTCATTGGTTTCCGCAAGATCTTCGAGGGCTTTGCGATCTTTTGTTGGAGAAGACGAACGACACCTTCGCGCATCCATGTGTTGCCGAAGAGGCGATGAACCAGGTGGATTTGCGTCGACCGGAGCCAGGTGTATTGATTTCTCGATCTTCTCCATGAGATAGCTGATCCTAGAAGCTTTGGGCTTTCCAGACTCAAGGACATTGCTGCTCGTTCGCTGAAATATGCCGCGATTAGCACCACCTCCGTCTTGTCTGTTGAACCGTCGTCTCTTCGCTCGAGATGTGGGAAACTCAGCAGCACAACTGATTGAACGTCTTAGACCCGAGGAATCTCGACTTGTCCTGCCGGAGCCAGGCGTCTGGGGTGAAGAGGAAAGCAGGTTGGCGAGACGAGGCGGAGGAAGATCTTCAGCACCATCGACCATGTTTTTATCCACATAGTTGTTCCACAACTCAGCTGCCATATCGTGTTGTGGTGTTTTGAATAGTGCTTGTATTGACTGCAGATCGAGAGGCTCCTTTGGGTGTTTTTTGGAATTCGCATTGGAGGGAGAACCGTTCGGAGAAGAACTGAGTCGTCGCTTCCTTCGACGACCTGCGGGCGTTTGCGATGAGTTATCTGGATTTGAGCTGGCAGGGACATGCTGCCAAATGACATGCTCAACTGGAGTCACTTCAGGACCTGGAGCAGGATCGAAAGAATCCTCGGCATTGCTGATCAAATCCGCCAGAGGTATCCTGTTTCCCGGGGTCTGAGGACATTCCTTGATCGGTTTCACCTCTTGGAGTTCGAACTTTGGAGCTGGTGCTTGAGTAGCCTGAGGATTGCTTTTGTCTGGTGATGTCTGCATCGGCTCTACCACCCCGTTGGACCACGATTTCTGATTTTCCTTGTTCCCATGAGCTGGTTTTGTCCCGTCTTTGCTTGTGTTGTCGTCTTCGTCTTTGTAGCGAAAGGCATTTAACTTTGTTCGTGAATTCGACGAAATTGGGTATGAATTGTTGGTCGCCATTGCCTCGGTTTAGAAATATCCAATGACGCGTTCAAAAATGGTAATAATACATTCCGCTGGAAGCTTTAGCAGAACAATGTTAGAAACGAAGGTTCACCAGCCATGGGGAGAGATGTACTGATGCAGATAATATGTATGATGCCACTCGTACACGGAGACTTCGAATCAAGTCCAGCACCCTCGCAGCATGGGGGGAAACGGGGTGAGATGCGATAAGCACGCGTCGCGCGTCAAGTGCTGACACCTTGTCTACAAGGCAATAAGTATGCCTAAAATATCAGGCGTAAAGGCGGACAGGAAAATCGCCCAAAGCAGACTAGTGCAATGACTGAACAGCTTCCGGCCTTTTACGGCTTCAACATCAACGCCGAACCACCCCTCCACTCCCCTGCAAGAGGCACAACATCAATTGAGATTGTCCTTGCCACTCGAATTGACAAGGCGACTACTCTAGCCCGTGTGTCACCGACCAATTTAATCATACGCCCGTGTTTCTGCGATCGCCCCTCGACTCTCACCCCCATCCTCAACATGCCTGCTCGGCCAATCACCCACATGCTGCGCGCGCGCTGCCTTCTGCGCCAGCCCCAGACCGCTCAGGCTTTCTCAACCCGTTCCGTTGTCCGTGGCGGTGCCGACCACGGCGATCACTATGACCCTCCCACCGGCTATCTGTTCGGCCTGAAGCCCGGCCAGAAATACGAGAAGGAAGGCTGGGAGAATATCTGGTACTACGGATTCATTGGAAGCTTCTTGGTTGCTGGTGTCGCATATGTCTTTAAGCCCGATACTTCGTAAGTACAACCTCACCGCTACCTCGCGCGTCGCCGCAGGTGGATCTATCTCACAGTTGGAATACTGACAATTGCGATAGCATACAAACTTGGGCTCTTGAGGAGGCCCGCCGGAGGCTGGAGGCCGAGGGTATCCTGGAGGACCCCGACAAGGTCAAGAAATAAACGCTGAATCTGTACGCTGTACATATAGAGATCTGAAAAGGACACTTTCGGTTTATGCCTGTACTACCTGCGAAGGCAGATATGATGTTCCGGTCTCATTTTAGACAGGTTTTTTGCATGCTTATTCATTTTCATTTGTTCCCTACTTGATACTTTCTCCAAACTGTTTCGTTATGTTGGTATAGGTGCTTTGATAACAAATCTGCTATAATTCGCATTCGGTAAATGATAAGAACGATTAAATTCGAGCGCCATGAAGGCTGCTGATTATAAGGGTTGATCTGAGGGGCATCCCCCAGTAGCAATTGTCTGGTTGCTTATGTGAAGCTATCAAAGTTCTGGGTAGAGGTCGTTCCTTCGAAGCAAGGGCATTTCTCGCCGAATCTTCGCCACAAGATTGAGATCAACATCGGCTATCGCAATCTGTGGTTCTTCGTGCTCACCTCCGAGCTTCACTAAAACTTCACCCCACGGATTGACGATGATCGAATGACCATAGCTTTTTCTTTTTTCGTTGTGAGGACCTGCCTGGGCCGCTGCTATCACGAATGATTGCGTCTCAATGGCTCTTGCTCGTAGCAGGGGTTCCCAGTGAGCTTTTCCTGTCGGCACTGTAAATGCTGATGGGTATGTAATGATTTCGGCATTCTGTCGCCTCAAAGCCAGACTGATCTCCGGAAACCGTAACTGCAAACCCCAAACGGGCATCATTAGAAAATTGAATCGCGGGGAGACACATGGAAGACAGGACTAACATCAAAACATATGCTTAGGCCAACACGCCCGATAGGTGTCTCAAATGGTTTGGGGATCTGGTGCCCCGGCTGGACGTTCCTTCAAGCAGTTAGCGCACTGTCTATCGATCGTTCGACCTCTGGAAAGAACTTACGCGCTTTCTTTAAGGGTAGGTCCATCTTTG
The DNA here is from genome assembly GCF_028974205.1 of Penicillium antarcticum. Lineage (NCBI taxonomy): Eukaryota > Fungi > Ascomycota > Eurotiomycetes > Eurotiales > Aspergillaceae > Penicillium > Penicillium antarcticum. The sequence goes on along the minus strand of NW_026695306.1, from coordinate 922,524 downwards.
ATATCAACATCAAAAAGGTGAATCTTCTGGTATTTTTGGGTGATGGCTCCCTTGTTATCAATCCAGATCAATGAATTCTTGAGTCTGGTCTCAGAAGCTATTTCATGAATCCCGACATTAATGTGCAAGTTGCGTTTCTCAGCATCTTTCCGTAAAGCTGAAACAAAGTCGGCGCACTCTTGAGACTTAGCGAGATCATAGGATTGCTCTGGTGAAGATGCGATATAGTCCGACGCCTCGGGGAGAAACAAGACCTAGTAGTTGAGTCAAAATGAAGAAACGTGGCAGTATCCTAAATTGGAATCTACCTTAGCACCTGCTGCTGCTGCCTTTTGAACTAGGACTTGACATTGAGCCAGATTCGACGCTATGTTAGCAGTTGAGCAGAGCTGCCCCACGGCCTATCTCACGATCAACTTGGTCAGTAAGCTAGCCTCACTCTCGACTGATGACAAACATACTGCGAGAACCATGCCTACTAGACCGAAGGATTCCGATATGCGTATATTTTCACGAGATGTAGTTTTATTGTAACAAGCAGACGGTGTTGACAATAGTCCATCGAGTCACGCCTTATCGTATGGGTGCCACGTGATTCAGCATACTATAAAGATCTCTCTACAGCAATTTTATGAAGTACTTTTATTAGCAAACTTGCCAGATGTGCCTTGTTGGTCATAATCTCAATTTAAACTCCCCGTGTTCAAAATCATCTTAACACCTTTGCAAGCGTTGTAGGAACGTCAACGATGATATGCGCTGACTCAGCTATCGCGATCCCCGATAACCTTCCGCAAAGACTCTCACCTCAATATTTCAGAGGTTTTGACTGAGCCACTGTCTCGAAAGGCAGATTTCTATCGCCATGAAGAGCTTACGGAGAGATACGTCTACCAACCCGCAAGCTGCGAACGTTACCAGCAAGGTCTACGTGCGATCCACAAGAAGTGGAAAAGTGCAAAAGATTGTTCGCGAGCTTTACTTGAGAGAAGACATTCCTTGCTCTTCGAAGCTCTGCTCGCAATGCCCCAAGATTGCCCCTGCCGATGCCAATGGAAACAGTAAGGCTCGGGTTGTCTGCTTGTGGTGAATCGATCGACTAATGCGAAACAGTTGCGCCGTTCATCCTGTCCGATCGCCCCGCCGGCACGAAGGCATTCTCCAAAGGCCACTACCTTCTTCCCGATACAAATGCGCTTCTTAATGGAATGGACCTCTTTGAGCACACTGGTGCTTTCTACGATGTGATCATTCTTCAGACCGTCCTCGAAGAGTTGAGAAACAGATCACTACCACTCTACAACCGTCTTCTAGCTTTAATCAAGTCAGACGAGAAGCGCTATTACCTCTTCTTCAATGAGTTCCGCCGTGAGACTCATGTTCGTAGAGGCCTGGAGGAATCTATCAATGACAGGAACGATCGCGCTGTGCGCACGGTAGCCAGCTGGTATGGAACCCATTTACAACAGTCGGCAAAGAAGGCGAAGAAGGAGAAGACGATGCCAACTATTGTGGTCATCACCGATGATAAGGAGAATCTTCGGAAGGCGAAGGAAGAGAATGTTACAGCCTTGTCACTATCCGACTACGTCACCGGTTTGGAAGGTTCAGAGTTCTTGTTGGACATGATCAGCGACTCAAAGGATGCGCGGGATGCAAAGGAGGCAGCTCGTGGAGACCTTTTCTATCCCGAGTACTTTTCCATGTCCAAACTCACGACTGGCCTCCGCGCAGGGACATTGCACCAAGGTATCTACAACGTTTCACCCTATAACTATCTGGAAGGCTCCGTCAAGACGTCCGCTTTTGATAAGCCGCTTCTCATTTTGGGCCGCGACAACAGCAACCGCGCAATCTCGGGAGACTCTGTTGTGGTTGAAATCTTGCCACAAGACCAGTGGAAGATGCCCTCGACCAAGATCATGGACGAGGAAGCTGTGACCCGGAACGACAACCCTGATAGTGAAGAAAATGAGGCTGTGGTTACGGAAAAGGAACGCAAAGCTCTCCAGGAAGAGGTGAAGAAGGCCCACGGCAAGAATGCAGAAGGCAAGCCTCAACCCACCGCCAAGGTTGTTGGTGTTATCAAGCGCAGCTGGCGCCAATACGTTGGCCACGTCGACTCTGGTTCTACCGGCTCCCAAGCTGCATCAGGTCGACGACAACAAAATGTCTTCTTGTTGCCAATGGACAAGCGGATTCCGAAGATCAGGGTACGAACCAGACAAGCTGCCGATCTGCTCGGTCAGCGTATTCTCGTCACCATCGATGCTTGGGATCGGGACTCCCGATACCCTACTGGTCACTTCATTCGATCCCTGGGTGAGCTTGAGACTAAGGGTGCTGAAACCGAGGCTCTGCTGCTGGAATATGACGTGCAGTATAAGCCGTTCCCCAAGTCCGTTCTGGACTGTCTCCCGTCTGAAGGACACGATTGGAAGGTTCCTGCGTCGAAGGAGGACAAGGGTTGGAATGGCCGGAGAGATCTTCGTGACCTGCTGATTTGCAGTATCGATCCTCCCGGCTGTCAGGATATTGACGACGCACTCCACGCGCGTCAACTGCCAAATGGAAACTTTGAAGTTGGTGTCCACATTGCAGATGTGTCGCACTTCGTTAAGCCCAACAACCCAATGGATCTTGAGGCCAGTGTTCGCGGTACTACCGTTTACCTCGTGGACAAGCGTATTGACATGCTGCCGCATCTTCTTGGCACAGACCTGTGCTCCCTCAAACCCTACGTTGAACGCTATGCCTTCTCAGTCCTGTGGGAGATGACTCCCGAGGCCGAAATTGTGTCTTCCGACTTCACCAAGTCTGTCATTCGCTCCCGGGAAGCATTTAGTTACGAGCAAGCCCAATTGCGTATCGACGATAAGTCACAGAAGGACGAGCTTACCGACAGCATGCGCAATCTCTTGAAGTTCTCCAAGGTTCTTCGCCAGAAGCGTATGGATGCTGGCGCTCTGAACCTTGCCTCTCCTGAAGTTCGCATCGAGACCGAAGGTGATGAAGTGGGTGATCCTTTGACAGATGTCAAGACCAAGGCCATGCTCGAGACCAACAGCTTGGTTGAAGAGTTCATGCTTCTCGCCAACATCACTGTCGGCTCCAAGGTCTATGAGGCCTTCTCACAGACTGCCTTACTGCGCCGACACGCTACGCCCCCGCCGCAGAACTTCGAGGACCTCACTAACCAACTTTCCAAAAAGCGAAACATGGAACTTGATGTCTCCAGCTCAAGAGCTTTGGCTGACTCCCTGGATCGCTGTGTCGACCCCAAGAACCCCTTCTTTAATACTCTTGTTCGTATCTTGGCGACTCGTTGCATGACCTCTGCCGAGTACTTCTGCGCAGGTGCGCATGCCGAATCCGAGTTCCGTCATTACGGTCTTGCCTCCCCCATCTACACTCATTTCACTTCTCCCATTCGTCGTTATGCCGATCTACTCGTCCATAGACAACTGGCTTCCGCCATTGGTTATGAAGGCGAGGATGGACACGCTGTCATCGAGGGTGTCAGCACTCGCAGCAAGCTGGAGGACATTTGCCGTAACATCAACGTTCGCCACCGCAATGCCCAGTTTGCCGGCCGTGCCAGTATCGAGTACTACGTTGGTCAAGCTCTCAAGGCCCGTGGCGAGAAGGTCGCTGCAGCAGGTAAAGATTCCGGCATCGAGGAAGACGGCTACGTTATGCGTGTCTTCGAGAACGGTGTCGTTATTTTCGTTCCCCGCTTCGGTATTGAAGGCGTCGTTCGTCTGGAGGACTTTGTTCTGCCCGGCGAATCTGGATCTCGTTCCGTTGCCGAAAGACGAGAGCTCGCACCCCATCGCACCACTGACTTTGATAGCGAGGAGTACACTCTTCGCGTGGGCGAGAAGGGCCACCCTGAGAAGGAACGTGGTGTCACTGTCGAGCTCTTCCAGCGCGTTCGTGTCAATGTCAGCTCCGTCAAGGAAGAAGGTCGTGGTGCCGGAAAGAGAAGGGTCCGGATCATGGTTATCGAGGCATAGGCCAAAGGCCAAATTCCAACTAGTTATGTAGATTGAATCTTCAACAAAATGGTGTTTTACTCAAATGAATGATGGATTATTGTTTACACTGGATATCTTCTCTTCTCATCAAATATGTTCATGGTTGCGTTTTTGATTTGGAAGGTGGGTTTCCGCTTTTGATATTCTGTTTCTCCACTTCGATCATAGCCATGGATGACTTCAGACACGCTTGAATGCAACCATCCTCCTGACCAAATTGACCGAAGCCCATAAGTTGATATCTTCCACTGCTGTTGCCGAACCCAAGGAGACACTTGCAGGGCGATCTTGCTTCTCACTCCCACTATTTTCAGTCAATGAAGTCTCACGTGTCTGGGTATCACATTTTGCTGCACGCTCCAACTCGCCAACCTTCCAACCACGGACAACCCACAAGCACAAGGAGGCGCCAACATACATAAAACCGGTGAATATCTGAACCCGCAGATAGGAAGTGCCGCCTCCAGTGACATCGCTGCGAAGTTCGAGGGCAATAGCCTCGGAGACGGTACACGGAGGAACAAGCATGAGCCAGGTAATGCTCAATCCAGAGGGAAGATCTCTGATGCCGATGATCTCTGCAAGAACAGGGGAAACGGTGGCCCAGTAGGTGCCAGAAACGGTGCCAACAAGTACAGCGAAGAAACAAACGACGCCCATGCTATCAGCAAAGATCCAAATGACGAGACAGAACAAACCGCAGATGAAAGTCAAGAAAGTCGCAATATTGATCCGACCAAGTCGATCACTGAACATGCCAACACACGGACGACCAAGACCCTGCCCAAGATTGAGCAAGGCAGAGACAATACTGCCCTGGTGCGAGGACAAACCAACAGAGAGAGCAAAGTTGGCAACACTGAAGATCAGAGCCACATATCCTAGCATACTGAAAACACCCCATCCCAAAAAGAGCAGGAATTCAGGACGGCGCAGAAGAGGTAAATGGAAAGCTGTGAATCGACTGCCAACAGCCTTGTTCCGATCTCGGAGAAGATTGCAGCAAACCAGATTCACGACACAAGAGATGATGCCGAGAATCCGGAAAGCCCAGGCCAGTCCGTAGCGTGGGATGATAGCACCAACTGAGAGCGAATATATCAAACCACCGAGTCCAGACCCGGCTGCCGTGATTCCCATCGCTACACTGCGACGCTTCTCAAACCATTGCGGGGCGATGCCGACGCTGCCAACGAAGAGGAAGCCCATGCCCCAGCCGAAACAAACACCCTGGCTGAGGAAGATGTGCCATTTTTGAGTTGCGAATGAGGAGCCGATCAATGAGAGTGTTTCGAAGAATACGCCTAGGTTTAGCACGAATCGTGTACCCCACATATGAATGAAACGTGTGGCTAGCGGTGCCACTAGAAGAGCGCATGAGATACTCAGCCCGCCAGTAAAGGCGTATGATAGGGCTGATGTGTTTGGGAATACGTTATGTGAGAGATAATAGCTGAGGAAGACACCGTAACTCTGTATATAATGTTAGTGACTGGAGAGGGAAAAATAAGTTGCTTGATGTACGCTGTTGATACCCCAGGTATGCGCATTAATCCAGAAAACACAGGCGACACAGACCCAGCCATATCCACCATCTGGGGGCACGTCGCGCTTGTATTTCTCATCTTCGTCGGCCTCGGCTGGCTGCTCTGACTGCGGGTTCAGCCTCTGCTCTTGCTTGGCACTCTCTCGATCCAGATCGTCTTGGTGTGATCGGATTATATCGATTGGGGCATTATCTGCCATGCTGGCAAAGACCAAATCCGGCTTGTGGATCTTCTTTAATATGATCGAGTCTTTCTCAACATGAGCCCGAAACCAGATGTCCGCTTTTGTCAAGACATGGAGGTTGTTGAGAGATGGAGATATGTTAAATTTGAACAGCGAAGAAAAAAAGAAAGGATTCAGTGATAAGGATAATTAGCGGCATCGGACTATATGCCGAATTTAAGAGCGTTACCCTTTTCGGATCGAGGAAAGATGTCCGGGGGCTTCGTGCTTTGTCGACTGCAGGACTCGGCGATATTGGACCAATAAGCACAGCCTAGACCGTTGAGATATGGCAACGGTGACTACTTTGCTTCCGAAGTGCAGCTTGCAGGGATCCTTTGAAGTGTTAAGTTAGCTGTGGGGTAGACTTGTGCCGAGGAGCCGATGCGGAGAGCCGAGAGGGTCTCAGGATTGGAGCCGTGGGTGTTGAGTGGGGGATGGGTTCGTGATTGTATATACATGGAGCTTATTACTCGAGGATCTGTGAGGCTTTACTTTAGATCTTCTCGATCTATATATTTATAGTTATACAGTCTTACAAGGGCTTGAATTTACCACGTGGTCAAACCCTAAGCCCTATTCCAAAGTGGCCCAGGATGACTCATCGCGTTGCCTCGCGACCGTGTTTGTTTGGGGAGTGGGGAGCGATGAACAACTCATATGACGCCAACTCAGACCGTCTATCATAGATCGACTAGGCTGTTCTCATCTTAGTCCCGTTTAACCTCGATCCTGTAGCTTATTTTGTATTTCATTACCCTACACATCCTTGCAATCACTTAGACCATGCACAAACATACTACTCAACGGAAGGTCTCCCCTCCCGGTCCATCCTTCATGTCCAATGATCAAGTTGGTGAGTGGCCATCCGTTCGCGTCGCCGATCAGAGCTGATACGCGTCTCAACAGCAACATATTTGAAAGACCTGCGGGCAAACCGTCCAGCGCGTCCGACTGGATCGCGCCCATATCCAGGCAAATCAGCGGCATCAACTACAGATATACCAGGCAACCTTCCTGCGAGAGCCTCCTCGGCCCTCTCAATGCGTTCCCCAGATGAAGATGACATCAAGGACCAACCGCGTTCCGAAAGTGCAATGTCCCATCGCCGAGCAGCCTCTCATGTCCCCGGCAGCGGTGCAATGGGCCGTCCGTTAGCCCAGGAGCCCCGCACGCACTCGATTCGAAAGAACGTGTTCCCAGCACAGATCCACACCCATACAGTCCCAGCATCTCCGGCACCTTCATATCGTGAAAACGGCCAGCGGCGACACGAGAAGGAAGAGGCACGGTCACTACGACATGCTTTGCAGGAAATGGATGTACACGACGAGATTCATGTCCATCAAGCCGCGCAGGACGAGGCAACCGAGCTGGTTTGGATGCACCAGAACCCTGGTGTAGCCTTCAAGAACCCCTACGCGCCATACCAGAACCCCGATGCCAACAGGCGTAGCCAGAGTCCCGTCCGGAACGGTTCTCGAGGTCACGACTCAACCCATAGATTTAGCCAGTCGACAGGCTCGAGTGGTTCTTCAGACGGTCAATGCAGTCCCGAGTCACTCCGAAAACGATCATCCTTGGCCGGTCCCACGAAGAAGAATCTTAAGGTTAACTTTAAACTGCCTGACGAGGAGCCCCCGGTCCCAGAGGCTGCGCCGAGAGGACGGACTGTCAGCGGTGATTCTTCCAGGGGAATTTTTAGAAATCCCAGCGACCAAATATATGAAGAGCCTTCCAGTACTCAAAAGCAGGAAGAGAAATCCGATTTCTCTAAGTCTGACTCATCGGCTCTGAAAAACAAGCCTCGCAACGCCCTTGGGCGCAACCCCAAACCTCTTCCCTGGTTGCAGAACAGAGGTACTAACAGTACCCCTATGTTGGATAAAATTTCGCGCTTTGAAAAGCGTGAAATCCACAAGAACCCTCCCAGCCAGTCTCGCAATGCTGGCTATACACGAAATGAAGCCACTCCGCCCCCTGAAGAGACTGAACCCGTTCCGACCAAAGATGGAAGAGAGATTCGGGGTGATGATATCCGTGCAGCAACTAGCAAGAGACGAGGAGACCGGAGTGAGAAGTTGCCTATGCCTTCAGCTGTCAGTGACCGAGTTGGGCGTCCAATCGTCAGCTTTGACCAAACCTGGAAGCCAACCGACCAGCCAAGACCGGAGCGTCCACCAGTTATCGAAGTGCCGGCACCAGCAATTGAGGTCTCGGCACCTTCTATTGAAGTTTCTGAAGCTCCTCCTATTCCCGTCATTAACGTCCCGGATATCAAAGTACCAACTATCTCTGAGATAGAAGCACCCAGCCAACACCAGAGCAAGCCCTCACGGCCAATGCCCCAGCCAACCAGAACCAGCCCGACCAAGCAGGGATTCCCCGGACAACCAGGAAATGAAATGCAAAACCGATGGCATTCGCCGTATACACGATCAGGAGTCCCAACTGCAAGCTGTGAGCTGTGCTCTCACCCAATTTCAGGCAAGATCGTGACCGCCGGTGGATGCCGATTCCACCCAGAGTGCTTTACTTGCTTCCACTGCCACACTGCCCTCGAATGCGTGGCCTTTTACCAAGAACCTGAGTCCAGCAGAGATGAGAGACTAGCAACAGAAGTCAACGACCATGAGGCCCGCGTCCCACGGTTCTACTGCCACCTCGATTTCCACGAAATGTTCAGCCCACGCTGCAAGAGCTGCAAGACACCTATCGAGGGAGAAGTTGTTGTGGCATGCGGTGCTGAATGGCATGTTGGCCACTTCTTCTGCGCCGAGTGCGGTGATGTATGTTTTCAATCCCTTTTCTGTCGTATCCTTGGAATATGTGTAGCTAACACACCACCTCACAGCCCTTCAACTCCACAACCCCCTTTGTGGAAAAGGACGGCTTCGCTTGGTGTCTCCAGTGTCACTCACGCCGCACTGCACCCCGCTGCCTGGGCTGCAAGCAGCATGTCATGGACGAAGTTGTCATCACCGCAATTGGTGGACAATGGCACGAGCGCTGTTTCAGCTGCCATGAGTGTGGCGACGGCTTTGGACCCGAGGGCCGCTTCTTCGTTCGTGAAGGCGAACCAAAGCGCACAACTAAGGGCCGTATCATCGGTGGCCCTGTGCAACTTGCTATCTGCGAGAGATGTGAGGCTATTCGTTTGAAGGCGCCTAGAATGCGTTAGGATCTCTGCGCCATCTGTCGACTGTTGGCTACGACCACGATGTTTTTAACGAGACTATTGTTTTATGATAGGTTCACGCTTGATTTCGGTGTTTTCTTGTTGCATCACTACATTTCTCGGCGTGTATTCTTCATTTCACTTTTCTTTTGGAGTTTTTTTTTCTATTTCTAGCATGCAAGCGAAAGACTGTTAGCACGAAGTTGGAGTATGATTGGTATTGATATAAATGTTTGCAATGCATTTTGAAAGTTGATTCAATAAACGCCCCAAACACCTCTTTTCTGATTATCATTGAAATAACATCAATGATTCTAAATACAAGCAGCGTCTTTCGCATGTACTTCTCACCTTCACTCCCAAGGATTAAGAGGAAGACCACTCAGGATCAGCCAACCGCCTGAAAACAGCAACAAACTTCTTGCCATTATTCCTCGTAACCTTCTTCGACTCCTCAGTCTCAAACTGCATAACCCGCACACAAGGATCAGCCGCAAGATCCTCATCTGAGACCCGCTCCCAGATATCCTTAATGCCAGGCGCATGCACCGCCTCACCCTCTGTCTTCTCCGCGTCCTCAGGCTGGCGCTGGAAATGCCTCAGAACCCAATGATGGTACTCCTCCACATCGGTAATGGTGTATAGCAAGCCACCAGGGCGGAGTGCATACGCATACTCGGCATTGAGGGACTCGGAAATAATGCGCGCTTTGTGCTTGCGCGCTTTGAAGTGCGGGTCTGGGAAGCAGACGAAGATTTTGGAGAGTTGGTGGCGGCCGAAGAAGTTTGGCAGGAATTTCATCGTGTTTGCGCGGATTGCGGTGATGTTTTCGAAGTTTCCGGGGAAGATCTTTGTTGTGCCGATATCGTCGTCTGTTGCTGGGACTGGGGCTTTATCGTCGCTTGTGTCCATTTCTGTGGGTTGTTCTGTAGATTCTGGTGCTTCTGTGCTGGTTGGCTTTGCGGCTTTGTTCTTTAAGTTTTGTTGTTGGGTGCGGAGGGCGTGAATGCGAGATGTTAGGTACTCGAGGACTTGGGTCCGAATTTCCATGCCTTTGTTTTGGTTAGCCTTGGTCTTGTGCACTTCTTTAGGATAGAAGCTATATAATTGGGAGAGGCAGTTCATTTGTTCGCCCTGTAGTACTCACCAACCATCAGAGTATCCGGCAGCAAAGGCGCCAGCCCAACAAGCAATCCACCGAAGCCACAGCCAATATCCACAACCTCGACATTCTTAGTCAATTGGCGAGCACCGGCCAAATTTGTCTTGAGGGTATCCGGGTCCACGTATGCAGGGTAGTGAGAAGACCAATCCATATGCGCGGGGCTGATAGGGCTATAAGGTGAAATTGTGTTAGCTCTCAGCTCACGTCATGATCGCATGCCGGGGTATATTGTCGCAAATAAAGCTCCGATTCTGCAAAGCTTCGCTTCAAGTTCAGATTTGAATGCGAAAGGGAAGACATACTAGTTCAAATTGTGGTCTGAGAAGGGATTCGCATGCGCGCGCTGACGGAAGAATTTCTTCTGCGGCATCTTGACGACAGAGCCATCTTCGGTTTCTTGCTGGGCCTGGATACCGCGACGGTATTCCTCGCGCTTTTGGCGCTTTGTTGGGACTTGTTCGGCCATTGTTCGTGTCGAGTGTGGAAGAGTCGAAGAAGTGAAGTTGAAGAAGCAAAATTGAAGAAAATCATTCCCCGCTCCGATTGGCTCCACCTCTCCAACCTCTCGACTCTATTCCGCTTGACAGTGTACTCTCTGCCATATTCTGCGACTTGTGTCTTTCTTCATTCTTTACTTGCCTGCACTCTGTCTACGCCTCTACATACTCTCTCAACATGACCCTCCCCTTCCCCTTCCCCCGCGAACACAACTGGCCCCCCTTCTTCACCCCGCAACCAAACACAACAACCCGACAAGACCAGCTGAGGAAATGGTCCGATCTAATCCAATCCTGGTGTCGACACCATCGCCAATATCGTCTCTCGCTCATAGAAGCAGTTGAATCACCACTCTTCTTTAACGCAACTCTGCGCAAGCGTCTCGATATCCGGGAAGCACGTGCTGTCGTAGACTGGATGACCAAGAGCGAGGAAGAGGGCGGTGGTGGCAGGCGCGCGGAGTGGATTCCTGATGCGGGCGGTGGTTTGTCCTCAGGTGTTATGGGGGGTGCGCAGGGCCAGGGACCGCGGGCTGTTGCTTGGATTTGGTGGAAGAGGCCTGAGGAGTGGGCTGATCTGTTGGTTGAGTGGGTTGAGGGGACTGGGCAGCGAGGGTCTGTTTTGACGGTTTATGAGTTGATTCAGGGGGAGGGCACAGCGTCGCAGGGTATGTTGCTGTTATTGTTTGCGGTTGTTTGGATGTTTGCTAATTTGGTCTCGCAGAGTTCCACGGCATGGATACAGATGTCATGCTGCGCTCGCTGAATGTCCTTGTCAAGCGGGGCAAGGCTCAGATCTTTGGTGGTGAGGGGCAGGAGGGTGTCAAGTTCTTCTAAAGGGCCCAAAATGAGTATGCTGGGATTTCTCTATGAGATGAATCATGGCTATTCGTGAAAAAAACAAAGCCCATTCCAAGGGCTGGCTCAAAAGGCTTATCAAACTGCGCCGTCGACACTCCATACTTATACACAGAGCCAATACTCTAGGCCAATGCCCTAGATGGATAGCAGATGTGGGATTGATACCCAAGACACCAACCTACTCATCCGTGTTATCAATCATATCCTCGGTCAACTCGTATTCATCGGCGGAGCGTGTCTCCTGTGACATGGCCATATCAAGCAGCCAGTCAACTCGGACGATCCGTGGGGACTTTTGAATATCGCCTGCCACCTGACGGAATCGAGGCCAGACCCGACCGTGTTTAGCTCCGGCACTGCTGAGGAGGAAGACCTCGTGGCGAGCGGGCTCGTCATCTGCTTCACTTTCATCATCGCTATCCTCCCGCCGAGAAGGATTCGCTAGGGGCAGACGGCCACGGAAGAGCATGCATTCACCTCCATTCGCTTCAACAATGGATTTGAACGCATCGAAGCCACCACGGATGTCCTCCACACAGTAAATGCGATACCCTTGCAGCATTTTGTTCTTGTTCTTCTTGGCGTTTGCTGTGACGGAAGAAAGGGAGAAATTGTACTTCTTTTCGGCCTCTGTGTCCACCAAGGGAAAATCGGAGGGGTCAAGTAGCTCGTCCTTCTTTAGGCAACTCGTAATAAAGTCCGTGCTCACAATTATCGGTGCATATGCGAGTGCATTGACGAATTTCGTGGTTCGTAAAATCGACGGCGCTGCAAGATGTGTGCATCGTCGAGCATCCTGTACGACCATAATACCGAGTTCTCGGAGGGTTCGCTGTCCAGGTGTTAGTTTCTATGCCAATCTATATGTGCAAAAGCCAACAAACCTTGTCTGCATCCTCTTTCTTCTCATTACCCTTCCCAATCCACTTCTGGTAGCCAGTAATTAAGAGGTGCATGGAAATTGGTGGCCGTGACTTCTTCTGCCGTTTTGGCTCTACCGCTTGGTCAACATCACTCTCGTCTTCAGCTTCAACCGATGTTCGCTTCTTGCTTTCCTTTTCCTTCTCCTGACCCCGGTGCTCATCTGACTTGCGTCTTCCCCCGTAGATCACACCACCCACGCGCTTCTTCTCTTTTTCATACAACGCAATATCTGGAGCTATCTCATGCAGTCGGGCTGTTGCTGCGTCCTTCGACTTGCGACTGCTAGTCGAAGATGGTGTCTCGTTTTCCTTGCCCTCGGACATAATGCGAGACCGTGCAGGAGTCTGGATGGACCGACTTGACTTGCCAGCAGTCTGCGGGGTGCCATGCGAGGCCTCAGAAGCATCATCGATAATTTTCCTTTTTTTCTCGGGGGGAGCTTGTACAGAAAGCATGTTCTGATCCTTGCTGTGCATTGCGCGCCGTGGGCTTGGGGCAGTGTCCTCAGATTGAAAGAAGATTCGCTCAAGAACGTTGCGGTCAAGTCGAGTCTGACCTGCAACTTCTCCAAGATTGGTTCGCAGAGGGAAGTGGCTGTAGCGCGGGTCTGAGGCGGGTTGCAGCTTCCATTTGGCATAGCTGTCTTCCAGCCACAAATGATTGACGACTTCGAGGCCCCATTCCTTGGCGGCATTGCACTTCTCACTTGTGCCATGGGCGGTAATTAAATGGGTATTTTCCTGCTTCAAAGTTTTTGTACATTCCGCACCTGCGGCTGCAATCAAGTTTTCCAAGTAAATCCTTGCTTCACCAACATAATTGGACAGACTGATCTTCAGTCCTTGGAATCCAGGAATACCCGTACGAGAGACGGGGTAGTGCAAGAGTCGCCTGAGAGGCGATGTATATGTGTTAAATGTCATGAGCCTGTAAAGCCAGGCGAGATTTCCAACATCTAAATTGAGCCGCGATGCCGTGCGGTACGCAAAGCCTTCTCGGTACCGACAGATCAACATGTCCGCAGTATCAATATTTGATGTGACTTGGGCACCGCCCTGCTTCAGAACGGCTTCAATCGACTCTTGCAAATGCGAACCAATTCCTAGATCCGGAGATAGCACGATGGTTTTGCCCTCAAAAACACTCCGCTGCCCGTTGTTATACGCCAAGGCGGATGGCGTTGGCAGTTTCGTTGGATTAGTCGTCGATGCGCCAACTAAGTCTTTATTGTCTTGCGGTGGAATCGGGGTATCAGCTCCTACGTGCAGGATCTCCGGGTCTGGAAGGGTATAGGGACGCTCATCGATGCGCCGACCAAGTTTTAGGCAGTCATCGAACCTATTGGGTTTGAATTAGCGGGTTTCCTGGTGACCCAGTAGCAACATACTCACCAATGCGGTAGAACGATCTTCACATTCAATTTCTTGGCCAGGGCCATGCGCGCCTTATCCGAGTCGGCCGTGAGATCCACCAGGTGAGTAACCATATGAGAAATTCGCGGACTGTATAGTCCGCCCTTAGCGACCACACCACCGATAATCGCATCCTTATCCCCTTCCGGTATGTCACCGCAGGTAACCACAACGTCGTTCATAAAGAGACGAGGATCGGGACTGTATTGACGAGGGTTGGCTAGCTTCTTCTTTGCCAGTGAGTTGCTTACCCACTGCGGCTTTACCACGGGGATCAGCGCATCACAGGTAGTATCATAGGCTTCAAAATCGATTGTGTTGGAGATCAGATGGCTGAACCTAGCCACATTAGGGACCTCGGCCCCGGGTTGGACAATCAAAGGCTCGCCGCCGTGCTCTTCAAGGGATGTAGCAAGCTAGCAATTAGACTTGTTAGCTGAATGCGTCATGCGCGAGTGGTGTGCCAACACATACCTGCTCCGCGGCCTCTCGGGAGAGATCTTTCGAGCATACAATGCAGAGGCAACACTGGTCGAAGAGCCGAGGCTCTTGGTTTTCAAGAGTCATGGCCAGAGTGGGCGCGTTGTTATGGAGTAAGTGATAGGGTGTGGATAGGCAGTTGTGTTCAGAAGGTCGAAACGATCGGTGATTGGGGACGCGCCGCACACGCGTGGGAAAACGCCCGGTCACGTGAGCAACCGCGGGGTGCTGGTAGAGTGGCAGAGGGTGAATAAGTGCTAACCGAGTTTATTGAGATATGTTATTGTATGTTATTGTAATCTTCTATGATTTGTGGCACTCAAGCTATATCATTGTAGCTCTGTTCGCTGTATACAACTGAACATACTGTGTACTGTGGGGACTAGCTCCATCAATAACCTCATCGTGACCTGTATACTGGTGACTGGTACTATGTTCGAAATTCTAGAACTCAATCTGGTTGTTTTTGACACCAATTAGCTATTCACTCAATAATAACCATGGAATTCGTTCTACTAATGCTATAATGCACATATCTTTATTCGGACTGTAAAACCCCGTATTCCATATATTAGGGCTTCTAGTTAGGCGACCTCTCTCTAATCAAATCAGAACCGAAGGACGTAAATAAATCATTATATCTTTCAAGAGAGTTTGCCATAAGCTCCACAGTTTCAATTGACTATTGTATTGCCCAAAATTGCAGATGTCAATCTATTCAACAAAACCCCCATCCTCCATACCCCAACTCTTCAGCCTTTGTGTCAGAAAGGCCTAATATGTTTAACGTTAACATACAGTTACCATCTTGCATCTCAACTACATATCCCTCAAAATTCTTGAGACTTTTCACAATTGTACCGCACATCCATGTATCAGAAACCGCAAAGTCACTCTTGGAGAGCTTATTTTTGGTTTTCATGACGATAAAGATGTTTCGTGTATGAAATACAAATGAAGATAAGAAAGGGATGGAATGGGGAGAGTGTACTTATGGTGAAGATGAAGAAGTAAAATGAGGGGAAGAAGAAACAGGCTACGTAGAGATATACTTATCTTTGGATACTTGGCTCTTATAGTAATAGCAAACATAAAGCAGCAATCGAGAATTACTTCAGAATATAGTCCCAAGTGTTGAATGAGAAGGCCTGTGATAACTACCAATCGAGAGTAGCCATTCAAGCTTGTGCAGAACCAGAAAAATGATCTTTATGAAAGAGAGAAGGACCATCACACCACTGTACAAATGATGCCCTTGACTCAAGACTCTTGCTTTGAATATTTCATCAGAGATAGATATTATAGACCAGCTTGAATTCCGCGTATGCATTCTGTATGTAGAGTACGCATAATGATGCTATATGCCAAAAAGAACAGCTATATAAACAATGGATTAAGACAGGACAATCATAACCAAAAACTAAAAGAAACCCGGGTATATCAACACTAGAGAAACGACTCGCTCAGATAGCCGCCAAGACTGATTGATACAAAAATGGGACGGGAAAAGTGGAAAGCAATAGAACAGGAGGGGTCGGATTTGAACGTAGGGTTTGAGGCTAAGCCGCCATGGTAAGGACATAGCTGTAAAGAAAGTAATTAGCAACTGTAACCACAGTAATAACGGGAGAACAAAAACGAATACTCACGATGTAATAGAATCCATCCGCTCAGTAGTCAACTTCAAACTAACAGTCAACAACTCCCTCGCAATACGAGGCTCCTTCTCCTGCATAATTTTCCACTGTGAACCAGTCAAACACCAAGCCACACAATCGCGCTCAGCCTTAACGGTCGCCGTGCGGCGGGTATCACTAAAAAAAGGCAACTCGCCACACGGTCGACCAGCGACAATGAGTTCGAAGTAGCGGCCCTGGGGGAGATCGTAGCCCGCGCGCAACATGCCCGATTCGAGCAGGTAGAAGGCGCGCGGGGCGTCACCTTCGTGGTAGAGGACTTGACCTGCTGGGTAGGACTCGCGCGTGAAGTAGGGGCAGGCAGGGAACCAGAAGTCTTCATTTTGTGTCGAGAGGCCGTGGAAGGTTTGGAGGAGAAGGGGAAGAGGTTGGCGCATTGCTGACCAGGCTGGGGAGACCATCATTGCTGTTTCGTGTTCGCGGATTGTGGTTGTTGCTACTCGTTGCAGGTATTGGCCTCGTGGAGAGCTGACGATTGTGTCGGATAGGGTTGAGGGTTGGGGGACCGGGACCGGGACTTGGAGGAGGGTTGAGGGTGTCGAGGGTTCGGTGGGGGTTAGCAGGGCTTCTTGGCGGCTGTAGAAGACTTTCAGGTAGTCGTTCTCGCAGAATTCGAGGGCTGAGTTTAGGTCTTCGAAGATTGATACGCCGGATTCGGCTTCGAAGAGTCCGACGTTTTGGAGACTCTTGCCTACGTCGCCTTCGACGTTCAGGCCCGAGATGGCTGTTTGCACGTTGCGCTTCTTGAGGACGCGGTTGATGCGAGTGAAGGCTTCTGCTGCTGAGAAGTCGAGACCATAGACTCGGGAGAAGTCGAGGATGAGGAAGCGGATAGGACGTCGGTCGAATGCTTCTTCTTCGATGAGACCTCGCATGGTATTCTCAACATTAACGATGGTTCCGAAGAAGAGATAGCCACCAAGCTTGATGATCAATGTCTGCTGTCCAGCTTCGTGCAAAAATTGCTGCTGAATGGGAGGTCGCCGGACTGTCGATCCAGCAGTCTCGCCGGAGAACGTGGCTCGAATGGCGGATTTGCGGGAAGTCTGAACGACGAAGTTCACGCATGCCAAAATGATTCCAACGAAGATTCCAACCACAAAGTCCCAAGCACCCATGGTGACGACAATAATGACAACAGTCAAGTATTCAAGCCGAGTAAGCTTTCCCCAGGTATCCACCAAGGCTTCCTGCAACAACTCAATACCCAACAAGAAGATCAAGGCACCCACAACCATCACAGGAATATATCCAATAATGACAGGACCAATGATCATGATACCTGCTGTAGCTCCAGCCAGCATCAACCCTGCCAAGCGAGATTCTCCGCCGCTTGCAATGAAGAGAAGACTGTTTGTGTAAACAAGGTAATTTTGAATACTTCCTGCGAATCCAGAAAGAGCATTGGTCACACCGTGAGCCATGAGTTCTCTATCAACGTTGAGATTGTCCTCGCCAGTAGAGATTCCCAAAGCGGGAACGTTGATGGGCACATGGAGCACACCAAAGAAGGTCAGTGCGAACATGGCTGGAATCGTCTCGCCAAAGGCAGTCCAACTGACCGCAGAGAGATCTAGAATAATCAACATGCGGTTTCTCAAAAAGAGACCAAATTTCACTTACCATAAAGTGTATAGAAATGATACCAAGGGTTGTTGGAAGACGGAGCGTCAAATACCCAACCATTTTTATGCAAGGCAACCATAGAGATCCTAGCACTCAAAATTACAATATAGAAAATAGCCGCGACTGCAATGAAGTAGCCCCCGACCAAGAAGTTCGAGCGAACGAACCGCTTCAAGACAAGGAGACAAATTGCAAGAGACAGAGGAACGATCCAAAGCGGGAAAGTATCAAGATGGAACAGTTTCTGGAGTGTCTGAAGATTATACTCCAGCGTCCCGGGAAGTCGAGCCGAGACCTCAACTCCAGTTGCCAGAAGGAAGTAGCCAACGCCACCGATACAGCCGATCAAAATGTGGCGAGGGAAGAAACCGATGAGCGAGCCCAGCCCGCATACACCCATCAAGAAGAATACCAAGCCGGTCAAGATTGAACTGACAGAGAAGGCTAGGATGGTGGTTGCAATGACGGATTTGGGGTTGTCTTTGCCAATCGAGTTCATGATTGTGAAAGCCATCTGGTGGAAGAAGGGTACTACTTCGATCATCTCGCTTCCAATTCCTCCTTTGAAGATCGATCCTCCACAGGAAAAGACGACTTGGGAAATAATGGTACTGACGTAAAACATCGAAATACCATCGGTTCCTAAGTGGGAAAATAGCGGTTCTCCAAGAGGGAACAAGATCATTCCATATGACAACGCGTCCAAAATGTTCAGTAGAAGCCCTAGCAGTACAGCTGGTACCAGACTAGCTGGACGGACTACAGCTTCCTGCCAAATAGTACGCCTATCCCATGACTTCGGGCTAGCCAGAGCCCTGCAGTATTTGGCCACTGAAAAAAAGCCCTTCGTCAAGAAGTTTGGAGACGGAGTGACATCTCCCTGATTCTCAATATCGCCAGCACTTCCATAATTCTGTGTAGACTTAGACCGTGACTTCGATAATAGTGACGTGTGTTCCGTATCTCGTTCGGGTGCTTCATAGATAGTAGGCGGCGGTGGGAACGACACCTCCTCATTAGCAGATGGCGTGATCTCATCATCAACCACAGCAGAAGGACGACGAATCATCTCCGTGAGAGCCGAAGAGGCCGATGCAGGGTCAACAGAGGCAGAACCAGGATCCAACGCCTCCTCCAGGGCAGTATGAGAACTGGAGGCTTCATCCTGGGAGAAACCGGTCGAATGCTGACTGCCGTGGAATATATCTAGGCCAGGCGGGAGGCCGGGGGGGTCCCGCAAGACAGACTTTTTGTTCAGTGACAGGCCGTACGTTGCGAGCTCGGCGGTCTGGTCCCGGAGACCATCTGAGGCATAATGTGCCGGATCTAAGTATGTGTTGTCAGTAGTCTATCGCGCGGTCAGGAAGCTACACAGGGACCCACCCATATTCTTGCTGTTAAACGACCGGTGGTAGAATGATCGACTTGGGGTTCGTCTTGATCCACTGTAACTGGAGGCTTCGGCACCTATTGGGCCAGGTGAACTGGCCAGGTTTGCATGTTCCACCAGTGACTCTGGTGACAGAGCCATACTCGGATCACGGTCGAACATCAGGTTGCGAGACAAGACAGATGCGCGAGAGTCGCGACGTCGTGGTTGCAGCACGCCCATCGCGCAATTGTCCAACCGGGAACCTTTTCGGAGGATAAATCGATTAGTGGGCCACGAACATGGTGGGAGTCGAGGTACAAAGAGAACAGGAGAAAAAGCGAGCAAGACCAGGCACTAGAACAAGGCAGTGACTTATCAACTCCAATTAGCAAAGATAAAAAGAACTCGGAGTTTTGACTAAAGCTCTTATCTGCGGGGCTAACCCGATGCGGACTGGTGGGATGGGCCGTGCAGATAGACCGTTCTACGTAAACATCCATGTTCTTTTTCTATCTGTCTATTGGTACTTTACTGAACTTACTTATATCTAACTCTGTGGTTGGTTCTAATTATATTGGCCTGCAGCAAATCGCTCCTCCGTTGTCGGACACGCTGCCTAGACGTGCATGGATCGGCAGTTGCATATGCATAAGCGTTACGTCCTACAGCTTAACTGGCTAAAAGTACCGACGTTCAATGGCGCCATGATCTTCATAGCTCCCAGCAGATGCATGACGACCCTATCGTCTTACACATCACAACCTTGGGGGCATCTCCCAAGGTTGACAATGTTACTCGAGTCATGTCGTATACTCATCCCACCTATTGAATGCAGAAAATCGATTGGGGCCGTTAGCTCAGACGCTAACGGCGGGGTATCTCAATGTACATGCTCTCCATAGCCAACGCCCACGTCCCCGAATTATTCCGTATATTCAGCTCAATCGCTCCAAGAATCCTTGAGAGATCAACCTCTCTACATCACCCTGTCGAACATAGAGTTGACTATTCTTCGTCAAGTTGATAACCCTAAGAAAGAAATGTTAGCAAAGTAAAGCAAAGCACACCATAAAGCCAAAACATCAACCATCAACGTCCCCAAAAACCCCCAATAGGAACGGACAAAAGGAAATAACGTCAAGGAAGAAACATACCCATACTCCGTCTGAATCTCCCCAGCATCCTTCAAAACCCTGACATCAATAAACAAATCCCTAGGCGGCTCCAACGTCCCCGTCAAATCAACATCAGTCCACTGCCCCTTATACGCGGCAAGCATATCCCCATATAACCGAAAATACTCCTCCTCCTCAGGACTAAGGGAGCTATGTCCACCCTCACCCCCAAGCGCGGTCATCGTAGCTCCACCATTGGCCCCATTCCCACTCCCACCTTTTCCACCACCCTCAGCATGCTGTTGCTGCTGCTGCTCAAGAATATCAACACCAAGCCAGCATAGCTCTTCAAGTTTCTCTGTGCGCACGCGGTGGTAGGCTAGTAGACAGCGCTTGTTGCGGCGCATGCAGAGGTGGTCAACTAGTAGTGCGCAGGCGACTGCTGGGTCGGCGGATGGATTGAAGGCGCCTTCGAATGGAGCTAGGAGGCGGGTGACATCACGGTCTAGATCACGCACTTCGCGGGTTACCGCGCGTACTATTTCGGTTTGATAGGGTGGGAGGTGGGCGAGGGATTGGGTGCGTTTGGCGTGTTGGACCTTTCGGAGGGGTTGGTTAGTTTTCTTTGTGGTTATTTCTATGACATTTGGGGGGGTGGAGGGGAGCGTAGATTGGAATTATTGAGGGGCTTGAGAAGATTTTGACTTACCAGTTTGTTGCCGAGTTCGCCGTACATTGTTGCTACGCGATCTGGGTCCTGGTGAGGTACGCGACTTTCCATTTCGATGCCAAGACTTTTCTTAGTCAGGGATCGGCGCTTGGCGAGATCCATGCCCGGGCATGGAATAGATATGGAGAAGAAAGATGATGATCAATGATTATGACTTATTGGAAGAAATTTTATTCAAGAGTATTGAGGGAAACCCAGTTTGAAAGGGAATAGAAAATGCAAGATCAACAAATTTCAGATCTACGAACACACCAGTATAAACAATAAAACTAATACTGCATAGAAGCCCTCATCTGGTTATACCCAGCCTGAGTAATAGGCCGATACTTAGCAGGCAAACCATCCCGCATACAAGAAGGAATACACTCAATAACCTCATCAGGATCCGGCGCCATAAAATAAGGAATAGAAAACCTCCTCCGAGTCATACGTTGTACACCCTCAAACCTATCTTCAAGAGGCGGCAAAGTGACTCGATGATTCGTAGACCGAAGGGTATCTATACTCGAGTCAGCATGCACCTAAAATAGAACTTACACATGTGACCATGCGAGCAAACGAAACACAAACCATTACTCCACATCTGTAGCAAATCCCCCAAATTCATCACAATTGCGTTCTTAATAGGTGCCGCGGGGATGTATGATCTAGGTGAAGTGATATCCTCTACTTATAGGCCGCCACAGTCATCTTGGAATAAAATCGTTACCGAGCTCCAGTCTGTATGAGCAGGACATCTAGTTGCGCGGTTTGATTCGAGTTTTTCAGCTGGGATTGGTGGATAGTGTAGGAGACGGAGTTGATTATTGTGGCCTGAATGTTTGGCTAGGAGGTGATTCTGGTCTAGGTCCAGACCTATGGCGAGTGCTTGCAAGATCTCGCCTCCCACGAGGGAGCATTTCCAGTAGAAGCGTAGCATAAACTCTTTGAATCCTGGCAGTACTTCTTCTGGTAGCCATTGGTTTGGTTGGGGTTTGTTTTCATCGCTGCCTATGTCATAGCTTTCCTGCTTTTGGTTAGTTTTTGGTCAAATCAAATAGAGAGAAGAGATATCCATATCGATATCGAATATCAGGCACATGCAGGCGATAGAACATATCAGATAGCTGATCTCACTTTGATATCCGGTATCTCCCTCAACTGTCCAGACACATCTCCATCATCCCTACCACTCATAGCCTGTGACACCTTCTCCAGCCCGGGCCACGAGTACCCCCGGTGTACATCCCAACCTGGCGGATGAGGCGCCTTGAGTTTTTTATCCTGTGCCAGCTTGAAGAATCGCTTTGACCAGTGGAATGCTTCGTCTAACATTGTCTCTGGTAGTGAGTGGTTGGTGATGTACACAAACCCCACCTTCTTGCAAGCGGTGACAATTTCCTGTGCGACTTGCTGACAGGCTGTATCGATTATGTTCCATTTGGAAAAGTCCACGATGGGGATGCTGGAGATGGATTCTGTGGATGCCATTGTCTATGAGATATGGCTTCTGATGTTTGATATTCTGATACGGAGTATTCCGTACTAGGGTGGTGGGTCGGATTAAGCGTATCTGGAGGGGATGATTGGGAGGGGACTCGTAGATCTTGGGTGAGACCCTTCGGATCTTAGACATTCGGCGTTTTGTTTGTCCAATCGCGGCTTTGTGTCACTGGTTATGAAATCAAATGTCTAGAGTGTTTATAGGAATGTATAAGAATGGAATTGTCTGCCTTCGGTGTAACTTAGACCTTGAAGTTATGTTTAGACCTACATCTAGGATGATCTCTATATCTAGTGACATAGCTTATGAATGAGTCCAAGATGTCTATCCAAAACTCATCGCCCACGATACGGTACACATATTTTTGGAATAGAAACTCCCCTCAAGCTGGAGTACGTGGGGTGAAATAGCCGGGCAAGCAAGCCACAGCTGGCAAGGGACTCGGGTTAGGGCGAGAACATGAAGTGGAGGGATCATTTCAAAATATGCAGAGTCGACAATTAACTAAACCCAGCCATTCGGATTTTCGAGAACAATGTATGCGGTGAAGCGTTGGGAAGAAAGGCCATTGTGCCCAGGTGGACACGGGTCGGGCTGCGGTTGCTAGGGCATTCCCAGTGGAGATGTGAAACTACATCATTCTACCCTTTCACATTGACCTTATCATATTTCATATTCACAAAGTACAGTAAGTTTCAACCCTTAAACACCTCGATCTTTAACTCTGTTCCGTGACTCCAACGCTAATCTTACTCGTTTGAGTAGTCTGTTGACACCCGAGTCCAGCCACCCGATAACACCCAACGACGAAACGAAAACCCTCAAGACAATCCAACAAAACCATTCCGACCCGATCACAAGAATGCGGACTCCCCAGTGGATCTGGATAACAGCCGCATTCTTCCCAATCGCCCACACAACCCCAACAGAACCCTTCACACCAGCAACAAACGCCGAAACGAACAAACGGGCCTTCGACGTCCTCCGCCTCCTCCGCCGAGCAGACGATGACAGCAACTGCCCCTCAGGCTACAACCCCTGCACAGACCTGGGCAACTCAAACGCATGCTGTAAACAAGGCACGAACTGCTCAAAAGATGCGGCCAACAACATCGCCTGCTGCGCGACCGGCGCAAGCTGCACAGGAAGTCTAACAGGCACAACAACCGCAACGACAGGGACAGGAACGAGCTTCATGTTCCCGCAGACTGCATCGGCGACCGCGACGAGCGAGGGAACGTCAGCAACGGACTCGACGATCGACGGCGCTTATCCGTTTATCGCTGTGCCGACTGCGTTTAATAATCCGCAGTCTTGTTCCAGTTACTACTCCGTCTGTCAGTCTGAGTATACGCAGTGTACTGGGGCGTTGATGGGGCGGTATGCGGTTACGATTGGGAATACTGATGGGGCGGGGAAGACGGTTCAGGCTGTTACGGCTGCGTCGCAGGCTACTTCTATTTGCTCGAGTTTGAGTGTTGAGGCTTGTCATGGGATTAATCTTGGTTATTGTGGTTCTGTGGCTACGCAGACTGGGGGGTCTGGGTCTGATACTAGTGATAATGCGGCTTCTGTGAGGACTACTAGTCTGACGGATCTTGTGTTAGGGCTTGCTGTTGGGTTTGCGGGCATGTTTATATGATGTGATGGATATTGATGAAGGGTTTTGTGTATATTTCTTTTTTTTTTCGTGTTTATTCTTGACATTGGAGTCATTACAGGCCCATGCTTGAGCATTTGGAATTTGGCTGCAGGTACAAGGTGTCGGATCGTCGGGCTTGAGAGTCATTGGGCTCGGAATTGACCATAGAGGAATTGAATTGGCCTGGTTTATGAGACTGGACTGAGTCATTGGGTTAAAACATTGGGCATGATGTTTTGAACAGACGCTAGAGTCGAAGAGTAGAATGGCGGTGTCGATCTGATTGCTGTGCAGTGGGGAATCTTGCATCTACTGCGTCGATCGTCGTTGAGATGATGCACGAGAGCGACTTTCAGGCCTTGTTTCCTGAGTAGAGTTAGTATCTCACGAATAAGAGCAGTCAATTAATTGGATTGGACACGTTATTTCCGAAACCCCAGCCTCCGGTTGAAAGACGGTCGGGTTGGGTGAGGCGTTGTAAATCGGGTGGTTGGGTAGGGCCCTGGAGGCTGGGGACCTACTTTGTGACTGTGTTCTATTATTCTGTGCTCGATCTTCTCTTCTCTTCTTCCATTCTTTGCCCACATTCCATCTTTAACATTCAAGATCTCCCCGTTGGCTTGAATAGCGGATCTCCGTACGGAAGACCGCTCAAGTACTGTATACCGGGTGAGACAACATTACTAGTGCTGAGCACCTCCGCTCAACACAAACGAAAACCCTCGAGATTGCAGATATTCACTGGGCCTAACTCAAATATCTGCGAGCATTGCTTCGCTCGTTGTTCGCCATGCGCTCTTTATCCATCCCGCTCTCAACGCTAGCCCTACTTCTCACCCACTCGCTATTGACGACCGCAACCCCGCTTGCACTGGAGGAAACTCTCCTCGAAAGGAGCAGCTGCGCAAACCCCTGTGGCTACAACGACTGGCTTTGCTGTGAAACCGGACAAACATGCACAACCAACAGTGACAACCAAGCCGTCTGTGCGGATAGTGGCAGTGGGAGCTACCAATACTTCACCACCATCTACACGCTTACCGAAACCGACAAATCAACCATCACCTCAGTATGGAGTAGCCAGATCGCCGCAGCGACCAGCACAGGCACCTGCAGAGTCGACCTCGGCGAAACGAAGTGCGGTACGAGATGTTGCGAGGCTGCGCAGGAGTGCGATAACGGCGAATGTGTTGCAGAGAGTTCCTCGGTTGCGATTACTGCCACAGAATCAGGCGCAGAGGCTACACCCGGAGTCCGACAGACGAGCAACGGCGCCAGCACCGTAACGCAGACATCGGCACCCACCACAACCGAAGGCTTCACCGCACCTGTCGGAACAGACGGGGCAGATTTGATCGGCGTCAAGGCTGCAAACAGTGGCGGAGGATTGAGCGGTGGTGCAATTGCAGGAATCGTCATTGGCACGATCGCCGGTGTGATCTTGTTGCTGCTCCTTTGCGCCTGTCTGTGTTTCAAGGGTGCCATCGATGGCTTACTTGCAGCGCTCGGGTGCGGCAAGCGTCGTAAGAGAGAGACGACATATGTTGAAGAACGACACTCGCACCACTCGCACGGTAGTCGACCTCCTCCTGCGGGCCGGACGTGGTTCGGAAGCAGACCTCATGGCGGTAGTGAAGTCAGCGAGAAGAAGTCCAAATTTGGCTGGGGCACTATCGCCATTGTTCTCGGTGCTCTTGCTCTCTGTCTGGGATTAAAGAGACGCAAGGATAGAGATCACGATGATGATAAGACGGAATCTTCATACCCCAGCTCGTACTATTACTATTCTGACTATTACACGAATAGTACGTCTGCCCTCCATTCTGATGAACGATCTTTGCTGACAATCCTCATAGGTAGTGCTAGTTCAGACCGGCGGACTCGCGATACACGACGATCACGACGATCGCGCACTCGCTCAGGCCGTGGTTGATGGATATCTCCGTCTGATATGAACAGGGACCATGACCTCTTTTTCCCCTGCTTTTCTTCCCTTTTTTTGGCCGATATTTCGGTCATGCATTTATGGCGCTGATGTTAAAACGTGACATGTATCACCACGACTTACCTGATGTTTTTGTCTTTTTTCTTTGTTTTTTTTGTTTTTTTTTTTAATTTGGACTGGATGGTATGATTGCTTTTTTCGATGTTGATACGAGACAGTTGGATGTGAGATTTTCTTCCCTGTCGACAGCACGTTGCGATGTACATATGACATTATGAGCACAAACTGGACATGATAATATGAGTGAATTTGAATGAGATGATTGGCAGTGGTCAGTGGACAGTATTGCATTGACCAGCTGCTCTTAAAATTGGCCCTCTCGGGTGTTGAAGAGTCGGGCACCGGCATTAGATATCTGTAAGTAGCTAGCTTGCACATGGAATCAAGGCTGCAGAGTGCAAACAGCTGCAGAGCGGCCTTGCAGGTACAATGTGCTCTGCTAGGATAAGGCAATCTGCGGTACAAGCGCGTAGAGGATTGGGTTTCAAATAATTGAATAGGTAGATGCAGTGAGGGAAAAACTTGGGGATGGAGATCTCCAAGAAGCGGCCACACAAAGCGTTACGGGACTTCTCCCCGCCTTCACTTCCGAACTTCTCTTTCTCTCCCTCCCTCACCTTATTTCTCACTTCAGCCTCGCATCATCAATGATTTTAGTTTCGGGATTAATCTCCTGACGCTATATCTCTACTTCATATACCTTTAGAGATTCTTCTGCCCTTCGCCGCTTTTGAGATCCTTCGGAGTATTACGAGTCCCCGACTCATCACCGACCACTATGCTCCAAGCGCAGAGCCAGCAACACGTTTTCTCTCATCAGCATCAGTATCCTCAGGCTGATCCCTCATGGCTTCAGCATCAACAACAACAACAGCAACAGCAACAGCACCACCAGGCCCAGCCGCACCCACACCAGTCGCAGCAACAGCACGCTTCCCTAGTCGCCCAGCAGCACGCCCAAGTGCAGGCTGCTGCCGCCGCCGCGCAGCAACAACACTATGGCCGTCTCGCCATGAATGGCAACGGCGCTGGTAATTCCGCACAGGGAGCCGGCGGCGCCGGCGGCATGGGCGGAGAGGGTCTTTCGAATTCGGTCTCCGTCATGGACGGTGGGATCAGCGAGGAGAATCGCAAGGTCTTCATTTGGGTCGCCGAACTGTTGGATCCCACTCGCAGGGAAGCTGCTTTGATGGAACTGAGCAAGAAGCGCGAACAAGTCCCCGAACTGGCCCTGGTCATCTGGCACTCTTTTGGTTGGTTCCGATTTCGCTTGGGCCTATGTCTATGCCTATCCATCCTTGTCTACGGAAACTAACGGTCGGCAATTTGCAGGTGTCATGACTGCGCTCCTACAGGAAATCATCTCGGTCTATCCGCTTTTGAACCCTTCTCAGCTGACGGCTGCCGCTTCAAATCGAGTCTGCAATGCGCTGGCGCTTTTGCAATGTGTCGCATCCCATAACGAAACCCGTACTCTTTTCTTGAATGGTGAGCGATATCTACGTTGATGTATGCGAATGTGCATACTAATTGTTTTCGTGCAGCTCACATCCCTCTGTTCCTCTACCCCTTCCTCAACACCACCTCCAAGTCCCGCCCCTTCGAATACCTCAGACTAACGTCGCTTGGCGTTATCGGCGCATTGGTGAAAAATGACTCGTCCGATGTGATCAACTTCCTCCTCACAACCGAGATCATCCCTCTCTGCCTTCGTATCATGGAGACTGGATCGGAGCTGAGTAAGACTGTCGCAATTTTCATTGTACAGAAAATCCTCCTCGATGACGTGGGTTTGGGCTACATTTGCGCCACATACGAGAGGTTCTACGCAGTGGGCACTGTTCTCAGCAACATGGTCACCCAGCTTGTCGAGCAACAGACGGTCCGCCTGCTCAAGCACGTCGTGCGCTGTTTCCTTCGGTATGTCTTTCCCTCTCGCTCTTCCAACACTCCTAACACTTCTCTAGATTGAGCGACAACAGCCGGGCCAGAGAGGCTCTGCGGCAATGTCTCCCCGAGCCTCTTCGGGATGCCACTTTTTCCTCGGTCCTCCGCGACGACGCAGCCACCAAGCGCTGCCTGGCTCAGCTCCTCATCAACCTGTCCGACAACATCTCGGAGGGAGCTCCGCCAGCCATGTAAAATACGAAAAGCATCTGTTTCTTTCTCCCCGAAATATTCCACCTTATGATATGCATGGGAAAGGCTACTGGCGATTAACGGTCACAAGGCGCAAAGTGTGGGTGAAGAACCGGCTGGATCCAACGCGTGAGATATGTCGTCGATTGAGGGCATCGGGTCCACCATTTGTTTTCTCTTCATTCTTGGTTGTTTCTCTTTTCACCACATTTATATTGGGTCACTTAAGGGTTCGGTGATATGTATGCGTGACCGGGGTCTAATGTATTCTTGTGTCTTTTTTCTTTTTCTATCTTTGCTTCTTATTTTTTTGTTTGCATTGTGCTTTGAGGAAATATGTTATTCTGTCTTTTCATTCTCTGATCGTGTTTCAGACGCTGTTACTGTCGGGTGGCGCGAATTCTGGTCGGCGCTGTCGTCTGTGTGCATTTTCTCCTTGTCTTTGACAAGGTTCAACTGCTCTGTGTGAGATAGACCTTTGAGCGAGAGATACCAAAGATCCAGGCGTCTGCTTTTCTTTTCTGTCTTGTCTGTGTATACGCGAGTGTTTTTAAAACATGAATGAATTTATCTTCTATAGTATTCTTTGAGAACAATGGTATTGTTCTCCCTTATCCATTGGATGATTGGCGGCAGAATTTAAGCTATCTTCATGTCCACTCAGGTGTACTTTCGTCACCATTGCGGCTAAAAGGCATAGCAATATGATGTTAGAACTGCGCTCGAAGTTCAACACTTCGACATAGGAGGTATTCCAGCTTAAATACAGAACCTAGCAATTCTTCCAGACAATCTCATTGATCCTTTAACTCTCAATTAGTATAAAATACCCTAAAATCACGAGAATCCCCTGACAGCCACCGACTTCCAAACGCGACACTCACGTGACCCAGTTCTCGACGCGCCTCGCCATCCGCATTGCCTCCCAAAAAAAAGAGCCTATGACTATCCGCCCTACATACAGATAATTCTGGCATTTCGCACGACCCATTTTACGAGCGTAACCTCCTCCACGGCTTTTGCTATCAACCAAATATCACTCCCGTGAAGTACCCCCAGCCGACCACCCAAGAACCCCAGCCCTACGGCTGTCCCGCCGCGATGGGATCGCGAAAGCGCACCCGCTCCGAAGCCATCCCCATGGACCAAGACGCTCCAGAGGAGCAGAGCCTGCTCACCCAGATAAGGAGTACCTGGGAATTTGCAAGTCTCATGCAGTACATCGCCATCTTCGGGCAGGTGATGAAGATAGACGAGGAATTTGAGATCGAGGTAGGTGCTACACGTTCACATCGCATGGGGGAAGTTGAATCTCTTGTCGCATTTGATAGATCGCTTTATAGCGATGTCCTTCGTCCGGTCGGAAAGAGGCTGACAACTTGCCCTTCTCTCGTTTACAGGATCTCGAAGCCGAATGCCTTAAACCGGAACCTTCTCATAAGCTTTTGGAAATTGGATTGTGTTTGCTGAAGTGGATCTCGTCGCATCGCGGCCTCACGTATGTATACTTCGTTCTATTTCTTTGGCAATACTAGTTTTGGGTGGGATTGGAGCTGACTCTGGCTTCGCTGGCAGGTATGAGAATTTCGACGAGTATACTCGCCGCCAGTACAATGCGAAAGCACCCAATACTACGAATCCCTTTGGATACGATGAGGAGCCGAAGAAGTTTATGGATTTTGATGTTTTCCTTAAGCTTCGTGTTCTTCATGCGTTGAGCACTTGGACTTTTTGGAATGCAGACCGTATTCGCGACAAGATGCCCGAGAAGCGAGAGACTGATCAGCTGGAATGGGTGAGTTGATGGTCTTTTGGAATTGAGATCTGAGGATCGCTTGCTGACATCTGCTAGCGCATTGAGGAGTTTGGTTGGGATCGTGAAGGCCGTTCATACTACGTTTTAGATGATAATCGTTTGTACCGCCGCACCGATCGTCCTGCGCCTCCGCCCGTTCAGCGTCCTAAGAAGAAGGCGAAGGGTAAATCTTCTCGATCGTCGAGGGCGTCCAAGCGTGCGTCCACGGCGGCTGCGGAAGAAGGATCCGACGAGGAGAATAAGGATACGATTGATGATGATCCTGCTGCGGCCTTTGCTGCGGATCCCTTCAAGTGGGAGTGTCTTGCTGTTACCCTCGAGGAGTATCAGGCTTTCTTGGAGCCGCTCCAGAAGACTAAGGATGCGGATGAGAAGGCCCTTCGGTCTAGTGTTGAGGATCACATCTTGCCTATCTTGGAAAAGGCTGAGGAGGCGTCTCAGCGCAAGCGCGCCAAGCGTGACAAGGAACTCCTGAGCTTACAGCTTGTCGCGGGTGCCAAGCGGTCCAGCCGACTTGCTGCTAAGCAGGAACAGGAGCGACATGAACGAGAAGCCGAAGAAGCTGCTCGGAAACATGACCATGACCTGGCTGAGGCTCGTAGGGAACAGGCCAAGCATAGCCAATTCGAGGACGACCGTCAATCTCGCATGATGACTCGCGAGCAGCGCATCAAGGACCGTGAGCAGAAGCGCATTCTGCACGAAGCAGAGCTTGAGCGCATCGCCGAGGAGCAGGAGAAGCTTGAAAAGGGCGAAAGCAGGGCCTCTGCTCGAAACCTCAAGGCTGAGCTGGAGAAGTCGCAGAAGAACTTGGCGGAACTTTCTCAGGATGACCAGTGGATCTTTGATTGCTCTGGCTGTGGAGTGTACGGGGAGAATTTGGTGAGTTCAACTCTTTGACATGGACACCTAGGTAGTGATCTGGGGCTGACTGTTTCACAGGATGACGGGAGCCACAGCGTGGCCTGCGAGAATTGCAATGTGTGGCAGCATAGCAAGTGCCTCGGTATTTCTCAACAAGCCGCCGAAAAAGACGACTTCCAGTTTGTTTGCCACGATTGCAAGCAGAAGGAACAAGACGCCAACAAGCCCAAGCTTCCACCCCTGAAATTCCGCGTCAGCGCTTCGGCATCTCCATCAGCTTCTCCCACTATCGGCAATAAGCGTAAGATGAAGGTTGAAGATGACCAGGTGCCACCTTCGCCCGTGAAGAAATCCCATACAGCTCTTTCCAACATCCAGAATGATCTCCCAAGGACGCAGCCTTCTCTTCCGCCTACTCTAAACCATGGTCATTTCTATCCTCCTCCCTCGCCTCAGCGTCCGGCCCATCACACAAATCAGACACCTTTGCCTTCGTCAAGCCCTCCCCGTCCTCCATTTTCTCCTCCCAAGGGTATGAATGGTCTGCTACATTCTACGGAACAGAACCCCCGACCTAGCTCTGCCCAACATCACCTGCCGCCTATGAACGCGGCACCTCACCTTCCTCCCATCGGATCGTTCCAATCCGTACGACCCTCATCCTCTCACTCTAACCAGAGTCCCGTTCAGAACCAGCCATCCATGTCGCCTACACAAGGTAACCCCGATGTTGGCCCTCTCGCTGGTTTCCCTCTTGTTGCTCCTCACGCCTCATCTCCGTGGAATTCCTATGATACCCATGCGACTCCACGCCCCCAGTCTGGCCATGGCGTCACCAACATCTCGGCAATGTCTCACAACTACCCATCTTTCTCTGCCGCGACGCCCAACGGCAACCACTCCTCACCTCCCCAGAGCTCCCACGGCCTGATGTCAGGAATCAGTCCAACCAAGCAGTCTCCTCGACCGGTGACTTCTGGTAGCATGGCAGGTGCTCCTATACTACCGCCAATACGCCGATTGGAGCCGAGCCCCAAGCTCATGGGCCGCAGCTCCCCGGATGCTCCTATTCCTCCTCCTGTGAAATGCATGACTCCTGAGCAGGAAGAACGCCGCCAGAGAGAGAATGCCTCAAGGCTACACCACGCTCATGGCTATACCAATGGTCAGCATCTGATGTCGTCACCATCGCTAAACCGCATTCCTCCTCTGGGCTCTGGTGCTGTTTCTCAGTACCCTGATCCGGTTCCCTCGCCTCAGCGTGGAAGCAATGGCCATGGTCAGTAAGAGATCTGTACAACAGTGTACAACAGTGAAGTACAACAGTGAGGATTAGTCTATTCCCTGCTAGTGGTTTCACAATTCGTCCTTAGAAGAGGCCTGTGCTTTCCAGTTGCTTTTGACGTCTATTCTAGCTTTTTTACAAAACGGTTGTGAGCGCGAATGGTATCCATCCGGATATTATATCCATGAGACGACACCTCAAGAATCCAACCTCACCAATAGCATGAAATGAACCATTTGACTTGGATCTGCAAGCAATTGTGCTCTACCCTGTCTTTTCCAAAAGTTCTTCTTATTGCAGACTGGCTTCTCGGTGTACCTGTGTTTTGATAACGAATTTTCTCCTTCGGTGTCAGGGCTTCCCCATATTGGGGGATTCTGAATTCTGAAAGGCATTCTCTTGGGGTAGTTGGGCCCTGTGAGGGGTTGTTGATGGAATGGCGTTTGAATTTATTCTTTTTATTTGATTTGTTCTCTTTACAATGCATCAAGATGGGGGTGGGGGGACTCGAGTGGCGTTTTTGAGATGGTCTAGCTCTGGTCCTGGTTGCCAGTTGTTTTGGGGGACTAGGGCATGTGTATTTTAATAGACAATTTATTTGATTGCAATTTTGTGTTCTTCTACGGGTGTGGTGTTATGAGTGTAGGCAAGATACATATGGTGACTGTATAGTTGCGGCTCCGAAGAGAAATCTATAACAAATCGGATCCAAGACTACCTGTATAGTGCTACATCTAATATACTGTAGTTTGAAACATACCACCCAATAGTATAATCGCATTATGCCAACACACGCCAACACACTCAAAGGAAAAATACTCCCAACGGCATACTGCACCTACCTCCCAGAATGTACAATGCCCAGCACAGAACTAAATCAGCTGATAACAAGAACGGCATGCATCCCTACAGCTGCAATGCCCACCTCAGTGCCCAGCCGAAGTCCAGCGCGGTAGCCGAGCTCTAGTTCCAGCTCTCGCCGTTCATTTACTAAGACAATGATACAGTAGCACGGGAAGAATAACCACCATGACCAGGGGGAAAGCACCGAGATCAAGAACCTCCCCTTCCTGTCCTAGACCGTCGCCACAAGAGAATACTGTCTACGATTTCAGCTTAGCCTGGTAGGTTCCCTGGCGGCAGATGCCCGACGTTAAATCGAGCGCGCTAACATCATAAAACCCATCGCTGGAACGAGTCATATTCGAGCAGAAATACGGCCCTAGACTTGTTTTGTCGGGCTGGACATGCGGCGCAGTCAACTTGCGTGGAGCTAATTTGACGCGATCGATGTAGATCAAGCACTAACACTACCGTTGGTGCTGGGCTGCAAAGGTACACACCGTCTGCCGCCTATCCCGTCAGGTAAGAGTCAAGCCCCGAAGTAGACGTATCTGAAAAATACATTAAATGAGATTAAACCCAAGTCAAACATATAGAAAAGAAGCAAAATCAAGAATACGAGAGACAAGACAGATCCAGATACAGTAGACTCATGCCGAACCTCGTTTCCAGCTCCGGATTCAACAGTCGATAGTTCTGTAGGTCATTCCCTTTCGCCCACTTAGAACACGGTCTTCCAGAGGTAGATCGGTGGATCCAAAGGAATCGAAACGATAGGCAACAACATAATCACTTGACAGGTGCAAGGACCATTGGCTGATCCCTGAACTGGCGCGTTGATTTTACCGGTCATACAGCGGAGCAGAGAGTCAAGACTTGCGCGCGATGAGCCACCGAGCGAGGAAATGGGATATGAAGCTCCACTGCTCACTGGGAATAGGCATGCTAACCTCGAAGGGGGAAACAATCCGAACTGTCCGTACCGTATGCATCGGTGTTTACGGCGCCTAGAGGATTTGTAAAAGAAGCTAAACTCATTGGATCTGCAATCTCCGATGCAATTAGGCTCATCAGCAGACACGATCCGATATTCTCCACACATGCAGCTCATCTACACGCTTATTTTCCATATCTGTTCATTTCCATCTGCGGAGTTCTGGACGTTGGCCCGGCCAGTCGTATAGTATTCGCTTCCCGCGTTTCCGAGGATTTCTTTTCCAATATGTCACGGTTTGAAGTTCAACCTCAGGAGGGACTACGGGACAATTTCCTTCGTGTCTGAGATCGTCGTTTGCCCCCTCGATGGACCCTGCATAGCAAAGGATCGCTTCTACCTCAGGCTAGACCGAAGATTTTATATCTCATATTCAACACACCAACATACCAACGTACCTACATACTATACATCTCATTATAAGACCGTGCTCCGCAAATCTCCCGCCGCTCCATCCCCACCCCAACTCCCCAACTCCCGGACGTAGCCGGCGTAACTAGAAGTGGAGAAGAGACCTCCAATCCGCTCAAGAGCCA
This sequence comes from Penicillium antarcticum, assembly GCF_028974205.1. NCBI lineage: Eukaryota > Fungi > Ascomycota > Eurotiomycetes > Eurotiales > Aspergillaceae > Penicillium > Penicillium antarcticum. The sequence continues at coordinate 888,053 of NW_026695306.1, read as the reverse complement.
ACCGGGATGTGCGTGATGAACCAGTCATTGACTTTTCGTGGCGCATACGCAGAGATCGCATTCCTCCCTACCGCCAACATAGAGATGAACACACTATACATCCAGACCCCCGGTAATCCCCCGTCCAGTGCCTCATGACCGGGCGAAGCGGGGACTCTCGGCTGCCGTTGGATGTGATGACCACCACTATCACACAAGTATGGAGTACTGTACCGCATCTACTCTGGATAGATACGATCTACCCACGCCACCGACCTCCGATCCTCCAAGGCCGAGTGTCTCCGGGGCCCCTGAATCGAAGAAGCTCAGACCTTGCCCGTTCTTGATCTGGTTCGAGTAACTCTATCTGCAGATCCGGCGCGCTCTGTGCTCTGTAGGGCTAACCAATGCTGTATGTCCACATGCACATGCACATGTACATGTACTGTACGCGGCAGGACTTCCCTCCCTGTCAGCCTTGCCCATGGGTCCCCGGATTTCGAGTGTCGGATTTCAGGTGACCGTCCTCTCATGCTGGTGACGCAGCGACTAGCGCGCTGCTTGCAGGGATCTCGCTCGAGCTGGCCAATCTTCCGATGAGCTCGGCCGATACGAACGCCGATGCGGCCACCGACGGCCCCGTTGTACCGTGCCGCGTCACGTTGCCTTCGCTTGTCGGCTATAAGCTAGTAGATCAATGGTCAATCTGTAGTTCGCAATTTGGCTCGGGTCGTAGTTCGTATTCTGGCACTCATTAGCTTTGCATTTATTTCGGATATAGTTGGGATACATGAATCATGTCTACCCTCGTATACTCCGAGTCCTGAACTCCGGTCTCCTTTTGGACGGGGGATGTGACACATCCAGATCCGCTGGATCTGGAGTTTAACTTTCCACTCGATCTTTTACTTCTGGGCATTTGCATTTCGGCACTGACACTGATATCTGTGCATATGCCATCCCCTTAGACTCTCCAAATGCCGCCGAAATAGGCAAGTGAAGGATAGTTTCGGCCTGGAAGGCTGGAAGGGATTTTCGGGGAGCCCGTTCTGATGGGATTGCTCTTGCTCCAAACTTACCGAGATAGGTTAATGAAGGATAGTTTCGGTGCCCAATATGACCTCTGTCATAACATTACCCGAAGACAGCCAATACAGGCGACTGAAGCCTCAACCTCCCAATATACTACGATTCCTCCAAATAATGAGGCTGTCGGGTTCGACACATTCGAGCCTCGACGGAGCGTACTTCGAATTATGCCAACGACAAATGCGAACACGACTCGCCCCTCGAGATCAAAAAACCCAAAGTGGGGAAAATACACTGGAATCTCGACGATATGAAGATCAATACCCATTACTGACGCTATTCAGAGCTAGTGGCCACCGACCAAAAAACAACAACCAAAAAACAAAACAAAACATACAGCCATGTTATATACATGGTAGAACCGGAAACAGCATGGTCCAGAATGACAAGTGAATTTGGCGTTTGGACAAGAAACCCGGTCAATAAGAAACATCCCCGCTAAACTACATTGCGGCACTGCAGCATCGCATCTCGACGCATTATAGTATGGCAGGGAAACCCGTTGATCGCCTACCCAATCCCGACCAGTGTTAGTTGTTGGATGATAACGTTGGCATGCACTGCTCGCCATCGATTATCGCTGCCAATTTCCCCTTTCGAGCTTAGCAGCGTCCACATCCCTGGTTGGTTCACCATGAGACGGCCGTAGTTGTGCAGCTGGTGCCTCGCGATACATGTCCCGTATAGCGGTCTGAACGTATCTATGGCTTTGATCGCCGACGCTGACTATTGCCTCTTTACCGCCGTCTGCTTGGTCAGGGATCTGATAGGGTAATTTGAGGTCAATCGGGCTTGAAGACATCACTGTGATGTCGATGGACGATCCTTGTTTGCGTGAATTTCCCTGGTAGGCCTGTCAACCCCATGTCTTTCCATCCCGCTCCTCGCCCTTTCTGCCCATCTCTATCTTTTCTCCCCAATTTAGCTTGGATGATTTGATCCCCGACCTGGCCACGCTGAGCAGGGCGTGGTATACCGGGATTGCGACAGATGGGCTTGTCTCATGGGTGTGTTGAGCTTTTTGACTTGCGTTGGGGATATCGCGGCAGATTGTGACAATAAATAACCCTCTCTTTGCCGGACCAACCGGTACCCCTGCAGAGCCGGCGTTCATCAAAGCGGTGCATCGGGGACCAGAGGTTAGACAGGCATCATTGGAAGTGAGTTAGTGACTTAGGGGGTTAGTTTGGGTGGATTCGCATGAACAGAGGATTGATTCGTTCATATCTCTTCAGTTTGTTCTGTTTTCTTTGATGCAATCTAGATTGGATCGTCCCAATTATAACGACTCTTGTTCATCTCTAACCCTCCCGTCGGGTCGATGAGAATAGCATCAACAATGAACAACTCGAAACACGCTGAAACGTAGTTATCTCTAGACCTGCCAGACCGGGCGATCTGGGCAAGGAGGTGTTTTCATGAACCGCAGCTGTTTTAAACTGCGGCGATCAGGGCGGTGCCCAAAGAACGCGAGTCAGAAGACCCGATGGCTTGATGTAGCGTTGGAATTTCTTCTCTATTGCCCTTTTTCGGCATGGCGCTGAGCCTCCAACGCCTTCTAGAAGGGCAGGAAAGGGCCCTGAGCGGAGATCCTTGCTGTCAATCGTGTTTCCACTTTTTTATTTTTTGGAAAGCATGCAAGGGCTGTTATCGCGGCTGTCCAATCTTAGAGGGCTGTGCATTCATTTGAATGAATCGAATACGAGGATAACTATTATTGAGTTTGGTATGAATTACTGCTTGACTCTCAGGTGGGATTCCACCGTCTCGGCGGATGATCGTATTATACTTTTGTGATCACCGACTCCAGGTGGGGTCCGCTTCCTGATCCTTGGTAATCAACCTAGAGCACCGTTTTCCGGAAAGAGAACTCTGTGCAAATGGGTAAATCGACAGCTCAACATTCGGGAGCGGGCATGTTGAATTGAAATACAGACCCTTGATATGGACTGTCCACCGAGTCGGCGGAGGGTGAAATATTCCACCTTTTGCGGAGTACTACGAAGTAATTTTGATAATCCGAAATTGAGATTTATGTGCATTCATGCTGACCCCCAGACTTGTAGATACCCACACATCTAACAGAGTGCTGACAGGAGCACTTGGGGGCGACCCCACAAATAAATAAAAAGAAAGATAAGCTCAATGAGTCGGCCTGAATGAACTCCTTTGATACAGCAGTCAACCACATGGACCTGCAGACGCAAGTCGCATTCTGTCAGCCCTCAAGGGGGAATTGCCACAGCACTTGTATAGCGCATTACAGTTCATGCAGTTCAACGCTCTCCAACTTTTCGGCAATTGATAGTCGTTCTGTATGGTCCGGGGTTCTCAAGAGATCCCCGACGAAGCCAACTTGCAGGGTCAAACAAAGGGAAATCGCATGGCCAAGCCCGACGAGGGTAGAAAACGTGGCCAGCCGTACCTGCGCACAACAGGGTAAGATGACATGGGCGTTGAGAGAATTATGGTTCATTACTAGGAAACACAGGGGTTAGATGGGCTCTCACCGCATTGTCGGGGCGACAAGTCCCTGCAGCTGTCATTCTTGAACCGCTTGAGCCCCCCGATCAAGACCCCGTCAAAGAAGATGCATGCCTCAGGTCATGGATCTGATCTGCGGAGGCGTTCTGTCTCCGCGATTCCCCCTGTCAACAAAGGAGTAGACAGACGCTAAACCTTAGTGGCGTAAGCGCGAGCCGCTGTTATGGATAGAATTGGATAGATGTGGTTGAGTACACCTTCCAAATGCTTCATGCGTTCATTGGGGCAAGCACAAACTGGAACCGTCATATAGATCGGCACTCCCGAGACCAAAGTCAAAAAGTAGAATCCTATGGAACGGGGCCCATGGGGGAAACCCTGTTGGACAAACTAGGGTATCGGAGGTCACGCTCCGATCCAAAGGAGCTTAGTCTGCCAAGACACCGACCAGACTCGACCGGATACATCAACCGGCCCCCGCCAATCACTCAGGTGGCGCGACAGTCTGAACCGACGCTCCCTTAGGATCTACTCGACTAAAGCCGAGATAGACGGGAAGTTTCTAGGGGAGGCATAAGTCTTCGTCCCCGGCATTGTAGGCTTCCAGGTTCCGAGCTACATGTAACTGTATTTCATTCTTGAGTTCCAAACCCAGAGCTCCCCGAATCCCTGGCTCTCAGATCTAGACTGTTTCCTATTTCTCGATGCCATTCCATGGTTGAGTTGAATCTATCTTGGATACTTTCGAGATCGATGGGTCCACCGAATGCTCGGCGGGGAAGTTGATAATGATCCCCCTCGTGCAGATGTCAGGCCATCCCAGAGACTGGAGAGTGGAGAGGTTTTGGTATTGTCATGCACTTAGTATCTAGGTAGTATAGCCGTTAAAATTCTTGCAGGGCTGAGCTTAAGCCCCCAAAGTTACCCGTGTCCATCCAATCTAATACACCGACGTTCTACTGTAGAATCCTTGAACACCGGAGCTCTTGTTGAGGCTGAATTCCAAATGCAAATGTAGGCGTGCTTCTTTCTGGAGTATTCCATATATATTCATAATTGCTTCCGTTGCACAGTGGCAGTTGGATATGCACAGAAAATAAGGAAAAATGGGGAAAAGGCAAATCCCAAAAAGGAAAACGAGAATGAACCAACCAGAGCTTCTATGACCGAGCTTGGATAGCAACACCCGACCCATCTAGCACCCCTTACCCCAGTATTCTCTCCTTCCCATTTCCATCTGTCCCAGGAAATCCCCGGGTATCATGCGACTGGAAAGTTTTTACGGTGCCATGGTCTGCGCCCCGCCAGTGGCATGGCCCAGAGCATACCATGTCTGATCCCATGTGGGCTTCAGGATATCCGGTGCACTGTCTACTTGTCCTCCATCTATTCTTGCGACCAGACCCTGTGCTCGCCAATTTTGGCACAAAGACAGCTGTTTGAGATGTTGCTGCGCACTGCACAAACGTGACCAGGGGATCTATAGATGAACTATGACCCATGGAAGGCGAATGGAAAATCTGCGTCTCAAGCCAATGAGAATAGAATGTTTTGACTAGGACAAAGAAGCTAATCTGCGACAAGAACTTCCAAGATTTAGAATTAAAAAAAAAAAAAAAAAAAGAATAGAAAAAATAATAATATCAAAAATAAAAATAAAGTCGGGTAAAAAAGAAACAAAATAAAATAAACCAGCGACCAGGCGAAATATATCGACACCAGACGTATTGTATTCCAGGCCTTCTTCTTGAGTCAGTTTCAGCCTCTGCTTCGCTGTTTGCATATCTGCTTCTCCCCTCTCCATCTTCGCCTCTCTTATTTAGTTCGAGACCCGCCCGTCTTCCAATCTTCAAGTCTATGGCTTTCTGTCTTCTACTTCTTTGACACTGCTCCACCGATCTCCCTCTTCATCCTGCTTATACATTCACACACTCTGACTATCCAATTGGGTTACGCTGTTTGTCTCACTTTCCGGCATCACTGCAGTTCTGTTTGAGACCCGCTCTTTCAGGAGTACCACATACGCAAAACCGCCCATCGTCAGGGTAGCACGACAGCATATCTTATTCTACTTCTCTTCCACTTCTTTCCTCTTTCTGGCATCCTTTTCTGGCTTTTCCTTGTCGCTGGATATCCAGTCTGCAACAGCTTCCAATCTCAATCTAGGGTCTCCCAGACCTCCACAACAATGAATTTGATAACACCTGTTCCCCCTTCACCTCCCCAGTCAACAGATGGGACCTCCCTTATAGAAGAGCCCTTCGATGGCCGCGGAGGTTACCCGCCTATGTACAGAGGCATGAACGTGGCTTCTAATGATTTCAACGGGACCATGGCCCATGGCATGGTGAGTCTATTATTCTATGTTGTTGACAAACTTGCTAATCTCCACAGCAATATGGCTCTCCTTCAACCTTCAACGCCAATACTTTCCCTCAAACTATTCCGCCTCAGATGGTAAGTCTTCTTCCCAGCAATACCCGGTTCGCCAAACTGATCCGATTTTGCAAAAGATGATGATTCCTGGTCCTCAGGTAAACACACCTCCTACAGGAGCAGATGAACAGTTTATGGGATTGCCCACTCCACCTCGCCGCCGTGCACCAGCAGGCAAGGCAAAACAACAACGGCGCAACCGTACCAGAAGCACTCTGTCTGAACCTGGCTTGAAGATTGAGGAGGCTATCAGCAAACTTACCGAAGACTATGATGTTCCAATCAAGGATATGGACGCGTGGGTTGCCCGACCTGCTGAGATTCGCAGGAAAGAAGCCAAGGCCAAGGGAAGGATCTCCCGGCCAATGAACTCCTTCATGCTCTATCGCTCGGCATACTCAGAACGAACCAAGAAGCTCGTCGGGGTGACCAACCATCAGGTCGTCTCCAGGATTGCGGGTCAAGGCTGGAAGTTGGAGCCGCATGATATCCGCAAAAAGTATGAAGACTTGGCCAAGCTTGAGCGCGATGCTCACGCCGCAACCCACCCGGAATACAAGTTCTCCCCAAACAAGCAAGGTCAGATTGTCAGCCGGCGAGATGAAGAATCTTCTCATTTACAATCTCACGTCCTCGAGGAGGGATTCTGCTCGGATTTTGAGAGTGAAGTTGGCTCAACAGTTTCCAGAATGACACCAGGGCCATCATTTGCACACTCCCGCAACCAGAGTTTTGAAGAGAGCTACTTCGACATTAGCCGGGATCCCTCACCATACGGAACCCCCGAGCACGGCATGTCCATGCCCAACTACATCAGCTCCTCCTGGTCCAACACAAGCCACCCCACTGGCCTGTCAATGCAGTCCAACTCATTCCATGGCATGACCCACATGGAGGAAGACCACTTCCGCGCAGCCAGCCCCCCAATCCAGCAGGACACCCAATACGGTTCCTCGCTCGCTGGTCTCCCCGGTGCCTCACATCACGAGCTGCTCCAGCCGCAATCTACGCACGCAGCCCCCCACATGGACCCGGCGCTGCTCGTGTACCCCAATGGCACTGAAGCTGTCGGGCTCCCCAACATGACCGGAGCTGCCTTCGCCTCTGGTATCTCATCATACCCAAACTGGGGCGAGGACACCACCACAAACTACTTCCCCGGCACAGCAGCCCCACCCATGACTGCCAGCCCGGCCCCATACCAAAACCCTCATATGGTCTCCGCCTACCTCCCCAGCATGCACAACACCGATGCTCGGGACCAAACATGGGACTTGCAACGCGAGCATCCTGGCATGACTGATACTATTCATAGCGAGTTTGATATATGGTGCGGCGAGGCCCCAGCCCAAAACTACTAAGCCCCATTGTTCTGCTCACTCCTTCTTTGGACAAGAGCTTTCATATGTCCACTCGCTCAACTGATTATGCTCATTGTTTCTTACTGCTGCACTCCTCGCTTAGAAGAGCATAAGAGCTGGCCATGCCGTTGGGCTGGACAACAAAAGCTTAGGTGGTATGGAGTTGGGCGTCTGAGTTTGAGCCTCAAGGAGGATTTCATTGCTTCGTCTTTTTCGACTTTCTTTTTCTCGTGTGTGCCATGTTACCTTGTTTGTCTCTTTGGGGAACTATCATGTTGATTTTTGTTGTTGATCGTTGATCAAGTACGAAACTGGGGGCCGTCTGGTTTTTAGTTTTAGATTTCTGATGTCGGAGAATGATGACAGGGTGGTAATCTGCTTTTTATCGCGAATTTGCTTTACTTGTCAAATATCCGTTCCAAGTTATTCCAAGAAACAAATCCTCAATAGAATAATCAAATAGATGGTGAAGTCAACACAACTCGTATACTTCGAGCCCAAAGGCCCGCTGTTCACCGCCCTCTCGGCCACCGCCTTCATCAGACCCCAAGCAACAAGTTCACTGACTCTGTTAAGACATTGCGTGGTGACACCTAGTTGAAACAGTCTCTCACACGAACCTGAACTCAGCCGATCATCATTTATCCTAATCCCATCTCCACCACCTCGGTTTCAAAAAGATAAATCTCGCTACAACCTCCGCACCCCTCCACCCTACCCCTCAACCACACCCAAGCTCCAACGCAACACCCACATATCCAATATGTCGATCCCAAACGAAGCTCTCCAGAAGGTGCGTGTCGAACGAAATACCCCTCAGCGTCCCTGTACAGAAGCAGGCCCACGATTGGATCAGGGGGCGCCGAGAATCGGTCTCAGCCTCTGATCTCATCTCGGAGACGCGCCAAAAATCCCAGCTCTTAAAATTGTACAATCCGTATAATCCGTGCAGAGGCGCTAACCAGTCTCACTACAGCTCCTCTCGGAGATCGAAAGTCGCGCTATCGCTTCGCAGCAACAAATCGGACTCACCAAGGCCCACATGACAGCCAAGCAGCGCGATATCCGTATGTTGCAGCTTACATCGAAGGAGTTGTCCGACTTGCCATCCGAGACAAAAGTATATGAGGGTGTTGGCAAGATGTAAGCTCCTGCTATTTCTGTTTTGCTGTGTTTTGTTTTGGGGTGGTTTTTTTTTTTTTTTTTTTTGTGACTTTTTTTCCTCTTCTTTCTTGATTGTCGATCTCGGGGTTCAAGACATTCACCCAATTGTGTCGCTTCTACTGATTATCTACTTGGATGTGAGACTGACGTTGAACCCTGCTCAGGTTTGTTAATGTCCCCATCGATACCATTAACAAGCGCCTTACACGCGAGAGCGGCGAGGCTGCCTCTGAGATTACGAATCTGGAGAAGAAGCTCCAGTACCATGAGACGACGCATCAGAAATCCCGGGAGAACCTTGAGCAGATCCTCAAGTCTGGAGGTCGGGCGTGAAGGGATATGATTGGATGATAAGAATGAAGGAAAACAGGTGTGATGCGCCTGATAGGAGCGCATATTATTAAGGGTATCTTTCTACCAGGGGCTTGGCGATTCCAATGGCCCCAAGCTGAAGGACGGTCGACAGGAGTGTCTGTTTGTCTTCTTGTCGGCCTACGACACCAAAAATGGAGATGGAGAAGATGTCATCTTGGGAATGGATACCCGGAGACATCTAGGGTACTGATGGCCGCCCTTCTATGTCCGGCTGGGCTGGTTCTACACATGTATACTTGAGCTGCAGGCTGTGACTTGGATACCCAGGAGTTTATTCTTTGATGCAATGTGTTTGATGAAAGAGGAGAGGTGTACTTGATATCCTATCTCTTTTACAATATCTAGATAGGCTATCTACCGAGTCTATCTTCAGATAATGTCTCCATATTTGTTCTATCATTGTCGATCTGATATCAAGATAATGTCGATCGACTGTAGGATGGCATACACGTTGAATGCTCATGTTTAGATCGGGACGCGATGTTGGCACATTCGACGCAAAGTCGTAAACATGATACTTGGACTCTATGCCCAAGTCTATGAAATAACTGTCCCACAGACAACAAAATAGCCTCACATTTGACATGTACTAGTTGCATCCTTAAAGCAGCACAGTGGGGCTGATAAGGTCTTATCAAAATGCAGCAACAATCAATGCAAGGAGAAATGTCAAAGAGCGCTCAATCAAGTTTTCAGATCACAGACGATATATTCGACATCAATACAAGCCATTAATACTTAACCCGGCCAGGACATGATAACCGAGCAAAAAAAAGAAATTACTCTGTACACCAATAATATAACCGAACCAAATACACAAAACATCATACTCTACCAACAAGATCATCTAGACAAACTCACGTATAACCAAATCCCTGCACTGAACGCCATTAACGTCATCCCCAAGTCACAAAAAGTAGGGCTACCGTCACCGGCCAAATGGAGTCCCACAACCCGTGCATATATTAAAAATGACGTACTTACACACACACACTCTCGCCTGGAATCCGGGAATGTTGTATGCACTGACACCGTGTGTGGTGTAACTGATTTATTTGTACGGAGTATTATTGTGGTGAGTTCTGTATGTATGGACTTGTATAGTGCATGGATAGTAAGGTAGTGGGTACACGGGATAAATTGTTAGTGTCTTTACCGTCTCCCTAGGAGGGGATCTGGTCTAGCACGAGATGTGAATGTGCCTAGGTAGCGTGGCGCGGTACTTTTTCTTGCCATGCCGGTACACAGAATGTCCATGTATACTGTACCACAGATCATTGAGCGGATTGTGGCTGACCTGTTGTTGGTATAAGGTGTGGATGTGTATGGTATGCTTGAGAAGTGAGACCTTAGTGAGATCTTTGTCTCGTCTACAGTATGTTCCCTGCCCGAGTTAGACTTGAAGAAGTCATTGATAGGGCTCTGTTGGGCACGAGGTGGCCATCATGTGCCCATGGGTCACTCACGGGAACACCCGACTAATCCACGGGTTCACATTCCATTCCATTCACATTCCAGATCTATATACTGCATCACTAGAATACTATCCAACTGAAGATGAAACAACCCCTTGGTGCCCGACCTATCCAGTAATTAGGCGCTTACGCCCTGTCGGGAGTCAAAGTCAGACTAGGAGCCAGACTAAGAGCCGGGGCGGCCAGGGCCAGGGTCGGCGCTTGGGTAGGAACGAGACGAAACACAACCCACGAACAGAACGCAAATCTAGATCTCTGGATCGTCCACACTATTCAAAGACGCGCGCGATAAGTTCATATTCTACTGGGCACCACTGGGCATTAGGATTTGAGATGCATTCTGAGTTGGGGGGCGGGCCTATTTTTGTAGGTGGGGTTTTGTAATTTGCGGTCTAGAAGGGGTGATAGGGCGTTGGAGTGGGCTTCAAGTGGGCCTCTATGATGATATCTTGTGGGAGAACCCTGGGAGAATGGGTGAAGGTGTGTGTAAGGAACAGTGAGAGACGGAGGGAAATCGGGTAATAGTAGGGGTAATAGAGTGAATGGCGAGGGAATAGGAATACGGTCGAGGGTATAGAATAGAACGGATTCGAAATCGAGGACATGTAAGATCCCTGAGGCTGAAATGCATATAGAGCTCAATAAATACCTGTTCTCCTGACTATTTCCCTCTTCTTTTCTTCCCAGCCCCTCCCCCGCCCGATAAGCCTCTCGTATAGACGCACTTTTGGCCCCTCTGCTCTAGTTGATTTTCTATTTTCTAACTTTCGATTTTCATCTCACCCTTACTCTTCTTTCATTTCCCTCTATATCGGACTACACCCCCCGGCCCCCTCCATCGGGCCCAATCTACACCCCCAACCAACAACCTCACAACCACCCAAAATGCCCGTGGATGTCTGGGACGACGAGTACACCTCCGAGGACTCGGAGTTCTCAGAGACAGACGTCTCCCTCCGACGCCCCGGACGACGAACCCACATCCGCCAACGCTCAACCTCACGCCACCATCACGCCCACCCAGAAGTGAAGACCTTTCTAGCACCAGCGCAACCAACACGAATGCACCGGTCGGCCTCAACAGGCGGCCGCAGACGCGAGCGCGACCCACCCCAAAACCCAACCGTAATGATCTTCAACGACCAAGCCCAACGCAGCGAGAACAAGCCTTCATCGCGCCGGGTCCAACACCGCGTCAGCGAGCACAACGGCAACCATTTCCACGACGAAGACATCCTGCAAGTCCCGCAAGCCCCGCCACCCCCAGCCCCAGCCGTGCAAGTGCCGGCCCACGCGCACCACCACTCCCGCGAGCGCAGCTACAGCAGCGTCTCGCGCGATGCCTCGCCGATGCATTTCCACCGTGACCATGAGCTAGTCGCTAACCAGCACTCGCTGGAGCGGAATGATATACGCCAGGATATGGATCTCTGGAAACATCAGCTGGAAATTGAGCGGTTGGAGAGGGAGCTTGCGCGCACGCATGAGCGCGCGCATAAGGAGCGACCTGCACCTGCACCGGTGCCGGCGCCGCAGCCGCAGCCGCAGATTGATCCGAGGGAGGCGTGGCGGCTGCATGAGGAGGAGGCTTATGAGGCTGAGATGAGGGATCGGTTGAGGAAGCTTGATCGCTATGAACGGAAGTATCGGGATGAGACTAGTCAGCGGGAGGCGGAGGAGAGGCTTAAGTTGAAGAGGTTTGAGGAGGCGCAGCGGGCTGCTGCTGAGGAGGAGGAGGTTAAGCATAAGCTGAAGGAGGAGAGGTTGAAGGAGATTGCGAGGTTGCAGGAGGAGAAGGAGGAGAGGAGTCGGCTTGTGCGGGAGGAGAAGTTGAAGGAGATTGCGAGGTTGCAGGAGGAGAAAGAGGAGAGAGATGAGCTTGTGAGGCAGATTAAGGAGGAGGAGGCTAGGCAGGCGAGGGAGGATGCGGAGAAGAGGGCTAAGGAGATGGCGATGAAGGCTGCTGCGGTTGAGGAGTGGAAGCTTGAGCAGGAGAGGATGAAGCAGAGGCAGAGGGAGGAGGCTGCGCGGAAGGACAAGGAGTTCCGTGATCGGCTGCGCATTGAGTTTGGGTATACTGAGGAGGAGATTGAGGCTATTCTCAAGAAGAAGAACAAGGAGGAGAAGAAGGAGAAGAAGGAAGAGAAGAAAGAGGACAAAAAGGAAGAGAAGAAGGAGGAGAAGGAGAAGGCTACTTGGATCAAGGTATGCATCTTCCAACCTCTACTTGGGGATTTGACTAATTGTCTATCAGGTTCATCGCAAGCACTTGCTGCCGGAGACCTTGCTCGCTTACGGACTGCCCTGGGACTGGGACGAGGTAAGAGAAATATCAATTGTATCCGTCACAATATAATAACCCTCAGCAGCACGATTCCGAATACATCATCATCAAAAAATGGATCAACGAGGACCTTCAAGAGGAGCTCTTTGCTCACACTATCCGCATCCGTCACCAGAAGGAGAACCAAAGAGTCATCGCTCAGACCTCCCACTCGATGACTGAACTGAGAGTCAACGACCGCAACAAGGACAAGATGTTCCTCGTTCGGAAAAAGAGCCCTAAGGGCCGACTGCGCGTCTTCGCATGAGTGTCCATTTAGAGTTTGATACGATTGATGCTTGTTGATTTACGCACTGTCTTGCCTCTGTGTTTTTGGGATTTGGCTTGATCACGATTGATGCGATTGCTTGTGGTTGAAATTATTTTGCGTTGCGCTTTGTTTCTATTTCTGGTCATGTTTCTTTTCTTACGTCACAGAACATGTGGTAGTACAGTAACGCGACATGAGCTTATGACTCGGTTTTTTCCCGTCTTTTCTTCTCTCTGTCAGTCTCACTTATCGCTGCTCAATTCTATGTATCCGGTCAACCTTGCCTGTCAATAAACAGTTTGGTGACGTTCTCGGGTTTTATACAAGTAGAAGTTGAGCACAGTAGCAACTGGGAACTCCCCAATATGAATGCAACATTGAAGGCTTCAAGTGGAGTCGGAGAATTGATAAACAACATGCAAAGCAGTCCATCAATCTCCATCTCTAGAATTCCCATTGGACTAAGCCTAATGCAAGGCATGCACATGCGCATCCGGGCACGGACGCAGACCAGTGCTTTCGATTCTAGGCTATTATACAAAAAGTGGGATGAGTATGTATACAGGAGAAGTAAATATAAGGACAGACAAAACACAAGCCTAAAGACCCATCTTGTGATTCCTCTCCAGACGCTTCTCAGCGCGCAGGATAAGCTCCTCATAGACGGTCCAGGCAAGCGCCGAGCTAATCGCTTTGCGGGCCATGCGGAGACCGAGGCCACCAAAGAGACTGCGCATGCCATCTTCCTGCAGCATCAGCCGCGTGGCATGCACCATGTTGCCATATTTGGCTGGCATTAACTGCAGGCGGGTTTTGACAGCGTCGAAGGGGTTGGTGATGGCGGTTGCCATACCGGCGGCTGCTGCACCGGAGGCGAAGTTGATTGAGGAGGAGGACACCGTTGTGGTTGGTGTCTCATTGTTGGTGGATTTGTTGGCCATCACGGAGAAGCGGCGCTTGAGTTGTTCGTAGAATAGGACGTAGAGGCCTGCATATGGGGCGTCACGGGCGGCTGTAGCGCCAAATCCTGCGAATAGGCCCCGTAGACCTTCCGTTCGGACAATATCTCGTCCTGCGCCTAGTAAACTCCGGTATGCGTAGTAGTCGGATTCATAGCGAACTTTGAGGACAGTCACGGGCATCATTACAAAGCCTGCGGCTACTCTTGCAACAGCTCCGGTGGCTAGATTTGCTGTATTTGAGAGTTTAGGAAGAACGGAGGAGGATTTGGCGGAGTTTGCGGGACTGGCCAGGGCCATTGGGTTGGTCTGCGCTACGGCTTGGCGCAGTGCGTTGAGACTGGTGAAGTAGAGGGCGGACCCGAAGCCTGTCCGGAGGGCTGAGGGGAGTGTACCACGCCATAGTCCACGAATTGGGTTTGGAGAGGAGATAATTGCTTTCAGGGTTGGAAGGAGGGAGGCACCCTGGGATTGCTGGACTCGAGTTTTGAGCAGATCGGCGGGTTGGAGGAGGATGGAAGAGGTGAGCCCAGAGCAAAGTCCTGCGGCAAAGTGGAATGGAGTTTTGGATGCTGCAACAATACACAGTTAGCAGGAGAAGCCATTGAGATTTGACCGAGGCATACTTGTTGAGGGGCTGGTTTTCACCTGCGGCACTGCTACCGCGCCGTTGTTCGACATTGTGCAGGAGCCACAAACGACCCGTAGTAGTTTAACAGCAGCGATGATTAGGCTGAGGATAGGGGATTCGATGCCAGATCGAAGGTGCGAGTCGTGTATGCGAGGCGGGATGGTGATAGCCGGATGCGTAAAAAATTCTCAAAACAGCAAGAGCAAAACAGCGAAGAATTCCCCAGACCACAATCGTCACAGTCAGATAATAGCCTGCATTCCACCTGGGAATGACTTGGAGGGAAAAATACGAAGCAATTGTTGTGAACCTCGGAAAAAAGAGGCTCGGAGTGAAGTCATCGGGATCTGCAACTGATAAGCCTCACCGCCGCATTCACCGCTGCCGTTTGCTATACAGAAGTACATAACGCTAACTAAACAGAGATGCCCTTATGCACTTGCAAATGCATGAAATTGAGTGGCACAACCAAATTGCATAACTGATTGTTATATAACATGCCACCGTCCACTTAAATTAGGCACCAATGTTCAGACATGCGGCTAGATCTATGTCTGTCTATCCTTGTGCCTATGCCTATGTCTATGTTTATAGTCCTGCATATAGCATAACAATAGATATCAATCGCAAGATAAACAAAACACAAGTAAAACGAAAACAAACAACATAAAACAACAAAAAAAGAAAAAGAGAAACGCCGCAAACAGCCCCGGCATGGCGCGGACTCGGGCAACCAATCAGTTAGCGCCAATTTGGGGGGTGATAATCGACGTCATGTCTTGTTTTCCCTTCAACCTCACTTTTCCCCCAAATACCAACTGAGACAGGCCTGATAACCCTGATGGCTCGGTATCTACCTCATTTCCCATATCCTCCTGCAAAGGATGGGTACTGGGAGCCTGTTACCTCCACCTTGAACTGGTGCGAAGAGGTAAGTTATGCGATAGATGGCGGGACACCGATGAGCCATAGCTAACAAATACTCCCAGGACTACTATGCTACCGAATACTCCGCTGAGATTGTCAACACCCTCACAAATCTGATGTTCATGTGGCTTGGATTCAAGGGCATCCGCAGCTGTATTCGCAATGGACATGACCAGATCTTCATCGTCTCGCTGCTAGGCTACCTAGTAGTCGGCACAGGAAGCTTCCTCTTCCATTCAACCCTGAAATGCAAGTTCCCCACAGCCCAAGAATTTAAGTCAAACCGCGACAATTATAAGGCAGGGCATACATCAAAGAACCAAGCTAACCAGCCCCATCAGACCCTATGCAACTAGTCGACGAGCTCTCCATGATATACACGACCTGTCTCATGGTCTACGCCTCATTTTCCTACTCGCGCTCAGTAATCCTCCGAGTCTGGCTCGCCCTTTCCCTAACCGGCCTTGCCATCTTCATCACTCTATACTACCACTACCTCCAAGACCCAGTCTTCCACCAGAATGCCTACGCCCTATTAACGATCGTCGTGGTGTTCCGGAGTATGCACACCATGGAAGTAACCCTCCGACCAAAGTGGCGCCACTCAACTGAGGAAGACCGCCTAGAGCGTCAGATGAAGGGTCTCCCTGTGCCTACCAAGGAGCGCCAGCACTACGAGAACGTGCGCGATCAGAAGACCCTCAATACCATGTGGTTCATGGTTTGCTATGGACTGGTCATGTTCCTAGGCGGTTTCGCAATCTGGAACTTGGATAATCTTTTCTGCTCTCAGGTTCGGCGGCTGCGTCACCAGGTTGGCTTGCCTTGGGGTCTTATCTTGGAGGGTCACGGTTGGTGGTATGTTTTAGCTTACACTTTTATTGTCCTCGTAGACTGGCATCATCGGGCATCCCGCTAATGACTTTCATACAGGCACGTCATGACTGGACTAGGCGCTTATCTCTATATCATCTGGGGCATCTGGCTCCGCCATTGTCTTAACGGCCGCCAGGACGAATACCAACTGCGCTGGGCGCGCTTCTGGCATATTCCCGAAGTGGTCCGCACCGCTGACACTATCACCCAGGACAAAAAGTCAATCTGAAAAGGCCCAGATTTTTTTCAGTGTCTCCCCCTCTCCTGCTTTCCCGTCGGTGTATTTGGCTCACTTCAGCGCCTATGCCTGGGAGCGATATACCACAATTTTGCAAATGAACATGAACTAGATACCACGCTCCTTCCTGTCTATCTCAATCCCTTTTGCTGTGAGACTCGGGGCACTTTTTGATCGTTTCAATTCTTGGCGTTCTCGATTCGTCCCTGAGACGGAAGTTTCCTTTTTTTTTTTTTTTTTTTTTTTTTGCTTTCGCTTTTGGTGCTTAGAAATACATTGTTAACTGAGGCGTGATGGGGTCGTTGCTATATATGGGAGTCGGGTTGGACTTGGGGAGTTTTCATTCAGTGTCATTCGTAGGATATGAAGTGCAATAGAAAATGTCTCACGATCCACATCCTGGTTTCAAGTTCTAGATGAGGTATGTACGTGGGTGCTAGTGTAGATGAAGATGTGGCATACTCCGCCGTATCATGCATGCATGGTCCAGTCCAACCCGGGGTATGAAGGCAAGAAAATATCAGGAGAATAAGCAGAGAAGAAGAGCAAGCGTCACAGGCTCATGATGTTTCCCCCCTTAAAGCTTCGCCTCAACCTTCTTAGCCCTCCGAACAGGGGCAGGGACCCTGTCCAACCACTCTTTATCAACAGTAACCTTCTCAATCTTGGACTTCCGCTCCCAACCGGCCCGGAACTGCTCCTCCTCATCTCTCCAGCGTCCCAACTCAGGAGCAAGCCAAGCAACAGCAGCATCAGCACACTCATCCACAGCTTCTTGAGCAAGCAAATGCCCAAACTCCTCCAGGAAAACATCCCTAACCCGCCCAGCTGCAACACCTCCACTGCCCCCAAGCCCAGTGCCCGTGTTAGCCAACTTATCAGCCCGCATAGGTGGCAGACACATATCACTTTTCCCGGCGAAGATGTAAAGTACACTCGGACGCAGATGCGGGAGTTGAGCGAAGATCCGCGCAGGCTCGGGTCTGTAGAATGGATATGTGTCTGGATGGTCGGCGTCCAGATCTGGGTGTGTGACGCGGTTGACGGGGTCTGGGCTGCCTGGGATGTGGGTGTAATTGGGGCGGGAGAAGGTGAAGACTTCTTGATGCAGGGGTGTGCGGAGGGTTACGGGAGGATTGGATTTGTCTGCGTTTGGGGGCAGTGGGTGGATTGCTGTTGGGAGATCCCGGAGACCATATTTTACCCAGCGGTCCAGCACGCGTGGGTTCCAGGTTTTGTAGAAGGGGCTTCGTTGGAAGCTTTCTAGTGCTGCTTGGCGGGAGGGCCAGATCTCGCGCCGGTGCGTGGATAGTTGGGTTGTTTTGGCTATTTCGCGCTTGCTCTTGAGCAGGCTTAGGCCGTCTAGTTGGGTTGTTTGGCGTTGGATCACTGGGTCTAGGAGGACTAGGGTGTGGATGAGACGGGGGTGCATTAGGCAGAGTTGCGTGCTGGGGTTTGATTAGTTATATATTGCGCTGGTTTAAAATGCTGGGTTGGACTTACAGATGAGCACCGCCCATGCTGTGTCCAATGCCGACGATGGGCCGGGGCATTTCTGCCCTCTTGACATTGACCAGATGGAGCAGATCGCGCGGGTGATCGAACCAGCTAGCTGCGGTCTAATAAGCATGAGAGTCTTCGTGCCATATGGAGTCAGGTCGCATACGATCATTTCCCAGCGTGTCTTCATTGATCACACTGCTCTCGCCTTCTTGCGCGACATCAGCCATCCAGATACTGCGAATGCGGAAACCATTCTGCTGCGACCGCGCGTGGATTTCCTCCCAGAGAGGTTCATACAGCTCCTGAGAAAATGGTTAGTACATCATCAACCGACATTTTCGCATATTACAATGCGACGCGCAGCTCCGGGAGCGGGTCGGAGCTGGACCTCGGCATTTTGTTCCACACCTTGGGGAAGCCATTCGCGTGCGCAGCGAGGATGGTCACGTCGCCTGGTCTCGGGTTGGGATTATCGAGGGGAATGTATTGTTTCACGGCTAGTTGCAGGGATTCTTCCTGTTCGTTGGCTGTGGCGCCGGGGTATTCCCTGATGTGTTGACTTGGTATGACATGTTCGACGATGCGGAAGGGGGAGGACATGGTGGACAATGTCCGAGAGTGAAGAGAGAGACAGAGACAGAGACAGCGAGGCGTATACTCTGTAAGTTCCCAGAAGTATGGGGATTTGGTTCAATAAATTTCCGGGAGAGAGGCCGCGGTCTTTTTGCGGGGAGCCGAGGATCTTGGGAGTTTGCGCTACTCAACTGCCGATTCACCAGAGTTATGGACTGCAGTAATCAGCTTTCAATACAGACTATTGGTATTTGCCATGCTCTTAGTATTTGTTCTTCTATATTTAGTTATTCAATTCATTATTACCCTTTTTCTGAAATGGTGGGTATCAGGACATCTACAACCAACACGTTACTACTGTATAAGGAGTACGTTCAGTATGAAAAGCCATTACTTATTCGCGCTGCGCTAATTCATCTGAATCTGAAAAAAAAAAAGATACTGCCGCTGTTCGTGAGATGATTTTCCGAAGCAAGAAATGCAAGATTCTATATATTACTCGGCACTGAGAGCAAGGCATGCATCCACGGCGAGACCAACCCTGTCATGGGTTAACTTAGATCTAACGGGATGTTCCTGAGGTGCAAGTAGAGCACTTACCTGCCCTGTTTGATCTTAACGACATCGTCGATGACATCCTTGTCCAGGTTGGGGAACATGTTGGACAGCGTCTCGACAACATTATTATGTTCTTTGCGCTGGATACGGCGCGCTTCGGCATCCTCGGCGCTAGCCTGGCGGGCTGCCGCGTCCTGGGCATCGAGCACACGGGTTAAGTTCTTTTTAGCAGATGCTCCGCTGCCGTGGCGGATAGGGCCGGAGCGCTCGTCGCCGGACCGACGGCGTTCCTCGCTGCTTGTGCGCGGGGGTTGGTAGACGTTAGGGGTGAGTCGGGGTGGAGCGACTCCAGGCTGAGGGGTGGGAACGGGTTGAGGTCGGTCTTGGGCTGAAGGGCCGGCATCACCGTCATCGGAGAAGATGCGACCGATTGTGGAGAGAGGCTTTTGAATGGTGCGGAGTAATCCTGCGACGGGGGCGGAAGTGTCGTCGTCGCTACTGAACTGGGGGGCGTCTTTGCGGCTTGGGCCGGCTTGAGGTTGGGAGGGGGGTTGGGTTGAGGCTTTTTCTTGTAAGGTTTCTGATTCACGGTTTTGTTCTGCGATGGCAGAGACTGCAGCCTCGACGTTGGTTTCGAATTCTTCGTCTCTAACGGTAAGACTGGTGCGGTCGAGTGTCTCGATGAATTGGATGGCTCCAGACTGGAACAAGTCAGCTTGATAGGCCGTATAGCAGACCAAAGTGGTCTATATGGGGTGAAGACATACTAAAGACGACAGGTAGTATCCTGCTTCCCCGCCGAGTTTGTCTTGGTTGCGGAAACGTAGAATGTATTGGATGTTGGAGACGAGATGATCCGGGTTTGCATGCAAAACAACATAGATCAAGAGAGGGATGAAAGAGTCGGCGGATGTATCGGCCTTTTTAGTATTCTTCAAAAGACCAAAGATGACCTTACAGCAATTCAGGATGCAGATCACCTTATCTCGGGGAGCCCGGTAGCCGTTAATTTTTGATAATTCTATGAAGCAAGTCAGATAAGCCTGGAGAATTCAAGATGTATACATACCTTGCTGCGCTAAATTCAAGAAGCGACGTCCACCGCCGCTCACAGGTGGAATATCGAGATGTGTTTCACTTACCCACCCATAGATGCGAATCTTCTGGGCCAGGATATCATCTCGTTCGATGTCCTCTTGGTGCTGGCCTCGACGCCAGGGCCCATGAAGCCGCTCAAGCTCTCTCCGTCGGCTCCGGCTTGCGCTTCTGGGTATTGTTGGGGGGCCGGGATGGCTGGCGCGAAAGTCTGGGAGTACAAACGGTTCATAACAAGCTTCTCCATGCCTTCTTTGGCGTTGTCGAACTCGCTATCTGACACATCCCGCCATATTTCGCATACCGCCATTTTATTCGTAATAAATGTCAAGAAATCACTGATAATTTTGACCTGTTCATGGACCATCCATTGCTTCTTTCCAAACTCCATAAGGAATGAGCGTAAGAACTTAGCCACCGGGTCGGCAGTACGGTGACGCAGTTGTTCGAGGAACCGGTGGAAGTCAAAGGGCTTGTCTGATTCAGGTTCCGGCATCGGTGGAACGGTGGAGGTAGACGACCGCCGAGTTGACATCGACTCGTCATGAGCAACAGACTTGTGGGATACTTTGGGTAATGCCTGGCTCTCTGGCGATGTACCTATAGGAGAAGTTGCAGATTCAGCCTGGGGCGCAGGATCAAGACTCGACTTGCGCGGCGGGAAATAGCCGGGACCGCGGAACTGATCAGCAAGTTCGAGTCGCGGAGACATAATTTCTTGTTGGTCGAAGCTTCGCGCGGGGTCTTGGAATTGCCCCATAATATTTTGAATCTCTGGCTGAGAATCATTATCCTCTCGAGCTTCTTCGCCTTGACCAGCCTGATTTGTCTCTGTATCATTCCGGCCAGGCACATCTGGGAGCTCTTTCTCGGGACCGGCGGAGCTTGTATCGATAGGCGGAAGTGTTCGCGCAGGAGCCGCGGAGGCTGAGTTGAGGTAAACATCGTCTTTTTCGGGAGGAGTAGGTGGAGGAGGAGCATTCGCGCTGGGTGACTGGTCTGGCACCGTATTTCCTGAGATCGACAGGCTTTCCATCTGCCCCGCAAGTGGCTCTTGATCAAGTAGTGATGAGGGCTGGGGAGCTGTTGTCGAAGATTTCGGAGCGGAATCGGAGGGGTCAACTAATACCAGTGGCTCTTTTGCCTTTTCATGACCCATTTCGCCGGTTTGGTTGTTATCTGGCTTCGAGGTTTCCTCCTGTGTTTGGGCGGAGAGATCGGTCAAAGTAGCGGCTACGGGCGTCTCAACATCTTCGTTATTATGGAGGTCCCTCGTCTCGGGGGGCTGAGACATCGAGAGGTCTGAGGCCGACATCTGTGGTCTTCATGTGCGCCAGGGCAAAAAAGGGGTGTGTTTCAGGGGCTTTTAAAGACGACGAACATGCGCTATCATGAGGCTCATGTTGATGCGCGGATCATCATTCAACCGATTTGCGCCTGGGATGTCAGGTGTCAACTCCACGTGTTGATATGTAAATGACGGCGATGCAGGTTCTTCTTTGAGAAAATTAGCTCCGGATAATACTCTGTGTCCTGTATATTGTCCAATGAACCAGCTATACATTTTGGAGGTTGAGAGGAATGACTAAGTTGCGGCCTGAGGCAACAAGCCATAAAAAGCAGTCCATCCCCAACTCCAAACAATGATCCTTCCTCGCCCTGTCACCACAATGTGTGGGATTTTCTTTTCGTTGAGCCCATCAAGCTTGACGCCACCAACACAGGAGACTTGCGATCTGCTCAAACAGCGAGGGCCAGACAGCTACAAAACTCACACGTTACAAAAAGATATCAAGGCTCAGGATGGGTCAGCTCCACCCCTTTCCTATTATCTTACCTTCACGTCGACAGTCCTTTCATTGAGAGGTGACCATGTGTACACTCAGCCAATCGTAGACCCCACCACCCAGTCTGTGCTCTGCTGGAACGGAGAAGCCTGGAAGATCAGTGGGGAGCGCGTCCAAGGAAACGATACAGAGCGCGTGTTCAACTTATTTCTGCAGGCAGTTCAATGTGAATCCAGCGATGCTATCGAACGAATGGCTGCAGCTATTGGAAGTCTTTCTGGGCCATTCGCCTTTGTGTTCTACGATGCAGTTCACTCAAGACTCTTCTACAGCAGGGATTGCCTGGGAAGAAGATCCCTTCTCGAGGGGATTGATGAACATGGCAACCTGAAGATCTGCAGCATTTGCGATAGCTCATCAATTTCTTGCTTCAAGGAGGTGGGAACGGAAGGCGTTTATACGATTAATCTCGAACGCACTGAAGATTCTCCGGTTTCTCCCACGGAGTTGTGCCATATTCAGACCTTGCCGTGGAGCTCAGATGCTTCATCAGTTGCAGGTCATATTGTACGTGTCCATAATTGACATAAAGGTGCAACAACTGACGGGATACAGAGAAAACCAATTTCTCCAATGAACACATCTCTGCCCACAGAGCAGCCCCCTGCACTGACAACAGACTCTCCATTCGTCGAGGAGCTTGATTCAATGCTACGCCAGTCCCTGGAGCTGAGGATACAGAACGTGCCAGAGCCACCAAACTACCTTCCAGGCAAGACCGCGAAAACCGCGGTCCTTTTCTCCGGTGGCCTGGACTGCACACTCCTCGCAAGACTCTCTCACGACATCATTCCCCTCGAAGAGCCAATTGACCTCCTCAATGTGGCATTTGAAAACCCTAGGGTGGCAGCTGCTGCAAAAGCCACCCCACAAAACTCGTCATCACCATCACTCTCAATCTACGAAAACTGCCCAGACCGAATGACCGGCCGTTCGGCACATATTGAACTCCAAAAAACATGTCCTGGGCGTACCTGGCGATTCATTGCCATTGATATCCCCTATTCTGAAACTCTCCAACACCGCGAGCAAGTAAAGCGCCTAATGAGACCCCACAACACCGAAATGGACCAATCCATCGCATGTGCCTTGTACTTCGCATCTCGTGGGCAAGGAACAAGCCAAACCAGCTCAGCCGACCCGCAGTCACAACCATTACCTTACACAACATCCGCACGCGTTCTCCTCTCGGGCCTCGGGGCAGATGAGCTCTTCGCAGGCTATGGCCGTCATGGTGTTGCTTTCACCCGCGGCGGATTCCAAGACCTCATCGCCGAGATCAACCTTGACGTCAGCCGTCTTGGCTCGAGGAATCTCGGCCGCGATGACCGCGTCCTCTCTCACTGGGGTCGGGAAACTCGATTTCCGTATCTGGACGAAGAGTTCGTGGCGTGGGTGTCGCAAGCCCCGGTGTGGGTAAAATGCGGTTTTGGACTTCCTAAGACTGAGGCGACAGCTGATATCGATTCTGAGAAATTGGCGTTGCGGCTTGTTGCCCTTCGGCTAGGCTTGTCAAAGGTTTCTCGTGAGAAGAAGAGAGCTATTCAGTTTGGGGCGAGGACGGCGAAGATGGAAACGGGCAGATCGAAAGGCACGGATGCCTTGAGCTGAATTGCACCTGCCTTGTCTATTCTCTTTCCCAGTCCTACCCTCTCACTCCCTCTCTCCCTTCCACACCCTTAGCTACCTCCTTGAATCCCTTTTCCTTTTTCCTTTTCTATCTCTTTTCTCCTACTCTCTTCTCCCATCTCCCTCTCTTCTGCAATCTCTTCCTTTTCTTCTCCGCATGACCCTCAACGCCATGAACCACCTTTGATGATGACACAACATAGAAACAGATACTTCCGAAATGAACTCAACACCCCCACCCACAACACCTCAACTCAAAAGAAGTTCACAAACGCCCACATCCCCATCTCACAACCCACAAAGCACGCCACACCAGAAACACAAACGCCTCATATCCCCCTCACTCTGCTCTCTCTGTCCTTTTTTGTTCAGCCATAGAGCAACAGCTGTCCTGCCAGCGTGGGGCTCATACTGAAAGATATCGGGCAGGGTGTAGTAGGAAGAGGTATGAGTGATGTTCGTGTTCTTCTATGGTAGCTTCGTGGATCTTGTGAGGAGGGTTCTTTGTGGGTGTGGATGGATGGTTTGGGGCTGTTGTGGACTAGGGAAGTTGGAGGAGTTGATGAGGTCTATAAAGGCAAGTCTGATCTGGTTCTGTTTCATGGTCCCTTGTACACCCTTATGCACATGCACATACACATACACATACCCATAGACCTGTTTTTGAAAGGATGAGTTATATCTCCTCGCGCGATTACTGGGGATATGATTTGTTCGAGTAGGTTAACCAATTGTAGAATTCTGACTTGACTCAATGTTCATCACGATACCTACACTAAATGGCCTGTATGAAAGATTTGTTTTGTCTTTTTAACCTAAACTTTCAACAAGCGAGAATCCATCAATCCAACACCAGGTCTGGTTAGTCTCTTGAGTGCTTCCATTTTGGTTCTCTTTCCCTTGGATTGACCTTTCTGACAATCATTGTCGTTGATCAATTCTAACCCTGAACCGAGGCTTGTGACCCAAGATATAATCGAGAATCTAATTTTTCATGTGGATATTGACCTTGGACTTTCTCACGGCGGAACAGTGCTAAATAGTTGAGCAATGGGCGTACAAGGCGATTGATTGAAGCTGATTTGGTCCGACCTAGCAGCGTTTTGGAAACGGTTTCGCGTCCCAAGATGAATTCTCAGCGTTCCTTTTCGTCTGCGCAGGCAAGTCGCCTGTTCGGTGTTGCTAGTGGTCTAGGGGGGTATTGTTAACCGGACTTAGAAAACAGGCTCTGCAAGATAAAAGGTTAAAAAAGTCGCGACTGTTGACGGTCCGACCAGGCTCAGAATAGAGCACCGAAATGTCCATGGCCTATTCAACAAAACATACAACTTTAGTCAGAACCATCATTTGTGGAGGGGGATATGTACTTAGTTGAGGACTGGGAAAGAGATAGTAGTGCAAAGCAAAGTGTCGACAAGAGGTTTTCGGTTGATTTGATGATGAGAAAGTAGCCGAGGAAAGAAGAAGGAAAAGAAAGAGGACAGGAAGTGACTTGTATAGATGCGGAGGGAAGAAGCGGAGGAAGAAGGGAAGAGAGAGGAGGCGCGTTTGATAGACTTCTAAGATTGTCTTCGAGAGGTAAGAGGAAGGAGAAAGAAAAAATAAAAAGGGGGAGACCTCTCTTATGGAAGCCTGTCATCGTAGTCTATAAGGCAATATTTCGTTTCCTCTGTAGTAGGAAGGAATACATGCAGAGTATAATTGTTAGGGTCATTGCTGGAGCTTCGGGCGTATAGAAAAAAGGAAGACGAAATTTAGATTCCGGCCTTCTTGATCAGGCCTCTTCTTTAGTATGGTTTCTCGGGTTGAGAAGTCGACGATCTGGAATAGAAGAGTTCGTACTTGGTCAAGCCAAATAAGAATCTCTAACCTAGATATTTTGGATTCAAGGTTGCGAATATCAAAGCCCTGCAGGTCAACTCCTGCCTGGTCATCCACATGACGAATACTACTCATGTTGTATGGATTTCGCAGAAGGTAACTCGCCAAAGGTACTAGATCTACGGGAAAGATATTTACGAGAGAACGATGATACCAGGGTGTAATAATAAAGCAGAGAATTGATTCAATCAAAAGCAAATACCATATTAAGAGCCACGAGTCAATCCCAACACCTAGAAGTGAGGGAGACAATCAGAACCGGCTGAACAAGAAAACCGAGAGCGGTTGAAAAAGATAATAATAGCAAAGACAGTCAGACTGAATAAGAAAAGAAAGAACACAAGGACGTGTATGATGACCGTCTCAAACTTTTAGAGATCCAGATGAAAAGCAAACTGGTATCTCGGTGAGACGTCGAGGCTAGGCTTAACCCATCACCCGCGCCCACCACAGAACCCCAAACGGGTCGGCATGAACCAAAATCGAAAAGACAAGAAACAGGTAAACATATTTTGGAAAAGGAAAGTGATGCATCATGATCACTGGAAGGTGTTTTGGATTTGAAGTTGAGCCTTGAGCCGGGCAATCTCATCGTCACGAGCGGCAATGATGTCCCTGAGCTCCTCGATTTGGCGCTCGGAAACGGCCTGGCGCTCCATCTTCTTTGCTCGAGACTTGCGAGCGGCCTCGGTGTTACGGGCACGCTTGGCAGCGATGGGATCGCTGGGGTCGAACTCAACGGGAGACAGGTTCTTGCGCGAGCGGGCGCCGACTCCAGAGATGCTGGAGTGCCTGACACCACCGGAGGCGGGAACAGGCGACGACCGAGCAGGAGAAGAGCGCTTCAGCGCAGGCGAGGCAGGGGACGAAGGAGCGACTGAGACACGGAGAGAAGGCTTCTTGGGCTGTTCGGCGGCAAGAACGGCCGCGACGTCGAGGGAAGCGACGTCGAAGGCGTTCATGTGCTCTGAGCCGTCAAAGAGAGATGGCCATTCCTCGTGGCCCACCAAATCCATGTCGGTGAACATGGGGGAGGTGTTCTGAGAAAAGTTACCGGGCGACTCGAAGGATGGAGTGCTCAGATCGGTGAATGTGCCGGAGGGGGGAACGGAGCTGTCCATCATGAGGTCCTTGGGAGAGATGGTGCCAGGAGGACCGGAGAAGAGCTCATCGTCACCCATGGGGATAGATTCAAAAGCGAGGGGAGAATCCATGCCGTGGAAACCGGCAGAGGGAAGACCGAAAAGGTCGTCGTGAGGGGCTTGGGCAAAGTTAGCGATGGAGTCGCTTGAGTAAGGTGAGACGTATGGTAAATTACCTTCCAGGAAATTGGGAGTAGACATGATGCGGCGATATGTTTGAGTGTTGTACTGTTGGTTCGGGGCCTGACCGTTGAAAAGCGGTATCGGCGGACGGTTGGTGTGTGGAGAATTGGAAGGCACAGAAGCCGCGTGATGACGGCTGTGCTTAAACGTGGGGTGGGACCAATAAGAGGGAGACCGGGCAAGCTGGGTCACTCTGGGATCTGGAACAGGAGAGCCAGAGAGCTGCTGCTGAAGGTGTCGGTGCAACTGCAGATTGAAGGAGTTTCGTCGAGAAATGTTCTGCGCCAGAAAAGGCTGGAGAGCAGACGGTCTAAGGGTTGTGTTCACGGTCGGAGCACGCGAGTCTCTGCGAGGCTGCGGTCTGGGAGCGGAAGGATAGAGCACAAAGTCCTCTCGGGCACTGTTGTTGCTGTTGCTGTTGTTGTTCTGATTGGAAGCCAAGGGCTGGGTGTGCGGGGGCGAAGGAAGCCATGGTTGCTGTTGGTAATCCGTGGTGAACGACGAAAAGTCGAACGGGGAAGCGTTGTTGTGGGAAGAACTTGAGCTACGCGAAGCGATGCTGAAGTTCAGAGATCCTGGAACAGGAGACTCTGAGGGGTGAATTGTTGAGGAAAAGGGTTGGGTTCCGGTTGGAAAGATAATGTCGTTCTCTGTTGAGAAAGACTGGCTAGCGCGAGAGGGGGAGTTTAGAAGACACCCATTTTGGCTGTATGTAGATTGAGTGTAGTTGTAGTCAGATGGCAATTTGGCGGTTGGGTGTGAATTGTGGGATGTAAAGGAAGAAACGGGTATGAGAAAAGAAAGAAAAATTCAGGCACTCGCGGGAACTCAGGCACTTCTTAAGCGTTTCGGGCTCAGTGTGCGGTGCTGACCAATCGGGGGCCAGAGCCGCACGGGGCTGACTGGTGGGCAGGTCACGGGGTGTGAGTCACAGGTGAGGGTGCCCCTCTGATTGGTTCACTGGCGACGATTCCAAGGCATCCATCCTGGATACATCTGGATACCTGCGCGTCCTGCATTTCTTGCATGCATCAGAGGTATCTACCAAGTACTCCACTGATCCCTATAATCTCTCTCCCATGAATGATCTTGTATATTCTCAATTCAGCTCTATTCCAAACAGACTACTCTATATAATTGTCTCATTATTGTCCCCTCTGTGTGCTTACTGAGAATCAAGGAAGTCGGGCTTACCCTAACGTATCCGGAATGACGCTCTACAGATAAGGCTCCACCGATCTTTTCCCAATTGTGTCCCCGCGGCGGGCTGTGTCCATGGCCCGTGTCCTATAGAGAGTCCGCTTTTCTCTTAGCCTTGCCGAAGGGCGTAAAATTGACTTTGACATTCTCGGATCCGGAGTTGATGTTATTAACTCCGGTCTGCAATTTCACACCCTACATATGCTGAGGGAACCTCGGTGGGATTCAATGGCAGGCTTTTGATGTTTCAAAGAAACATCGGTTACGCTTTCTGGTTCAGGCCTCGTTCCTGGAGCTAAGTCCTTGGCGAGACCAGCCCTCGCGGTTTAGCCCCCAATTGAGCAGTTACTTTTCCCACTAACTCGTGTTTCGTGTTTCGTGTTTCGTGTTTTGTGGACGCTTGCTGGCTATGGGCAGGAACCGGACCGGTGCCGAATCGGGAGCCCGCTATCGACCGGATTTCTAATTGGCATGACCATGCATATGCTTGTTCTGTAGCTTTATACGAGGGATCCAATTGTATGCAATTATATTGCCACATTCAGCCACTTTTATTTTATTTTGGTTTTTTATTATGTTTCACTACATTGTCCAAAAGCCACTGTGGTACAGTGGATCTCCAAACTCTCTTTTGTACGAACTATTCATCGCCCATGATACGTCAATCTCGTACCGTACTTCTATAACCCAGAACCCTCTTCAGGCTTCGATCTATTCGGTAATTGATGTCCATGAAAGGGCTATAGGCAGGTGCGGCACTTGAGCAGTTGATTTAATGGCAGTTCTATATGCCGTCCTCAAGCTGGCCATAGTCATCAAAATCTAAATCGCATTCCTTGTCCAGTTGGCCGGGTATATTGGATGGCCTGGATCTAACCATCGGGTTGGTGGTACTGATGGACTCCATACAACTTCAACTGTAAGACAATTAGGCAACCCAACTATCCCCCTTCATATCCCAAGAATGCTATGGTGCAACCCCTTGCTCTTTTCCACACAGGTGTATTGTAGCGCTGGGTCTAAGAGGCCCTACCCGAAGCGAATCCGTCTAATCCTCCCATCCAATCAGCAATATTTCGCCTCAAATCGCATTCTCCACCATTCCCCATCCATGCTAGAGCCTTTTGGACTCTGTCCTAGCGACAGCGTTCATAACTCAGGCCTCGGCAGAACAACAGAACAATACCTAAACGGTCATCTGCATGACCCCGGGAGCGCGCTCATGAGCTTCTGAGGTCGAGTCATGTGATACACAACATCGGTCTTTTCCTGTTTGTAGCCTTATAGAGACATGAGGTTCAGCAGCATGCTCGTCGCCATCATCTCTTACTTTCTAAATCTTCTGCCTATCTTTCATCAACGAACAGTACTGGACGACCGCTCACAGCGCGGCCCATGCCCTAGAAGCCCTCCTCTATCGACGACGGAACGGACCGAGTTCGGCACCCTAGGATGTATTGTCTACGGCTACCCCTCCACGGGTGGGATTCTTATCAAAGAGGCTGACCTTCTCGATATGCTTTTCCTATCGCTCTCCCGCTTTCATGTATCGCAGCGCTCACCTAGTGCCGACGAAGAAGACAGATTCTGTAATCTTATGCGACGGACTGGTGCGACGTTGTGGCCGAGTAAAGAGTATTGGATCGAGGTGGAGTTAGGCGCGAGGGAGGCCACAGAGGAAGAAGCAAAGGTGCTAGTGTGTGGTTGGCCGACGGATGGAGCGGGTGTGTGGGTGTTGAGGTTTGGGAGTGCTAGGCAAATGCCAAGAGGTTTTGGGAGAATGAGTTTAGCGATGAATATGGAGGAGAAGATACAGATGATGAAAGAGTATGGCGCTACGTTTGTTGAAGATATTACGCAGGTAGAGGAACTTTATGATAGCTAAATACCTTCTAAGGCGGTTAACAGTACTAGTTAGTCTTTGGGAGGGTTCTTATGGAGAGGAATTTTAATATGCTATGTATATACAGTACTAAGGAAGGCTTGGGCGACCTAGAGACGGAGTCGCCGCAGCCCATAGTATCAAAAGAGCCGTGGCCGTTTTGGCCCTTCAGAAACTGAGATAAGCTCTCGTCCAGCAAAATATGACCATCAAGTTCTGGGATGCCCAGGCTGGCTCATACTGCGCCTGCTGCGAGCACAGACACATGTACACGTGGCTTTAGGATCAGTAATCCAGGAGCCTGTCGACTGGTACATGTCAGATCGAATGGACAAAAAGTCCCTCCAGTGGGGTCTTCAATATATGACTGGCTGTCGGTGTATCTTCTCCTAGTTTAACCACTGCGCAACAAACGAAAGAGCTCAAGGGGGAAACCCCGAAGCAGGCAGACATAACAGATCAAAAGAACATATCAGATGTCATGCTCGCGGCCGGATAGTTGGAGGCATAGCAAGTACATAACTACAACTTGCACATACATGGCCCTCATTGGTCTCGAAGCTGAACGGTTAGGTAACATACAACGCATCTCGATGGAGTCACTAAAGGATCGACTGCCGTATTGCTTGCATTGGGCCCTGCAGTGGGTTCCCACAGAGGTTGCATTAGACCCATATATGATCACGGGTATACCCGTCGACGGTGATATCAATGTCAACAATAATATCGACTGTCGACTCGAGACGAAGGTTATCCGACCAACTTCATGTCGAGAATGAAACTACCATCTGTACGGTGAAGGCTTACTAGGAAAATATCTAAAACAAAACTGAGAGATTCTATTAAGTATTACCTATCGCAAGGCGTGCCACCTCCAGGGGCGGGAAATAAACCAACCGCGAGGAACAGGTGCAACGGTAGACAACATTAGAGGCAACAATCTGGGGGCCGCAGGAAGAAAAGAAGCGAGTCGACGCGACAAGATCCAAATCCGCACAACAAGGCCAAAAAGATCACCCATCATCCCCACAGGGTATCGAACACGAAAGCAAGAAACCAAAAACGGCAGTGGTATCAATCTAGTCGGGCGACACACCGCGTAATGCATAAGCACATCGCGAGTAAAAGTCACAGACGCGGTTTGCAAGTCGTAAAAGGAATGGACAGCAGTCGCGATAGGCTGCTGGCGTCGTTGGCGCCGATGGTATTATTTTTTAGAGAAAAGAGATTAAAAATCGACAGCGGGTATCTCATTGTCACCATCTCAGACCTCGCGAAATATAAGGCGTAGGGTGCTGCGATGATGACAGTGGCGAGCAAAAACAAAATAAAACAGCAACGGAGCGAAATGGTATCAAATCTGCACCTTCAGGTCTCAGCGGACGAGGCCGTCAGGAATATCGTGGGCCGTGGGTGGGTAGGACATGTCCCACCATCTTTCAAACTCCACGACACGTCTCCGAGGAGTCTCAGTTCATGCAGCAGCCTGAACGGGGGTGGATGCGGGGACGTTGACATTCTTGGCCTCCTCAGTGGCCTCCTCGACGGGCTTAGGGGCCTCCTCGACAGCAGCCGGGGTCTCCTCAGTGTCCTTGGCGGGGACAGCGGGGGTCTCCTCAGCCTTGTCGGTCTTGGCCTCAGTCTCAGCGGCAGCAACCTCCTCCTTGTCGAGCTTGACAGCCTTGGAGGGCTTGCGGAAGAGACCGCCGAGCTTGTTTGACTTAGCCTTGGTCTCCTTGGTCTCACCGTCGGTGCCCTCGTTGTCAGAGTCGGCCTTCTTCTCCTTCTTCATACCCAGGTTACCGAAGAAAGAAGTGCGGCGCTTCTCCTTGGGGGTGGAGGCCTCAGCGGTGGGAGTCTCAGCAGCGGCCTCCTTGGGGGCCTCGGCCTCGGCGGGAGCAGTCACGCTCTCCGGCTCAATGGGCTTGACCGCCGCCTCCTCGACGGGGTTCTCGAGCTGGGGAGCAGTGCTGGCGACAGCGGTCTCCTCAGTAGCGGGGACCGTAGCCTCCTTCTCGGTCTTCTCCTGGGAGGGGCTGGCGACCTTCTGGAAGAAGTTGCCGAAGATGGAAGCGCGCTTGGACTTCTTCTCTTCCTTCTTGTCCTCTTTCTTCTCCTCCTTGGGCTCTTCCTTGACGGCCTCAGTGGCCTCAGCAGGGGCAACAGCCTCGGTGGTCTCGATAGCCTCAGCAGGAGTCTCAGTGGACTCAGTAGTGGCAGCGACAGGGGTCTCAGTAGCGACCTCAGTCGCAGGCTCCTCAACCTTGGCCTCCTCAACGGCAGCAGGAGTCTCCTCCTTCTTGTCCTCGACCTTCTCCTCCTTCTTTTCCTCGGCGTCCTTCTTTCCGAGAAGGGAACCGAAGATGCTGGTGCGCTTGCGAGACTGGGAGCGGCTCTTGGCAGCGGCCTTCTCTTCCTTCTTCTCTTCCTTGGGCTCCTCCTTGGCAGGCTCAGCAGCCTCAGCGGGGGTATCCTCCTTCTTCTCCTCAGCCTTCTTCTCCTCGGGCTTCTTGGCGGCGGCAACAGCGACGGCGGGCTTGGTCAGCTTCTCGAGCTCAGCCTTGTAGCCCTCGCTGGAGGTGATGGTCTCCTTCTCGGCCTTGGCCTCGGTGGACTTGGCCTCGATGGCGGCAACCCAGCTGTCACGCTCAGCGGCACTGGAAGCCTGGAAGGTGTGCTTCTGGCCACCAACCTTGAAGAGGAACTCGCTGGAGCCCTCCTTGGTCACGTCAGAGACCTCGGCCTTTTTACATGTCAGTTTCGATCTTATCGAATTCCAGTCTCGTGTGTACTTACGAGGTTGAAGATGCCAGCGGGGGTGGCCTTGTCCTCAGCGCGCTTGGTGAAGAAAAGAAGACCCTTGCCAGTCTGGCTGGCCCAGGCAGCGGTGGGGTTGGCGACTGCGGGCTTCTCGTTCTGGTGGAAAACGGAGAGGTTCTTGCTCTCAACAGCCTCCTCGCTGAAGTAGAAGTGGCGCTTGGCGAAACGGAATCCCCTAAAACAAGCATGTTAGCTCGCGTTTCCGTGTCGGCGCATTCAGGCGCAACTTACTTGACAAGACCGGGGGCCTTGTAGCCGAGAGTTCCCTCGCTGGCGGGCTTCACCTCCTCCTTGGCCGGCTCAGCAGCCTCGGTGGTCTCCTCAGCAGCGGGAGTAGCAGTGGCCTCGGTAGGCTCAGCGGCAGTCTCCTTGGGAGCCTCGGTGGTCTCAGCAGGAGTCTCGACGGCGGTCTCAACAGCAGGGACGACCGCGGGGGTCTCCTCAATAGTCTTGGGGGCTTCAGACATGATTAGAAGTATTAAACCGAAGTTGGTTGGGGTATAAATTAAAGAAGCAGAGCTTCGTAGAAAAAGCGGTTTGGGGTATTGGGTATCTCAAAGGAAAGCAAAAGAAATAAGAGCTACAAGAAGAGCTCGGGTATCACGAAGTCAGAAAGGGGGGGGGGTATGAGAAAGGGAAGAAGAAGGAGAGAAAAGGGAGGAAAAGAAGAGACGGCGCTTGCGCCTCCCAAAGGGGAAAGGACCTGCAGGGAGCCCAGACGGTGGGGCTGATTATGTAACTCTCAGGGGTTATTTTATTTTATTTTATTTTTTTACTTTTCATTTTCATTTTTATTATCTATACTCTGTACAGTAGTTAGAACTGGATCCTGTTTCAACCGCACAGAATACTATCGTTCATCTCATGATATCTGTACTGCTGTAATCAGTACCGTTCAGTCTAACTTCTCTGTGGTTGTGAAACATAAGCCATCTACCCATCTATACACGAATCCGATATTCTTTGTCTAGTCTGACGCTAGAACATATGGTCTAACTGAATTTAGCTGGATATTGATTGGGATGAAAACTCTTCTCTACCTTGGCTAAGTCGTGAAACCAGTATCACACCATAGATCGTCCATGCAGGTTGAACGGCCCCGGTATGGCCTCCCCTAATTTACCCGTGCAGCTCGGAACCTCCTACCGATATGACAGCAAATTAAGATCCATTTAACATGCAACAAGGCGTTTCTAAGAATGTTGTCTAACACCTTCATCAATCCGCTGCGCCGATTAGATAAATTATATACATCTAATCGTCATGGCGGGGTTCTCGGCATCAGGTCATCTGGCACAATAGATTTATATGAGTGGATGATTCCATACTTCCTGCCCGAAAGGAGGTTTTTACGATTCGGTGGGCCACCTCCCCCGTTGGCATTCGTTCCACATCGCCTTCCTACATAGTTGCCTGTTACACGGGTCAAGGGGGCCGATGAAATCGCCATTCGTATTTTCAAATGAACGGAGGCGGGCGATTGTGGACTTTGATATTAATCCGCATTCAAACTTGACAGGCTCTCCCTCGGAATGGCTATCAGTATATTGTATCCCTTTGGAGGTCCTACCTGTACTGTAAGGCCATCCCTGTAATCACCCCCACCAGAAACCTGTCATTTTCGTGTTTCATGATCCTAGGAAGAACTCCGTGATGCCCATCTTTAGGTTCTGCAGAATGGTTGGTTATCACTGCAATCTTGAGACCCCATGACCCTCTGAAATCAGACTCTGGCGTGGCATCCCTCGACCAACCAGCAGTAGTACAACCCCTCCTTTCTGTGCATTTGGGGAAATAAGTTGCCCTATCGGCGTATCATGGATCATGCAAGGATCCCATGATACTCAAAGAAACTTTTTCAGGATTCCCTCTTTTTACGTGATACTCGCATCATTTCATAGAATGTTCTTCTTTTCTAATTCGCGCAATAAAGCACTGTACTCTAAATGCCCCTAATTAAGCCCCTTTTCTCTTTATAGTCCTGGGTCAAATGCTCAAAAAAAAAGTACGAAGGGCCCCACTAGACTAATAACGCTGGTTCCATGACTCAACGAATAGGGGGCTGGCCAGCCCTATCCAGAAACTTCGAATCAAAGAGCTTTGTCCTGTGTTTTGGGTGACTCATACAATCACCAGAACAAAACAGTAACCAAGACCTCAATATACACAGAGTCTGCATGGGATTCCCGTTATAGTACACACCTATACGCCAGGAGAGACAGTTCTGCCGTCTCCCGCCGTTACAGCACACTATGTCTCTGATCTGCAACGACTATCAG
The DNA here is from genome assembly GCF_028974205.1 of Penicillium antarcticum. NCBI lineage: Eukaryota > Fungi > Ascomycota > Eurotiomycetes > Eurotiales > Aspergillaceae > Penicillium > Penicillium antarcticum. The sequence goes on along the minus strand of NW_026695306.1, from coordinate 852,873 downwards.
ACCGATCAACATACGGTCCCGACACATTCTGCCAGACTACGGCCTCCGGAGCATTTCTAGTAATGATGGCCACACGGGTGATCCACTCCCTGGCTCGGAGACACATCACACCCTATCATGAGCCCCTTTTCCACCCGTTAGGGCCAAGACTCATCTTTTGCCAATCCTGCCGTTTCCGCCCTTTTTTTGCGGTCGCCAGGCCACCAGTGGCTCAAGTCTGGGCCTTGATTCTGCTGCCTCTGCTGACTGGCCACAGACTCACTGGCCATCGTCGATCCTACAGGCTAATGTTTGTTGATCTTTCTTCTCTTGATGCCGCAAACTTTGACACCATGCAAGTGCCATGCGTGCAGTAACGTTAGCGGCGACTAGAGAGTCTCTTTTCCGCCTTTTTTTCGGGATGTACATGTACTGTACCCTGTGGTCCATGCTCCCATCGTGGTGTTGAGGTTCAGGTACATGGACGTGGACATGGACATGGTTTCTTGGACGAAACTACTGTCCCTGGACATACATGATGCATCCTGCTAGAGAAATATAAAAGAAAGAAAAAACTAGCGATGCAAGACTAGAAAGAAAACAAATAGAAAAATCAAGGCAACTGTACATTAATTCGCCAAGCACGGGCTTGACATGCGGTGAACAGGGGGTCGTATTTCCCGAGCATCAAGCGCTCTCCGAAGCACCCCGTTCCCTCTAGCGTGCAACTAGACAAGGCCTCAGGAGGTCCTTAACCATGGCACACTTTGATGAAGATGCGCGCTTGTTTAATATTAGCATGAGAGAGATTAAGAGTGGGTTTCTGCCTGGATGCTACTGTGTCCTCTTTCCATGACTGTTCTTTTCGGAACAGAGCAAAACTCCCGACGGACGATATCCCGATTCAGGACAGATACGAAGTTTCGATGGTTCTGTTTTTCAGATGCTACGGAGGACCACAATACAAAGTTGTCCAGGGGTGGGGATCCACATAAGCTTGGTGATGGAGTCTGGCAATTGAGGAGTCGAGTGGTTTGCGAGGAGGATCGATTATTGACTATTTTGGCGACTGTGCTCACGATCTTGTAGACAATATTTCAACCATGTGTCCTGTAGGACGGTTAGGCAGGAAAAATGACATGCAAAATGCAAGGCAGACCACCGTAGCCAGGTACCTACTGGGCATCTGAGGTGTCAAGCAAGGGAGTCAATACTCGGTTGTCGACCAATCAACGTCCAGCATAGCTTCTCGCTTAGCTTTTGTTCTTCCCTCTTTGGGACTAGCGTCATTCCACACCAGCATATATACTCGCCAGTCTCGCCACTTTTCCTCCTCTTTTCTTTCTTCTTCATACTTACCTTGTTTGGGTGGCTGCGATCATGAAGGCGGCTCACCACAGTCTGGTCCCTGCATTGCACAGCGCGGCGGAACAGTCTGTTCAATGGCTTTCGGGTCATTGACAGGCGTATTCTTTGGCACTCTCCATTCGTGGATTCTTTCTTTTCATCACTCATCGGGCCAGTGGCTCATGTTTGGAGAAGAGGACTCGTAGATCTCGCGTAAACCATACTGCAATACTGATCCCGAGTAGGATACTACGCTGTTCCCTCCGCCGGACGGTTTGTTTTGAAGCTCACAATGTCGCGTCACAATTCCGTCGCGAGAAGCCTGGTGTCAGGCGCAACAAAACTTGATCAATCTGAAAGACCTCATGTCCATCTCGTAGCCATCCAGAATCCCAGCTCTCATGTTCCTGAATCTACGATGTAGCCTGTCTCCCGCTCCATCGGGCGATGCCGTGTTGACATGACGTCTGACTCAACACCCGCCTCGCCACAACTGTGGCGAGAGCTCTGAATCCACTCACAGCTATAATTGAAGCAACAGCCCACTATCAAGCCACAGCTTCAATTGAGCTGATCACCAGGATCTACCGTGCACTTTCAAGAACCCTCGTCCTACGAACCCTCACATCCCCCCATCCTCTAAACCATATACCGCATCCCACATACCCCATACCATCCATCACCAAACACATTCGCACATCCACACCCAACATGCCTGTCCCAACCGCCGAGCTCTTCGACAAGCAAAACGAAGCAAATGACACAAGCTCTACTACAAATGGACACTCGCATTCCTCCACGGAACAAGGTTCGAATGCGACCTACTTCACATCTACCAGTGCGCCCGCTTCGTCCGATTCGTCGGCGCAGAATGGAGAGGGTGGTCGTGCTTTGACGCGCGAGGAAGCGGATCGCTTGTATGAGGAGCGCATGGAGGAGGAATATGCTAAGAGGGATGGTGGTGCTTGAGTGATACCACATTGCTTGTGATTCTTGTGTGTGCTGATGGATACCATCCACGGGTGAATACTGGACCGTTGTGTATCTGGAGTTGGGGGTTACACTTCTTTTTTTCATGAATATCCTCTACGATTATTGATATTTACTCTCTTTTCAATAAATCCGTCAATAATTGATTAATTTGCAATGGTACGATCTGGTTGTGGTATATTCAAGTCGTCCTCGTGGGTTAGGTTCGAGATCTATAAATATATACCGCATTCACCACGGAGACAAGCATTACAATAGAAAACTCCAAATTTTCTTGCAATGAGTCCGATTCATTTATCACATTGATAATTATGCATGGAAATAAGTGGCCGAATATGTAGTGTAGTACTTTGGCCCGGGGTTAAAAACCCGCTAGACATGACTCATGGATGGTATTGCCTGCCCTCAACATCCATTGCGCCAGCACCGACCAGCCTGAGTATAGCTGCCTACCAACATGAGTCTATATCCCGACCAAGTTACCACGGTGATAGTCCCCAAAAATGCAGAATCTATAAATACAAAAAGATTGTATCTTCGACCCATAACCATGGCGGATGCCCCTGCAATCTTCGATTTTAGACGTCGACAAGAAGTGGCAGACTGGCTGTAAGACAAATCCTCAGATGAAGATCGCAACAGCCCGAGAAGGAGACGATATAACTGACCATTCTTTAGTCGACAAAAGACTCCTCACCAATATATTTCAGAGTCTGAAACTCTAATCGCTAAAAAGACATTCACAACACCAGACGCATCAGGCACAATTGGACGACAATTTTTTTTTGCCATTATCTGCTTGAATGATCCATCAGGAAGAGTGATTGGTGCTGCTGGAGTCAATTCTCTTGTCCCAGCCCCGTCTATTGGATACACTCTCCATCCTGACTTCTGGGGGAAGGGATATGCCACCGAGGCTGTTACTGCGATTGTTGATCAGTGGTGTAAGCTTCCAAGGAGGATATCAGAGGGACTTGAATTAAAGGTACCGAAAGAGAGATTGTTTGCGGCATGCAATAAGGATAATGTGGGTAGTGTTAAAGTGTTGCAAAGATCTGGATTTGTTATGTATGATGAATTGGCTCTTGAGGAGGAAGTGGCTGCCCTTTTCAGATTAGAGATACCACTTATCTGAGTGGACAGAACAGGAAACTAATGTGGAAACCCGGGGTATTGTGTTTACAGTGATATTGCGTCTTGTTGTGAATACCAAGCGACTTCCAGGACAATTGTACTGTGCAGTCATTTCTAGCCGTATATATACCATGAAAGAATCCTTCTTTCCTTTCTCTCTTTCTTTCCTCACCACAAATTCTGCCTAACATACATTCATTATCATCAGCGTCTGCAACGAAAACTGCCTTCGAACTTTCCAAGACAACGATGTGGGTCAAGCCGTTCACTCTTTTGTCCAAGTTGGGACTCATAATTCTTGATTACTTATAGAGGTTTGCAGAAGCTTATCATGAAATTTGACCACAACATGTCGTCGGGGCAGTTCAGATCTTGCTACAGCACATAATCCGCCGCGAGAGCCTATACCGCGCAAGCTCCCGGAAGCGGAAATAAAGTGAAGGATGATAAGTGACCGGAGATGCCTGAGGGCATCACTGGTTCAAGCTGTTGGAGATGCTACCGATAGACCTTGCTCGAGATGTGAACCTGACAAAGGCCCCTTCGAAGGATGTTTTCACACACCAGTGGTCACGTTCGGCACATGTGCAAACTGTATCTGGTTTAACTTCGAGCGCACAAATTGTGAAGCTCGGGATATGTATGCCCTCGCTAAAAGGGTACAAGATATCAAATCTCATTGGAACTAATCTAGATTAAGCAACCGGAAGAAAATTTCAATGAAATGAAGTCTAATTGCAATGAGCTCCCGCGGGCCAAAACAGGCAGAACAGTCCTCTTGGGCAAAACCACCAAGTTGAACGACAAATCACATAAATTAAATAACAAGACCAGGGCTGTGGAGGATTCCCTGCTTGACTCCCTTGGCGGAAAGGCTACTGAGGATCCCCAAGCCCGTATTGATACCGACTTGATGGATTCGGAGGCCGATGTCAGAGAAGTGATCAAGGCCATGAAGGGAGTTAGTGTCACTCCGATCAAAGAGAACGTTCCTGTTAAGGTCATTGAGCGTGAAGGGGAACAGCTTGGAGGCAGATTTGCTGAAGGACACTGGCGATGAAACCGACATGGAGTCCGAGGATCTCTTTGAGATGGGATTTGAGGAAACGGTCGAAACTAGGATCAGGAAAAGATTCGACTTGGGGTCCGAGAATATCTCCTAAGTGGAAATCCAGAAGGAAGCCAACAACGAATTCGTTCTGGCGCCTGAGGATCTATCTGAGATGGACCTTGGAAGACGACTCCGACATGCGAACTGCTTGCGACGAGAGGAGAAAATTAGAACGCATACTATGCGGACCAAAGCAGAAGAACAAGATAAGGACAATTAAAACCAAGAACTTGAAAGACAATCTGAGCGAGAAGCAGTTTATCACAGTACGATGCTTACTTAGATTGGGATAGAAAATTGAAAAGATTTGGTATTTGTAGTTGAAAATAAATTTACTGAACCACTTCTCTATGATCTTCAAGGCATCCTTTAAAGCATGGAGAGAGTAGCCATATACTTTCCGATTGATAACCTTGCATTTGCTGTTGATATAACTAACTTAACAATTTCTTTGTCATCATATTCACATTATGTCATCAATTGACGTTTCAAGATCACGTGCGATCAAAGCGGCCAACTTGACCCGAGCCACCGCGAGAACAGGCAGTACCCAAGGAGAGCCGTCAGGACTCTTGCAATAACAGACACGGAGACTCGTGTCTTTCTTCGAATTTGTTGACCTAACTAAGTCTCTCTTTTATTTCCCTCCTGCCCCTTGGTGAAACGATACGGCTCCTGGTAGCCTCCTTTCCATCATGGCTCCGCAGGACACCTTTTTCCGCTCGGCGGATATGAGCTTGACACAGCTCTATATTGCCAACGAAATCGGAAGAGAGGTTGTGAGCGCCTTGGGTGAAGTCGGTCAGGTTCAGTTCCGTGATGTAAGTGGTGCAGATGGCTTTGCTCTGATGTCCCCGCTGATCTGTTTTAGTTGAACCCGGACACCAACGCTTTCCAACGCACCTTTACCAAGGAGATTCGTCGCCTGGATAATGTTGAGAGACAGCTCCGTACGTCTACCCAATTATTCAAGTCGACAATGTTCTAATTTGATAGGTTACTTCCATTTGCAAATGGACAAGGCCGCTATTCCCATGAGATCTTCTTCTGAGTTCTCCGATACATTGGCTGCTCCCTTGGCCTCCGAGATTGACGAGTTGGCCGATCGCAGCGAGAGCCTCGAGCAGCGAATCGTCTCCTTGAACGATAGCTACGAGACCCTGAAGAAGCGCGAAGTCGAGCTTAGCGAATGGCGTTGGGTACTCAGAGAGGCCGGTGGCTTTTTCGATCGCGCCCACACTCAAACGGAAGATATCCGCCAATCCTTCGATAACGACGAAGCTCCTTTGCTCCGCGACGTTGAGCAGCATGCCCCTCGCCAGAACGGGGACACCCACGGCCAGCAGAGCTTCTCCGAGATGAACATTGGCTTCGTGGCTGGTGTCATCCCCCGAGACCGTATCGGAGCCTTTGAGCGTATCCTCTGGCGTACTCTCCGTGGTAACCTTTACATGAACCAGTCCGAGATCCCGGAGCCTATCATCGACCCCGTCACCAACGAGGAGATCCACAAGAATGTCTTTGTTATCTTCGCTCACGGAAAGAACATCCTTGCTAAGATTCGCAAGATCTCCGAGTCGCTCAACGCATCCTTGTACGGTGTTGACGAGAACAGCGAGCTGCGCAGGGACCAGATCCATGAAGTCAACACTCGTTTGGGAGACGTTGGCAACGTTCTGAACAACACCAAGAACACTCTTGATGCGGAACTCAGACAGATTTCTCGTTCTCTCGCCGCTTGGATGATTATTGTCAAGAAAGAGAAAGCCGTTTACGATACATTGAACAAGTTCTCGTACGATCAAGCACGGAAGACGCTGATCGCCGAGGCATGGTGCCCGACAAACTCCCTTGCTTTGATCAAGTCTACTCTTCAGGATGTCAATGACCGTGCCGGTCTCACTGTCCCCACGATTGTTAATCAGATCCGCACCAACAAGACTCCTCCTACTTATGTTAGGACCAACAAGTTCACCGAAGCATTCCAGACCATCATGAACGCTTATGGCATCCCCAAGTACAAGGAGGTCAACCCTGGCTTGTACGCGGTTGTTACTTTCCCCTTCATGTTTGCTGTCATGTTCGGTGACTGCGGTCACGGCCTCCTGATGACCATGGCCGCATCTGCTATGATTTTCTGGGAAAAGAAGTTGCACCGGGCTAAGCTGGATGAGCTGATGTATATGGCCTTCTACGGACGATATGTCATGTTGATGATGGGTCTTTTCTCGATTTATACTGGATTTATCTACAACGATATCTTCTCGAAATCCTTTACTGTTTTCCCCAGTCAGTGGCAGTGGCCAGAGGAAATCCAGCGCGGCCAAATGGTCGAAGCGACCTTGAAAGAAGGATATCGTTTCCCCTTCGGTTTGGATTGGAACTGGCATGAAGCAGACAACTCTTTGCTCTTCTCCAACAGTATGAAGATGAAGATGAGTGTTCTCCTCGGTTGGTGCCACATGACCTACGCACTTTGCCTGCAGTACGTCAATGGACGACACTTCAAGTCCAAGGTTGACATCTGGGGCAACTTTATTCCTGGCATGCTTTTCTTCCAGTCCATCTTTGGTTACCTCGTCCTTACCGTGCTCTACAAATGGTCCGTTAACTGGGGAGAGAAGGGTGTTAATCCCCCAGGTCTCCTCAACATGCTCATCTTCATGTTCCTGAGCCCCGGTACTGTTGAAGAACAGCTCTATCCTGGACAGGCAACTGTACAGGTTATGTTGCTCCTACTTGCCGTGGCCCAGGTGCCTATCATGCTCTTCCTCAAGCCGTTCTGGCTCCGCCATGAGCACAACAAGTCTCGCGCTCTTGGTTACCGTGGCCTTGGCGAGCAATCCCGGGTTAGTGCTCTCGAAGACGATGATTTGGACGGCGGCCTCGGCAACCGTGACAGCCTTGCCAGTGATGGAGAGGCTGTCGCCATGATCGCTCAGGATATCCACGAGGGTGAAGAGCATGAGGAGTTTGAGTTTGGCGAAGTCATGATCCACCAGGTTATCCACACCATCGAATTCTGTCTTAACTGTATCTCTCACACGGCCTCCTACCTTCGTCTGTGGGCCTTGTCACTCGCTCACCAGCAGCTGTCAATCGTTCTCTGGACCATGACCATTGGTGGTGCCTTCGACCAGGAGAGCCCCGTCATGCGAGTTATCATGATTGTTGTCAGCTTCTATCTTTGGTTTGTGCTGACAATTGCCATTCTCTGTGTGATGGAGGGAACCAGTGCCATGTTGCACTCACTCCGTCTGCACTGGGTCGAGTCTATGAGTAAGCACTTTGTCGGCGAGGGTATTCCCTTCATGCCGTTCAGCTTCAAGACTCTCCTCGAGGATGATCCTGTCGATTAGATAGCTTTTTTCACATGCGGGATTTCTTCCCACTTTTCTTTGTAATGTAAAGGGTCTAAAATATACATTGTTAAGTTCCACCTGATACAATGCCCCGTAGATCCCCCTGGACTATTATTTTTAGCCCTAGATAGCCTCAATACTCTTGATCGCATTACCTAAATCTGGATCTTTTCAAGTCCGCATGACTATGAGTGGGGAATAGGGAATTCATTCTTCCGTTGCTGATCCCGAGGCCGACTCGGGCAAGGGAGAGACCGGAAGAATCTAGACCGTCAATTGGGTATATTTGCATGTGTATGTTCAAGGTGTAACTCGGGAAAATTGCTAGGCTATGGGCTACTATGGGATATGAAAATACATGATCAGCAATTAAACCTGGCCACTTTCCAGTAAATTTATATAGATATCGCACGGGGATTCCCGGCTTCAGTAGGGGGGAAAACCGGGCGAGGGGGCTCGGAGGGTCACGCGGGGCAGAATGACGAAAACCAGGCGGTAGTCGGGACTGAGGTCACTCCCCCAGACTACTTCTACCTTGATTCCCCTCTGACGTTACGGTCCACTTACAACTTTTTATTTCTAAGATTCTTGTTTGAAGCTTGCCACAGTGCTACTTAAGCCCTCAATTCAGTTCATCCCAATTGCATCCTAATTTACAACTCTTCCACCAAACCATCCCCACTTCCCCCATCTATACCCCTCAAAATGGCCTCAGGCGCACCCCCCGTCGGACAGGAGAACATTAACACCGACATTGTCACACTCTCCCGTTTCTTCACGGAAGAGCAGATCAAGTACCCTGAAGCTTCCGGTGACTTCACTCTTCTGTGCCATGCCCTCCAATTTTCTTTCAAGTCTATCGCCTACTACATCCGTCGTGCCTCTCTGATCAACTTGACCGGTCTGGCCGGTTCCTCCAACACAACCGGTGACGACCAGAAGAAGCTAGACGTGATCGGCAATGACATCTTCATTTCCGCCATGCGCGGCTCCGGCAAGTGCCGCATCGTCGTCTCAGAAGAAGAGGAAGAGGTGATCAAGTTCGACGAGCACCCCGATGCCCGCTACGCCGTCGTCTGCGACCCCATTGACGGCTCCTCCAACCTGGACGCCGGTGTCTCCGTCGGCACTATCTTCGGTATCTTCCAGCTCCCCGACGAGGTCCTCGGCCCCAACAAGTCCGTCGGCCCCGAGGATCTCCTGCACCCAGGTACTAGCCTCGTCGCCTCCGGCTTCACCATGTACGGTGCCTCCGCCCAGCTGGTCATCACCATGCGCGGCGGTGGCGTCAACGGCTTCACCCTCGAGAACTCCCTCGGCGAGTTCATTCTCACCCACCCCAACATGCAGATGCCCCCCAGCCGCTCCATCTACTCCGTCAACGAGGGTAACAGCATGTACTGGGATGAGTGGTGCAACGCGTACTTTCACAGCCTTAAGTACCCCGGCGAGGGCAAGAAACCTTACAGCGCCCGTTACATTGGTAGCATGGTTGCTGATGCCTACCGTACCCTCCTCTACGGTGGTATGTTCGCCTACCCTGCCGACTCCAAGAGCCCCAAGGGCAAGCTCCGTATCTTGTACGAGTGTGCGCCCATGGCCATGCTCTTCGAGAACGCTGGTGGTCTGGCTGTCAACTCTCGCATGGAGCGCCTTATGGAGGTTGTTCCTGAGAACATTCACGATAAGAGCGGTGTCTTCCTTGGCTCGAAGGACGAGGTCCAGAAGGTCATTGATATGTACAACAAGTACCACAAATAAGCGTCTCATCTAGATGTTTTCTGATTCTTTTGGATGCCGGGATAGCTTGGCCCTTTTTTACCCTCTTAAGCTTTTATTCATTAACCTTTCTTTTGGATTAGTGAGTTAGCTGGTCGGAGTTTTGTGGTTTGGTGTCTTGACATCTTGTCTTGCGGTCTTGTTGTTTTAAGCGTTTTATGATACTTCATCTCGGAAATAAAAGGAATTACAAAAATTATTCAATTATCTTTCTATCTTCTTCAATCGAAATGTATGTTGCAAATGCTAGGCTCATTGCTAGCGCAATCTTGGAGCCAAAACAATGATTCAATCCTATTAAAATATTATCTTGTAACGTCTCCCTCCTGGATAGCAAAAAACTGCGATATCGTGCCCTGATGGATCAAGATTGGGGTTCATTAAGGTGTTGTTGGCTTCAGCATCTGGAAACAGCGTAGGGCCACTCCGGCGCTGTAGCTAACGCTTGGGAGGCGCTAGTTATCGCCACATGCAGATTGAGTCTATAGATGGGTTACTGTGTCATATCTCAGCGTACTTGGAGAGGTACATAAATCTCCTAGGTTTAGTAAAGAATCCTGGTACCAAGATGTTCACACAACGAAAACAGGATTTACGTCTAGCCTAGAAACCTTATTCCAACGCCGTTGCACGCAACACTATATCAATATGATTCTTTCTGGGATAACATAGTACAGCAAAAGTGTGAGTACAGATTTTATCAATCTTGAAGGCTGAGTTTTGGCATACAGTCATTCCTACACGACGCTACATGAATGGATCTCTGTGGATTACCTCAAAGTATAGCCTTTTTCAAACTTCGGAACATTAGTATTCAATACACTGTTCTCCTTTATCGAGGTAGTCGAGGAAAGGATCCCCAAGTTGCCTGTGTTGTCCAACTTTATGCAAGGCCCTACCCATTACAATCGCAGTACATAAAACACGGTCTGTCTCCTGTGGCAATTCCTGCACCTCTCGGTTAGGGAATACTTCAAAGAAAAAAAAAAAAAAAAAAAAAAAGGAGATGAAGCGTCCCACATGCACGACTGGTTCGCGCCGATAGATACACCTACTGAGCGAAAACTGATCCTCAAGCTCGATGGATTGATCATTGTCTTCGTCTTCCTGGCGTATTGGGCTAAGGTCCTTCATTCGTCCGCAACGAGTACCGCATATGTGAGCGGAATAAAGGAGGATTTGAAGCTGTATGGGAACCAGCTGAACTACCTACAAACTGTATACATGTATGCGATTTCTGGACTTTCAGCCATGTGGGATCTACAGCGCTGGCGGATTTAGGGTTGGCTTTATTACCAGGCAAATCTCTGACGCTCATGGTTCGTATCTATTTATCAGCCAACCTATGGATAGGCTCCTAGGTTGCTAATTGGAAGTCCATAGATGACCCGCTGCCCGGTCAACTATTTCCTCCCAGCAGCCGACCTAATCTGGGGAGTCTTGACCTTGGCACAATACAAGGCAAGTAACGTCACTAGGCTCTACGCCCTGCGCTTCTTTGTGGGGACGCTTGGTGGCTTCTTCTTCTCGGCTGTGGAATGGTACCTTGGAAGTTGATACAAACGCTCAGAACTATCACGCCGCGGTGCCATCTTCTTTATTGCAAGCTAGGTTGGCAGCATGAGCTCTGGATACGTTCAAACAGGCGCATACGCCAGACTAGATGGTCGATATAGAATTAAGGGATGGAGATGGCTACAAATCATCTGTGAGTGGATACATCTATGCATGGGCATGTCTCCTACTAGAACATGGCTAATATTCAGACAAAGGCTTTGCCTGCACAATCCCCATTGCATTCCTCAGTCTCTGTCTTCTTCCAAGCACACCAGATAAATGCACATCCCGCTTCCTCGGCGAACACGAGATCCGTCTCGCGCAAGAACGCATGGCATCTGAACACCGCGAGGCTCGCCAACCATTTACCAAATCGAAGGTCTTTCAAATTCTCAAAGGCTGGAGACTGTGGGTTCTAGTTGCCTTTGCATTCTTCTTCTCTCAAGCCGACGGTGTATCTTCGAATAGTGGTCTTTCACTATGGCTCAAAGCAGAGGGCTGCTCAGTTGAGAATATCAACATGATCACCCACGGTCTCGCCGGCAGTTACAATCGTTGCATCTGTGATTTGCGCGGGGTTTTCGGATATCTATGACGCAAAGCCCAGTCTAATTGCTACAACAGCCGTGCTGAATATCTTCACTTGCATTGTTCTTGCGATCTGGAATGTCCCCGTTGGCTTGAAATTTTTGGATTTTTCTTGTCTGGGACTGCGGGTGGCATTGCTTTATATCATCTTTACCTGGGCTAATGAGATCTGTGCACATAGCGCTGAAGAGTGGGCTATTGTTATCAGTGCTATGAATACCATTGAAAATACCTTCGGGGCTTGGATTCCGATCTTGTGAGTTGCTGATTTGGGAATGGTCATTGTTGAGATTTGCTGACTTTTCTTCTTCTTCTAGTGTTTGGAGGACGGTGGATGCGCCTAGGTATCTCATTGGGTACAATTGGACTATTGCGCTTGATGTGTGTATGATTGTTATGTTGGTAGTTTTGCAGCAGTTCTGGGCCCGTGAGCAGAAAAGGTCTCGGTCATAGAGCACCATAGGACTTCAAATCGTTTGAGATATATCAGAAAGCTGGTTAGATGGGCTGACCACCACAATTAATGAAAGAATAATAGATCAAAACTTGCCACTTTTTCATGGAAATCTTCAGCTTTGGTATTACTTTGGTGTAGATATACATTGGACAAAAGTGCTCATCTTCAAGATGAAGGGTATATTGTAAGTATGTATTCGACCAACGCAAACTAGAGCAACTATTGTTATCTTCTAACCCATTTTCCATACTGTTTCCTCATTGGCGATATTCCATCCATTTCGAGGCGGTTGGGGCACATGACGTAAGCGAAACTCGCCTGTGTGGCACTAGTCCCAATACAGCCTAACCCCGGCTGTACGTGGTTCCGCGCCGGAGGAGCTTGAAAAAAGTTCAAATTTGTGTTTTCACTTCTTCTCTTTCCTCCATCCTATGCTCATCCTTCAGCATGATCAATGCTTCTTCTGAAGGGTGACTCGAGTCGACCGTTGGCCTTTGGCCAACAATAAACACATTGCAATGGCTTTTTTCCCACTAACCAACAATGGCTCGGCAGGATTTGCAAAAATGGTTCGTTCTCGTCTCCCTCTCCTCGACCCTCGAGCACCCAACATGATGATACCTATAACCAAATACAAACTAGAGTCTTTGATCCTACGGGAAGTGAAACTCATGTTATTGCACGTCAGGCTGATATCACATCAATGCTTTGAATTATCGCACAAGCTTTAATTGGACTGAGCTAACCCGCCTTTCTAGTATTTTTATTTTGTGAAAATAAAACCCCAATTTTTGCAGCTTACTATCCCACCAAAAGCGCAGATGGTGAGCACTACCCTCTTCTTCCCACCAACACCTCTTATCATGATGAACGCACACGTATTATATACGCTGGAAATTACCGTCTCAGACCTTCGGGTCGTTGATGATAACTAATGGCTATTACTGATCCTTACCACAACTTCACATTTGCATCCTGAAGAATTTTTCCGATCATATGCTAATGTTTCAGAAGACCCTTAGGTATCTGCGCTGCTGGCTCAAATGGTAAGCCTAAGACACCTCACCTTCCCCACCATATGTCCGAAGATGAAACGGCACTGGGCTCCGACGGCATCAAAAGATGTTCGGTCATGACGGATATGCCTATTTTGCGGCAGGCCTAGAAAACCTCGCCCACTGAGACATGTCATATATTCACCGATTCGTGAGATGGTTTCGTGACAGTCACTAATCAGTTGAATAGAAGCGATTTCTTTCTTTTCGATTGAGAGCAAATTGTAATTGTAGAAGGTAGGCGAACTTGTCTTTTTTTAATCTCCACCACCCACCTTCTATGATGATACCCTTTTAGATGACGAGTCTGATTCGAGTTTTCGATGCTGACACATCTTTTTAAATAACCATTCATGCCTTTCTGACATTCACCTCTACACATTATTCATTCATCAAAATTTGTTGGCTTGTGCTAATGATTCTTTGAAGACAGATTTTTTCCCTCATGGACTCTTTTGAGTATTTGGTCAGACCTAAGGTGTATGTACGCCTCGCCTCTCTCCCTCTCCAGCCTTTTATGATGAAACGACACAAACAAAGACAAGCATATGTCCGAGCCAGCTTGCTGGTGAAGACGAGAACCGTCCTGCCTGATTCGTCTCAAGCCTTTTGACTGCTGCCACGTTCAGTCAGTACAAGATGCTGATGTATCTCGCATAGAACAGAAACACACACTTTGAGAACACTAATTCCACAGACGCTATTGGCGACCTGGTCTCTGTTCGGTAAGACATCCTTGCTTCTTTCATCCCTTCCCCATCTTTTAATGATGAATCATTACAACATTATCACGACGGTCAACATAAGGATTTATATTGATGACTATCGCCTGTGACAAGGCATTGATCTGAAAACCCTCTACACACATCTCTCTTGCTATCGTTATTAGCCATGAAACTAATATCGATTAAAGAACAGGTTTATACCCATGTCGCATCCGACGGTCTTATGTCGGCCGAAGCACGTGGCCGATCATCTCCAGGACTTATTTATAAGTCTGCAGTAGCTAGGAGTTTATGCTCGAGAATACCAATAAGAATGATTTGAGAAACCCCCGAACCTTGATCCCAACATAAGTCTCTTGATTAGCTTGAAACAAACCATGGCCCCAGTTGGTCTTTATTTTCGGACACCCCTGCATCCCCAGGAGCTGATAAATCCCGTGTTAAATCCCGTGTTCTCCGATCTCTTGGCTTTGGTTTGCTGGAGAATGTGCGGAGACACCAACACCAGCCTGTCACAGCCAACTATAAGCGCCGAGCACGGGCCATATGTGATGAGAACCTCCAAACCGCATAACAATTCCGGCCTCTCTATCACCCTGCATCCCTTCCTTCTGCTTCGGTTCCAAATATAGATTCCTTTTAGTCCATAGCGCACCACACCACTGGGTCTTCACTCATTGGCCCTATGACGCCGTAAACGATGAATTTCTCCTGCCTAGGCAAGCCAGCCCTCCACCAAGCTGTAGCAAAGAATAGAAACATTTTAGCGTCTCGCCTGACCGGTGGCCAATAGCTTTCCCTTCTCACAATCCTGCTGGGCTTTCGATACTCTCTCTCTTCCATCCAGGCGCGCGGCGACCATGGCTTCGGATCGGGTTGCTTCCTAGAAAGGCTGCACAGCCCAGTATGAATAGGTGCGCATTAGCTATTTGCCAGTGTTTCTGTTTCTGAAACCCTCTTATGCCCTGGCTACATTACGAGACGACTCCATACTGATCGTCCATTTCTAGTTGGTTGGGTTCAAATTATGCCGCCGACGAGCAGCCGTTGAGCAACCATTATCCCGGCTGGTCGTCGACTGCTGGTAGTCCGAGTAATCAGCAATCACCAGGCCGTCGAGAGCATGCCGTACAGCCGCCGTTGTTGACTACGTCTTTGAGCGGTCCTCAGTATCAGGGCCCTGGGGCAGGTCTGGGGCTCACACCAACGCCTTTATCATCTACTTCGCTTTCGAGCCCTTTTACACACGGCCAGTCGCCTTGTGTTCCGTCGCCTATCAACGGGAGGTCGGTCTCATCACCGTCGATGGCGTCGAGGAATGCATACAATGTACCGTACAACCCTCAAGACTGGGGGCCTCCTGGTAGGCCTTCGACCCAGGGCTATCTTCAACCCGGAGCTATGCATCGGGTGACGCCGCAGAGGAGTAATAACCCAGGTTAGTATATCCTCTAGTCCTTGTACTATATTGGGCTATACCAAGAAGTTGAAACGTTATTAATGCTTGGTAGAAGTTCCGGTATCTCCACCACCACCACCATATTCACCACCCAGCAACCAAAATCGAGTACCGCAAGACTTTATTGGTCCAGCCAACCCTCAATATACTGCAACACCTTCTCCACCTAACGCGAGAGAAGGTGATTTTGATATGCCGGCTCAATACCAACGGCGTGCGAACCGCCCACGGCCTCTATCCATGGTATACCCATCTAACGCGGAGGCTCATCGCCAGTCTCTGCCTCCTCCCCCTCCACCACAGGGACACCCAGGGGGTAGGTCTGTCTCCCAAAACCGATCTGAGTACCAAGGTGTGCCTTATAATGCTACACCAAATCATAGACCCAGAATGTCTTCATATGACCAGGGTTATAATGAGCAAATCTCTGTGACGCCGGCCCACTTAGAGACACCGTCTCGACCTCCTGCATCTCGAAGAGCCGCATCTGCCGGGGCAGTACCGAATAGTGCGGGATCATCGAGGGCGGGAAGTCAGACGAGGAATCGATCACCATCAATGAATAACAATTGGGAACCTGGTATGCCACTCCCACCACCACCTCCAGGACCTCCTCCCACCACAAGATCCGTTAGTGTGAGTGGCTCGTCAGAATCATCCATGAGAACACCTCAAGGGTCTGCTTCTGCTGGTCGGGCGAGGAGAGCACCACCAGTGTTAGGAACAGGACTTGGAAGTATCCCGCCTACACCAGCAGACTGGATCGACGAGGGATATCTGAACAGTCGACCAACGGAGCCCTTGTATGTCGATACAGCAAAAGCAGCTAAAGCACCAGAGCCGTCAGAAAACGATCCTCATAATACAGCCAACCAACGGACACCCGGGAGTGGAGGTCTTTTCCGCAGTTCAGCAGTGCGTGACCCAAGCGCAAAGGGCATCCGTGAAAGGCGGATCGAACGACGAAACCGTCAAAGCCAGGTCTATGAAGATGTTACTAGTGCAGTATCCACGAGTGGCAACCCGTGGGCCGATGCTCTTGAGCAGATCAAACCATCAAATCTCATTATCCATGACCAAAACGCCAGCCCGGATCAAACTCAGCATCCGAAATCCTCTAGACAAACCCCTCGCACTACACGCAGCATTGGCTCGGAGGGTCAACAAACCTCACGGTCCCGAGCGGGCTCCACTGGTCTCTTCTCGGATCAATCGTCTTACGGTACCCCAAGACAAGAACCCAGTTCTGCTGGCGCTGGTCCCTCTGCGGCATTTGCACACACTCCTCCCTTCTCACCAAACGGAGAGGGATCTTCCGGATATCCTAAAGAGGCAAGCCAAGCGATTCCACCCAAGGCTCTACCGACTCCTCCACTGAACTCTGGGAAGGAGGTCAGGCCGCGCTCTCGTTCTCGTGCTCCGTCACGAGGAGCAGAGGACCGCCCTCTCTCGCACATTCTTCATATGCCCAACGATGCTGTGTCAATGATGAAGCCTTTGTCACCGCGTCGTACTCCTGTGCAGCAAACACAGCAGGCATCAATGGAAGCGGTTATCAAACAAGACCCTACTTTCTTGCAAGATGCCATGGAACGACACAGGGCTTTCATCGAGAAAGAATCCAGCACTGTAGATGAGACTGAAGCGCTCAAGATTTTTGCGGATTATATCCTCGCCGAGTCTCAGATCCGGCGCCAGCGATATGCAAAGGTCTGGGAGACTTTCCAGGTGGATGATGTGCGCCGGAATCTCTTCGAACTGCCCGTCATTCAGCCATCAAAGACTAAGCCCCAGCCAAAGTTGGATATCCCATCCAACCGAGCTGGTCGGCCTGAGTCTGCGTGGTGGAATAACTACCAGCCTTGTCTGTCACCGATCGCTAGTCTCAACATGAGCAATGATGAGATGAGCTCTCGGGGTCGTGCACCAAGCCGCTGGTGGGAGTCAAAGACTGGTTCTAGCAGCGAGGGCGCGGAGAGGAGAGTTCAAAGATCCAAGCGGGAGTCCAAGTACATGGGCTTGCCTCGAGAGGCGATGCAGTGGGACCAGGAGTTGACGCCTTCACAACCCAAAGATGTGAGCATGAATTACGGGAACACGGAATATGGCCCTGATGAGTATCCACCCGAGAAAGTCGGATGGCATGAAGGCTCTCCTGCAAACTCTACCAGTACTGGATATCAGTATCCGGAAAGCCGTAGATTGGACGTTTCGCGCTTGATTACATTGCCTCCGCCCTATCCTCGCCATCATCCTGCTGTGAATAACAGTCACCCAGACCTCGTTACTCATCGGACTACAGTGCGGTCCATCACCGATCTGACTGAGATAAAAACCACACGGCACCGATACAAGGCCGACGTGGAACGGATGCTTCAGGAACATCAAATACAAGTCGACGAAGGTCATCGACACTTCAAGTCCAATATCCAAAGCCAGATCCAAGAAGGAAGTCTCACATTCGCTGAGGCAGCCGAGGCCGAGGCAGCAATGATCGTCGCGGAGAATGAACGTGAAAGAGCGATGGTGAAACGTCAGCTTGATACGTACCAAGAGACTGTTTTGAAGCCCATGCATGTCATACTTGCCGACAGAATCAGCAGAGCAACAGCAGGCATCGACAAATTGAGCAGCGTGCTGTTCGACGACGCCCAACGTGATACACCAGACTCAACACAAGAAGAAGGCGACGAAAAACCCGAACTCTTAGAGAAGCTGACACAGCTAAAGTGGCTCTTCGAAGCCCGCGAGTTGCTTCACCGCGAATTGTTCGATCTGGTCAGTGACCGCGATGACAAGTACAAAGCTGTCGCACTCCTGCCATATAAACAGAACAAGAACGAAGACAAGCTGCGCGAGACACAAGCGTTCTTTGCCCAGGATGCACTGGACAGACGGGTAGAGCATGAGAACGAATCGCTTTCCCGACTGGAATCATTCTTGAATGTCATTGAGCAGAACGTTGTGCGAGGTGTGGAGGTGCAACTATCCGCATTCTGGGATATTGCCCCATCGCTCTTGGCGCTTGTGCAGCAGGTTCCTGAGGAACTGCGCGGTTTCCAAGTGCAGATCCCGGCAGACGAATACGACGAGAACCCGAGCTACCACTCTCACCCGCTCCAGTATCTCTACACGCTGCTATCGCATGCCGAGAAGTCGAGTTACCAGTTCATCGAGTCGCAGACGAATCTGCTCTGTCTTTTGCATGAGGTGCGGTCTGCTGTTATGCGAGCGAACCGCAATCTCCTTGAAGCGGAGCGCATCAAAAGGGGAGAGACGGAAGAGGATGTGCGTCGCGAGATGGAGATGACTCGTGCTGATGAAGAGCTGGCTCTTACGACGGATCTCAAGGACAAGGTTGCTACTGTTGAGGGTCAATGGACCGAGGCGCTGGGGAGTCAGATCGTGGGACTCCGAGAGCGTGTGAAGGAGCAGCTTGTGAGTGAAGATGGATGGGAGGAATTGGAGCAATTGGAGGAATAGAGTGTTTTTTATGCTATTGGTTTATGTGATATCCCCATTCGTTCGTTATAGATCGGGTGATTCTGGCAGTGCCTGCACACCTGATTTTCTGGCTTTGGACTGGTCTTCAGGGATTCGGATCTAAATATACAAGATTCAATATCTGGACATAACTAACTTGATAACTCTGGAAAGTGATAGATGGCGATAGTGAATAATGCGGACCCACAGTCACGTGCACCTTCTAGAGTCTTCCGCGCTCAAATAGCTTCTTCCCCCTCCGCTCTTCATTTTCTTTTCTCTTTCTTCTTATTCCGCAAGTCCCTGATTCTGGACTTGATATACCGTCAACTGTGAGTGTCAACCATGTTTTCCCCCCTGAATTCCTTTCACTCTAGTGAGAGGTGGCAAAATTTCAATCTGCCCCTCGAGCTCGAAATTTTCCAATTGGCCTCATATGAAGAGACATCAGCTGGCACCAGTCTGAGATAGGTGGTTTAAACCATCTTATTTGCGGACAACGCTTTTTCGTCCGGGAACATACGCCCCGGTCCTGACAATGGCTTTCCCACATGCAATTTTTCTCATGAAAAAATATGTTCATGGCTAACATGAGTTTCCAACAGAATCTTCCCCTATTCGCGATAAAAAGCATTCACACAGAATAAAAAAGGAGGATCTTGCCTCTCAACCCCCAAATCAGATTTTTTTTTCTTTCCCCTAGCTTCAATTCATCATGGTTCTTCACAACCCCAACAACTGGCACTGGGTCAACAAGGATGCCTCGGGCTGGGCCAAGGAATACTTGCAGCAGAACCTGGTCGGTATCAGTGTCGAAGAAGGGGGCGTGTCAGCCAAAGTAGACAAGCTGTTGTCCATGGATGGCGACGTAGATGTCAGCCAGCGCAAGGGCAAGGTCATCACTCTTTTCGATGTCAAGCTGTCGCTAGAATATTCAGGTTTGTAGTCCAATACCAATTTATTTTCCTGGACCTGGCAGCTGAGACGCTTCCACAGGTAAGACCAAGGATGCTGAGGATGTCAGCGGCACCATTCGCATCCCCGAGGTAGCCCACGATACCGAGGAAGACGAGTACGTCGTACGTTCATTGTCCCCGTCTCCCAAGACAATTCCCCCGTAAAACTAACCCGTAAAACAGTTTGAGATCGAAAACCACGCCGACTCCAATTCCAAGCAGCCCGTAAAGGACCTGGTGCGCACAAAGCTCGTCGCCCAACTCCGTTCTACCCTGGGCAAGTTCACCAACGCCCTCATCACCGAGCACGCCAAGGACCTCCAGCACGCTCCCGGCGTCAACCCTTCCAGCGGCTTCCCTAAGGCTTCTGTCCACCCCCAAACCAAGCCCGTCGAGGCCTCCACCGCTCAGGCTACCACAACCTCCAAGACCGGCAAGGTCGCCGTGAACACCACCACCGTGACTGCCTCTGATGAGTTCCGCACCACAGCTGGCGAGCTCTACAGCACCTTTACCGACCCCCAGCGTATTGCTGCCTTCACACGTGGTCCTCCCCGCCAGTTCGAGGGCGCCAAGGTTGGCGGCAAGTTCGCCATCTTCGACGGCAACGTCACCGGCGAGTTCGTGACTCTCAACGAGCCCAAGCAGATTGTCCAGAAGTGGCGTCTGGCTCAGTGGCCCGAGGGTCACTTCAGTTCGCAGGAGATCAACTTCGACCAGAATGATATCGACGGTGTTACTCAGATGCGTGTTACTTGGTCTGGCGTTCCTGTTGGTCAGGAAGATGTCACCAAGCAGAACTGGGACATGTACTATGTTCGCAGCATTAAGCAGACTTTCGGGTATGTAACCTCTTCCCTTCCCCTTGCCTCCTTTCTTCCATGAATCGATGGGATCTTCCCTCGTTTTTTTCCTGGACATCTTTGCCAATCCGCGGCCCTGTCTACAGATCTTATCCTCCCACATCGTCTTGGCCATGGAATCAGTTACTAACGGCGCTTGTTCTTCTCTTTGCTATAGGTTTGGCACTATTCTCTGATCGACTGCATGATATATTACCGGTGGCATGAAAAGCACAAATCAATGCATTCGATGTCTTTCTTCTTATGGCTACATGAGTTGGCTACAGATAAAACCGCAAGACCGCAAGACCTTCTAGATTTACCATGTTGTTTACAGTTCGTGTTTCTTTATATTTCACTTTTTTTTTTTCACCCGTGGCCCGGTTGCACTCTTGTTGGGTCTGGGCACTATGATGCTACGATAGATGGTGTTATGTCTATGATAATGAAGATAAGATTATGTTTGATTCAGCCACAGCAGAGCCCATGAGTCCTTTCACAACCCCGCCCTTGGCTGATCTAGATGAGCCTAAGGCACTCAACAATGAGCCAAAAAAAAGGTGGAAAAGGAATGCACAAAGCATGCATCAAATAGCACACTTTTTGTTTGGAAGATTTAGCAATTATAGAAGTTATCTAATCCTTGATGGTTCCGTGAACAGATGACCTCTGCTGTATGCCCTTGATTTTCGCGGCGCCTACTACGGCTTAGACATTGAACGAGCGCTCTTGAATTCTTTGTTGAAAATACTAGCGAAAAATTCTGGAAATCACACAAACAGCCTCAGATACACGAACTCTACTGGTCTAGGAGGCAGTCTTGTACATAACCCGCAGATCAAGATCACCTTTGTGCCCGTTGTCCTCTGTAGGCTCCCCCTGCCCTTTGAAACGTATCCTCAGAAGCTCCAATCCCTCATAAAACGGGTCATTCGTCGAGTTTGGTCCCTTGAGCTTTGCATCTCGAAGAATTTTAAGATCATCGGCGTTGAACGATATACGATAGGGGGTTGATCCGTCATAACGCTGGACAGTATGGGCAAGTCCACTGCTCACAGTATGTTTATTGAGCCAGATGCAATCTTTCGTATCATAGCCATAGTAACTTGCACGACGCATGTAACCCTCGAAGACTTCCTCTTCAAGCTAGATGCGATTTAGCGCATCCCCCAAAAACGGCAAATGACAGTATTCGATTGACTTACTGTTTGTATCCTGAGTCTGAGATCACGCTTTCCAAGGTGTAAATCTTCATCACCGCATCCTTTAAAGATGTATTCCTTTTCGACCTGGACCTTGCCCCTAAATTGGAGTTCATGAATTATGATCTTCTCACGTCCACTCTGAAATACGCGCTGCTCGATGTATATACTGGGATTGGATTGCTCTTCGTCCAATTTAGCGATGAATACCGTAATTGGGGCTAAACGACCCCCATCGTATGTCGCTTTAGCATTCAGAATACTCGGGTCGTCTATTCGTCAACGATTAGCTATTTCCATTCTCCTGCGATAAAAAAACAACCTACCAGAAACGAAAATTTTCCTGAATTTATAGCCTGGCACCTCGTTACGCTCCGGGCTAGTGTCTTGACTTCGAGTGAAGATAGTAAGGGGGACTCCGATACTCTGACCGCGGCATTGCACCAATTCTGCAATCGAGCCTCTGCATATCGATTCGCCGATAACGCAATCCGAGCCAAAGTCATGGAATTGCTTGCTTTGTTTTGGGGATGACCGTTTCTTCCCAATTCGATCTGCTGAGCTTTTCCGATGCAGAATGGGGTTGTCGTCGTCATCTACGTCGTGTACAGTTGCAGGCTGTGGCTTTGATCTCATGCTGTGTTTGTCTGTTAAATTGAAGAGTTGCAGGCGGCATGCCGCCTTTAACACTTTCTGACTCCCTGCTACCTCGGCATATGAAACATTGGTTTGCATTAGTAGGGCGGCTACTGTACATTAGCTAGGAGATAGTACTTTGTACATGAATCCGACCACTCAGACAACACTTATGCTCCCAGGTTTATCATCCTGACACCCCTTAATTTATCAGAGCTGCGAGCAGAGGATCAACTGGTTAATAGCACTTGCGACGTACAGAAGTTCTGCTGAGCAGTTCGGACAGCCAAGTGAATGCGGCCCCCACGCGCTTCCCCAGTTTTAATTACCTGCCATTCCGATTGGATAGCCCTTATGTCTCGGTTCCACGCTATTGACTTTTAGTTTCCTTGTTTAGGAAAGCGCTTGGTGTTAGTATTCCAATCAGAACGACACTTATTTCATCTTTGTGTTCGGTAACTGAACCCCGGCTCCTTGGCATACATTTCCTCCATAAAAACTAGCGGACTCCCTAGATTTCATATCTTCACCCCTTTTGGCTGTATCCTTGTCTCATCCTTTAGCACAAAAATGTTATCTCTCAAATCTCTCCTTCTTCCAGCAATTCTCTCTCTCGCGGCCACCCCCTCATTCGCCGCTACCACGACGACGAGTGATTGCCCGCAAAACTGGTACTCAAATACATATAAAGGAACGCGCTGCTGCTATGGCTACATGAGAATTGTTGACGCGGATGCTTTCTGCTGTGTCGTTGATTCGACGCCCAAAACGGAAACCACATCTACTGCCACAAAAACTGCAACGTCACTTGAGGAGGAATGGGCTGGAGCGGACTATTGCTTCAAGTTGGTTCCTTTCACGGCTAGTGACTATTCGGATCAAGTCTCTTCGGCATCGGCGGCGGCTGTTGCTACCAACACAAGACCTTCGACCAATGAGGCGACCTCTACTAGCACAAGCACAAGCACCGACACAGGCTCTGGATTGAGCGCAACCTCTGGCTCAAGCTCCAGTACCGCATCGACCTCTGTGACTCCAACTACGAATGCGGCTATGCCGGTCGCTACGGCTAAGGGAGTCGTGCTTGGTGGTGCCGGAGTTGCTGCCGCTCTTTTTGTTCTGTGATCTGGCATTGGTTTTGTACATCATTTGACCCGTATGCATGAAAGCGTGCTATATTGTGCATCTTTGTGTTGGTTGTCCTTGATCATCATACAATTTCTCCAGTTGAACATAGACTGAGTGACTGCAAATGCCCACGAAGCGCAAACATTGGCCATCTCCGAAGCCCTTAGCAAGTGAAACAGGGAGAGCCGCAAGCTTGCATGAGCTTTCCTATGCGCCAGCCTCAAATTGACTTTGTTTTCTCCCTCTCATTGAGCAAGTTTCAGACAAAATTGTAACAGTATCGTATGCACTGTAGAGTGAGATATACGTCATTTTCCATCGTCTTTCTTTTGACTTTGAATTATTTCACCGTGTAGAACGTGCAAAGTACTTGAACACAAGCTAGTATTATAACATCGATAGCAGTTCCCCCATTCATTCAGATAGGAAACTTTTCTCTCATGAGGTAAATATCATCGACGACCTTGAATCCACCTCCATAGCTACTGGACACTGTACTTACCCGCAACATCCAATGATATAGTGAAATCACCCTCGATCTAGTGTGAATAGCTAATTTTAGCACCTGATCCGATTTGGGTTGCCAAGCACGCGGAATGAAATGGCGTCCACCCGGGGACGGTGTCCGGTTGACGAACCGTGGATCGAGCTAAACAAGCAAAGTCTATTCTTTAGCATAGAAAGCCGTTGAAATGGCTAAATAACCGCAAATAGGATTTTTAGAGTGTTGATTATTGCTCTTGAGACTAGACCGATGTATGACAACTACTTCTTAATCGCTTGCGATGTACTTGTCAAAGTGTCCTGGACCAAATTGGATTGCAAAAAGTCTAAATCAGCACGACACATGCAAAGCGTAGATGCCTTTTTCTTTGAGCGAATTGCCCGCCCATGGCTAAAAATACGAAATGGTAGTGATTTATCCCATGGAATTACATTATGTTAAAAAGTGAGAGGTTTTAGTTGCCAAGCGAGACAGAGGCTCAAGAACGAGCCAATTTAAACCAGAACAACATCTTCCAGGTCAGATTTAGCCATAATGAGTCCCTGTAGATTGATTTAGATCTGCAGCACTATTGTGCAATTTTAGCCTTCACTTCCCTGACCCCGATGCATGACCTCGTGACGCTCCAAGGGTTTAGTTGTGATCACAATCATCGATCGCTTATGTTCACCCGAAGCGAGCATGGACATGTATGCATGAACTGTCTCCATCCCATGTCTTGAAAGCAATACGAAGTGAGCTCGGGGGAATTGTGACATGGAGCTATGTGCCTAGAGCGAAACATTTTCGACCTGGTATGGTTAATTCTTCTCTTATTCTTCCTCAATTTGGACAGCACATGCCGTTGAACAGATAAGCCAGTTAGATCGAGACCCTTACCGATGTGACTAATCCGGGGAATAACAAAGCAGGATCTAAATGAAACGAAAACGCCGTATACCAACTGTAGCTCATTACTGGTCTTGAAGTCATCACTGGTCACACCCGAAGCGTGGCGTCACGTAAGCTGTTGTAGGACCCTGCATGAGGGTCCAGACATACCCCAGATTCCGACACTTGCTTTGTAAATCTTGTTTTCCTGCCCCTTGCGCCCTTACGTCAGGAGTTTTCGACCGATATGTTCCAATGCGGGTCTCTCATCCCAAAAAAATAACACCAACTATCGAATTCATCACGCACAGAATCAGTTATCAGAAGCAAATTATACATTTCTTACACCCTCCACCAAGTCGTGTTGATTTCAAGTGGTGAATGGCTATGTTTCATACTCTCCTTCACATATAATAAGCCTTGGGCAGCTTCAGCTCCGCTACCGTGTTCCAAAGACAACAAGAACCTCTCATAACCAAGGTAGGTCGCAATACGAGTCCAGCCCTGTCAACAAAGTTTCGGCTCCCTGAGACAAAATAAACATGGAATGAAGAGGCTCGTCAACATTGATCCACGACCCTACTAGCTCTCACCCTAAAAGGATCTTGCCTGAACTCAAAATCTCGTGGCAAACTCATTGAACCCATCAACTTGCATTGATGTGAACCAAGAGCCAAAAGAAACATAGTGTAGTCATCGATCAAGTGAGCTTCTCTATTCTTCTTCCGAGTACCCAATGATTATCCTGTATACCTTCCGGGGTTGTGTGTTGATCACTATGTGCATTTTATGGGTTTGCAGGTGATGGTACTCTCCGAGGCGCTGGATCACTTTAAAAGTCAAAGATGTAATAATAGATCCCCTTAAAGTATAGACATGCTCGGCCTCAATGGTTGTCAATACGAGGTGATCGACTTCTTGGGCGTGACAAGGATTTCCTCGGAGTGGGTTCGTTCCGTGGTGGGCTTGGCATCGATCGCGGTCTTGGCATCGCCCACAAGGTCAAGGTATCTCAACGTTCTTACGGAACCACTGTTGCTCATGATCTTGCCCTAGATCTTTCTAAATGTATTGAAAAATACCCATTTTGGCTCAAGTACTCTTTTTAGATGCCTGCATCTCAGCTGGAACCAGCACGATAATCTCGTAATTTCGGATGGCGGCCGCCAGAAGGTCTTTTGAGACCATGATGTGAGATGGATCTCATTGATTCATCGAGGTCCATGCTCCACATAGCAGCCACGAGATAGACTTCGAGGAAGCATTGTTCAAAGCGATCTGATCCCTCGCTCTCGGTCACGGATACTGGTCTGTGAGTGGTAGGAAAAAGAAGGCGTGTGTCTGTGAATAGGTTCGCATAACCGATTGGATCGCTTTACATCATGATTGCCAGAAAATGACTGTCAAGTCCATGAGAGTATAGAGATCATTTACAAATTTAGAGTCACGCCACTCAAGGTCTAGAATGAACTCATCCTTAAACAGTAATTCGTCGCTCGCATCGTATAGGGGCTTTTGTCTCTTGAGATACGAAGAACAAACTGCTCAATTGATCATGGAGTCCGAATATAAAAAGCCCTTGTTTCCTCAGCCAATTTCGATCTCAGAATATTCCTCATCATCAATCATCGAGAATCTTTCAGGACTGCACTATATTGTATCTTTCAAGGTTCCTTTACACTCAACTTGGCTGAGTCTGAGCCTGGCTGTTAGCCGGTCTTCTACCTACGATGAAGATCCAAGGCATTGTTACAGGCGTTTTTCTCCTGCTGCTGTCAGGAACTGACGTCTTCGCCGCACCGGCCGATCCAAGTGCTCTTCAAGGTGTGTTTTCAGCAGCAGAGCGTACCATATTTTTACTAACCAACACAGCTCGAAACAACCATTGTGACCGAAAGGACTGGCAGTGTAAGAACTGGGACTGGAACAAGTGTGTGTGCAACAATAAACACTGCCAGAAAGATGTGAAATGCAGGGATTGGAACTGGGACAAGTGTATCTGCAACGACAAGCATTGTGATCGCAAAGATTGGCAGTGCAAAAATTGGGATTGGGGCAAATGTATCTGCAACGACAAGCAGGTGTGCCACAAAGATCCTAAGTGCAGAGATTGGGACTGGAAGAAATGCGTCTGTAAAGACAAGCACTGCCAGAAAGACCCGAAATGCAAGGATTGGGACTGGAAAAAATGCGCCTGTAACGACAAGCATTGTGACCGAAAGGACTGGAACTGCAAGGACTGGGACTGGAACAAATGCGTCTGTAAAGACAAGCACTGCCAGAAAGACCCGAAATGCAAGGATTGGGACTGGAACAAGTGCCTCTGTAACGACAAGCAGGTGTGCCACAAAGATTTCAAGTGCAGAGATTGGGACTGGAAAAAATGCGCCTGTAACGACAAGCATTGTGACCGAAAGGACTGGAACTGCAAAGACTGGGATTGGAACAAATGCATTTGTAACGATAAACCCTGCGTCAAAGACCCTAAGTGCAAGGATTGGGACTGGAACAAGTGCGTGTGCAAGGATCAACCGCAATGCCCGAAGGACCCCAATTGTAAGGATTGGGACGCCCAGAAGTGCATGTGCAAAGATCAGCATTGCCCTAAGGATCCTAAGTGCAAGGACTGGGATTATGAAAAGTGCATGTGCAAAGATCAACCGCAATGCCCGAAGGATCCTAAGTGCAAGGACTGGGATTTTGAAAAGTGCATGTGCAAAGATCAATCGCAATGCCCGAAGGATCCTAAGTGCAAGGACTGGGATTTTGAAAAGTGCATGTG
This sequence comes from Penicillium antarcticum, assembly GCF_028974205.1. NCBI lineage: Eukaryota > Fungi > Ascomycota > Eurotiomycetes > Eurotiales > Aspergillaceae > Penicillium > Penicillium antarcticum. The sequence continues at coordinate 824,926 of NW_026695306.1, read as the reverse complement.
CAAAGATCAACCGCAATGCCCGAAGGATCCTAAGTGCAAGGACTGGGATTTTGAAAAGTGCATGTGCAAAGATCAACCGCAATGCCCGAAGGATCCTAAGTGCAAGGACTGGGATTTTGAAAAGTGCATGTGCAAAGATCAATCGCAATGCCCGAAGGATCCTAAGTGCAAGGACTGGGATTTTGAAAAATGCATCTGCAAAGATCAACCGCAGTGCCCAAAGGATCCCAATTGTAAGGATTGGGATGCTCAGAAGTGCATGTGCAGAGACAAGAAATGAAATATCCTTTGATGGTGGCAATCCAACATTGTCGAACCGGTCGAAGCATTCAACATGATCGACCTCTTACTAGGAAGAGTCGGAGTATTGAACCGAGATAGCTTGGGGAGTGTTTTTCGTTTGAGTATTTGAATATTCCTAGTCCAATTTTTATGACTATCAAGTTCTCGTTTCTTCGTATCAATTAATGTTGAGCATCTTTGTCGTACTTTCCTTAGTCGTATCGTCAACATAAAAATGCATTGGGATACATTGAACGCCTCTCTCCTGAGTAGTTAACGCGATTTAAGCATTACACATGGCTACCGAGAGCAATTCTTTTACTTTCCCGATTGGCAAATGTTTTGCCAACCGCGGCAATGGTGGTGCCGCCGAGCATGTCGAAGATTGCGACCTCAACATCTAGCTCTTTGAAGATCCATTCGAAGCTCTTCTGAGATCAGAAAATCAATTCTATAGCTATGCAGTGATCTCTCTCTATGTATATCCTCTTTTGGAAGCCCGGGGTCTTTGATAGCTTGGTGATGAGTAAGTCAGTGACAGTTGAACCCGCTACCTCATTTGAATCCGCGCATGAAAGACTCTTGCCGACTTGACTACTAGAGAGCTGGTTATTTGAGCCTCCCTCGGCACTTTCTGCGTGGTCAAGGATCTGACGGAAAGTAGGTTTCTCGAGCCAATATATAGCGTCTGGGTTGCGCTTGTACACATCCTTAGAATTCGTCACGGTAATGATTGTTTGACAGCCTTTTCCATTCCATCGGAGCGCGCATAGATCCAAATAAAGAGACAGAAGTGCGTGAATCTCCACCTCCATGACGGGAACGAACGGCATATTACAAGTGTAGCGGTCTTTCAAGGGCGAAAATTGCGCAACTAGCTCGGTGCAAAGAAAAACAACCTAAGTTCAAGGAAGTAGGATTCTCCCCGTGCGATACCTAGTGATAAACTAGTACGTCTATAAAACAATTTGCTATAGCATAGTTTGCTTGGCCTCTGCCTCTATTGCCTATAATACTTGAGATAGAGGAGAGCATAATAAAGAACTAAAGGTTAGAGGGTAGGAGCCGATATAGTTTTAGGTTCTCGCAATGTTAGGGGCTGTTGGTTGAACCTATTGCGAATAAGTCTTCTGCTAGAATATTGTATCCTAGTATCGTTTATTGAGCTAATTGAAATACTAAGGTAGGTGATATAGTACTTACCCGGAGAACATGTGTGGCTTAGATAAACCCCTTGATTAGGGGCATAGTAAACGACATATCTCCTAGGACAGCCTCTAGTATTGAGCGATTGTGGTGTCACAAGTAGGAGCCTAAGATTTGACGTAATAGCTAGCCAGCTCACGTATAAAAACCATCCTTTAGCGACTATAAGCCCCCGACCGAGACAGCAGAAGCAAATACCGAGCTCTACAAGAGACGACCCAGCAAACAATACTTTTTCCAATTCCTGCTAGACCTCCAGAAATAATATAAGTGGTATTGGGATCGAAAGTATGAGGTGCTCGAAACAAGGTAAGGATCTATCACCGGCTAGCAAGAGACCGAAGTATTCGGAGAAAGGAGAGAAGCATACATCAATGAAATCGTAGTAGCGTATCTCAAAAAACGACTTTTCCAGAGCTTTTTCCTCCTTGCAATATCCTGAACCCTTTCTCCAATTCGTCGATTCCGTAGAAACGCAGAGGATCAGGTACCTGAAGAGTTTACCCAGGCATAAGTGGTGTCACGGCACGGAGAGCCTTCCCAATGAGATGAGTTTGCCCCTAGACGACCATAGCCAGGTCAAATGCACTGTGTCCGATGCTTTGATAAAGACTCATTGTCTATATTTTTTGCTGTTAGTAGAGGAATGTGGAAGAATTAACGGGTTACCGACTTATCCACCAGGTTTCATTCAAGCCGTTCACCAAGGCAGTGCGAGCGGATTCTGGATTGATCGTGTCAATATCATCGGCTTCGTTGTTGGATCCCTTCTGTGGGCCCCTCTAAGTGAGAGCTAGCTCAGTATCTCCGGAGGGACCAGCTAACGAGCTTCGGTAAGTTTGTTCCTGACGGCACGTGCGTGTAATGCACGTCTCCATTGCAACTTGGGCTAATCCCGAGTGTTGTGCTTGGTAAAGACTAGGTGAACATGCTAAGTAAGTATACACTTGAGTTACTGTACCAGAAGTGCGTCAATGAAGATCGATCTTCCAGATAATCTTTTTAAGGTTGTCCGGGTCAGGTAGCTCTCAGTCAAATAATCCCGTCTAAAGTCCTCTCGCTGGGGCCCTGATAGACCTTTGCTTTTCAACAATCTGATTCTTCTCTACTATCCTATTCTACTATCAATGTCAGACTTTTTTTCTTTTCAGAGTTATGGGAACGAGATCAGCATTCAGGTCTGATTTGAGCATTTTGCCCTACTATGAACTGGCCACGCAAAGAGAGAAGGCCCTGTTTTCCCGCAACTTTTAACGCTGTAAATATCTCGAAGACATGAGCTTCAATCTTTCAGTTGAGGAGATCAAGTAAGGATATGCTTGTAAGCTTAGTCAATTTCCCAATGCGGGCCATTTATTGCCGGGATCTGAAATCTGCAAACAATGAATCTCATAAAAAACAATTCACATCTGTAAACGGCCGCTGAAGGAAAAAAAAGTGGTTTCACCATGCTCTGACACTAAATGGGGACTTCAAAGACCTTACCCTCTTCTATTCTTTCTCGAACTCATCTTGAAACACGCTAGTCCATGTTTGATCCAGCAAGATTTAGGACTTCGAAATGTATTGTGAGATATATATGCTGTTATGTAACCTACCGAGAATACGATCACAGTATGATAAATATTCTCCAGCACAATGGGTGGACCAATAGAGTATGGCTTGGTCTTTGCAATTGAACCTCAATATTATAAGCAATAACTAAAAAGACAGTATTAGCGATGCATCGCCTTGCAACGAGTACTTGCGGGACATAGCCGCATATTCACGACGACTTTTTCTACAAACATCTGGCTGCAATTTTCCAAATTGTATCATTACTATATCTACCAAGAGATTCTCACCCAAAATTTCCCCAGCATTTTAAGCAGTCGAGTCGTGATACGTACCCAACTTGAACAAATTCTTCGCATTCTCTCTTCCAACTTTAGCGTAGTTGTCCGCTCCACCAAGAGCCTTCGACAGATTCTCCTTGTCATTGTCATACCAAGATGCACCATCCTGAATCTTCTCGTAGGGTGAATCAACCGAAAAAAGGATCCTATCGGCGCCCACATAGTCACAGACAAACTTGACCGTCTCAGTTGAAAAGTGGCCACTAGTCGTAAGGTAGATGTTGTTCTTGAAGTAGTAAACAAGATCTTGCTTGCACATGACATCGCCTCGTGACTCAGCCAGTGGTCTTTCAACATCTCTTAGCCAATGGTTCGTGCGCCAGAAGTCCTGGGGCATACGCTCGCCCAAGTGGCCCACAATGAGTTTCAGCTTAGGGTGACGATCGAAAACTCCGTTGGTTATCAACCCCAGAACATGCAGCGAGACGTCGATAGCAAATGACTCTGGGGGTCCAACCAAATATCTTCTTTGCTCATAGAACTGTTTGAAATGGTTCCCCATCGGTGCCGCCGGGTGGAGGTAGAAAGGTACATCCAACTCCACACATTTTTTCCAAAAGACGTCATATTCAGGCTGATCATAGAAAAGATACGTTTCTCCATCTGCTCCCGCATGCTGCCAGTTGTTCACAAGAGCTCCGTGAAATCCATACTGTTTCACGCAACGTTCGAGCTCTTGCGCCGCCTGGGCAGGATCGTGCATTGAAAGCGCAGCAAACGCGCCCATCCGGTCAGGGTACGCCTTGATTTCTTTGGCGATCCAGTCATTTGCATCACGGGCATGCTTTTCCGCCTTAGCTTTGTCTGTAATGCCTTGGCAGCCCGGGACCGTCAATGAAGAAATCGTGTATCCAATGCCGTGCTGGTTGGATAAATCAAGACGCTCGCCGGTGGGCTGCTTGATCTGACTTAGATACCGCTCGAGGTCTTTAGGAGCAATATACAGAGCGGCTTGATCGCGACTTGAGTCGGCCAGAGCCGGAATTTCGTAGGCTTCTTCAAAAGATACTTTTCCGCGCATCTTGAAAAATTGCGATATTACTTTTAAAATAAGAGGTAACAGCTTTTGTCTGGAATAATAGAATTGTTCACAAAAAGCAGGACTTCGAGATATATAGACTGTTGAGACATTGCCTGACATAATGGTAATAATAAAGTCTATGACGACTGCAATATAGCAGGAAATACTAGTCCATTATGATTTAATCTTTGATCTGGCTCACGATCTCTGAGCTATATCTAGGAAGATCACTTGTGGATGACGGCGGCTAGGATTCTCAAGTCGGGACCCAAATTTTGCCTAGACAGTTGTAGCGAGAGCGAGAGCGAGATGATATCAAACTCAATCTGCACTCTACTGGCGCTACCTAACGTTCACCATTGATCAATCATCAATTTTCTTCTGACCATCAAGTGCGGTGACATCAGCAAATGTACTGTTCGTTGAGCGGCATTGCTTTCACCAGAAGACAATACGGGAAATCAAAACCACAGGTTTCAGCTCGGTTGCTTAGACAATCAAATTCCTTAAGATCACGTTCATTTACCAATGCATCAGTATTCCCAGGCCTTCAATCAAGAATGAGTCCGTCTGCTCGCTGAGCAGGAAGTTGAGCAGAAGTGCGCATGGATAAAATGATTTCTCCCAATGACCGAATCACCTGCAAGCTAATTTGCTTGGTTTGTTTGCAAGCGAATAGTTCTACAGACATAGCCCATGCAGCCCCGATACAATATCTGTTTGAATACCATTCATCATTACCGTACGTACTGAGGTACTGCCAATTATGTGGATCAGAGCATACCCTTTGTCCACGGGTTGCGCAGGGCTGTTTTAGGTTAGGTACTATGAGGCAAAGAGCAAAGTCAATAATGACCAAGTCGAAGCATGGCCTAGCAGAAGAAAAATCTTTAGGGTAAAGTATTCGGTAGGGCAGTATTCGTGATTCTCACTCTGATTCTCACCCCGTCTACAGAGCACTTACCCTTCTCGCTCCCGGTCGCGCGACGCTGGAGTGGTTCTCACCCTAAACTTCTTCTCGTGCACCTACCCGAATATTGACTGTATATAAGCTACACGCCGAATGTCTATGTTGGCTAACGATTTGGTCTAGCCTAGTACGGAAACAGCCATTCGCCGCTTTGTGGTCGCGCCGCTAAGGGTAAGAAGGTCGAGTGCGTAATTTAATTGGTGAGATCTAGCTAAGAATCACCCCGGGTCGCGGGATCGCCGCTCGTCTTAACTCTATCCGAGTTTATAAGGATATGTGGTTAGTGTAACGGATAACCTTCGTCATAACCTCATTTCAATACTGATCCGTCGACCAAACGTCGATGTTTGCAGACACTATGACTATCATTATACGTCAACAAGTAGTATGATCATAAGAACGTCAATACATTGTATCATCTTTGTGCACATTCATTATGTTCGTTCCGTTAATACTATAACTTTTATATTACCCTCTCATTACCGCTCATCTGCAGTATAAAAGACAAAGTTATTCAAAAAAGAATTTCTGCTTCTCAAGAAATCAATGTTGTATTTAAGTAATCCTTTCTCTTGCTATTATTTGACAATTTATTATCTTTACACTTCACCTGATTGACAGGACGTCTACCTGATAAAGCACAAGGATACCTTTTACTCTCCACCGAAATATCCGAACCGAGGTTTCGGCTGTGTACATTCTAGAAGACATTTTCTATGAATAACATTGTTCATTGAACCATTCATTACTAGATACCCTTCTTTAGGCACATAATTTCTGTATCTACCTGGCTTCGCCAAGGTGCTTCTTAAAGAAAGGTAGAACTTGGTCGAGCGCGGGCTTGACGGCCTCGGTCTTGTCGTAGAGCATGTAGTGTGAAATTCCAGGCAGAACGACAATATGCTTCTCCTTAGAGCCTGCCCGACCATGAATCTCCTGAGCGTCGCGGTAGGCGCCAAAGCTCCCGGGCTTGTCACCGACGACCACCATGAGGGGCTTTGTCATGAGCACCTCCGCGTGATTGAAGGCATCCCACCCGAGGGCGGCACTATTGAACGAAAACAGACCGCTGGTGCAGCCGTTAGGCTCCTGGCCGCGCCGAGTCTTGTAATATTCGGTTGCCTCGATGACGTCGATATCCGTAGTCGATTTCTTGGCCTCCTCGACGGTTGAAGGGAGTAGATTGAGGACGAGGCGTTCAGCACCCTGTGCCTCAAGGGTACGCTGTTCCGCCATCTTCTCGAGAGAAGCAGCGGGATCGAAGTTGCCGAAAGCTTCTCGGGAAAGGCGGCCAAAATTCACCGGCGTGATGCCAACGCAACACTTGAAGCGGTAATCTGTCATAGCTGCATTGATCGCGTAGCCGCCTCCACCACAGATACCGAGCACGCCAATCCGCTTAGCATCGACATAAGGCAGCGTCTGGATGTAGTCGGCCACAAAGCGAAAGTCGGAGACGCGAAATTCGGGGTTCTCAATGAAGCGGGGCTCGCCGCCTGAAGCACCTTGGAAAGACGCATCAAAGGCTACGACCACGAAGCCTGCGTCCGCCATTGACTTCCCATAGATATTACCCGATGTTTGCTCCTTGCAGGACCCGATAGGGTGAGCAGACACGACGGCCGGGTACTTTTTGTTCTCGTCAAAGTTAGGTGGGAAAAGAATGTTGGCGGCAGTCCCCCAAGCAATGTTTGGGATGTTGACAGCCTTGATTGTAGACATGGTAGTAGTTTGTGATAAGACAATGTTCACTATATCTTGTGGAATAATTGAAGATGAGATTTCCTACGCGTTTTATAGGTTCAGAGGTATGAGAGAAAAATGTACGTCCTGATGTAGTGAAGTCCGAAGGCTATCGGAAAACCGAAATGCTTTCGGGCAGAAAATAATGAGTACACGGTGCTGCAGAAAGGGTAAACTTAATCCCCCACTAAGACACTTCATTTGCAGCAGAACAAAAAATGATGACAAAGACATTGAGTATGATCCGGTACGAAAAGAATAAGATACTTCCATATGCATATTACGATGACGTCATGAGTTCGATAATCCCGTTTCGACCGAAATCTTTTCGGCCCCGAAGAGAATCGGCCGATCGTTCAAACGACCGCTGTTCAGTGATCTCATAGAAAACATAAGAACCAAACATTGTCCACCTTTTTGAATGATCAATTGTTCTTCGAGTACCACTTCAAAAGCCCCAACCTCATTCAGCTAAATTCACCTGCCCAATGTCCAAAGTCTCCATCAAAAAAGGCTCTTCCAGTCTCGCGGGCCTTCTCTTTAACCCTGTTAGAGAGTCTGGTAAAACAACGGGCCTTGTTATAGTTCACCCTGGCGGCGGTGTCAAAGAACAAACTGCAGGAACATACGCGAAGAGACTTTCCGAAGCCGGATTTACGACGCTCGTCTATGATGCAGCCTTCCAGGGTGCTAGTGGAGGAGAACCTCATTTTCTTGAAGATCCAAACGAACGTGTGAGCGATGTCTACGCCGCGATCGATTATCTTCAGAGCCTCGACTCCGTGGACTCGGAGAAGATCGGTGTCCTGGGCATCTGCGCTGGCGGCGGCTACGCCATAGCCGCCGCTAAGGGGGACCATCGACTGAAGGCTGCTGCAACAGTGAGCATGGTAAACATCGGGGACTCCGCGCGGCAAGGCTGGGATGGCGATGAGGACGTATCCAACAAAGTCGACTCTTTGCGTGCAGCGGCAGCCCAGATTACAGCCGAGGCGAAAGGTGCTGAGCGTGCTAGTGCGCCATATGTGCCTCCTCAACCTGACGACAAGACCCCTCGAGACATGAGGGAGGCTAGTGACTATTATCTTACGCCGCGGGCACAGCATCCCCGTGCTGAAAATAAGATGCTATATCTTAGCTTCCCCCGCGTGCTCACCTTCGACGCTTTCCATCTTGCGGATGTTTTCCTCAAGCAGCCTGTTCTGCTCATCGCTGGCTCAGACGCTGGATCTCTGTGGCATACTGAGAAGCTGGATAAGCTAATTGGCGGCGCGACTCAGAAGAACATCGTTCCTAATGGAGCTCATATGGACTTTTATGATAACGAAGCCTATGTGGGGCCTGCTGTGAAGGATGTTGCGGAGTTCATGAAGAAGCACTTGGTTTGAAAGTCTGAAAGCGTGAGGATAGGACGATTATACACGAGATAATTTCTGTGAAGTAGCAAAGGAAAATTACGAATTGCTGTTACATCCGGTTTCAAATGCATAGGGGCGGAGGAAATCAAGTATGTATAGCAACATAAATATGATCCTCAATTTGAATGTTGAAGCTCGTTTGCACCTTCCATTACCATTTAGTTTCACATATTCAACATGTTAGCTTCATCTGCGATTCGCTGTTATGAATCATTCTCCCAACCTGAATTTAGACATTATCCATTGTTTTTTTGCTACTTGCCGAGAACGATGGCTATAGAAGTGCTACAGAACGTAGGTACCGTAGATAGGTCTTGTCTTGAAGTGGATTATGCTAGACAGCCGAAGCGTAGTTAATGACCGGTGTGACGTACGCTTCGTAAAGTCGTCGTATTTATTCCGGATGGAGTTATCGTGGACCTCTAAACACGATGTTAATATGGGTGGCTCGTTTAAGGACTTAATGTACGTGTTCCTCCCACACCATTTTCTACCACAATTATCAAGGAATATGACGCCTGAGGTTGGATTGATTCAGTGGCAAAATTCTTCAGTCTGGTAACACTGGCTACTGTGTTTCTAACCTCGCGGGAAAATAAGTCCGACCGCCGATAGAAGAACAGGGCTACTCACCGCAAATTTGTCAGAGGTAGTAACTCGATCCGGACTTGTGTGAAGTATCGACTGACTGTCAGAACTTAATCCATTAATATTTTGTTGTCTCTCCCCGGGTACAATTGGATTGACGGTATGGTAAGCCTTGAATTACAGCACGGGAACCTGCAAGCACTCGCTATTTCTCTATCACAGACTTCTGAATGTCATTCTCTTCCCATACAATGATCGACCCAGAAGGGCCTTTGCTAAGGACATACAGATACGACTTCATAGATTACCATCATGATAGACCTAATCATCTACCATTGGTATGACCTTGGTGTCACATCTAGCATTATCATGATTAGGTACTATCGTGGTAATCGTCAAACTCTTCTTATGCCTCAAAAACTTCTGATAGCCAATTTCCTCGCCTTACTTGTCCATTACTTCGAAAAGTACCCATTCCCAGGGGGATTTCCCGCTATTATAAACATCGCTGTGCAGTCGAGCGATAGTCCTGACCAATATGCTCTCAAAGCCTACTCTGGAATGGGCCCTAATATCATCGCGACTTATAGTCTATATCTCCCTGCGATCTTCTACCCATATTTCGTCTAGCTCGGCCTTACAGCTGTGGTCTTAGGGTTTGTTCCAATAGGTCTCAGATACATCCGACAGACACAAGAAATTGGCATGCTGACAACCCGAGATCGGATACTTGGAGCCCTTGGGGCGGTAGCATCTGATTATGGTCTTCTCGTTAAGGCTTGCAGGGCTAGTTGAAAGCGTATAAGGACACAAGAAACAATTGGTTTTCGATTGAAGTACGGCCCGGGGTGTCACCGCCGTTTGCTTCCGACATTGGTTGTTGAATGGTGTGATGAAGAGAACATGGGGCTGATGGTGGTGGCGGGATGAAATCATTGGCACTGGAACATTGCTGTACCCAACAGATACAGACTTCCACGGTTTTCTTATACTTTCATCCGTTTTTTAAGCCATTGGTTCTCCTCAGCATACAGATTCTCGCGAAGCCTATCGGGTATATCATCATAGGTCTCGAGGACTCCTTCTTGCTCAACGTATAGGACGAGGGCTTTTACATAGTGTGTCTTAAAGCTATAGCGTCGTTTGCCCTCTGCACCTTGCCAACGTGATCGCTTCAACAAATACCGAATGTGTAGTCATTGATGATGAATGTCTCCAGACGCTGCTAGGTACATCGGCAAAGGCCCTGGCGCAGGAGATTAGGTACCGTGAAGACCTAATAGTGCGGTATGTCAAGGTCATTGAAGCATGGCCGCTTATTGACCAGTATGATACCTGTCCGGGATAGATGAAATGCTGGACCCGGGTGCTGTGGGACCTATTGGACACTGATGGGCGACCGTGCCGAAATGAGTATATCTTAGTAGAAAATCGATAAATTTTTGCCCTGAGTTCTATTGCGGATCATACTGCAATAGTTGAACAAATGAAACCCGGGATTCCATGCTTGTAAAAAACAAGCGATGCAGCATATACAGTTCTCTGAATTGAGAATCTCTAAGAAAAAACATAAACACATGAAACAAATCAGGTTTCGCTAGTGGAAAACCCCAACTACTATTCATTGGCGGAGTATAAAGGATCAAATACTTCTCCGTCATCAAAAGCAACCACAACACCGGGGTCCCACTGGACTTCTGCATGACCTACTTTGGGTCGATGGTTCTGACCCAGGACCTAACCCAGCCAGCCTACCAGCTCTTCCCCAGATGTGGAGTGAGATGCAAAGGAAGTGGCCAGTCAGACACGCAACATGTAGGGCTGAGCTAGAATGCGCTAGCCTATTCTGGTATGTGAGATGTTCGCCCAATCAACGCTGCATGTGATCTCCGCACCCTTATTAGCACGCTTCCGTTCCCTATACGGTTACATCACTACTTGGGCTGAACGATGGGGCTGAAATGCAAAATGGCCAAGTAAGGCTAATCCGAGATTTACGTATTATGACACGGAGTCTACAGCAAGGCACAGTCGCCGGACCGGAGAAGAGTAAGGTCTTATATCTGGAATATTAACAATCTCTGTATTCAACCTATGAATTTAAAACACTAGAGTAACTAGCTTTAGAAGCAAAGCAGGCTCTTGTCCAATATGAAATGAAATGACACTTCTCCTGCGGCCTGATTTCTTTCCTCCACTCCGTAGTCATTTACCCACTCTAGATCGGGCTCGGATTGTGGAGCTTGCATATCGCAGAGTCAGCTTGGTAACCTTGACATGATAAGCATTTACAGGTACAATTCTGTCATATGATCATGGCGTGGCTGTTTGCACTTTAGCCTATCGCCAATATTATTGTTTGTGCGGTGTATTCTGAAGGTTAGCCTATCCTGGATCTAGCTCCCATGATTCCACAACTGATAATGACCTTGAAACAAAAATAACAAACCTTGGCGTTCGTCATATTGGATCAGAACCGCAGGGGCTATGCATATGGGGCTATAGATGTGGGGCTCAAGACATAGGGTATACACATGACACTGTAAACAGGGGGCCATTTGTTGCGTAAATCTTGCCTTTACATTTTCTAAGATGGTAACTAAAGCGAACAATCTCTTATGTAACGGCAATGTAGACATCAATCCGCCCCCTATTCATTGACTTGAACACGCAGCAAGCCAATTTGATGCACTTGAATTAAAACAATTCTCAGAAAAACAGAAACTGGAATTGGTCTACTTTTGAGTCTCTATTTTAGTTTCTACTAAAGGCAGCCTAGGGTCGATTTTATAAGACATGCTAGCATTGAGGAAATGAATTCAAGCACAGCGTCTTCATTCAGTAGCGTTTCTAATGTCGCTATTGCGTCATAACGAACTCTCTAAGCGACTCCCTGGAGGGATTGAGGGGCCATATAATGCCAAGCTCCAAAGTAACCCAAGGGGCAGCGATCTCCATTTCTAAAAGTGGATTTGATCGATTGAAGGAACGATCACTACACATGTAGTAAGCCAGAGAGGTCTGGACTGACATCACATTATTTACTAAGGCTCTAGCTGCCTTGCAACTGCTGAATACAGATTTGAATCATTATTTATAGTCAGGCCGTAAAGATATTTAAAGGCACTATCCCCCAAGTCATGGATCGTTTCCTATTCATCTCATCTTCACCGAACATCCATACCGAGGAAACCTCTTCAAATCCACTGCCATATATATTCTATCAACATGTTCAAGTCTATCGTTCCCGCCTTGTTGGTAGCAACTATCCTTCCAACCACCCTAGCAAAGACATGCTCTGCTGTCGGCGCCATGGCAGACAACTCTGTTGTAGGACTCGGTCCCCAAGGAGTGAGCAACAGTGTTCACCTATACGATCCTGATGGAAACGAGATCGGTTCAACCGACAGCAATGCCTGCACCGACCTCCTTTACATTGAAGGAGACGGACTGACAGACAAATTCGCATGGGCGGCCAGCTGTAATCTCACCAAGTTTAAGTACGCCGATCATCTTTTGATACATTTGACTTAACGAGTGACTTTGATCTGACCTTCTTCTCTTTCTTTTAGAGAATGCCATGGTGCTTACGGTACTCAGACTCATATCGAAGGTTTGGAGCCTAAACATGACTCTGAGTTCTACGGTGTTGGCATCGCCACTGGCTCCCAATGCAAAGTGGAGTTCGAATGCTAAGGCACAGGGAACGACATTGAGCTAGTAAAGATGATGGCAAACGATCTTGGTTACCTTCTGCGATATAGGGCCGAAACGTCCCTGGCCTGAGAGATTGCAATGGAGCCTCTTGCCTCCATCTTTACATAACCCATCCATTTGTTCTGTTTATAGTCTGGCTTTGTTTGTCTTGCTCTATCCCAATTGATTTTCCATTCATTCTCTTGAGACAAAATAGTTATTTTCAGTCGTAACAGCTCCAGCTGTGCCGAACTTGCCTCTTGCTACTTGCTTCTCTCCATGATATGTAACGGTATCATTTATCATTATTCGGCCCAACCCTCGCTCACTGGTGATGTGAGCAAAGACGTTCACCCCTATTATGTTGTGAGTTGTAAAAGGCCAAGTAGAGCTAGAGCCCGAGAGCTGCCCATGTTGCAGCACTAAGTGTAGGTTACATTGTAGCTGCTTATATGCGTATTCTCCTACTACCCTGGTCTATGCAATCAAGATCATCCTGGTTCTTTCCAAAAGAAGACTTTGTCTCCCAGCGTGCTCTGTTGCAACCAGTCAGGGTGATTTTATCGTGTAATTTTCTTCTAGTGGTTACTGACCACGATTTGGCGTGGTTATCAATCAAAGACTTCTGGTGTTTACACTGTAAACTCCAAATAGAGAATATCGGCCCATACGATGTTTAGCTGCATTTCTGCAAGATCGTGTTGTGTGATGCATCGGGATCTTCGGGATTTATGCTCTTCTAACACATGCCAGAAGGTCTGAAAAAACTTGAAGGAAACCATAAGCTCTTACCTCCCGAGACTTTGAAGTTAAAGGTCAGGATGCGTATTTTGATGAGCTTCTTCTTAGCCAATGTTGGCGAATATAGGATATCCGAATAGCTGAAATCTCGCTTTCTATATCTACTGACTTATTGGACTTATTTATAGCGCCGGGACGCCTTGTCTTAGCGTGTCTCTAGAAAGTTGTTCCAAATGATTTGGGGGGAAAAGATTACGGTCATGATGAAGGTAACCTACAATGACGTAACCAACGAGGATGACGAGATAGTCCTTACAGAGGAAAAAACAACTATGATACGGAGCTTTGCTCTTTATTTTTGAATTCTCGACTATATCGTCGTTGTCACGATTATGATCAGTGGGATTAAGATGATAATGATCCGGAGGGAGGCATATTTCCACGATCAATGAAGCCTCTCTTACAAACTTGTGGATAGACCTGATATTGAAGTCAATGTCACTGATAAGGAGTTATTCTTGAGTCATCAACCAGGGGAGAGCTGGACTGACCAATTTGCCTTTCGTTTTAGTGAATGACACGACAATACAGCGATCAGTGATTCCTATCGATTCTAGTATTAGGGTGGCTGCATTGAATAGTGGATTTGTGAAAGTCTAGAAGAATATGCTAAACTCACTGTGAAAAAGCCACCCTGGAGGGTTGATGTTGTTGATCCTGTTGGCAACGGAGGAAAACCGGACACCATCATTCCTGGGTCTCATAGGGTTGAGTTTGCATCGTTGACAAATAGGATTCTGGACGTAGATTTACTGCTTGTTATCCTATTTCCCAACCAAGACCTCCATTCTGCAATATAGATGTACATAGGTAGAGTAATTTACAAACTATTTTACATGCACTAGTGTTGTACAATGACCCAACACCTCTGACTCTGGGTGTTGAGCCGCACTGGGTCAATAATACCAGAGGGACTCGCCTTTAAATCCTTCCAACGGCGACTCCTTCCTGCATTTCTCCATATTCCATCTCCTCCACCCAACTTCTAACATTGTCACAAGCCCCTTCCGGCTGGCGTTTATATTGCAGAAGGAAGCCCTGTATCTCCGCAAGACTAAACTGCCTCTCGGGTAGACACCCCGCAAAATGTACTGCCATCTCGTTCATCCTTGTCATCTCCCTCTTTTGCTCTCCCAACGAAAAGTCCACATTCTGGTACATGTCACTATACAAGCTTAAAAAGAGATCCCGCAGCTCCTCTTGCGAAGGGAGCTCAAAGCGAACATGAATATCCACACGACCAGGTCGAATCAGCGCGCGATCCAACTGCTGCGGCGCATTCGTCGTCATAATCAATATGCGGCCCTCATGAGACGAGACCCCATCAATGGCATTGAGCAACCCAGATAGAGAAACAGATGTGTTTGGTGTTTTGCTCGGCGATCTTGAAGTGGAATTTTGACCGGAATCGGAGTCATCTCTGTTCAGCCCTGCGGCATCGACATCCTCCAACAGCACCACACACCGCGCAGGCACCTCGGAAAACAGACTGGTGAAGTGCGATTCTGTCATTGTTGGATCGAGCAAGCTCAAGACATATATGTCCAGACCGAAGACGCCTGCAATTGCAGAAGCGAGGCTCGTCTTGCCTGTTCCCGGAGGCCCGGAAAACAGATATCCACGCCGATACGGGATGCCGTGGTTGGCATACCATTGCCTCGTATGTGGATGGAGGTACTCGTTGATATCTCGTAAAAGAGCCTGTTTCTTGTGCTTATCAAGAATAACAGTAGAAATATCTCTGGATGGACGTGAAGCAACGGAACTCCAACGGATGATGCCTTGGGAATAAGCCGTCGTGCGGTAAATAGTGATACTAGACACCGAAACTGTACGACTGTAGGCGCGAACTTCGTCCAGGAATTTTTTCATCGGTGAAAGTGACAGACTGAGACACTGCAGTTTCAAGGGGGTGTTCATATCCAATTGCGGAGGACGGATACTGTCAGGACTACTCGCTGCATGGCTAAAAAGCATCCATGTCTGCTTGAAGCGGAAGAAACGGGATCCGTGGAAGGGCTTCAATTCCAAAATTGAATTGTCTTCTACCTGTCGGTAGCTGATCAGCTTGTCGGAATCCAGCGGCGGAGACCGGATTAGAGTCTTGTCGGAGTCGGAATTGTTGGTTGTTTGTGCCAGGACGGAGAGAAAGTTGCGATTTCGAAATACATGGTCATTCATCCAGCGGATGATATCATTGTAAAGGGGATCCTCTGCTCTTACGTGTACTGTTGAGAGGCATATGTTTTCTGCATAGTTGTATAGTACGTGCCCAGCAGAGCGCAGGGAAGTGATCAGACCGACCACAAAAAGTCCGGAGTTGACAAAGAAAAGAGGATCCCGATTTATAGTTTTGCGGATCAATTCCACAAGGGTGTGGATTACACCTCGACTGGTAGACATGATCAATTTTATATCGTTGTTGTCGGATACAAGGGAGAATTTCTACACCGCCCTAGTTGGTCTGTGCATTTATTACACTGTCAACTCGAGAACCACGATGGGTATTTCAGTTGCTATTTCAACTGCTGTCATTGCTTTCCTTTTTCTACGATGAAAAATATTGATTTGTTGGAGCAGAATTCTGCTCCAACAAATAAATTCAAAAATAGAATTTCGCAACAAGATCCCCTAAGTCGTCTGAGTGCCAATCAACATCGGAACAAGGGGTGGAATCCGTTGCATCCCGTTGATAAGAGGACGCATCTGCTCTTCGTACCCTTTCAGCTCGGCAGCAAGATTGCCTCGATGCTTGTTGATCTCGCCCGCCAACATATAGGCGCTAGCCATGGCTAACCTGGTGGCTGTGCCTGTGGGGCCAGTTGCGTAGCCTGCATCGCCGACTAACGCAAAGCGTCCCTTGTATAAATTTGCACTTTTGATTAGGAGCATTTCACTGGCGTAGAAGTCCTCTGCTTCCGTCATACCCTGCATGACTTGGTCAGATTTCCAGCCTGCGCCTTTGTAATGCCGAGCGAGAAAAATCTTCAGTTCCTCGGTGCCGAGTTTGTTCGCCTTGCGAAATTGGAGGACAGAGTCGTGACCGCTGGGTGGGCTCATTCCTATCAACGTCACGCGATTGCCACTAGTGGCATCGGGGCCAATACAAATGGTGCGTCCTCCAACGAATGGCGCTGTATCCCTCGCCTATCTGGTGATCGTCAAGAAGGTCCTTCTTTATGGAAAATAAAGCTATTAAAGCATTCACCGGGTGGATATAGTCTCGTACACCACAGCCTATTCCATCACAGGCGACAACGAGAACATACTGCGAGGACGGAGTTCCGTTCATGAAGTCGATGGTAACAGGCCCATTGCGATGTTCATCTTGCTGCATAGAAGCAATTTGCTCGGCGAAAACATAATTGATAGCCTCATGGTCCTTCGTCAGGTCGAAGAGAATGTGCGCCAGATCACCACGGAGAATCTCATACTCGGAGACAAGCGATTGTTGATCGTGGTTTCCGGTGGCTTTCATGGTGCCGTAAGGTCGGCCATTCTCACGTACAATGCTGATGCCTTCCATGGGCACGATTTTGGCTCGCACGGCTTCCTTCATTCCGGGCATTCTCCGCATCACCGAAACACCGGTCGTCCGGATATTGATGTTTTGCCCGCTGGTTCGCATTTGTGGGAACAGTTCGATGACTGTTATTTTTGCACCCATTTTGGCAAACCAGTAGGCTGCTGTTGGGCCTGTAATGGATGCGCCCACGATCAAAACTCTCAGGTTTGACATTATGGGTTGGCGATGAGGTGAGACAACTTTGCGTCTAAATACATTTATTTCAATCACAATGATTAGAAAAAAATTCTACATTACATAGCACCACGCAAGAGATTCACCCAGGCATCAGAACGGTGAGAGACCCGAGATAACACAGCGGTTGATTGGCTGAAAGACGCAGGCCCGAGCAATGGACCACTCACAGCTGTCACGGACCAATGCTTTTTTTGGGTTGAGTATAGTTTGTTGTTTCAAGAATTCAGTCATTGCTACCTGCCTTGTGCTTGGTGATCCTGCATCAATTGATCCTAAAATATCCAATCGTCTACATTGATCTCGGAATTGGGACCCGCTTCGAAACCAATGCTCTCCGACAGACTGTCGAGTGATGTATTGGCATCACTTGCAGAGAATGGGTGTGATGATGCCGCATCGGTGAAATATTTCAAGTTGCCTCCTTTATCTTGTCTCTTCTCTCTTCTTTCTATCAAATTTCGCAAGGTGCAGACAAAATCTGGCTCCGGGCACCACCGCTCAGACGGGAAGTATCCCAAGCCTTCAGAGCAAGACGCCGAAGTGCCACATGCAGCACTTGCTTGCTGTTGAAGATTTTATCGTGTCCGGTGGTTTTGTGCGATACTTGCCCAAGCAGCATCGATTTCTCCAAGGGATAGCAAATCACGTCTTTTCGCCAACGTAGTCAGGATAAGAATGAAGGAATCAAGCGCCCCCCAAAAAAAGTATGGTAACATGTGCCACTGATACCTGATGGTACCTCTGCAGGCATGAACTGCCGCATCAGTGTCCAAAGACTTTGCGCGAGCTGGAAGAGCTCCTTCCGCTCTTTGTCGGTGACAGTCTGATCTCTGACTTTCGGAAGGCAGATTTTGAGGCACATAGTTATCAAAAACGACTGAAGAAGACCGTTAGTGAGAAAGTGCAGTGGGTCAACAACGCTTCACAATAGCGGATGAACTTTTCTTCGATCTCGCTTTCTGTTGTGCTCAGTACCTTCTCCGCTCCGTGTTGATCTGCGAAGTTCCAAGGGGCTGTACCGTTGATTGGCTGTCCTGATCTGGCTAGGGATTTTCCAATGTGTGCGCGCGCCAGACGGAAAATCACTGGTTTTTCTGTAATTTGTGGCCAAATCTGTTCATCATTGATGTTCAAGGGTGGCTGAGTATCCTATGATTCAGGCAGACTGAGAAAGCCAATACCGGCAAATTGGCTCGCTCTACCATACAGCGGAACAATCTGGTAACATAACCGTTGCCTTATCTCCACATCAAATGGTGGCAGGCCCAGCTTCTCTCCGTCCCGGTGGAGACCTATGCGTTGGCCTATGGAGGCCGCGATCCCCGTCAGGATCCAGTATGTGCGGATCGTAGATGAACAATACATTTTGCGTTCAGTTTAAGAAGAACGTTTCTAAAATAGGCACTATTCACGAGCTGATAGTGTCAGAGGTGTAGCACACCTCACCGGATGGTGTTACTCAGAAAATAGGTTGTTTGGCAGCTTATTTGCCAATGTGGACGGCTGTCGACTAATTATGAAAGAGAAGCAAGTGATTGCTTCTAGCTGCGCGGTGCTCTACGCGCTTTAACCTAAGACGGCATAGAAACCAATGGATTTGGATCTTTTTGTGTCGTCGTCTTCGTGAAGCAAGCACGGCTTGCTTAAATAGCACGATTACCTTCATGCGTAGACTTCCGTGCTAGCGCTGATTCCTCCTATCGTCGGGGGTCCCCCAATATTCCCTATATTCCCCCTAATTGGGAAATTACGTTGAGACTCAGGCTCAACTTTTTGGGGCAATGTTATAGTAGAGAGTGGGGCACTCTCTTCCAAAAAGTTTGCTCCAATCATGTTCCCTCTTCGAACGCTCCCCGTTCGACCTTCGTTATCTTATCTCTTCTTCGTCAGGTGAAAGAACACACCACCTTGGGTTTTTTGTCAATCCCTTTTTATCACATAAAAAATCATCACGTTGCGTAAAATAATACTCATTTCGTGCTGTAGTGTCAGGCTCCGCCCTCGCAGGCAAAGCCTGGGGCCCCCCGATTTCGATAATATAAATATATATCTGTGTCCCACAGCATTTCCGAACATAAATCGATCCCCGGACAACGGGAACACATTAGGTACTGCGACAGATCCACTGTCGGTCGACTCCACCATGATGTCCAACATTTGGCGAAATTGAAGAACCGTCGCTGGAGCGCCGCCGCTTCGCTGCCAACGTCAACACTATGACACCTCACGGCTGGACAGAAGAAAGAGGCAAAGAGCTTGCAGTACAGAGATTTCGGTTGTCTTGAGAAACGATGCATTCACAAGAGCTTGCCGCGTGGCAAAGTGGAGCCGTTGCATCAACGTAGAGCGCGTCTGTCCGAATTGAGTATTACATCCTTCCTCCGACATTCAAAAGACCGCGGCGTTGTATATTGCCGACAACACACAATCATTAGGTTTCGATGACATTCCAGGACGTTGCGAAACTAAGTCAATCATTTTGCCGGTTGATGGAATATGTACAACTTTGCAGAGAGGCTCCACGTTTTCAATATGCGTATTCCATAGAAACATGGCATCTCTATGGCTCAGATGATACCGAAGAAGGCTTTGTGGCAAGCCTATGAACACGCCCGTCAACGGATCTGGTGTGACACGTCCAGCGATACGGATATCGCCAAAGGCTATGTCATCCTCATCCTCATCATCAGACATGTGTTGAATCTCATGCTCTCCAACATTGTACTACATATGGCTGTCGATATATCTTAATCCTCCCTGGCCAGGCAAAAGTTTACCGGTTTTTGGCGCTCCAGGCCTGATACCCGATGCCGAATCCCGAGGTGCGTCTCTTCGACGGTTGATATCTCAGCGTTCAGCAGCCCATTTTGCTGTAGAATAGACTCATACCGGGCCAGTCTTTCAAACATCTCGTCGCTCAAATTTTCTTATTCGAGTCCGTGGCTGAGGTACTTGGTAGGTGCACTGGTAGCCACCCTTGCGGCATCGAGAACAAATCGGGGCCAATTTGTCACATTCAGCATTCCGCTTGGCCCAGGTCTGGCAACTGTATGACATGGCAGACTGAGATAGGCCGCCACTGCCGCTTCTATGAAGTCCTCCACGGGTGCTCGGTGCCGGGGCAATGGGGACTAGCCCACTATGCTTTTGCCCGTCGGTCGCCATCCAGCCCTAGCCGATCAAGCAGCCCGCAACGCCCTTGTAGTCTTCTGCTCAGTATGCATAATTTCACCCAGGGAGTTGTGGTATTTTCCATGAGAGTGATGGTGAGAATTCGGCGTGTCGCGTTGAGCCGAGCGGCAGTGCTCAAACAGCCCCGTCACCGCTCGGTGAAGCATACAGAAGAAAAAGGCAAATAGCCACAATCTAGTCTTGCAGGCCTCGTCCACGGAAGCATCAAAAAGAGTGGGGCAGCTGATCTGTGTTCTACGTGTCGCAGATATTCCTGCATGTTTGTGCTCTCATGAAGTATACCAGGGGTTTAATGCGTTTCAGCTAAGCCAGACCGCGCCCAGCGCCACTTGCAGTGCGCCGCTTATTTTGACCGTTTCTCCTGCTCACCGCATTATTGTATTCCTGTCATCGATTGTCGTGCTGTGAACCTCCTTTATTTTTTTTGGGCTTAAATAATGACTTATGATTGGTTCTTAACTAAAGATCAGAGAGATCTAGGTGAAATGCGTGAGCGTGGTTGGCTTTCATACACGCCTCGTGCCTCGGTGCCAAAGAAAGATAAAATGTCCTGTTTTTCTTGAATGTTCAGTAGGAAATCCAAGCATCTAGAACTCACATCATCTTCGTTATCTTGATTGATCATCTCGTCATCCAGACCAAAAGTTCGCACAAATCACAATGACCGTTACTCGGGATAAATATGTTTTTGGCAGAGATAAAAAAGAATCAGAGCGGTCAGCCAGAGCTCCCAGGTCCAGCCTAATTGCAATATGTCTAATCAAAACTGCCAATTAACCCTCCAGACTCGACGCACAGCACAGCCTGTTATCCAAAGTGACCGGAAACATCCTCATCCACCCCTCAATTCCCAAAGACGGTATATTTTCTGTTGCAGACGTGGGTACTGGAACCGGGTAAGTCTGCTGTCGACCTCTTATAATACGAAGACTAATTTATGCATTTATGACAAGTATCTGGCTGAAGGATGTTTCGAAAGGATTGAACAAGACAAACACCAACTGTTACTACCACGGTTTTGACATCTCCGCGGATCAATTCCCTGATGATACGGGAAATCTCAAATTTTCTGCCCAGGACATAACATTGCCATTTCCCGAAGAACACTGGAATCGGTATGATCTGGTCCACGTCCGTCTGCTTGTAGCTGCAATTGATGAAGCCGACTACAAAGCCGCAATATCAAACCTATCTGCCATCCTAAGTATCGCCCAATGATCACTCAATCTTGCTACCATGAACACTAATCACCTATCCTTCCCCTCCTGAAGAGCCCGGTGGTTTTCTTCAATGGGAGGAAATTGACGAAGAAACATACCTATCACCAGACAACGCTGTCATTCGGGAGATACGCCGGTGCTTCGACTTTTCATTGAAAGCCGAGGGTAAATGCTTTGCGGCATCAGCCAAAGTTTTTGAAGAATGCACCGCGGCTGGGTTCTGGAATGTCGTGAGACTACATTATCGCTCAGACTCAAATAGTGATCTCCGCCTTGAGACAGAGAGCAGGCTAGCCGCAATAATTGCAACGTTGTATGCGAATCTTTTGTGGCGATCTAAGCAGGTCGCCGACGAGGCAGCGGCATCGAAACAAGCTCAGACGTTGATCGAGCAGCATCGGCGTCTTTGTGCAGAGGGAAAATCTCCACCGTTGACATTGATGAGGGTTGTTGCCCAGAAACCATACCGACCACGCCTATGATAGCGGTATTTGAGTTCAGTTACCAAGAGATACTTTCATGAATACCGTTGATAGATATGCAAATGGCTAATAGTATTGAAATCCAACTAGAGTATAAGAATGAAAACAAGGACTCATTTCTGGCGTCTTCTTGCATGGGGACATTGTTCCAATCTCAACCCAACCATTCTAGAAAGCCCGGAGTAAAATAACTGATAATAGCATCAGCCCCGGCGCGAGCAATAACCTCGGTTGTCTCAAGAGCCATGGTCTCCAGGTCAAAAACACCAGCACTGGCAGCTGCATGAATCATGGCGAATTCGCCAGATACTTGCATGGCTACGACTGGCACGTTAGATATACCTTTGGCATCGCTAATTATATCAGCCCAGCCTGGCTTGACAATGATCATATCAGAGCCCTCATTCATGTCGCGGAGCATGGCCTTATGAGCCAGTTTACGAGCGGGAGGCGGCAACAAGTAGCGCTTGTGCTCATCGGTAACAAGTTTTGACGAGACAGCCTCACGGAAAGGTCCGTAGAGACAACTGGCATATTTTGCAGAATACGACATAATGGCGACTTTTCCTTCGAGTCGGGCCTCGATGAGCTTGAGTTTGATTGCGCGGATACGACCGTCACTCATGTCTGATGGAGCGACGCAGTTGGCACCGGCCCGGGCGAAAGACAGTGCCATATTGGAGACGCGCGCGATGGTTGCCTCATTGTCTACCGTGCCGTCTTCGAAGAGCACTGAGCTGTGTCCGTGGTCCGTATATTCACAAAGACTTACATCTGCAATAACATATAGCTCGGGAAAGGCTTGGCGAATGGGTGGAATGGCGGGTCTGATAGGACCATCAATACTGTCTGCCATCGAGCCGATGTTGTCTTTTGTGTGAATATTGAGCAAAGTGCCGAATAAAATTACTGAGTGAAGACCCTTCAAGACCAATTCGGATAGAAAAGGTAACAGTTTGTTCAGTCCTCGTATGTACTGGCCAGGAAGGCCTGGAATAGGCTCTTCCATGTTTGGATCGGCAGACAAGAAAACAGGATAGATGAACATTGACTGCATGTGTGATTAGCATATAAAGTAATTGAAAACTTGTACTGGTGTTCTCACTTTGTGAATTTGCCGCTCTGCTTGCCACATAGCTGACACCGTATGATTGTAGCCGCTCTTGAGCTGACTAGAGATTTGAGCTGTGCCATCCTGAGCCCATTGCATCTTACTGTCAACGCAAGAGGAATCCTGAGCTATCGGTGAAGGCTCTGGAACTATCATTATGTGGTTGCAAATGGGTAGTGTTTTGCATGTCAACGTACAGAGAGGAGGGCTGAGAATTTATGTTCTCAGAATTGTCATTTCATGTCAGAAATTAAGGTAATCGCATCGCCAAGATTTCTTGTGCACCCGAGAGATATTTTGTTGAGTGGATTTATTTTGCGAGACGCATGAAGTGAAACCTGTATACGCACAAATGTGATAGGTGAGTCTTACATAGGTATAGCTGAGATTTTTACTTTTTTGATCGCCTTGTCTTTCGATCCCGATCGTATACTCTCATTGGTAGGCTAAAGAAAATGAAACAGGTGGTCCTGTGCTTGGGCAGGG
Organism: Penicillium antarcticum; assembly: GCF_028974205.1. Taxonomy (NCBI): domain Eukaryota; kingdom Fungi; phylum Ascomycota; class Eurotiomycetes; order Eurotiales; family Aspergillaceae; genus Penicillium; species Penicillium antarcticum. The sequence continues at coordinate 801,052 of NW_026695306.1, read as the reverse complement.
TTATTATTCTGCAGGTAAAACAGGGCTGGCTGAGTGCATGCATGGCCGCTGGGCAATTTAACCCAGTGCAGTTTCCGGCATGACTCTCATGCACAAACAAAATGAGGCACTGCATATAGTCAGAAATACCCATTTCAATCCTGGCCAGGAGATTGCTCTTGATTCTAGGGTAGTAGATCTTTAAATGACACGTGTCTTAGTTTCTGTGTTGATCTCATTTATGAATCCTGTTGTCGCCTGCTGCACCAGATGCACTGATAGCCCTGGGGCTTTGGCGGGTGGATTGACACACCATATGATTAATTCAAGGACCATAATCTCCATGGCAATTAACCTATAAACGTGACAGCCAATGTGCAACTGTACCTTGGATAGCTGTATCTCTGGTCGTTGCTTTACGGTTAGACTACGCCGATGTAGCTATCAGTGGTATGCTGTGGTGTGCTTTCTCGAGTCTGGTTGAGAGGTTGCTCGACCTGTGTCAGGAAACAAATGAGCGAGAATTCTGCTGTGTCTTATAAATTCATGGTAGCGGTGCTTCACATCTATCGGTATGACCTTGTCCGCAAGTTGTTCCATAATATACTCGCCAGTCGGGGGTGTGAATGGGGAATTGAGTTTCTTTGACCCAGAAAAGGAACCATGAAATCCTTAAAAGCATCGAAGACGGACGGATTGCCACTAGCAAACAGATGGTTGCCACATCTAATTTGTGGGGATGGAAAGACTGTAGACATAAGGCGGGGCCCCGCATTGTTAGGTCCCGACCCGCGGTAAATCCGGGGAATCCGGGGAATGGGGGGAACCAAGCGGAAACTTAGATGTGCTATATCTAAAGCGAATCTCGCACTTCTTCTTTATGATCGATTTTTTTTTTCAACTTGATTGTTGCTAATTCCAAATGTCTTCTTCCACTGTGATTCATGACTCCTCCGACCCATTGGGTCAGCAAAAGGGACTACAACAGTTCAAGCATGTTGAGCGAGTTGAAAAACCCTCCAATGAAGACCTGACGTATGAAAATGATGAGGAGCCCGAACTTCATGCGCAGACATATATCGCGTTGGCTGCCATGTTTCTTCTCAACCTGGTCCAAGTCTTCGCTCTTCTGGGGCCACCGTCAGGTGTATGCCAATGACGTTCTTAACCCTACATTTTTTGACATTGACATGCTGAAAATTTTTCTCAAAAGCTGTCCTATATCGAAAAGGACCTCAATGATACACTCAACGGGACATGGGTGCCAAATTCCCTCTCGCTTGTTCAAGCGGTGCTCGCTCCTCTCATTTCCTCCGCGTCGGACACCTTCCAAGCCCGCAAAGTACTCCTGGTTGTTCCAGCTATTATATCATTCATTGGATGTGCAATCGCACCTGGTTCAGGCAGTATATATCGCCTGATTGCAGCCCAAGTCCTGATCGGGTTCGGGTTTGCTACGGTACCCTTGGCATACTGTATCCCCAGTGAGATTATCCCACGAAAGTGGAGACCTAGTATGTTTACGATCTGACAAAGGTTGATGCTATGAATCTCTAATGAGCTATCATATAGTGGCTCAGGCTTTCATGAATATTGCGGCTGCTCTAGGTGCTTGTGCAGGACCTTTGATTATTGGGTCGTTGACCAAGAAGAACCCGCACACCGGCTGGCGTTACTTTTACGTGAGATTTCCCGTATCTTTTTCTGCAATTTAAAGTTATCTGACAGACTTTCAGTGGATTCAGATGGCTCTCTGGGGAATGACTGCAGTCTGTCTTTTTGTTGGTTACAGACCACCGAAGCGACACACTCGCTTAGATCACCTGTCGTTCTATGAGAAGCTCGGCCGGTTGGATATTCCCGGAATGTTCTTACTTACAGCAGGGCTAACACTGCTACTGACTGGCCTTAATCTGGGCGGTGGTCTGTATCCATGGGCCAGTGCCACGGTATTGGCGACCTTGATTATCGGGATTCTCGCCTTGATTGCTTTTGGTATTTATGAGTGGAGATTTACCACAACTGGCATTCTTCACCATGACCTGTTTAAAGGTCCAAACCACGGTGGCCGTACTTTCGGAATCTGCATTGGTCTTATCTTTATCGAGGGTGTTCTGCTCTTTGCATTTGTCATCTTTTATCCAGTCTTGTGAGTATAACTTTCTTCGAAGGCAACCTCTCTTAATATACTAACAATTGGTCTTAATAGAACAAAAACTTTGTTTGAAACAGACCCATTCCTCAATGCTGCCCGACAACAACCATATTGGATTGCCTCAGCTTTGAGCACTTTGGTATACGGATACGCAAGCGTCAAATTTCGAACTATCCGATTTCCCATGATTGCCGGATTTGTCATATTAACAGGTGGTATTGTGGGACTAACAACTATTCAGCCTGGCAATGACTTCAACGCCCTTGCATTCGCTGCTCTAACAGGTCTCGGGTTTGGTGCGCCACTCATTCTAATTATCGCCGGAGTTCAGCTGTCGGTCCCACATCATCTCATTGCCACAGCCACGGCTGCAACTACATGCTCTCGGGCTGTCGCTGCGGCTGTATTTACAGCTATCGCTTCTGCGGCTATGAATAGCAGACTGGAGAAGTATATCCCTACATACACAGCCAAAGCCGCTCTAGAGGCAGGACTTCCTAAATCTTCTCTCGTTGGCTTTATCAAAGCTCTCACATCTGAAGATACTGCGGCTCTCCAGAAAGTTGCTGGCGTCAGTTCCCACATTATTGAGGCGGGGGTCATGGCCCTCAAGCAGGCTTACGCAGATGGAGTTAGGATTGTCTTCATTATAGCAGCGCCTTTTGGCGTGGTAGCTATCTTAGCATGTATCTTCTTGGGTGATTTGAAGAGTGTTATGAACTATGGAGTCGATGCCCCAGTCGAGAATCTGCAGGCCAAGCATTCTCGACAGGACAATGTCTAGCGGTGACTGAATACAAACCGGTATATTAAGGTTCTTTCCACATAGAATGGCAGATACCTTGAATGTAAAACACCCTCAATACCCGTAACAAAATGCAGTATTTTTGTAAATCGGTTATACTTCCGCACTCGTCTTACTTTGCTCAACCCCAATCCCAAACCCGGCATTCGAATTGCGCTACATCTAGTATCTTTTCATAACATTATATAGCAAAGACCCCATTGCTTCGAAGTAATTTATTATCAAGCTCTTGTGAATTTTTCTCTTCCACTTCCAATGCCCATACATTATTTATTTAATTACAATGTCACCTCCGACTTCCCCGAAATACTGAGTGGCAGGCCAGCTTAATTGCTGCCTAAGAACGGAGCCTCGATGAAGGAAGGCTTCAAAAGCTGATCAATCTGAGATTAGCAAGGCTGGCTAACTTGGCATGTGGGAGTATGTTTTCATACATTGCGGAGGATGAACTCTGGGTGAAGGAATTGGGACTTTTCGATATTTGATGGTTGTAGGTGGGATTGGGACCTATGAATAATCAGTCAATGTGTATCTCTTTAAGGTCAAACCGGTTCCAACTCACATTATTAGCATAAAGATCCGCATATGTAGATTCCGCTTCCTTCTCGATTTTGCGCATCAACTTGCGAAGCTCTGCTGTCTGTCGAGGAATGAAAAATAAAGGTAGTTGGTTTTTAGGAAGGAGCTTTTTGTAGCTATACCATTTTACTGCCGTCGACTCGAGATTGTAGTTTTTCTTCACCAGCCATGATAATAGCTCTAGATGGGCGTAGGCCAGAAATGAGGCATGATCAACACACTCGTTGACCCTTGCGGCGTGGAGGAGTCGACCGTCCGACTCCGCCCGAAGAGCGTACTTGTGAAGTATCTTTCGAACGGATATCCTATTTAGTCGATTTCGTTGTAAATTTGTTGCAATGCTTTCCGTGATGATGGCCAAGTGTCTTAATAAGTCAAAGCCTGGGGGTGGTAGGTGCTGAGGCGCACCTTGAGACGCCATTGAAAGATGTTTGTAGCCACTATCAATTTAAAAGGCAGTTTTTGAAAGATGGGTGACTTGACTATTTTGGTGGCCATACGTACATAAAGGTGAAGTCATGACGTAGTCAAAATTGCTCGAGAGGGTCGCCTTGGGTTTTCCTATTTCGAATCTGTAACAATAAACTGAACTAAACCATTCTCGGTCTCATCAACTTTAAGCCCCAAAGTTTTCAAGGCAATTTTGATTGACTTGTCGGGTCTTCATTTTCCGTTCCTTCCTCCAAACGCCTCCCAGTCTGTCTTTTTGACCCCCGTTTTGGATACCCTCTCCTATTCAGACTCTATAGTGTCTTTAATTCCACTCACAGTCTCATCTTTACATTACTGAGGCATATTTTGATTCCTTTCGATTGCCCGTGAGGTGAAGGGACATAGCCTCGTATTCTAACCGAGTAGTACAGGACTAAAGATATTCCGTATCTAGGTCGAAAACAGACTAGCGCGTCTTGGCAGTGGGACCAGATGAACAATTGAAGAGTACCTAGTTCCATTCACTATCACGGTACTATAACGAGGACTCATTAGCAGTATAAAATGACTATGACGACGGTTCTGTTGAAATGATGCCACAGTCAGCTAAAACGACTTGTGTCCGCGAATTAAAAACAGTCTGGGATAACTTTATAACTGAGGTCGCAATTGACTGCACTTTAAAGTGCGTTTAATTGAGATAAAGAATATGAAACCCCTCAAAGTTCCATTCCGCCATTCCTGGACATTTTTGTTCTTGAATGAGTTGCAGACATCTAGCATTAACCCCTCAGGTAAATGTGGACACAGATGGGGAAGATGGCCCACTGCAAGAGCACCTGGCGGCTGAAGCACCGTGGATCAATATCACGTGTATCATTACATCATTCCGCATTTGGACCCAAGAGAGTCGACAAAGGAGCTCTGGTCCATGCAACCAAATGTGGGGAGCAGGCAGGCAGCTGGGGCTTGACCCATGTTTACAGCACCCACAAACTTCAATGCTGCTGGAATGATCCCTCTCTGCTTCTCAAACTCCCCACTTTCTGATATTATGTGGAGTTAGGGCTTAGTTGGCTTGCCCTTAGTTACCACATCATCACAGGCATCACACTCGTTATAACCCCTTTGCACATAGATGACAGCCGCCTCGACAATAATTTCTTTCTTCGGTCATGGGGGGGAATAATAGATAGTTTTCGGAGACATTCTGGTCTCTAGATAAGTGGGGAGTCATGTGCTAATGCGGGCCCTATATTGTATAGGGACCACCTCCCTTGCGGGGTAGGCGGGAGGCCCCTAGAAACGATGAGTGCTTGTTCCAATAGCGCAAATGGTTGCAGGGAGGCGCATCGGGACGCAAATCGTCACAATGGCTGCACTGAAGCAAATAATCCATAATTCTCTATTCATAGGAGAATCACATTACTATTGCAATGAATAATTAGAATACAAGCAATTGGTCAAGATCATTCATGAAAATATCACTGCCCAGTTCTCCATCGCCTGGGCATTCAACCTCGCCCTGCTGCATTGAGAAAAATTGAGAGCCAGACTTGCACAACCGTGCACCTTGGCCTGACTCTGCTTGAAATTGTGAGGGCGAGAAAGAGTGAGAACCTGGTATACGGGAGCCTCCAAGCTGTGAAATGGTCTCATATCGCAGATCTGGTTGGTGCTCCTGATTGGTGGTCCTATCCCCTTCAAACAATCTATATAGGCCTGAGACATTCTTGGGTTGGTCGGCTAATGAAGATTCATCGTGGTCCGAATCGCGATTGTCCTTTCCCGGCGGAGGCAATAATCGTCGAATCTCAGAATAGAATGAATAAAGTGCACTCCATCGCGGCACTTCATGGTCGATTCCTTGTGGTAGAGGTAGGTTCAACATTTGATATGATAGCTCGAAGCTGTTGCCATCGTTGGCATAGTGAGACGCTCGACTAGCGGGGCTCTTGTAAGTTATTGAATTTTGACCAGCAATCGCTTACAATACATCGATCTGGAACCCGTACCTTTTATTAGAGGCCCTAGGCGAGCATATTTCCCCCCTTTTGCGACAATAAGTGCATTGGGTACGCGGCGGGGCCATGTCACATCGCCTCTTGCGAGCATGACAGGCACTGCATGCTGGTTTCCCTGCTATTCTGCCTCGTCTTTTGCTTGATTTAGAGGCCATCTTTGGGTTTGCAGTTTGTATCGATGGTGCGTCTTTCATTTTTGCAGAGTTTTGAATTTCGGGGTATCATTCTTAAGTACATTGGCCTGCAACGTTGGTTTGGATGGGATAAGCCCCACATTCCATATCACTCGCTCCTTTGGGTCGGCGACAGCCATTAGAAATAGAGATAGTACTCGTCTATAAAATAATATAAGACGACTGTCTCATCCGATATCCTCTGACTCCATGAAATTGCTATCTCTGTTGTCCACCGCAACCTATACAGTTCCACATGTCGCGTGAGAAACACGACGGATGACCGACAAGCGTTGCATCTTTTCAAGCTACTATAAAAATCATTGAAAATCATTGGAACATGCAAGATGGTAAGTAGGTAACATTTGGAGACCTATCATGGGATGTTAAAACAAATCTTGCGTTTCGTCAACAATCGCCAACAGCGTCGAAGCCAAACTCTGCGAGATCCTCCAATGACTAACCCTCTGCAACAAATCAATAATACGAAACAACGACCCCAAAGCCAACCTTCTCGGCAATAGCACACTTGATTGTTCAGGCAATATACCAACGCCATCAATACCTTCCAACAACAACTCCTCAAAATGAAAATTATCCGTGCTATCAACAGTGACAGGCTCTTCATCCTTGTCGCTGAAACACGCAAAACAAGCCCAAACAAGACCACAGTAGTACAAGCAAAGTGGGACATGAATTGCCGACTCGGCACCAGCGGGGAGCGACTCGAAGTTCTTCTGGATGAGCATGGCGTGAAGGATACATCGTTTTGCGTCGGCTGAGCGGACCCATGATCGCACGTAGGGGCTGGATTTTTGTGCTGCTTCGTGGCCGTCCCGGTCACAGGCTATTTCTATCGCGTTGAAGTCTGCGTGTAAGGCTATGAATATTGAGTGCCAAAGAATCATCAGATTTCGCCAGGATGGCTTGCTTTGGGCTTTGGGTGCGTAGTCCACGTGCCAGGTTGTTAGGAGGGCACGGCATTCTGTTATTGAGGTGTTGCCTTCACTGGATAATGCGCTGATTGATTCTAGCATTCCGCTCAGAGCAAAGTCGCCGGGTGTGGAGGTGGGATTGTTATGAAACCGGGATTGGGATCGGGATCGGGTGTTCGCTGAGGATTGTTGGGAGCAGGAGGTTGTTGGCTGTCGGGACTGGTTCTCTGCCATTAGTGATTTCCAGTGGATAGCTGTTGATGCTGCGAAGAGCTCGTTTGATGATATTTGAGGTAATCGGCTGAGGGAGTGGCGAAGAAGGGGTTCGTGGTGATGAATCCGTGCGAGTTCGGCGTCGTGAATGTGGAGGCCGAGGACAATTCTGTGAATTTTAGTTGGCATATAAGATCACTGTTAGGGCACATTAATACCGCATACCGCATGTTCACCTCGGTTTTGATCCATGAACTCCAAGCATCTTGTAACTCGTCGCCATCTAGGTCGAGGATGTTGCTGTCTGCATGTCTTGAATGAAACAGCTTGGCTTTGCGAGCCCACTTTATGCTGTCAGATCAAAATCACAAGTTCTTCTTGTTTGAATACTTACAGCAATCAAACTCCCATGGAATATTTCAATCCCAAACAGGTCTTTCGGTCGCTAGGTTCCGGGTAAAAAGTTAGTTTGATAGATTATATCTTCAATGGGGAATCGAGGTAAAGAGGCAATGAAAGATGCACATACCCCCACTAGTAGGCCAAACGTTTGACCGATAAGTGAAGCTTGCAGTGCTATTGTGGATGTGTACCCTGGTGTGGAAAGGTAAGTGTCCCACTGCAACAGTTAGCGAATTCGGTCACGTTCATTTCTTGGGCAGAATACCGATGCAAGTATGGCTTTGTTGAGCCGCTCGAACATGCTAACTCCGTGAGCTAGTGCACGGGTAGATCCAATGAACAGACTGCCTATAGAGCATATCGAAAGAAGCAGTATCGAATTTTGGATGCCGGGCCGGAATGTGGGCATATGCACAACCGGGAATAGAGCGTGGAATTTTGAAAAGTAAGTTTGAATGCAAAGGTCCTATTGATAAGTCAACAAATCGAGTCAGCGACAAAGGAAAGACCGAAAATACAAGAAATGTGGTAGATGGCAGGATTCCAGATGGCACTGATGGCTGCAGACGTTCCGCGAGTCTTTCCCGGTAAGCATCGTTTATATCATGGCCCTCCTGGTGCACCACAGGGGTCATCTGACCCGAGGATGAAACAAACTCGCAAAATGTATGCCATTTACGTTGGAGTAAACTATCATACTGACGTTGGCCCACATGCTCGTCACAAGTTTGGCCGAGACGCTGGGGTCGACCGGCGGGTATTTCTGGTGGCGTCTGCAATGCAGGGAAATGCTCCGATGCTTCATTGAGAAGGGTCATGTTAACAGCATCCAGATCAAAGAGTTCTCCAGTCAATAGGGCATCCCAATCTTGGTCAGGCTGGCAATCCCACAAGGCGGATTGTGAGCTCCCGCGCCAATCATCACCCGTTTCCAAAGAGAATAAGGACGTCAGGGGCGTCATTTGACTATTCTGTAAACCATCTCCAGGGGCAGGAATCATGGGGGGCTGCTGATCAATTGGTGTACTATGAGATGGGGACAAGGGAGCTAGCATGTTCCCTGTCATCAACCCGGGTTCCATTTGGTCCGGAGCTATCAACTCCATGCGAGGTTGGGTCATCAAATGCTCATCGCTTCTGTTCTGCTCATCATCGTCCCCAACTGGTCCTTTCATCTTTGACACTTCACATCCCTCATTGATAGTGGGGTGAGACCTTGAATGTCGCAGCAAAGTATCCCTTCACAGCATCAGTGCTGGCCTTGACAAGCCCCTATGTATCTTCGAGTGACTTACTGGCGGGCAAATACTTTGTGACACAAAGGGCAATTGAAAGGTCGCTCTTTGGTGTGAGACCGGAGGTGCCGGGCCAGATGCTCCGCTTTCTTGAATGCCCGAGTGCAGACGGGACAAATCCGTTCTTCCTGGGAGGTCTTGCGCCTGCGCTGGGCCTTGAAGCCTGAGTCCGTCATTCTTGACCAGGACGTTGATACATTTTGCGGCATATCGCACATTTGTCGTTACCGGTAGACTCCATGGATTGAGGGGGATGTGTCCATAGGAGGTTTGGCGAAAGCATATTCCTCCCGCTGTCGTGGCGAACCCCGCCCCCCCAATATTTCAATGTCACGAAATTACAGCCAATAAAATGCAGGGCGGTAGGAGATAGAGTTAGACTAATTATCATGCAATGGATATTGCAGAGTCTCGTACCGAGCTATGTATAGAAAGGTGAACAAAAAGGAGCGACGTTGAATATGTGGGATCTATCTTGCGGGGTTTATGTCATTCAGTGCTGAACTCGGTTTTTGGTTGCTCCAACTCCTTCAATCTCCACCTCGACAATATCTCCATGGGTAAGGAACTCCTTACGGAAATAACCTACACCGGATGGAGTCCCAGTCATAACCAAGGTCCCCTTTCGGAGCGTCGTACCACGGGAAAGGTGACTGATGAGCTGACGAACACTCCAGATCATATCACCGGTGCTGGTCTCTTGCTTGACAACGCCGTTAACCTTGGTGGTCAGATTTAATACCTGGGGATCTGGTATTTCGCGTGCCGCCACGATCGCATGGCCAATTGGCGCAAATTTATCGAACGATTTGGCGTAGCAGAACTGACCACCCGAGGCTTCGGGTCGCTGGAAATTCCGAGCGGACAGATCGTTTCCAGCTGTGTAGCCCAAAACATAGTCCAGTGCATCTTCCTCCGACACGTTTTTAGCATCTTTGCTGATCACGATGGTCAATTCGCCCTCGTAGTCGAGAAGCTCACGCGCATCTGGGTGGATGTCAATTGTTTCAAAGGGTCCGGCAAGTGCGTCTGCGGGCTTGGTGAAAATGACCGGGTAGGTAGGGACAGGGAGCTATTTTCCAAATTTAGTGGCTATTAGTTGAGAATGGGTCTACTCAATACTAACATTGGCCTCCTTCGCGTGTTGGTTGTAATTCAATCCAATACACATGATGATTGGAACACTTTCCAAGGGACACTCGAGCTTGAAAACGGTCAAATTTATACTTGAGTCTCTGGGAGTTGAACCTACTGTTTCAACCTGTACAGTCTCCTCTGTAGTTTCCAGTTTGGTGAAAGGAGACCCATTCAGTTTCCGCACAGTATACTTCCCGTTGACAGAGGCCACGAGATCTCCATAGTAAGTTCGCGAGCCAGCCGAGAACCGGACGAGTTTGGTGAATGCAGACATTTCAAATCAATATCGAGTTATGTCCCTTGTAATCCTAAGCGTTTGGGATAGAATATATAGAGGCAGCGGTGGGGCTTATGCTCTCTCTGCACATGTGGGATCAATCCTGACACCAAGCGCACACCAAACTATAAGTGGGGAAGGGGGAAGTCTTAACACATATAAGACTATTAACCCCACTGCTACCTGGTAGCATACCACGAATAACTTCTGATTCAGTCACCACGGAGTTTACAATGTCCAACATGGAAGCCAGCCAAATCAAGCCCAATAGTGGCGCCACAGTCCCCGATGTGGTCGCCGTTGGAGAAGAAAGTGAAACACAAAAAGCCTGGATTGAGAAGCGAAAGATCAACCCTGATAACCGCATTCATGTCAAAAAGCTGTCCCACATGCGATACCAACACCCTGACCTTGAAGAGATCCATCAATTCATGACCGGTATATTAAGCATCCCGTTACTTGGTCAGTGTTAGCTGACAAATCTAGATTTTGGAATGCAAGTTGCAAAGAAAACCGATGATGAGATTTGGTACCGGGGATACGGATCTGATCAATACGTCTACTATGCGCGGAAAGGACCGAAGCAGTTCCTAGGGGGCACCTTTGAGGCTTTGAGCCAACGAGACTTCAACCAGTGAGTAAATTTGACCTTGTTGGGAGAAACATGCGTTTGACATCTCTTGTTTCCTTAGAGCAGCGAGTCTGCCAACAGCCGGTGCAGTCCAGGATCTTGGCGACGCACCAGGTGGCGGTTCTCTAGTGACCATTACCGACCCCGAAGGGTTCCCCATAAACTTGGTTTTCGGACAAAAGCCTCTAGATGTACAGGTCGAGCATCCTGAGAAGGTCGTATTGAATTACACCGGAGAAAAAGCCCGCCGTCGTGAATTTAACCGGTTTGAGCCAGGCCCAGCAGCTGTCCACAAAGTATGTCGGAATTCATACCAATAAAACTAATTTATACTGACCTTTTCAAGCTCGGTCATTTCGGATTATGCACACAAAAGTTTGAAGCACAAGTCGAGTTCTACACTTCAACCTTCAATATTGTCCCTACCGACCTGCTATACATCGAAAAGGACGGCCAGAAGATAACCGTGAGCATGTTCGCCCACATAGATCTGGGCAGCTCTCTCACAGATCACCACTCGTTTTTCTTGAGTGCAAATCCCGGTGCTGCACATGTCCACCACTGTTCCTTCGAGGTGGATGATTACGACACCCAACATCTAGGCCACCAATGGCTTGCTCAGAAGGGATACAAATCTGTCTGGGGAATCGGCCGTCATGTTCTTGGATCGCAGATCTTCGATTATTGGTGGGATACTACTGGCAACATGGTTGAGCATTACGCCGATGGTGATTTGGTGAATGAGGATACGCCAATTGGGCATGTGCAAGCTGGGAGTGAGTCTCTTGCTGTGTGGGGACCTGAGGTGCCGGCGAGCTTCTTGCAGTAGTTTACTTTGTACTTTTGCTTCGCTTTTGTAGTCTCTTTCAGGTACTAGCTATTTTTGAGTCAATGATAAGGGGTTGTGAATTTCCTTATACATATAGCAGAACAGGTCGTCTATTTTTGTTGCTTTAAGTGAGCACGATGGCAGTCTGGCATAGCAGACGGGTCAACACCAACGAAAATATCACACAGAATCCACTCCCATGGCCTGAAGTAGACGTAGAAAGTAGTCTCTGAAGGCGTAGATCGTACTGAGCCTGATGCTATATCATGAATCAAGAAGTCTGGTGAAAAATGTAGTCATATTGGATGGCTGTATGATGATTCTCTCTCTTGTGTGAGAAGACTGTATATCTGATGAAGCGTTTGTGATACCTCAGGCCACTGATGGGCTACTGTCACTGGTTCCACTACTACAATACCTAAGATTGTCAGAAATTCGACATTCGGGTATAAGAAAACACCCTACATCCGAGATCCACTCTTGCCACTGCGACCGCTGAATTTCATGCTCGGATATATGCTGATCATGCAACCGATGTGAATATGTTCTCGGCGTGAAGGAGGGGCCTAATTATGTGTGCCGGAGGGGCCTAAGTATGTGAGCCGAATACATAGACCCCACATTTCGGATATCCCTTAACTAGATCAATAAATTTGGATCACCTTCATCTGAGTAACTTACATACTCTAATGACCAGTCGTTTATCTGGTTAGGACTGTCATTACCCAAGAACCATTACTGTCACGGATGGTAAAATGCCTTCTCAACAAGTATGGGAGACCACAGACGTGTTGATATGCGGTTGTGGCCCTACCGGAGCTATGCTGTCGGCGTATTTGGGGAAACTGGGTGTTCAAAATGTTGTACTCGAGAAAGAGCCGACTATAACCACAGATCCGCGTGGGATTGCTCTTGATGATGACGGAATCCGGTTCATGCAAGGGCTCGGACTTTACGAGCACATCTTCACGAAGATTGGGTCTTGTTAGTACTGAAACAGTCATTCACATGCTGAAAATTCTTTTGAGCTGATTGTTCTTATCTAGGCATTTCCAAGGTTCGGTTCATCAGTGATGGGCAGCAGAACTTACACGCCAAACCTTTCCTTCATTTTGATACAGCTTCTGTAAGTGCATCTAGCTTTGTTGATGGACAGCTACTGATAACGCACAGAGCGAAGGAAATACAGGCCATGTCGGCGTTCTTGCTCACAAGCAGCCAGTTCTGGAGAAATATCTCCGATCAGCCGTGGAACGGTCCGATAAGGCCCAATTGCGAACCAGTTGCACATTGACCTCTATCAAAGAAGATGCGAACTGGGTATATGTGACCTACACAGATGGATCCGGCACCGAAAAAGGAATCCGAGCCCGATTCTTGGCTGCAGCAGATGGAAAGACAGGTTTCACACGAAAGAAGTACCTAGAGTCAAAGGGTATCAAATTGGAGTGGGCCGGGAAGTAAGCAGCTATTGCCTATCACCAAGCAATCTACGATCCCCTAACTTTCGTCTAGGTCCAGATACGAGGAGACTTGGGTGGCTCTCAACTGGAAAATGCGTCTTCCGACAAAGGAGACACACCCCTCATTTCCACTGTGGGATCTTGGATATACACCGGAAGATGTATACGATTTCTTTTTCCCCGCCGATTTCCGATTCCTCTGCAACCCGGATCGTCCGGCTGTATGTGGTCGGTTTGGACGCCCAGAAGACCGACTCTGGCGCTTTGAGTTTGTCATTACGGCCGATGAGAATGGCACGGAAATGGCTGCGTGGGAAAAAATCAAAGAAGTCGTTTTCCCGTACCTGACGCATGCTGGTAGTTGCTATGGGTATGTTATGAGATATTATAGGATCTGTGATTGTTTTCATTGGACTGACAGCGTACGCAGACTCATTGAGGATGTCCAGTTCCCGGAGGACTGTATTGAGGTCTTGCGATCGAGACCCTTTCGATTCTCTGCGAGGAGTTGCAATAAATGGGCTCTTGGACGAGTGATTCTGTGTGGCGATGCAGCTCACGTATTTCCACCGTGTAAGTCGATCGCATTTGATGATTGTTATTCCGCCCATTTAACAAATCTATCTAGTCGGAGGACAAGGAATTACATCTGGGTTCCGAGACGCCATTGCACTGGCTTGGCGCCTCAGTATTGCTTGCTCATCTCCCCAAGTGGATTATGAAAGCCTGTTCACCGGTTGGTATCTGGAACGAAAACAACAACTTGACAAATCACTAGCCTCTACTATCCGAAACGGTGACATGGTGAACGGGAAAAATCTCCAGCACACCCTCATCCGCGATTGGGGTATGTGGTTCCTCCAGCTGTTCCCCAGCTGGAAACACTGGCTTGAACAGGGCCCGCGATCTGACGGTCCGATTCGGTACACGCATTCAGCAGGAATGCCGTTTATGCCAGAGTATGATGGCGGGCTCTGCTTCCCACAGACATATTGCATTGGACTGGCTCCATATGCAACTGTGCAGTTCACGGACGATGTCATTTTCTCGAGGGGGAAGATATTTCACCTCGTCGTGTTGCTGAATGGTCTCGATGAGATGGACGCTGTGTCAGAAGAGCTTAACGATACCTATCGAACGGGATTGCTGTCCGCGGAAGATACTGTCTTCTTTGTTCCTCGTGCTCCAAACACCAGTTGTTCAACCTATAAGCAGGATGATAGGTGGGGTCGGGTATTTCGCACCGCCACGGGTGATGAGTTCGCGCAATCCTCACTCTGCACTGATCGCCCAGTACCTCGAGGGTATGATGAGAACCTCATGTGGAAGAGCGTTGGCGCTAAGCGGTATGTGATTGTGAGAATGGATCGTTTCATTTTTGCGGCATGCAATACCAAGGCCGACTTGGCCAAAGCCACATCCGGTCTTGCTCAGGTGCTTGGAAAACAATGACAATCCATTCAACTAGTGGCATCAGGTCATATGTCATGTCAATTGTTCATAACATAGCTTCATTTCAATCGGTTTCAAAAGTGTTAAAGTCTATCCTAAAACTTTCAGTTAGATTCCCCGTCAAATTGTAGTGAATGTTTTAGTGATACTGTAATAATATATGGCGACATTCTAGTAGTCCTCCATTTTGCTCTTGCGCAAGAGGGCATCCGCACGTCGAGGGATTTGATTAATGACATGGAGAATTTCTGCGCAACAGTCGGCGTAAGGCCTGGTGCTAAACTGGGTCACGAGCAGATAACATGCTAGGCATTGTTTCACCTTATAAGAAGGGCAAAATGTATCATAGAATGGGTACTGAAAAGAAAGGGGTAAATCTGACATTGATGGATGAGTGGACCCTACCTTAAGATATTTGCTACCAATGCCGTATGCAATAGGTAGAGCCTTTGCATCCGAGAGACTGAAAGTCTTTGGGCCGATCCGAACGATTTATCCATTATTTTCGTGAAGCCTCCAATAAAATTCTGGCGCGTCCCCTTTGGCGATCTTCCATGGACGGTAAAGGGGCTAGAACCGAGCGATGATGGGACAGGGGATGGATCTCAGGCCGGGTTTAAGAAGTGTGAATACGGATGATAGAAATATATAAAAGAGAGGACAGACAGCAAAAAGCAATGTTCAGCTATGGAAATGGTTGGAGAATGGGAGATTCTCTCCCATTAGCTCTGTAACTTGATTATGAAAAGAGGCCATACTATTTGCGTGTTGAACCGCTGTACGCAATGGACATGGTAGCTCAAAAGTGTCTTTTATTCCAAGCTCAGTCTCTATCACTGATTCGAAGGAGCTTATTCCACACACCAAGGTGGCGTCTGGGGAAGGTCCCGCTGGGCTATAAAACGGACCCTTGGATTTGCGGGACCTATGTTGCGTGGATACAAACGCATAAATTATAGAGCAATTTAACCCGAAAATTCAACTTCATTTCTGTCCACTTTTGAAGCATCAGTCCAAGAATCATAAAAAATGGCGCCTAATGGTCCCTTTCAAATGACCACGTAATGGTCTTGAACAGCTAGGCCACATAGCAAACACCCGAAAGCTGGGTTTCGGTTGGTACTCAAAGATTCCCAATCTTTTGTGGCTAATCAGGCAAGCCTTAATCAGAAAAGGCTGTGTTTTGATACATGTCTTCATCGGACACAAGACTGGCTGATTTCCCAAACTGGCCCCCTGAACGTTCCGACGACCATTCCATGATTACGTTTACGGCCCCCTCAATCTGGGCCACTGTATTGTCTGCATGAATGACCAGCCTGACTCGCTCCTTGTCTCGAGGCACGAGAGGGTAGAACACAGGATTGACCTGATAACCGGATTTCTGTAATTTCTTGGCCAGGCTGACTGCTTGTCCAAGTTCCGTGACGAGTGGGATAATTGGGGCATTGAATGACTCTGCATCCCAGGTCTTCTCGGTATGGAGGCTGATAATTCCACCGAATACACATTTTGCCCATTCGGAATGACCAGTGAGCGTTTCATAGAAATGGCGAATGTTATTGTGCAGACGAATTCGACGCTGGTTATCTGTTAGTACAACGTCTCTTATCTTCAACCTTTGTCACTTTGTAAACTAACATTTTCGCCTTCCTTGCTAGCTAGAACGGTGTATCCTGCCTTTACAGCCGCCAACGATGGAAATGCGGGAGCAGTAGAGAAAATCAGGCCTCTCGCATAGTTGATCAGATAGGAGCGGATGGAGGGGTTGGCAAGTACAGCAGCTAACGGTGGATTAGAAACTCTGGTACCAAAAGATGACTTCTTCAACAGAGCTTGTTTGGCAAACTTACCTCCAGTTGAGCCGAGCCCCTTACCACACGTGTGCAGTCTGATGGCAAACTCGTCCTCGAGGCCGTAATGACAGATAAATCCTGATCCGTTTTCACCGATCAAGCCATTTGAATGGGCTTCATCAATAGAAAAGGCTACATCACCTTGGGGTAGGATCTCTTTTGCCAACTTTACCATTTCATGGACAGGTGCCATATCGGCATCCATGCTGTAGAATGACTCAAGAGCAATGAATACCGTTTGTTCCCCATTCGCCACAGTTGGAAACTCCTGACGTATGTCCAAGAGACACTCTCGAAGGGACTTGCAGCTGTTATGGGCGAACATTCGAGTCATTGCTCTCCCATTGCGCATTCCGTCATGGATACTGGCATGGATGTACTCGTCGTAAACCACAACATCACCAGGCTGCGGAATAGTTGACCATATAGCCATATTGGCCTCATAGCCAGACGGAAAAAACAGTGCCGATTCTGCTCGATGGAACTGGGCCATATGGTCTTCCAGGTCCAGAAGGTACTGGGTAGACCCTTCAAATATCCGCGTGGATTTACTACCAACCTCAAAATGGGGATGATTGGCAAGTTCATCAAGAAACGCTGTACGCAGAACCCCGGACGAGGCTAGGGAAAGGGTATCATTCGAACCGAAGTCCACCATATGCGCGGTCTGCTGTGGATTTGCCGGCTCGATTAATCTCCCTTTTTCGCGACGATTCTCCAGAGTGGCTTGGACCTTCTGTGTCAGTCCATCTTCGGTGTGGATAGATCTCCGATGAGAGAACCTCTCTATTGGATTCAAGGCTCTACTGGTAGATTTTGAGACCGAAGATAAAATACCAGGACGGAGAGAGGTTATAGCCCTAGAAGGAGCAGCCAAAGGGCTTCTGGGAGGCATGATGAGACAGAATAGATTTATTGGTATAAGAGCGGTTGGATCTTTCTTGGTTCAAAATTTGCTACTTGGGATGGTCAGATGCCTTTATATAAGTTGTGGTCCAGAAAGCCCTAAGATCTTGCTCTCCCCAAACATCGCGACCAAATGCAGACTAACGTCAATCATTATACGACAGCGAGCACATAGCCTGCTGTTCCTTTCGCTTTCGGATATGTGTTATGTCATAGATTGTCATATGTACTTAGGAATTCCCTGTTGTAGCCATGAGATGAGTCTGTGCTCAGACTCTGGAGAAGGGCCTCAAGGAAGATCTTCATCGCATCATATTTGACTTTAAACAGACAATGTATTCCAGATTGAATCTGGTTCTTGGCACATGGGCGTATGAAACTCCAAGTGATGATTCGCTGGATTCTCCAACGGCCGATTTCGCACGCACTGTGGCCTACCCAATAGGGGCCCAGCCTGACTTCAGCCTAATGTCGTGAAACCATGCACAGATCTCTTCAAAAAGCCTGAAGTTATCAAGGCAGATGACATCTGAAGCACCTGAGAGGATCCGGAAATTAATTTAGACAGGCGTGGTAAATTGTGAATGTCACCAATTGCAAAGAAAATATTGTCAAGCAACGATCAGCACAACTCTACACGGGATTTGATCTAAACAAATCAAATTAATCGCTGTCATGTATGACACTGATTTAGTCTGAAATCTAGAAGATGGGATTGACTGAAGAGTAGCTTCAAATTGGATGCGCTGAACAGCTGAGTGAGGGAGTCAATTAAGACTGGATTTGTCCGCCTTGGTGAGAATTACTGATTGCCAAGCCCGCATATCGTCGAGAAATACTGTGAATCAGGGCCATAGAGCTTGCTACCAGGAAATAAATACTCGTAGATAAACACCTGCAACATCTATAGAAGCCACCTTGCCATGACTAGCATTCTGACGTGGTGAAGATTAAGCTTTCGTCCGAGAGGCTCGACTTGATTTGAATATGATACTTTGAAGCTGTGTATTGATAAGTCGACGCCGCTTGGATCCCCCGAATGCAACATTGGCAGATGGTGCTCCATGCTCTCGATACTCTCACAATACATCAAAGTATGGACTTCAGCCAGTAAATTGACAAGGTTTCGGTCCGATGCATTCGGCATCTTGCGGTCCGAACACGGGCTTCATCGCTTGCGATCTAGTCTTAAACGCCTAGAATACCATTGCACCTATCACGATTCTGCAATAGAAGGCAGTGTGAGTACTGTTGGTCACAAAACTTACCTCTACATGGCAAGGGAAATTTTATACCTGTTGAATGAGGTAGGAATCCATCAAATCTTGTTGGTCCTGGTTGGGCTTGTCGTCGACGATATACTCGAGAACAGCTTCAACTAACCCTTTGATCTCTTCACGATTCGTGTGGAGGCAGTCGCGATATTCTGCTCTCTATTTGTCGGTGAAAAGTTCCGAGTGCTCAGGTGCGTCTCTAGGGATGACACTAGCGAGTGGCGAAGAAAGCGGCGAAGAGGATAGAAGAATGCATTTTTTGGGACTTCGGCTCGAGGCCTTGGTAGGATAAAGAAACGGTTGAAATGAGAAAGATGCTTTTAGAGGACAGCGATGTCCCTGAGAATTATATACATGTCCACTTTGATCACAACTTGATTCTCAGGCCGGGGCCAGCTAGCAACCTGGGGAGACATTGCCAATTAGGGTGAGGGCTCATATGCAGCCAAGCTATAGTAGGTGGATCCACGACGACTCATTATGAAGATCTCCTTGCACTATAAATCTTGACTAGGGAATGCAAAATGGATCGACAGTGAGATCACCAATGATCCATCCTACAGGACATCAAGCTGAAATCTTGGCATGGCCAGAAAGGAATCCTCCTAGAACAAAAAGGCTGAGTATATACCGGATTATAGTATCCATCGTCCTCTGATGTAGTAGCAAGTGACACGCTACGATGGTTGAACATGAATGAATCGAGGTCACTGAAAATTCGAAGTGTAGATCCCGTCGATCGCCGAAATCATCCGCGATAAATTATTGATCATGAAGATCATGAGGTGCAGTACACAGTACTGCTGAATCAGACGCACGCTTGAAGCCTTTTGACTAGGATTACAATAAAAATCCGAGTGAATAAAACATACAATGTGTGCAAGTAAGTAACGTATTCCACCACCCAGTGGCCCACGCGGGCGAGTGGTCCTGCTGATTACACGCCTTGAAGTCGATAAATTACAATCCTTAACTCCTACATTCAAAGTCTAATAGTAAATTTAACTTTGCGAAAACACTACAAGTAAGGGTTCAATTAAGTTATGTCTCACACACCTTAGACTATTTTGAGACCTCACTGTCCAGTTATATAGAGTTGTAGACCAAAAGGTAAAAATGCGACGTATTTTAGGGTAATATCGTCAACTTTGATTCACTCCATACATAACTGATATAGCTACCTATGCTTAACATGGTAATATACTAGTCTTACATTTCGAATCATAGAAAGGATTGTTTGTTGAGATGTATGATCATGAAATCTCAATTTCTCAGGTGGTGTTGTAGCTGGACCACATGGTCGTGGATTACGTTACTGCAGCTGTCCAGGGAGGGAGGGGGCGTACTTCACACCCTTGACCTCCCTAGAATGAGGACGGGCTATACTCCAGATTTATGTACATGTCTGGGCGCTAGGGTGGAACTCCAAGATCAATTCTTCAGATAGCCCGTCAAGCGCTCCTTGGACTGACGCGTGGGTTTGGGGTTTGGGATGCTCGAGGGGAGGTCCTAGGTGGCAACTGCACAGTAATTTGACCAGTCCGATCCAAGGTGGTGGGGGATTGCTATTAGAGTGCTGCTAGGTTTGTGAGTACATATGGTGCAGATGCAAAGCATGTGTGCCACATTGAAGCCACATGTCCTAACACGTTCATGTCTTCGTGGTATTGCCCTTGCCTATTTCGTTCGTAGGGTGAAGCAAGGCGATGTGTGGGCACCAAGGCAAGTAATTAAATCTTTTCTGACTGGAATAATGCGTTATAGATGTTCAATGCCCTAAATCACCTGTCCATGTCCACGAACACACGAAGCAAACTCATCAAAGTAGCGCAAATCGTTATTGGTGTCGAAACCAACGATAGTTTCTTATGACTGAAGTTTCTTTCACTCATCAACCAGTCCCAAAATGATCTTGAAAGAAATCGGCTTCGCAAGGAAAACGTTGACACCAGCTGCATAAGCGTTCTTGATATGCTCATCAGATCCAAGAGCAGTAAGCGCAATGATGGTGGCCGGCGATTTCTCTCCTCGCGCTGCTTCTATTGATCTAATTGCCCGTGTTGCTTCGAACCCGTCAATGACCGGCATAGACATGTCTGATTGTACTCATATTAGCATGGCGCCGAAATTAATCGATGTGGGAGATAGAAAGACTCACCCATGAAAATGTATTTATAGCCACTAGACATGTTCTGTACTGCCTTGATGGCTTCTTCTCCATTCATGGCTGTGTCTAGGATTTGTGGCTTTATTCGGGATATGTATTTCTCGAGAAGAGCGAGGTTGATTGCGTTATCATCCACCAAAAGGATCTTGATGCCATCCTTTGTCTCGGTAGTTGGTGAAATGTGAGTGCGGCTAATACCATGCGTAACCTTAGCTATGGAATCGCCTTTCGTCGATGGTAGACTGTGCGTCGGATTGTGTGTTGTGATGTGCCGATGTTGCGTTATTTCGGTGCCGAACTCAGGGTCTGGCACAGAGCGCACTGTGACTTGCGCCAGATTAAGTGCTTTTTCATGCGCATCGGGCAATATGGACTGTTTTGAGGCCTGCTCAGGCTCAGATAGATGCGTTGTGGGTACATTATGTAAGTCTTTGTGCAGTCCGGGATTTTGGGTTAACGCAATGTTTTTGACAGAGTCAAGCAGCGTCCGGGCTAGTTGATGAGGACCACACGGAAGATTAAGCCATACCGTGTTGGAAGATAGCATGTTCGCTGCAGTCATCGTTGAGCGCGCACGAGATGCTCGATGACATAAGACAAGAATTAAAGCTTGACTTTGTGCATTCTCGACAAGATTCAAGTGACGCTCATCGACGACTACTAGATTAACGGGCTTTGAGGACTCGCTTTTTTCGATCTTCATTCCAAACCACTCTGTCAGGTAATGTCTGATCATATGATTTGAAGGAGGCATGCTGGATGGTGGATCTTGGACAGTGATGAACCGCAGAGCCTTCCCTTCAAGTTCTGTCCTCACTCGTTTGATAAGATCTGATGGACGTGGTAAAGGATCAGAAATCGATGAGTGGGCTTCAATCTGCTCATGGTGTTGAGGTTCTGCAAGGGGGAAGGTCATCTTTACGGTTGTGCCAACCCCAAGCTGACTTTTGATTGAGATGTTACCACCAAGAGACCGAAGGATGTCACGGACGAGTGCAAGGCCAAGCCCTGTTCCCGGAGACAAGGCGTCTTCCTGTGAAAATGGCGTGAAGATTTTGGAACGAAGGTATTCGTCTGAGATGCCTTGTCCCGTGTCGGAGACTGTTAGAACGAGTACCGGGGAATCAATGGTATCGGGCGATGTCTGGCGATTGGATCCTTTGGCTTTTCGTTGTATTTCAAGACGAAGAGAAACAGTTCCTTGCTGGGTGTATTTCAACGCATTTCCGACGACATTCATAACAACACGTCGTAATGCCCCTGATTCTAGTACGAACTCCCAGTCTTGGGGTGCAGCATCAATTGAAACGTCAATTTTTGCAGTGTTAGAAACTTCTGTTGTCCCGTTACAGTATGCCGTTGAACCCGATGACCATTTCCCAGGTTCCCTGCTGCCATTCACCATGGCGTTCGACAACATATGTCCCGAATAGACACTCTCGATGACATCTTCAATGATTGCGACGACATCGACCAATTTGAGAATACGCAATAGCTGCGCTTTTGGATTCTCATTGCTAGACTCCTGATCGGTCTTTGAACGAGGAGAACCTGGACGGGATCGGTGTCGCTTGCTCTCAAAGGAATTGATTTTGGTAAAATCTAGAATCTGCTCGAAGGTATCAAGCAGAGTTTGGCCACAGGCACGAATAGTATCAAGTAGTCTCCGTGCGAATTCTGACTCGACATACTCGGCTAGAAATTCATTGGCAGCTAAAATTCCATGGAGCGGACTGCGTAGTTCGTGTCTTTAATATTATTCTTGTCAGATACATCCATGATATAGCGTGAAGAGCAAAGAGAATGAGAATGAGAATGGGAATCTGTCACTCACGAAATGGTACTGATGAAGTCATCCTTTTTCTTGTTAGACTCTTGACTTTGAATACGGCTGTACTCGACCATCAAGGATGAGCCCAACCCGAATAGTCCACCAAGCTCAACATGGGCACTAAAGACGCGGTTTTCCAGGCAACTCCAACCGAAGCAGCCACCAAACCATCTAGAATTAAGGGAGTCCCAGAGTGGAACGAAGATTATTCTTGTTGCATTGGGGAAATATTGCTTCAAGGCATTTAGATCCTTCTCACGTAGTGGACCGGTTGACTGTGGGTGCGCAGACAGCGGTGGAGGAAGCCCAAGTGCGTCTTTCTGACTCCCTGTACTGGCTGTATCTTCATCGGAAGAAAAGGCCGTTCCGTCTTGGTGGAAATACCAAAGCCCACCGCGTCGGTAACGGTGCAGCATTCGGCGGGCAAAGTATAGATCTATCTGTGGGGCTGGAGCTGGATGGGACACCCCGTTACTGACGTGAGATTCTGTTTCTGACATCGCCCGAATATTGGCCAGTTTTCGTTTCTGGCCTTGCTCCTGGTCCAGAATATTGTTAGAGTCAAGCTCGGCGCGTTCGCTTGCATCGAAGATGACGATGCCGCCGTCTTTCCCTAGATCTAGACTCTGCCGCATGAGATTGGCAGCACGTTGAAACGTCTGTTGTGTCCTGTCTCTAGTCTGGCCTTGTGGTGACTTTGGTGTTTGTGGGTTTGGAAGTTCGCGCCCTAGAGGCGCGGAGGGGTCAAAACTGGACGATACATCCTCGGCGATACTGTTTATTTGATTTGGCGAACGCACTAATAGGTTTATGCTGCTGGCCGTAAAATATGAAGCATTAAGCTCGCGCTCCAAGTTTGGATGCGGACTCGGTGTAAGTAAAGAATCCTGGCTCGACAGGCCAAGGCTCTGATATGCTGGTCTCTGAGAGGTTTCAAAGCTGCTTTCTCCTTGTACAAATGAGTTCAGTCCGGAAAGTAGTTTGCTAAAGCGCTTTGCTTCTAGTGAGTGGCGCGACGCTTCCATGTAATCGATGACAGCATCTGCTATAGTCCCAAGGGTTTCTTTGTGGGAGTCGGTCAAAGACAGGTCAGGCCGAGGATCAATCACATATAAACTGCCAATGTTGATTCCGTTTCTGGTCATTAATGGGGTCCCTGCATAATAGCGGAAGTGAGGAGGCCCAGCCACACAGGGTATGTCGCGAAAAGTAGGATGATTTTTTAGATCATTCACGACAAAGAATGGGTATTTTTCCTTGGAAGTGGACTTCAAAGTGATGGTTTTCTGCCAAGAGATGAATCAGCATAATGATTGATGATAGAACGCATATCATAAATTATCACCTCGCATAAAGTGCCCGCGACAGGGCCATGCCCGCAGCCCATCCAGAGACCATCCCCATCATCGCCATAGACATCAGTTCTGCCTAGATTTAACGACTGCGATGCTTCGGCAGCGACATAGAGCGTTTCCCTGTCTATCAAACTATTTCAAGTTTTAGCAATGATCTGCAACAGCCCCCAATTTGTCAAGAATCCGCCGAAAACGACGGTTATAAACTCCACAGACTCCCCAGACTCCTCCACTTCGCAGTGGAACATACCTGATGATGGCCCGCTGAGCCCCCAACTTTATCGCCGCAAGTTGAGCCAAAGCAGTTAACACCAAATTGGGACTGACTTTGTTCGAAGATTTGGCAGTAGAGCATTCGTCAGTCGGAAGCAGCGCCGGGTTGTCAGGCTGAAAATAATGATACAATTCCCGCGCGCGACGGTCACCATCGAGTTCTGGAGAGCTGGCCATTCCGAGACAGTCCCCTCAAGCAAGATTGAACAGCTATATCTGCCCTGGTCCTTGAAAGGGAGCAGGAGTGAAGTGGCAAATTACAAGGTGAAAATACCCGCGATAGGATCAATTACGTCAAAAATGGCCGAGTCTCGAACCATGGATCCACAAAGTCTTGGCAAATGCGCTCTATTTGCTCTCTCGGGACTCTTCCCTTTTTCAACCCATGTTTTTAAGGTCTACTTTGTTACGGCAACCCCTATTTCGAGAGGCAGAGCTGGCAAAGTCACGCCCCACCAAGTTCCTAGGATATACTCGACTAATAGAGGCCCTCGCCCAACACGGGAACAAGATAGAAGTGGTGGTTGCTTGAAATTAGCGATGATTGATACCCAACTTCAAACATGTAAACCGACTATCACTGAAGGAAAAAAAAATTGAAAACTAGGCATTCAATAAAGAAAACTCGGACATGTGCTATATATTTCATGGAGTTCACAAGCATATACTCAGTGCACGTTTCCCTCGGTGTGTATATGTACATATGTTGTCCGGGTGCGACATGCTAGTCTCCTAGTACAGCCGGGGCCGTAATATTGTATACAATGCCGCTAATTAAGCATTAACTGTTTTCTAGACGAAATTCTTTGCCCTACTTTAGCCTCTCTTCTTCAACTCTTTTTACCTCTTTTTTAAGTGCCTCACGTTGTAGTGGTTCGAAATGGTAGGTTCATCAAGTAGGAGCGTCAAAGAACTAATGACCTCTGTTATAGTCAATATGCTTCAACTCTACATAAGTCAATTTTTTTAGAAGTCCAAGCACATTGCATTGTCATTCGTCGTCTATTTCATTCCTAAACAATTTTTACTAGCCAGATATTTCTTACATCCGACTACACTCTTACAGAGTGCGCTCAATGAGCTCAATGCCGTAGTCCTCCTTGAGGGTCTTGATAAGAGGAGCACAGATCTCCATGTTCATAGGAGCAAGGACACCAGTCTGGCTGATGGTACCATCGAGAACCTGCTTAACAGCGACACCGCAGGGAACACCGACAAGCTTGGCCATGGCGGAGTAACCGGCGGGGTTACCGTACTCGCAGAGAGTAGAGGTGCGGGTCTCCTTGGAACCGTCCTTGTTCTCAATCTCGAACTTGTGCTGGAGCATGACGAGATCACGCTCCTCGGGACCGTACTGCATCTTCTTCTCAAGGGTAGCGCAGAGGGTGTCAAGGGCGTTGCCGCGGGGAGTGGTCTGCTCGTCGGAGAAGAGACCGATCCAGCGGAGACCGGAGAGGAGGCGGTCACGCTCCTCGTTGTTGGGGAAGCTGGTCTTGGAAGCGACGGCGGCCTGGAGGTCGTGCTCGGAGGAAGAGGTGGCGCCGAGGACCTGCTTGGTGGCCTCCTTCCAGGAGGTAGCGGTCTCGAAGACCTTGCTGGGGGCGTCGCTGAGGAAGCCGGTGTCGACGAGGACCTTGATCATCTCGGGGAAGCCCTGGTAACGGAGGGTACCGCGGACGACGGTCTGGGCCTCGGGGATCTCGTAACGCTCGCGGAAGGGAGTGGAGTCACGGTTGGGGTATCCGACGAACGCGAAGCCGGGGTAGATGAAGAAGGGCTTGGCGGCGGCCATCAGCTCGGGGCCGTCAATGCTGACGATCTTACCACCCTGGTAGATCTTCGCAGCGTTGCGGAGAGCGAGGAGTACACCACGGCTGGACCAGGAGAACTTGTAGCCCAGAGGGTTGTTGGAGCACTCGGGGGCGGGGAGACCACCACAGAAGGAGACAAAGCCGGTGACCTTGCCGCCAGCGGCGTGGACCTCGTTGATAGCCTTAACAGCGTAGAGGTGGTCACTGTGAAATGTTAGCGTCTGTCAGGGTTATATCATTGTGTGGTTTTCTTACAGGCCCTAGAATGAGTTAGCAGTGTTTCAAATATATCGGGCATAATTATGTACTTACAGGGTCAAGACCGATCTCGTTCATGACAGTGATACCGGCCTTCTTGCACTCCTCATCGAGCTCCATCATGGCGGGGGAGACGTAGGATGTGGTGACGACATTGGTCTTGGTGCGGATGGCAGACTTGATGACCTGGGCGTGGAAGGTGTAAGGGATCAGGGAGATGGCAACATCGGCCTGCTCGAGGGCCTTGTCAAGGGCAGCATCGTCGTTAACATCAAGGGCAATAGCCTTGGCGTTCTTGAAGCCTGAGGCGAGCTCCTTAGCGCTCTCGAGGGTACGGCAAGCTGTTTACGACATGGTCAGTGAGTGTTCTTCTTCCATTGATGCCATGAATGTTCTCCGAATTACTTACCAACAGTAACCTCGACATCAGCCTTGCTGAGAACCTCAACAGTGGGCTTGGTAACTATCCAAAGTCAACAGTTAGCGACTTCATGCCAATAGCAAGCCGATGCGGGGCACTCCGGCCATTGCGCATTGGACCTGGAAGTAGATAGAAGAGGCTTACCGAAACCCGAACCCAGAAGAAGGGCCTTGGAACCGGCGATTTGCTTGACCATTTTGACTCAATTGATTATAATAGAGGTGATTGGAGAATTCACATACTGAACCACCCCTCCTCTTCTTCCCCGATGTGCGGGTGACTCACCTGTCACGTGCCCCGATATCGGGTGAGGGGCCGTGCGGGTCTGTATCTATACATTCGAACTTCATAGAACTTGTCAACTGTGAGTCCAACAATTTAGCACTTGGATGAACTATTACCAGAAACAAGGACATGGTGTCTAGCCATGGTTACCAGCTTGCTCAATAAACTCAGTCAGGAACCGGACAAAGAAGCCCATGAGTCATTCCAAGCTACTACGTCGGGCGGAAGCCCGAAGGGTTGGCTCTTGCATTGTAGGTGTGCAGACATGGATGAGGACGGCTATAGATATATAGAGAAAGAGACGTGGGTTGAACGGAGATGGAAAAAGAAGAGAAATAAGCAGTTTTTGGATGGAATATTCTTACTTGTGGCTGTAATTGAAATGCCTTTTCATGCAAGTTTTACCTCGTCACTTAATCTAGCAAACATACTTGCTTGATTAACTAAGTTTGTTACCCGCGTCTGGAGATACATTTCTGCATGCGGTGGGAAATTATGACTACCTAGATAGCTAGATGTAAGGGTAGAAAACAGCCTGAAGTATACTTTGCTGCTACAAGTTCGGTTTGGAAGCCAACCCGGTCTGTGAAAGATGTGGGCATCGGAATGAACGGATAGTAAAAGTTCTGGTTCCTATAAAATAGCAAATTTACCATCGCCTACGGCAATCAACTCTTAAGTCCATATATGGCCATCATGATTAGAAGTACATATCTTCTATAGATCAATACAAAAAGGTATGTATGGGATGTCAATATCCAACAAGGATAAGGATATGCCGAAGTGTAATACCGCAAAACGCCGCAAGATGCTGAAAAGACAACAAGTTATAGATTATAAAAAAGAGGCAAAGAAAGAAAGAAAGAAAGTCAAACTCAGGGTATGGGTATATATCTAGATGCCTTTATCCTTGCCACCTTGGCGCAACAGCATAGCATCGAGGTCTTCCTCACTAGACTCAGGACTATCACCAGCAAAGTTGCCCTCTGCATCAGGGTCCTGCCGCGACTTGGAGATCCGTCGCTGCCAGCCGAGCATCACGGGCAGGAAATGCCACAGGTCGAATTCCGGCCACATTACATCCAGGAAGACAATTTCTGTGTTTTCGTGTGTTTGCCAGAGCATGAAGTCGCTTAAGCGTTCCACGCCCGATGTACGGATTAGGATGTCGAGGGGTGGTGTGCCCTTGGTCAACATGCGGTCGTTGAGGGTTTGGCGGGAGATTGTTTCAGGGGAGATATAGACTGGGCTGTCTGATTCCGCCGCGGCAGTCTGTGGTGAGCCCTTGTGAGGCTCTTGTTGGCCTCCCAGGTGGAGGGTTGTGGAGGATGAGAAGGAGGAACCGGACTCATAGACACGGTTAGTGCGGTCGTTTCGAGTAACTGAATCGTCATCCTGGGCCGAGGATCCAGATGTGGATTCCGAGTCGCTGGGTGTATCGTGTGTTTTCGAGCTGAGCGTCTGCGCGCGGATATTATGTGCAATATGGGATTCCGAGAAGGGTGTTCGGGATGCGGCGGCTGCGGAGCGGGCGTTTGGGATCGGCTTACTATAGTCGTCGACTGTGTCACGGATGGCGGTGGTGATTTCGTCGCGGGAGGTGTAGGGGAAGCAGATGTTCAGGACGCGGTCTCCGTTGCGGCTAGTCAGGTCGACGGCTCTATTGACAGCAGCCAGGACATCGGGCTTAAGGAGATCAAGGCGGCCCAGGACGCGGACCTTGGCGCCATATCGATCTAGCAGGTCGCCATGCTGGGCCATCTGTGACAGCTTCACCTTGGCCATTTCCATAAGCGCATCCACCTCGAATTTCGACCGTTTGAAGTTCTCGATGCTGAAGGCGTAGATCGTCACTACCTTTACACCACTTTTGTAACAGACTTCGAGGATCTGAAATAAGTAGTCGTTAGTATCAGATCACGAGGTAGGGGCCCTGCCTCAAGAGTCGAGTTGTCAAGTGGAAGGTCGCAACTCACCCTTGCCAAAGCCTCAAATCCCAAGTTGTGTCCCTCCACTGTTTCGATTCCATGAGAGCGGGCGAATCTCCTGTTCCCATCCATAACAAAGGCCACATGCTGAGGGATAGGGCCCTGCTGGAGCGCGCCGATCAGCAGGTCCTTCAGGTTCGTGATGGCGAACTCAACAGGCGGAGAGGCGAGAAACCAGTTCCGCAGTCGCGACATATGCATTGAACCCGCCATGATGTAATTCGAGATGAATCCCGCAGACTTGATTTCCAGACTCTCTGGAGAAGTCGGGGGAGTTGAATGGGGAGATCGGAGTGAGGCAGAAAGTGCACGGTTAGCGGCTGGGTGGACTCGGTCAAAGGCAACGTGTTCAATTATTTAAGAGAAAAGAAATAAGCTGCGATGCGAAACCGAGGAGGTTTGAACTGCATGTGAGGCGATGCTAGGCTGCACTGTTTTTTTTTTAGTTTTCCTGTTCTGGGCTTTTTGGCCCCTGCTCAAGGCTGTTCTCGGACGTGGCAAGTTATGCGGAGATATCTGCCACAAGTCGAGTTTACGATTTGTTGAGATCACCGCCTGCATTAGTGCCGAGATACCCAGTATCTTGGCATCTCGTGTTGGCCAGGCGTATCTATATCTACATTGGATTGAATAGGGTCAAAACATTCATTAACAAAGAGGATATCTTGCACGAGTACATAAACACAGCAAATGCACACAATTTGACAACAGACGCCGCTATGATGTGCATGATGGAAAACAGTTATACTGGTAGTTCACAGGTCTTTTCGGTACTCATCGGCACTGGAGGGTGTGCCAGGACCAGAGCTAGCCATATCCCAGCTTCCATCTTCACTGCGACGGCGACGGCGCTCTCCACGTTCTCTCATAGCATCCCGGATACGTGAACTGACATCCTCAAGCGGATCCTTTTGGGTGAGAGGGCTCAGCGGCTTCAGCCCGTGTCGAGACCCGGGTCGGCCGCTGGCAGAGCTGCTGCGGCTATGATCACGGCTAGGAGGCCGTGTAGAGAAAAAGCCAATGTTAGCCAAATTGTGGAAGGACTCGTTACGAGGCAAGGGCTCCGATGTAGGCATTCCCTCGCCCGCTTCCGAGACACTGGTTCTTCTGATCTCCGGCAGTCCGTGCTCCTTGGATTCCGAGTCTTCGTCTCGGAACGGGTCCGTGACAATCCGAGAGGCATCGAAGTCGGGGAACAACTCAGGACCCATGGTGTTGATTGCATCGGTCACTTGTTGAGCGAGCGCAGCGCGTCTTTCACGGAGTCTCACCAGAGTGTTGGCTGACGACGGGTTCAAGGACAGGACAAGCGGGCGGAGCGACTTGATGATATCCATACCCACCTCACCAATGCGCAGAGCCGCAAATGTGATTGTGGGGAAAAGAATCATGCCGATCATCACCACAGACCAAAGTGGCACCCAGTCTGGGACGAACCCTTGGACTCGGTTCCAGTAGGTCCAATAAGTGAAAGCCGCAGTGTAAAAGGCGTAGAGAGCAGGGGCAAATGCAAGGGCAATAAGAAGCTTCCATGTAGCCATGACATCCCGGCCTTGAAGTTTCACAGTAGAAGCAGCTAAGGCTTCCTTGGACTTCTTTGCAGAAAGATACTTGGTTGCGATGAAAACGGGGGTAAACAGGAGGAAACCAGGCAGTGTTCCAATTGTCAGAAGGGCTAGTTTGCCCAAGCGATAAAGCAATGTGGCCACCACCTGAAGGATAGAGAACTTGGCATAGGCAACTTGGTGATCACGGATTCCGAGGATGCGAAGTTGTTTGTTGTAACCTACAATAGACTTGCGCAGATCAACGATTCGGGGGTCATCCTTAAAGTGGGCGTATCCCTTCACAAGGCGACGGTTCAGTTCCACGACCCTGGGAAGAGGGAGCTTTTTGCCCTTGGTGTTGTACAAACGACGGGCCGCTTGAATAACCTATCATTTGTGAGCCGAAGTACATATCTGAAATCGGTGCGAGGCTTACCATCAGAGTTTCATAATCGGGACTGGTGACAGTGACAGAGACGAGACTTCCATAGATAATGTCCAGCAAAGCACCAACAGACTCTCGTCGTTCGCCTTGCTTGAACTGCTCCACCAATTCCCGTGGGACATCGATTGGAGTACCGAACTCAATAACAGCACGGGAACGGAACTTGTGAGCATGGAAATAGTTCATACCACAAGGAACGATCTTCAAGCCACAGTCCGGGTTCTCTGCCAGTGTGCCAAGAGCCATCAGAGCCACACCAGCTATATAATGTCAGCAAGAAGTCACACCGCGCATAACCAATAGAGCTTACCTTTCAAAGGAAGCAGTGTAGTGCGATCGTGGCTTCCACCCTCGGGGAAGATACCAACACAGCCTCCAGCACCAAGTCGCTTGAAGACTGCCTGGTAAACCGCGGTTTGATCGACATGAGGGGCAACCTTGAATTTGGTGCCCTTGAACTCAGGGTTCTGCTCGGACGCGTCGCCGGAGAACTTTCCATCACTGCCAATGTCCTTGCGCCCAGTAAGCTGACCCAACGCGTCCCTGTGTTTGAATGGTTTCTTGAGAACCAATTCCTCAGGTCCGCGGACCTCCGCAATAGCAGTACTGTGTGATGTTCCGTTGATCGTGGGTAACGCGATAGTCCCGTCCTTCTCGAAGCCGGGCCCTTCAAAGTTCGTTCCGACACCGCGTAGCAGAGTGGGTTCGTTGATCGGGTCAGGGAGATAGATGGTGCCAGTGCCAGGTTTCAAGTTGTCCATGGCACGTGCCACGGGGAGTGTTCCAATGCCTCGTGCAAGGAATCCGATAAACTTGCGCCGGAAGGACTTGTCGGCGATGAGCCATGAGATTCGACGATGGGCTTCGCTGCGAATGACGCGCATCAAAACTAGAGAATCAACAAACTGCGCGACCCCGTCAGCATCTTATATGTGTCTCGGAAGCTGGGCGGCTTACCTGGTTGGCATGGGGCGCGGCCACCAGAATGATGGGACCACGTCGAGGGATCTTCCATGATCCCCGGGGGTGCACTTCGCGGAAGAAGAGATCAATCAGCACAGAGAAAGTCCACAGGACCAGATCGTACATCCACCCGACGAGGGGTGGAATGTAGGGTCCTTTGTCTCCCATGTTGTAGTGGCCCGGTTCGGCGATAAGAGTGGTGCCTTATGATGTCGACATGAAGTCCCTAGCAATATGAGTAGCCGCACCGGATGAGCTTGGAATAGCTCGGAAGAGCTAGAAACATACCTGGACAGCTTCTGTTCACTCCCAGCTACCGTATGAAATATAGTAGACAGTGAGCACGAGATCAAGGGGAGTGAGAAGCGGAAGTTTTTCGAAACCGGAAGTTGGCTTTTAGCGCGGGCTCGGACGCTTCTAGAACAGGTTCTTTTGCAATACGAATGCTTTTGTACTTCCACTTGAATTACTGTTGAAGCTCAAAATATAGGTATATGAGACCGTTCGAGTGGCCTGAGACTGGAACAGTGCACAGGCCATGCCACTTGGTCTGCTGCTGGTCACTTCGTAGCCTCAAGATACTCAATACTCAATACATCACATCTACAACCCCAGATTTGCCCCTCATCCCAACGTCTATGCAAGTTCTGTTGGGAGAATATCCTTGTGATCAAAGCGTATGCAGTAGCGGATCGACCAGGCCAAGCCGAAATGCGTTCTGTATAAGCTTAATGCAGTGGAGAAGACAAACCCTTTGATCTACAAAGAAATCGAAGTTCACGTTTCCCCTGCAGGACCTCCCCGCCTGCCCCGCCCCAACTTCATCTTTGACTTCTTGACTTTCTCCGGTCTTTGGTGATTTGGCAGTTTTTGATTTGAAGTCCGAGGTCACCTGTTCTGCCTCTGATCTATCTGATCCCAACTTCTTGGCATGATAGCACATCATGTCTCTCAAGTACGGTCCCTTCTCAGGTATGGAAGCATGAAGACTAACTGATTCTCTAGCTGGGTAATGCTTCATGACCAGGAAGGCTTTGTCCGCCTTCCCAACGAACGTTTAATATATTCCTCGCCTCCCCGCACCAGTGTATCCCTAACCCCGCCATCCGGATACAAAGGCGCAGAGAAGCTTTCAGTCCAAAGCAGCGCAGGCTGCATTCATCTCACCAACCAAAGAGTTAGTACAGTCCAGACATATATAATGAGCTTCTCTCAACTTTGACCAGGTCGTCTATCTCCCGGCAAGCCGAACAAATGATTTCCAGTCCTTCTCATCACCACTTCTGAGTGTCAAGGATTCTCATGTATCAGCTCCATTCTTCGGTCCAAATGTATGGACAGCACTGGTACAGCCCGTATCAGGAGGAGGCATTTCACCATCCCTGCCAGCCGTGCAGCTGAAAGTGACCTTCAAGGAAGGGGGAGCATTTGATTTCCATACTAACTTTGAGCGCATCAAGGAGCGACTTGAACAGGCCGTCGAAAATGGCAGTGAAGGCACCCGCGGCCAGCGAAACGTGGATCTCTCTGCTGTCCACCTGGAAGAGTTGCCCGCGTACGAGGCGCCACCTAACGCAACGCAGACCAGCGCTGTTCCCAGTGAACTACCCACAGAGCCTACAAGCAGCCGGGTATCCGATGCAGGCACCGAGCCCGTGGAACCGCCTCCATGTTATGAGGCAGTGCAATCACAGAGTGTCGCAGATGAGCTGGAGGCGCGGTTACGGCGAACCAGCTGATTCTCTTATGAGATGTTGGGATGTGAAGCCGGAAATCATCTCATTTTATGAACCTATGAAATCTTTCAACTTCTAAAATCTCCTATTTCATACATGTACGATATGATCAGTCAGTTAAGTTAACGAAACGAAAGCGGTGCGACGCACTTGGATGCCACATCTGCCCCCACCAGTCTTCACCAGTGCCTATATGAAGTATTCAAGTATCTTTGAATGCATTATAGGCTGTAAAATCAATATCAAATATAAAAAAATAGAATTAAACAACGTTATATAGTCAAAATGTCTGGACTACCCATCGACCAATCACGTGCGGCATAATTGGCGTCTCTCAGCGGCCGGGGCTTTCCGATTTTCCAGTCCGAAAGAAGCAGCTTGGGCAAAACCAACAACCTCCCTCAATTCCGTACCCCCTTCAATCCCACCCCCCACACCCAAGACCCCCCGGTCACCGTCGTTCAATTCATCACAATGGGTCTCTCCGACTTTTTCTCTGAGGTCGTCTCCTCCCTGGGCTTCGCCGAGGCCCAGGCTGAGGCTCCCGCCCAGGAACCCGAAACCACCCAGGACGAGTCCTCCGACAAGACCGAGGAGAACACCGAGTCCGAATCCGCCGAGGAGACCCCCGCTGAGGAGTCTTCCGAGGAGGCCCCCGAGGAAGAGGAGGCCGAGGCTGAGGCCGAGGAGGAAGAGGAGGAAGAAGAGGAAGAGGAAGAGGAGCCTGAGGACATCAAGCCCAAGCTCGAGGAGGGTGAGTGACTCCATGCTCATTCAGTTGTTGTTTTCCGATGCATTGCCCATATTTATTGCCCTGCGATCGCGCTTAATGGGCAATTGGTCGCACCCTTCATCTTATGTGTCAGGATCAGCGCCTGCATCGTACAGCACCAATGGCATTGCAATCACGTCGAAACAACATCTGCATTGATCTCGATCAGCAACTGACTTGTTTCTGCAGAGTGCGCCAACTCCGCCCAGTGCGCTCCCTACAAGCACCACTTCGACGAGTGCGTTGAGCGCGTCACCCGCCAGGAGGAGGATGAGGACTACAAGGGTCCCAAGGAGGACTGTGTTGAGGAGTGTAAGTACCAACAGTGATCAGAGCTGATCAAACGATGAAGCCGGACACACTTCGAATTGTCTATCATTGATTCTCGGTTGTGCGACTAACACCACCCCAGTCTTCCACCTCACCCACTGCGCCACCGCCTGTGCTGCCCCCAAGCTCTGGAGGGAGCTCAAGTAAACGTCTCACCCACGTTTGCATCGGCGCCCGAATAGTTTCCCGCATCGATCCGGTGACGCACCTCGCTCTCCGCGCCCTCGATACGAGAAAATCCATAGACACGCCGACCCAAAAACCCAATCCCGTTTTTCTGATGGCCGCCACGGCATTTGGATACCGATAGCCTGGCGGCTTGCCTTGGATTGAGAACGCAGGATTGATCAAGAACGTGTTCCCTCTTCATCTATTCTTTCCTCGTGTATGTGTGCGCATATTATATTGTGTTTTCAAGGCAGGGAGGAAGGGCCCGGAGGAAACGAATAATAGATCATTGACCCTTTTCTCCCTGTCTTGCATGTACAGATAGCTGGTCTTCCGCCTGTTCGAACTGTGCTTTTGATTTTTCTTTACTCTCTTGTTTTAAAACGAATCTCATCTGTCTTGATTGGCACTCGTCTCTTAGTCTGGTATACTTCCGATGCAACGCGTGATATAGTTGATTGCACTACTGTTGCATGCTTATCAATTCCCTTGTTGGAAATGGGCTATTCATTCACTATCGTCTAGAACCATACGTCCTCTTCTGCAACATCGTCTGGCTCTCCTGACTTGCCGTCTACTGCCGAACCGGGAGGGAGAGGACGCACAGGAACCAAGCGTAGATGCAATTGTCTGTAGTCGAGGCGAGTAAGAGCAGTACGATACCCGATACCTGTCTAGCTAGTTGCTTTCTGCACCTTCGTGTCAAAAGGAAGCGTCCTCACATCCTATACATCGTGTTAGGACATACAACTTGCAGAAACAAAGGATACTTGATTCTAATGCAGCTCGTCCTCCTTTCCTTGACCTTCTCGTAGATTATGTCCGGCTTGTGAAAAGGGAAAAGACTCAGTATCCATGCGCGAGTCCGTCAGACTGTCTAAGCCGTGGTGGGCACGGCTCCATCAGTGGCCAGCAAGCAACTACACTAGTATAGGCATGTGCGGGGGATATACGTTGAAGTATTAGTATCCGATGTCGTATTTAGGTTGCGAAGTTCTAGGTCTGCTGCTTCTATGTACAGAACTCATTCAAACCCTTATCACGAAAGCCTCGCCTTTTGTCCAATCGGCAGAAATCCTCCAATGCTCACTGCCTTTTCCACGAACCCAGGTTAACGAACTTGAGCCCCCAACCCTAGATGGCCAATTTCGGACACCTGCTGGTGTGGGGTCTTGCAAAGCTCGATGAACAGCTCAGCTATCATTTCTGACTGCTGGGTGTCCACCGATGCATGGTGGTTTCGCCCCGCGAGATCGGGGCCCTCTCCTTAGAGTAACAGGAACATTACAAGCAGGAAAGTGGTATATCATGACATTGTCAGCACCTTTTGTCAAGTATCCTCTTTCTGTTAGCGCGGAGATCTTTAATAAACAGACATTGTTGTCGAAGCCTTCTGCCTGCAGCCAGTCTCTCCCGTACGATTGGCCAGGACTGGAATATAAAGGAAGACGAGTAGAGTTGGCAGATAAAGGTATCTGTGCTCAAGCAAAGGACGAGGTGTGGGCGACGCCACTGTTCACTGCCCAAAGATGAACTATGAGTGAGGTGAACACTCATGCCGGCAGGTATGAGACCTTACGCAAGCCATAGTAATAGCATATACGATGTATTTCGCATGCGCTGTGCTCTGGTGCAGCAGATCGTGAAAGGACCCAGTATTATAACTTATGGTTATGTTCATCAATTGGCTCATTGGAAAAAATGATGACAATTCGCTAATAATGATAGATGGAGGGCATCGCATAGACATCGCAGTCATAGGGAGGGCCACACAACTCGATCCGGTAAGATCAAGGGTATATATCTCGGTTAGGTCCATGGCAAAAGCCTTCAAAAGAAAAACATCACCAAAGGAGCAAAGAGACGAAAAACTCGCTTATAGTCCAGTAGCACAAAACATCAGCGTAAAAGAGTCGTCGTATCCCTGGCAGAAGCACCAGAGCCACCAGAATCAGCAGAACCCCCAGAATCAACCGAGTCAATTTTATCAACCTTCTTCGATCTCTCCTCATCCCCACTATTCCTCAACTCAATCCCAGAATCAACAATCCACCTCTTCCTTTCAACAACCCTCCCAAACAACCCAATAGTCAGCGGGAAAGGCGCAACAGCAACAGAGACAACGGCCGCAAAGATCAACGCATTCCGCATATCCCCAGGAACCCTCGCATGACTCCCCATCTTCAACGCATCCTGAATAAGAATAAAACAAGCACCCAGCAACTGCCCCCCAGTCCAACAAATCGTACTCCCAATCTCAGGCGAAAGCGGATAAGTAATCTCCGCCAAAAACTCCAAAACAATCGGCAAAAGCGCAAAAGAAGATGCACCAAGCAACGCACAAACAACATACGAAGGCGCAATCCCCGCGCCACTCCCAGGAGCGAAAATAAGCCCGATATACGTGGCTGCAATGATCGGCACCAGGACGCGAATGCTGCCCAGGTAGTGCTTGAAGCGGTCTGTTAGGGGAGAGAGGATGGCTGCTGTGATTAGGCCCACGACTATTAGGATTGCGCCGGCGATGCCGGCTTCTGTTTCGGTGAAGCCGTGCGGACTGAGGATTTGGTTTAGGAGGCTGCTTATGCTGTTGAAGAAGCCTACGTATATTGAGAAGGGGAGGAGGATTTGCCAGAATTCCCAGGTGCTTATTAGTTGTTTCGTTGCTGATAGGAGGGGGGTTTGGTCCATATTGGAGCTGGAGGCGCTGGCTGGTGTTGGAGGTCTGCTGGGCAGGAAGAAGGATGGGATTGCTGCGACGCTGGACTGTTGGGGGTGTGGTGGTGGTGGTTAGTTGTTGGGTTGCGGTGGGTTGGTATAGGCTGGTATTGGCAGGTGGGTGACACGTACAATAATGGAGATGTACAACACCATATTTGGTATATCGGAGGGGTTGGTCGCCCATTCCGAATCGACCAGCTGGCCTATTGCTGCTCCGAGCGGATTCGCCAGACTGGCGACTGCTGTTGCGCTTGTTCGGCCGCGATCTGAGAACCAGAGTTCGCTATATCGTGTCGGTGCGCAGAGACAGAAGGGCTGCGCGAATCCGATGAGGATCTGGCCGAACATTGCTAGTCCAAAGATACCGCCATTTGCTTTTGTGCCGGCATATCTGAGCCAGTTGCCGACTAGCAGCAGGGCTGCTGTCGTTACGATGGCTGGTTTTGGACCGCCTTTGTTTAAGATCCAGATGACCAGGCTGTATCACGGTTAGATCAGATCAGATCAGATCAGATCAGCTCGGGATGAAACTGTGAAATCCACTTTTATACTTACGGGCTGACAACGCAGAATGCGAAGAGATAGCCGGTGCTCATCCAGTTGATAGCGCTTTCGGATACATCGAAGTATTCCGCCGCCGTAGTCGATATAGATGAGAAAGTTAACCACTGTGAGTAGAGTTAGCAACGGCGATCGCGATCTATGCGCACGCAAGTGGGTATTTTGGACATGGACATGGACATACATCCCAACTAACAACGATATTCAGCAAGACCAACTGAGCCAAGCCCCAGAACCGTCGCTTGTACACTTTGTACACAGGCGCGACGGCCTCGACATCAGTGGGAACAGACATGTCTGGGGGGAAAAAGAGAAGCCATGGGCACGCGAGAGATAAATGAACCAAAGAAAAGCCAAGTGTTGCATCTTGGCTCTAGCGGGGCTTCTGTCAATTCCGATAGTGAAGGATCCGAGGTAACCTGAATTGGGTACCTGGTGATACATCGATCGTCATACTATGACGTTGCACTCTGTGAGTACCGATAGGTACCCTACAGGGCTGCCATGTGCGGAGTTGCGCTTTGGGAGCAGACTAATTGAATTCGTGACCGGAAGATAGCAGAAATGCCGATATAAGCGAATATAAAGTCCGTTATGCATTTGTCTTGATGTTTATAGTGGGGAACTCTCCAGTCGTTCCTTGAAACAAACCATCCATGGATATTCTTGATACGGAGTGGCTCCGCTTGCATTCTTCAGGGGTACGAATACGAAGCTTTTATTTCTCCTGTATACTTTCAGCCCATCTTACATGTCGAACTTAGCTAAGTTGACTTATATTACAATGAACCTGAGTTGATCCATCACTTCAATTCTCCGAACACATCCAAAATTTGCCGTGGCTGAAATGCAGATCCTCTCCTTCACTCCCCGCCATCTTTTAACTGCGCTAAACTGAGAGTCCGCTCCACCTCTCCTTATTCTGATCACTGTCTTTTTCTTTTCCACCAACCTGCGACGCAACAGACTTTGGCGCCTGAAACCCCATAATGCGCGGCCCCTGTCCCTGAACCCCCTCCCCGAACCGAACCACACACTATTGATCATTGAAGTGGTCCACCATGAACAGTATCCGCGACAGTCAGTCTTCCTATGGAGACCCTCGATACCTATCCACCATGACCGCCTCCGACGCCCCGGCACCGGTTCATGGCACGTCGCTTGTTGATGGGTATCGGGATGCTCTAGACCCCCAGCATGATGACCGGTCGCGGTATAACCCGGTAGGTTGAGACAGGACAGGATAGAACAGGCAGATCCAATCCCAAAGAGCGATTCCGGCTAATTGTGTTCGCTTTACTTACAGCTCAACCCGTCCCACCCGCGCAGCTCGGCTCTCTTGCATGCCAACGACCCCGTGACAATGTACTTGTTGACCGAGACCGCCATCGGAGATAGTGTGAACTATGAAGTGCTGTCCTTTGACGAGGTGGAGGAATTGAAAAGGGAAAAGACAGTACTTTCCAGTCGCATCGAAGGCACGAAGCGGAAATTAGCGCTGGAAACGAAACTCCGCGATGCTGCTCAATCGCTCGGCCGACTTTACAGCCCGCCCAGTCCGCGGAGTAGCGGCGAGTACGGCGCGAATGGAACCACACACCGGCGGAGTCGCAGTATTTTCGGACGGAGTGGTACTTCGGAGGCGCTGGACAAGAGTGATTCAGAGCTCGCGGTGAGCCAGCGGAAATGTGAAGAGCTAGCGCAGGAGCTGTGGAAGCTGGAAACGAGATCTCAGAAGATCAACCAGCGTTTGCTGGAGCATACCGCAGGTGTGCTGCAGATGACACACAAGGGTCTGAAGAAGGGACCGAAGAACCCTGCTCTGGGTGGTTCAGAAAGTATTTACGACGCACACGAATTCGACGATCGCAGTCTTTACCGGACGACCGAACATTTGGATAGCTTTGGCGTGCACGGCAGAATTGAGACGAATGCCGCTGCGGCCATGAATACTGAAGCCATGCAGGCGACCGAGAGACGACTGGAGGAACTCAGTGAACGTATGCACGATATGATGATCCAGTCCAACCCCGGTGAATTCATCGACCCTCCGCCTCACCCAGCTGCGAATGGCGACCCGGTCAATCCCACAGCAACAGTCGATGCGCACCTGGCATACATCCAGAATGGTATGAACAATCTTGTATTGCACACGGGAACCGAAGCTCCAGCTCCTGTGGCTGTGAGCGAGGTCACTCCAGAGGCCGAAAGCGCCTGGAAGACCAAACTCACCGAGATCAACAACCGGGTGCAGACTATCGTTGATCGGTTTGGCTTGACACGTTCACCGACATTGCCTCCGCCTCCTGATGCCAACCATGGTGATGGACTAGAGGAGCAACTCTCTTACCTTCAAACTGGTGTTGATGGTCTGGAGAGCCGGGTAGATGGCGTGTTGGAGCAGAAGAGCATCCTCACAACCCAAATCCAACAGCAGCGCGAGCTTAACTCCAAGTCAGATGCTGAGCGAGATGCCCATATCGGTGATTTGACTGAGCAGTTGACCCACGTGCGCAGGGACCTGGAAGTCTCCGAGCGCGAGGGGAATGCCAACCGCGAGGAGCTGGCTCTGGTTCTGGAACAGCTCGAAGCCATGCGCCACAGTGGCTCTTCTCAAGAAGAAGCAAAGGCTGCTCTTGTTCAGACTGAGGGTGAGGTTGCGCGCTTGCAGAGTGTTGTCAACTCGTTGCATCTTGAATCTGATGCCAGGATCAACGAAGTCAGTGAAGCTCGCGATGCCCAGGATCACGCCGAGGCTGAGGTCAAGCGTCTGCAGGGTGAAATTGAATCTCTAGAGAGAGACACTGAGGCTCGAGCCTTGGAAGTTAGTGATGCTCGCGACCGCGCAGAAGGCGAAGTCCAACGTCTCGCCATCCTCGTTGAAACGCTACAGAAGGATACCGGTGCGAAGTCTAAGGAGGTCAGCGATGCTCGTGACCGTGCCGAAGAAGAAGTGGAGCGACTAGAAACTGTTATCCAAACGATGCAGCACAAACATTCTGCCCAGACTGAAGAGATGAAGGAATCGCTTTACCGCGCAGAGAGCGAGGTGAAGCGTCTGCAGGATGTCATCGAATCTATGCAGACCGAGTCTGCTGCTCACTCTGAGGCTATAATCGCGCGCGATCATGCCGAAAGCGAGGTGACTCGCCTGCAGGTTGTCATTGAGTCGATGCAAAATGATAGCGATGCTCAAACCAAA
Organism: Penicillium antarcticum; assembly: GCF_028974205.1. Lineage (NCBI taxonomy): Eukaryota > Fungi > Ascomycota > Eurotiomycetes > Eurotiales > Aspergillaceae > Penicillium > Penicillium antarcticum. The sequence goes on along the minus strand of NW_026695306.1, from coordinate 759,401 downwards.
GAGATCAAGGAGTCTCGTGACCACGCGGAAAGCGAGGTCAAGCGTCTTGAGGACATCATTGACTCGCTGCAGAATGACACTGCTGTCCAGCATGAAGACATCAGAAATGCCCGTGACCATGCAGAAAGTGAGGTCACTCGTCTACAGGTCGTCATGGAATCCATGAAGCGCGACTCCGTTGCCCAGGCTGAGGACGCTAGAGAGGCTCGTGAGCGCGCAGAGAGCGAGGTGAAGCGTCTGGAAGACATCATCGGATCGATGCAGAATGACACCTCTAGAGACGGAGAAGCACTGGAAGCTCGCGAGCGCGCAGAGCAAGAGGTCGCCCAGCTCGAAGCCGCCATCGAACAAATCCGTAACCAATCCGATGCCCGTGTTAAGGAGGCCGATGATCAGCGTGCGCAATCAGACGCCAACACAACTCGCCTGCAGAATGAGATGACCGAGCTCGAAGGCGAGATTGTGCGGGTCACCACTGAACTTACTATGGTCAAGGCAGAGCTGGATGGTGCATATGGCACTCGGGCTGAGCGTGCTGCTGAGGTTGCCTCCAATCCCAGTGTTCAGAAGGAGAACGATGCTCTAGTTACTCGAAACATTGAGCTCACTGAGGAACTCGCTTTACTCAAGAGCCAGCGCGGAGGCGGCGATCTCCAGCAACGGGCAGATACCCTCGAAAGGGAGCTTCGCGAGACCATTGATGACTATGAAGCCATGACCAAGGCCAGCATTGAATTCGAGAAGGAACGTGAGCGCTTTGAAAGCTTCATCGATAGTCTCCGGGACCGCTGCGAGCAGCTGGAGACCCAACTCGCAGAAGAACGTATTAGCTGGATGAACTTGAGTAGTCCCACATCTGTGGGTCGTGATGGTGCTTCCGAGACGACATCTACAATGGTTCTCAAGAACGAGTTCAAGAAGATGATGCGTGACACACGTAACGAGAATATGAAGATTTTGAGGGTGAGTTTCTTCCAACGTATTCCATGTCTCAGTTGACTCACTCTCTCCAGGCCGAACAAGAAGAGCGTCGCAGAATCGAGGGATTGCTGCGAGCCCTAAGAAAGGAGCATGCGCAGGTGACGGGCAAGATGCCCAGCTCCGGCGGTACTCCGTTATGATCATGACATTCTACATTTCGGGATTTGAGCGTTTGAAGAGAAGTGTACATATAGACTGTTGTGTATAATATTCGCATTTGGCAGGCACGATGAAGGATAGGAAATCACGGTCCCTTTTCAGTCAATCTTGCTCCCGCCTCTCTCGTATGCATATTGTCTATATTTCTATACTGGGTTTCGCTCTTTGGCCCTCAAGATGACTGCGATCCAACGTCGAGGAAAAGTCTACCAATGCAGTAATCCACCCTCCCAGTTTTTCTCGGCATCACAGAGTCTCCGGCACGGAAACCGACTTCGAGATTCAGACTCCCTCTCACCGTCATACGATAATCTCGATTCGTCAGGGTCTATGCAAAGTGATGACAGAAACATATACAACGCCAGCAGAGTCCACACCCCGATTGAATCCCACTCTCGCTTCGACGCCTCTCTTACTCACCAAAATCCCGCCCACGAACAAGGTCTGGCAGAGAACATGGCTATGTTCGTTCCAACGGGTTCACAAGACGGCCCTTGCCCCTCGGGCGATCCAACAAAGCGAGGGAGACCAGCGCGGATAGCAAAGAGAATAGGACATCGGTCGAAAATGTTATCGGAGCAATATGGGCAGACTCCACGCCGGTTCAAGCCGTCGTTGAATGAATCTACCACACAGCGAGCCTCAACTTCTCGCCGGTCACATCGTAAGGCTGTTTCACTCGGGGCGAATGACAACCACTCTCACAGACCACGGTGGCCGGCGAATATGGGTGTTGCGGTGGCACCTGCTCAACCTCGATACCCTCCACCGGAAAGATCGCCTACACCTCCTGGTCTTCCGTCGTTCGGTACCCCCGAGGCCATGTGTTACTCTGCCCGGTTCATGGCCCGAGAGAATAGTCCACGCTTGGGTAGAGATGCTGGGTATGGGGATGAACGGACCAGTTCTTACATTGACAGCCTGAGACGATTCTTCGGTTTATCTCCTCCGACGTCGCGAATCAATCAGCATTCTGTCGTTGGAATTGGAAGAGCTGAAGACGGAACCCTTGTGCAAGGTCGGTTTCCGTATCGACAGAGTGGCCATGGAATGAATGTCGCGCGCCAATTGAATGAACATCCGTTTCATGAGCGCTTTCTTCCTGTTGCGAGTCCTGCTGCTGTTTATCAAGGTCACGAGGCTGATATTGAGGCTGCGTATGTGAAGGAGACTTCTCGTCGCTCTAGCAGACCTGTTCAGGCTCGTTCTTCGCACAGACGCCGACTATTATCTCGCGGTGCTCCTCTTCCTTCGGACCCACCTCCTCTTACGATCCGTCGACCGGGGCAGCCTAGACCCTCCGCACTTCTTCGACTGCCACAGAATCTGTATGGTCTGGATGGATCACCCAGAAGTGCTACATCTGCAGTGCCAGTTGAAATTTCCGTCCTTGAGACAAGGGTAATCGGAGATCATCAACCATCAAACCCCTCACATCTCCAATCCGTCCTCATAATGGCCGTCCGAGGTGGCGGGGACGACGAACCGAATGCTGGCATTTCGACATGCTCAAATGCCCTGTCTTGGGTCAAAGCCCAAATATGTCAAAGCTGCTGTCTGGGCAGCACTGATAACGAGGAAGCGAATGAGACTCTCGACGTGGTGAGTTATCGAAATACATATGCCACTGCTCGGAGCCAGGTCTCGCCTGTGGAATTTCAGAATGAACCAGAACCACCCGAGGGAGATGAACGGACTGGATTCCACGGTCTACAGTCTTGGGTCTCTTCCTTGTATGGTATTATGTTCCCTACTCTTGTTAACCCTGCCGTTGTATAGTATGGTTGAGTTTGTTTTCCTATACGTCGAATTCTGCCCGTGATACATTCTCTCCGTCTCATGCACTGACTGTCTATTGCTTGCACATCATTATTGGAGCCCCCCCCTGTGATTTGACCTCAGTGTACATACAACCCCCAGAGCTGTACACGATACTTTGCTTACTATTCATAACATAATATCACATGCATGGCTTCTCCTGTGAAACTTATGTATGCCATTAACAACTTGAACTATAGAATCAGTAATTAATCCAAAATCACATGGAAACATGGAAATCCCTCTCACTTCCCAGGAAAGAAAAAGCCCAATCTTGCGGGAAGAGACTATATTGGATATCCTCCCTACCCCGGTAGATATCATCATAATGAGCAATCTGCGACTCAGGATCCTTAGCCTGACCATAATACCGATCCCCCAAAGCCCTAAAAACAGGATCATTCCACATCTTCTCCATCCAAGCAAGAGCATCAGGTCCGGCAGTATCCAAAGGAACACCGTAGGAGCGGAATCGCTAAATGGCAACCAAGTCAGCAACCCACCACCAAGGGGGAGGCAAACAAGAAGGGACGGACATACCCAAAGAATCGGCCAAAAGAAAGCATCAGCAATACTAAACCCCCCAAACAAGAACCCTTCATCAACTTCCCCAAGTTCAGCAAGTCTCTCCTTAGTAACAGTCCTAGCAGCCTCCCAGATCCCAAACATCTTCTCTATCTCGGCAACTGCATCACTGGAAATAGGCACATTACCCGTATACCGCGCGAGAAAGTTCGTATGAAACGTATTCCGCAACACAGCGAAGCCGGAATGCATCTGTGACGCCGCGGAGCGGGCCAGGGCGCGTAATTTGCGGTCTTTTGGCCAGAGGGGGAGGTCTGGGTGTGATTCTGCTAGGAATTCGCAGATTGAGAGGCTGTCTGTTATTGTTGTGTTTAGGGATTTGATGTGCAGGATTGGGACTAGGCCGGTTGGGGAGTGGGCTTTTGTCTATTTGGATTGGGTTCGTGGTTAGGTTGGTTCGTGAGTATGGGATTCATGTGCTAGATGTTCGGGATGAGTTGGGTGTATTGGGATACCTCGGAGAGTTTGATGAACTGGTGTGTGTGGGGGATCTTGAAGTATTCCAGTACGGCTTCCACGCGGGCTGTCCAACCTTTTGGTTTTCCTTAGTGGTGATTCATAGGGTTGGGTTTGGTGGACTTACTGGAGTACCGGGTGTAGAGCCCGACGAGGTGGTAGTCTGGGAATTGGGTAGCCATGATGAGGGGACTTGTCAAGGTGAAGTCGACTTGAATCAGAAACCAGGGAATATGGGTTTATAAGAGAACCTATGGGAGTTCTGACGGTTACGAGCGGGATATAGCTCCAGATGACTCAGGTGTCAGTTCTCGTATTCGGTCCCACTTGCCGAAGCATAGGATTAGTTTGATTGCATTTCCAATCAAAGCATTTGGCAATGGATTCAATTTCTACTCTACAACAATCACAATTAAAATAAAGTCATTCAGCGCTTTGTACAAAAAAGCAATCAAGGCCAAACAGGACGGAACGAAAACATTAAGCAAGTTATGTACGTGAATAGACGGGAAACGAAGCGCAAGAGCAATCCTTCGATATATGCTCTTAGTCACTCCATAGTCCCGCCCAAAAATGAAAAATGAAAGCATGTCATCTCATGATATCATTAGAAAACCCATACGGATACCTCTCATTCTCTATCCCCGAGCATTATATTTCTCGTTGAAAGCATTGACCGCTAGAAAAGGGACCAGTTAGCTTGGATCATGCATGCAGTGCAGTGGTAGGGTACTCACCGACAGCAATCTGTCTATACAGCCAGTTCCGTGAACTCTCGTCCTGGACCGGGATGAAAGGTCCATTAGCACCTCCCTTGAGAGTAATGCTCATTCCCGTGCGCTCCTTGGAAATGGTCTGAATGTCTGTAAGACGGATGTCCCACTCTGTGTAGAGCTTCTTTGTGCGAACGAGCATGATGCTCGCGTAGGTCAATAGGACTAGCATGTCTCGGCCGGGAAGTTCCAGATGGGCGATGTAATCCTCGTTGAAGTACTTGCCGTCGTCGGTCGTCTTCAGCCAGAATTGGCCGAGGGCTTCCCGCTGGGAGTAGGGGCGGACGATGCCGTCAGTGCCAATGAAACGGGTCAGTCGAACGCGATCAAGACCCTCGGCGTCGAAGACGGTAGTGGTGTTGCGGACACCTTCGGCAAGGTCTGCGAAGAAAACCTGTTAGTTGCGAACATCAAATGAAGAATGTGAGTTGACCTACTAGAGGCAAGGTCGAAAGCGCCAATTGCCGGCTTGGTAGCCAGTCCAAGAACGCCCTTTCCAACACCCTTGAAAAATCCTTGGATACCTTCCTTCTCGGCGCCCTGCAATGGATGGCGTGCCAAACCACCGATACCACTGGCCAAGCTGGTGGCAAAGGCATTACCACCAGCCGTGATTCCGTACAGCGCGTGCTTTGGACGATTGCGGACCTTGGACATCCGTCGCTGAGTTTGGAACTCTTTATCGAGGGTAGCGGCTGCGAGACCCTTGGACATACTTCCAGTGAGCTTAGCCATACTATCGGAGAAACCAAAGACAGATTTCTTGACGAAGCTCGTAGCACCCTTGGCGATACCAATGCCAAGTTCTTGGGGTCGATCCGTCATGACCAAACCTTGGTATGGCTCGTAGAAGATGGCAGCAACACCGGAACTGACGTTGTTGAATAACCCGACAGGATTACCCAGGAAATCAGCCGAGCCGAGAATGATGTGGATCTGGCGCAGGAATTCTTGAGTGTAGTGCGCGCGGATGTTGCCGACCAGTCTGGGGAAGGAAACACGGGCATTCTCGAGCATCAGGGCATTGAGCCGGACGGGGGCATCGTTGACATTGCCCATCGACATTGTCATCACATTGACGAAGAACATCAATGGGTTAGAAGGCTGCATGGCGTCCTCCACGTTGACACGCTCAGTGCGCATGAACGAAATGTCCATTTGCATAGGCTGGAGGTGCAAAAGCTCAAAGTACACATCCTGACCATTGTCTGCCTGTTGAGGCTCTGGGATGTTGAGGTCTTCGTCGCACAGTTTGCCCTCTTGCTCTTCGGTCCATGATGCACCGGGGATCTTGACAAAGTCAAGCATGGCAAAGACGAAGTCTTCATCCAGTTCGAGAGTCATTTGCTGCAGGAGAAGCGTAGCATACTTGATGTACAGGACACCATAGGAGTCGTCCTTGACCCGGGTAACCATTGCATGGAAAATTGGGTGTGCCTCCATCTCCTTGCCAGTCTTTGGAACAACACTGGGGTAAAGCAAGATGGGGAAGATGCCTCCATAGAGCTGATTATCGATCTGGATCCACTTGATCGTAGTGTTGAGAGTCTGATACAATCTCGACTCCCTGAACTTGATCTCAATCTCGCGGAAGGTGAGATAGAGCAGCTCCTTCAGGTTCTGGTTGATCAAAGAGATACCAATTCCACCAAGACGAAGCTGGGCCTTGAAATTGACATCCGAGTTCATTTCCTTGACCTCGAATCCAGTACCCGTACCGGTCTGCGAAGACTGGCCTCTTTGTTGCTTGTACATACTCTTTGAGGGCTTGAAATTGGACAGCACAAGAGTCTGAGTGGGACCATCGGCAGCAATGTTGATATCGATAATCTTCTGGTACCCACCAGGCTGTGACGGCGGAATCCGCATTGGGATCAGGTTACCAATTTCAGCAAGCTTGATGTGTCGCTCCTTGCCCTGGCAGGTCAACACAAGCGACTTGTTCTTCGTCGCTGGGTAATCCCATGCGTAAGGCATGATACTGCGCGGTGGAATGCGGTATCGGATAGGTCTCCAACCGCTCGTTTGGTCATCTTCGTCATCTTCCACGTTGGGGTTGGCTTGGTAGAAGATGAACTCGGTGTCACTTTCATTACGCATCGAGAATGGCCAGTTACGAGATTCGAAACTGAAGTGCAAGAAGAGAGTTGCTCCTTCCATGATGATATCAGCCTTGATCAGCTTCTGTCGCTGATTAGCCTTGGCCAACTTGACGTGGACCGTGCCAACGTCTGCAATGTTGAACGGGGAAGACCACTGGTTGTTGACACCTGGGAAACAGAGGCAAAGCTGCTTCTCTGCGACTTGGCGGAGGAAGTGAAGTGGAACCAACTCGCCACTCTGGATCTGGAGAACGTTGGACGAACCCGGCTCGCGCACCAACAAATCCTCGTTAAGCTTGCTCTTCAAAATGAATCTCGGGGCGAGGGTAACCACCTTTGTCAGCTTGTACTTGCCCTCGCCTTCGGCAACAGAGACACCGGAATGGAACTCGGATCTGCCTTGGCGGTCGGGGAAGACGACCTCGAAGGTACTACCGATGGCTTCGAAACTCTGTGGCTTGCTCCATGCGGAATCGCCGACCTTCATGATAGATCGGTTTCGTTGATCCTCGTTGGCATAGGAATACATGTATGGCAGCGCACGACCGCCCTCTCTGGGATCGACTCTGAGTCCTTGGCCAGCGGCATTTCTTGCCGACTGGAGGAATGCCTTGCTCTGAATGTCCATAGGAAGACCGGTCTTGTTCAGAACAAGATATGGACTGTACACAGAAACCTTGAAAGCACCGCCACTGTTGGGGATGTTGAAGTAGTGAAGCTGCAACTTCAGCTGAAGACCTCGTTCATCCTTGAGAGACAAGGTGTGCTCTCTACGGTAGTCATGGGCATTGCCGTTGACAATAGCGAATTCGCTTTGGCGGAAGACCGTATCCTCCAAATCAATGCTGAGCAAGAGAAGATGAGATAGCTCCACAACATGAACTGGGCTCACTCCACCCTTTCGCAGGAAGTTTGTCCAATCCTTCTTGGTGTTCTTGTCATAGATGCGGTACTTGAAATCGTACGGCAGCAGGTTCTGAATTTCCACAGGAGCAAAGATCCGGACCCTCATGTAGGGATACACTCCGGTCAGCGAATTCTTGCTGTCATAGGTGGCATTGACTTGGAAGTAGAATGGCGGAGCCTGTTGTCCACTTTCACTAACACATTTGACTGTTCGCGTGGGACGACGAATGAGGTCCTTCCAGAATAGTTGTTCATTTGACCAGTCATATCCGAAGCCCTGATCAGGTCGAATGACGACAGAGTGAAGATAGGCTGATCCAACAGGTGCCGGTCGAGCATCACCGGGCAAGATCTTCTCAATCTTCAACAAGTGACCTTCTCCAGGGCTGAAGACACCCAGTTCGACAGGGATCTGTGTGTTGTTCTCGATGAGAAGCGGCGAGCGGAAGGTGATATACTTCACGTTGTCTTGTCCCAGTTTGACCTCCACGAGCAACCGGTGAAGGACATTCTCCTGTTTCGGCTTGAGGGCATATACAGTCTCGCCTTCGCGAACCACAGGAATGCGGCTGATACTATCGAATCCACTTCCCTCCAGCTTAACGCCAACAACTCCACCGTGGCCTTCTGGTGTCAATGTCTCACGGATGGCAGTGGAGTCTTCAAATCGCCATGGCGATTCCTCTCCGTCGGTCAACTTCGCTGCCGGGCCATCCTCTCCAGCGTTAACATCAGCCCAAACACGGAGATCGAAGCCAGTGTAGTTACGGATTCTGTATGGAGCATCTGCGCCTCTGGGTTTGGAAAGCACATCCTCGTCGGTAGAAAGGAATTGGAAGGATTTAGAGGCGAGTGCAATGGTAGCAGACGTCACGGTGAGCTCCATAGTCTTGTGAGAGTATGCATCGATCGAGAAGATATCCGGGTTGACCTCCTTGGCCATATGGAAACCAAGTTGCCAGGGCTCGATCAGTGGCTCCCATGCCGACTTTGAGAAGTTGTACACATTCAAGAACGTCTCAAAGTTGGTATCGGCGTTAAGAGTGGACGACCAGTCGCGCACATCAACATTGAACTTCTTAACGCTCCAGTCGAGCAATGGCAGATCATGCAGATCGCCAATCAGAATGACTCGAACACCGTCGATCTTGGCTGACAGCTCCTCGCGCTTCAGGACAACCGAGCTTCGCGGTGTGGCTGCTTGATCGTAATGTCCGCCAGCCTGGCTCAGACGCCGGGTCCTGTTGGCTACGGTCATGGATGTCTTGCTAGCAGAGCGTGCTCTAGTGCTCTTGGCATCAGGAAGCTTCTTCGCTTCTCCGCCTTCGATCTGCTGGGCATTCTGGGCCCGCATCTCGGAAGCCTTGTTGACAATTTGAATGGCCATCAAAATATCACGCAAAGACAAACGAAGAACCAAAGGCTCAAGATGCACTTCAATGGAAGTCAAGGCAGATCCCTTTTCTTGTGATCTGCTATCGACAGACATCTCAAGCGTGAAGTCATCCAAAATTCGGAGACGAGACGTCTCAAACTTATCCATGCGGCACAAGAACATGCCAACCTTCTGGATCTGTAAAGTTGAGACATTCTGGTGGGAAATAAGGACCTCCTTGGTACCAAGAACGATAGCCTCAGAGTGGGGAATGGTAGGATTGGCCACCATGATAACTTGGGCATCGACGAGGTTCACCCGGAACGAAACAGTCATTGACCCTCCTGCGGCCTCGCCAGAAGGAGCCTCGGTAACAGCCTTATCAGAGCTTGCAACGGTGACGGAGCCTGTCTCAGACTCCTCAGGTGTCTCGCTCTCTTCCTCCACGATCTCTGCTGGTTCTTCGGAGGCAAATGCAGATTGGCTGAATGACTGCAAAGCTGACAGATAGTCCAATGCAAACATAATGCGAGGGCTGTCAATTGTCAACATGGCGATGAGATGCTTCTCTGCTCCTCCAGACATCGAGACGCTCGCCATGAATTGCTGCTGAACATCATTGTTGATCAATGACATAATGTTTCTGAACTTGTTGGAATCCTGCTTGCGGCTATCGCGGATTGAGAACGAATGGATGAGGAGCTCAGACTCCAATGAGCCATCTGTCAACATACGCAGCTTGACTCTGGTGTCATTTAGCGAGAATTTGGATAGACTCGAGTCCTCAAGGCGGCCAACAGGTTGGTTATCATTTGCGAGGATAAGCTCTAGCCCAACACTGTCGACCTTGAAAATCATGTCCAGTCGGACCCATGTCTCTTTGGTCTCATTATCATTGGTAGACGGTCCTTCTGGTCCCTGCTGTGTCTGGACGGCCTTCGAAGTAGCCTCCCTCGTGGGCTCAGTCACCGAAGAAGGCAGAGACTCCATAGCCTCAAGCTCTTGTTGCTCAGCGTCGGTGGCAAAGGCACCTGGTATCGTCTTGGACAACTCGAGCAAGAACTTAAGCTGGCTCTGGGAGATTCGAAGATTAATCGGGGACAAAGAACCCTCAATTTCCATATCCGGGCGGGGGTTGTTTGCCTGGTGCTCCAAGTAACAGATACTGAAGTCGAGATTAACCTTTTGAATCATCTCAAGCTCTTCGGCTGTACCATCCCCAAAATGGAATTTAGAGGTGAGGCGAATATTCCGAACACCAGTAGAGATCACGTTGACAGCAGGGCTGTCCTTTGCTTCGTCCATAGGGACGAACTCGTTCTTGGCATAGATCTCACCAAGATGAGCAGTGATCGTGTCTCGAGGGCGATCATCCATCATGGCGCGTGGGAATACCACAATGGGGGTCTTGACAACAACATCAAGTCGCATCCGCGAAGCATTCTCTTGCAATGAATTGGCCTGGTTGGCGGCAGCCTGGCGAGCAGCATTGAAAATGGCCTGCATTTTGCCGAATTTGACGAGGAAGTTGATGATCTTCCGGTAAGGCTCCTCCAAGAAGTTGATCTTGATCGAACCAGACCGCAGATAGACCTCAGAATCATAACCGGGATAGGTATCGCTTTCGGGGTCAAAGGTCTCATATTTGAAGTCGGCGAAGTTGTCTCCTTCGATTGTCAGGAGGCGTCGAATATCAGAATCCTCTGCAGCGCCCAGGTTTACATCATCAACCAGGGTCAAACTGCCGATTCGAGACTGAATGAGCATAGAAGCACCCACGAGAAAGATTCCAACATCGGCAGTATGGAGACTTAATGTTGCCAAGCGGACACCATCGTTGTTGAGGATAAGTGCAATACTCTTCAGGTTAGCCCTGATGCGAAGTTTCCCAGCCGGCTGAGGTTTTTCTTCCACTGCGGGCGTTCCTTCGATGGCTTTTTCTGCATCCGGGCTTTGGTTGGCCGGTTGTTGGGGATTGGTAAATGTAAGGAGGATGAAGTCCAAGAGCGTGAGAAGAGTCTTTCTCGTCACGACAAGATTAATGGTTGAAACTGATATGTCAAGGTTCATAGCAACACCTTCGTACGTTGATTCGAACTCAGGTGACTCGGGCTTGACCCGGACCATCTTCAGCTGGAAGAGATCCTTATCTTCATCGGCATCGAAGCCCTTCGACGAGATGATCCTCTTAAACTCAGGAAGGGGATTTTCTTCGATGTAATCATCCACGCTCAACGATTTCAGGACAACTTCAGCAACCATGTCATAGGGACGCATGTAGAAGTCCAACTCGAACCCTTCAGCGACCAATTCAACCAGCAAATGATCCTTCTGTGGATCATGGGGGTCAGAGCGAGAGAGCGAACCACGAAGACGACCAACCGTGAATTTGAACTCGAAATCTCGGCGATGAATGTTGGTGGGAGTATCCACGGTCTTCTTAGACTGCTCAATGGCCATTTCAGCTTCGTCGTCATCATCGACAACTGGAAGGTCGCGAAGAGCCGACGAATGGAAAGATGCTGATCTAGCTCGTGTGGCTGCATCTTCTTTGGCCGCAGCTGCAGTCTTGGGGTCAGAGGAAGTGCTGCCTGCATCGAATTGGGGGATCGCAATATCGATCAGTTTCATCAGACCCTTGTATTTGGTATCTGACATGGATGCATGTAGTTCTGGTAGATGTCCAGAAATACGTGTGCGGGTGAGCTGGGTCACCTTTGGCACGATACACATCTCCAAGGCGAAATCGACATTGATACGGTCGATGATATGAAAGTTTCTGGATTCCACATTGGTGTTCAGTTGTGCTTTGGTTGCATCAACGCCAGGTCCAATGAGGACTTGTGTGGAATCTAGTTTGATTAGGAATCGATCGTACAGAAGATGTTCGAGTTGTTTGTAGTCTTCCTCTTCGTATTGCCGCTTTTGTTTGGACTGGAGGTCTCGCATGGCCTGGCGGTCGACAAGTTCACTGTTGACACTAGCGTGACCTGCGTCGACAATCAAGCAAAGTGAACTTGGTTGTGTGATGCTCTCTGGGACGATGATCAGGGGTGCATGAATGTCGAATTGGGCGTCTACTTTCTTGTGCTCTTCAAGGGCAAACTCTAACCCGGCCCGGGTTTGCTGTCGCAGACCTTCCACGGTGGCTCCTGCAGTGTCTAACAGAGCACCAATAGACTCCATGTGTCTTTCAGGTGGCTCGAAGAATTTGACGATGCCAACAAGGAATCTGGGGTTGTAAATGACCTCAATACTTTTGAGCTTAACCTTGACCGCTGAATCTGCGTCGCTATCAAGTGGGTTCTTCTCAAGCTGCAGATGGAACAGACTGTCTTCGTCTTCGAGGTCATCTGCGCTTGCTTGAGAGGCAAGGTCATCGTCATCTTCGCTTGCCTCCTGTACTTTTGGTTCGGGGAGAGAATCTTTGACCTTGACAATCTGTGGGTAGAGAGTTCCGGGGGTGGTACCATCGTACATCTTCAATCCTCCAAGGTCTACGTCAAGGAGATAGGAGTCATGGCGTTGAAGAGCCTTGGCTCGGAAGTTGTCGAATACTAGCTTCATGACTTCATTGGCCGCACCATGGGGGTCTTTTTTGAGGGTGAAGCTGCCAGCTCTCAGACTCCAATTGACTTGGAGCTTAACCCATTCACGTGGTACATCAACGCTTTCGGTAATGGCTTTCTTTTCATCCCAGTCGATGGCGTTGTACAACTCCTGTCGTTGTTCATCAGTCATAGCAGCCTCCTCAGACTCCTCCTTCTTGGCACCCCAGAGCCAATCGGACCATGATTGTTGTTCTGCGGGCTTCTTGACGCCCACGTTCTCTTTTCGTAATTGGTTGCGTGCAAGTGATCGCCAGAAGCGGATATCCTCGTAGCTGAGCTTCGTCTCAAGTCTCTCCATTTCCTTGGTATCGTCTGGTGTGAAGGGTTCTTCCTTCTTTTTCTTCTTGAACAAAGCGATGTACGCGATACGATCATCCCTGCGTTCCTTGATGTAGCCCCAGGTCCAGCGTCTGTTGCGCTCGTGGATCTTGCTGAGCACAGCCTCTCCAGCAAATCTCATCCATGCACGGGGGTTTTCTTTTGGTGAGACCTTGGGTTGGATCTTCTTGTACTCTTGATGGCGAATAAAGTAATGGAAGAGGTCGACCAACATCAGCGCATCGCGGTATTGATTATCGTCCAGGACAAAACCAAGTTCATCGAAAAGCAATCGCGCTTTGATGGCAGGACGATCATGCTTGCCAGATTTGTCCATTTCAAGACCAGCACGACCACTTACGGGACGAAGCATGAACTGATTTCCCTCGTCCGCATCTATCGCACTTCTGAGCTTCTCCATCAACTCTTCGCGGCTGATGCCTTGAGCTTCTGCACCGATATCAGAGCCTCGTCCGGTTCCGAGGAGCGTGGCATCTGTATTCCAATATACGGACAGCGCTCCAAGAACAGCCAGCTTATGGGTGACATTGGAGTCTGATTGAATAAAGGTCGGGTTCCAATCCCCGTCGGTACTGACAGCACTGAGCTCTTTCAGGGTCACACCAACAGCGAACGGGTGTCCAGGTGAAGCGATCGAGTCCTCGTAGCGGAAATGCACATTCTTAATGGAGATCTGCAGGTTGTCCACCACGGCTGTGATCATGCTCTGTGTGAAGCTCTGGTTCCGGCGCTGCTCCTCCTGGCTCATGCCTTCTGCATTGCGCTCGCGCAAAAGTTCAGCACTCTCGATCCGCTCCATCTTGAGAACATTCGCTCTCCGCTCCTCTTCCTCCGGATCGTAGTCCGCATCTTCTCTTGGTGCTGCGAGCAAATAGACATCTTCGATATCGACCTTCACCGGCTTTCCTCGTAGATTAGACCAGGGGATCGATAATGTGAGCTCGCCGAGGTGACCTTCGACGACGTTTAGAGGGAGGCGGAGCTGGTCGAGCGCTTCGCGGCGCAGCTCGAGATTCCGTAGTTTGACGTCGCCCGACCAGATTCCGATGTTGAGCTGCTTCGCATCGAAGTTCTTAACGTATATCCCAAGGAATCGGTTAAGTAGATTAGCGACCACTCCTTCCAACATTGTTGTGACGTGCGGCCGTAGACCGGGCCCGGTGGAATGGCACTATGGCCGGCGCGGATGTCGCTTCAATGGCGTGGGTCGGGAATTTGATGATAGTCTGAGATCCAGGGCAGCTGGAGAGTCAGCAATGAATTCAAGTTGGCGGAGAGTTGTCTCTTCGGTGAGGTCCTTACGTCGTCACTTTTGAGAACCCTGGCACACGGGGGAACAATCAAGCCATCCAGAGCGGGCTGGGCACGCGATACCGAGGAACAAACCCCTCCAAGAGCGGTGATCGGTATTGGATGGTCGAAGGCCAGGTATATCAATCGAATGTGATAAAAGGACCGTTATAATAAAAGAGTGAGGTTGGGTATCCAAACGGTAGAGCAAAGAGGAAGGCTATCCGTTACGCAAAGGTATGGAGGTACTCGGTACAGACGGGGTACAACTAGTTACGCCAACCACGGCTATGAGTTCCGCCCTGCCAAAGTACTTTGATGGTACACAATACTCAGGCTTCCTAGCTCTTACCAGTAGGGGGCCAAGACTACAGTAATTATTATAGCGTTAAAGCTGCCTAGAACATACGCTTCGCAGCAAAAGAACCCCTGCTCGTACCTCTCTCTGTACTGTAATGGATACACTTGTTTACCCCAAAGGTGACGTAGTTCCCTGCCAACTTCTGCTGAGTCAGCTAGGGCGCAGCCCCCCGTGCTGGGACATCACGTGCCAGTGCACGGAGCTCTTAGGAACTTCCGCCTCAGGCCATTATCTTTGCAGTTCGGGTCGCTACGGTCCGCCCGAAAGCAGACCACACCTCATCACTCGGTCACTTCATTTCTGGATATTCTTATTTGCTCCCTCCCGGAAAACCTACGCCCTCGACTTTGAGACCAAGTCATTTTCCGGGTGTATACCCTCATCTCCACTCTCAAAACCTCTTGCCAGCTTTTTACAAGTCCAATTGGGTGAGTTGACTCTGCAATCCGGCCGGACCCGAGGCTTTTCTTGCTCCGATCTTGCTAACCCGACGACCACGAAAAGCTGTATCCCCGCCATGCTGTACCGCAACTTCGCTGCCCGCTCTGCGCTCCGCGCCCTCTCGAGCTCCAATGCCTCTGTGGCTCGCTCTTCTCTGGGCAACCAGATCTGCAAGGCTCAGATGACCTCGTCTGCCCGCAATGCGATCCGTCCTTCCGCGCCGAGCTTCGCGCTTGCTGCTCACAAGCCCGTTACCACCGCTCTCGTTCGCTTCTCTTCTTCCTCCGCCCACGTAAGAATCCGGTTATGAATTGTGATTCAC
Organism: Penicillium antarcticum; assembly: GCF_028974205.1. Lineage (NCBI taxonomy): Eukaryota > Fungi > Ascomycota > Eurotiomycetes > Eurotiales > Aspergillaceae > Penicillium > Penicillium antarcticum. The sequence continues at coordinate 743,882 of NW_026695306.1, read as the reverse complement.
AGCGGGGTTCAATGGCTAATCGTATGACAGGGCAAGGATGAGGATGACATCGATGTGATGGCGGGTATGCGTTCCGAGGCTGTACGTACCTTTGAATTCATGTCAAGCGACGACCATTGGATTTATGGATACTGACTCCCAGTATAGAAAGTCATCGGCGAGACCTTCAGCCTGAGCCACGTCCCCAAGGAGGCTCTCTACCTTGGTATGGCCGGTGTGGTCCCCTACCTGGCCACCTCCCTGCAGACCGTCTACCTCTCTTACGAGATCAACCGCGCTGCTGCTCATGGTGACGGTCTCATCTTCTCCGGCCAGTCTGCTGAGCTGATGCTCCACATGCTTGAGCCCATTCAGGTTGGATACGGTGCCGTTGTAAGTCCAACTACGACCTTGAGTCTAGCCCCTCTAAGTTTGCATATTTGCTAATCACCCGCTGTGGTTAGATCCTCTCCTTCCTCGGTGCCATCCACTGGGGTCTCGAGTGGGCTGGCTACGGCGGCAAGTTCGGCTACCGCCGCTACGCTGCCGGTGTCATCGCCCCCGCTGTGGCCTGGCCTACGCTGCTGTTCCCCGTTGAGTACGCCCTGATCAGCCAGTTCCTCGCCTTCACCTTCCTGTACTACAACGACGCCCGTGCCGCCGCTGCCGGCCGTGCTCCCCACTGGTACGGCATGTACCGCTTCGTCCTGACCTTTGTGGTCGGTGCCAGCATTGTCGCCACCTTGATCGGCCGTGAGCAGATCCAGCAGACCATTGTTTCCGAGCACACCATCAAGGACAAGATCAACGCTCTGATCTTCCTCCAGAAGAAGGAGAAGGAGGAGGCTGACGCTCGCCGCCGCGGTGAGATCGAGGAGACCGACTAAATTGCCTTTTGACAAGGTGAAGGGGGGCTCGATTCCCCGAGACAGAACCTCTGTTTGCATTACCCGTGATTTCCTGTAGAATATACGCAGAACGCACTAGGGCGGCCACTGAAATTTTTCTTTTGTTAATTGGAGTGTCCATAGCTGGAGACCAAGTCGCAATGTTTTTTTGAGTCTACGTTTGAGACCCGAGATAAGATATAAAGGTAATCTTGGAATGTTGTAGGTGGAAAGTATATTCACAGACCCTAGAGTAACACGTGCTTGGCACCCAATCTCACATCTGCAGGAGTACCTGAAAAGGGGAGAGTTAATGATCGACCAGGTCACAAGAGACCGGGTTGCCGCAGATCGGCGTCGGGTCTCCGACTTTCCCCCAGGCAAGGGAGAGGGAAAGAAAAAAAAAATCAGAATAACGGCCTGGAGGCCCGGGGATCACGGGGTGCCGAAAATATCCCAACTAGAGATTGACTATGGAGACACTAGTACATCCCTGGATACAGACACAAATCAGAAAAGAGTACTTTTGACCAAAGACATTCTTCAGTCCAGTCCAACATAGTCCAGTATACTGTAGGTATAAGTACAGCAGAGATAGATATCTACTTCGGGAAGGTAAAGCGAGAAAACCTGCATGGTACAGAACCAGCAGCGCAGGAATAGATCGACGAACTCCCATTTGAAATCAACCATTTCCATTCTTTTTCCCTTCTTTTATTTTTCCAGTGGAATTCCTTTTTTGCCGAGTGGGGGTTGTTGCGTCTTCGCGTGATCTACTGAGCTCGCACGTCCCTGTCCCTGGCAGACAGATCCCCTCCACGCGTTAGAGCGTTGTGGCTTCTTATAGGGCAATGAATCATTGGCAAGACCGGTTCTCCAGACTGGGGAACCTGGTACGGGCTGGGGGATGGAAACGTCATCAAATAAGTGGCCAAGGTCTTGGAATACACAATATTGCCAATGCTATACATACAGTACATGTAGTACTGCCCGTGTTATGCTCAGTCAACCCTACCGAGGGGTTCTTCCCCAGGGGGGTGTTCTTGGCCTCGACTAGAATCCGAGAATCTAGGGACTGGGACCTAGACTTACAGTAGGCTTACTCTAAAAATCAATAATTAATTTTTCCAGCATTTCTCCATAAATCGGAAGTAATATCTCAGGGCTAAAATAAGGGGGTTCTAGAACTAGGAAAAATGGATCGTGTCATGTGTTCGATCTACGAGTGGAGGTATGGAGTATGGAGTAACTTATAGCTGGAGTAGTCTGGCGAGTAGTCTATAGTGTAGGTATAGCAAAATATAAGCATATATAAAGTCCAGCAATAGGGGAATCATCAAGGGGTAAGTTGATTGATTATATGTATAGCTGGAGAAGTATAGAGTGGGGAGTGACGAGGTCTTCTGATCAGAAAAAAACCCCGAACCGGATTTGTGGCTCCCCTCCTTAGGCCCACCCCTTTGGATAAGTGGGAGAGCTCCCTCTTTCTCCCTTTTTCTATATCTTCTTTTCTTTCATTCTTCATCTCTACAACTACACCACCTCTCCCTCTAACTCTACTCCCATACGCCACTTGGTGACCGCCAAACCACACCCAAAGTTGCCCGGTCACCGGTACGTCACGGTCCACTTTTCTGCCAACGCTGTGGTCCCCCCCCCCCATATATCACCGCCACCTCGTAGTTCTCTTCCCCTCCCTTAAAATCCCTGGCGTAAACTTGCTCGCCTTTTCTCCCTTGTCTTAATTTCACATCCATCATGCGGAACCCTTTCGAACTGGACTACGATAGCGTTGACGGGGACTCTGAGCCCGCGGGAGATTTCGAGCTTTCTGAAGCACAGCTTCCCCAAGAAGGGCACCATCGACGTTCCAGTCTCGACTACCGACCAAAGCAGCAGGACGATGGAGACCGTTCTCTGTTGCAGAATGAGGATAAGATTCCTGGTGATCTGAAGAACCGGTTTATTGGTACCATTGATCAGGGTACGACGAGTACTCGATTCATCATCTTCGACTGCACAGGCGTGCCGGTCGCCAAGTATCAAACCGAGTTCCGTCAGATTCACGAGCACCCAGGGTAGGTGTTGAGACTTCCTTCGCAACTCTCAGACCCCAGGATTGACTTGCCCCGCACCCCACAGATGGCACGAACAAGACCCTTACGAATTGGTTGAATCGGTCTACATTTGTATGGAAGAAGCCATGAAGTCCTTCCTTGCTGCTGGCCACGACGCATCCGACATCGAAGCAGTTGGCATCACCAGTCAACGAGAGACTGCATTGGTTTGGGACTGGGAAACAGGCGAACCCTTGCACAACGCTATCACGTGGACCGACACCCGCACTGTCAACCTGGTCCGTGAACTCAAGGCAAAGCCCGGCGCGGACGAGCTTGCCAACATTTGCGGTCTCCCTCTCTCTACATACCCCTCCTCGGTCACACTACGATGGATGCTCGACCATCTCCCCGACGTCAAGTCCGCATATGACGACGGTCGGGCTGCATTCGGAACCGTCGACTCCTGGCTCATTTACAATCTCAACGGTGGTCCCCAGAACAAGCGTCTGGTTACTGATGTGACCAATGCCTCGCGGACCATGTTCATGAACCTTGAAACCCTCAAATATGACGATCGGTTGTTAAAATTCTTCGACATTGACAAGACTAAGATCCGTCTCCCAGAAATTCTTCCCTCGGCTGACCCCGAGGGCTTTGGTCGGATCGTTGAGGGGCCGTTGGATGGTGTCCGCATCACCAGTTGTCTGGGTGACCAAGCTTCAGCGTTGGTCGGTCACTGTGCATTCACGCCTGGAATGGCCAAGAACACATACGGCACAGGTTGCTTCCTTCTCTACAACGTGGGTGATAAGCCTGTGATTTCGAAACACGGCCTGTTGGGCACTGTCGGTTTCCAACTGGGTCGAGATCGCAAACCTGTCTATGCATTGGAAGGCAGTGTAGCGGTGGCGGGTAGCGGTGTGTCCTTCCTAATGAACAACCTCGGTTTCTTCCGTGACTCGCGGAAGGTCAGTGATTTGGCTGCCAGCGTACCGGATAACGGAGGTTGCATTTTCGTTACCGCTTTCAGTGGTCTCTTTGCTCCTTACTGGATCGATGATGCCCAAGGAACTATCTGTAAGTTGTCCTCGGTCGTGATTACAATATTTTCCACTAACTTTGTCTAGGGGGTATCACTGCCCACACACAAAAAGGACACATTGCCCGTGCTACCATGGAAGCAGCCTGTTTCCAAACAAAGGCCATCCTCGATGCTATGGCAATGGACAGTGGCAAGAGTCTGACGGAATTGGCCGTAGATGGCGGTATGAGTAATTCCGACGTTTGCATGCAGGTACGTATACAATCTCGCCAACAATTAGATTTAATATCGCTAACCCTGTTCTGCTTAGACTCAAGCCGATATCATTCAAATTCCCGTTGAGCGCCCCTCAATGCACGAAACCACTGCCCTCGGAGCCGCCATCGCCGCAGGCTTCGCCGTCGACATTTGGAAAGACTTCTCCGAGCTCAAGCACATGAACCGCGCAAACCGGGCATCCTTCACACCCCAGATGACACCCAAAGCCAGCGGGCGCATGTATAAAAAGTGGTCCAAGGCGGTCGAAATGTCCCGCGGCTGGATGAACGACGAGGACCGTATGGAACACGATGAAGATGACGACGAATAAACCACATTTCTACAAATATTCATTGAGATGACGCCGCCAACCGGCCTGTCATCGACACCGGAACCGAGTTCGTGCTTCGCATGCCAGCATACGACTCTACGTGAGAGAAGCGAGAGGGAGAATTGAGAAAGAGGGGCGTTTTCATCAAGACCAGAACCATACCATACCACCGGACAACCGCGCATATTCTTTCTTTGACAAACCCGGATAATGATTATCCATTTTTCGGGGAGAGGGGATCTGGACACAAACCCCACGTTTCCCTTTTTTTATATACATATATTAGAGAGCCTCCCTGATTAGAAAGTCCGTCCTAATAGGCGTGAGTTCATCACGCCAGTGCACCGCCCTACCCCTACCCCTTCCTCCCCTTCATTTCATGAATTATGATGGGAGTCGTCTTTTCTTTCCAGCGTGGATATGAGGGGCTGAGCTGGAAATCTTATTTCATTTTTTTTTTTTTCATCTTTCTTTTTCATTACGCTGTTGACTACTCTTCCTTTGGAAGATGTTGTTGGCTTAGCATGTGTATATACCTACCGTTCTGTGGGAAAATGAAGCCAAAAACATTTCAAATCATCTCTAACATCTCTATCATTTAATATCATCTCTATATAAACACCGTGACAATCGTTCTCGAGACAATGAAACATACCCTACCACCAAACCCCAAATACAAAGCACATACCCCTCCAACCCAAACTCTAACTCAACCTCATCAACTACCCACTAAACAACACAACCATTACATATACGCTACAGAGTACAGAGTACATCTCTATAATCCAAATCGCAAAACAAGAAATAAGGCATCACAATTCAATCCCAGTCAAGATCCAAAATCAAATCAATAAATGACATCATACCAGTGGGGTAACCCAATCAAGGTTATTACAGCAACGCCCGTAGGATCATGCTTCGTGCTCGAACTATGACTTCAGCAGTGCCTGAGGATGCGATGAAGTCATCTCTAGAGTTTGGGACTGGGCTTCTCGGTCCGTGGTTCGTTTAGGGTTGTTTCTATTTTGGGTTTGGGGCCTGTGGTTTGGTTGATATGGATGGATATGGGGATTGCTTGGTAGGGATTTTATGGTGGGGTAGGACAGGGTATGTTGCTTGCTATCTCTGATGAGATTTGTTTTGTTTTCTCTCTTCAGTATTGAAGAACCGATAGTTGACCCTGTGTCATGTCGACTGTGCACATATATATCCCACCACCCTGATTTTGTAATCGAGTCCATTTATATTTGGCAATGTCACTTTATTACCATAGCAACTATAGTACACATAAAGTCTGATAGCAATAGATTATTGCGCAATGCTTCACAAAGATTGCTGACCGTATGCTTCACTGACTGTAGTCATCCAGGTCTCGATCCACATTCCAGCATCTCTAACCCTGCATAGTATACAACCCTCCCATCCCAACAAACCCATTGTAAATTCACTCCTTCCTCTTCCTCTCAAGCTCAAGGTTCTGAAGCCTCTCAAACCCACCCCAAATCTCAACAACACTATCCTTAACATAATCTAAAACACGTCAGTTAACACTCACCCAAAATAACCTTGGAACCATTCCATAGAATGATCTGAGCAATACTCACAACAACCAACAACCATCCAAATAAAATTAAAAAAGAAATAATAAAACCAGAAGTAATACCCCTCAGGCCGACAATACGATTCATCCAGCAGGCTGGTAGCATAGTAAAGCACGTCACCGTAAACCTGACCAGTCGAGATGATAATCTGCAAAGCATGTCGGATTGGATGTTGGACGGCGATGCAGTATGCTATTATAAATGCTAGAGGACCCCATGCGAACTGTGTAGAAGAGAAACATACCGTTAGAATGTGGCTCACAGGAATGAAGAAAGATCAAGATCAAAACTAAGATCAAGCACGCGGTCATCTTTCGATGCAGATTCCATGTAGATGCTTGTGTACATACCGCCGTAACAGCCTCCATAGAAATCAAAAAAGCATCCGAAGTCAAATAGCGCGAATCAGAAAGCGAGTATTCCTTCCATAATTGCGAGAAGAGGGATTGGCCGCCAGCCAGTGATTTGTGGTTTATGACGAAGTGGGCCTCGAAGAAGAGGTGGATGAATCCCGCTGTTGATAGTTGATATTAGATGGTGTTTTTGTTATTCCTTGGCTATTCATGTTTTCATCATGGTAACAGGGAACAGAATAGAGGAAATAGTAATAATCAAGACAAGAATATATACATACTCAAACACATCCAAGTAAACGCAATCCGATCCGACAAGCACACAGTCGGCCGTAGACGACCAATGAAGAAGAATGAGGCGCAGAGAACGAATAACCATTGCAGACCAAATCGAGTGATTAGTGACAGCACGCTGCTTTCATTGGGTGTGTAATGCGGTAGGGATATCCCAGGTGGATAGTAGATATGGGATATCGGGATTGAATCCATATTTGGGTCTTTTGGTTTTTTCGTCGTGATAAGGGGGGTTTTTGAAGTGATTTGAATTCCATTTTGTTGCTCCTTGAGCTGATAGTCCCTTTATATTCATGTGCTTTTCGACGCGAGCCTTGCAATAAGCCAAGACGTGAAGGGTCTCGGGGCCCGCGCGTGCCGCGGATGATGGATTCCCGAGTCAGGCCAGTTAGTTCTTTTGGATTGGTAATGTACTTAGTTTACGTTTGTTTATATTATTGGTCTTTAATGATTGCTTTATTAGTGACTATGCAGATTCTCTGTCCACTGGCTCGTTTTCAGCCACCGTCTGTAGAAAATACCCCTTGTTCATGCTGTCCAGCTTCCTTAGGCCCCGATCTGCCGTGCTTGTGCATATTCTTTCTCTATGTTCCCCATGTCGATTTGTCAAGTTTGCCGTGCATATCACCATCTTGTCTACCTTGTCTTGCCACTTTAAGGACTGCTGTGGTCTTAAGATGCCCACAGATCCACCTTGTACACCACCATAATCACAAATTGTCATTCTCCTTAGTATGAAGTCGAGGATTCGTCCAATCTGTCTCGCAACAGAAGGCGACGTACTCTCGACTCGACTTGGCGATTTTGCGGTCACCTTGGTAGTTGTGGCATGGATGGACGCGGCGCAAAGAAGTGCCGAAGCCAATTCTCAAGCGTCGCACTGGGGAATGAGTGCTGGTAGTGAGAGAAAAGAAGAAACGTCTTATGATGGGGTTCGGGAGATGAGAGAGTGTATACTGTGGAGAAATAGTCCTACAGCTACATCGACCAGTACAATCAATAATAGTATGACATACACGTACAGAATATGTACAGCACAGATCCGTTCAAGCCAGAATGATATTACCCGCAAGACAGCAAGATAAACCCAAACCAACCAGAAGACGTCAGATTGAGGAACAAGATATAGAAGAGAGAACCAAGGAAAAATGGTATTTTCAATAAAGACGCCCGAACGATCCGGGGATGCACGATAGAGACACAAAGCATAGGTGGTTTTCGTAGAGCCAGCAAGAAAACAAGAAGACATAATCAAACAATCCCGGAGAGGAGAAGGGAATAGAGAGTAGAAAGACAGAAGGCTTATTCGGTGGCAGTTGGGGGACCTGTGGCCGCAGATGGGTTGATATTGGTCGACTGCAAGGCATCGGGAAGCTTGACTGGAGCCCGTGGCGATGACGCTAGCTTCTTGATCTTCTCTCCTTTCAGCACTTGTTCCATCTCCTCCTTCGTGAGCGTCTCGTACTCGATCAGCGCCTTGGTAAGGAGCTCGAGCTCGTTGCGCTTCTCGGTTAGGATGGTGGTTGCGCGGTCACGGGCTTCCTCTACGAGTCGGCGCACTTCGCCCTCAATTTCTTGCTTGGTTTCGGATGACAGGCTGTCGTAGTTGGTTGAGAGGTCAACATTGCCTAGTTTCTTGGAGTATCCGAATCGGGTGATGAGCGTGAACGCTGTCTCGGTGGCGCTTTGGATATCCTAGAAGGTGTTAGTATTGACGATATAATTGGTGAGATGCTGTGACTTACAGCTGAGATACCACTGGTGACATTGTCGTGACCGAAAACCAATTCCTCAGCAGCCTTGCCGCCCATCGAGACGGCAATATCTGCCAAGTATTCCGTGTAGTTCCTGGAGACTGTGTCCATCTCCGGCAGGAAGTGGGTGATACCCAGAGCCATACCACGGGGAACAATGGTTATCTTATAGAGTGGGGTAGAAGAAGATGTGAAGTGAGCAACCAAGGCGTGACCAGCCTCGTGGTAAGCAGTCAAGAGTTTGTCCTTGTCTTGGATGATACGGCTGCGAGCCTCAGCACCCATCATGATCTTGTCCTTGGCGTAATCAAAGTCAAATGAGCCAACCTTGCTCTTGCGGTCACGACTGGCGTGGATCGCGGCCTGATTTACCAGGTTCTCAAGGTCAGCACCAGAGAAGCCGGGAGTACCACGCGCAATAACACCAATGTCGACATCGTTACCGAATTGAATCTCCTTCATGTGGTGTCTCAGAATGTCCATACGGCCACGGACGTCGGGCAGATCGACAACGACCTTACGATCAAATCGACCAGGGCGAGTCAAGGCCTTGTCCAGCAGCTGTGGGTAGTTGGTCGCACCAATGATGATAACACCACTGCTCTGAGAGAAACCGTCAAGTTCAGTGAGAAGCTGATTGAGCGTCTGCTTCACGTAGGCAGCATCGCGCTCGTTTCGCTTGGCACCTATCGCATCCAGTTCATCGATGAAGATGATAGCGGGAGACTTGCCACGAGCCTGAGCAAATAGATCACGGACTCGCTTCGCACCGACACCGACGTAGACTTCGTCGAATTCAGATCCAGACATGTAGAAGAACGGAACACCTGCTTCACCAGCAACAGCACGTGCAAGCAGGGTCTTACCAGTACCAGGAGGGCCGACCAGGAGAACACCCTTGGGAAGCTTACCACCGAGGGAGGAGAAACGTTCCGGGTTGATGAGGAATTCCACGAGCTCTTGCAGTTCGTCCTTAGCCTCGTCACAACCGTGCACATCAGTGAAGCGGGCGGTTTGCTGTTGAGGCTGAGCTTCCTTGTCTTGAGCGCCGCGGACGTTCTTCAAAACACCAGTAGTTTCAACCAAGATAGTGACCGTGACCAGAGAGATATAAGTGAAGAAACCGAAGATGAGCAAAAACTTGACCCAGCGGAACACAGTGCTTCCCAGAGACTCGTCAACCACAACGTAGAGAGGAGCCTCCTTAGCACCGGTGCCATTTTGCCGAGTTGACATTCCAATTTGACTGCCAGTACTCCGAGCGGCGACTGCTTGGCCAACCGCCTGAAGCTGTTCTGGGCTAAGGTTTCCGTGTTGTCCGGCGAAAGCTCCGTCGCCACCGATGCGCGCTTGAGCCTGCTGGAGCAACGCATCGGTTGCGCCATCGCTAGCATAGTATCCACTTCGGTGTCGCTCGAGAACAATTGCGGGCATGTTGGCACGGAGGAGAGCCTGGTAAAAAGCATTTTGGGCACTGGTGTTGCTGGGACTATTGTTCGCGATCTTTTCCTTCTGGGCTAGCATATAGTGCGAGGATCCTCCAGATCCTCCAAACAGGAATCGTTGCTGCTGGAGCTTGGAGACACCATTGAGCCTCGGGGCAGGTCGTAGAGAGTTGAGACGGAAGGGGGACAGAGTCGAATAGGAACGAGCACCGGGGAGAGTATGAGTTGGCGCAAAGGATACGGTTCGGATTGGGCTGTCTAAGGCAAATCCGGGTTAGATTGATACTTCCAACACGTTCTGACAGAGTAGGTCGACATACTTGTGCTCAACAATGATGACCATGCACGTTGCGCGGGCCGGCTAATGACCTCTGCTCTCAACGTGTCAATGGAAGCGGTTTCCAGGCAATCTGGCAGCGGAACACGCTGAGAGGTCTATCTTCATTAGTATCCGGAACATTCACACGTGTTAGGAGTATGCCGTACCACCACATTCTGTTGTCCAGCAGAACTCCGCTGGAGAGGCTCGCTGACGTGAGCTGTCGGAGTTCGCCCGGTCTGTCTGAAGGGAGCGGCTAGGAAATTAGACATCGAAGGCCAGAGCTCCGTTGTCACAGCTGTAATATTCTGGAAGAGAATAGCTGTCGTTAGTGGGATATTCGCAAAGGACGTGATAGCACTTACGGGAATTGGGGCTTGGAAAGCCATGACTGTCCGATGTACAGCGGCACTCGGCCGCGTGCGAAGATGAGGGTCTGCTCCCCTGAGTCAAATGTAGAAAGTCGATATCCGTTAGACTCTAATAAAAGAGCATGCCATCGCTGACGAAAGAGTGGATGTGATGTTTGATGCGGCGAAAGGCCATTGCCACAGTGCCCCAATCGGACTCCGTAGTGATCACGTGGCGGTCCGATATAACCCTCGACCAACCACGTCATTTTTGATATAGCTTCGAAAGAGTTGTGAAGATGCTAGTTCTCGTCTCTAGCTTGCAAGTTATTATCACCCAAGGATTGAGAGAAGAAGACGTGACAGACAGTTGACTTCCCAAGAGACGCTATAGATGAGCTCAGTCCGTGGTTCAAAAATCCAAACTTGACGTTTCTTGACCTCTTTGTCTCACTATGTGATCATATCCTATCTTTGGGTTGCCCTTGCCTGAACAAAGCTATGAACTATTTCCTCTATGAGTTTATTCAAGACTTCTCCATTGCCTTGTATCAGCTACACTTACACAGTGCCATAAAAGTGTTGGACATGAAGCCAGTGTACCCATTATACACAGTTTTCACCCTACTTTGACATCTCATTCTTCACCTCATCTTGGCCCATTTTGGAGGACCTCATGATTTCCTACAATGACTAAAAGAAATATCTTCTTGGTGGGATCCCCTCTTTCAAGCAGTCTAAATTGGGACAACGACGACCTTCTCAACAACGCTATACACCCCTTCGAGGAAACTCATCCATATCGTCGGTTAACTGTAGAGGAATCTTACCGGGCCAAATGGAGAGCACTGCCATCAATCCACGATCTCAATGTTCCCTACCAGGAGCATGTGAACCCGTTATTTCTCGTCTCCGATCAGCTGGATGTTGCACCAGATTCCGATCTCTCGAAATTCTACCGGCATTCTTTTCTGGTCCATGAAACCTCCGAGGTGTCTGCTTCAGAGTTAGAGATAGCAGACTCGACGCAAGAGAGCAGTTTGGGGGAGGACAGTGTGACTACGTCTACGTATGACAACGAAGTCCCGAGGTCACCACGCATACTTCACATCCCTGGACCCCTCCGCGATCTGCACGACCTTCCTACGGCGAAGTACATCCAGTCCATTGCACCACAAACCATGACTGTGAACCTGACCGTGGGGGTCCTGGCTGCTCATCCCCCACGCCGCGTGGTTACACGGCAATGGAAAATCGAATTGGACATTATCGAGCTCGTCGTTGCCGATGAGACAAGGACTGGATTTGGAGTCAACTTTTGGATCAAACCTGGTAACTCATCCACCAATGCCAACAGTGAAACAGAGCTGGCTCGATCACTGGCAGGCCTTCGTCCCCGCGATATTGTCCTACTGCGTCATGTTGGACTGAGCACATTCCAAAGCCAGGTGTACGGACAAAGTCTGCGAGGGGTGACTACTGTTGAGCTCTTACACCGCGAAGCAGTTGATGTGACGGATGCAGTAGGATTCTATGAGAGCATCCAGAGTAACGTTCAGGATGCTGCACTACAAAAGACTCGCAGAGTACGAGAGTGGATGCTTCGATTCGTGACGGATGCGGCAGGCGGTGGAATGCTTGGAACACGTGGGCGACTGCCTCCGGACACACAGTAATTGACTCTTTGTATTCATCTTTATATTCATTTTTGTAGTAGATTATTATATTACTGTGTCTAATTGAGGGCTCACTTGGACAGGCATCTAACTTGCAAGTTATGTTCAATAGTGTTATACATGTACTCGTAACTCACTTGGATATGTATCAGGACGGGAGACTCCACCTCAGGGGCGATACCTCATGACCTGTTGGAATGAATCTGGTTTGGGGTCCGGTGCTAGCCACGCAATAAGATTGGATGTGTAGCCCGAGGCTGAGCTAAAGGCTGAGACCTCAGGAGATCTATACATGCTGCACGCGGAATTCCTCACACATGCAACATGCAACATGCAACAGACAATGAATACATTACTGAAATAAATATCAAACAAGTGCAAGAAATTTCATAATTGAAGAATGTAGACCCGAATTCAGCATAAAACGTGAAGCCGTACACATCTATACTCCGTACGGACTGCCCCTTTTCCCGCAAACAGAGCCCCTCCAATCACCGCTCACGTGCCCCCACTTGGACGAAAATAAATCCATCAACGGCCAGGTGTTCCCTAAATACTGAGTCTCTCCTTTTGCATTGCCTCCACCTATCTTTCTAATTTCATCTTCACTACCAAATCAATATGAAGGGTATGGCTCTATACAATGCTTCCCCACGCTCAGCACTGACTCTCAATAGCTCTCATTCTTGTTGGAGGGTTCGGGACCCGTCTGCGTCCTCTGGTAAGTCGTCGATCTCCCATCCCATTGACCTCCCCTCCGGTCGGAAAAGTTATGACTTTTGATCTGGTCTATAATGCTAATGCTATAATCTAGACTCTCACTCTGCCTAAGCCCCTTGTTGAGTTCGGAAACCGTCCTATGATCCTGCACCAAGTCGAGAGCTTGGCTGCTGCTGGTGTCACCGATATTGTGCTTGCTGTCAACTACCGCCCCGATGTTATGGTTGCGGCTCTCAAGAAATATGAGGAGGAATACGGTGTGAACATTGAGTTCTCTGTGGAGTCCGAACCGCTGGGTACGGCTGGCCCGCTCAAGCTGGCGGAGAAGATCCTGGGCAAGGACGACTCGCCTTTCTTCGTGTTGAACTCCGATGTCATTTGCGACTACCCTTTCAAGGACCTCGCCGATTTCCACAAGAAGCACGGCGATGAAGGTACCATTGTCGTCACCAAGGTTGACGAGCCCTCCAAGTACGGTGTTGTTGTTCACAAGCCCAACCACGCCTCCCGCATCGACCGTTTCGTCGAGAAGCCCGTCGAATTCGTTGGCAACCGTATCAATGCTGGAATCTACATTCTCAACCCCAGTGTCCTGAAGCGCATTGAGCTGCGTCCTACCTCCATCGAGCAGGAGACCTTCCCCGCCATCTGTAAGGAGGGCCAGCTCCACTCTTTCGATCTCGAAGGCTTCTGGATGGATGTTGGTCAGCCCAAGGACTTCCTCACCGGTACCTGCCTGTACCTCACCTCCCTGGCTAAGCGCAACCCCAAGCTTCTTGCCCCGCATTCCGAGTCCTACGTGCACGGTGGCAATGTCATGGTCGACCCCTCTGCCAAGATCGGCAAGAACTGTCGCATCGGCCCTAACGTTGTCATTGGTCCTAACGTCGTGATCGGCGATGGTGTCCGTCTGCAGCGCTGTGTTGTGATGGAGAACTGCAAGGTCAAGGATCATGCCTGGATCAAGTCCACCATTGTTGGCTGGAACAGCTCCGTTGGCCGCTGGGCTCGTCTTGAGAACGTCACCGTTCTCGGAGACGATGTTACCATCGCCGACGAGATCTATGTCAACGGTGGCTCGGTTCTGCCCCACAAGAGCATCAAGCAGAACATTGATGGTAAGTCTTGGCTTTGGGATATATTTAGACCTGAATTAACCTTGTTTCTAGTTCCCGCAATCATCATGTAATTTCTCCCCTTCAATCACGTCGCTATGCCCTAAATACCTCCCCTCATCCTCCCTTCACCCCCTTCTGCCGATACCACCCTTTCCGCCTCGTTGCATAGAACCGGAGTCGTTTTCTGCGTTATCTTCTCTTCTGTTGCCGTTGCCGGCTTGCCTTTCCCCGTTGGCGCTCATTGCCCTCGCAATATCCTTCCTTTCGTCTCCCGATGATCGATACATTCAGAAACCTAGATGGTGGAAGCCTGCGATATCGGCCTTTTTTTGCAAGAAATTACCCCTTTTAGTCTTCTCCCTCTTTTTCTTATTCTTTCAACCTGTTCTAAGCTATCCCCGTTTTATTGCAACATATTGAGGTTTCATCACATCATTCCCGCTTCCTTGCGTTGTTGACCACACATTTGTTCTTTTCCAATTATTCTTTTCTCTCTGCTGGTTTTTAGCAATTTGTGGACAAGGAAATCATGCCATATCTATTTTAATGAGATCATGCGCGTGGGCGGGTTCTGTTGATGTACATAATGGGAGGCGGATGTCAAAACAAAAAAAGATGCAACTCCTTTAGTTTTCAATGTACTCCGTATGGATTATCGTATTATATTGTCCTTCGTAGATCTTGTCATAAATGTATACTAAATGCTACTGAACAGTTTATTGGAAATTCGAAGCGAGTATCATGTATGTGCATTGTTTTTGCCTTACTTGGCCATTGACGGTTGCATCGCGTTCATCATAGATTACCCGTTGTATTATGTGTACACTAGTTTATTACATGCAGATATTAATGTAGTATGTCATCTACCATTCTGCAGACGACAGTCCTTCCTCTGCCAACACCATGTTATGCCTGGCTAGTCAAGTCACCTATGAGCTAGCCTCAGCCCGATCAAGGATCTCATCCCATTGAATGCGCAGTTCCTCCATCTTCTTCCAACACTGGCGCCCGAGTCCCTCAAACTCAACCTTCTGCTCCCTAGTCAAGTCCACGGCGCCACGCTTACGACGTCGGACCCGATCACCCTCAGTAACAAAAGTTCCAACAACACCTCCATGCCCCCATCCATCAAGCTCAGTAGAAGCAATACTATCAACACCAGACCGCGTGCAAGACGAGCCCCATTTCACATGGCCACCATCAAACAGGCGATACGGCGCCTCAGCAGCCTCAACTTCATCCTGCGTCCGCAGAGCTAGGAAAACAGGCGCACAAGCACCAAGATAAGTCGACAGGTTATGCCACGGCGAGCCGAGCATACGCGCAAGCCAGAAAGCAATAACCATGCAATAGACAAGCGGAAGCGCAAGAGGGATAATAGCCGTAGCACAGATTCCAGGATGAGAAAGATAAGAGCGCGGCAATGCAGTAGGCGGATCGGTATGAATAGCATGCGTCTCAGCCTCCGTCTCAGACTGCAAGAAGCTATCGACAGCCCACGGGGCCGTACTCTCCAGATCAGAGGTCAAAGCCAGGATATCAGTAAGAGCCTTGGAAGACTCGTACGGGGTAGACGACTTCAAGGCCTGGATATCATCCACATTGAACATCTTCGTCGTAGCCTCATTACTAGAGCACCAGACAACACGCCCGGGCCCGTGAATGCGCGCGCGCTTCAGCAGCGGTGTCACATTGTGCGCCAGCATGTAATGACCAAAGACGTTTGCACAGAATACAGATCCGAGGGGCGGTTCATCGGGGATCTTTGTTTGCTTGTCGGTGAGTACGCCGATGGGTGCGAGTTTGTACGACGGCCATGTTACTTGGTGGACTAGGTCGGTGCACACACCCCAGATTGCGGCGGGCCAGTCGATTCCCGACCACCCGCCTAGGCCGGCATTGAGGATGATAGTGTCGAGTCTTGGGAGGGTGCGGATTAGTTTGCGGGATAGTTCGCGCACCGAGAGGAGGTTGCCGAGGTCGACGCTTTCGTTTCTGAAGTGTACGCGTGCTGCGGCGGAGGCAGAGGGCGCATTTGAATGGAGGTGGGCTTCCAGTCTGCGTCGGGTGTCTTCTGCTTTGCGCGCACTTCGGGTTGTGAATATTATTGTGAGGCATTGGGATTTTGGGTGCGAGGCGAGGAATTCATCGGCGAGGCGGCAGCATATTGAGAATCCGAGGCCACTGAGGGATGTTAGGGCTTGATCTTTGTGGTAAAGGTTCAATCGAGTATTACCTGTTTGCTCCTGTTACCAGAATATACAGCATATCTGCTGTCTCGCTAGAAGTCTCCTTTTCCATGATTTGATGTGTTTTTAGTGTTGGCACTTTTTTTTTATCGCGGCGACAGGGGTCGTGCAACAAATCTTCAATTGAAGAAAATTCAGCGGCACAAAGCTAGCGTGTGAGTTGCTAGTAAATGCGATATGCGAGAGGAAGTTGGTCTCAAAGTTTACCTAGTACCATCGACTAACAAAAGGTGAGTTCAGTCGGGAAACACCAGGGGTGTGTACAACAATATATTGCACGTGATCTTATCCTTATCGCAACTACGGAGTACCGAACTGTTGTGCTTCGTCATTCTCTCCTTCATTTCTTCGCATGGCTGAGCTCTGCTAAGTGTCACCTGCCGTGCATTCGGCACGCGGTCATGGCAGTCAGACTCGAGCGGTTTCTCAATACGACCGGATTCTTCTTTTTCGCCCTCATCCTCTTCTGCCTTATCCTCCTCACCCCGGCCGACGCCATCTACCAATGCTACGAAACAGACCGACTCACCAACATTTTCTTCATCACCGGCGCATACGTAATTACTTTTCTTTTCGCAGTTCTCATTTATTCGACGCGCATTTACACAAATCGCAACACACTCACCGGCATCCCGAAAGCCTGGATTCCCGTGGAGAAGGAAGATGTGAACCGGAGCGTCAGACGACTGGTCAAAGAAGGTCTCGCCCGTAGCGCGGTGATCGCATACCAGGCGCGTCCACGCGATATTGCAGCCGACGAGGACAACTTCCAAAACCACCAAGAGCTTCTGATTGACTCCGAACGGCCCCCGTGGGGCCATGTCGAGCACCCCGGCTGGTCTTCGCCGGCCTCGCCAGATCTGCCCGATTTGCCATATCGCACGGTCATTCAGGAATTACCTAGCTTGATTGAAGCTAAAGCTGTGTCCCTTGCTCCGGCCGACTCGTTATCGCCTCCCCAAGACCCCTTTGGCCCGTCGGGCGATCTTACGACGCATTCTCTGCCAGATACGCGGGTTGTGGAGGTGTTGCAGCGCCCCGCCTCTATGGGGCTGAGGGAGTACATTCGGCACCTCACATCCCTGGGAGTAATCTACCCTCCCGAATTAGGGGCTGAATTTCTCGCGCTTTACGAACATGCACGATTCTCATCACGGGACCTACATGAGGCTGAGTTTCGTGATCTCATGCATCTCTTTGCTGAGATTCTGAGAGGAATGACGACTCTTGCAGCGCCGATCCTAGACGAAATTTATGACAGTGCAAGCTTCCGACAAGCTTATTCTGAATCTATCATCGGGCCTTCAGACGAAGAGGGCGAGACGGATACTGTCGACAATTCTGCGTACGCGCGGTCTTCGAGACTAATGCGCAATAACAGCCTCCGCCCATCCAATGCGTCCACTTGGGAAACCCAGTCTGGGTATGACACTGCACCCGCAATGCAAAGCCCTCACTCGGGTATGTCAATTGAAAGCGGCTCCTACATGGGACAAGGTCGTTTCCGCACGCCTTCTACAAGGTCCCTCCGACGCGCTCAATCGTGCCAGTCTGGCAGCTCGGCGGGTAGTGTCATTCGCCTGTCACAACCACGAGACCTTACAGATCTACCATACACCATTGACTACGCTGGACGTAGGCATTGACGACATCCCATGCACGACCTGTATATTAGTTCATAGAACCGGCAAGTGGACGGCATTTGACCGGAAAATGTGGGGGCTTAGTCAGACGGAAAACATTCCGATGCTTGGCAAAAGCTGCAAAATGATTGATAAGATCACAGTGCCATACGCGTCATTGCAGACACTTCCTTCTCATTCCGTAATTTGTGCTCTTTCGCTCTGTGGTCTGTAAAAATGCATCTCTTCCGTCGAGGGACATCCTCCCTTTTCAACTCCTCGAACGCCTCCCTCGCCTCCTCCAAGACCGATGCCACGACCGACGCGGTGGGCGACAATGCCCTCGCCGCAGAGGGATTCCAGAAAGTCGCATCCAGCGACAAGTTGTTTGCAACTGTCGATCCAGCTGTAGACGGAGACGACTGCTTGCACGATTGTGCTACATGCACGGTCAAATACCCCGCCAAATTCGACATTGATCACCAAGACGAACTATACGGGCAGGTCAATGGGTGGGCAACGCACTTGCTCGTCGCAACCGGCAAATCAGATTGGGTCAGAGATGTGGCAGACGAGGAGGGAAGTGTCATGGAAGCAATTGAGAAGGGAGGGCTGGAACCAAGCAATGGGGTATGAGAAACAGCCAGGCAGCTGAGGCTCTTGCTTGCCAGAGCCTAGAGCCAGAGCGCATAAACCGTATTGCAAAACACCAGCTAACAGTGATGAAACAGAGGCTCAAGCTATCAGCATCGAACATGCCCGTTCCAGACGAATACCACTTCGAAGAAAAAGGGAAACAACCAACAAACGTCCTCCTCCTGCCCAGCTTCACCGTTGTAGAGCATGTCACGCCGCAACTGGTTCCAGACCTGATTGAGAACTTCGTCAACAAATCCTTGACTACCACAACACCACTAGGCGAAGCACCACTGGTACCCTCGCCTCCAGCCTCACCCGACAGCTCGGCCGAACAAACTAAACTGCCACACCCATCTACGACATCCATCACATCTCTCCGCTCCCACCCATGCCCACACGCAGCAGTAGTCCTCCTCTGCTCACAGCGCACGCGCGACGCCCGCTGCGGCCAATCCGCACCACTCCTCAGAAAGGAATTCGAGCGTCACCTGCGGCCGCTCGGGTTATACCGTGATATGGACGACCAAAGACCCGGCGGTGTGGGTATCTACTTTATTAGTCATGTTGGTGGACACAAATACTCTGCCAATGTGATTGTGTACCGTCGCCGGGACTTTGATTGGTACAAGCGTGAGCCAGTTGAGGGTGTGGATCGTGAGGACGAGGGTGCTGCGCAGGGTATCTGGCTTGCGCGTGTGCGGCCTGAAGAGTGTGAGAACATTGTCAAGTATACTGTTCTCCAGGGTAAGTTGCTCAAGCCTGATTCACAGTTGCGGGCTGGTTTTGACCGAGAGCGTGGTGTGACGAGCTGGTAAAGTTGTTCAAGTTCATTCTCATTCTCGAAGATATGGGTTTGTTGATGTTGATGTACATATCGTGTATGTCTTGATATATACATCGGGTATAACTTCCATGTTGCGCTATGATCTATGCATTCATATGTATCCCAACACCGCATCCTCTCCATTCGGGTCTTTTACCCAAGATCAAAGCCAGAGTCAGAAGACAATTTGTATCAGACAAACCTGGCATTCCCTGAATCGAGTCTATATGAGACCCAGCAGTAGAAACGCACTTATCCAAATTCCAGCCAAGCCACAAACCCGCTTATGCCCAGCTATGCCTAGCTATGCCATAGTCAGACCTACAACCCGCCTTGAGACCGTAATGAGCACATCTCGGACTTTACCGACTTTAGTACAAAACCATCCCACATAAGATCAGACCATGACATGCCCACCTAGGCATAAACCCATACCCACACCCACACCGATCCCGATAACCATACCCATACCATACCCCTCTACCCCTTCCATGCACCCCACAAAACAAACGAAACAAGGAAATACACATCCAAACGCAAGGAGACGATACTGGGCCGTGCTATCGCCACGTTAGTCGTTGGCGTGCATGCGTACCCGACTGCCGAGCCGGCCCTGCGTGGATAACGATGAAGCCATCACCATTTTTAGACCCAGCAGCAGGTTAAAACGTCATATTGCACGTCGATTAGTCAGGTAGTAAGAGGGGGGGTCAGATGATGGAAAGGGGGAACGAAAAGCCAAGCCCATCAGCCGCCATCAGCCATCAGCCATCAGCCATCGGCCCTTGAGGGTTTGGGATCCACTGGGCTTGGTGTGGAGTAACGTGAGACGGTGATTGCTCAGGATAGAGAACTATTCTAGGGCTTCGCCAAGGAAGGGAAGTGTAGAGCGAGTGACGCGGATTTGGGTATGCATTTGGCAGTTGGTGTTTAGTGTCTGCTTGCGGGATTTGGGTTGACGGGATGATATCCCTGTTTTTTTTTTTTTTTTTTTTTTTTTTTTTTTGTGCTGTGCTGTTGGTGTCAGATATGGAGATAATGTTGATTTGACTAGTATGCAGCAAGGAGGCGTACCAGGAAATGACTGGCTTTGGTTTTGGTTTTGATAGGGGGTAGGTTTGCATCTCTTTCTCTTTCTTACCTCTTTTCTTACTCTATCTGAACTAAAATATGAATGGAGAGCCAATGCCTGCAAGGGGCGAGAAACGGTGGCTTGTTTGACCTCAGCCCCAAGACCCTGTCGTGTCTTCTGTCTACTGATAGGAGGAAGTATTGCTGACCGACACTTCGAGAGACGCCTAACCGACGAGTAAATGCGATGAATTTCATTTCCGTGACGATTGCACAGGGCAGAGATAGACAATAGATCGTCTTCGCTTATTCTATGTGAACTTAGAACATGTTCTTCGGCTAGCCAGTCAAGGAGAGCGTGATTGGCATTCTACTGCTTCTCCTTAATGAAGAAGGAGACGCAAATATTCACACAATCGACAGAAACCCAGTCAGCTTGGTCACTTGCCACTCGTCACTCGTCACTTGTCACTGGTCACCCTGGGCGATAGTCATCCGGAGCTCACATTAGTGCCGTCGCCATGCGCGCGTCGGAGATTAATTTGGTGTGGCTTTTCGGAACATGTGGGTAGACAGTACATGCAAGTTAGCGATCCTGGGGTTATGTATGGCTAGAAAATGTCTCCCATTGTTGCTTCACATGAAGGACATGGGAATGCCGGATAACAACCTTAAGAAACAATAGCATGACATATGTGTCCAGCCTTTATCATTGTATAGTATACATTGTACTTGATACTTCCAATCTGAATCACTCGCCAAGTCAGCCCAAAATGCGGGGTAGAGAGAGGGAGAGAGCTTCCTCTAGGAACTCTATTGTCCTGCAGGTTCACTTGGAAAGCCTTAGTGTTTACACAGTCTCGCCACGTAAACGAGAGCTCTCTACTGATCGGACAGTTGGCCCCAGATCCTTGTCCGGACATCTTCTCCGCGGTAAATGAAAGGTCTAAATAAATAGGACATTTATCCAGCTCCTTGGGTCGATGTCTACAGCATTGTATAGTACACATAAGTTACAAAGCCACACATGTATAGGTAACATATTCTCTATTCAACCAAACCTGCACACCAGTTTTCTCATGCATCCGCGTCAAGCTCGGCAGCTACATCCACAACACATCCACTTATTCCATGCAATGGCTTTTTCCCTATCTACATGCACATACATGAATATGCAAGGTATCAGTATCAGTATCAGTATCAGTATCAGTAGTTCCGTTTAACCGAGCTAGGTCATATACCGAGGCGATCGACAAGGATAGCTCTGCGGAGAGAGTACCGTTTCATCTAGCGTGCAATCTAGTGAGCAGTCCCCGATTAGAGCTGCATTTTATCTCTCTCTACCTCTCGCCTAAGGAGTGGATCAGCGGACTGCAATCTCACACCTCTACTTGACGGGATTCACTTCCAAGGTTTGTCCATCACGCGTCTGCGAGATTCTGGACCCCGATTTCGAAAGGCTAGAAAGGGGGCCGAAGATGGCCGATGGGCTGTGCAAGCTAGATTGGACAATAGCTGGCCTTGAAATGAGTTTATTACGGAATACTCGAATTTTTATTTATCTATTTATTTTCACTACTTTTCTTTTTTTCCTTCTTCCGGGATATGTCCGATGAGCTAAATGGCTGATGTGGGCGGGCATCCATCGTTTGAGTAGAGGGTTTTGTGTGGTCCTCGAAACAAATGCACATGCTTTTCACTTTCACCTCGTACAGAGGGTCCATCATCGAGTCGAGTTTTGGATCGTCCGGGGAGGTCTATTGGATCTTGAAACAGCGATCGCCACTCCCAGCTGTGGCAATGAGGGTCGAATAGGCAGGCCACTCGGGAAAGTTGTCGAAGTAGACAGCGTTGTCGATCACGAAAAAGGCAACGGAGCCTTAGGCCAGTCCTATTGCGTAGATTATCCACCTCCCTCTTTCTGCATTCCTCGTGGCGTATACTCGACATCGACGGGCTAATAAGGTTGTGGGATCAGACGATCGCTGTTTAAGATTATTCTAGTGGATCGCCACATTCAGGAGAGACCAAAGGGCGCTACTTATTTATGAATATTTGCTACTGTGGGATATACCTGATTTGCTTGTGCTATTCAGCCCATGACGATAAACCGTTTCTATAGTAGCGTACCTCGGGTTCTCACCGCATGGTTGCAGATCAAAGCCGGTATCTCCGTATAGCCAACTAGTTCGCCCGGGCTAACCGAGGCTATCCGAACCCTCGTGAATGAGATGTTCCATGATTCCGATTATCAAGCATAGGATTTGCCACAGTGTGTACCTCTGTACACTGTAGTATGAGAAAACTAGAAAAGGCAAAGAAAAGTACCGTGCATTTTGCTTCTGCCTGACCTTCCAAACAGACTTTAAATGTGGCGGCAGGATGGACTTGGACGTAACGCAACCTAGTGATGCCACCTACGTCTTTGGTAAGAAAAAGCAAATCTGATTGCTGGACGTTATACGGTGAAGAAGAAAAAGAAGAAGAAGAAGAAGAAGCGAAGCCCCTTGTTCTCACAACCCAGGGATGTGGCACTCTAGTGTAGTGTGCATGATCAACGAATGAAATGGCCGAGAGTATAATCGAGTTGAAAGTCTATCGCGCTGATGGAACAGAATAGCACCAAGGATTTGGAGAAATGTACAGTCGAGCTGTCCATGGCGATGTGTGCACCCTGTAGATCTGTAATGTACAACATCTCATCTCCGCGGCATTTGTATAGACTGTGGAGAGACGGGAACAGCCCCAACCTTATGGCAGATGGGGTACCCGGAGCCTTGGACGGGTTCGGGGTGGACGAGCAAGCCGTACCCGTGAAATGGGAAGCTGGGGTACCTGATCTTGTGCCG
This sequence comes from Penicillium antarcticum, assembly GCF_028974205.1. NCBI lineage: Eukaryota > Fungi > Ascomycota > Eurotiomycetes > Eurotiales > Aspergillaceae > Penicillium > Penicillium antarcticum. The sequence continues at coordinate 720,442 of NW_026695306.1, read as the reverse complement.
GCTTCATTACTCCGAGTCTACTCCATAGCTGCAGAGTGATGCCGCGTCATACATCCCTTGCAGTGATTCCGCTCTTTGGGGTGTTGGCTTCTTTACTTTCATGTTCTTTTTATTGATTTTTCTGCTGGTTTATGTTCCCTCGGTTCTACCTATACTTATAGTTTGAGTGGGAAACTACCAGATCATATACACATATAGAGAGATATGATATCATGTCCTAGTCAGGTATAGACTGATTCTCTCACCGAACTAGAAAAGCCCGATGTGAGTGGTCAAGTCAAAATATCCAAAGGGGCTCGTATGGTACTGTAATGTGGGGGTTTACCACTAAAAATAAATTACCCCTCTTAATTTCCTTTTTATTTTCAGGTTTTATTACTTTTACTTTACTGACTTTATTACTATTTTCCTATTTTACTTGGTACCCTGTACTTCTTATATACGGTATTATCCGCGCCGTTTTTCCCCTTCTCAGTCTCTCCAGATTGAGGCTCCCCCTCTCGTATATTCCTATATTATGCGGGCTCGACACATCCCGGCTATCCATCCTGCCTGACCAGGATTCTCTTTTCTTTCCTCCCCCCCCCCATCTCTCTCACTCTTCTCCCATCATGGCTCCTGGTAGCGGCCGCGATTTTAACTGCACATGGGGTGACTGTAACAAGGTGAGTACTGCTTATTTGTTTGACCTTCCCCTCCTAATCTTAGGCAGTCCTTCAATCGCAAGTCGGATCTCTGTCGACATTATCGCATCCATACCAATGAACGTCCTTATCAATGCACTGTAGCAGATTGCAATAAGAGTTTCATTCAGCGCAGTGCCTTGACCGTACACTCGAGGACTCACACAGGCGAAAAGCCCCACGTTTGTGACCATGAAGGCTGCCAGAAAGCATTCTCAGACGTAAGGGACTTGGCACAAGGTGGATCTGCGCATTTACTGATACTATTTGCAGTCATCGAGTCTGGCCCGCCATCGCCGAATCCACACGGGCAAGCGGCCGTATATTTGCCAAGAGCCAGCCTGCGAACGGAGGTAAGTAACCCGGAAGTGGTGAAAGACAAATCGTCTGACTGAAGTAGCTTTTGTCGCAAAACCACTCTCACAAAGCACCAACATCGGTCTCACCCTCCAGGCGCCATGACTCGGCCATCGTCGGAGGATGCGACTTCGGAGAACTCCTACCACCACCAAACGCCGGTGTCCGTGCCCGCGACAATCCCAAACGATCAATACATGCTCGCTCAGCAACCATATTACGCACAATCGGCAACTTCCAGCCACGAGTTCTATTCGCCGCAGAGCGTTCCCATGGGCACGGTGCCAGTCCACGAAGCTGCTCCTCCGATCGTGGCTCAGAATATCCCCGTTAGCTCGCCGATGAGCATACAACACCAACAGCATCACCCGCACCAGCAGCACCACCACCATCACCAGCAACAGCAACAATATATGCAGCAAATACTCCAGCAACAGCAGCAACAACAACAACAACAACAACAACAGCAGCAGCAGCAACACCAACAGCGCTATGACCCCAACCCACGGACGAACTACATCCCGGCGGAGTACCAACAACAACCCTATCCGGGCCATCAAATGCCGCAGGAACAGCCAATGATGGTTTCGTACCATCCAAACTATGCGTATAAACCCCCAGGCCCCCGGCTCTTGAATCAACCTGAGGGGACTGACTGGGGTTTTCTGGGAGTAGGCTAAGAGGAGACTTTGCATAGACTGATATGCGAAATGCGTGTTTTATGCCCGTCACGACCTCTTATTTGTTTTTGATATTGTTGTTCCTTGGAATCGGACATTCGCATCTATTCTGTATTGGATCGCGCGCTCACTCTCTCTCTATATTTCTTCTATACTTCAGGGCGCTGGATGGATTCTCCCTTACGGCCTACTTGATCTTGATCTTTTCCATACATTGTTTTAAAAGGGAGGAAACGGCGTTGATATTCTGCCTTGATACCTGACATGGGATGTGTTTAATCTTTTTCCCGCTATCTGTTATTATTCCCTCTGGATTGGTCGTCTATTTTCACCGAAAGATTTATGATTTTTCCCGCATATTACTCAAATTTCTATTCCGCAAATCTATCCCGATATTGCCCATGATGATACGAATACCCAAGCCCATATTTGGATTGTCTTGCACTAGTAGGTATTTCCCAGGAATATTACTGCGATGTGTCGGTGCTTCTTATTGGCTAGCCCCGGGACAATCCTCGAGTTTCTACTTTTACAATCCCTACAGCCCATCCTCTATGATTAGCAAGCATAATCCCGCGTTATCCATATCCACTTGGGCAGACCACTAGACAGACACTAGATTTAACGTAGTATCCCCCCAAACAAGCCCCCCCCCCCCCACTATTCCATGCAAAACAATCTTAGCTGCGTAAAGCGGATGGCCACGGTGAAAAATAACCACATTCCAGCAATAATGCAAAGCATGCATGACTCGTGGCTTACCATTTCCCACTCAGGGCTTTTTTAGTCTTACAAGTCTTCCAGGCTTCTAGCCTCTGGCTTGAGCATCTAGACAGGAGTTAGTTATTATTATTCTATTCCATTCTAATTTGTTTGGGTTTTCTTTCGCCTCCCTACGGTGGCCCCATTCCCTCTAGAAGCCTCCGAGAAAACCAAGGGCCAAGAAATCCCAGAGGAGTGCAACCCTGTCTCGCTAAAAAAGAGCGACTTTCTCATTTGCTCGTTTTCGCTTCCGCTTCTAGACCTGCTCGGCGATTACCCTGGCTTTACGGCTTGCATGTGTACCTGATACCTCTGCATTTTATTGTTTTTATTCTGGATGGCGTTGCTGTAACGAACAATCTTCATATTTGTCCAATGAGCTCTGTTTGGTTGGCACAGTATTAAAGGGGCAATTTTGGGGGCGAGACTTGATTTGATTTAATTGACGGAGGAGAGAGAACTGTCATGTATACTCTGTACTATAGAGAGGATCACTTATCTTTTTTCTTTTTTTTTTCTTTCTTTTTCGTCGTCTTCTTCTTCTTCTTCCAGGGATCATCAGGCAAACATCGCTTTTGGTTGGATGGTCCACCATCGCCGTCGCATACCCAGGTCCCAGTTGCAGTCACATTCACATTCACTGTCAATTGTCTAGGATTCTCTCGCATTCGCTTCGCCATCCCGGTTTGCTGATGCAACAGTAATCTCAATTTCAATTTCCTTGATCCCTCTCAGAGACATACATGATGTGCCCTGTCTCGCAGAGTTTATCCCGGTCGACTAATAATAATCAATCCCTAATCCCGGTTACTGATCACTGATCACCAGGTGAATTTTCTTGGTTAAGACACTAGACACCCTAATATACTAGTTTCTCTATTGCACACCCGCTGATCACTGTATTTACCCTAGCAGGATGTTGCACTCAGGTCAAACACATCGCCACTAGTCGCGAATCGCACTAATCGCGCGTGCGACTCTCCGTACTCCGTTAAGGTCAGTACAGTAGCTCATGGCAAAGGGAAATAATATAAGATAAGCCGGTACTTTGTGAGATACGCCATTAATGGTGTGTAGGTTTAGTTTGGTTTGTATACGGGTTCGGGTGTTTGGTCATTAGTAGAAGAGATAGTGAGAATAGATTAATTTGCTATATTTGTCCGTAGTATTGTATCGTAGAAATGAAATATGACCTTGAAATAGAAATGAATGGAATTGGAATTGAAATTGGAATTGGAATTGGAATTGGAAATGAAATCGAAAACCAAAGGGGGGCAATTTCCTCTAAAGCTGCACCTCAGAACCGGTTTTTTTCAGCCATGTTCACTACTGTAGCCATGAAACACTGTCTAAGGCGAATCGGACAACATTTCCGCCGGGATACAGATTGATCTTCGCTTTTTGTATTTTATTGTCTTTAGCTTTCTGCATTTGCATGTACGGGATTGATGGAACTGCGAATCAACGCGGACTCGTCGGAGTTGCGGCTGGCCTGCCGAGACCTAGGTTTTCGATCTGTAGTGTGTGTACAGGGGTGACGCGATGTTCCCGGGATGATTCTCAGTGAGGGCATGCCAGCAAAAATAAATCGCTCAACACACACAAGGATAGAGACAAGATGGGACTTCGGAAGAGCCGGGTTGTCGGCGTGATTCTCGGCCACTAAAACACTACGGGATCACACAGCCTTGGAGTACCTACGTAAGTGGACACACACGCCTCTGCTCTTGGTCTACGCCTTACAGGATGGGGCTCCCCGCATGCAAGTCACTCATGTGAAACGGAAGATCGATGCTCGGATCAGTTCCAGTTCCATACTCCGGACTTGACTTCCTGACACCCTCTGCTCTCTACTCTACTTCGTGAACTATATTGTCTCCGTCGGACTTTCCGATCTGATAGATCTCAGCTCTGCCACTATTCACAGGGGCTTGGTGAAATTACTGAGAAATTATTTAGGGAAATGCCTACCCAATCGCTCTGTCAAATCATAAAGTGGCGTCTGCGACGGGGGCCGCCCCCGTTTGACTGAGCCGACACCGACAAATGTAGTTCCGACTGATAGGAAGATCACTAGAATGGATCCTGGGTCCTACACTTCTGGGAAGGGTGCCGAGATCAAGTATACATGCAGCCTACAGTACTGCTGTATAGAGAAATGAACAACCCGCTTAGAGATAACCAAGTACGAGTGAGTAACAAATACTAACAAACAATTGCATTATCAACAAGCAAATCACGAAACCCGACCGTGAACACTTGAACCGAGGTAAAAAGACCGTGAATTTCTGGCCCCCAAGCCAAGCCCCGTCTAGTCGCGTAGTTCACCTTCACTTACGTACCTAGGAAAACTTCAAACCAATGACAACACACCGTGGACATGTAATACGAAACAGAAAACATAGCGTACAATTCACAATTACTTCCAAATATAAGTTCATGTTATTTTCAACCATCCAGAAGAGAGTACAGCTGTAACTCAGGGTACCGTAATATGGACGGAGTTAGATTAACATCGCTTACAGAGTACACAAAACCGAACGAATAATCGCTGATCGATTATCGGCTATCTCCAACGTGCACCGAACTACTCCGTACGCGCTACATGTTTCCGTTTTGGGTTGATTACCCGCTAGTATTCGGCCTGCGACATTACATTCAGCTCTCCAAGCGAGCTTCTCTGTGGGGATAATGCCAACGGCGATCTAAGGGGGCAGTAGACACCCGAGACCCGGGACCGAGACCCGCTGGGTCTTTTCCTGTTCTGAATGGTCGGGAGATGTTTTCCTTGCTGGTCCATGCATCTTGGTTTGTGAACTGTCAGGGATGGCCCCTGTTTGAGATGGAGATGAGATGTGCAAATTTCTATCGTGATTATCGTGATTGCGATGGAATCTTGCAAGTTTACTACAGTATTGAGCGCCAGTGGATCGTATACTCAATGCGCTTTGATATAATTCGGTCACGGTGTAGCTATTGTAGTTGAGACATTCACTACAAACTATGGATATGGACTACTATGCAAGTATCAAGATCAGAATGACTAAGATGGAATAGGGAGCTTGGCTGAGAAAATGACGACACTGTCTCTGCCACTTTCGTATCTCGGAGATAAAGCTCGCCGCGATTTGTTATTTCCTGCAAACCAACCGTCCCTAGGCGCCGGGCTGTATAGCCGCTGGTGTTGGCGCGAGGTGGAGAACACGAACAGCCATGTTATTGCCTGCCGCGATGGAGCCCGATGTCTCCATCTTTTACTTTTAATTCTGGTAGTTCTGTTTTGTAGGTACAGGTACAGGTACAACCTCCCAAACGGGTATGCACTTCGAAAAAACAATATAAGTACTACGAAGTATAGGACTAGTACTAGTTCTGAACTGATAGACACTGGCGATCTGCTCGTATACAGTCACACGACAGGGGAAATACATTACATGCACATAGTGTAGCGGAGTAAAATCCGATGCTATTTATCTGACGATCTGTCAAATTAGATAAACTCAAAAGTTTGGACCTCTAAAGCCCCAAAAGCCGCCAATTGTAAGCTTTGAATTAGATGGAGCTTGGGCCTTGGGAGCTCCGTGTACTGGTAATACCCCGTACCGGTGTCTAATTGTGGAGTACGCTACTGGACCGTTCCCGGGGACCCACTGGATCCCGGTATTTACACGCCTTTACACTCTTTTACACTGTAACATCCAGTTCCTGTCACAGTACTTATTCCTTTGTTTTACTCGATTCTACGGCACTGAAGTGTGTGTATAGTACAAAGTGCCCTTACTGTAGTCACCAGTGATCCCATCCCGTCTAATATATGACCATATCCTTCTTTGGTGTTAGTCCGAACCGGCGCGAAACAAGCTTTGTGGAATGGAGTCCACACCGATCACCTCGAGGCCATTGCGCTTCCCATTCCAGGCCCAGATCCAAGCCCAGATCTATTTCCATGCCTAATTTTGAGACAGCCCAATATCCGCTGTGTTTGACCGTTGTTGAAACTGCCCATCTGCCAGAAGGCAACTAAATACGAGCGATCGACGCCCGCGTACAACCGCCCATCTCGCCAATGTAGCGGCTCAGCCCGTCACGTCCAATCCTGCCGAGCCAGGCAAATTACCACATCGTGTTGCTCGGCTGTTGAGTGGGGAGAAAAGTGTCTTCAAACTTTGATCCCTGGTCCACATGTGGCATGGTTTCAACTGTCACTTTTCTCTTGCCCCTGTCACTGCCACCCGCTGCCACTATCCCTTGTCTTGGCTTGGTTTCTTGCTTTCGCATCTGGTCTATACTCCGCCGTACACTGTATCCGCTGTGTCACCCAAACTCTGAAGATCAGATCCCGTCCAAAAGCGCCCCATTCCTCCCCCATCCATCCATACCGGCATTCTGGTATTCTGTGCCCCCACTCCCCTCATCCCCGGTCTAGATCGTTGAACGGCAAGATCGACTTTCTTTTTTGTTGGAGGTAATCTTTTCTTCGGTATATTAGAGCGAGGCTGGTGTATCATAAACCCCATCCACTAGACCCCGAGCCAGATCCAGATCCGAATCCAGATGCACATCCAGACCCGGGCTAATACCCAGAATAAGAAGTTAGTCTGGGACCAGAACCACATTTAGTTCCAGGTACGACCACCTCCAATCCACAATGTAGTATAGTATATTGCAACGGTGACCCAGTCAAAGGCTCCATATCTGAATCAGACATCCACTTGCCTGCACTGGAAACTACTGTACTCTACAGTAACGTAGTAGAAACAAAGAGCCACCAACGAAGGATCCCAAAATAATACTCCTGGAATTGACGTGTGTCGACCTCCCTATAGAGTTAAGCGGATCGCTGTGTGATCTGTAACAGTGTATCAGGCACAGTACACAACACCACCCGTTTTACAACAGGTACTCCGAAAGTGAGTATCCATTCAAAGTGGAACCGTACCAGTCTTCATAAACATAAACCACGCCCAAATGCCAATCACAATCTCTGCAAATGTCACTCCATCCATATCACTGGATCTCCAAAGGAAAAAATGCGGTCCCCCCCCCCCCACCTCCCCCCTGCTATTCCCCCGGATGGCGCTAAACCCGTTTAAGAAATTTTAGACGAGACGCGGATTTCTTGCATACTGGTCTTTAGATATAGTTGAATATCATTCCTGATTCATGGACCCGAGATCCTGGTTGACTGTTGGTGTCGGTGTTGTGGGTTGTTATTAGTGTCGCAGTTCAGTCTGTATCTGTTGTGGCTGTACGACTCGTGTATCGGTCGCGTTGGAGCTTGAGCCGGTACCAACACTTGTGTACCTGTGTACTTGTATTTGTACATGTACATGTACATATACTCCATCAGGCAAGGATTTTTGGAATTGTAGATTCCAATGTATCTTGATTCTGTTGATTCGTGTATTGTATGTACATGTAGCTCGGCTATTTTGGGTGGCGTGTGTCGGACAACGCCGATGGATGTGGCCATTTGCCAAGAATAGGCTGTACCTTGTACATCTACAGGTATGGGTGGGTGGCGGGCTATGTTTGAGCCGATGGCCGGAGTATGGATCTGAGGTTATGCGTGCGAGGAAGGGTATACTATGCTGTGTAGATGGGGTTGACGGGGCAAGCATAGAAGCCATTGCCTTGTTTGATGCAGGTACGGCAGGCAAGTAGAGTTCATGCTCCGGTGCTTTATGGCTTCATGCTCGAGAGGGACTATAGTATAGCAAAGTGTTCGTGTTATAGTTGTCAACTGGCTTTCAATATCTACAGTGTGCAGGTATGTAGCAATCCAATGTACAATCCAATGCGACAACATTCTATATGCGTCACGCGCTAGAAAGAGCCATTTCCAAGTCCAGTTCAGTTCTATCAACCAATAGAACCGACCGAATCCACTTCATAAATCTCATCTAATCATCAGCAACGGCAACCTCATCCTCCCACTTCGGCTGGGCAACCTCACGAGCACGGTTAATAACCCGCTCAATGCCATCCAGACCCATCTTGAGAACATCCATCTTCGGACCGTAACTCAAACGCACAAAGTGGTGACATGGGCTGTCGAAGAGATCACGACGCTTAGCTGGGTTCAAATCGAAGAAGATACCAGGCACGACAATGACCTTCTCGGTCAGCAGGGCGTTGAAGAAGTTCAGTCCGTCGGAGATATTGGCCTGAGGGGGCAGGGGAGGGTCGAGGGAGGTCAGGTCCAGCCAGATGTAGAAGGTCGCCTGGGGCACGTCCTGGACGCGGAAGCCGATATCATACAGACGCTTCAGGACGTAGTCGCGCTTCTCGATGAAGTGCGATTGCAGGGCCTTCATCTCTGCGCGCACCAGGTCCGGCTCCAACATTGGAATGGCAGCTTCTTGGAAGGGCACGTTGGCTCCGCCGTCCAGGTAGGAGCCTGCGGAGCCGAGTGCGTCGACGAACTCCTTGGGTCCGACAACCCAGGCGATACGCCAGCCTGGGAGACGGAAGCGCTTGGTCAGACCGTCGATGAGGAGGACGTCTGCGGTGGTTAGTGGACATGAGCATACAACTCTGGGGCCATGGGAACTCACCATCCTTGTCGACGTCAATAACGTTCGCGGCACCACTGATGGTTGAGCCATCGCAGTCTGTTGTGTAGTTGTATCCGCCGTAGAATTCGTCCAAGATGAGAGTTGCGCGGTCACGGCAGAGGTCCTGAATTTCAACCAGCTCCTCGTGCGACACGAAGTGGCCAGTAGGGTTACGGGGGTTGGAAGTCAGCAGCACTTGAGTACCACGAGCGATTTCCTCGGCGATCTTGTTGGGATGGATGTGGTAGTGGTCTTCTTGGGAGAGAGGAATGGGAATGGGAGCAATCTGCCAAAGGTTAGCAACGATACCTCCTGACAAGCTATCAACCTAACAGTCAACGGCTCGCAATCCAAGCTCAACTCACGTTCTTGAACAGCGTCAACATCTCCGAGTACGCAGAGTAATCGGGAATAGGGAACGACAGATACGAGTTACCCAAGATAGCAGCAATACGGATCAAACCCGCACGACCACCGGGCACAATGCAGACATTCTCCCAGGTGTACTGGCTCTCCTTGCCCTGGCGGTAGTGGTCATTGTACAGACGAGCAACGGCCGCGCGCAACGGCTTGATACCAGCGGTCGGACCGTACTCCCGAGCAGCGGAGGTGATGGGGATCGACGTCGGGCGCGGGAAGCTACCTTCGATCTCGTCGTCAGCCTCGGGGGCTCCCTGGCCTAGGTTGGCCCAGCCGGAGGGGTCTTCGGCGTAGCCATGCTCGGCGGCTCGCTCTGTACACCAGACGACACCGGTCGAGGCACGGGAGGCGTCGAGGCCGGCGTGGGGACGGTGACCTTCGTGCGCAGCGCGGAATTGGCGATGGGTCTCAGAGTGGATTTCTGGTGGCTGTCAGAAGATGGAAAGCTGTTTTTCGTCAGGGAGATATGTACGCACCGTTGGTTGACAGCTGCTTGCTTGCTGAGAAGCGGCGGTTGTCAGCGGGGCGCAGGAGGCTCAGGCGGCGGCCGGAGAACGACATTCTTGGCAGCTTGTGATAAGAGATGAGATGCAGGTGGTGATATCCTATATTCTTCTTAATTTCTTCTAGAAAAGAAGATATGCGGGAGGAAAAGTGTGTGCCCAACGGCTGAACCCCCCGTTTTATAAAAATTATCACTGCCAAAATCCTGACCGACGATTCGACGGGATCACCGACGTTTACACCAATAATCCCTCATTCGGATGCCAGAACCCTCCACGCGTCTCAGACATTAATAGCGCAGGGCAACAGGCCAAGTAGTCTATTATTGTTTGTTGATCATCCCCTGAAGCTTCAACTGCCGCTTTCTCGTTACAGATTTAGCTATAGCTGTAGCTAAAGTTCCCCCTGTCTCGGCAACCCGGCTACGGCATCCCGATCGAGTAGTCAAATACGGAAAGTCTTTTATTGAATTCGTGATAATGCAGGCCAGAAAGTACAAATCGATATGCATACATCATGTAAAGGGCTTCATACGTTCGTGGACATGGAGAGCAGGTGAAGAGAACAATTAACTTTCACATAAAGAGCGCAAATTCAAACGATGCAGGTCTTCCCGGAGGTCCCTCCACCTCGCTATGACCTTCATGCCGTAAATCAAATCATTATGCAGATGCTCATGGGGACAACCCGAATGCCACAACCAGCTCGGAAGTCACAAATGGGGGGATAGAAAGAAGTATCTCCCCGAGAGCAGCTGCTCAGTCTTAAGTCAACCTAGAAGATGGGAAAGGTATGGGAGCCACAGGCGATGCAAATTGTTAAAGGTAGGAATCAATACGATCCTCGCAAAGTATAGGGTATTATTTCATGACGAATGGGAGAAAGGCGCGAGAGAGTCAACTAGTCGACCACCTGACAGTAGAGCTGAATCTCTCCTACCAGGCCCTTGGCCAGCATGTCTCGATGTTGTTCACGCCACTCCATGAATGCGAGTTGAACCGCCTCATCGCTATCAATGGTGACGAAATCTCCATCCTCATCGCGGTAACGCAATCGAACGGTTTTGTTTCCGATCGATCGGTCAGTGAAACGAGCCAGTTTGGCATCCACGCGGTCCGTCAGCGAACGGAAAAGAATGTTGGTTGCAATCACCAGGGTCACATAGTTGTCATCAAAGTTGACCTTGGCCTTGAGCTGGGTCGGCATGTATGAGTCTCCTTCGTCGGGCTCTTGGGTCAGAGGCGAGGTGGCATGATCGGAGAGTTGCCCGGAGTTGCGTCCTTCGTGATATTCTGGTTCGTTGAAGTGCGTGGTGTGGAGATGTGGCTGGGTACGGATGGGGAGCTGAGTGTTGGTGGGCGAACTGTTCTGGCTTCGGTTGACTGGCGCTTTCATGTTGGCCATGTGCGCAGGGATCGGAGGGACCGGGACATTGTCGACCGTCTGCATCGTGTGCACTCCCATATACCGTTGAGACCCGGGAGGTGCATTGTTGTGGTGGTGAATATCAGGACTACTAGCCGAACGCATCCTCTGCGCCATGCCATTGGCAGACTGGGGCCCCGAGAGCGGAGGCAAAGATGGGCGCTGGGCACCTCGACCATTAGGCTGTGGCGGAAAGTATCCCCCAGAGGTTGAGCCTTCCCGCGACGCTACACGAGACAGGGCCGGCGCTGTGTATCTATTTGACTCTTCATTCCAAACAGTGGATGGTGTTGTGGAATTGGTATTCTGGCGTCCGAATGAGAATCCTGACTGGGAACTCGATCTTGTAGATGGAGTCTCCGTCGTAGGAGAGAAGTAAGAAGTCATTCCGCGATCGCCAGGTGACATATTTCCATTTCCGGAGAACTGAGTGTGCACCGAGAGTGTGGGATCTGTCGATCCAGTGTAGCGGGATCGGCCATTTGGATGAGGGACAGAGTTGGTGCTGCCACCGGTGGCGGACCGGGTCCTCAGACTAGTACTAGATGCATTTCGGCTCATAGGGAACTCAGAATAGTAAGGGTCTTTGCCGTTGGCGTCATCAGTGTCGTACTCTTGTTGATACGGGTTGGGCATGTGGGCCATACCCTCCATGTATGTGAACTCGCTGTCCGAGGTACCGGTGTTCCGAAGATTCCGTCGCTCGGCTTGAATTGCTCGCTGGGTATCAATATCCTTGTACCAATTGCGCATTGTGTCTTCATTCGAATAACGAATGATGAAATTGTCAACAACACCGGGGTCACCCTTCCAAAAGATCTGGATACGGTAGAGACCGGGCTTCTGAAGGCAGACGATATCCGTGACGTTGGCCATGTAGATTCGTCCCTTCAACTGAAGACGAGCCTTTCCTTTCGCGTTGAGAGACGGCTTGTCCTTTTGCATCATGAGTTTGGTCTTTTGCTTGTTGGGGTTGATGTCTTTGCAGCAAAGAAGAATTCGTTCAAACAGATAAATATGATACTGAGTCATGTTAGCAAGTTACTCCACAAACGGCTATACGATAATAGAAGATAACATACCTCTCTTTCGTTATCCTTGCCACTGTCTCCCTTGACTACTTGGAATGTGCCAAATCGAAGAAGGTCCCCGAAAGAGTCCATCTTCAATGCCTTCCAGTCATCCACACGCTCAGAGAGATCAACGACGGCTGCGGCCAGATGTTCTTTATGGATCGCCTCGTTCGCAAAGTCCAGCACATTCTGAATAGTGTCAATTGCGTGGGTGATATCGCCCTGAAGTTGCGGGTCTTCTAATTGTTTGCGTAGTTCCTGAATTGGAAAGAAATCACATTAGTACTTCAATTCAGAAGAGCATCCGATGAGTCAACTTACCGAAAGCATAAGCGGGTAGCGAGTCAATCGCTGGAAGGGCTTAACAAAGAACCCGTTGAGCGTCTTCGGCTGCGCAACCATTTGTTGCAGATCAACAGAGCGTGGCGCACTCCTGATCTTGTCCCAATCCTTGAGACAGGCATCGTCACAACGCATCTGGTTGGCAATAAAAGGTTCATACTGCCGGAATGCTTCTTCGTGCGAAAAGAATAGCTGGCCCCAGTTCTGCATTTCTTCGGGCAGTGCGTAGTGTTGCTCCATACGAATGAGGAATCGTTGTGCAAAGTCTAGCAAGTTGTTCAAGTTGAGGAAAATCTGATGGCTCGCATCACCTGTCAAAGCACCTGTCTCCTCTAGTTCCTTTTTAAGCGCCTGGAGATTTTGCAGGTGATGAACATAGTCGCGCTCCGTTTCCAAAAGCTCCTTCAGAATGTGCTCTCGTGTGGTAAGCTTACCGGTTGCCTTGGCACCCGTAGGGGTCTCTGTGGCTTCCGATTGCTTCAATTGACCTTGCATCTCCAGGATGTCCACCACGCGGTTGACCATCTTGATCACTTTAATGAAACCCGTTGTGCTCTCGCCATAGAGATCAGTGATCAAGAAGCAATCTTGCTGGGGGAACGCCAGGTCCTGCAAGCAGGCCTGTAGGAACTTGAATGTTGCGGCCTTGGGGCGTTTGCCTTCGGTCACCTTCTCCGGGTTGATTTCCAGCTTTTCATCGGGACCAGAGGCATTGTAGATACTCAACAGTGGATAGCCATTCCGCAGGCAGTTCCACAATGATGATACCGGATCAGTGTTCCCTCTGATGCGATCATCGTCATCCATCTCTTGCAGGTATGACTCGAAATTAGGGACCTCAGAGAGCCTCCTCCTTAAATTGACACAGCTCTGGTAGATCGATTCACCACCCCGCCGATTGATGATGTTATCCTCGGCGACCGGCGCGCCGCTCATCGCTGCGGAATCGATCATATCGAATGTCCTCGAGGGCGAAGTATATATGAGTTAGACCAGCCAGTCTCAATTTTGAATCTGCACAGCAGACCCGCGAAGGGTGCGTTCGGAGGGAGCGACAAGCGTCGGGAGATGGGAGATGACGATCATGGATTCCCCGGGTGGGTGTGGGCGCAGTCCAGTTTCGAAATCCAAGGCGACTAGCTCTCCAGTCAACGCGTGAAATGTGTACTGGGCGAAGCAGTTTCGAACAAGCACCAGGTATATATGTGTATAGTTATGAACCGACGACTCGGATATCAAATTCGGGGGCACCGTCCCTCTCTGGCGGAAAAGGAGGGGTTCGAGGGATATATTCCGACCTGCAGCCAACCCCAATCGATGGGGATTTAAGATTCGAGCTGAAGTCTCGCTGCAGCCGGGCAAGCGAGTCAGATCAAAGATGAAAGAAAGTTCGGAGGAACACCTCGAAGGTCAGTCACTAGGACTCGGGGGGGCGGGCAAGGGAAAAAGGGGGCGCCAAGGGGATATGGAAATCAGAAACAAGGGCTCGACCGGACAGTGATATCGAGGCAAAGAAATAAAGTGACACTAGCCAACACAACAGATGAACGGCGGTTCTGCTGATGGTAGAAACGGAGAAAGGAGAGAGGGTGAGCCGAAGGAGTCTGTTCAGTTGCCCCAAGAGGTTTAGCGTGTGTTCCATCGGGCGGTGGGATGTGGAGAGGGGCAGTTGACACCTTGGAGTATAAAGTAGAGACATTTGGACACTTGGACAGCTGTACATTCTGGGGGTAAGTTGTGTCTGCTGTATGATGTATATCTTCGAGTGACTTATACTGAGACTATGGGGCATGATGCTTGGCCAGGCCCATGGCCATAGGCCCTAGCTATGCAGGTTAGATTGAGGGGAGTTCGACAGCTGGCAGTGTACTTTACTGTATGGAGTATTCTCGATCTGACAGGCATATATGCAGTCTACTGTACATTCTATGTACTACACCCTATGATTTTTGCCTGAAATAGGTTGTTTTTTGGCGTCGATGGTTCGCGATCATAGTAGCCCGCCTCTGTGGGCGAGATGTATATATGTATATATTACCACCTGCAGAATATAGTAAAATAGTTATCACCTTTCCCATTTCCCATTTCTCGCAATGAATTTTGCAATACTGAAGATCTACCTTAACTTATGACTTAATACTTCTTGACTGCATCTTTATATAATGCCCGACACACGTGACCCAGGGGCAACATTGCCCATTCCTGTGCCTTCATAATTTTGCAATATTGATTTAGTGAGCTTAAGGTTATAAATGGTAATATATGGTAGTAGTTTGCGTGCTTATAACTAGAACTTCTATGTGGATCCCGTGGGCGTGACGTGACATGCAAAAGAGTGGCCAACCCATTCAACCTTCCTCTCACATTCATCCTCTCGGGGACAACCCTCATTCCCTGAAATCATACTGGTATTTGTGAACGGCTTGCTATCGGTTTGCGCAAAGTCACCGCTCCTGGTGTTTGACCCATCACCACGGCGCAAACCCTCGGAACCGCATCAATGGAGGGTGATTCTATGCCCGATGCTCGAACATCCCCGACCCTGCGATTGCAGACTACTGTCGGCGACTTCCCTGCGCCCTCTCTGTCGCCCTCTTTCAAGCTCGACGAAGGATACTCCGATGAGACTCGAAGCCAAGCAGAGAAGGACCAGGGCGCGGACAATGTTATGATGCTCCCAAACTGGGTGCTTGCTCAGAGCGAGGCCGGCAGAGCTGGTGAGAATTGCATTTTATTCACATATCTGTCCCCTTATTGCCACAGCTGGGAAACGCGCATTGCCAGCTTGTCGCCTTCGCCTTCCCAGTTACTTTGTTCTTGCTGACCAAAGTCCTCCCCTCACAGAGCTCGCGTACAGCCTCCTCCGATCCCTACGTACCTCAAGCATCGCCGCAGTAGTCGAACGACTCAATCCAATTCTTCACATGGACCCCGTTGTCAAACTACCTCCTGAACTCACATGGGAAATCTTCTCCTACCTCGACCCTCAAACGCTCCTGAACTGCTCGCTCTCGTCCCGCGCGTGGCGTGAACGGATTCTAGACTCGGGACTATGGCGATTTCTCTACATCAACGAAGGATGGCGCATGGATGTGCGGGCGATTCGTGCTTTCGAACAGGAGCAGTCCGAACCCATCTCTCCCCAGTCCCGAAAGTCTCGCCTGCGACACAACGAACCAGACATTGGGGAGCCTAAGCACAAAAAGCGCGTACCCCCAACCTGGCTCTCTTCACGAAGCACCGAAGAACAAAGAGTCGCTGGGCTCAATTTTTCACCCGCAGTGGCCGACAATGAGGGTGATCACTACATGACCGACGACGACCAAGCTGCTCCTTCGCTGGCCAGTTCGAATCACACCCCGCCCACCCCTTCTCTCCAATTTACCCCATCGCTATATCCACCTCTGCAATCGTCCCTTATCACACGTGCTCCCAATGGAAGCGTCAAAGTCAACTGGTCCCATCTGTACAAGCAACGAAGACGGCTCGAAAAGAACTGGCATCAAGGGCGATACACCAATTTCCAGCTTCCCGATCCATCTCACCCAGAAGAAGCACACCGAGAATGTGTCTATGCGATCCAATTTGAAGGAAGATGGCTGGTCAGTGGGAGCCGAGACAAGACAGTCCGTGTCTGGAATCTGGATACCAAGCGCTTATGGCACGCCCCGTTAATCGGCCACGCAAAGTCTGTTCTTTGTCTTCAATTCGATCCCAGCCCCGAGGAAGATGTCATCATCTCTGGTAGCAGCGACAAGACCGTCATTGTATGGAAATTCTCAACTGGAGAAAAGATTCACCAGATAACCAAGGCACACGCAGACTCGGTCCTGAACCTGAAGTTCGATAGTCGATTCCTGGTCACTTGCTCCAAGGACCGGACAGTCAAGGTTTGGAACCGCAAGGAGCTCTTGCCGAATGACAAGGACTACCCGCGTATCTGCCGAGGCGGAGGTCCAACCTACCCTTCGCACATTATCGATCTCACCGATATCACACCAAACATGCTGGAGGCTGGCATTGCCAATGGACAAATCAAAGCTTTGCAGCCTTATTCATTGCTTATGACCGTGGAAGGACACGGAGCTGCGGTCAATGCGATGCAAATCCACGGCGATGAGATTGTGACTGCGTCTGGTGATCGCATGATCAAGGTCTGGAGTATTCGCAATGGTGCCTGTCTGAAGACTCTGATGGGTCACGAGAAAGGTATCGCATGTGTTGAATTCGACAGCCGAAGGATCATCAGTGGCAGCAATGACAACACAGTCCGCATCTATGATCATGTTTCTGGGGCAGAGGTGGCGTGTCTGCGCGGTCACAGTAACCTTGTTCGCACCCTTCAAGCAGGTTTTGGTGACCGCCCCGGAGCCGATGAAACCCTGCGAGAAGAAGCGCAAGCAGTGGAAAATGAGTTTTTCGCCGCTCAAGCAGCCGGGGAGTCTGTTGACCTGGGTGCTCGGGAACAACGACGCACTGGCCATCGAGTCAACACCGCAGGATCTCGAGACCCTCGAGACATCACCGCTCTCGGAGCAAAGATCCCCCCTGGCGGTGGAGGTAGCAGCTGGGCCCGCATCGTATCAGGGTCCTATGACGAGACAATCTTGATCTGGCACAAAGATCGTGATGGCAGGTGGACAATGGCCCACCAACTGCGGCAAGCGGATGCCGTTACCAACGCCGCTCGTGGGAACCTCAGCCAAGTAGCACGGACTACTGTCGCGGCTCAGGCTCAACAGCTGCAAGCAGCACAGGTATTGATGACACTTCCACAGACAGGACAAAATGGTGGGAACAACACAGCTCAAGCTGCACCTGCCAACCAGAACAATGCCAACGCCAATCCAGCTCCTCCGGCTGGTACACTCGGACAGGCACCCAACCCTCCTCCCGCCCACCACCATCATCACCATGTCCACGCACGGAGACAACCACTCCTTCCGACCCCCACTGCAAGAGTATTCAAACTCCAGTTCGATGCGCGAAAGATCATTTGCGCCAGTGTCGACCCGCGCATTGTGGGATGGGATTTCGCCTGTGATGACGAGGAGCTCATTGAGGCATGTCAGTTCTTTCAGGGACTATAGCTCTACAGATTTTAAATACTGGCGCTCGACTAACTTTACCTGGGTATCTTTCCATCGCCCGCGCTGGACGCGAACCCTCAATGCTCTGATGAAAAACATGAATGGTGCAATTATTTAATGATGACTTTCTACTCGCATCCTGCATGATATTTGCTTTTCTCTTCTCGTCTCCCATGGGCTCCCTGGGCGTCCCGATGATTATTATTCTTCTTCCTACCACCCGCCCATTCCCTTCCATGTCCTATGCATACGATGGGTCCTTGATCTTTCTAATGATGTATTTCTTATCTTACTTTGCGTCCAGAGACATGCCTGGCTTATTCTTTCTCATCTTTCCGGGTTCTTACATGCCTACCATCTTTACCTTGCATGGCCAGTGTGGCAGTCTATTAGTAACTTTCACTAGCATTGCATGATTTCACCCAGGGTGATCAATTGAAGAATCTTGAACCAAAAGTTTTTCAAAATAGTCTAGTTCTCTACATGGATAAGTCCGGTTCCAATGATACACACAAGTTTTACTGCTTTGTATCTGGACTCTAGGAGGTCTGGATGATCATCATGATCGAAGAAAGATCGCGAAAATACATACTTGGCACATGGGTACTGTAGAAAACAAACCAGGTTATGCTTTCCCGATCTCCTGTGCAATTGTGCTTATTTTCTCTATGTTCGCCATGCGGATTGCTCACCATCCACATTGCACATAACCATTCACCGTTATTCCAGGTCCCCATCATTGCCCACCCATGTCTTGCTACTGCTGTTAAGACCGCCATGGCCTTCGATGCCCACGGATCTACCCTGCCTCACCATCATCACCAATCATCATTCTAATTGTTGTGGTATCAACCCGAAGAATTCATCAATTTTTAAGCAGAGTCTATGAATGGCAGGGTATTGGACTGTGATCCCTGCACGAAAGTGGTGTGGTGGTACGGGACCGGGCCGTGGACGGGTGAGGTCAGTGCGCAGTATCAAAGTTGGTGGACCCCAGAGGTAAACAAACATTGAAATGTTTGGCCAGGCGAACGAACCTTGAACAGTGAACTCAAGCTGCATGAAAAGCAGAAGCCAAACAAAAAAAGCAGACAATTTTGGAGCAGACCGTTAAATTTAACCACCGCGTGGATGGCGTTCAGGTAGGTAGGCAAGTCTTTCACTACTTGCTACAGGAGCCCCCTGGCTTCTACCTCCACCTCGGAATCCCTTCGAAACTGTGGATCGGTCCACAGCTCGGGGTGCAGAAGAAGGAAGTACAGGAGAGAATGGGGAGGGGGTGCACCGGTGTTCCAGCCGAACCGACTAGACCACAGGGATCTCTGGGTTAGGTTCTAGTCCCTTTTTTGCCATCATAACATGTTCGTTTCCCAAAGGGGAAATCTGACGTCTCTCAAACTCGCTAGCGTTCGATTCTTGCCGCAGCAATTCCTATTTATTTTACGG
The DNA here is from genome assembly GCF_028974205.1 of Penicillium antarcticum. Taxonomy (NCBI): domain Eukaryota; kingdom Fungi; phylum Ascomycota; class Eurotiomycetes; order Eurotiales; family Aspergillaceae; genus Penicillium; species Penicillium antarcticum. The sequence continues at coordinate 701,103 of NW_026695306.1, read as the reverse complement.
ACAGTGCACAAATGAACCTGGTTCTATTTTGGGTTGCTGCTCATGTCCAGGTAGTGTTACTGTCAGCATCAACATTCTCACATTGCTATTATCTCATCTTGATTGAATATTAAAATGTCAATATGTCCCAAATGTGTATCTCGTCCTCCACATCACCAAAAGCAATAGACAGTCAACATTCGACGAAGACCATCAACCTCGAGTACATCACGGAACAGCCCTGTCTTGTCCGATCTCACGAGCAGTATTCTTAATCGTATGTAGAAACATAGACGGAAAACAATGCCTCCCAAAGCGATCCTCATACAACTACAGAGAAGCAAACATCAGCAAGCCATCCAAAGAAGCAACACTTGATTCAACAAACTCACCATCTTCCCACCCTCATGCTCTGCAGTTCGAAACCCTAACCAACGTCTATACAAATCCTCAGCACTATGCGTGGTAAACATATACGAAAGCCGATAAGTAATATGATCAAAAACATGACCAAAATTCCAAATACTATCCGGCCCCCCATTAATATTCTCTGGCGTGCCAGGGTTATAAATGCGCGCCAGTTCCTGCGGGGTCCACAGACCATCAGCATAGATAGGATGCGGAACATACACAGCCTTAAGACCATGGAAAAGCGACCACGACGCGCCAGTCATCTCGGAAGCTAGACCCAGTCCCTTCGTCGCCTGTGCATAATGGATCAAATCGAGCAGCCGTTTCGAGTACCGGCCCATTGTGATAACAGCTGCACGGCGCGGCGTTTCGTCGTCGTATTTGAAGTTCCAGATTTTGTTGGGGAATGTCCATTCTGTGTCTTTTGGATTGAAGATTGGGAGGAAGGTTATGAAGTCTGCTTCTTCGCCTACGCCCCAGGTGTAGTTGTCGTAGTCTGGGTGTGGGACTGGCGGGTCTGGGCCTAGTGGTCTGATTCCTGTGCCGGATACTGGGCCCCAAACTGTTTGGCTTGAGAGGCCTTGTAGACTTTTGTCGACCATCGAGGTAAACTCGCTCCAGTTGCCGTGTGCGCCGGGGGTGTAGAAGTAGGCGTTTCGTTCCCAGAGGTATTTTCGTGGTTGGGCTCTTGCGAATGAGATTGATTGTTTGAGGAAGTGATAGATGTGTCCTGTGTGTCGACCGTCCATTTCGAGTTGCCAATAGTAGTCGAAGTTGGGATATAACTGGGCGAATATCTGCAGTGGTTGGTGGTGTTGAAGCTGGGGACTGGATGTTATGTCAACAAGTAGATCTTCCAAGTTCCCGTACTCGAAGGAATAATTCACCTGTGTTCTTCTATCTTCGGATACCAAGCCTCCAAGAGTTTGTTATTGAAGAACAGAGTCATACTCCGAAATTCCTCGGGAATAGAACTCTTAAGCCGATTGATCGTCTTAGCATCCGAGAAAATAGGCATCTCATCATCTTTAACATGAATCAAAAGAAAGATCTGATACTCCCCACCAGAATGCAAGGAAAGCTCCATAATCAGCGCACGCAGATATTCCCGATGATGCGGCTTCCAATTCAGCCCATTCCAAGCCCTGATCAGCAGCGCGGTACGAGGATGGTACTGCTTCACATTCGACGCCGAAATAGGAGGCGAGCCCCACGTCTTATGAGGAGTATCAGGAAGATCAAAAGCCAGCGGACTCTGCATAGAAATGTTCAACACATCACTCGTCTTATACCGCCCAGCATTCCGTTCCAGACATTGAGATTGCAATTTGTGCCAATCAACGCGATACCAGGGTACAGCGGGTGGCCGTGAGAAACCAGACAATTCATCTTCGCCATGTTCATCAAAACCATATGCTCCAAAGCGGGAGTAGCGATCTGTGCAGACTTCGCCGTCTAGCTCCATTGCCTCGTACGATCCAAATTTCGGTTCGGGAAACCCGGTTTGTTGACCTTTGTAGACTTGGACCATATCTTCTGGTCGTTTGCGGTCGAGGAAATGGCCTCGCGGACCCATGCATGGTTGGAATTGGCCGTGGTATTGCGTTTTCCATTTTCGACTGTTGTATGCTGGGTATGGGTCGTAGATGAACGGGACTGGGTGCGACGGGTTGACGGATTTGATACTTGTTAGGGTGAGAGTACCACCGAGGTAAAATTGCTTATCTCTGGGAAGACCAATATCTTAGATTAACTTCCATGCGATTCAATTGTAGGATTATTGGATCTCAAACCTCCGGTCATGCACCATTCCCATCTCATCCACATCGGGGTCCTCATATGGCACGTCATCTGTCGCAGGCGCAAAACCTAAGATTTGCTGATACTGGCCCGGTTGAAGGATGCCCGGCAGATAAAAAGAATTGAAAGGGGTCCGGAGTAGATTCGTCTCTGGGTTCTGGGCGAGATATGAGTAGACGCGGAAGACGGTGACCAGACAGGTTAGATATCCTAGCCAGCGGAACCAGATCCATCGGCGAGACCAGAAGACAGTGTTTGATCTCAGTCGGAATGTTGACTGTGCTCTGTTTCTTGGATATATCTTCATTGTGGTTGTTCTGCGTCCAGGTTTAGGTCTTGAAAGAGAAAGAGAGCGAGGGCATGCTTTGGTGAGACCACGTTCTAAAGCCGTGTCAGTGTAGACAATCTAGAGCGTGGAGATGAATCTCAGCATGTTCACAGTGACCATCGAAATCTCAAGCTCTCGGGATTTGATTGATAACTTTGGGACGGGGCTAGGGTTTGGTGCGTACGATGTCATCACTACGCGTTGTTGACTCCATCTTCGACGAAGGACCGCGTAATGTCTTGTTGGAACTAGATATTTATTTCACTTCCAATGGAAATACTAATGCAGCACGAAGCATCTAAGCTCGTAATTTGTTCTCTTTCGGGTGTTTGTCTCTATGAACTGCACACTTGTCATACCGGATTCATGCTGTGATACACGGTGCGTCAAAGTGTATCAGATTTCCGAGATATGTCTCAATAGTTTGAAAGGCGTGCTTTAGCTGGATTTTTATAGGATTATATGTGTTGCTTGATACTTGTGGAGTGCCACTCAGTTTGCTGTTTAAAATGTTGGCAACTCGATGTATATATATATCTGGCACAGCTGCACTTGAAAAAAGATTTTGTAATAACCAGACGTCATCTATTGCCAGCTTTATAAATCAATTGAAAGCCTCAAAAGCAGTGGAATACTACAAGGTTTTAAGTAGGAGACCCCCGATCCACAGGCAAAAGGTGTATTAGAATAGTGGCCATAAATCCTTCACAACCCCCACCGCTAAATGATCTGGATGATCGATCCAAAGCTCCTGAAATGACAAAAAAGAGAATACAGAAGAGAGGCCAAGTTAAGACAGAATAATGCATAATATAGTACATTTGTTTCGAGGTGTTCGTGTAGACTGTCTAATGCTTTAGGGCAATGTGAACAGACTTACAACCACTGTTGTATTTCGAATTTTAAATCCACCAGAAAACCAATAAGAATTACAGAAGTCTTCAATTCCAGGACTAAGAACTTCCACGAACCAGGTTCCTAGAGCGACAATATGTACATGTTGAATGGTGATTAATAACATTGCTATCAAGACAGCCTAACCAAAAGGAATGAACAACATTCCTATCCATATAGCACCAATCACACCTCACATCTAAGCAAAGTAGCTCTTCCATAGAACACCCGATAGATCCTCGAGTTGATCCGAAGTGAAGGCCTGAAAAGCATGTTAGATACTTGCGATAAAAAGAAGGGAGGAATCCCAGTATAGAGTGATGAATGGGGATTACTAAACTAACCTTTGCGTCGATATGCCAAGTATCTTGACGAGTCTTCTTGAACTCACTGATAATGGACTTGACACTTGATCCGACGATGCCGGGATCATTGGCGGCACGAATACTGAGCGACGTCAAAGCCTCGGGCATCCAGTGAGGAGGAGGACTGTTGTATGGGAAAGCCTGGATCAAAGCTCCAAGACCGAGGACGGCACCGTGGCGAACAATAATGAGTCGGTTGTGTTCTGGGGTTGGAGTGCCGGCGCCTGAGGAGACGGCGGAGGAGATTCCAGAGCGGAAGTTCTTTGGTTTTTTGGGAAGAGGGTTCTCGACTAGGACCTTTGTGAAGCGATCATGGAAGCGCTTGACCATCTTCTCTCGCAGGAAGATTGGAGAGCAGCGAACCATGCCGGACAAGGTAGCCGAGGCACCGGCCCGGACTTCGTGCTGCGGGTCTTCGAGCATGGAGGCGATGCATTCGAAGAGTTTGTCGCGGTCGGCGGGATCGAGAAGGAACAGACGGCGGAAGTAGATGATCTGGATGTTGATCATGACGCGGAGACGCTGGTGCCATGAGGGGGATGTTTGTCCTATGCGGATGAGAGATTGGATGAATTCGGAGCCTTTCTCGGCTGGGTATGGGATGTTGGGGAGGTGTCGGAAGACGTGGTATGCGAGGGATTGGAGCTCTGGGTCTTCCTTTACGTCCATCATGTGCAGGAGTTGCGCGGTGAACACATCAGGGAAGAATGGGACGAGTTGGGTGCACTCGTGAGAAGACAGAGTCGAATCCAGCCAAAGGAGGACAGTCTTACTACCAGAGGTGTAGGATGATGGTGTCTGCTGGCCAGGGGTTCTGGCTTTGCGCCATTCTTCAATCTGCGTGAAGACTCCACGGACCATCTTCGAGAACTCGTCGGTGGGCAGGTAGGGGTATGTGCCAACAGACGAGGACGACTTTTGTGCCTCGAGCAGATGCTTGAGATCGGGGTATGACTCGTGGTACCTCGTACGGTATATAGTTGCAAGCGTCTGTCCCATGGCTTCACGGACGCCCTTGTAAGGATGATCGAGATGAGCAAGGAAGTCTTCCACAATTGGTTTCTCCAGCTGGAAGTGCCAACCAGCATCGATGATGCACTGATGCAAAAGGTTAATCTTGGAACTCTCCTTGAAGGCAGCATTGGTGGACATGTCCAGACGGAAACCAGAGAGCCAGTCAACCAAAGGCCAGGCTCGACGAGGATCACGACATTGCAGGATCATGTGGAGGAAGGTTGTCCAGTAACCAGAGTTCTCAGGGGTGAGACCATCGGTGAAGATCTTCCTCACGATAGGGAAAGCATATTCCCAGACCTTTGTCCGCTTGTCCACGCTGGTATCCGTTACGGAGGAGATCAGAGCGCCAAGGATTTCAGCAGTAGCACGGTGCTGGTGCTTGTCACTTCCGTCTTCGAAGACGACCTTGATCTCTTCCTGGATTTCCTCGAATGTAACTGCTGTAAGCTCATCCCGGATCATAAGTTCAAATGCGTAGAGAAGCATCATCGCAGCAGACATGCGGAACTTATCAGCAGATGGGTCTCGCGGCTCCTGCTTCAGGTACATGAAGAACTTAGAGAACCACTCGCGAGTAAACAGCTTGCCCATCTTTGTGCGGATGTTCCACTCGACCTCATCGTACTCTATATCTCGTGCCACATTGGACTTGTAAGCAGGCATAGACTTGCCCCACACGAGCCAACCAGGGAAGTCGTGATCAACATAATACTCGGCCTCGGGCTTTGCGAAGCTAGATAAGTACTCTTCAGTATATCCTTCCTCGTAGGGCTTTGTTGCCACCTTGATCTTGGACGGGAAACGTTGGTGGCCAAGGATGTAGTTCTTGTACTCGTGAGTGCAGATGGCACGAACATCAATCATTGTGAACAGCGCAATGAGAGCCTGGGAGTACATGCCTCGCAAGCCAGGGTGATCGTCAATAGAACCAAGTGTCATCAGTTCGATGAGGTTGTCGCTGGCAATATAGTCGAAGCGGAGACCCATGGTGATAACGATGGTGGCGGCACGACTGGCAATCTTCCAGTGCGATACCCGAGCCAGGTTCACCAGCTCTTCGGCCAAGTCGGCCTTTTTCTTTTCGATGGCAGCACGCTTCTTATTAATAACCACACGCTTCTTCTCGATCTGGTCGCCGAAATCTCCAGAGGGGGCAATTGCTTCCACAATGCCTTGGTCTAGGATAGCCATTCGCTCCATAGCACGACCGTAGTCCATGACCTGGAATACGGCGGTGGAGCAGATCTTCTGCACGGAAGGCTTATCAACGGCGCTAGCGTCGATGAATGTCTTGATCAATGTTGGCGCATACTTCCAATGGCGCCCGACAATTTTGGCGACGCTACTCAGGAGCAAGGAGAAGAGAGCACCCTTGATGCGGGCATGGTCATTCTCCTTCACACCCTTCTGCAGTGCCTTCAGCAGAGGTGGGATCACGAGCAGTCTACCGCCGTAGACGGCCTTGAGTGCAGATTCTCCTGCGTTCTGAGCGTTGCGGCGGGTCTCTGTGTACAGAGAGACGCAAGATTCAGCCAGATCGAGAAGGAGAACCTCATCAAGCTTAGATCTAGGACGAGGAGACGCATTGTGACGCAGACGTTGAAGATGGTAGACGTTGGCTCTGCGGATAAGAAGGGGTCTGGGGTAGTCCTTGCGGATACCACTCATCTTGTAAGGATGAATATCTGCGGCTAGAAGCCGAGTGACGCGGTCGAGAACGTGGGCGGACCTCTCAATGCCCACATCGACAAACCATGACCGGTAAGCGGAGTAAAGAGCACCGAAGCAAGGAACATCATCCTCCTGCTTATCACTCAAGAACCGATGTACCTCATGCAAGACCCAGCCAGTTCGCTCACGAATTTCGTGAATGGTGGTGTACAAGGGGTCGCCCTCTTTGAGGGAATACCCAGTTGGGTAAGCGAATGCCTGTCTGATGGTTGCGTCGTCAGAGTTGTCCAAAGTGGCATCAGCGTCTTCCTCGACGCCATTTGAAGCTGCATCTGCCATCTCAACATCCCCGGAGGTAGCACTTGTGGCTTGTTGTGTTGTAGTAGACGCGGCCTTAGGATCGAAGAGGACAGAGATTCCAGACAGGACGAGTCGCAGAAGCACAAGGTTTCGAGTAACATCATCTGACCAATCTTTACCACTTCCGTCACGTTTGACACTTGATGTCTCGTGTGTCAGCGAGGACAAGTGCTTCAAGGCAGACTCCGCCTGGCTTTTGAAGACGTCCACAGCAAACTCGATCTCTTCGTGCTTCGGCACATGCCACTTGATGTTGAGGTTGTGGATATCGGGCTTGTAGCTCCAAAGCTTAGGCTCGATACCTTCCGCGGCAACTGAAGGCTCGTAGAGAGAGAAATCATTGGTATAAGTTCCAGTCAAGTTGAGCAAGAGGTGGTGGATGAAGTTGGAGATGTGGACCGTAGGAATACCGCGGCACTTCTGCTGCATGTAGACTGCAATATCGAAAAGCTCTTGGCGGTGGCCAATCACAGCGCTTCCGACGTGTACCACACACATGCTGAGCATACTGACATTCCAGACTAAACCACGGTCACGAGGCAAGACATCTGTACCAGTGGTTCTGGTCGATCCAGCACCATTGTCCTCAATCTCAGTGCGAATTGCTTGAGTCAACACCGGGATGAAACGCTTGAGAGCCTTCTCGGGATTGACCTTGCAAAGAGCATTGCAAATGAAGGCCATTGCATCACGGGCCTGGTGGATGACATGGTTCGAGACGAAATCGACAATCTTGCTGAGAGCGATATCGTAATACTCGGGAGACAGTGAGGCAAGCAAAGGCATGAAGGTAGCAGGGAGAGTGTTCACAATGTTCTCTTCGGGGGAACCGTTCCGTACCCTGGAGACATCGGGCAGGTTCTCCAATAGGGTGAATACACGACCCAAAAAAGATATCGTGAAGTCGCCGAAACCGCATGTTGAAGATCGCAGAATCATTTCTTCGGTCTCATCATCCAGCTCTGTATCGTAATCTAGCTTGATGTCTGCTCCTTGCTCTTCCATTCTCTCCATCTCGCCAGAGATCCATTGCATGGCAAGCATATTGCAGTTGACATCCTCGCGTCCTTGGGTCAAGTCCACCATGGGGATGTTATAACATGCTGATTGGATGAAGGACAAAGCATGAAGTGACTTCTCGAGATCATTGGCATCAATACCAGGAAGCGCAAGTCCGAGCAACGTAGTCATATGGCAACGATAGCCCTTGGTGCGAGTAATAATACGAGAAAGCACCTGCATAGCACGAAGAGAAGAAGTGGTTCGGTGAACCTCAACCAGCCCTTGCAGCGCAGGGTAAATTCTCTGCAAAGCTCCAGGAAGAATTAAATGCGGTTCCAGGTAGGCCAGACCCTGCAGAGTCGAAAGAGAGAAGGTCATCGCAGTTCCACTTTTGGCATAAATACCCATGAAGATCACATCCCGGATGCAAAGCACGAAACGACGCTTGAGGGGCTCAGTCAGACGGCGCTCTGCTGGGATGTCCATTTCCTCACTCTGTTCGCGGTTCCAACGCATCACGAAGAAGTCAGTCAAGTAATACACTAGCTGCGATAGAGTCTTCGTCCAACCACCAGAGTTCGAAGGATGGAAGAAGGTCTCAACAGCTTGGATGAGTCCCTCCAACTGTGAAAGGATAGAGTCTTCCGAATCCACGCAAGCAGGGGAAAGCGACATCACAATCCATCGAGCAATGTGGTGGGCGACTGGATGCTTCCGCGAATCTCTATCTAGCATTATACCCAGGCCGGATGAAATATCTACCAGGGCACTGTATGGAGAAGTTGACTGACCAACAGGGATCTCCAACAGCCTCAGGATCGCCGTGAAAATAAGAGCAGACTGCTCCTTTGTGAAGATACCATGCTCAGAGAATGGAATATTAGCGGCCGGCAAAGAATCTCTGGCCAACCGGGAAAGGTAATCCAAATAGGTCGTATCAAACGTCTTCGAGCGACCAACCAACGACCATAGATGGAAATGTGTAGGCAAATGTGTCTGCGGTAGGAGGTCCGGTCGTGATCCGGGAGGCGGCGATGTCGGAAGCAGCAAATTAATGAGCCCTGCTACAACAAAAGCGCCTTCAGAGAAAGACGTGGTATAATGCGGCAAGAACTCCTCAAGCATAGCGGGAAGCTCAGAAGGATCGATGAACAATTGGGCGAAGGCGCATAGCTTGGTCAATGTCTTGACATTGCGCTTCAAATTGGTCGAGTGAACGAGGCCCGATTCGGTGGGCAGGACGAAAGCCTTGAGCTCTTTGTAAAGGGGCTTCCAGTCTAACACCAAGTCCTTCACCGGTCTTAGATAGTGCTTGCGCCTACATTCCAGATTCCAGATTAGCAGCCGCATTAGTCCTGCATTAGCACATGGAGATGAGCTTACTTGGTGAGGAACATGAACATGCTCGCGAATCGCTCGGCGACCGTGGGGTCAATACCAGGAGCCAGAGCGAGCTCATAGTACAATTTCACCAGGTTGATGCGCTCCTTGCGGGTTGGATCAAACTTCAGCGACAGCCAGCCGCGAAGCTCGCGTGTCCAGTGCACTGCTCCGGGGCTGAAGTCGCCAGCCTCGACGGCAATGTAAAGCTGATCTAAGATCTCTCGCAGATTTTGATCTCTTTCGGTCTCATTTTCCAGCTCGTAGGGGAGGTATTTGAAGTATGGGTAGGTTCGGGGTCGCACGCGGGCTATGGGCTTGCCTTCGCAATTCACGGCGGCGGGCTCACCACCGGGTGAGGTAGCCCGTGAAAGATCTAGTGCATGATGGAAATTGTCGGATGTGAGAATCGCCTTGGGGGTTGAGGCGTCCATAGTCGGATGGAAGAGGTAGGGAGAGGAATGGTGGAGGTGAGGTGAGGAGTGGCCGTTGCCGTCGGGTGAGCTCTGGCAATACGTCAGCAACCCCGATGTTTCACCAAAGTCTCTCAAATCACAATAAGATCTTTGAAATGGCGTACTTGGATAAAGTCAAGCTTCTCCTAAAATATGTGCGGATCTGGAACCGGAGACTATGTTGCAGGCTGCGCAGGTGAAGCGAAACCAGGGGATGGATAGGCTCGGATTATCGTGAAAGGTCTTAATCTGGCCGGTTCTTTTAGAGTTGTAAATGGCGAAGGGAAAGAGGAGAACAGGAAGATCAAAAGCTCAGAGCTTCAAGGAGATGAGAAGTTGAGGTTGTGATGACATAATTCTACAGTAACAGCTCAAGAGTGGAAACACAAGAATTGGTTACAATTCATTTGAAGGTCTGAGATATTGTAGTTGCTAGGTATTCTATTTGATGTCTTTATAATTTTGGACGGCACCTGACTCTTAGGCAGACAACGTACGCAAGCAGCCCAACCGGGACGTCTGTATTTCAAGGGTCTTGGCCAGTTCTTACGTAGCCAACACGGGTATATCATCTAAACTATGTGAAATAGCACTGCTTGTGTACAGAGTAAAGACCTGGTAATATTATACAGAGTTCGATATTTAAATGACAGAATATTTTCATATGTCGTTGTTAAGCATGAGTCATCCGACTTTTAGAAGCTCGGAGATAGACGCAGATAGGCTTGTGGCACTCCTCAATGACAAAAAAGGTTAAGCCACCTAATTAGATTGCCACTGTAGTTCATTAATCATAGCCCCTCAAGCCGGGGGTAAGAAAGAACCGAATAGAACCCCTTGGATCATTGCATAAGCCACCATGCTGTATACGGCGATCACAAGCGTGCGGCTCAGCTTGGGCGAACTCGAGGCGGTGTCCACAGCACTGGTAACTAGGAACCAATACCACAGAGGATATCCCGACGAGATACGGTTGATGATCTGCACGTGATAGCTAGTAAATGCCATGACGGCCAACAGACCCTGGGGAACTGCTAGCCGAGTGAGCATGGACCCGGGGCTGGTTGACGAGGAAGAAGGGCTCTGCAACCCCCATGCAGCGGATCGACATAAGACAGCCAGCATTGGCCCGGCCAGCAAGAAAAGGGGGAGGTTGGAGATGGTCCAATATCGCAGGAACCCGACATCCCTAGAAAGAAGTTAGTAAACCAAGGTCAACGACTACTGGAGAATCTCTAGTTACCAATAGTGATTCTGGACCCAGCCGTAGATACTTGGCATCGCCCACTCGCACCATGGCTGAAGATCAGTCTCGGACAGGCAGTACATGCGGTAAGCCAAGAATTGCGGAATGACCATCCCAGATGCAACGATCGAACCGCCGAGAATGATAACTGCCAAACGAATCATGTTGTGCAGCGTAGGTCCCTGGATCAGGGTCTTCCAACACAGTATCACCGCATCGTAGGCGAAGAGGAACCCACTCAGAACACCATTACTGCGGACCATGGTAGCCACTGCAAAGAGAACTGCAGAGGTGAGGACCCTGAAGTCTCGCAGACCAGTTGCTCCATTGCGCTCAGCAATAAGAGACGACGAGTAAAGGTAGAAGCCGGTCATGTTGAGGAAAGAGACGATCGACTCTCCATATGGCGCGGACAGAAACGCGCCTGCTGGCGAGATAATGTGCAAAGCTGCGGACAAAAAGCAGATGAGATGCTGGGCAGCTGTTGCATGGCCAAATATATTCGCTGACAGGCGATAGAGTGACAACACGGACAAATAATGGGCAACATGGGACAGAGCCACTCCCACCACTGCAGTGGTGTGTGGCCCAGTGTTCCCGCCCGAGAGCTGGATGCCTACTCAATGTGATCAGTCCTGCCAATTGATATCTTTGGGATACGAAGGGATGTACCAGATACGAAAAGAGACAGAAGCTTAGTGTAACCCCAGCCGAAGGCCCATTCTTGCTCATAAATGTATCCCTTTTCAGCAATATCAAGGAAGTAGATCGCATCCCATCTGGCGAATTTCAGGGGTCCCGAGAGTGCCTCTGACTGGCCGACCGTTGGGCTGGCGGCATACGATATCAAAGAGGTGGAGGTGTCATAGCCCACCCCTGGACAGTAGGCGACAACAAAGTATAACACAGCCTTCCATAGCCAGAAGGCTACTGTCAAGCTGCGAATGGGGTTGTCCAAGCGCAGGAGTTTGGCGTACAGGGGAGGTGGTCTTTGAGTCGGCTGAGCTGAAGCCATTGTGCCCCAGAACTAAGGAATAAGGACCGAGGAACTTCCCAATGCGGATAGGTGTCCTAGTGAAGAAGTTGATTCGGCATAAAGGGGTGCATAGTTAGTCAGCGGATGTCACGGCCGGAGATCCAATGACTGTGACGCATTTGGAATAGCCTCGGCAACAGTGAAACAGGTAAACTTCTTTCTGATCCTTGGAAATCCGTTCAGCCTTATGCTTTACTATTGGGTCGCCACAAGGAGCTAGGATTACCCCTAGATCGAAGCTAAGGTGATCATTAACTTAAGTTGCATGAGCAAGCTACATGTACAGAGTACTGTTGGAGTATAGGAGATCAACTCTATGGCCACACGTGACCATCGCTATATTTCTCCCTTTGTGAAGTCTCAATTCTCACTTTGAAACATGCCCCATTGAGCAGAAATCTAGAATACTCTATCTCAAAGCAAATATCGGTTCTTTGTAGCATGGGCAGACCGGGGAGTTTAGTCAACGTAATGTCCGTGGCCGAGACCGATGCCGAGATGGAGGTGGACACGGCGCACCTATTCGTCCGAAGATGAAGGTTTGGCACGATATATACCTCGGGAGGAAAAGTCTGCTCTGAGCGTGACAACGGGAAATCCCCACTTTGTATAACGTTGACTCGCACAAATGAGAATTCTCAAAGTCGTGGATTTGCCTCAATCATATAGCTTATGGGTCTTGCCAAGAAGCCAGTCAACAATCCTTGTAACCATGACGTCCCGGACCTCGGAGGCTCGCAAAATGATCACCGCGGAACCGGATGAGTCGGAGACCGTACGAGGCCGATCCCGTTGGCACAAATTGCATTATTCACGATCCGATCCACTGAGGCGCCTTTTGCTGGTTTTTCTATAAGGCTGACCGCCCACTGTACAGTCTCTGGCTCTCTCCTTTGTAAATATCATATTACCCCTTGCATCAGCCAGCCTCACATCTGAGTGCAGGTGTCACTTTGACTATACATTTCATTCCCTCATTTTGCTTTTTCCTTCATTTTTGGACTCGAACTGGACTTTCCTCTCCACACACGTCTGGGCTGAACTTTCCCCGCAGCTGACGCGTTGAAATCCGGTCTATGTCGTGAATACCTCACCTAAACAACTTGGCACCTACTCCAATGTGGCTCCGCTAGGGCTCAAGAATGCTGTTGAATCTTGGCCTTACAGCGGACGCCGCAGCTGCCCACACAAATGATCCGAGTCCTCCTGTCAACTCTCCAGTGTTCTCCTTGTCAGCGTTTCCATTGCTGAACACCTTTTACAAGCCTAAACAATCCGATGCTTCTGAGACGTGTCCCGGGCTAATTTCGGGACTCACATCTGCCATGGGCATGAGTCCGGTCGAGTCCGCAGAGAGCGAAGGGGAAGCATCACAACCACAGCAGCTTCCCGTTAGACCTCGTACCAGCCGTGCAACATCTGGCCGGAAGTCCACGCGGCTCAAGACTTCCTACCAGTTCGCTCATCCTGCCTCGCATGCTCGTCACAAACGGTTACGATTTCGCCCTAAGCTCCTCTTACAGCTGCAGCAGGTGTCGCAGACACCTCGGCCGCTGCCAGTCGTCGACATCCTCCCGTCGACTTCATACCTGCCCCTTCTGGCTCGCAAGTTCCCTGCCATCTATCGCACCAGAAACGGACTGGGTCCGTATGATTTAATTGTCGTTATCAGTGAACAATACGAGCGAACGGTCACCAGCATCCCCGAGAAACAAGCCAGCTCAGAAGACGAGGCTGAAGACCATCGCGAGGTCGTGGCGACCATCTGTCAAAGGACACAAGAAGATGCTCGGTTGAAAGGAAAGGCAGAGATCTGTTTGAACTTTGGACCGGTCTGGGAGGCAACCCCCCTTCCAAGTGGTTCATACGAGTTTGTTGCGCAGACCGAGAATGGCCCGCAGGTTATGCGATGGGCTTTACGCGGTGGGAGGAACCGTCGGATGACTGCGCCGGCGGAAATGAACTCCCGCGACGAAGGCAAGCGATTCACCTTTAGCGTTATCGACCCGACTACCCGCCGACATCCTGTCATTGCTTCCATGACTCGCAATCAGTTGGAAGTGCACGATGAGTACTCTATGACCACCCGGACCGGTACTGGCCCTGCGACTCCGACTTCAGCTATGTCCGTAGTGAGCGATGCCTCGGATGACACACCCCTCGACGCGAATATTGTCACACTTGATGATGGACTGCGAACTCTGATCATCACCACCGGCATCTGGGTCGCCTTCCGCGAGGGATGGTCCCACAACTTCAGCTATGACGACTTGGTTTCCTCCGGCGCAAGATCAGTCGTGTCTCCGTCATCTTCAAGAAATGCTTCTCCAACAGTAGCCAGGAATGAGCACGATGCTTTCCCTGACAATGACGAAGCCAGCCCCACAAAGGGATCCAGCGGCAAGCGCTGCATGTCAATCTCAAGTGTTCGACGTTCCAATACGGCAGCTGCGGCGGATGACAAGCAATTTGGAAGCCTGTCTAAGCGCTCAAACTCGACTGGTGCCGCATTCATGGAGCGAGCCAAACGACGCTCTGCCTCGGGATTGAGTACCCGACTAAACCGACACAGCATGTTCACCACGGGCGAGCATGGTCGCGACATTGTCGTTTCCCGCTCTCGTCCTGCATCAATACGTCAGAATTCCTCTTCATCAGAAGAGTCGTCTGAAGCGCCTCCCCGGTCGAAAGCTCCTAATCTCAAGCCGGAGAAGGAAAACACAACATCTACGGGACCCGACAAAGACATTTCGGCTTCAACCCCTCGTCAAGCACAGAAAACCTATCGAAAAGAGAAGCCCGAACCCCCCAAACCAGAAGCAGTCGATTCAACCCCAAAACTCAAACGTCGCCACCGTCTCAGTACCTTCTTCAACATGTTCAGCCGAAAACACGATAACCATTGACCTCCATTCTTTCTACATACCCCAACGGTGGCCAGTCCACACGTCATCCCAAAGCATAGCATCCAAGGGCGTTCTCATCCATTCAACACAGCGAGCCGTCTGGCACGGATACTTGTTGAATTCTTTTCGATTCCCTTTCCTTTCCCTATTCCCCATTTGTCGACTCAACTCCTGTCGCATCCCAACTAGCATCATGCATATTCGCATATTCGTTCCGGTTTTTCTTCCTTATCTTGCCATGTCCCATGTGCTCATGGCGCATGTCTTATTGTCTCTCCATAGTCGATATGTGTATGCTTCGATCTTGTTTCGTGTACATCGCTAGCCATCTTACCATCATGATGAACATGAATAAAATACCCAATTATCGATGTCTTCAGCTATCAGTCGCACTAAGTCACGTAGAAGTACTCAGCCTCCAACTATGAGGCTTCAAAAAGACTTCTCATTCCTCATGTTTTCTATCGAGAAACTACAACACACTCAAAAGACATCCACAAGCCAACAATCTTATTCTCGACTATTCAATTGTAGCCTAGAGGTACAACCTACACAAACCCAATTTACCTCTCAAGAGCAGTAATAGCCCTAGGAACATAAGGCTCCTCAAGATAAGCAACCTCCTCCCCACTCAACGTAACCCCAATACTTTCAACAGCCTCATCAATCCGATCGACACTATGCAATCCAAGAATAGGATTCTCCCCAGCATGAGAAAGCGACCAAGCAATAGCAACCTGAGCCATACTCAATCCCTTTTTCTTAGCAATCTCCTCGACACGCCCAATAATAGCCTTATCAGCCTCACTCTCGCGAGCCCGCACAAACATCTTCAACGCCCCATCCGTGTTTTCACGCACCGTGCCACGAGAATCATACGGCCGAGCCAGCGCGCCTCGCGCAATTGGCGACCAGGGGATAATTCCCACGCCCGCGTCTTGGCAGTACGGGATCATCTCGCGCTCCTCTTCGCGGGCCAGGAGGTTGTGGTAGTTTTGCATGCTGATGAATTTGTGCCAGCCATGGTTGGCGGCGATGTTTTGGAGGGATTGGAATTCCCAGGCGGCCATCTATCAATACCATTAGAAAACACGCCCCTCTCCATATTTATGTGGATTATTATGCATACCGAACTAGCACCAATATACCTCACCTTCCCACTATCAACAACATCATTAAGAGCCTTCATAATCTCCTCACGGGGCGTCTCCCGATCAAGACGATGAATCTGGAGCACATCAATATACGTGCCTAGACGGGCGACGCTCGCGTCCACCGCATCGAAGATGTGTTTGCGCGATAGGCCTACGCGGTTGACGAAGTCGTTGTCGTTTCGGCCGGATGCACTGATCGGTGGGTATTTGCCTTCGTCGTCGACGCCGAAGAAACACTTTGTCATGATAACCACACGGTTGCGCGGGATTTGGTACTTTGTCAGGGCTTTGCCGAGAATTTCTTCGGATCGTCCGTGGGAGTAGACGTCCGCCTGAGCTTGAATTTTAGTATGGGCTGCGTGATTGAGATCCAGGGAGAGGGACGCACGGTGTCCCAGGTGTTGATGCCGCGCTTGTAGGCGTGCTCGATCAATGGCAGAGCGTCTTCTTCGTTCAGGACCCAGTCTTGCCAGTCTTTGCTGCCGTAGCCCATTGTTCCCAGGATAATCTTTGAGATTTTTAGTCCCGAGTTTCCGAGGCTAATTGACGTTGTTAGTATGTTCTGTTTTCTATTCATTGATATTGGCGGGAATAGTGTTTGTACCGGACGTATTCCATCTTGGTTTCGGCCATTGTGAATAATATCAGATCACTGTTTCTGTATACTTGTCAGTTCAATTGAGCTTCACGTTATAGTGCAGTTTAGATATGACGTCAGGCCCGATGAGGGGGAATATACAACGTATACAACCAGCCGGGGAAACTCACATTGTGCACGACTAGTTGATACCGGTAGGGAGCTTGGAAGAGAAGAAGAATATATACTTGGCAGTGAGAATACGTGACTCAATTTAATGTCCACTTCTTGGTGTCGTGTAGAATTGCCGAAATCAACAAGCGGGCCTCTGTTAACCGATGAGCTCCCGGTTGGCTTTCCGTCCGCCACTGAACTGCGTCGATCGGCCGAGAAGATCGGATGTTAAACCTGGGATTAAAATTTTATGTTGTACTCACACAAATGCGGAGGGTATTTGTCAATCTGTGAATTGTGTGACTTGCAACTATCCATACACGTCTTCATAAAGCTTGGATCACTAGAATACCCATGCGCCCAGCAGCTGGAGGAATTGACTCATTCCGTGCCACAGGTTGCTTGGGATAAGTGTTGGAGCTGGCTCTGCTTTCTCGGTCTGTGTCTGTGAGAAAAAGGCGATAGGACGATGAACCCAAGGAAATTGATCAGGCACAAATCCCACTGCTGTCACTCCATTTCCGAAACTGCCGTATTTGTCTCTTGCGTTCTGGTAGACCAAGTCGAAGTCCTCCCAGCGGATTATCTCTGTTGCGGCGTAGTAGTGGAAAACTGTGCCTGGCCAGGGCACGATGACTTTTCCATTCTCGTTCTTGTCTGTATGAGCTGAGTCAGTTGGTTCTAGAGGGTGGAAGGGTGGGCTTGTTTACACCAGGAGTTACATGGTCCTGACCAGACCATGTGTGGCATTCGTGATTGAACCCAGTCATTGAATTCCCGCTGGGCCTGCTCGGTCACGCATACTGATCGCAGGCTGTCTGTTTGGAGTCGGGAGAGGATTCGGGTCATGTAGTTGCTTGCTCGTTCGATGCCTGGAATTGCTGATCCATTGACGGGGCAGATTGGTGGGTTGAATACTGATAGTCTCGTTAGCAGAGGCCATGACAGTAGCATAGAGAGGATGAATACTTACCAAAGAGATTGGGATATCCAGCAACCATCGCAGCCATGTAACTCTCGCAAGGACCACTGTGTCCCCACTCCGCTGTCAAAGTGCGTCCATCACGACCGATGACTGGGAAACGCGGCTGATATGGCTCAAAGCCAGTGGCATAAACCAGGAGATCACAGGGGAGTTCCTTGCCTGATTTGGCGATGAGGCTATTCTCTGTCAGTTCGGCAATGGAGTCCTTCACGTAGAGAGCATTAGGCTTCTGCAGCGCATCCAGATAATGGCCACCGGGAGTGAACCGACGACAGCCAGCTTCAAATTCTGGGAGAATTGCGTTCAACAATTCTGGCTCTGTGATCTTGGCTTTCATGAATGCTTGAGCTAATACTGAGAATTTGGCTTGGGACTTGGTCCCTTTCCAGAGGCCTGGGAAGCCTGCTGCCAGCAGTTTCTCCAGTTTGATGCGGTCATCATAGTATTGACCTGGATTAGTTTTGAAGGTGTACCTTTGCTCTGCTGTGTCTGTCACAGCGTCAGTACTTTGCAAAAGCACCCTTGGACGCCTCCACCCTATCCTTCCGAGGAAAGCCACCGGGAAGGGACTCACAATGACGCTGAATAGCCCCATCCCCAGAAAAGACATGCGGAACAATCCACGTTGCGCCTCGAGCAATGTTGACAATGCTAGAGACAACTTTACCCCCAAACTCGGTTAGTATGTTGCGTGATTGGACAGACGTTTCAGCTGCTTACCAGGCTGCAAAGAAGCCACGCATTGAACCGCACTGGCACCATTGCCAATAACAACCACTCGCTTATCCTTAACCTCAGTTTCAACGGGCCAGCTGGCAGTATGCACCTGCACACCCTGGAACTTGTCCCGGCCAAGGATATCAGGAAACTTGTAGTTATTCAGCCGGCCCACAGCATAGATGAAAACATCAGACCAAACGGTCCTCTCCTTATTGGTGCTCACATTGCGTAGGATAACCTGCCATTTGGACAAGCCCTCATCCCATTCCGCTGAGATGCACTCCGTGCTGAAAGTCATGAACCGGCACAGGTTGTGGTTGTCCGCCACATCTTGCAAGTACCGGTGAATCTCCGGCGCGGGAGGATAAAGCGAGGACCAGAGCGGGTTTGGCGCCCAGCTGAACTGGTACGTATGCGAGGGGACGTCGCATGTGCAGCTACGTTATTAGTGAGGTCTTATCTGATGCAGATGGATGCATACCCAGGATACCGATTCTCATACCACGTCCCGCCTAGGCAAGGGTTTCGGTCGTAAATCTCGAGATCCAGCGCTGAGAGTGATGCGACTGCATCGTGCGCAAATTGGATTCCGGAGATGCTGCTGTTGTTAGAATGAAGGTTCACTCGAGCCATCTGGCATTTCACTTACCCAGCGCCGATGACGATGATTTTCAGTTGACGGGCGATGAATGCGCTTGGAGTGATATCGGGTAGCTCCATGGTTGCAGGAGGAAGATCTAAGAAGAGAAGTGAGAGAGTGTTGTGGTGTTTCATACATGGGATGGGAGTGGCCCACGGGCACGTTGATGGATGTTAGCTTGATAACTTGACAACACGTCAATCGTTTTGTTGATTTTGATTGAGTCCAGTGCAGGCTTTGCTTGCAGGGAACTGCTTTACTCTGCAGGCCAACTTATCAGGTGTGCATGCTGGTGTCTGGCATCTCAGCTCCACCGGCAACTCCTGGAGCGACAGACAACAATCGAGAAACTGGTGTTTTACTACTGGTTCAATTGACTCGCTGTCCTTGATGTATATGCTTGTATGACAATGGTCTGCAAATACTCCTGAAAAATTGTGAAGAACTGACCTTTTATAAATTGGCAGTAGAGTTATACATATCGCATTGATTAAATGGAGGCGCTCAGCTACTGGCTTTGCAGATCGGTCTCTCCGTTGGCTTGAGTCGGAATCAACCTCTCATGCAGGGTTTCCGTGGGATCTGATAGGCCAAATATACATACACGCTCTGTTCTTTCTGCAGGTCTCTGGATTGGGTCTATAGGGCTGAAACAGGACACGAGAACTCTCGACCAGAATCAGTAGGATATTCATATTCCACAGTAGGAACAGCATACGTAGCCTAACACATGTGTAAAACATATATAATGTTGAAGAAACCGAGAAACCTCATGTGCTTCTACCTCAGTTGATAGATTGCTCCTCTAATCAACAAAAAGAGAAAAAAATAGCGGAAGAACCAATAATAATAATAAAAAAACTAATATCAGCTTCAGTCTTTAGCCTCGACAAGCAAGACCAGGGCCGTCTTGATTTTCGCAAAGTGGCCTGGCTGATGGCACACAGGCCCTCTTTTGGCAAAGTAGTTTGTTAGAGGCAAGCAGATACGGACATGAGAAACGTTCCAATATATTCCATCCATACCGTTAAAGTTCTTCAGAAATATTGCACATGAAGCGAACCATGCAGGCGTAACCAGTTTTTGCCAACCACGTTAGTTAGAACAGTACCCCGACTATAAGTGCCACGGTAAAGCTTTCTACTTTTAGTCTGAAACAGAAGATCGCGTAGGCAGACATATAAAGGGGATGAAAGCCCCTTTCAGCTAAAATAGGGTCGGCACGTTGTGCTGTAGATTTTACCAGAGTTTTCAAGCTTTCTGCTACTTACTTCACAGAACCCTTTGTCTTTCAGGTTTCACTTATTTCCAATCTTGATCTACTCTACGCGCGTAGTTCCCGATCACGTGGAATCTATTTTGCACAGCTTACGTCATATTCCAACTTCTCATCCCAAAACGGCAAAAAAGAACCCGAGTACGACATCTCTCTATGAAGACTCGCTCCAGGAAGGAAAGCACGCCGAACATGATTCGATCGCGGAAATCACATCACAAGTCTCGTGCGGGATGTGGAAACTGCAAGAGGAGACGTATAAAAGTAGGTTATCCCGCGGTCTTGTTGTCAGCATCCGCATACCTTCTTCCTCAGTCCCATTGCCACAGATGAACCAGATAGAGATGAAAAAGAGCAAGAGTTCTAGCCTGCTAAGACATCTTCGCTTGTTTATGTGTTTGGCTCCTCCGCAGACACGGAAAATAGATGGTGAAAACATTCAAGAGAGCTTCTCTAACAACTCACAGTGTGATGAAAAGAAGCCTGCGTGCTCAAAATGTGTCCACCATTCCATTGAATGCGACTTTCAGCAAGCTGAAGCAGCGTTATCAGCCTCGCCATCCTCAGCACCATCCCCGTCTGTTTCATCACAAGGTCCAAAAGGGCGATTCAGATTCAAACCCTCGAAATACCAACCCAAAGAACCAACACCAGATGAAGCAATCCAACCATCCACCCAAACAATCTCCACAGAAATCCAGCCCAACAACCAAACCCCCAAAGAAACCATCACCTTCACGGACCTACGCCTCTTCCATCACTTCGTCACAGAAACATACCGCACCCTAGCCGACCAAGCAACAGACAAAAACCGCATCTGGCAACACCACCTGCCTCAATGGGGCTTCTCAACGCCCTCAATCTTCCACCTAATCCTCACACTAGCAGCTCTACACCTAGCCCATCTCCACCCAGAAAAAAAAGACCAATACATCCTCCAAGCCGACAGCCACTTCACATTCGGCATCCGATCCGTAACAGCCATCCTCTCAAGTCTAAACGAAGAAAACTGCCAACTGATCTACATGTCCGCGGTAATGATCTGCTTTGTCTATTTCGGACACGGTCCTCGAACTGGTGAATACCTCATCTTCAGCGAAACAGGAAAAGCAGAATGGCTCGTTCTCATGCGAGGCGTGCGCTTGATCCTGATGTCGAGCCATGATAAGATATTTAGTGGTGTTTTGGCTGTTCAACCAGATCCGAGTATTGCCGGTGTTAGTCCTGAATTTCAAGATGAGCTGAGACTGCACCGGTCTCATATTGAAGATGTGCAACGGTTTATTGAGGTGCAGGTTGGTGAGACGCCTGCCTGTGAGATCTATGTTGACGCGCTTGTGAACTTGGCTGAAATTTTTGATGAGGCTTATTGTATTCGGAGTGCTGGGAAGGATGGTGCTAATCTGATGCATGTTGTCGTTGGGTGGATTTATCGGCGGCCTGAGGAATTTATTGGGTTACTAGAGAGTAAGGATCCGTTTGCCTTGATTGTTGTTTCTTATTGGTGTGTTCTTTTGAAGTTTATGGGCTCTTCATGGCTTATGACCGGCTGGGACCGGCATGTTATTGCTGGCATTCAGAGGTCGTTAGTGCCTGAGTTCCATTGTCATATTGAGTGGCCGGTTGGTGTTATTTGCAGTTGACTTGGGAGCCTATAAATCATCAAACTCATTGAAGCTATCTAATTCGCATTAGATTATATAGAAAGAAAGCGAGATATAAACATGGACTCAAAACAAAATCGTCACACCGTCCTTATCTGACCTATCCCCAAACATCTTCCTGCCACTTATTCTTCTTCTTAATAGCCTTGCTCCAGCTATTAACCTCATTATCATTCCACCCCTTAACAGCGCGCATAGTCCCCCCAACAGCCTTCTCAACCTCCCTCGCCATGCAAGCCCTTCCACAAACATAAAAGTTACCCCCTTCATCAAGAAGCTTCACAACATCCTTTCCAAGCTCCGCAACCCGATCCTGAACATACTGCCTTGGCGACCCCTCAAGCCTAGAGAACGCAGTAGCAATCCTCAACCGTTCCCCAAGAGCCAGCTGCATCTCTTCCAACTCCTCACGATAAATATAATCCTCATTCGGATTCCGACATCCGAAGAAGAGAATCATCGGTCCAACCTCCTTCCCAATTTTCAAAACCTGGCAGCGCTCAGAGAGGAACGCACGGAAAGGCGCGAGACCCGTACCCGCAGCAACCATCACCAGCGGCGTCTTGCCCGTAATGGGTAACTTGAACTTGCTGCGACGGATATGGGCAAAGACCTTCCCGCCCTGGAGTGCATCGCCCGGTCCATTGAGGTGGTATGTGATGCCTCCTGGGTGGGGCAGGGAACGGGCTTGTTGGGAAATGGCGAGGAGGTAGTTGGATGTGACGCCGTGGATTAGTTCGTTGGGGTTTTCTGGGACGGGGGCTGTGGAAACAATTGCTGTGATGGATGGTTTGCGTGGTGAGACGACGCTCGATGAGGAGATGGAGTAGAAGCGTGGTTTTATGTGCGGGAGGGTTTCGACTAGGTAGGAGAGGGGGAGGTCAGACCAAGGTTTTTCGGGACATGCTAGATGTAGGAGGCGACCTAGGTTGATGTGTGTGTGGTTGATGAAGGTGGTGTAGGTGTTTTTGTGTTTGCCCAGATTTAGGAGGTAGGCTTTTGCTTCTGGTGTTGGGGCGAATTGGCCGAGGTCGCAGACGTTGTCGCGGTTTACTGGGGCGCAGATCTCGAGGTAGTAGCGGCAGAGGGCGATGGTGCTGGTTGGGGTTGGGATTGTAATCTTTGTTGCTGGGTCTAGAGCTTTGATGCTTAGAGGGGTGTTGCGACGAGATGAGATGCCCAGGACGTCGAGGAGGCGTTCGACTTCGATGTCTGGGTTGCCTGGCCAGATGGCGAGGTGGTCTCCGGTCTTGTAGCTCAGTTCCGGTTGGCTACTCAGGTCGATGTCCATGTGGAGGCAGTTTCTGTCGGATGCAGTGAAGAGCTCTCTAGACTCGGAGATGCTTAGTGTACGAATGGCCGAGGAATGAGCAGCGGCCTTGGGGGCCTCGTTGCGGTTATTGGGCTCGCCATGATGCAGGTCGATTGGTTCGAGTGATTCATCTTCCTCGACTTTCAGGCTCGGAATGAATTTAGCCTCTGCCTCTTGGAAGCCCAGCTTCTCTTTGAAGATCTTCAACAGAATCTCCTTCCAAGACATAAAGTCCTCCTCAGTGGCACCCTCAGCATCATTTGCCTTTCCAACAGGCATGAGAGCTTGGGCGCCAAACTTCTCCAGACCCTCAACAACAACATCGACAACACGGTTATAGAACTGATAGTTAGTATTACCCAAACCAAAAGCAGCATACCGCAAATTCGCCAACGACACGTCACTAGCCTTCGAGATCCAGCTCCAAAATTCGGCAGTGTTGTCACTGGGATCACCCTCTCCATATGTCGAAAGAACAAAGATAGCCAGCTTAGCATTGGGGATCTCACCAATCGTGACAGGATCATAGTCCGACAGATCAGCCGTCATAGCCTCTTGACCCCAGCGAATGGAGATCTCTCGCGCAAGACGATGAGCAAAGCCCTCTGCGGTGCCAGACTGGGATCCCCAGAAAACAACAACATTCTTCCCTGTTTCTTCCAACTTCTGTGCGATGTTCCTAGTCTCTCTGTTTGCGGAGCCGAGTTGTCCGCCCTTCTTGAGCTGGGGTCTTTCGAACCAGAGGTGGTGATATGGGTCTGGCTTGTCCCATAGCAGGCCGCGCGACAGGTATCCTGCGCTGACTCCGCCTAGGATAGCGAGGACGGTATAGTCGACTATACCGGTTGGGGTTGCGTACTTGGAAAGCCCCTGTAGGAGCTCTTGGGGAATGTTGAGCTGCGAGAAGGCTGACATTGTGTTGAGAAGTATATGGGTTATCAAATGATCAAAAGAAAAGGAAGGTCGAGTCCTAGAGAGTATACATAGAGAAGACTCGGTTGAGGTGGAAATGGAATCAGCACAAGAGATTGTCAAATGGTGAACGAAATCCGGGGAGACAGTGGTCATAAAATAGGCTCATCGTCTATGCAGTCGAATTTTAGGGGAAAATACCCGCACTGTTCAAAGCGTGGAGTCGTGGAGTCTGTGGCAAAGGTAGTCTCCAAGTTAGGAAATCTAGATCTGCCATAGGAAAAAGCGGGCAATACTACTACAAAGATGGCCCATTTCCCCACACACATTCAAGATAAATATAACCTCACGCGCAAATAGGGAGATATTCACCGCACCAGATCAGCAGGGACAATATGGGGAAATGGGCCAGAAGCCAAAAACGCCACGTATGACGAGAGTATGCAACCACATAGAGCAGCAATTGCCACGTTGAGACAAGAAATACAGAGACGTGGGGATCCAAGTGAAGGTGCGGAGGAAACATCCACTTTCCAAATCTGTTGATTCTCGCCGATGTGGAAATGACGCCCGTTTAGTGAAGTTGGGTTTGCGGGGTAATTGCCCCGGTCTTTTGGCTTCGGGAGAGTCACCCCACAGGGGGAATGTTTCTCTTTTTGCTTAACCTATACCTCAGCCTCTGCATGTGTCAGGATCCAAGATTCGGTTGCAGATGGGATTTACATGAGCTTCGGTCATCGTCTGTGTGTGAAACTTGTTGACCCCAGGTTAGTGAACGGACCACGGGGTTGGACTTTGGGTTCTACGAGGCTCTCGATGTCTCGACGGAAGCATACCGAGACCTGGGGATCACTGTCTGGTATGTGATACCTATGGCCAAGAATGACTTAATTATCTTACAGGGTCTATTTCATCCATACTAGGGAAGAAAATTGAAGAAGCAAGTGTATGCGGATCAGGACTTGACAGTTTGAAGCATCCAAACGATCAAAACTAAAAGGGAGTAAAAAGACCGAACATGAAAGAAAGAATAATCATCAATGCGAAAGAAAATCATCAAAAGTTGTCTAAATATGAAGATACAAGTCCAAAATCTCCGAGTAAAATATCTATGCTTCAGTAGCCTCCATATCCCTCCGCCAGATTTTGACAGGCATATCGCCCAGAATCAAATTCATAGTCTCCTCCCTCTGCAACTCCCAACCAGGGTAGGCCAGCGCGAAGTCATATCGATGTACAATGGAAGCAATAGCCTTCGTCTGCTCGAGGTAGGAGATATTGCGACCAATGCAGGAACGCGCACCAGCAGAGAATGCAACCAGGTAGGGCTGCAATGCCTTACCTTCTTCACCCAACCACCGCTCGGGAATGTACTGGTCGGCATTGGGAAAGACGCCCTCGTCGCGGTGTGCCACCAAGGCAGACATGCTAACGGATGTATCACCGGCAACCCACTCGCCAAGAATATTGGTACCCTCGGCCGGTGTCGCGCGAGGAAGACCGTGAGAGGTAGGAGGGAAGATGCGAAGGGATTCATCGAGACAAGCGCGCAGGTAGGGCAGGTGCTTGACCTTATCATAGTCCACGACGATCTCATCTTCGTCCAGGATCGCATCGAGTTCCTCGCGGAGTTTGGCTAGTGTCTCGGGGTTGCGAATGAGCTGGTACAACACATTGGAGATGGCGATGGCAGTGGTAACGCTACCAGCATTCATCATGATGTTGCACTCGGCAACGACTTCGCCCCATTCGAGGTTGTTGGGACTTCCATTCTTGTCTTCCATCAACGCCTGGAAGAAGTCTTCCAACTTTTCGCCGGCTTCGTACCGGCGTAGTCTCTCGCTGCCGCGGCGCCACATGATGTTTTCCCAGTTGTCTGCTGAAGTTTGCATTCGTCCGAAGAATGGGATTATGTTGACTAGCTTGTTGAGCAATGGGTACCAGCCGTAGTCCCACAAGATGTAAGATTGCTTGCGGGCGGTTGGGTAGAGGGCGTCGCGGAGGCTGGTCTCGTATGTGGAACCGTCCTTGCGTTCTGCGACGCACATGTCTGAGCCTTGGTCTAGGAAGCCAAGTTTCTCTGATAAACCGATGTCGGCGATGGCGTCGAGGGTGAAGAAGTTGGCCCAGGCTCGGAAGTTCAGTGTAAGGTCTTTGTTGGCTGGTGCGACTTTGCCTGATGCGACGTCCTCTGAGGCAGGTGCAGTGCAGACTTCATCGAAGTGCTTGAACATCCGCTGAACCTTGTCTGTCACTTTGTATTCCCAGGTCTCGAGGTTCTTCAGGGCATAGGCAGAGGACAGGACCTTGCGCTTGCGAGCGTGGTCTGGCTTGTCGACGACATCTGCTAGGTTGTAATGGGTTCCAGCTGTGATGACGTAGGAGGGGTCTTTTGTACACTTGGTGTTGTGGCCATAGATGTCCTTGATGGCGCGAACGTCACCGTAGGATAGTTGGTTAGGCCCTGTCCGGATGACTGGGTTCTTTTTGTGCAACTCCATCAATTCCATTGATCGAAATCCGCGACCGGCGAGCAGCATGAATGGAATTGCTGAGAATCCGGAGAAGGGAGAGAGGTTAGGGTATTTTCTTAGACCTGTGCCAAGTTAGTAAGGATATTATTGGTGCTTTGAGGAGGATGTCCAATATATACCCTTGGGATCTTGAAGGTATTCAATATAAGGAACTGCAAGGAAGTATACAAAGAGGAAGAAAACAAGCCCAGCTGCGTAGGGCGCAGCGGCAAAGAGAAACCACATATTGGGAGCTATGTGTTTAGTGGGCCAGAAAGCGAAATACTTTGAGACAGAATTAACAAGTCCTGCTCTGGGCTCGCTCGTCTCAAACGAAGAAGTATTAAAGTGAAATTGCTTGAATGTGATCAGTGAGGGCATATGGAGATGCTTTAAATATGATTGTCTCATGTAACACATCAAGTAACTTGGTACCCTCCATCTTGCCTTGGGGTTGGGAGTAAATTTGCCCGAAGGCAAGATATCCCACCATCCACTCGTTAGGCGCTTGTTTCTCTCTATATCGATTTCCCCAAGGTTCGAATCGCTCATCTAACCATCCAATAGAAAGCCCTTAAATTTTCCCAGGCCATGTCAGTCGCCAATGTGAGGTCTCAGCAGGGACGGGAAATATTCCCCTTGTGAGACAGGGAAACAATCCCCGAGTACGCGGGGAAACCCTATGTCGATCATCTATACAGACTATGTTTCGATATCACAGATCGCATTTCTTGTTTGCTTTCGAAATATAATGATCGGTTATCGCCCTGGGCTAGCCACTGCTGGAACTTGTGCAGTGCTTGGTACCGGTGTGAGAGTGCATTCTAGCCGGTGTTAGCATCATGCGCGAGAGGCGACATCAATTCATGGTACCTTCTTGTCATGCTCCATTTCAGCTAATGTCTCTCCTTCGTGTTCGAAAATCGGTTCCCAACCTGTTTCTCGGTGAGTGATGATTCGACTGGAATGTCACTACTTGGACGATACTCACCAAACCTGGGTGGACCACGAGCAGGGACAATTTCCCCCTGTTTGCTGATCAGCGGAATCCACAATCCGAGATCGATGTTTAATTCACCTTCAGCCTCCCCTGGAAGATCAGTGGTTCCATTGCTGGTCCAGAGGAAAATGCAAACGTGCATACAGCTTCTGCACTTTTGTCCTCGTAGGCAAACAAGAGCTTATTGAGACCGTCATTTGCTAATGACTCGAGAAAATATTTTCTTACAGACGTCGTGTTAGTACGGGAATACTAGATCCCTGCTGAGCAATTCGAGATCACTTATCACTTACACATAAGGGCCTGGCAACCCATTCATCGCGTTGAACTCCAGGGCCGAGTCTTCTACCAACACCGGTCCATTGACCTTTTTTGTTAAGTTCAATCCATACTACCTTGAAGTCGAGTCGAAGTCTCTTACAATCTCAGCGGCGCGTCGACATTTGTCGGCCGCGATTTCTTCCAATGTTCCTTGGATCTCGGGAAAATCCAAGGTAAGGGGTTGAACGGGGATTGCACCACCAAGTATGGCGTTGACCTCGATCACCTTGTTGGGATTACCAGTCACGAACATGCATGACTTCATATCGGGCTTGACTTGATGGATGACTCTTCAAGATAGGCTCGGTCTTTCCGGTCGCGGCATGGTACACCATTCCTCTTTGGGAATAGTGTATCTAGAATGTCTCGCGGGGTCAAGTCAACAAGAGCCAAAAACTCACACACTAACGCAGCTGAGGACTACGGAAAAAATGACAACGTTCTGCAAGCGCGCGATTTTGGTACTGTCGGGGTATGAATCTTAAATCTAGGAGTACAAAGCACGGCGGATCGGCCGGCTCTCGGGCTATCTCCGCAAAACTGAAGGATGATCCATAGCTATGTCTCAGAGCTTTTGAGATCTCATGATACAGAGCTCGGGCTAATGTAGTCCGTCAGTCGCCGACCTTGTTCGGTCACTATATCAAGGTTTAGACCGCGTGCGCGCTAAACTCGATAGGAAAAGGGTGCTGACCACATATGAGACGGAATATTTAGATCCAGACATCATTTTGTATGAAGAATGTAACCACCTCGTGGAGTCAGTGGCTGAGTCTGGGGTTCCCCGGATTGTCTCCTGAAGAGGCTGCATTGTATTACAGCCGCCTGTACTTAAGAGATTAGTTCCTCGGTCAGTTGGAACAAATTTTTCGCTATCTTCGCAAGATACTTTAGAGTCAATCATTGTATATCCAACAGAAATGGCTGGCTTGCTTCCTATCTCAGCATCGCTTTTGGGTCTTGCAGTTTCGGCTGCGGGCTTGAGCTTCAATGTGCCGACATCCCCGCCGTCGAACTCCAGTGGGCAGATATCTGCTGCGCCTGTTGGTGTCTCGTGAGTCTGAATGTCCCTTTACAGTCGCAACATACTCATTCTATAGTCTGGAATTTTTCGCATTTCCCGAGTACTTCCAAGGAGTCGATGCGACAGCGACATGTTTGCAGAATATGAAAGACTTGACAGGAACATGGCCACCTGTGCGGATTGGAGGAACTACTCAGTAGGAATAGCTTCTTGTTCAGATTAGAACCCCACTAATATCATACAGGGATCGTGCTACATATGATGCATCCTCAACCGAGGCAGTCACCTACACAGTGGCCAGTCCAGGCGATGCGCCCCAAACATTGACTTACGGTCCATCTTTTATCTCCCTGGCTGCTACATATGCGGGAAAGGTTATCATCGGACTGAATCGTCGCCTGGATGATATTTCCAACACCATCTCGGCTGCGCTCCTTGTCCAGAGCAAGATGGATAACCTCTATTCCATTGAGCTTGGAAATGAGCCAAACTGTGAGTTCAACAACATCGCATACATATTACTCTTGTCAGAAGTACCACCATACTAATTTATCATCTGAAGTCTTCACTTCCAGCGACCCCATTGCAAATGGCGCATCCTGGACAGCGGCAGCGGACGAAGCCTCGCAAGTGAGCTGGCAAGATGCTGTATGCGGCAATCTCTCTGCGTCCGATATCATTTCGGCAGGTGTCTACTTTGGTACTTCTCCCATGAGCCTTGTCGGGCTTACCGCAACGGAGGGCGATGCAAATGATTATGTCAAGGACTACTGCTCTCACAACTATCCCCAGTCGTCTGGTAACTACGACCTCGCCAAGCTCATGGGCCACAGTGCTATTGCGTCTCAGATTGAGCCTTACGCTGCTGAGGCTGCTGCTGCTGCTACCAAGGGCAAGCCTCACATCTTTGGCGAGACTAATTCCGGTATGTTCTTACCATCGGAGATTTCTGAATAAGACGCTGACACATATTGCAGCTACACAAGGCGGAGGTGGCATTAGCCCGACTTTCGGCGCGGCCCTCTGGATCCTGGACTATGTCATGCAAACCGTTCTCATGGGCACAGATGCCCTTTATTTCCACCAGGGCACTGTTGGAAACTGTAAGTGTCCATAAGAATCCTCCCAAATCCATGCATCATCTGACTTCCTAGGCCAATACTGCTGGTGGGGCCGTTACAGTATGGGCTCCCCGTACTACGGAGCTTATTTCGCCACAATGGCATTGGCGAACGCCGACCAGATTGCGCCGCTGGATAGCCAAGATAGTGCATACGCCGCCTATGCTATTTACAAATCCGGAGCTCCTGTCCGAGCTCTTCTTTACAACTCCGATTACTACACTAGTGGCACCCGTTCCTCGCAGACATACACGCTGTCTGGTCTTTCTTCTTCCAGTGTCACTGCGAAACGGTTGACTGCCCCTTATGCTACATCTCGTGTTGACCAAGGCTCGAACCCGACCGTTGCTGGTCGGACTTTCACCAATGGGACTTGTGTGATTCAGGGTACTGAGACTGTAGAGACTGTCACTGTTTCTGGTGGGACGGCCACTTTTGCTGTTGCGGCCTCGGAGGCTTTGTTGGTATACCTGTAGTGTTTAGGCTTGATCTTCCAAGAAGAGAGTATTTGTCGGGGACTACCAAGGACTACCAAGGATGGTGGATGTGGGATGGGGTTTCTTGGTGGTGGGCCGAGTCCCCGCCGGCGCCGCCGGAGATTATCTTGTTAGAGCTTAGCAATGCTTAGGGCTGGAATTTATTGCACTTCAATTGACACCACGCATTTATGTGAAATCAGTGTTTCTGAATGAATGGCTGGGTTATAGAGAATGGAACATAATCAGACATCTTCCCGAAAATTCTGTCGTCTCGTATCGGAGCCTGCAGTCTTCGAAAACTGCCGAAAATGAGCAGTTTCGGTTGGAGCCTTGTCTCATTTGGCCATCTCAAATCTTGGGGCTTGATTCTCCGCAACGGATATGTTCAGCTACTAGTGGCTGGCTTCGGGGTAATCGCTAGCGAAGCAGTTGCCGCGCGTTGCTTGGCGTCCACTAGCACGCTCCTTCAGAAGCCAGGCCAGCCACTGTTGCTGAAATACACCAATGTAAGCCTTTTCTTGAATGAATCGGCAACTGAACCAGTCCCCAGACTCCGCCTTCAAACTCATCCTTGGGCAAGTTGACTTTCGCCTCCTGGAAGGTGTGAAACCGAGCAATGGGGCCCCGGATCTCCCCGCATTCTCATCCCTTGTCGTTTGTAGAACCGAAGCCCAATAGGTTTGAGCCTGTAAGCCAGCCATTGCTAGTGTGATAATGTCCGTCAAAGTCTGAGGAATATAAAGATCATTCTCATTCTCATTCTCATTTTTGAACACCGATTTCAAATCGCTCCAACCCTGTAGGCTCCTATACCGTGCTTCCTTGTCCACGATGGATATTTCCAAGGAAAATGTCGAGAACATCGAGGATGTAACGCCGGACCAGAAAGATGAGTTACCAACGAAAAATATGGGAACCGTCATGCGGTCTCGCGAAGACGACCTTGGTATTTGGCAGTGTGTGTTGCGATTCAAGACTGTGTCGTTGATTGCCATGACTGCCGCATTCAGTGCATCTCTTGACGGCTATCGTAAGCTTCTTGTTCTTTTTGAACTGTTGACATGGAGCAAGAGCTAACATGTTCCGATAAGAGATCAACTTGAATGGCGGTATCGTCTCCAACAAAGGATTCATCCGACAAATGGCATCTCCGGGAACGTCCATCATCGCTGGCAAATACATTTCTGCGTGGGGAGGAATTCAATCAGCTGGTCAAACAGTTGGCCAAATTGTAAGTACCATTCTCTGATCTCATATGCCTGGCATTCTATCTGACTTCGCACCAGCTCCTCCAATATGCCACCGAGAGATTCGGTCGCAAAGTCGCGTTCTATATCATCTGGGTCGACCTCGTGATTAGCGTCTTTATTGAGTCCTTTGCAACAAGATGGGATCACTGGCTTGCAGCAAAGCTCTTTTCTGGCATGGGTGTTGGAATGCTCCAGTCTACCTTGCCGCTGTACTTGTCTGAGATCGCACCGACCCAACTGCGGGGTTTCTACATCAACGCATACAGTTTGTAAGTCTTCTCTCCAAAAGAGGTTATACATACTCTGACTGTCTCCAGCTGGTTTGTCGTGGGCCAAATCTTTGCCTCGGTTGCTCTGAAGGAGCTTAGTGCCCATGATCCTTATGACTTCCGAGTTCCTATCTATACTCAGGTGTGTTGACCGATTAGCGCGCCGCCCCTCTCGTTTCTTCTCTCAGCAAGCTAATTATATCGCAATCAGTGGGCTATGATCGGCGTTATTGCGATCATCTTCATCCTTATGCCCGAATCGCCCTGGTGGCTCGTGAGCAAAGGCAAGATTGATCAAGCGGCCAAAGTCTTGAACAGGTGCAATGGCAAGGTAGATGGATACAGTGTTGATGGGCAGATTGTATGGCCCCTCTTTCTAATATCCCAATCAAGTTGCTAATTACCCTAATTAGGAAATCATGACCGCTACAGTCACAGAAGAGCGAATTCTTGCAGAGCGCAACTCGGAGGAGGGAATGTGGGCTGTCTTCCAAGGCCGCAACCGTATTCGGTTCGTCATTGCAGCTTGGCCAAAGATCGCTCAGCAGTTTGTTGGCTTGTCGGTGTTCAACACCTACGCTACCTATTTCTGTAAGAAAGCGTCACTTGATCCTTTTCCTCTACAACCTAACAATGTTACAGTCCAATATGCTGGCAGCAAGGATCCATTCATGGTCACTGTCATCCTGTCCTGTGTTCAGCTTCTGTCTATGATCATGACCGCTGTGACTACCGACAAGCTTGGACGTCGTCCCTTGACCATCTATCCATATGCGGTTACAACGGTGTCAGTTCTATGTCTTGGAATCATTGGATGCTTTGATTATACCAAACCGTCGACAAGCTCCCTGCTAGTAAGTCTTCAAACTATTGGTAGCGACATTTTTTTAGAGGTACAACTAACCAGATAACCTAGATTTTCTTCGCTTGCTTGGCTACTCTCTCAACAACGGGTGCATCGGCTATCGGATATGCCTACGCCGCTGAAGTACCGCAACAGCGCCTGCGTGCTAAAACAGCCGGACTGGCTCTGGCATCTTCGAATGCCGTCGCCATCATGTTCAGCTTCTGCACGCCGTTGATGATCAACAATGCTCCTGTGTCTAGCTGGGGTGTGAAGACCGGGTTTTTGTAGGTTCACTTGGCTTCGGTCACGCTTGCCGGAAGAGCTTCTGCTAATCGAATTTCTCACAAACAGCTTTGCTGGCATGGGTACAATTGCTGTGATTGTCGCTTGGTTCATTCTTCCCGAGGTGACGCGTCGCACACCTGCTGAGATTGATGAGATGTGAGTCAACTCCTATATCCCGATGATTATTTATCTTGTTTGAAACCGAAACTAATATTTTGGGGCCTCAAGGTTTGAGAAGAAGATCAACCTTCGCAAGTTCAAGGGATATCTCACTGAGGTGGAGATGCGCTCGAATGAACAGCGCCAGGAGCATGAGATGGTTGTCACTGCTTGATTTGAACATGTAAAGAGTATAAAAATCAATCACTATTGATCAATAGGCGTTTCAATTATGTTGAATTGCGTTACTTGTGGATTAGAGTATAATATGTTTGAAAGTATTGAGTTGTTTGCTACCCCGGACTTCCTCTTTAGGCTAATATGGCATTTTGATAATGTATTGCAATTCGTTGCAATTATTAGGAATACTAAGCTGTTGATATAAAAAC
Organism: Penicillium antarcticum; assembly: GCF_028974205.1. Taxonomy (NCBI): domain Eukaryota; kingdom Fungi; phylum Ascomycota; class Eurotiomycetes; order Eurotiales; family Aspergillaceae; genus Penicillium; species Penicillium antarcticum. Next base: position 667,182 of record NW_026695306.1, on the reverse strand, counting down.
GTGTCCCAGTGGCTTAGATACGCTTTGAGAAAAGCTAAAGCATTTAACTATTTGACTTGTTTGATACCCTGGATTTCCTATTCGAGCCGATATGACAATCTAATATAATCCACAATACCATGCTCCTCGTTCTTCCCTCCTGGTAGCTGGCTCACAACCTCAACGGCTTTTTCGAGTTTCAGTTCCACGATCTTCTCACCATCAGAACCAGTCGTCCATGAGATGCTTGCGAGATTATCCTTTCCTACAGCAACCTTGGCCTCCAAATCCTTGGTCAGTCGAAGCCGAGGCTTGAAGGATATCTTCGAAGACCCCGAAGCAACGGGATGTACACCCGCCAACTCAGTACAATACTCATAGATCGGTACACTTCCCCAGGCGTGACAGTCAGAGCGTTGTCTAACATCATCTTCTTCCCAAGTTGAAAGATTGTTAGCAAGCATCCCACGCCAGGGTACCCACATAGGCTCCCAGAATGAGTCGTAAAGATCTTCTCCAGCTAGTGCCAGTGCCCGGAAAGCATAGAAGCGCATCATATATGAGCACTTCGAGAAGCGATCGTTCGTGAAAGATTCGGTTAAGATTCGTCGGGCCTCTTCCTCGGACTTTATCACTCCACAGATAACTGCAAAGATCTGGCAATGCTGGGAATATGACTGTTCATCGGCTACATCGACTGTCGAATCTGTGAAGAATGACCCATCATAGCAATTCTCTCGAATGGCCAGTAGAAGTGATGCAGCGCGGGCCTCGTACTCAGCCGCATGTCCCGGTCGTCCAACATCACGCACGAGTCTGGCAACTTTCTGGAGAACCCACGCATATAGCATGCTGAAGTATGTATGTCGATTGGTCTTTCGCCCCGAAGTAGGAACGCCCTTGTCGGGATGCTCGTCTGTTGCGCCCCAAGTTGTCACCCAGTCGACATATTGCCACACCACCTCGGGAAGCCCACTGATAAGTCCCAGTTCGTCCACGTGAGCGTCGAAGAAGTCAAGAATTCCATCGATGCGAGGGATGAATGAACGAGCGTAGGGTGTATCGCCGAAGAAGAGGTGATGGTCGCAGACTGACAAGATCCAATAGAGGGAGAAACCTGCAATAACTTGCGGAACGTGCGAGGGGAACCTAGACTGGGTCAGGCCTAGTGGTGTTACTGAAGCAGCGAAGTTTGCGATGGCTTGTCGCATGAGACGATCGTCGCCGGATAAGAGGTAGTGGAATAGGCCGACTGAACGACTGTCTCCGGAGTATCTATCGAGGTATGTTAGTCGGAGATCATCTGAGGTTTTGGATGGAACCTACTGCAGTTGTTCGTAGAATGGACAATCGGAATACCCATCGAACATGCAGTTGCGCATAGTCCGGATGGACACATCCCAGATATCCTCGCTCTGTTGATCACCAGGCTGCTTCCAACTTGCCTTGACTGCCATGGGATAGTTGACCTGAGTCGCATCGAACGAGACTAATTCAACTGGCTCAGGTCCAACAGTGATCTCAATCTGCATCAGACGGAAAGTGCGGAACCAGAAGGGCTCATAGATGACGCTCTGGGTATCAGGAAGGTCGAGGGTAACCTCATCATATGGGCCTATGATATGGCCAACGGTTGCATCCAGCCGATCAGCCTTGGACCGGAAGAACGGATAGGACCGAGGCTCCAGTTCATATCCTTCTGAGTATGTGACCCGCAGTTGGATTTGAGATGGGTGTTTGATTGCTTTGAACGCCCACCGGAGAAATGCAGTTGAGTGGACATCGGCCTGAACCTCGAGTGTATGGGCCGAATTTGCAGGAAGAGTGAGTTGACTCTGTTTAGAGAGAAAGGCTGTCCAGTTCTCAGTGTCGACGGTGCTCTTACACGCCCTTACGGTGCTGACAGCGATTGCCTCTGACTCGGGCATCGGTATAGAGCGCGGGCGCAAATTCCAGGGTGGAATGTCACCATTCAATGTCTTCATGTTGTATGCAAATGGATTTACTGAAGCACTGGGCTCTGTTGGCTTAATGCGCTCGCTGATCTGTACACAAATTAGTAAAGGGCCAAACTTGCATTCGAGAACAAACTCTTACATGGAGAAACACATCATCAGGCAGCCCCGTTGGGAATTGGATGCTCTCCTCTACACACGCCACCCAATCTCCTGTAGACTTCAGATCAATGACTTCGGTGTCAGTTTTGATGTTTCCGGTGACAGTCAATCCCGGAAGAGCAGTCCGCTCGAAAGGCATCGCACTCCTCGATGCCGCGAAATATCGAACGACCACGAATCGGATCTCATTGTGACCTTCTTTCAGATAGGGCGCAATATCCAGTGTATCATAGTACCAAATCAAGGGACTGCTTCTAGCCGGTCCAACCGCAACATGTTGGTCATTGACGTAGAGCTTGTATCGGGTGTCAGCTGAGAAATGAAGGAGTGACTGCTTCGGTCGCGAAGGCAAATTGACTGAGCGACTGAAGTGAACAATCTTGCCAGCAGTGTTCTGGTCCGAAAAATCAAGCCAATTTGGAATCCAGACCCAATTCGCCTGGAGCTCGTTGATGGTCTATTTCGAGTATGATATGTCAATACTTGATTTGGGACTTGGCCGAATCACATACTTTTTGTTCTTCTACTGAAATCATTTTGCACGGATGCTATAGTTTTGCCATCTCCAGGACTTGGGCGTTACTGATAAACTTGTAAGTACTGCGGCGGAGGGGCCGGCGGGGTCTCGGATGATCTTACGCCGAGAAGTAACAGCCGTCGGCGATTGAATTAAAGTTGTGAATAAGCGCATGGCTTGATTGCTCAAATATAATATGGGGTTAGCGATGGCTAGCAATTGCTGCCTCGGTCTTCGTTCTCCTGTGCCTCTGCTAAGCATACCTGGCTCCACGCTCACGTGGTGGGTTTTCGCGCGCATTCTCTGAATAACCATCCTAGATTCGCTTATTGTGTTTGACTCAGGGGTCATAATATAGAGAGACAAGCTAGCCAGCCATTTCTTTTGACTTATCTTCATTGTTTCAAAAAAGGAAGTTTTTTCGTAATTGTCCCGTGATTACTGATTATCTGAATGATAGCAAACGTCAGAGAGCAATTAAAAGCGTTTCTTTCTCCTGGAGATCCTTCTCTCCAATCAGTCTCTATGCCTTTCCCTAGTCATCTTTTAAGTCTTTCTCACTGACATGCTTTCTCTGTATCCCTTTGTGATGAAAGGATGGGGCTTCGGATGTGCATAAATAACACGGCACCACTGGTGATGCTCCTTCACGGGTCCTTCATGGGTCCTTTACACGGTGAGATCGTTTTCTTCATGCATATACAAGGTCTTCATCCTCTCATCTGGGAGCGACGGGACAGAGTAATTTGTGTTATCTCCCTCATCGATTGTAATCCATTTCACCACAGATATATATCTGCCAGTTCTGCGTCTTTAGTCTCACTTTCCTGTTTCCTAAATCTTTGTTTGATATAATGAGAACAAATAAAAATATGAAATGAGGTGGACATATTCTTTTATTGTAAACATGCACCCTTAGCGGCTGTGAATATAGATTCGTTATGGAGAAGGCAGTCTTACTAGGAGCTGTTATAGAGGGAATCTCGATAACGCTGTCGACATTTGAAGAATTGACCTGGAAAAAACTTAAGCATGTCCACATCTCCGTTGCCCGTGGCACCATGACGTGACTCTCTAGGTCTGTAACACCTAAATTGAGGTGGTCAAATGAGTTCTGGGCCTTCCATTTGCCTTGTCCTGCCTCAGGTTTTTCTCCTTCCGAGATATCTCCGCGAGCTGTCCCCAAGGTAATCAAGCAAAATTGAGTCAACCATATTTCGGATGAAAGCATGCATTGTCTCGGCCCCAGCTCAGCCCTGTTTCCCAACTTTCAATAGTCAGCCTGAACATAATACCATACAGAGATGAGACAGCCCAGCACGGAGTACTCTATGAAACCCTCTTTCACACTGGCATACATAGCCGCAAAAAGGCGGCGATAACGTCTATGGAAACGCGTGTATGTCCGAAATACCCGCACTTGGCGAACACAGCCTGCAGGACGATCTCAATATCGCCTAGGTCAAAGTACAAAGCACACGCACCCCAAAAATTAGTTAATACTGTAGATCATCATTGGGTCAGGATCAGCCTCACTCGTGCAATTTACTGTAAATGTAGCATAGGTCCCGAGAGTGTGGTAAGCAATCATGATCTTGGGGCCGGAAAATAGTTCGGAGTTCGAGACCTTTTGGCCCCCTTGCTTGTGAGTTCCACCCCGCAGCCTAGGGGACGATAGTTGAGAAAAGCAGCAATATGTAAGTGTAGATGTTAATCGATGTATAAGCTATTGAATTGATTGGACAAAAGTATCCAACATCAGCGCTGATCATTCCAACTTCAATTCGTGGTGAACGTGGTGAAAAGTATCCCGACCAGATGTGAGAACAATGCCACCCAACTATGTACAGGACGGAGCTATCTCTATCTCCATCTCTATTGTATTGCCCTAGTTCTGCTGCTCCACAGTCGGGTAATCGATGTAGTGGAAAGCATTATCCTCAAACGGACCATAGAAGCGGGTTCGGTCGTAAGGAGTCAAGGGCAACTTCTCCTTCAATCGGCGCACAAAATCCGGGTTGCTTATGAAGTACCGGCCATAGATCATACCATCATACTTGCCGGACTCAACGACTCCCCATGAATTCTCTTCGTTCCAGCCACCACCGGAGAAGAAGGGGGTGGAGCCGAAGATCGCACGGAAGCGATCGAGGGTCACGTCTGACAGACCCCAGCTCTCGAGGAACTTGTCCTTTGTTTCGACGTCGAAGATTTGCTCGTAGCGCTGACTCGGTGAGTGGTGGTCAGACAGACGTAAAGAGGGAGAACATACCGGCTCAATAAAGCTGACATAGGACATCTTCGGCAAAGACTTCTTCAAGCCCTCACATAGATGCGACCAAGTCTCCACGCGCTGCTCACCCCGCGCCTGATTAAATAAACCAAACGGCGAGAGACGAATCGACAAATTCTCCTCGCCAACCGTCTTAGCAACCGCACTCATCAGCTCAAAAACAAACTGGCATCTCTTCTCGGGGGAGCCACCATAGTCATCCCCTCGCTTATTGATGTTAGAGCTAAGGAACTGCTCAGGCAGATAGCCATTACCAGCATGGATTTCAACACCATCGAAGCCAATTTCCAAGGCAGTCTTGGCAGCTGCACAATAATCGGCGATAGTCGTCTGGATGTGTTCCACTGTCATTTCGACCGGTGGATGTTTCGCGTATGGCACGGGCGAGGTGGAGCCCTCGGGCGGGTGCGAATAACACTCCGATGGGGAATCCCACACACTCGCCGATGGACACACTGCGGGCGACCCTGTCATCTGTGGGATTGTCGCTCGTCCAGCGTGCCACAGCTGGCAGAAAATAATGCCTCCCTTGCTATGCACGGCGTCGACAACGCGTTTCCAGCCGCGGGCCTGTTCGGGGATGAAGAGCCCGGGAACCCCGGGCATGCCATTGCTCTGAGGAAAATTGTGTTAAACTTTGCGATATGGAGACGCGAACAGTGCGGAAATGAGAAACAGGCTACCATGGCGTGATTTTGGCTTTTATTTTGGCTCTTTTGGGGGCTGATTTAGGGTTGACAGCTTGACGGCTTATACCACGTACCTCCAGTGATGGTGGGATTCCCTCGGATATCATCAAGCCACCCTGTGTTGCCCGCTGGGAGTAATACTCCACCATCAGGTCCCCGGGGATCCAGATTCGATTGGGATTCTCTGGGGTGGAGGGTTTCAATGGCTCGCCACGGTTGCGGGTCAGAGGCGCATGAACCACACGATGTTGCAGGGTGATTTTGCCATTGGAGATAGTCAGGGGACGGAATAGACCGGAGTCTTTGCCGCTGAGTTGGTGAATAGTCATTCTATATTATGTACGGAGTACGGAGTATGCAACAGGGAACAAGGGGGAATCGAAACGGTACTATGGAGACCGTTCATCTGAAAAGTGTCAAAAGTGTCAGCTCGGCTACGAAAAACATAGGGTTTGACTATTCCCCAGTTGTCAAATGGTCGAAACAACGGACTGACGATCGAGTGCACATTTTTAGGGTCGGCTAAAACGACAAGAGTGGCTCGGGCCTCCGGTGCGTTACTGTAGTGGAGAATTAGCTAGATTTCATCAAGAACTATTCGATCTATTGGGGCGGACACGGCGTAGACTTCTATTCCGTGGTGGGAACTGCCTCACTTCCCCGATCAATCAGGTCTGTCCATAGCGTAACGCCACGGATCGATAGCCTTCCAGTCTCCACTGGGGATCGCCCTCGGGGCTTCAGCTGCCCTTTTCACCCAAGTTTCATGCGTTGCATGAACCGTCCCTTAGTTCTTTATCTCATCACCTCCCCGGGGTGATGACTCTCTTCGTTCTCTAGCCCATCATGTCTGATCAGCCTACGGATGTCCTCAACACAATCAATCTCGTCACACAATGTCTCTGTATTCCGGTCGTCACTCTTTTCGTCGGGTTGCGCTTTTACACTCGACTCCGATTCAAGCAATCGTTAGGGGTTGAAGATTGTATGTTCTGGTCACCACTCCCTACCCCTTGCCTCTTCTAACCTCTTTTTAAGATGGCTGCACCATAGCATGGGTATGTTCAACGAAACTCGGCTGGACCTCGGCATCTTTGAGACTAACATGGCGTAGCTATTGTTCATGGGATACTGCGCAATCGGTATCGTCAGTACGTACAACCATTCCATTTCCCCCCTCTATACAAATCCTCTAACAACCTCAGTCGGCCAACATGGCGGCGGCTATCACTTCGATGAACTGGACGACGCCACCAAAATCCAATTCAAAAAGTTTTGCTACATCGCAACAATCCTTTACTGCCCAATGGCTCTCTTCGTCAAAATCGCCCTTCTCTCAATCCTCACCCGCATCTTCTCTCCTTACCGCGGCAAAGTCTGGTTCATCTACATCTTCCTCGGCTGTCTCTGCTGCTACTACATCGTCGCCCTCATCATCAAGATCCGCATGTGTGACCCGATCCCAATGTACTGGCTGGGTCCAGTGGAAGGCGGCTCCTGTCTCGATCAAACAGCCGCACTAATCGCCGACTCGGTTATCTCTGTAGTTAGCGATATCATCATTCTCATCCTCCCCCTGCCGCTCACGTGGTCGCTGCAAATGTCGCGCAACCGAAAGCTGCGCGTTATGGGTCTTCTCGGTGCCGGCGGTTTGGCTACTGGGTTCAGTCTGTACCGTCTGGTCCTCGTGCTGAAGGATGGTAATTCGAGCGATATGAGTCTGATGTTCGTTCGAGTTATCTTGTCTGGGTATGTCACCTCAAGTTCCGCCCCTTTCAACTCTATCCACATTCCATTCCATCCATCCATCCATCCATCCATCCATCCATCCATCCATCCATCCATCCATTCCAAACAGCATCTAACACGCAACAGAAACGCCGAAGGAGGCGTCGGCCTAATCTGCGCCTGTCTCCCAATCCTCAACGTCCTACTCGCCTACTACAAAAAGACCGTCTCCGACAAATACTACCAACACAGCTCGAACATGGCGCTCAGCGAACGCGAACGCAAATCCGCCCCGTCAAAGGTCGCCTCGGAATGGGACAAGGCCACCGCATTCGGTGACCAGAGTCATCTGATTTCCTTCGCTGGCGCGCCCGAGGCTAGCGAGTCTTCTTATAACCCCGAAGATGGAATTCGGAAGACGGTCGCTGTTTCTCAGACTATTGAGACTTCATGACCATGACCCTTGACGTGCATGTGTATTGATAGTATTTTACAAGAGTTGGGCCCGCCCTAGCCTTGTTGCGTTCTTTTTTTTTTTTTTTTTTTGCCTGTTCTCTTGGTTGTATATACCCTTTTTCTTTGTATATCTATAATGAATTCTAGATTAATAGATGGATCTTATCCGAGTTTTTCGTATTTGATATTGAATTGTTTGGGTTTGGTTGAATGTAGACATCATGTTTGCGTGACTCGATCACTCAATCTCTGTGCCGAGGTTGAGATTATTGGATTTATGCTTAAGACAGCCTTGCAGAGAAGGAAGGTGGAAGGTTCCATGGGTTATTTGATCGTGCGGGAATAAGCTTAACATCCTCGTCTGACCGGCCAATGGTGGGCTCTGTGATAGGTAGTATATCGGCCAATCAGATGTCTATATAACTCTATCAAACAATGCTTCATCTATATCCTCACCTCTATCCGCACTTCTGGTTTAAATATTAATAAGTCGAGTTAGGTCAAAAAGGACAATAAAAAGAGTTTTTATATTGCAATAGCGGTAAAACGACGGAACAACCAAATACCTGATAGGAATCCGACGCCTACGAGTCCGGGTGGTGATCCAGTCCACTCAGCTCACGCTTCCTGCATCTACCTCTCGTTAATCTAACGTTAGCCCTGAAGCTTAGAAGGATTGACTGATGAAATTTGCAACATAAGAAGCACGAAGAGGGAAATCAACTAAGAATACAAACGGTGGGAAGGAATAGCCTGGAGAGTGCCGCTACGACCTCGTCCTAGTGGTCTAGGAGCTGAGTTTTATGGTGTATGGGAACTCATTTGTCGTGAGAAGAACTCGAAAATGGGCAAAAAAGAGGTGAAAAACAGATATGCCAAAGAAGGGCACAAATGATGGATTAAAGAATACACTAGTTTCGAAAATTTCATGAAGAAATTGGTTGATATGCTATAGCACCGCAAACAGATTCATGCAACTCATCTCAATGACGGATTCGGGTCAAAAAGCCCAGAATTATACCAAAGCCCATCCAGCCCGGCATCAAACCCGGTAGACCAAGAAGCATCAATAAAAGGCCATTGAAACATATCGGTCTCAAAATCATGATGGGCTATCGAAGCATTATCCAAATTAGAATTAGCGGTGTCACCCGTTAAACCAGGCGACGAAGATGTCCGTCCAGCAGGGTGAGAGCTATGCGTGTCGCCTGAGTCGGTAGTCGCTGCTCGATTCCTATGCGCGTGGGTGTCTTTGGTTGTATTTGGTCGTGATCTAATATCGCCGTATTCATCTAGCGTTCCTGCTAGTGCGAAGCGGCGTGGACTGTGCATTCCGGAGTCTGGGTTGGCTGTTGTGGTTGTTTGGTTGTTCTTGACGGTTTCGTAGAAGCGGTTTGCTTCTTGGACTGTTCGCCACTTTTTTTTTTATCATTGTTGTCAGCTTGGATGGATGGTTCTGAAGAAGGGAGCTCTTACCCAGCTGCGACCAACCGGCCAGAGCTTGCTTAATCGTCCGAGATAGACAAGGTTCTTGCCCTTTTCTTCTTCGGCTCTTTCCGGTCCACCGGGGTATCGTTGTGGAGCGATTGTTCCGTACATGTTGATGTGGGCGGCGACGAAGACGCTGAAGCCTGAGTATGGTGATATCACCGGTGCGCCTGAGTCGTCGAGGGCAGAGAGAATCCCTCCGATCTGTTGGGCTGCTTCGAAGAGCTGTTTGATTGTATCTGGCTCGCCTTGGATTTCATCGTTTGTGTCGTGGAATACGTCTGCGTGAGGTTTAAGATTCGATAAGAAGCGATCACGATGGAGGAATAATATGCTTCAGACATATCAGTATCGAGTAACAGATTTGGAAGAGGGTATGCATACCTCATGCAATACACCAGATTGATATATGCGAACAACTCCCCGTATCCAAGTGCCACATGCGATTGAACACTAGTATCAGGATATCGAACAGTCCTATCCTGAAGGAATCTCCACTCATCCAGTTCCTCCTTTAGTCCCTGCCAAGTCAGAAGCAGTGGCGATGTGGCGGAATCATCCGACATGGAAGCCAGCGCGCGTCGATGTTCATTCGCAAATCTCAAAATCCGAACAAAAATGTCAAATCCTCTCGTCACAATCGTGAGACCGTGCTCAATTGTCAAATCCCTCGCTAATGCACACCCTTTGTTCATATCAGCGGGCATTAACCTGCTAGCGGGCGTTTGATTGAAAGTAAAATCCCGATCGCTAATTGGGAGGGGTACAGAGATTTGAGAGAATGAAAGAGCGAAATGCTGCCGTGCCCCGGAACTCAGTTCACAATCTTGCGCGAAACAGCACCAGTACGTCCGGACGAGTTGTTCATATTGTGTTTGGGATGCATGGAATTCCTGCGGGTTGTGTTCCATGCTGTCATCTGCCATTTTGAGAAGTGATTGAATCATGTAGGTTGCCATTCCTGTGACTTGTCAGTGACCAGTCTATACAATACAGTATCTGAATCCATGCGATTCTGACATACCACTGTACATCCAAGCTTGATATGGACGTCCAGTCCCCCATTCATAGAAAGAGATCATCACCAGTGACTGGGCAAGATAAAGCGACGGGGCTTCGAGAACCCGCTGAGCTAGGTTTTTGCGCGCATAGTCGGCGTACATTTCTTCGTCTTTAAGTTCATCGCTGCTCATGAACCGCACGCACAATGACAGAACCGAGGCAACGAAAACGGGATCCACAGAGTGGACGTTGGCGGATATGTCGGAAATCAGAGAAGGGTAGTGCAGAAAGTTGGCGATGGGGAACTTCTTTCTGTAGGTTTCTACCGCGCTGATTACGATTGCTGGTGACAATGCTGTGATCGGGTTATCGGTATCTGGAGCTGTGGCATTCTGGGGGGTGACCCGATTTGCATTCCTGAGGACTGGCGACAGAGTCGATGAGGCCTTGCGCTTTCTTGGACTTGTTGATGAGACGGTGCTCTTTCTCGTGCTCTGTCTTCCGACACGCGGGTCTGAAAGGCTGCATCCTTGGTTCTTGGTCTTTTGACAGCGTTGACAGGGCGGTTGTCCTTCATGCACGCATTTGACTTTTGCTTGGCTGGCGATTGGTCAAAACAGAACTTGTGCTGGAATTATCTGGTTACACTAACCGACAAGCATCACATGATATTGATAGCCTCATCGAGTTTATACTCGAGTGGGGTGACCTGGGGTAGATGAAGAAGTCACGGCCATATATCGGGTTTATCAGGAAGCCAAGCGCGCCGGATCAATGTAGGAGCGCAATAGAACCATTATGATTAATTTAGTCTAATTTTGACGAATAAAGGAGCAGGCAAACTCGCGAGGAAGTGAAAGTTAAGCTCCGGGACATAACGCAACTTCCGAATATGGTTAGGGTGATCAGGTGATCGGACCAATGTCGAGAATTTGAGATTGATCTTAACTTCGTGTTTATATTAAATATTAATGCGTCTATTCTAATAATCCATTCATCAGCAATGGATAAGTGGCAGATCACTTAGTCGCCACAGTCCACTGCTGCAACCACGCATTGAACTTGTCAATCTGCAGCTCATCCGTCGCCCAAGAGGTCACAAGACGAACGACCGCATTGCCATCCTCAAGCTGCTCCCAGACATAGAAACGGAATCTGTCCAGCAGTCTCCGAACCAGTTCCTGGGGAAGAATCACAAACACCTGATTTGTCTCCGTATCTGCAGCGAGCTTATAACCAAGATTCTCAAGATTCATCGAGATCTTCTGCGCCATCTCGTTGGCATGCGTAGCCAACGTGAAAAACAAATCCGACTTGAACAGCTCCATGAACTGAACTCCCAGGATCCGTCCCTTGGCCAGCAGGGCACCATGCTGCTTGAGGTGGAAGACGAAGCCCTCAGCCAGGTGCTGCTTGACGACGATAGCCTCTCCCATCAGGGCACCCGCTTTAGTTCCACCAATCCAAAAAATATCCGTCATCTCAAAGATATCACGCATAGTGAGATCATTCTTAACAGAGCAAAGCGCCGTTCCGATTCGAGCTCCATCCATGAGAAGCAGGAGATTTGACTGCTTACAAATGGCGGACAAATTGCTAAGCTCGCGTTTCGTGTAAACAGTTCCAGTCTCGGAAGCATTGGAGATATAAAGCAGGCGGGGCTTGGCCATATGAGGGAAGAATTGATTCTGCTGAATGGCTTTTTGGAGATTCGTGGGTGTCATCTTGCCGTCGACGGCAGGAACGAGAATAAGCTTGTGTCCGGTTGCCTCGATTGCACCGGCTTCTTTGCACGCAATATGTCCCGACTCGAGAGTAATAACGGCTTCATAAGGTCTTAAACAGCTGGCGATTGAAATAAGGTTTGCGGATGTGCCACTGGGAACAAAAAAGATATCGGCTTCGTCTTCCGCGCAGCCGATCTTGTTTCGGATCAATTGTCGAGCATTGTTGCTGTATTCATCTGTGCCGTAGGTGGCTTGTTGTGTGGAGTTTGTTCGTAGGAGAGCTTCTAGAATTTGGGGGTGTGCTCCTTCGCTGTAGTCGTCCATCAGGCTGTATGGCGGGCACGCCTCGTCTTGGCATAAGCTGGTTGAGGGCATGGTGGGTATCAATTGATATCAATTGGGGCGTGAAATTGGACGAGAACAATAACAGACAATTGTAATAAAGCTTTAAAGAGAAACAAAGACACCGCCACTGAGTCACGGTGACTAAATATAAAGAATCTTCGGGAATAATTTTCTCGGGAATATTGCCACATTTATTCCCGAAACCCGATAATCCCCTTGCTTGAATTCTTCTCAAGTAACATTTGTGGGCCAGACACGAGGGGTACGCATCTCTTTTGGGGTAAAACGCCGTCCATTTTGTCGTGCGGGGTGTTTTACAAGTCTGCCAAAGATTCGGAGATATTCCAGATCTGATTGTGGGCCAGTTTAGTACGCCGGAGGTTCTGGAACTGCAAAAATAGACACCGGGCGCTTCAATTCCATTTTCCACTTGGTAGGCTGACATTTGTGTCTCCTCATTCGCCTTGTGTCACAATTGTTCCAGCACTGCACGGGCTGCCATATTTGCTTGAAGTATACAAGCATGTGGAGTGGGTGAATTTAGCATCAGCCAACCCCTGCTAGTGCGGGGAGCCTCATAGGTTGATCTTTCCCGAGATTCTTCCCAACATTATACCCGAGGGACAATTGAATCATAAATACGTTAACAGGGCAGTGGTTTAATAGATGGTTTCGCTCCAAGGTCCTCGAGGCGAGTGTCTTATTTTATACACTCTTTGTGCTCTAACTTAGCTTCTTTTTCTCCACCTCTTTCTTCGCCTTTTTTTTTTTTTTTTTAAGCCCCTTTCCGAGTTCCGTGGATGAAATAATTAGATCATACAAAGCAGGGGGTCTCAAAAGACCTATTTCTCCCGTTGTAGATCTGATGTGATCTAATATAGTGAAATTACCAAAATCCCTCGGGTAATCATGACCCAGTTCCCAGTACTATATACACAATGGGCAACTCCCATTCCCCAAATAAACATCATATATAAAACGCCCGAAAATGATGCAAACATGCTAGTTTTTGAACATATCAATCCTCATGATGCATAGACCGCAGATGCGCCTGTTCCTCGGGGTATCTATCCTCCATCTTGAGACGCTGGTAGAGCCGGACCCGCCAGCCGCGAATAACCATGTAACATGCCAAAACACTAAAGAACAAGCAAAAAAGTAAAATGAAAGCGAACGTCCCGCCAATGCTGCGAATAGCCTCGTAAGAGTGGTTGAGGACTTGGATGGTCTTTTGGGTTTGGGCGTCCATTGCATCGGAGGATGTACGGCCAGCCTCGTCCATGACGTTGTCGCCGCCGACCTTGTCGCTTGCTTGGTAGATAATTGAGGGATCGTTGGGTCGGGGCGAGGTCGACTTTCCTTTGTATCCGACTGAGTTCCAGTTCGGGTACTTGGTACGATGGACCGCGGACTTGCCGAGGGCTGTGCCGTTGGCATCTAGGGCCACGACGGATACCCAGTCGAGGTAACCGGCTGCAACGAACATGGTTTCAAAGTCGAATTTGGGGGTTGATCCGATGAGCACGGGGACATGGAATTCAGATGCTTGTGCGTAGAAGTTCCATGTCGCGACATCTGTGGCTCCGTTCCAGCTGACCCAGAAAGAGGTCACCATGTTTGTCTCGTCGGTGCCAGACACCGAGGCCACCACATCGGGCGGGTTTTTGGGACGACCAGTAAACTCGAATTTGTATCCTCGGTAGCTTGAGTAGCGGGGAGAAGTGAAGTTGGCAGTAAACAAGAGCTCTCCGTCAGCTGCATGTTCGGAGATATAGCCTGCCTTGCTCCAGCAGCTGAACACATTGTCATTAGGAAGCAGCTGGGTGTTTCCACGCAGCCTCGAGAGCTCGCGGTCAGGGCGGTTGTAACGTCGGATAACATGGGCGGTCATTGGGTTTGCGCCAGTGTCCAGTTCCACAAACATAGACGACGACATGTTCTCCTCGTTAAATTCCTCGTCGGAAGCGTTATTCAAGAAAGAGATGATATGGTGTGTTCCATTCGACTCCACGAATTTCGCGTCATGCTGCTTGGAGAAGACAAAGTCTTGCTGGAAATTAGTATAAGCTCCACCCAGTCGCCACATAATGTCTCCGTTGATACCAGAGATCATATATATGGTGTTGGTAAATCGTGCCGAGATCAGGTAGTCACCAGCATCATTCTTATCAACCGAGTTGATATGCACATAATCCCAACCTGGGTGTGCTTCCGCTGGGGAGGCCGGGCCGTAATGCACAGTCTCCCGAAGAGTAATCCGATTGAATGAATCCCACCACTGGATCACCTCCGCTGTTCTCATATCGATCTCGGCAAAGCCACCAGTCTCGAGCCAGGTAGGCTCACCGGGCCGACCGTATTCCTCAAGGGTGATTTCGTGGGAGAGGTAGATGGAGAGCAGCGCGGACTTGCCATCGGGGCGAATGTTGAACTCGTGAATGTCGAAAATACCCAGGTCGCGTCGCAAAGGAAGCTTCCGGTCTTGTTCATAGTCGTTTCTCAAGACAATTCCAAATCCAGAATCCTCTCCTCCATCCCACGAGTGTTGCAACACCATAGAGAGGTGTGGGTCGGGGCCGAGGCTGTTGGTAACCTTGAAATCGAAGACATTGCGGTTGTCGAACTGTTGCGAGCCGGTCCAGACGAGGCGCTATAAGATATTATAGTTAGTAAATAGATCTGTCCAGCGAAACTAACAACGCACCCCTTCGTCATCGTAGATGTGCGGACCGATCTGGTATTGTTCGTACAAACTACTCGGTGGATCGGGGTCGATGTGTAGGTACGGCGAGACAAACCAGTACCCGGGACTGACGCGCTCGCGATTGTGGTATTTGATGTTGAATTTCACTGCCCTTACGTCGGGGAGCTGCAGATTGAGCACGGTGTTAGCGAGGAGTCAAATGGTGGGATTGGGAATCGCGACCAACCGTAACGAAGGAAAAGAGGTCATCACTGGAGTACTGTGCCAGCACAGTCTGGCATAACCATACCAGTAAGACGCTGAAAGGCAGCATGGTTCTGATGAGTGACAAGGAACAACATTGGGGAAGAAGGGAGACAGGAGGTGAAAGGCTTAGATGGGCAAGAGGCTTGCGGATCTAAGCATTCAGGACCCTGGCGCCCGAGGGGCCAATAACGGACAGCGTACGGTCAAGCACCAGGTATCATTGGGCGCAATGCAGGGGGTGGAAACGGAGCTCTCAGACTTGTTAATCTGTGGACCGTTCTGTCAGAGGCCTCGTCAGCGCGATGGATTTGGTTTCAGAGTTTATATTTGCCAAAACCCTTCGTCTAGTGGACCCTTCAACAGTATCAGAGGTTAATTCTCCTCACTGTTTATAAATCTGTTTGAGCTTCTTGTTTCTATGGTTTGACCAGAAGCAAATACTTTGGCGTGTATTCATGTAGGCAATTGGATCACGTGACCATGCCCGAGCTTCAAAGTAGAGTTGAGATAAAGCGCATTCCATCTATAAATCAAAAGACTCAACGAACAAAACGGCTATCATATTCCAAGAGTAGCAGGGGCTTCTAACTCTCGGGGCTAGGGTACCTCAGAGACCAAACCAGACAATCTAAACCCAACCCAAATTACCCAGCTCTAATGCGATACTCCATGATGATATATTAAAACAAACACCCAAATCCAAAAGATAACATAAATCAGAAAGCAACACCAAGTCCAAGTCCCACAAGAGCCAACCAGCTCCCAACAGGTCTCCCAGCTGCAGCACCCTTCGACGTCTCCGCCGCCGCTTTCTCCTCACTCAAAGTCTTCGTCGGCTCACTGGTACTTGTAACCTCGGAAGCGGCAGAGGCTTCTGTAGGTGTAGCCTCGACAGCATTGGGACTGGGGGTTGTCCATACATCATCCACAGTGGATAGTCCTTTGTCATATGCGTTGGCTGTGCGGCAGTCGTGTTCGCTGAGGAGTTCGGCTGAGACGCGGTCTTCGCCGATGCAGTCTGCATAACAGCTTTGGAGTATGTCAGCATTTCATGTAACTATCAGATGGAGGGGGAGTGTGCTGATGGTCGTTCTCCTTACCCGAAGATGTTGGCTGCGCCTGAACACTTGCAGTCCCAGTCATCCTTAGCGCATTTGTCGAGTCCTTTTTGCATTATCGCGATACATTTCTGGACGATTCTTCGATGGGTTAGTGCATGCTTGTCATTTCGAATTTTCGGGTTATTGAGTACTTACGGCACAGCAGTGCATTGCTCATTGCCGCTTGGGGCTGTGATTGTTGCGCTTTGAGCGGCGGCGAGGGCTGCGGATGTAGCCAGCACCAAAGGCAGGCTGGTGGTGATAAAACGCATTTGGGCAATGAGTATAGGCGAATGAAGAGTCAAATTTGGCGGAAACCGGAGGATTTGAGTCTCAATGGATAGAAATGATCAAATGGAGTGATTGAAAGTCCAACAGAGCAATTGTCTCGATAATATAGGACAACTGAGCCCCAAACCAGAGCTCAACGGTTACATTGTCTTTCAGAAAAGTCGGATCCTTGGATATCCTTTGCCAGGTTCCAAGGTTCTACACGATCTGTGTCTATTCTTGGTGCATGTACATGTAGCACTTTGACAGGTGGATCTTACCACATGGGGAAAAACTCTGGGGTCCACCAGATCAGGGGAATCTAGAGTTCAGGTACAAGCTGTAGTCTAGTTATCATCTAAATTTCGAGTTCTTGAATAATAGGTCTTGTGATGTCAAATGGCCGAAGAACAGTCGAGATCTACTACAAAAACCTCGACGTATACCAGGGTGAACACATCTCCTACGTAGAAGCTCCTTCCAAAGAAACAAGAATTACCCAACCAAATGCAACCAATAACCCCAATTTAAGATCAAAGTCACCTACAAGTGGCAACGGGAGTAGTTTGCAAAGCACACCTCCGACATCATGACTCTATCCAAGGTCACATTCCAGCCAGTATAGTTACATTCCTCTGGTCAACGGAGCTGCTTCCGTCAACCAATAGCAAAACACCCAACCCCGTCTTGGGAATTTTATGGGTCTCTGCTGCGTTTCTTATCTTGATTTTTACTTCTTGTTCCAGATATTGGGTTGGGTTTGGTTCCTGCATCGGCGTTCGGAAGCCCCTGGATTTTAGAGGGATTGCACCACGGTTTTACCTGGGCACTCGATGGGATAGCCTTGTACAATGCCATTCCGTTTCTTGGCTCTTTCATTAATGGCATTGTGATCTGCGGCCGGAGCAAGCTTTGTGGCGTGGTTTTGGTGGCTTGGATCCCGCCATCTTTGGTACAATCTTCGAAGTTTGTCTTGCTCCGGTGTAATTCGTCAGATTTGTTTAGATTTCTGATAAATGCAAAGTCAGAAACTGTAGCAAATCAACCTCTGCTCTGGTATTGCTCAAATCTGAAATCGGGTGTCAGATATATATACGGGTGGGAATATAAACCAAACGGGCCGTATTCCTGTCATTTCATACTTGATTACCCCGTTGTTAATCTACGAGCATGTCGACCAACAGTATCTCATTCAAGAAATATAGAAGCACCAAGAATAGATGATAGAGCAACAGTCATGTTATTCGTGTCTTTATATACAACAGGTCAAACAACCCAAACCCTATAATCATACAATACACAACCATCAAAACAATCCAATAAAGATCCACAGCCAGCAGTGAACCAGCAAGACAGAACAACTATTCCTCCTCATCCTCATAATTCCACAACTTCTTCCGCTCAGTAACCCACCAAAGCCCAACCTTCTCCGCCTTCATCATCCAATCCACAGCCTCAGCCCCAAACCTGGAATAAACCTCCGCAGCAAGACCTCCCATAGACCAAGCCGTAGCAGGCTTCAACTCAAACGGATCGCTCTGCAAGTCTGTAAATCGATACTCGAAATCGTTACTCAACGGCAGATTCAACCGCCACGGCACAGCAGCCGATCCAACGCTAAGTATCGTCCCGCCGGCATTGATAACGCCCATGTTCCATGCTTCGCGGCCGTTGTGGGAAGTGCGGTATGGGCGGATGAGGGATTGGCCTTCGTATTCGTTTATTAGATCTTGGGCGATTGTCGTGTCTGCTTCGTTTAGGGAGGATGTTGTTATTAGGAGGTCGAGGATTGTTGGGAGGATTGACATGGCGCTGCCGTTCACGTTGAGGTGTAAGCGTGGTAGGAGGGGGTGGTGGAATAGGAGTGGCACGCGGAAGTTGGATATGTGGGGGTTTTGGTAGGTTCCTGTCACTGGGCTGTCTTCTCGGAAGGCTTGGCCGCTGGTTTGGCGTTAGCTTTGGTGTTGAAATTAGTTAGGGGTTACGGGTTGGCATACTGATCTCCAACGAAGACTGTTAGGGTTTCGTTGGCGATGCCGGCTTCCGTGAGCATTTCCATTAGCTCTTCGAGCCAGGCGTCGACGAAGCTGTTTGCGTTGAGGAAGTTGTCCATTGCTTCGTGCTGTGAGTGTTGTTTGTTTCCGAAGTAATTTTCGCGGCGGTAGCCTTCGGGCGTACCCCAGGGGTGGTGGGTGGTACTGGTAAAATGGGAGAGGAAGAGTCTCTTATTCTGAGACAGGGTCTCGTTGATCATGTCTCTGATGTAAGGACCGATTTCGGTTTCGGCGTAGCTGAATGGCGTTAGTATAGACAAGCGAGCGGGATCACGGGAGCAATAACGTACCCGAAGTAGTTAATCTTCTCCATGTCATCGTGGTAATACTTCGCATTGTCAAAGTCGATGTCTTCGGAGTACAAGGATTGATTGAAACCAAGCAAGTCCATGAGCTCAGTTTGGTCCTGGAAACCTCCAGTAACAGACTGCGCGTAAAGGGTCTGCCATTCACGCTCGCGGGGATCATTGGTGGAATTTTCAGAGCGGGATGAGGCGTTTTTGCGCTGATTGAATAGATCCATAATGTGCATCAGACACGGCTGATAGGGAATGATATCATTCTCGTGCATAAAGTCCACCGGTAATGGACCTAGACCGCAGTAGTTGACGAGACGAGATTTGGCGCTGAGACTGCTCCCAGACAATATCCCGTCGAAGCTGATACCTCCGCGTTCCGTGTCTATACCTTTAGATTGACCAAACCCGGATTCTTCTCCAGTGAGCATTTCTGCGAATGGAGTGATCAAAGACAGCTTGTCATGTAAATCCTCTACATCTTCATCCGAGTAGATGTCGTATGTTTCACGGATCTGTTCGTAAAGACGAGAGTCGGTCTTCAGAGGGAAAAGATCCTTCCGGCCACTTTCCAAAAACACAAAGACGATATGGTTGATCGGGATGGCATGGTCTTTCAATGCCTCCTGCAGAGGTTCAAGTGGACCCAGATCGAGGTTGGTGATGCGCATGGGATCCTGGCTAGGGTTATAGAAGTATTGTCGTGGTTCGATCGTCTTATTCCGGTTGCCAGGATTCTCTTTTTCGAAAATCTGCGTTCGAGATGTATCCGTAACCCCAGTCAACTTAGCTTCAGAATTGACAATCCATCTCTCGAACGCGAGAGGCAAAGGACCCTGCGCCCAAGCAGGCTTATCTTTGCCGTACCCCCGATTACCCTCGTCGTCCATTGTCGGCGCCCATCCTTTATAATGGCCATTGGCAGCTTCGTGGAATTCCGGACCCAATAATTCCGGCAGAGGGAACGAGCCGACAGTAATTTGACGGGCACGAGAGCCTTCACCAAGCATGACGAACGGAAGTGCCCCGGTCATATGATTATACGGTATAGCCGGTCGAATGAGCCACAATCCGAGAGTCACACCACATCCAACAAGCGTCCAAAAGCGAGATCTATTGTAGTATAGACTCCTCAAATCCGAAGGCCCAGACTGTTGCGCAGGCGTTGTCTTGGTGTCGCCTCTAATATTCAACAAGGCGCATAGCCACCGGCTCATCAAAGTCCAGATTCCCTGGGCCGAAAGCCACGATGCAACGCCGATAACAGTCGCCGCGGCGACCATAGTCGCCATGCCACTCAAGATCAATTTCATTCCTTGGCGACTGGCACCCACCGAGCGGGCAGCATCCCATCGAATCTCGCTTCCGGTTGAAGAATAGAAACTGACCTGCGATGCCGTTGCTACTAGATCAGTCAATCTGGAGGTTATGCATTAATACAATCGCGCTTGGTAATTGGACTAAAAGAGGAACGGTAAACGAACGCGAGAATAGCGGAGATGACAATTGCAGCCACCGACCACCGACCGGAGGTTGTATACAATAAAAGCCATACTAAGCCAAAGAGAAAAGCCTCTTCGATAAAGAAAGTAGGGAAATATAACGCGAGCAGATATAGGGGCAACGAGCGGTGTTGGTATATGTGCAATAATTTGGAACAGAGACCCGACAGCACCAAGACAGCTAAGATTAAGCGTTGGGGATGGTGGAAGCGCGTGGAAATCATCCTGGTCTGCCAGTGACCAACATGGGGGACTGATCACAAGCCGCTAGGATAGAAAATGAGAGAGAGTGAGAGAGAGAGAGAGAGAGAGTGAAAAGGAGATAAAGTCAGAGCGTGAGACTGAGAATTTGACTGCTCGCGTGCTCCACAGGCGATCGGAGTTGTGACAGGGCGCCACATCTGTATAATAGTTCTATGCTAGAGCGCATCGGAGGGCCGGAGTGGACAAGACAAGGCCAATCCGAGCGCGTACTCTGTAGGGGTTGTGCACAACTCCAACTCCAACTCCATATTGCCGGTTAATCCTGATCGGCACAGCCTTATGAGCAAAGGTTGAGATGCATCGTCCAGGGGCCATGTAAAATTGCGGCGGAGTGGACCCGCGGAGCCTCTCGGATATTGGAACAGACCCCTGTCGCAGTTCTGGTCCAATACGGTTGGAGTTGACGGCCCCTGGGTGGCTTGTTGGGGGCTATAATGTGTTGATGTGATTGGTCTGGTCCATCTGCCTAGTGTGTCTCGCGGCTGGCTTCAATTGGTGGTCTTGGCTGGGGTTTAACGCTTCGCTTTCGTACTTTCGTACTCGGGTAGCGAGATGCGAGACATGACGTGGTTGTCTCACTGTTACAAATTGATGAGAGCTGAGATATGTTTAGCTGGAGGAAGACCAATACTGGAAGGGTGAGTGATAGTCGTTCTGGGTCTATGCGACGTTCCCACAGAGGGTTGATCAGGGATCTAGAGGGCTACATGTGCCCTCTAGATGTACATGGATGAGATCATGCTAAATTAATCATAGGAAGACGCCAAGTCTTTCTGTGGACTGCTGCCTAACTTGAATACAACAAGTGTCATAATATATGCATAGTACACGGTGTTATGAACTAGTAGGTGAGACACCTTCTATACGAAAGCCTCAGGGCAAGTATACTGTTGATATTTGATTTTTTGTCTAGTAGACCTTCTCTTTTTCAATTTCTATCTTGCACGTTCTCGAGAGCCTCGAGTTGGCCATTTAGATTATATGAAGGTAGCCCTCACGTTCCATCACACATGGTGCCCAGGCGGACTATCCATGTATGACTACGGAGTACATGCAGCGCATTGTACATGCACATAAACATGATCGCAACAAAACAACGTGAAATATAATTCAAAAATATCCAAAAATAGCAATATCGTAATCATAATCATCAACCTCCGAAATCCTCCACCCACCACTGTTGGACACCTTATTTAGATAAATCCCTTAGCGCGAGGACAGTCTTGACATGATCGTACTTAAGATCACCTTCCTGGGCCCAAGCAAGCAGTCCAGCAGTCTTGATCACATTCTTTATTTGGCGACCGTTCAAAGCAACCTCAGCCACCTGATCAAGCTGCTCATCAGTGAAAGCATCAGTATTAGCCGACCGACCCAGGAACTGGGCCCAGATATGCCGGCGGGAGTTTGAATCCAGATCTTTGTAATGAAGGGAAATGTGGATTCGAGATTCGAATGCTGGGTCGATGTTTTGGGCACGGTTGGTTGTTAGGAAAAGGATGCCCTGAGGTGAAATCAAGTTAGTAAACCCGGTTTATGTTCAAATTTCACCTTGTCCTTGTGTTTGTGTGTGTGTAAGCTTACCTCGTAGTACTCAAGCATGCGCAAAAAGATCGAAACAAGCTCGTTCCTCGCAAGATCAGTCGCATCACGAGCCTCCATGAAAACATCAGCTTCATCAAGCAATAATACAGCTCCCCACTTGGGGACCATGCGTAGTATATCCTTGAGGCTGCTTTCCACTGAGTCGGCAGACATCCCCAAGTCCCCAGCACTCATAACATACAGCGGCACCTTCATAACTTCAGCCACACTCTCCGCAGTAAGAGTCTTACCAACACCAGGCGGACCAGCAAGCTGCATGATAATACCGCGACCCTTACCCTGCACAACATCGTCAAAGCTATCCAACTTCTTAGATTGAGCCTTGGCAACAGCAAGAATGACATCCTTGAGGTTCTCCTGCTCAGCTGGCAAAACAAGGGATTTGAACGCATCATCGTCCCATTCAATCTCCTTCGTCAGCTCCAGATGGAACCCAAGCCACTCCTTATCCTTAAGCGAATATCCATGCAACCAAGGCGTAGCAAAAAGCCGCTGCTCATCACTTTCCAGTTCCTTCCCGATATCATGACTGGTATGGACAGACGTGCTGGGATGGAAGATATTGTATCCCTCCGCATCAATAATAACCCGACTCTTTACGAAGTACTTTGTCTCCTTTTCTTCGCCGTTGCGATCATCCCAGGTGCGACTGACAGCCGCTCCTTCGTACGCCTTGTAGTGGTACCCCTTATGCTCTTCCCAGCGTTTTCCACGTGCGATCAGCATGCCTCGGATAGCATCTTTGTCTTTGTGGTGTTTCAACGGGCAAATGGACAAAGAGGTAATAGGCACCGTACCATTGAACGCATTAATGCTGAAACCATCACTCTTGAAGCCGAAATCCGAGCCGTCGAATTCAACGTAGTTCACGCTTGCAGCCCATCCGCAGCGCGTGGGTACCAGCGAAGAGAATTGGTATGCGCGTAGTGATCCGCCGCGCGAAGAGATGACCACATCTTCTGGTTCCAGGATCGTCCATACGAGGTCGAAGGTGATGACGCCGTTAGCGACGAGGTCGTTCATACGGTCAATGACTTCTTTCAATTCTTCGTTCATGATTCTGTAGAAGAGATCGACGTGCGCTTTGGTTGTTGGGTCTGACTCTTCATCACGGGCTTTGGTGATATCCTTCCAGCGATGGACGATTGGCTTGAAAGGAGCTTCGAATTCGAGGCGTTCGAGGCTGGTTGTCACGCCCGGGTAGTTGCCTAGGGCTTTTCCTAGGAACTTTTTCAAGGGCTCGCTTTGGATCACGATGGAGTGCATTTGGAGGCTTTTGCGTCCATCGTAGCATTTTGTTTTGCGGACTAGGAGTACGTATTGGGCGGACTCGGCGTCTTCGGCTGGTTCCGGTAGGTCTGTTGGCATTTCTTTGCTCCATGATGTTTTTTCGTTTTCGTCGGGTTTGGTTTGGTATAGATTTCGAACGTCGCAGATTGTACCGACCGGTTCGTAGACCGGTGTTTCTCCGTTGCCATTCGTCTCAGTGCCGTTGGTCTCGACGTCCTTTGTCTCTATATCATTTGTGACCGCCATTTTGAGGTTTTTTATGATTTGAACTGAGGTGAAGGAATTGAAAAGTGGGAAAAGAAAACAGGGACGGATGTATAGATATAGACGAAAGAAACACTGTGGTGTAGGGTGAGCAAGAGAAGAACACGACGGTCTGATACGGTCTTGAGCTCAAAGCATACCTATATAGTGTGAGCGATCCTTTCTTTCTAGAGAGAAGGAGGAAGTATACTCAATTCAATCTATCTGGAAAGGGAGTTTATATAGAGAGCAAATATATGCTGACTGCCTAGCAATATTACTCACCTAGTGTTTACATCATGTTTACATCTAGACTAGAATCCGAAGGCAGACATGCATGAGACTGTTGCCTATGCTGTTCGGGGAACGAAAGGAGCAAAGATACCCGGGTAAAGTGAGGCGACGACGAGGCTGCGATGACTCTTATGCACAAGTCAAAAGTCAAAAAGAGCCGCAACCAACGTTTCCAGGCCAGTCCCCATAATATGCAGTAGATTCATGTTTCAAGTTGATTGGGTTTATTCGGTGGTGATGGGCCACTTAGACGGAGATGTGTGCTGGGGTCAGATCCACACATCATGCCATACGATTTCGGAGGGGTATTACCTCGAAGGTCCCCGAGCTTTTTTTTTTTTTTTGGTAGAATGTTTGAATATTTCATGAAATCGTCATTTTGCGCTATCTAGTCCAAAATATGTTGCTTCTCAACGGATGATATTGTTGCCTGGACCTATAGGCCAATCCCAATCCCAAGCTTTCACGCTCACTCGGTCTTGAAAGCGGTCAAACGAGCCCTGATCACCTCCTCCGAATCTTGGGTGTCCAGCTCGCTGAGAACGCCCGAACCGACGTCGTAAATCAGTCCGTGGAGCTCGAGTCCACGCTCCTGAATGGCGTTCAGAACAACACCCTTCTGCTTGACGATGTTCAGACCCTCGCGGACGTTCAGCTCGGCCAACTTCATGGCTGCCTCATCGGGAGACAGGGTCTGCAGCAACTCGAGATTGCGCTCGCGCAGCTGACGCAGAGGCAACAGCCAGGGGTCCAGAATTCCAAGGTTCTTGTTGCCCATGGCAGCCGCGACACCACCGCAAGCGGTGTGCCCACACACGATGACGTGCTTCACGCGCAGGTACTGCACGGCATACTCGATGGCGGCGGCCGAGCTAAGATCACCAGGGTGGAGGACATTGGCGATGTTGCGGTGCACGAAGACATCACCGGGCTTCAGGCCCAGGAAGGTTGTCTCTGGGCAGCGGGAGTCGGAGCATCCGATCCACAAAATCTGGGGAGTTTGCCCGGTCGCGAGGGTTGGGAAGAGATCCGGGTGCTCGCGCGCTGTCTGGGCTGCCCACTCCTTGTTGTTGCGCAGCGCTGCTGCGTACCGATCTGTGTGGTCCCCAGCGTCAGTCTGAGACTTGGCATCGGGCGTGTTCGCGCTTGGTGTTTCTGCGCCGCTGCTTTTGTGATTGGCACATCGGAGGGGAGTGGAGGTCGAGAAGGGGACGGTGCGAGGCGCCGGGAAACTCGTCGGGGATACTCGCAAGCGAGTCTTGAGCACGTAACTCGATGAGTCACTTGCTATCCCCGCTGCACGCGCAATGAAACCGGTTTGCCCGGCAAGCCTCGTGAAAGTCATGGGGGGAAGAGAGAGAGAGAGAGAATGAGAGGGAGAGAGAGAGAGGTGGGATGTGACGAGTCGCGAGTGTCCGCGGGGAGGTGCAGTGAGAGTGAGAGGAATAGGGAGGCAAGAGATCCCAACAACCGTCACTTCTCACCAAGACTCAACGGATTGATTGAAAGGTCTTAAATTGACTCGGGACAGGAGAGAAGGTGCGGGAAAAAAATTGATGGGGATGGGAAGAAGTTTGCCAAGAAAGACGCAAAAAACAGAGATTCGCACTCACGTACCTTCAGAAGCCATGATATAGAATGCGATGAGAGAATAGAGAATGGAGAGAAAGAGGGATACAGCAAAGTCTATATAAATACCGAAAAGACACGAGGGGCAGCCGGTGTGGAGTGAGCAAAACGTTGAGTCCCGAGGGGAGAGCGGGAAGATCGGCGAACCGGCAGTTTTCTACTCCTACTTTATCTATACGCAGGGTCAAGCCATAGGCATAAGCGTCTCTCATTCTTTTAAATACAAATGCAATCACATGAGAATCATAATGCTCCGAAACAGATATAGAAGATTTTGTTTTATTTTCAAGCAGCACTGCCACGGCCGCCAATGCTCAGCAAGGTCTTGCGCTGTTCCTCACTGAGTTGGGCAGTAGGCAGAGGACGGGCTCCAGCGACAGTAGGCGCTGGGAGGAAGCCAGTCTGCACCAAGTACGAGGCGTACAGGCCAACCAATTCCTCGGTTACACCAGCTCCAGCTGATGCATCAATACCAGACCAGGCCGCATCCGCAAGTAGGGCAGCGGCCGCGTTCCTGTCATCCAGCTCAGGAGCCTTGGTGTTGGAGGGCAGGTCAGCAGTGACGAAGTGGTAGAGAGGCATGCTAAAAAACAATTAGTGACTTCAAATGATGATTCCAGGAGAGGAAAACTTACAGGGCATGCTGGGAGTCCTTGTCATTGTGTTGGCCATCATTGACGTATTGCTCGAGGGAAGTGGACCAAGGCACGTAGTCAACCTGGGGGACATTGTATCCGTAGAGCTCGAGCGCACCAAGGAATTGGTTGAAACGCAGGCGGGGGTGTCCAGTAACGTGGGCAACGTTGACAGCTTCGCGAGGGGGGTTGAAGGCAGTGGCGATAACAATACGGGCCACATGGTCGACTGGGACCATGTTCACCGTGTTGTGGATGTTGGGACGGGCATTCAGCTGGATGCAACCCTTGAGCATTCGGATGAGGAAATCGTCAGTGTTGGTAGTACCAGTCTGCGAGTCACCCAGAACGTATCCGGAACGAATGATGGTACCCCTGAGGCCTCTGCGACCAGCCTCACGGACGAGGTGTTCACCGGCCCACTTGCTCTGGCCGTAACCTGTTCCAAGACCGACGCTGCTGCCCTCCATATCGTCTTCCTCACTGATACCATTACCACCAGCAGCGATGATACGTTCAGATTCCTCGACGAAGTGGTCCTTGTCCAGGGCACTGGTGGAACTGACAAATGCGAGTTGCTTCGCCTTTCCACTGCCGCACAGCTTCAGGGCATCAATGGTACCCAGGACGTTGGCGGGACGGAGGGTGGTGTAGGGGTAGACCCAGTGGACAAGAGCACCGTTGTGGATCACGGCATCGACACGGTTGGTGAGATCATCCCAAACAACCTGGGTGAGACCGAACTGGGGGGTTCCGAGGTCACCACACAGCGCCTGAAGCCTGGCAGTCCATGCCTCATCCCAGAAGCCATATGCGCGGCAAGTAGAACGAAGACGCTCGAGAGCCTGCTCCTCGCTCTTGGCACGAACGAGAGCAACGACCTTGGTGACAGGCTCCTTACGCATAAGAAGATCGCGGAGGATGTGCGCTCCGAGGAAACCAGTAGCTCCAGTAAGGAAGACTGTGGGCTCAGTGGCAAGCATGGACTCGGTACGAACAGGGAAAGACTTGGGCAGCTCATCTACAAGCTGGCGAGCATCCTTAGAGTACTCATCATCAGGCTCGTTGGCAGCCTCCACGGCTCCGGCAAGAGTCTTTTCATCACTGGTAGCGAAAGACTCAAGAGCTAGCAAGCGATCGATCTCACCGGCAAAGCCCTTGAGGGTTGGACTACGGAAGATGGCGTTCATGCTGATATCGATTCCACGCCACTTACGACGAAGGTCGAAGAACATTTGCTGGGCCACAATACTGTGACCACCAATGTCAAAGAAGGAGTCATCCGCTCCGATCATGCGAGCAGTCACATTGGGAATGAGCTTAGCCCAGATCTGAGCAAGAGCCAGCTCGGTCTCAGAAAGGGCCTGCATGGCGGAGGAGCGGCGGCGGGGTGCAGCAGCGCTCAGCTCAGCGGTGTCGGGGAAGGGAAGCGCAGGCTTGTCAATCTTGCCGTTGGGGTTCAAAGGCATACGCTTGAGAGGAATTATGACAGTGGGCACAGCGTATGTGGGGAGCTTGCTGCGAAGGTGTTCGCGAGCATCATCACGAAGAGGACGGAAGCGACGAAGCAGTCCAACCATACCCTCAGCAGAATCATCATCCTGGAGGCCCTTGGTCTCGAGCCAAGAAGCCCACTTGCTCATATCAGGCACAAAGTAACTGACCAGAGTAGGCTCTTCGAACTTATCTCTCCGCACCAGGGTAACGTTCTCACGAACCAGAGGGTGGCGAGAAAGGTGAGTGTCAATCTCTCCAAGCTCGATACGGAAACCGCGAATCTTGACCTGGTCGTCAGCGCGACCGGAGCACTCAACATCACCAGAGGGGGTATAACGGCCCAGATCACCGCTGCGGTACAGACGATCGCGAGGACCGACGTAGAACTCGCGCCATGGCTCGTTCTTCGACTCGGCCTTGTCCTGTTCAATCCAAACCTCGGGCTTGACAAACCAATTGGTGAGGAACTTCTTAGCGTTTAGATCAGCGGAGCCAAGGTAGCCCTCAGCGAGACCGGCAGCACGGACGTAGATCTCACCGACTTCGCCAACAGCACATATACGTCTGGGGTCAAAGCGGTTAACAACAAGCATTTGAACGTCCAACATTCCACGGCCAGCAGGAATGACATCCTTCATGGTGTCCAAGTAACCTTCGTGGCTAGAGTAGCTTGGGATTTCAAAGTAACTGACGGCACGCTGGGTCTCAGTCGTTCCGTACATGTTAACAATGTTCACGTTGGGGGCAAGACCCTGGAGCGAACGGCAGTCACGCTTGATCAAAATGTCACCGACGAAGAAAGCGTGGTGAAGAGCCGGGAATTGAGCTGAGGCACCGCCCACAAGAATTTGACCCATGGCAGGGGTCAGGTGAGTGATAGTAGCACCGTACTTCTGCATCCACTCGGCGAGCTTCTCGTTCTGGATATCCTCGCGAGCAGGGACCAAGAGCTGAGCACCCAAGAACAGGGGGGTGAAAATATCTCTTTGGATGGGGTCGTGAGCAATACCGCTGAGCATGGTGAACTTCTCATCAGGGGTGAGCTTAAAGGTCTCGGACATCCAAGGGAAGTAGTAGGCCAGGGAGAAGTGACGGCCACGAACACCCTTCGGCCGACCTTCGGAGCCAGAGGTGAAGGACAGAGTGGGGGTAGAGTCAGGGCCAACAACAATACCAACGGGCTTGGACTTCAGTGCGACTTCATTGGCGAAGACATCCTGGCCGTTGACGGATCCACCGGCAAGAGTTCCATCATTGAGCAGGGCAAGAGCAGGAATCTCAGTGCGGAGTTCCAAGTTCTCGTTGATGAAAGTACGGACAATGTCTGAAAGCTCGCCTGCATCAATGGTAGCCTTTGCAATATTCACCAAAGCGCGAGGACGGGCAACGTCGAGGTAGATGTTCTGGCGCTCTGGTGGGTAGGCAGGGTCGATGACGGAGAATGTCGCACCGGCCTTCAAGATACCCATAACAGCAACGACCAGGTCAACACCACGGTAAGCGTAGACCATAACAACCTCACCCTTCTGAATACCAGATTGCACCAGGTGGTGACCGAGAATGTTAGAAGCCTCATTGATCTGGCGGTAGGTGAACTCGCGGTGAGGAGAGTTGGTCGATTGGGTCTCAACGACACACAGCTTCTCGGGGTGTTTTTCAGCATTGGCGGAAAAGATGTCGTGGATAGCACCACGGAACTTGGACCAGTTCAAGTTGGAGGTAGGGTCGGGCAAAAGAGCGCGTTGGTCTTCGGTCATCAAGTCAATACGCCCGATAGCCTCCTCTGGGTTGGCAGCAGCATTGCGAGCGATACCTGCGAGCTGCTTGAGAATGAACGCAATGCGAACACTCGAAAAGAGACGCTGGTTGTAGTATGCACCCAGCTCGACTTCTGGTGCCGAACCATCCGACAGGTTGCCCGGTGCAACATTGACGACCAAATCCGTAGTCTCGAAGGTGTTCGCAGGGTAATCTTGAGAGGCGGCTGGCGCATCGTATGCGGCAAATCGGAAGAGGATGGGAATACGTTCTGACTTGGACTTCTCCTGCATGTATGTGCGAAGGCTGCCCAAGGGCACGATCTGAGAGCTACCTTCCTTGAATGCCTACGAAGCTATTAGTGGTTATTTCAAGATCTTATTACGGCTATACATACCTTGTCTACTTTATTGTAGAGCTGAACAAAGGTCTCCGAGGCATCAATGGGCACTCGGATGACGAATGGACGACCATCCTCCTCCGAGCTTGTCCCCACAGCGATGTCCTCATCACCTGTCAAACGGGCCACCAGAATGACGAAGGCAGTTAGGAAAACAGTGAA
This sequence comes from Penicillium antarcticum, assembly GCF_028974205.1. Classification (NCBI taxonomy): domain Eukaryota; kingdom Fungi; phylum Ascomycota; class Eurotiomycetes; order Eurotiales; family Aspergillaceae; genus Penicillium; species Penicillium antarcticum. The sequence goes on along the minus strand of NW_026695306.1, from coordinate 636,892 downwards.
ACCAGATGATGATCCGGACAACTTCTGAAGTTGCAATTGGGTCTCCTTGGAGAGTCGGAGAGACTCAAAGGCCTCGATAGCTCTCTTACTATCGGGCTTCTGTGTATCGGGATAGTCACGAGTCAATGGAGAGACAGTCAGGTTGTTCAACCTTTGCGCCCATGTCTCCAGGCGGTCCTGCAATGAGGCCATTCCCACAGCCATGATTGCAGTATGTCAAAATATTTGGAAATTGAAAAAGACAAGATGAGTCAAATTACCCCCCCATATCCGAGGGGTGAAAAGTCCGATTTCGCCGCGATCACCATGCATTCAGCCGTTGATTGGTTGGGACTGTCCTCCACAATAAATTGCTTGGTTCACCGCCTTCATTCAGTATGGAGTACGAAGTATAGCATCTTGTTCTGTGCATATTGAAAGAATGATAGAGAAGGTAAACTAATAGAGCCGTACGGAGCTCTTGTATATCTGTGATAGACTGTGTTGTCTCAATATACATGTTGGAGCTAGCAGACATATCCAGGATATATTGCTTGCGTACACCTCGTACGTCTACCTGATATAATCAGCTACTCTTTGATTGTATTGGCATCAATTAAAAGAATATATCAGAGCGTACAGACTATAAAGACTAGCTACTACTTCACTGCATCATATGCATTTTATACTTGATGACGTGAGGTAATTAAAGTTTGCTGAGTCATCACACAGCCTCAGGCTTACAAGAAAGTCATCCCATCCTTGAGTGACCTGTGGACTTGTTGTTGACATTGCTAGAGCTTCCTTGTTAATAACAAGGTGCTGGAATTGTTGAACTTCAGCATTCAAATTGGATTGTGCTTGTGTCGGCCTAATATCATCGTCATCTCTGCCAAGCCTCGATTGATTGGCTCCGATCCCGTTCAAGGTGGACTCTCAGGAGTAGCCTCGCGGTTCCTGACGTGTTTTTATCCAATTCTTAACAGGCCTTGATATAGGTCTGTTGGTGTGAATGTGGAAAAGATGATTCCTCATCGGAGTACGGCTTTGTTGTCCGTCATCGTTTTTGTGGCACTTTTGCTATTTATTTTCTCGTCATCCCCGGTCCCTGATGCCACCGCCGAGGAAGAGGTCACAGGCGCAGCCAAGTATGTGCCCAGACCAAAACTACCATCATTAAGCAACTTCCACCTACCGTCCTTCCGCCCTCCTTCGCACGAGCAGCCCGAGGAACAGAACAACAGCACCCACGGCGAGTCGAAATGGTACAGCACCCTGGAATGGTTGAACCCATTCTCTTCCGCCATCACCTTGGATGAGAATCGCTCTGTCCTCCCTCCCCTTCGCGAACGCCGCCCAATCTACACCTACTATAACACGAAATTTAACCCGAACAAGGCCAATGGGAGGGATCTCAAGGACGTGCAGAGTGCAGATGCGGAATTGCTTCTCGCATGGCGTCGGGCGTGGTTCGCGCAAGGATTCCGGCCCGTGGTGTTGACCCCGGGAGACGCGATGAAGAATCCCAACTACGAGATTGTGCAGAGGCTGAAACTTGCGCCTAAGGTTGAAAATGAGGTGTTCGGTTGGCTTGCCTGGGGACACATGGGAACCGGTATGCTTGCGGATTTCCATTGCTTCCCCATGGCGCGATATGATGACCCGATGCTGTCGTACCTCCGCCGGGGTAGCATGCCAGAGTTGATCACAAGATTTGAAAATATCAAGAATGCCCTTTACTCAGCGGATAAGTCGCGGATCGACGAGGCAGTTGAGGCCGCAGTCAAGAAGCTCGAGGATAAGACCTCGTCTTTTGTGGACTTGATTGCCCCAGAGCTTTTCAAGGTTGAACAACCTAATGCTTTGGCCTTCTACAAATCCGCGGCCATTACCTCGCATTACGCGAGCGTGCACGAGAAGATGGGCCAGAACCCTGCGGCTGGTCAACTTGCTTTGGTGCAGCTGATCAATTCGCATCTGCATAACACCTTCCAGAACTCCTTCCCAGCGGGGTTGGCTGTGCTGAAACCGTTCCCCCAGCACACCACTGCCCTAGTGGAGCCTGCCCTCCGCTTGGCCAAGGCGCTTATTCAGTGCCCCGAGTCACCGATTCCCGACTCTTGCCCACCCAACCTTCCCGATTGCCGCTCTTGTCACTCTGCGAAGTCGCCTATGCGCATCAGCCAACCCCCGACTTACAAAAACACCACCTTCCTCTTCACCATCGGCACGCTTCCTCACCCTTACACTCTGGTCAGCTTGCAAAAGAAGTCGGATGTGATTACAATTCCCCAGATTCGCCGAGAAACCGAGCGTGACGCTTGGCTGTCGGAGGTGACCAAGGAGGACCTTGGACCGGAACTGGGTGCTTCCTACCGTGGAGTCGTCTTCAAGCAGGTTGTCGCTGGCGAGGATGCCGTTGGCACTTCTCTGTGGATGACCGTGGAATCTCTCCCCGCGGAGGCTGGCCAAACACTTCCTGCCGAACTTCTTGATGAGTTTGAATGGCAGTTTGGATTCAAGATTCCTCGCGGAGGCAAGATTGACCCTGCCACCGAGAATGACCAGCACACCGCGAAAAGCGCGCAGGATCGGACTCCGAGCGAGCAGGGAGTTGGCATCGAATATGAGCTGATTCAGAAGGCTCGGGATACTATTAAAGACAAGGAGACTAACCGCATCAACATCAAGGATATTGTCGAGGCTTGGAACCTTGCAGACACTGAGGTCTGGCGTTTCGTTAAGGCTTACCGGTAAGTAAACTACCTCTTACCTCTACTCTTCAATTTCATCTGCTAATCAAAACTAAAGGGCCCGAAGCGTCGTTGAGCGCCAGAAGTGGGAGGAAGAAGAGAGATCATTTGCTGGCTCGCGGACATGAGCATGTATGTATTCTTGCATATTTTTTGTATTGGCGCAAAGGATATATAGAAATTTCACCAATTTGGCAAAAACAAGTGGAGGCGAAAGTAATCAGGGCACGATGATAGGGCGCCAAGCCGGAGGAGCAATCGGACAGTGGCGATCCCCGCAAGATAACAAAGTCGGGGTGGAAGAGCACATGATACTCGCCCTCACCTTGTCGTTTGGACTTCCCCTCTCGTATTTCTGACTTTCTGTAACCTCATCTTGCTAAGAGCTTTAGGCAAGTCTTTGCGGAGCCTCCTCTTTATAAAAACCCGAGATGTACTGCCAGAGTCGCCCTTGAAACAAAGTTTGTTTGTTTCTAGCTTTTGCCACATCCTGATAACAACACTATGGCGCCGGGAATCCTCGAAACGGACTCCGCGGTCGCGGCTGGCAAGGTCTCCAGCTTGGCTGCACTGACCCATGACTGGGATGATACAATTCGATTCTATCTTAACGGCACCAAGGTCGCCGTGGACACTGTCAACCCTGAAGTCACTCTTCTCGAATACCTGCGGGGTATTGGGTTGACAGGAACCAAGCTTGGCTGTGCTGAGGGAGGCTGTGGTGCTTGCACTGTGGTGAGTTTCGATTCAAATATCGAATGCAGACTCTTGTCTCGGAATAGACTGATCTAAAGGTCAATTGTCTAACAGGTCGTTTCTCATATCAATCCCACAACGAAGAAGATCTACCACGCCTCTGTGAATGCCTGCATCGCTCCGCTAGTCAGTATTGACGGTAAACACATCATTACAGTTGAAGGCATTGGAAACGTTAAGGATCCCCATGCAATCCAGCAGCGAATTGCGGTCGGCAATGGAAGTCAATGTGGTTTCTGCACTCCAGGAATTGTGATGGTACGTCCATGCGACTCCTCGGCCTACTATATTGCCACGTAATGTTCGTTAAAACTGACCATTTCAAGTCCCTTTATGCCCTGCTCCGAAATAACCCATCCCCATCGGAACACGATGTTGAAGAAGCATTCGATGGAAACCTGTGTCGATGCACCGGCTACCGACCAATTCTCGACGCCGCCCAAAGTTTCAACACGAAAAACAACTGCGGCAAAGCCTCTGCCAATGGAGGCTCAGGTTGCTGTATGGAGAAGAATGGCTCAGGTGGCTGTTGTAAAGGACCCTCGAACGGCAACGAAATCGAAACAGTCGATTACAAATTCCCTGCACCAAACTTCAAGCCATACAGTCCTGACACGGAGTTGATTTTCCCTGCTGCTTTGCGCAAACACGAATATCGCCCGTTAGCATATGGCAACAAAAAGAAGAAGTGGTACCGGCCGGTGACTGTGGATCAATTGTTGCAGATCAAGAACATCCATCCGGAGGCTAAATTGATCGGCGGAAGTACCGAAACACAGATTGAGATCAAGTTCAAGGCTATGCGTTATGCAGCCTCTGTTTACTTGGGAGACATTCCTGAACTGAGGCAATTCACCTTGCACGATGATTACCTGGAAATTGGTGCCAACGTGTCTTTGACTGATCTTGAGCATATCTGTGACCAAGCAGTCGAGAAATATGGCGATGCTCGGGGTCAGCCATTCAAAGCGATCAAGAAGCAGCTGATGTATTTCGCTGGACGACAAATTCGCAATGTCGCTTCTCCGGCTGGTAACCTGGCTACTGCTTCGCCCATCTCAGATCTCAACCCTGTTTTGGTGGCTACTAACACTATTCTCGTGGCGAAGTCGCTCGAGGGCGAGACTGAGATTCCCATGACTGAGTTCTTCCAAGGGTACAGAAAGACTGCCCTCGCTCCAAATGCAATTATCGCCAGCCTACGCATTCCAGCTGCACAGAAGCATGGTGAACATATGCGAGCCTACAAGCAGGCTAAGCGCAAGGACGATGATATCGCAATTGTCAACTCCGCATTGCGTGTGACCCTGTCTGAGACCAACGATGTTGTCAGTGCCAACCTCGTTTTTGGTGGCATGGCAGCTATGACGGTGTCAGCAAAGAACGCCCAGGAGTTCTTGATTGGCAAGAAGTTCACGAACCCCGGAACACTTGAGGGCGTGATGAGTGCATTGGAGCAAGACTTCAATTTGCCATTCGGTGTTCCTGGTGGCATGGCTAGCTACCGCAAGTCTTTGGCCATGGGCTTCTTCTATCGATTTTACTACGATGTTCTTTCAGGACTTGAGGTTAAGAGTTCAGACTTAGACCCAGACGTTGTGGCTGAAATCGAACGAGCCATTTCTTCGGGAGCGAAAGATCACGAGTCTTCAGTCGCTTATCAGCAGAAGATCCTCGGACGAGCAACTCCCCATGTCGCAGCCTTGAAGCAATCTACTGGAGAGGCTCAATACACCGATGATATCCCAGTGCAACAAAATGAGCTGTTTGCATGCATGGTTCTGTCTACTAAGGCCCACGCCAAAATCCTCAGTGTGGATGCTTCTGCTGCATTGGATATTCCAGGCGTTGCGGACTACGTGGACCACACGGATCTTCCCAACCCACAAGCAAACTGGTGGGGAGCCCCCAAGTCTGATGAGCTCTTCTTTGCCGTGGACGAGGTTACAACAGCTGGTCAGCCCATTGGTTTGATCCTGGCTACTTCAGCAAAGATTGCCGAGGAAGGTATGAGGGCTGTCAAGGTGGAGTATGAAGACCTGCCTGCTATTCTTACCATGGAAGAGGCCATTGAAGCCGAATCTTACTTCGAGCACTACCGCTACATTAAATGTGGCGATACTGAGGAAGCTTTCAAGAATGCTGACCATGTCTTCACTGGTGTTTCGCGCATGGGTGGCCAAGAGCATTTCTACTTGGAAACCCAGGCTTGTGTGGCTATACCATTACCAGAGGATGGTCAAATGGAGATTTGGAGTGGTACTCAGAACCCTACTGAGACGTGAGTTCACGGTGCTCTGCTTAATATGATACTGAACTAACTCTTTTTACAGACAAGCCTATGTCGCCCAGGTCACAGGTGTCGCCGCAAACAAGGTTGTCTCGCGCGTGAAACGTCTTGGTGGTGGTTTCGGTGGCAAGGAAACACGATCTGTCCAGCTGGCTGGATTGTGCGCTACTGCCGCAGCAAAGACTCGACGACCCGTCCGATGCATGCTAAACCGTGATGAGGATATCCTGACTTCTGGTCAGCGTCACCCCTTCCTTTGCCATTGGAAGGTTGGAGTGAGCAAGGAAGGAAAGCTCCTTGCCCTCGATGCCGACGTCTTTGCCAACGGAGGCCACACACAAGATCTTTCCGGCGCCGTCGTTGAACGAAGCCTGTCACACATTGATGGCGTGTACAAAATTCCGAATGTTAATGTTCGTGGCCGGATCTGCAAGACCAATACCGTGTCGAACACTGCTTTCCGTGGATTTGGTGGACCACAAGGTCTTTTTTTCGCCGAGTGCTACATCGAAGAGATTGCCGATCATTTGGGCATGACTGCTGAACATGTGCGTGCAATTAACATGTACCAGCCGGATGAAACAACACATTTCCACCAGCCTCTTAAGGACTGGCACGTACCGCTCATGTACAAGCAAGTTATGGAGGAAAGCTCTTACAATGACCGTCGAAAGGCTGTTGAAGAATATAATGCACAGCACAAGTGGTCTAAACGTGGAATGGCAATCGTGCCCACCAAGTTCGGTATCTCCTTCACAGCCCTTTTCCTGAACCAAGCAGGTGCCCTGGTCCACATCTATCACGACGGCAGTGTCCTTGTGGCACACGGCGGTGTCGAAATGGGCCAAGGTCTACATACAAAGATGACCATGATTGCCGCCGAAGCATTACAGGTCCCGCAATCAAGCGTTTTCATCTCCGAGACAGCAACAAACACAGTAGCCAACACATCCTCCACAGCGGCTTCAGCAAGTTCCGATCTAAACGGATACGCCATTTTCAATGCCTGTGAACAACTTAACGAGCGCCTTCGTCCCTACCGCGAGAAGATGCCGAACGCCCCATTGAAAGACCTCGCGCATGCAGCCTATTTCGATCGCGTCAATCTCTCAGCACAAGGATACTACCGTACCCCAGACATCGGCTATGTATGGGGCGAAAACAGCGGCCAGATGTTCTTCTACTTCACACAAGGTGTAACAGCCGCCGAAGTCCAAATCGACACACTAACAGGAGATTGGACGCCCCTCCGTGCAGACCTTAAGATGGACGTCGGACGCACTATCAACCCCTCAATCGACTATGGCCAAGTCGAAGGCGCCTACATTCAAGGCCAGGGTCTCTTCACCACGGAAGAAAGTCTCTGGCACCGCGCCTCCGGCCAGATCTTCACCAGGGGACCAGGTAACTACAAGATCCCTGGCTTCCGTGATATCCCGCAGATCTTCAATGTCAGTTTACTTAAGGATGTGACGTGGGAGAATCTGCGGACTATCCAGCGCTCGCGTGGTGTCGGTGAACCGCCGCTGTTCATGGGTGCTGCTGTCTTCTTTGCTATACGTGATGCCTTGAAGGCTGCGCGTAAGCAGTGGAATGTTACTGATGTGCTGCATCTCGAGAGTCCGGCTACTCCTGAGAGGATTCGCATTAGTTGTGCTGATCCGATTATTGAACGTGCTAGGGTTCAACCTAAAGAGGGGGAGAAGAGTTTCTTTGTTGCTATTTAAACGAAACGACTTTATGATTTGTTATTTGTATGAGGATATTGCATTTTGGCTTTGTTATTATGAGAGACTGCATACATCCTGTCTTCGTTTTGATCACTTCGTAAAATAAAATATTGATGTAAAGGTTATATTGGAGTATGACGTCTACAGTAAGTACTGTTATCATTCTGTCTAAAACGATATTTGATTTCCTTCAAGTTAAACTGCCTCGTTGCTGGGAATCACTATAATACAACGCCAGCCCCACATTGAGTATACACCCAAATACTCCTAAGGATGCGATGATACAAAAAGAACAAAAAGAACAAGACCTTGAGCCAGGAGATCCACGAGAGAAAACCCTTCCTCATCGCTTCACGTCATACTCAACATGAAAGCTCCCCCTCAAATCAGGCCCAGCATCAACCTGCAACGCATTCCCATAATTCCTCTGCCCAGCAAACCCAACCTTTTCATCCCCATAGCCATGCCCACCAGCCCCAGGCACCGAACTAGCCGAAGCAGCCGTATACTCTGGAGCAACATGACCATCAGCATTCATACTCCGCGGCATAGCAGTAAGTGGAACCTCATCAAACACATTCGAGTTACGACCAGGCTGAGTACCATGACCATGCGGACCATGAGAAACAGGATCAAGAATATGACCCTGGCCGCCCTCCCCACGAGGCTTCTCCCGACCCCAGAATAAGAGCATCGCGCGGCTAATTCCGATAAGAGCGATCAAGACCCAGACTAGGAGGATGCATGTTGCGATGATTGCTTCGATGCGCACTGCGCTTTCGAGCTTGTTGACGACGCGGATGACGACTTCGGTTATCTTATTGGATGTTTCGTCGCCTGCGTCGGCGAGGAAACTGTCTGATGGATTTGAGGTGCTGTTTATGCTGTCTGAGGCTCCGGCGGAGAATGTGTCGTTTGGGAATGTGGGGAGGGATATGTGGGCGTGGTCGACTACCCAGTCTAGACCCTTTTGCATTGATTCGGCTTTCAGTTTAACGAGGCAGTAGTAGAGGTCGTTAACCGGGCCTTGGAGGACTGTGCCTGAGAATGTCGAGTTCAGGGTGTCGGATGTGTTTGTAATGAAGAAGTTGAGGGTTCCATTGATGTATCCTGCTGTCTTATTGACCCAGCCAAAGACGTCATCGTTGAGACCACTGTCGACCTTGCCTATGGCAGCGTTGGCATCATTGGCCCATTCAGCTGAGGAGTTCTGCAAGGCGCCCACGACTTTATCTGCGAATTCGCCTACTTCAGCACTCAGTTCGGGGACGGTTTGCTTGATCTGGTGGAGAAGCAACCACTGGCAGAAGCATGCGAATAGTGCTGCCAATGCAAGGGCCAGCACAAACAATGCGGGTAGAGATGTCGCGTATGCGACAGCCCATCGAACGAGGATTTGGCGACGGCTGTTGCTGAAATGGCTTGCAGCCTTGATACCTGCAGCTGCTGTGTACGGCCGCGAGACGATGTATACAACGTCCATTGGGTCGTGTGCCTCCTTGCGGACCAATTGAGAGCGCTCTTTCATTGAGCGCCATCGTCGAATCTCTTGCCATGCAATTGGAATACAGACCAGAATTGCCACAATGAGAAGAACGGCGATGAAGATCTTGCGTGCTGTTATAGCCATGCTGGTGATGCCGTCAAAGAAATCGTTGATTCCGCTGTTTCCATCGCAGAATGTCAACTGCTTCTTTGCGGGGATTGAAAGAGCAGAAGAGTCAAACTTGTATGCGCCCAAAGTATCATTGACCAGGTCGCGGAGCTCGTTGAAGGGCAGCATGATGAGCTTTTTGGCATCTGCCTGAAGGGTTGTGAAATCGGGCAGGACAAGCTCGTCTATCTTCGAGATTGTGTCGTTGACAGAAGACGGCAATGACAGGTTTTCCAATTTATCGATTGTGCTATTGAGATCAATCTTGTCAAAGTCCTTATCGAAATAGGTAGCGACAGTATTGAACTTTTCGATAAATTTGTCCAGTCCGCTCTGGTATTCGTCAACAGTGTCCTCAATGCTTTCGCCGATTCCCACGAGGGTCCCATTGATCCAAGTTGTGGCTGACTCGATGACTTCAATACCAGCTTTAATTGTTCCATTGACAGCAACGGCAATGAGACATGCATAGGTCGAGTACATCATGTTGAGGACGAAATAGATGATTTCACCAAGTGCCGTAATGGTGAGTAACAACATGGTCTTCAGGGCATCAACTGCATCATCGACAGCAGAAGCTGTCAGCTTGTTGACGCCAGTGGAAAGATAGTGGGGCATTGAGGCCATTGCACTACCCATAGATTCGACTGAAGTGCACGCAGACAAAGACTCTCGCTTGGCGGATGCCATATCCGATTGCAAGGAGCCGACTGCAATCAAAAGTCGAACGAGAACAAGCAGCAGGAGTATAGTCCATCGGTTGATCCATACTTGGGATAGTCGAGCCCGCAGGCCAAGGTAAGGAGTGAGACCGTCTGGATGAAGAGGGATTATGCGGCCTGTGCTGGAGTCGTGAGCCCCGTACGGCGGGAGCAGAGGAAATATAGTTCTTCCTGACTGAGAAAATAGCATCTTCGTTGACTTTGATGCAAAATTATTGAATTTGGTGATGGCTTTTGGTGTGATCTCGTCCAGCGAAGATCTGCACAAGGACTTGGGACTAGAATCGAACTCAAGAAAGATTATGCAGGTGTTGCATCAAAACAGGGTATCGTCGAGAGTGAAGAAAGCAAAAGAAAAGAAAGGTAAGGGCCAGTCTAGCAGCAGAACATGGTGTATATAATGTCTTACTGGGGTAGGCGAATGGGAGATCAATAGATGAATAGAATGGGCGGCGAAAGGAGAACAATAGAATCAGAATAAAACATGGAACAAAGAGCTGTCAAATATAGCAGCCGGAGAACCTAAACTGTCAGCCGTAAAACATTCTGGGCGGCAGAAGACATTGCCAGAAAAGTAATTTTGTTAAATAAAGAAGCGGTTGTCAACCCCGTGAAGGTGGAACAGCCAGTCAGAGTGAACCATGATCATGTCGAAACAAAGGAAACATAAAAATAAAGCCTGAAGACAGAGGATCTGTACGAGAGATTGTTTCAGGTACCAGCAAAGAATGTTACTGGCTGATGTTGTTGTCCAAAGCGCCGGGGTAACAGAAATAGACAAGTATAGCTGCCGTGGGCGCTTAGCCGCTTGTGACTTGAGAGCCAATAGCTGCATCGTCACAGCTCCCACCTCGAACATTGATTACTTGTTTACAGAAAGCATTCAAGCCGTGTATAATTTAGGTAGTTGCATTTTTGCTTAGACAAGGCCAGCAATATGGATGTTTTGTAGTTGCCTACCACTCGGTGACTTGGTGTGAAACCATTCACAGACTCGCAGTTTCGAGTGCAGGCCGGCATTTTCCGCTGGAGTATTTCGGTTCGTGGAAGACCTTGTAGTTGTATTTGAAAGGGGCTTATTTGAAAAGTCGAAGAAACAAAAACCAAACAGATCAAGCACGCTGAAGGAGTGTCAAGAATCCAGTCGAGTCGCTATCACCGGCGCCAAAACAAACCCATCACGTGGTCTTCACATGAACCGTTGTATCGAGTTTCACGTGACGATACACACCCTAATTGCAGACACAACGACATGCCTTAGGAGTTCCCAAAGCGAGGCAATCTTCCCGAATAACTTTGCATCTCAATTGCTGTTAGAAGTGAACCTTCATGTCTTCTGTAGAGAATCCATGCATGATTGTTGTTTATGTCATGGAGTTACCCGATGCGTTTTGTAGGGCCATGAGGAACTCGAGAAATTTGTTTCAACTTTTAGGAAAATAGCTCAAAAAATCACATAGAAAGTTAAAGCATATATGAAAGATAAGTTATAATTATCTCGGTTCTACTTGTTTCAGGATACTAGGGTGTTCCCCCATAAACAAGTACGAAGTTACTGCTTGAGTAGTCTCGCGAGCCCAATGCTTATGTCGGCGATTCAACTAGGGTTAATGCATGAGACTCGAATTATACACCGTCTTGCCCATACTATCGTGCTACGTATTTCGGAACTTGCGAAAGGTTCAAACTTCTTGGTCTCCGAATCAATTATCCCAATTCACGATACTTCTTGCTATTGTACCTCCGCATGATTAAACCAGTCGCGCTCAGACTGAACATTTCAGGTTAAAACCACCACAGGCGCCTCTTTGGACGCGCTTGATAACGGAAGTAGTTCCGCATTTGACTGCAGGTCGGGTGGCGAATATCTGGAACGTTCCTCCCCGTTTGATTGAGTCGAAGCTTCCAAATCGAGTAAAGGGAAGCCTCTTGACCATCCCCACCATCCTCTATTCCCTTTCCATCTCTTTCATCTTCCATCAGCTCATGTATCAACCTTCCATCTTTTGCATCGTCACCAAGACATGCAAAGTTCTTTGAGCTGATCCAGTGCCCTGCAAAGCCATTCTCTCGAGAGTTGTGAGTATTCGCAACTCTTCCTGCATCGTGAATTCGAACCACTGGTCACTCCTCATACCCATAACCTGCAGTCATTCCTCTTCATGAACCTCTGTGAGACCTGTGTCTGCTCTCATGCAAGTCATCTTGTATGGTCCCACATTCACACTTCTGGTCTGCTCATGTCGGACCAGAATAACAAGTCCTAGAACAGAGCTAACAGGCAAAGCAGCGGGCAGACATAATCATTCTGCGATCGAGGAAAAGCACTTGGCCATCGCTTCACATTTGAAGCCAAGTATGTAACGCACGATTTGCTTTGACGATCAACAAGGGACTGATTGACATGGAAAACAGAAAATGCGGCCCTGATGTTCAGGTTGAGGCTTCCATGACATCGTGAGCCTTTGTGGCTTTGACTTTTTTGCCGATAATACTGACAGATATTGGCCATAGGGAGAGCTAATCAAGCTTTCCAGAGAGTCCCGTTTGAGGCTTGAGTTGCAACTTCCATCACATCGTGAGTCTATGAGACCGAAACCTCATGGAAAAGACAGTGACTGACAATTAGTATAATTCCATCTTATTTTCAGTGCTATCGGGCATCACCCAGCTAGCCATGTCTCTCCCTCTCCGACCGAAGGAGCTGAAGGTGGTGAAGCTCGAGAATATCCTGAAGGGGATCGGATATCCTTACCACAGTGCGTCCTCCAGAAATGAGCTTGGCAATGGTGTCATGGAACTCCGCATCGCAAACTGGAAGTCGGACCAGTACACTTTCGACCTGCGCACAACCAACAAGGTTTGCCCCAAAGGAGGCTTTCAGCTTGAACTCACGGACCAGGACATGGTTGTGACTTTCGTTATCAAGAACGACTATCCCTTCGGAATGGATGGACTGTGTGATAACCTGGCCGACATTTTTCTAGCGCCTGAGGATCTCGGAATGTCCGAGGTCATCGTGGGAAAGGATGCTGTCAGCAAGACCATGAAGTCGAAGAAGAAGGGCGCCGACAAGTGGTCCAACTCATTCACGGTCTTTGGTTGTCATGTCAATACCATGACCGACGACAAAAGTCCTGCCCTGCTGAAATACAAGTTTCTGCCAATGAAACCTCTTCACAAGGATGAGCAAGTCATCGTCACAATCAACAAAGACAATGTCAACTTCCGTGGTGTTGCCCAGTCAAACCTGGTAGATTCTCCCATGCAAACAGGCCTCACAAGATGAATACTAACATTTACGATATATAGACCGAATATGGAGAGGCCATGGCTGTACCAATTCGTATCTGGCTTTGCACAAAGTGGATGGCGGAGAAGGCTGGCGGCGCAAGCAATGATCTGTTTGGCAAGATGTCGACCACAAACACCCCCAGCACTGCGCACAGCATCAGTCCCCAGAAGCCTGAAAATTTCTCTTCGGAGGCCCCAGAAGGTCAGGGGGAGCATTCGAAAGTGGTGGACCGTCAAGCGGCGTTGGCGGAGAGTGTTTCTAACCTCGATGCCGGCGTTGAAAAAAGCACTGAGGGTTTGATGGCGGAGCTCACGTTCGGTGATGGCGGTGATACTGCACTTCAAGACAAAGCAGATACTCCGGGTCCAGCCTTACGTGGTGACTCCTTTCACCGTGTACAAATTCAAAAGAGTAATCCAATTGCTCTGACTGGGCGACGACTAACCACCGTCCGCAAGCTCACAGTCCCTGTACCCGTGATACCTCTTATTCCCACTGTTTTGCGGGCCACCAATATACTGTCATCCGAGACAGCCCGATCTCACTTCTCACCTCCGACGTCTTCCCCTAGCTCTCCTCTCTTTCCTGTCATCACTTCTCCATCGGGTAGAGATGAGGCTGAGAAAGGGGATGTGCGCGAAGAGTCAGAGCAATTGGCCTCACCTAGTGATCAACCGATTCTCACTTCGCCAACAATGGAGGTTGAGTGTGAGCTTCGGTTCCCTGTTTCGGGAAGGGACGGGCTGTGTTTCTCTGGTGAGTTTAACTGATGCCCGTACATCCTCACTACAAGCTCATTTTACTGACTCCATTATCTCATTTAGACCCCGAGGACTACACCAACTACCGCTTGGTGGCCATTGCCGTGGAGTTTCCTCGCGAGGAGTCCGCCGATGCGGTCAGACTGGGTATGTACATTGGATTAGATCTCTTTCACTTGCTTACGAATACTAATTCATTCTCCAGGCCTGTTCGAGGGGCTCCAGAGAAACACACGTTCGTCCCTTGGGGCCGACTCTGCCTTGTCCTTTGACCTGATTGAGAGGGGGTTTTCAGCTGACAAGGAGGAATTCGCAAAGATTGATGTCCAGGACTCAGTCTGCTCCGCGTGTGGCACCCGTCTCATGAAGAACAAGAATCCAAAGGAGGACAATCAGTACATCTCTTACAGACTTGGTCATATGTCTGGTACTGGTTCACCTTCGGACAATGGCGGAGAAGGTCACCACTCACCCCTCGCGACAATCACCGAGGAATCCGGATCCCCTAAAGCCATGCAGCAGGGTGATGACCTCATTTCTGAAGTAGGCAGAGTCCCAACCCTTGCCGAGATCTCATATTCTTGTGCATTCATGGGGTGTGGGAAGCTCTGTAGTCTTATGGACGAAATGAGTGTTGTCTGCCCTAAGTGCGGACCCTTTTCAACGGTTCTTTACTGCGGCAAAAGGCATATGTGGGATGATGCCGTAATGCACTGGGAACATTGTGGTGAGTCTACTCTCACATACCAGTGCCAGGCAGGTCCGGTTCCTTTGCAGATTCTCGTGGGTCCACCCATGCTGCACAATGTTCACGGTTTGGACAGCCCTGAACATCATCGTCAGGCGCTGTGGTTCAGTTCCGCATCCAATCAGGGCGATTATTTCGTCTTCGCGGATTTTGATCCTTTCCTTCCACGAATGTTTGGCGCTCCAGCCAGCCACGGGCCCCCTTGTTCAATCCATATCGATATCGTGGTACGATTTGACGACCCCTTATGGAAAGATCGCTTCCGTCGGCTGTTGGCGATGTGCCTATTTGGTAAGTTTATCCGCTCTTTCACATCATAGCTTTCATATATTTTTTTCTTTCCTGTCACTCTGCCGGTTTGTGTGAACTATCCACTAACTGTCTTTCAGGGGGGGTTGAATATCGTGGGCTCGTTGGCGTTATTTACCGGTTAATCCGGGGCTGGATGCGATTAAAAAACCTTTGGAATCGCAGGGTGGGGAACACCTTGGTTGAGCAACTTGAACGCGAGATGGGGTTCGTCCTCCCTCGCGGTCAACTCTGCCGCCATGATGTTCGGGAACATGAGTGGGATGGATCCGACCTGAAACCCTATGATGAAGCAACCCATAGATTCTGTTTGCCACCAGACCAAAGATTTCAAGAAAAGAACCTAGAGGTGGGACGAGGTATCGGCGGACTGTGCGATGACGAAGAGGCCTCTTGCGTGGCTCTTCGAGCACACCGAACCTACCACCCTACGGTCAGAAATGTGGTGGCACGAGTCCATGGTGTTGGTTTTGAGGGTGTCCGAAATGCGGGCTGGTGTTGTTGGCACCGGGGCGCAGGCTGGGATGGGCTCGGTGCTCCATAAGAATGGTAGGTGTGGAGGGTGGAGGATGGAGGATGGTGGGTGGTGTGGTGGATATGGCCTGTATCGGGGTCCTGATTCCTGGGGGGTGGTTGCGAACTACTTCTAGTGCTGGTCTTGTGTGTATGAGCCCCGCCGGGTTTCCAGGATGCCCTTTTTTGTAAATAGTTATATGTTGAAGTACCTGTACGCCTCAATGTGCAGGGAAACAAAAGTTGGCGAAGTGATGCCCCAACTTTGTTCTTCAATTGAACAAAGAGTACCGCGGCTGTGGCCCGGTTTTGATTCCATCGTCTTCATTCATTGTAGTTTGTACATGTGAAGTACGTATACGCAAGTATAAAGTCGACATTGCCAAGAAATAGAAGATCGGTGACCTCGGCTCTGTTTGAGGTTGAAGATGAGCCTCATGATCGGCCTCATCTTTACCAGAATCTGTTCGGAGAATGTCAATTTGTTTACTTAATTTTAAACTGCTAAGTCATTGGTGAAAACGTCATGAGGAAATCGCTACAGCAAATTGTTCCTTACATAGAGCTTGGTATATAAGATAGTGCATGATACAAGATTTTTTCCTCGACGGGTCCTTCACCCTGCCAGAGTACCGGTGAGTATGGAAGTCAGGAAGAAGTATTCATTAGAATCCACATGGGATATTTAACATGATCACAGTAAAGCAACGACAGCCGCAGCAACCATGGGGCCAGCGGTAACAAAAGCAGCAGCAGGCCCAGCAGCAGCAGCACCAGGAGTCTTGGTAGCTTCAGGAGCGGTATAAGAATCGATACCACCAGTAACAGTCAACTTATAATACGTGTCACTGATAGGCGCAGTGGTATACGTCGCAGCGGTAGAAGAAGAAGACTGATACTTCCCACCGTCCAAAGACCCATCCATGCCAATGCTCATAGTACAGCTAGCTGACTCAGTAGAAGCTTTGAGCGAGCACTCCCAAGACTGCGTGACGGTGATATCATAGTTTTGAGAATTGTCGGTTGTCGAATAAATGTATTCGCCGGTCACGCTGACTGTCGAGGCGCCTTGGATGATTGTCCAGGACTTTGGGTAGTTGCAGTCGGATTTCGGGGCGTCCTTCACACAGCCGACGTGGTAGGTTGCTGCCTCGGCGTTAATGCCTGCTAGGCTGGCTGCCGTGCTTGTTTGGCCGCCTAGTTGGGTGGTTGGAGCCCAGGATGGGATGAAGTAGCCGACGATTGTGCTAGAAGAGGAGTCTTTGGCGTTGGCGATGCCAGCTAAGGCTGCGGCGAGGAAAATTGAGGTGCGCATGTTGGGAGGAGTTATTTTTTTTTTCCGGGGGTATACGCTTGCAAAGGAGAAATGCAGATGACGGTTCAAATTGGGCACCTGCCCTTTTTAAATCAGGGGGCCAGACTAATCATGTATCCTTGTGTTCGCTTAATGGCGAGCGGAAATTGAGGCAACATTAGCTCTAAGTTAACCTCTTGGCTGCTCTTCCATGGGCTTGAGTCACACTTCAGTCATCTCTGATTGGATCGTGACTCGCTATGGCGGAGCTCAGAACAAAGCTAACATGCGGCTGCGAGATCACTAGTAGAGGTAGCGGAAAAGTTCGTATAGCAGACTGGCTCAACTTCGTTTAGCGTTTGCTCAGCCTGAGACATGATTTCTTTTTTTGGTTTAGTTGCCTAATTAGCGCATTGACCCCATTCTAGTGTTTGAGGCATTCATTGAACGCCGGGGATCAAAGAACTGGGAAATCTCAAAACAAAAGCAGGACATATTCATCTTGTTCCAGCAATAGACCACAATCAGAGCTTCTTTTTGTCTGTATTGGCAGTGAAGTACAGAATTCTCTCAATTTCTGTTGCAGTAGCTGCAACATCATTTGGGCTTGGCAGGGCTTGCAGCTGGGGGCGGAAAAAGACTTACATGTATGCTGAGGCCACTATGGGTTTTGTTTGTCAGCAAATGCTTGCCGGGTCATTCTGTGCAAACCGTAAAGCGCAATTGTCTAGAGGCTCTCGGACCAGCTCGGCTATATGCAAAGTTGCATTCAGGCTCAAAATCGAGAACCTCTGTAACTTTCCCTAGCATGGTCTAGCTCCACCCGGAGCCGCCTTCTCCGGGCTGAGGCTCTGCGACCCACCAAACGGTTGCCTTGATGTATGTAAATCTAGAACTTGAACTTCATTGAAGCCGGACTATGCGCAGGTATATCTTCGGCTTACATGCTGTTGTTTCGCGCTTGGTGGCGTTATGGACTCTTGTGGAAGTGGAAATTATTTATAAGTCGCAAGATGCTGTGACATATGATATGTATTGTAGTGGTGAATCCAATGACGCATGTAAAGGCCTCATCCAATTTAAATACACACCCGTCCCTCGTATTCCTCACTTCTTTGCAACCTTTGGAAATGCCACCATTCGATCATGTCCCTAATACGATCGCACAGCCACTGGCCTAGAGGCATCCCCGCCTTTATTCGCCGACACGAAGAGCCCGTGGCCCCGGCGAATTTTGATGCCGCCTCTCGTGCATGGAGGCATTTTGTTCGTGACCAGTGGGTCGGCGGCAACGCAGCGGATCAACAGAAACAAGCTTTGATCGAACGGTGGGCAACAGCAGACCAACAATTTCGCGATGTACGTCTTTAATCTGGAAGAATGCTTATTTCTCCACTAACGCCAAGACAGAGCTATCAATCCCGAGCACTAGAGGACGAGCCTAGGTTTTTTGAAGGTCCCGAACTGGTAGTATGAAATATCTTCTACTATTTGACTTGCGATTCTAATATAGGTATAGGACCAAAACTTGAGAGGAACTGACGTTTAAAATTTCTGCATGGTCTACTTCTGCACCACCGAATTGACCCGCGAGAAAGAAGCCCTGCTAGCCAAGTGTATCTTGGGTTTATTCCCATGGGAAGAAGGTTGGGGATTTCTAGCAGACGAAATGATAATGTTTCTCCCCTTGGAAGATAATCAACGGGATATTCTCGAGACATTCAACTTCTATCAGTGTCGCGCGACCCAACTTCCTTGATATGCATATGGCGCTCGATGGAACGGTGTTTTTCCGGGACTGCTATGCCAAGCTCATTATCGATGACCGGACCCTTGAGACCGGACTGGGGCTTTGGGTTGAATTCTCAACGAACGGTATCTACACGAAAGCCTACCGGGCTCAAATGATGATGGAGGAATTCGCCCACTTTTATTGTGAAATCGGTCCGGGAAATCAGGTCCCAATAGAGCAGGCGCTAATTTACATCGAGTCACGGGTAATATACCAAGACCGCGATAAAAATGTAGATCCAAGAGAGATCTTGGAGGATGAGCCGTGAGTCTGTCTATTCTTGGTTACGAGATAGTATATATTAATCGGTCCTTAGAGTCGATATGCGACGGCCCCTCGTGGAAATCTACCGAGGGGATGAGGTCGATCTAGTAGATGATTATGCGCCAGGCTTTCGCGAGGCGGAGGAGCAGGGTAACGGCTTAGCGATCGGATATGATTTGGAACAGATACTTGCGAACGATGGAAATCCCCTGACTATCACAGATCATGGAAGTGATCATTAGCTAGACTTGACATATTGCTCCCGCTTACTCGGTTCCTTGAATGAACAAAAATACCTCGTAATGATCAGTTATTAGACTTCCGTAGAGCCCAACCTAACCCGGGCTGGCCCGGATTCTGGTCTGGGGCCCCAACTTGGGTTATAGACCTTGACATTTCCCATGGGACTAGATTTTGGCTAGTCCCATGGGAATCCTACCGAGGTCTAATCCCGCGGACCCACTCCCATGGGACTAAAAAAAGAATTTGGTCCCGCTATGGGATTTCCCATTGTAGCGACTTACTTTTTCAAATAAAAGTAGTAAGTGCCAGTTTCTCCAAATTGATTAGTGTCCATTGCCCCGGCGACCATGTTCTCGTTGACCTCTCTGAAGTGATCAATGATTGGATGGTTGTCATATATCATCGCAGCGGAAACAATGCCACGAAATTTCACCTCGCGAAGCTATCAACGGGGTCTTGTTAGCACAAAACTGATTTGAAGCATATGCAAAAGTTGAGTGGCTCCCTACTCGAGCATGGCCCCATGTCTCCTCACACACCCTCTTCCCATCTTTCATAATAATGACGGGGTCCACAGAATCGGCCGAATGAAACGTTTTGCCGCACCATTTCACATCCTGCAGTTGGGAATGGGCTAGGTGGCCAGTATCAAACCCGCCACCTCCCCACGCCCCGTGTAGTGCTTCGGGTTTCAGAGGCGCAAGTTGATTAAAGACGCTTTCTATCTCTTCCTCGCTAAGCTTCCCACTTCTCTGGGTTAAGGCAATAAACTGTGCTGAGGGAATACTAAAGAGATCGCCCCTGTCGATTAGTAATAGGAATGGAAATAAGAAGCTTGGACTTTCTCAACTTACGAAGTCATAGTATCAGCAAGTAGAGGATAATAGTGTGACGGAAAATAATTTTCTTGAAAGTATGAATAACTCGTTCACAGTCAGAAGGCCACGGCCCTTCATATATATAAGTGAGGCAGGTCATGTAAGCTAATTTCATAAAATACCGTTCCTCATATCTCAACCACTGAAATGACATAAATTCAAATACCAAAACAACAATACCGCGGAGTCAACGCTAAAGCCTAGAATAGTTACGAGAAGCCCTCCTCAGGAGTTTGGTGGTATGGTACTTAGCATCATAAATATCCGCGCCGTAAACACGAAAGAGAAGACTCCTTGGCCGCACTACCTCGCCCAGTCTTTTGCTCCGACATTCAGCTCCGTGCTAATTTTCACAATCCTAACTCAGAAGCTAGTCGGTCGCATCCAGCGGGAGTCAAGTCAAATTCCCCTCCGAACATTCATGATTTGTCTCTATCTTTGAAAGCACGCGATTCTATAAACGACCTAGAGCATTGTCTCACCGTTCCCAAAACACCAACAATATACCGGACGAAAATCAAGGTCGAATATTTACATGGTTGCGACACGGTATTTAACCCCATAAAACCATGTGACCTCTGGTACCAGACATACCATACAAAAGTCCATGTTACCGCACAGATTGCTTAAATTCGCGGTTTTGTCATTTTTGTTAGAGAGTTGAGAGAGAGAGAGAGAGAGTGCAATACCACGGAGGTTACCCATAAATTGTTGTACCGCCAGATTTCCGTTACATATGAAAAGGATGACGTTGCCTTCAGCAACGATAGAACGGGCTTGACCTTTGGAACCAATAATGTCACACTGTACACAGTCATTCAGGGGCTTCCAACCCCTCTTTAATTCATGTGTCACGCTTCAAGAGGCAAGTTCACTATTCCCATTCCAGAACGACGAAGCAGATGGATCCCTCCATGCCGTCTTAAGAAGCAGCATCTTCTAAAAACGAAAGGTCGCCGAAGCAAGACGCTCCAAAAGGGGAAAGTGATCACCTCTTGTGTTCGTACCGTTCGACTACGCCGATAATGTAGGGGTAACTCTATCTTCTTATTGGTGGGATATCACTGTTTGCTCTGACTTATTTGAAGATGCCTTCGACCCGTCTGCTATGTCAGACTGCCATCGTGCCATCCCCATTTCTATATATACGTGCGCGTCTCTATAAGAACAAGTGACCTCTCCCTCTAGGCTAACAGCCAACAGCATGGCCCTAATTGGGTTATAATGGTATCACTGGATTGCTAACTCTTCTCTCCGTAACTTGTATACTATCTCAGCGGTCATAATTATAGCTAGACCGTGGAGTTCCCCGTGGGACTCCCGCCATGCAAGGTCTCCAGCGGTGGATCGTGGTCTAGTAACCAGAGCGTTGATTGCCTGGCTGCGGCTACGCAGGCCCGGTTCATCGGAGAGCAGGGAATGCGCACGAGATAGACGTCAATGGGCTCTGGGAGCGTTGGATCTGCTATATAGATTCTCAGGAGGGCTTTGACTGCGTCGAAACTGCCACATACTGCGACGTCGAATGGATGATAGCCTGGGAGGTCGTATGTTTTCTGAAAGACTTGTGTTGGGATTGTTATTGTAACGGTGCGGATATTTGACATTGTTGTTTTGCAAAACTTTGGACAAGAGACCTAGTTCGGGATCTACGGAGCTCCATCTTCATGGAAGGTGGGCTGGAATTCAAGACCCAAGAACTCGAACTCAAAAGCGTGGTTGCCGAAATTTGCTGTATGCCATGGCAAAGTAGATGAGAGGAAGAAGGACAGACAACAGAAAAAAGGGAGATAAACAAATGATTATAGCGGGGACTGTATTTGGTCAAGCGCTTCTATTTTGCGCTTGACTCCACTCTCCACTGGCCAAGCATCATAACTTTATCGATGACCGCTATTGTACATTTCACTCCAAAGGGGAAAAGCCGAAGAGTGTGAGTAGTAGACTAAATGGGTGATAGATCTGCATGTTTATATTCATCGTTCTACATATCGTCATAACAGCACATCTATACCATTCAGCATGTACCCCAGCATCCCAGCATTTTAGATAATTGATTGGTTTACTGAGTGATGTACTTCTTGAGCCCCCTGAGGCGTTCCTTGGCAGTCTCAAGAACATCATCGTTCTTGCAAACAGCAAAGCGGAGATAGTCCTCAGCAATATGAGAGTTGGCATCAGTGTAGAACTCAGTCGGGGGGATAGCAGCAACGCCGACCTCTTGGATGAGGAACCAGCAGAGCTTGAAATCACGAGGACGGTTGGCAACGTGTGGTGGGAAGGGGTAGTCAGCTGGGAGCTTGACGGAGGCCATGTTGGCCAGGACGAAGTACCCACCCTCGGGGTCAGAGTACTGTGAGCGGCACATGTCAGTGGTTGGAATGAAGAGGAGACCCGTAGACTAGATAGTCACTTACCGGGATACCAAGCTCATCGAAGACCTCGCAGAAACGGGAGATCTTGTTCTTCATGTCGTTTCGGCTCTCATCCCAGAAGCCCTCCTTCTCGGCCTGCTCAAAGGCGACAGCTGCGGCTTCCTGAAGAGGAGAAACACTGCTGTAGCAGATGCGGGTGTGCGCACCAGCAACGTACTTGATCAGATGCTCGGGTCCAATCAGGTAGCCGACACGCCAGCCAGTGGCGTAGAAGGCCTTGCCGGCAGAGCCCACGGTCAAAGTGCGCTCGTACAGCTGGGGAGAGAGGGTAGCAATTCTGGTGAATGGAACGTAAAACAGACGGTCATAGACTTCATCAGACAGGATAATAAGGTTGTGCTTGACGCAAAGGTCACCAATGCGCTCGAGCTCCTCGCGCGAGAAGACCTTGCCGACGGGGTTGTGACTGTTTACATGTCAGCAAAATTCTCAGACCAAGGATCATGGTTGCTCACGGAGAGTTCAAGACAATCATCCTAGTCTTGGGATTGATGGCCTTCTCAAGCTCCTCGAAGTTGATAGTCCACTCCGATGCAGGAGAGGTTCGGGTAGCACCATCCTTAGGTGGCTGAAGAGGCACATATCGGATAGTGCCACCAGGCATCTCAATGTTACTGATGTACCTGTTCGCATAGTTAGCAGCTGCCGATCCTCTTATAATGCGGGGTATCGTACTGGTCAAAGAAGGGCTCGAAGATGATGACTTCATCGCCAGGCTCAATGAAGCCCATGAAGGCACTGAGCATGCCTGTTCATCCTGTATCAGCGTCTGTGCCCCAAGCCGTATGTGTAGCGGACGTCAATTGCTCACCTTCATTTGCGCCTGTTGTGATCGAGACCTCGGTATCGGGGTTGATAGTCTTTCCGAAGAAAGGGGAGTATGCGTCTGCAATGGCTTGCCTGAGGCGAGGGCGACCCTATATGCTGTGAGTATGCTGTACGGTTTGCGCGGGGGCAATGGACATGTCCCACCTTGGTGGGGGAGTATTGGTTGCATTCGACTCGGTCCAGCGCATCCTTTGCGGCATCGAGAGCGAACTTGGGAGGGTTGTAGCCACTGTACACAGCAGTTGTTTGTCAACATTCGTTCCCTGTAGTAATGCGACATTGACATCTTGGTGACTCACAAGAACCCTTGGCCCATGTTCACGATCGGCTGAACAGGTGAAGCTGCAGCGGCCTCATTGACGACAGACCTGGAATCTGCATTCAGTATTTCTCCTGTAGCTCCACATATGCCATGCCATACCACACATCTTGTCGTTGTCCTGCAACCCGTGCAGCGGGGCGGAATGGGTCGGGTCGCGAAGCTGTTGCCGACATCGGTCTTGCGCCGAAACGAGTTAGGCGGGGTAAGGGTAAGGTGGGCAAAAGAGATACGGTAGATTTCTTGAACTGGGCGAGAGAAGCGAGGAGAGCTGAACGTGGAATCATGACAGTTGAAGAGAAGAGAAGGAAGTTGAAGTCGTCGAAGTTGCCCGCAAATGGCGTGCTCGGATTGGGCCTCGGGAAACATGCCGAATGCCACTTGATACTGTGACAGCTACAACTACATCAAGTTTTCATGGTATTACTCAAATTGAGAGAAATCGTATATACGGCGAATTTGAACTAATTGGATGTTCATTTGACGTTCAGGCACCAAGGCGTTGACATTAGCTGACATTACTAATTCCAGGCGCGTGCATAACGCGTCTCCAACTCTCGGAGATAGCGTACTTGACAACTACTCTCGAAGCTTCCCACAAACCTTGACATCATGGTTTCCTGTCCAATATGTGAGAAAACTGTCTCGCAGCTGAAGATCAACGACCACATAGACTCTGGCTGCCAAAGCTTCATTGAAGAACCCTCCTCCTCTCCGGGAGATGCGTCGTCCTCCCAGAAGGGCCCGGTTCCAAGCATATTCCAGCCTGCATCCGCGCGCAAGGCCTCCGCACAGTCAACTATCACGAAAGAGTCACCATCACGTCCAACAGCAACCCCGCGACCTCTCAACGGCAAGAGATCATTCGTCCAGGAGGAGACACCGGAACGTGGGCCGAAGCAAACAAATGGCGAATCGCAGGAACCACAGGCCAAGCGCCCCAAGGTCAATGCTTTCCACAAAGCTGCACCATTAGCCGAGCGTATGCGGCCCAAGACTCTGGATGAAGTGTGCGGCCAAGAGCTTGTTGGCCCGAATGGTGTCCTGCGTGGGCTCATCGAACAAGATAGAGTCCCAAGCATGATCTTATGGGGCAGTGCAGGGACAGGTAAGACGACGATTGCCCGAGTCATTGCCTCATTGGTGGGTAGCCGCTTCGTGGAAATCAACAGCACAAGTAGCGGCGTCGCAGAGTGCAAGAAGATATTCGGCGAGGCTCGCAGTGAGCTTGGCCTGACTGGCCGCAAAACGATAATTTTCTGTGATGAAATTCACCGGTTCTCCAAATCACAACAAGATGTCTTCCTAGGTCCTGTAGAGAGTGGCCAAGTCACCCTGATTGGAGCAACCACCGAGAATCCGTCGTTCAAAGTGCAGAATGCGCTGCTCTCACGATGCCGTACCTTCACTCTTGCAAAGCTCACTGACGAAGATATCAACTCCATTCTGCATCGCGCTCTCCGCGTGGAAGGCCCAAGTTATTCACCCTCTGACCTGGTTGATGAGGAACTGATCCAATATCTGGCTAAGTTTGCCGATGGAGATGCTCGTACATCTCTCAATCTGTTGGAGCTCGCCATGGACCTGTCCAAACGGCCCGGTATGAGCAAAGAAGATCTGAAGAAGTCCTTAACTAAGACTCTGGTGTATGACCGTGCTGGAGACCAGCATTATGACACCATCTCCGCCTTTCACAAGTCCATCCGAGGCAGTGATCCCGACGCCGCTCTGTATTACCTCGCTCGCATGATTCAGTCGGGCGAAGACCCTCTGTACATCGCTCGGCGGTTGATCGTCGTCGCTTCGGAGGACATTGGCCTAGCTGACAACACAATGTTAACACTGGCCACCTCCACCCATGCGGCTGTCGAAAAGATCGGTCTTCCAGAGGCACGGATCAACCTGGCGCATGCCACCGTGGCGATGGCACTTTCAAAGAAGAGTACTCGCGCGTATCGTGGCTTGAACAATGTCTTTGCCGCATTAAACGAACCTGGGATCGCCGGCCTGCCTGTTCCTGTTCATCTGAGAAATGCCCCAACCAAACTCATGAAGGAGATGGGGTATGGTGCAGAGTACAAGTACAATCCAAATTATGTCGACGGTAAGGTACGGCAAGAGTATTTACCAGAACAGCTGCTTGGTCGCACCTTCTTAGAAGACTTGGACTTGGGCACTCAGAGAGACCGGGATTTGAACACTTCCAAAAGAGGCTGATTGTACTCATTGTTCTTCATTCTATGGAGTCATACTTCAATACAATGATATCCATATGGCCTGAGGTATGAACCTCACCGCCCATGTATAAATCATACCTTATGAGTACAAATTATACGCCACGCATGGCCCTTACTTGGCCTATTTGGAACTATAAATGACAGGAACCATGACATGACTCTGTCGTACTTGCTTCTGCGCCAGTGACTCCTCAGGCCTGGAATCTTATACTTCGAAAGCTCTTTCACACTTCTTTCTTCATTCTTGGTCATTTACAAAGAGGATCATCTTACTTAGCCCATCCTCGATCTATCCTCAATTTATCCTCATTCTTTTCTACCTTGCTATTGAGAATTTTCTCTCCTTTTCATCTAGCCTTATCATACCCACGCGCAACCATGGCAACTCAGGCTGCAAATGCTGTAGGTCAAGAGTGGCTGGCATATACCCCTCGCCCCCTAAAGCGCAGACGTGTTGAAATATCAACCCCTGTTATGAGCGTGAGTTTGATCCTTTTCATCATCTACTCGAGGGGGTATCACATTATGTATGATCAGTATTAATATCATCATTTCAGCAACCGCTTCCACTGCTCGCTCCTCTCCTAGTTCCGGGTCAAGCTCCATCGGTCTTAGATCTATCTCAGCCAAAGCCTGTCGAAGGAGGACTGTTGTGCGCGTATTCCCATACGGCGATGGCATCCGACTCCCTTCTCATGCTTGGGCCTGAGTATCACTCACGGGTCATGGACTGCGCGGTACCTTTGTATTGCTCATCACCCATGCAGCAGCTACCGCTCATGCAGCAACTATTGCCCAAGCAGCAGCTCCCGTTTGTGCAACAGCTGGTAGATTTACGCCATATCTCACCCATGAACCACCAACCCTTGGTTCCTCCCACCGGACCCTACAATTTCATCCGAGTGGACCCGGTCAGCCCTGAAAGGTTTCCCCTCGAAAGGATCACTCGCACCCAGGCCCAGATACAGAACCAAAAAGAGGAAAGTGCGGTGGTTCGTGTATGTGGTGCGTGCGATCTAAGAAGAAATGTGAGCCCTGCAGCTCATGCAGTCACTGCGTAAGTGGCAAGGGGCATATCTCAAGGGGCATATCTGCATTCGAGGACCGGAGCAGCTGTACATGCTTGGTGCCATAAACTTACCATCCAAGGAAGGGTGGTGTGCGTTGAAGGAAATGGAACGCGTCGTATTCGCGACGACAGACATGTTCTACGGGGCTTTGAGAATCTGTCGAAAAGATACTTTTGGATCTCGGACTTGGATTTTCACCGAATCCAGATACAACCTGATGCGACAACAAGAAGTCATCGATTCATTTATTGACATTGCTATCGACTGTCTTGGTTGTATTGAATTGTCTGGACTGGAAGCTTCATACTCCAGCAACTCACTTGTTGAAACGGCCACCGGAATGACAAAGCTGTTCATCGTCACCCGATGTATGGTAAGTTCTCGCATCTTTGCACAAGCAGCTGATGTTGCGTCTGGAAGGCTTCTTGTGTTTGTGATCTTGGTCCGCTGCGTGAGACGGCTAGCCAACAGATCTTGGAAACTCTGCTGTGACATATATGCTTCCCTATATCATAAGCCTAGGTTGGCTTGGGAACAGAGCAAGGAGCAGGAGCTTCATCCTATCTTTGTCGCTTGGACACTCTATAAGCGAACTGCGGACGGGGTCTCCAGGGTGCGAGACGACCCAGTCATCAAGAGAATTATTGGTGACGACTGTCAGATACGCAAGATGTGCGATGTCATCAAATCCGTATTGGATTATACCTATCCCACGGATGAGTATATGAAAATATGCGATATCAAAGATGTTTTCGACAAGAAAATCCCGAAATTACCTTCTCCATCCTTCGATATGGCCTTTTCACGGGAAACATCTGACCTTGGGAAACCCCATCGTCCCCCAGAGTCATGCTACGCAATGGCTTCATTCTTGTTTGATGACTTTCCTTCCTCGGCATCTCCTGTGTTCTTGAATGCTGCTCAGGCACTGGTAACAATGAGTGCCTCATTTGCCACACCCTTCCCCATGGCACAAGACGGTCTCCTCGGTGCATCGTTCGCAGACTTGTACTTGAATGGCCCACTCTATATGCTCCAAGATACCGATCAAATCTTTGGTGCCGGCATACTCTCCCGTTCGGGCTCTTTGGAAACCCTGAAAAGTACGGACTCAACTGAGACTCTACCTGATCTGCCAGATACTAGATTCGAAGACCGCGGGGCTGACCCGAGTATGGAGTGGGAAGTTGATGATATTTTCAAGACCATTGAATCCGGTGGCGGCTCATCTTCTTGCAGCTGTTGCAATTTCACCTGTTATCATGAGGAGGGCACTGAAGGATGTTGCCATCATTTCACTGAATGTTCCCCTGGCAAGTGCTGTTGCTCTTGAAGTCCAAGCACAACTTAAGCTTGTTTGTTTTGTTTTTTTTCTCTGTCTTCGATTGTCATACGCCTTGCTGTAACCGAAGTGGTTGTGATTTATTCTTGGATTTTCACTGTGTTTATTATGGCATACATGTGCTGAAAGGAGTCAGGCGCAAGGAACATGGGAAGCTTTGCTATAGTTGATACCCCAATTGCTGATCACTCATTCAATACATTCATGTCAATAACCTGAGTTAACCAAATCATATAACTCCCAAAAATGATCCTAAACATAAAACCCCTAAAATAGAAGAAAAAGAAAAACACCGGGCGGCATTGGGCGTCCATTCCGCCCGCGTCGCGTCTCAAGAATCCTCCCACCGCCCAACACCCCAACTCCATCCCAAGAGCATCAAGCCCCTCTACAATGCTGGCGATCCCCAATCCTTGTTTCCAATAAATCTGAACACCACCCACTGGCCATGGCCTCCGGCCAACCTTTCGCGTCGCGCTCGTACGCTGGCACGAAAATGCCCGACCGCTCAGTCAACGCGAACGCCATGCCCTTCAGCGCCTCATCGTTCTCCCGGCATCGCGGCCTCGCCAATCCCAATACTGGTGATTTCGCCGATGGCCCCAAGCAAAATCAGCAGAATGCGCAGCCCGCTACGAACGCGCAGTCTCACGGGCCTGCGCAGGATGCTAATCCGCTTAATCGTTTGACCGAGGAGCAGAGGGAGGAGATTAATGAAGCGGTAAGGATCCCCAAAGTCTTGCTGTTCATGTTCATGGCTTGATTGCCCTCCACCTTCATTCAACTGGAGATGGCACACCATCCATTTCAGATCCAGAGCCAAGCTGGACACCCCCAAACCACCACCCATATAAAGCTAACAAACCCAACACCAGTTCACCCTCTTCGACCTCGACCGCGACCGCCACCTAGACTACCACGAACTCCGCGTCGCCTTCCGCGCTCTAGGATTCACCCTAAGCAAACAAGAGCTTATCTCTCTCCTAACAACATACGGCGTACCACGCCCGCAAGTACAAGCTCAACAAGCCGCGGGCCAATCCCAAAACCCGCAAGCCGCACAGTCAAACAAGGGCCCCGTCTCGAACCCGCAACACCCGTCCAACCTGCTTATGCCGTTATCTTCTTTCCAGGCTGTCACCGCGTTGAAGATTCTTGAGCGGGATCCACGTGATGAGATCCTGCGCGCTTTTGAATTGTTCGATGAGGGGGCTAAGGGCTTCATTGATCTTGAGGATTTGAGACGTGTTGCCCGAGAATTGGGTGAGACAGGGCTTGAGGAGGAAGAGTTACGCGCTATGATTGAGGAGTTTGATCTTGAGGGGGTTGGTGGTGTTACTCGTGAGGCTTTTGTTGGGATTTGTTGGCAATAGGCTTGAGCTTGGGGGTCTTCTCTCTCTCTCTGGCTCTGTCGTTGGGTGTGCATGGGTTTCCTTGGTGTTAGGTCATTTTTTCAGTACTGTATTCCTGCTTCTGTTTTGTTTGTATCGCTTCTTTTTGGAATATGCTGTCCTACTCTTCTTACAGTATCGATTGGGTTTGCATCGCATTTCGAATGGATATCCTCCCATGATTCAAGATCTTCAGCCGAGAATTACTACTACTACATGTACAAGGTTGTCAATTGACATGAGTTAGGTGCTGTAGATCCATGTCCCTCGCACTGTATCTAACGAGATGATAATCCATACAAATCCAAATCCAATCCCACAGCTAAAATGAATGTCCAAATCCAACCTGCCAATGTAAGGACCGATCATAAACAAGGCCCGCACTATTCATCCGCATTGACGCCAAACAACAACCCCAGAATCAAACGAAACAAAAGCCCCCACGGGGCCGAATGCAAGTGCAGTAAGATCAGATGCTCATATTAAACCCATAAAAACTGAAATATGAAAACAACGAAGAGATGCAATCAAGCATAGCGCGGTGGCGGGCCTGACGGTGGCATATTCTGATACATAGGCGGACCAGGCGGGGGAACATTCTGATACCCACCATTGGGCACACCATGCCACTGGTTCATCTGGGGTGGACGGGCAGAGGGCTGGGGTCCATTGTACCGCCTGTATGTACCGGGGGGGATAGCCTTGCGCATCTTGCGCTGGGCGGCGCTGCGGCGGCAGCGACTGTATATGCAGAAGAAGAGGGCGAGGAGGACAAGCGTACCGCCGCCGACGCAGACGCCGATCACCAGTTTCTCGTGTTGCTTTATCCAGCCTAGGGCTGAGGAGCCCTCGCATTGGCCCGATCTGCAGCGGCCGCCTGAGTCGCAGGGTGTGCCGTCGAGGTAGTTCTGGTTCATCCTGATGCAGGGTGTTGTGCCGTAGGAGTGGGCAATTGAGGGGGCGCCGCAGACTAGAGTGCAGGATGGGTCTTGGGTGTTTTCACAGGCCCAGGTGTCGTTTGTGTTTAGAAGGGAGCCGACGACTGTTCGGCATTGGTAGTCACGGCTGGTGCACTGGCCGCTGGCGCAGCTGAGGCCCTGGCTCTTGTCGCCACAGGATGAGCCGTCATCCTTGTACTTGTCGTCCGGGCAGGAGGGGGAGTTTCCACTGCACTTTTCTTCGATATCGCATACGCCTGTGCTAGCGCGGCAGACAGTATCAGCTGAAGAGAATTGACAGTTGGAACAGCAGCTCTCGTTGGAGTCATCGCAGACAGCATTGTCCTTGAACTTGCAGGTTGATGCATCGCAGCAGGAGTTGTCGCTGCAGCCCTCTTCGCCACCGCAGTCGCAGTCTTCGCCGGATTCGACTATACCGTTACCACACTGGCTGCCACTGATGGTCACGACGCCCTTGTTGTCCGAGAGACAAGAGGACTTGATGCTGTTTCTGCCGATGGCGGAACATATGTTACCGATGGTGCATTCTGAAAACTTGGTCATACTGTTGCTAGCATATGGGTTCATGATATACTTCGCACCAGCATCGCAAGTTGACGAGGACAGCGGACAACATTGAGATGAATCCTGCAATTTCTTACCACATGTCTGCGAATCACAGTCGTGAACAGCACCAAAGGTATGACCAGTCTCGTGAGCAAAAACCTGCCAGGAGGAACCAGAATTGCGAACAACAACATTGGCACCGGTAACAGAACTGTCACCAGCGGTGGTCAAGTCAGATGAACACAACCGACCCATCCAGGAGACGCCAACTTCGCTATCTGTCGGGCAATCAGTCATAAGAGTCCAATAAGCATTGCTATCGGCATTTTGAGCACGCCACTTGGAGAATTCATTGAGACGCCAGGTAACATTGCCGCTGTCGCAACCGACGTTCCACGGCGTACCAGAAGCACCTGTAGAGGTGCAGCCCGTCTCGGAAAGTGTCAAGTTTCGCAGGCCAATCGACACATTGAAAGACTCTTCGTAAAGGCTGGATGCCGTGTTGACAACATTAATGATCCAATCCTTAGCAGCGGCCTTGGGGGTGTCATTGTTAGACTTAAATGATTCGGTCAATGCACAATCACCCGCAATTCCGATCAGAGCGACCTTCTTCGTGTTGGGACAACCGCTGGTATCACCGATAGTCGTTTGCAGGTTAACACCGCCCGTGTTTCCGGACACGCCGCTGGTGTCTGATTGACGCTTGCTCAGGCCGAACAGCGAGTTCAGCGAGGCAACACCCCACTGCCCGTCAGATGCGTCGACGCCGTATGGGAAGATAGAATTGGATAGATCGGCATTGTAGTCGAGAGTATCTGACCCACAGCCAGTGGGAGAGGAGGAGTCAAGCGACCGCTTCAGCTCATTGTGTGTGTACTGGAACATGTCTGAGTCTCGGTAGACGAGCATAAACTCTCCGCCCCTCGGCTCAATATCGGCATCAATCGGGCGCTTCTTGTGCATATAGTTCGACTGCAGTTCAATGTGGTGCTTGTCATGGTCGATGCTGAAGGCACCTTCGAAGAGGGGATCCTGGCCATCCCTTTTAACGGTGATTCTGGCCCAACCAACGGGCGTCCACCTCCCTGTACCTGATCCTACCAGTGCGCGGCCTTTGAACACCTTGTGTTCGTGTCGCTGGATCGGTTCACCATGTTTGATCGTACCATCAATGCCTAGGTATTGCACGTAAGCATCGTCGGCGAGGATATCGTGGTTCGGTTCGAGTTCTAGCTTTATCCGCTTGCCATCTTGGTGTAGGTTGAAGGTAACATCGAAGCTGGACAGATGGTCTATTTGGTGTGAGGGGGTACGGATGATGGCATTATCGACTGGCGTAACATGGCGAATAGCCTCAGAGGCTTGTGACCGTGCTGTTGAGAGTTAGCGCTGCCACAGCAACGGACAAAAGAGGAGACGGTACCGTATGTCTGTTGAAAGAGCGACGATACTGCGCCTATCAAGGGCAGAATTGTTTGGGAGAACCTCATCGCAGTTCAGGCCCAGGGTCTGAGGGTCCAGGGTCTTTTGAGGCTGATAAGAGATTCAAGGGTCCTGGCTGACAATCATGGGGAAAGGGATCGGGTCCACCTCAGGTCAACGAGCGTCAACTCAAAAGAAAGATGACTTGAATATCAGAACGAGTGACTGGAAGATGAAGAAGTCAGAGGGATCACAAAGGGTTCGACACAGCCGTTTGCCAAGGTCTGAGGAATCCAATGGCCGTGACGGGCCCCGGAGACCTTGGCTTGGCACGGCGGGCTGAAACATCTCTCGCATGTTCTGATTGAGCGACTAAAGTGGAGTGGGCTATTTTCATTCGATTGTTCTAATGATGCTGCCTATGCCCTTGGCGCTTAACCCTCTGCAGGGCTTAGATTCACATTTGCATTCGGAAGATGTTGTAGTCACGGGAGACAACGCCACATCTATTGCAACCCTGGAACCTCAGGTACAAATATATTTTCATAAGGAATACGAATTACACTATTCACAGCATTCAATAGTTCAAATGAGTACGCGTCAATGGCTGCAAGCCAAGGCGCCAACCGGTTATTAAATCCACCACTTGGTAAGGCCAGAAATATATTGTGACTCTCATTGCAGTGTGCATAATTTTGACATATGGGTAGTACTGTGTGTCGGAGCCCAAGGGGCAAATGTATACACAGTGAAACATGAATGACGATAAACGACCTGGTAGAAAGTGTCGTTTGAAATGACTATTCTCGCCACGGTCGTAGACTACTCTGGAGCAGAATGATACGTCTCATGTGCCACCTGTGCGAAATGAGGTATGCATGCCCCGCAGATAGGGCAGAGAACACCACTGCTAGCCAGCGGTTCATCTTCGTCGCCATCATCCCAGCCATCCTCGGCCTCGGCAGACTGTGGCTCAGTCCCAGGCGAACCGCCAATAGGAGCTCGGGAAGCCTGGACAGATACCGACGGGGATTCAGGTTCCTGAACCGTCCAGTCTTTAAGCACGGTCTCCTGCTGTCGAAACATCTTGCTAATGTCCCGTCCACTGCTTTGCTTCTGATCGCCGGCTGTCTCAACCATATTGGTTACCGCAACATTCATCAGACTGAGATTCCAACCGGCTTTTTCAGGGTGCAGTTTTCGGAACATAATCAAGAGGCTTTCTTTGACTAGTCTTTCAGCCAAGGCATCGATATTCTCATCCAGGCTGAACATGAAAGATGGCAAAGGTGCTGACCGGGAAATGCGATTGAAATTGTATGCACGGGTAGTGTCCATATCTGGCGGAGGCCTTGGCCGCGTCGATAGTCGCAGAGTACGAGGGTGAGCAAGCCATCTCCCTTGGGGAGTGCTCTCGTCACTCCTCTCAAGTAAATCTGTCCTAATGCGACGTATTAGGCTTCGTGAAAGTGTGACCAGCTCTCGCCTCACGCTCTCCAGGGTATCAAGCCGGCCGTAGGAATCTTCGATACTGATTTGGGTGGGCACGTCTCGGCCCTCGAGCACATCTGTATTGTCCACCCCGTGCAGAATGCTCCACATGCGCGTCCCGACCCCTTTCGCTGAGCCTGGTCCGCCAAGGATCTTTTCCAGCAAGGGTGGCCCCATTCCCGGGAGCTGGCGGATATCTCGGACAGTGATCTTCTCGTCCACGGATTCTGCCCCTGAGATATGAGCCTTCAGTCTCTCGGCAACCCGTGAGCCAATTCCAGGAATTTTCCGAATCTCATGGTCATCCATGAAATGGGTGACATTGCTGGGGTTATCCCCCGCCGCCGTGTATGGCGGCAGAAGTGTGGTTTGTCCGTTGGGTTTGTGGACATTGCCAACTAACTTTGCCAGCAGTTTAGATGTTGAAATTCCACCCGTAGCCGTGAAGCCAATCTCATGTTCCATATGACTTCTCAAGAACCATTGAAAATGAGAAGCAACAAGCAGCCTCATTTCTAGAGAAAATGGATCCTTTTGAGCTATAGGCGCAGCCTCTGTCGCCGGAAAGGTCAATCCCTGGTATCGAGTGGCATCATAAGCAAAGCCGACAGTAGGGTCTTTCCGATCAAGAACAAAAAACGAGTTCGACAAGTCATTCGGATTCAAGACGCCGGTGTTGTAATCAATCATTTCAGTGACATCTAGAAAAAGCTCATCAAACCCCAGCTTTTCAACACGTCCACCCCAAATGAAGGACCGAACAATTAAGTACAACTCCTTCGATGCATTCCTAAATTTGGTCAAGTCCTCGCCCAAGACAATGACCACATCGGGACAGATACGCTTGGCATCCTTGATGAGTTGCAATTTATGCAACCCCCGCCGTCGGGCTTCGTAGTTGCATGTTACGACAATCTGTTTCTGCTGAACAGCCAGTGGCAGAGATCTCAGTGCTGGCTGCTCAACCTCAAAGACTGATGCATAGAAGCAGTCATAATCCTAGACACGATGAGCTTGGCTCCGATGGCGAAAACAAAAACACTCACAAGGTGGAGAATGACCCGACCGTCGTTTCGTGGGGGTACAGCCATGGACCCTGAAATGATCTAGGTCCATCAGTGGAGTTATCGGATGGGCTGAGATGTGTCTGAGGCTGAACAGTTGCATTGTACTCAGCAGCTGTCGAGCCAGGAACAGGCCGCCACTGTGGCTAGTGGATGTGGCACGGGTGTTTGTGTGGCGCTTGCTTAAAATAGAAACTGGAGCTTTACGATAGTGTACATACATACCTGTTGGAGTCAATTTGTCATTTTTGGTCTTTTGGACAACTCAGTCTATGATACGTTGTATGGAGATGGGGACTTATATCGGTGTGGGTAAAATGTGAAAAGTTGTACTAAAAACACTTGCCCGCCGAGATCCTACTACCGATTTGCCAAGAAGTAGTGAATACATGGTCATTGAAAGGATATCTTGAGGGTACGACTGGTGAATAGTACGTGAAGCAACACATGTCCTAGAATGGTGGGAAAAACCAAAGAAGAAAAAGGACTCGCTACGCGAAGATGTTGTGCAATTCATGCTGTTGCGATCAGCAACCAATAACAAAGACATGTTTCATCCGCTTTGCCTAGGCGGATTCCAGGAAATCTCCGACAAAGAACCGCATAAGTTGGAGTTCATTGATAACATGGAGACCCCAGATCGCTTTCTTTCTCAGCTTCTTGTATCCAGCGCCATCATTGGGAATGACTGAGAAGCGCTGAAAAAGCTCTGGCCAACGGCTTTAGAAATATGCGATAAAATTTTGCGCTTTGGCATAATCCCAAATGAGATTGCCTGCAAAATTGAAACAACGGAGGTTATCAATGTCTTGATGGATTTCGGCACTAGGGGAACTTCCACGTGGTAGGGAGGCCCTCAATGCGACATCATGATGGAAACGGAATATAGATGTCTGCCTACAACCAGAACAACGTTAAGCAAAGCGAAGTCTAGGCTAATATAATGGTCAAATTCTAGGTGGAAGCACACACCAAGATTGTAAGCCCATTTAAACAACAATCTGTACTATACCATATTTAGCATATTCGCCACCGTTCGCAATGCAGGTAACCTACAGTCATGATCGCCAGACCCACCGATCTTTTAATAGAACGTGGATTGCAAGTACATGTCGATGCACGGAGGACAATGTCTCAAAGATAGATTAAGTTAAGTTAACTACAATACACTGGTGTGACTACTGTGACTGCACAGATTCAGCCAGATTCAGCCAGATTCAGCCAGATTTAGAGCGGCAAAGACATAGTCTGGTTGTGGCGTCGATAGTTCGGCCTCCACAAGAGTCTGGAATCATTCTGGAATCAGTAAATCTCTTTAGATGTAGATCTTAATATTAAAGTCCTCTCCATGAACACAGAGTTACTTTGACTCTTCGAAGTTACCTTACATCTCAGAATTTAGGGGTTGGAATGCAGTAGAGTGACATCCTGCATCTCCCATCACATCATAAAGTGCTGATCGCAAGCGCCAACCTCCTCTATTCTTAGTTCAACCCCGCCACTGGCTCTTTTTTCTTTCTTTTGACACTCTTGATCTTCTTGACAACTCTCCTTCATGCTGTAATCCATCATGTCTTGTCTATCGCCTCCGACAGACGCAACTACGATAACATCACGACCCAAACTCACCCTTCAAACCACTGCTCTCCCTCGCACATTTGGCAGCTCAACAACCGGCCTATCGTTCTCCTTCGCAGCGGCACCAACATCCTCTCCCACCGTCCGCAACACCTTCAAGAATGCCTACGATGTCGCATCCCCCTCCTCCGCCACCAGCTCTCCCGTGAAATCCTCCCGGTTCAACCCCAAACCGACCTCACCCTACGTCACCCACCCCAATAATGTCTTCAACTACCGCAATCCCTACCAACTCCCTCTTGGCGTCCGCAGCATCTTACGCAACTCCCCACTCGACTCAGCCTCAAGGCGCCGAGGCTCCATTTCTGCGGGCGGCAATGGACACAACGCAGGCACCCGCCGAGTCTTCTTCCCAGCAAAGAAACAAGTCAGCTACCGGTGCCCACTGGAAGAAGAGATCCGCACCGAACGCTACACGGCCCAACATCTAGATCTCCTCCGGGCGGAGACGGTCCAAAACGAGGCAGACAAGACCCCACTTGAAACCGGCCCCGGCCCCAGCCCCGAAAACGAAGACGAAAAAAATAGCGATTCGGATTCTAGTACGTCATTGTCCGAGAGCGCCTCGGGCGATGACACTAGCGCTGACGAAGGAGCGCGCGATAATAATATCTCACTCACGAAGGAGGAGCGCAAGAAACGGCGCACGCTTCGTATAGAGCGCCAGGTTCGGGCGGTAGCTTTGCTGGATGGGTTTGAGGCTGATCCGTATGCCGCGTCTACGCCCCAGACACCTCACCAAGGTCGATTAAAGCGCCGTCGGGAGTGGAAGTGGACTTTGGGTCCGGTGGGGAGTGACTCAAATCGGGCAGATGATTCTGTGCAATCTTTATCGCCCCCATCGGAGTTGGGGCTCTCTGAGACATCCGCTAACTCCGGTCATCAATAAATTTGCGACATGGGTTGTTTTCTTGGCTACCATTTTTTCCCTGATGCTTAATGGTGACGCACATATCATTTACGAATCATGTTTCTTGTCATATAGAGGCGCGGGTTGGTTTTCTGTTTTGGAGTGCATTTGCTCTCTTTGGCTAGGAGGTTTTTTTTAGCATTTGATGTTTCTTTAGTATTATATCCACGATCTTAAGGAACACGATTTCACCAGTCTCACATCTCTGCAAGAGTAAGACAAAACTACCCGACCATGGGTGAGATCTATAAGTGCCACAGTGGAAACAAACAAAACAACTCCACACTTATCCTGCTTTATGCCACCAGTCTCGAACGGGCTTTTCCAATCTTCGGATCCCATACCATCGTGTGTGCCATCTGCCAACACTATTAGTCTCTTCGAAGATGATAACATAAGATGTGTTAGTCGTCGGATCAAGCGCAAGAGCCTGCTAATGTCAGATTCCTCTCCCCACAATCAACCGGGAAACTTACCGCAATGCTTATATCGTGGTTATTTTCCAAGAATTTCGCAAGATGCTCATAGTGCCCGCACAGATTCCAAACAGATTTGATCCTCCGCATATCATCACGGCGCCCATAGGAAATCACATATGAGCCCCCGTACCCAAGAGCCAGATTTAAGATCGTCGACCCATCGTCTATGCTGCTGTACGTCCTGATCGCGTTTCTGTATTCGCTTTCTCCATGACAGGCCCAACTACCATCTTGCCACCGGGCGTAGTATGCATTGCCTGGTCCGAGAACGCACATCTCGAGTTTCTGGAAGCCTCGAGATGTGATCTGCTCGCCTAGATGTTCATACCGCTCTAGCAGGCCTTCGCTGGTGTCTATTTGATCATCAGAAATAATGAAGTGGTCATCCCTGGATTCATTTCTCACCCCAAGTCCCATCGTTGTAGCGGGCAATCCATGCTAATGCTCCTCCGTGGGATTCTCCGTCGCTGATGGCTGCTAGCATCCCTGATCCCTTTCGCATCCTTGGGACGGTCATCTGACTAGACAGTCACAATGAGTCAGTCACCGATCCAGACTCTTGTCGAAGCCCGGTGTGTCGATGAGGTATACTGTGCGGTCTGGTAGCTCGTAGGCGTAGACGTCGACGACGGATGCGCCTGCATCTTGTTAGATACTGTTGATATCTGATGTTCAGGGGTCGAGCTAGACTCACGGGCTCCTAGTGTGTGGCCGATTTCGACTCGCTTTCTTGCGCATAGTGAGATGAAGGAACTTTTACCGGATCCTGTTACTCCCATCACCGCGATAAAAACATCATTTGGCCTTGAGTCTGAGTTTTAGTATCATATAATTGAATACTTCCATTTCTGGATAAGAAGCTGCTTACCCTGGGGCGCGACCACCTCGAAAGTCCACTGATTGATATGGATTGCCATGCCTATTCCTACCTCTTATCACTATGAATCGAGTTAGTTGCTGGTCCTTGCAATGATAAGAGTCAAACCTACCAAGTGGTTCCATTAATTGCACAGTATAATTAATATGTCGATGTCGAAACTGAACAATTCTCAAAGATGCGATGAGATAAAATTCACTTCGTAGCCTTCTTTTGCCCAAATACCAGCCAGAGGAATTATACTAAGAGATTGAATCATTTCAAGCCTCACTGACAAGGCGAAATAACGCATGCTCGAGCCCCCTCATCCAGTTGCATTAGTTTAAACTGTCAAAGTGCACGACCTCGGAAATCACACTCCCGCGTTTATAGGATCTGCATGGCCCATCGGAGGCAGTTGAGAAATGTATAAAAAAGAAGTGAAGGAAAAGGTGAAAAAATAGAGGATAAGAGCACAAATAATGCATGAAATGACACCCTCACTTCAAGGATTCTGTAAAGCACTAGTCCATGCGTGACTGCGCCACTGCCAGCGATATCTCGCACCTAGGCGCCGAGGTAATGACAGTATCAATTGCGTAGACGCCACAAGGCCAAAGAGCCACTTAGCGCAGGAATTGATAGGCTGGTCTCTGTGGAAATAAGCCTCTTTGGATGAACAAATCAGCCCAGCAGGACGTTCGGGATTTAGAGCCTATTGTTGATATGATCGCCTTATCTTGACTTTGGGGAAGGGCGGAGCACTGAGGCTCAGCGGGTTGGACTTTGTGCTCATTTGCAACTTTCCTAGAAGGGTTGGGGCTTTCATATGAGGATTCACAATTTTTGAAAAGTCCAAACCGTATTTCTTGGGCACATTCACATCACCTTCCCACTCATCTTTGTTAATACCCGATATACGAATTCCAGCGGTCATGGATATCAAATCCGCAGCTGGGCAGTTGGCCGATCAGGCTCGGCGTTTCTCAGTATTTACCGGCCTCATCAAACCAGACCCAAACAACAGGTTCATCCTTGTGATGGGGATGACAGGGTCCGGCAAAAGCACCTTCATTTTTCGATGCACTGGGAAAGAGGTCACTGTTGGCCATGGCCTGTACTCCTGCAAGTGGAATGGCTCGCATGTTTGAGCTTCGATCGTTAATAAGAGACTCTAGGTACCGACTCAATAGATGTCTTTGACTTCAAAATGAATTACCTGCGGATCTACCTGATTGATACACCAGGCTTTAACGATACCGATCGCTCGGACATTGATACTCTAAGCATACTCGCCAGCTATCTCGGCGCATCATATGCAAACGGCGTGCGTATCCACGGCATCATAATGCTACATCCAATCAGCTGTAATCGGATGTCAGGGTCCACCCTGCGCAATATTGATATGATGAAAGCTATGTGTGGATATGACTGTTACGATAATCTTGCCATCGCCACGACCATGTGGCCTGAATCTACTACAGCTTTGTGTGGGGAGAAGCATGCGCTAAAGAAGCGACAGGCTGAGCTTGTGCGTGACCAGCGATTTTTTGGTGCTCTTGTCTCGCGTGGAGCGGCTGTTTTTCGTTATAACAAGAAAGGGATCAAAGATTCTATCGACGAGATAGATTCCGCGCGTGATATCGTGTCGTATCTCGTTGACCAGTCTGATCAACGGGCTCCGAAGGTACTTCGGCTTCAACGCGAGATCATTGAGGAACGAAAGGCTCTTGGTGAGACGGAGGCGGGTATTGCGGTTGCAAGAGATATGCATGAAGCTAGACGAGAATATGAAGAGGACCTGCATAGGATAGAGGCAGAGATGAAGCGGGAGCTGGCCAAGACGAATTCTGCATATGCCGCCAATCTAAAAGAGCTTAAGGATGATATTGAGAAACAGCTGAGGAAGTCTGAGCAAGAGAAACATACATTGAGAAATTCAATGCAAGATTTGCATCACAGGGAGGAGAAGATTTGGAAGGAAAGACTCGAGCAGATGGACAAGCAATTCCGGAAGCAGATTGCCGTCAAAGAAGACGAACTACGTGATACGGAGGCGCCTCTGGACGAAACTCGCAGGGATGTGGATCAACAAGCTCAAGATCTCCAGGTCAAAATTCTCGTTGAAGCAGAAGCAAAGAATTACGAGCAACAAATTGCCAAAACGAAAGAGAAGCTCGTGGAAAGAGAGAAGGAACTACGCAACAACGAAGAAAAAATGGAACAGGATCGCAGGGATGTTGCTCGGCGGCAAAGCCTTCAAGAGAAGGACTGTGCCTCACCTGGAGATATGCAACGTGAGATGATAGCCCGGGAAATTCGACATGAGCTTGCGGCAAAAGAGAAGAAGCTGCAATATATGGAGCAATTGTTCGAGGAAATGCGCAGAGATATGGCAC
The DNA here is from genome assembly GCF_028974205.1 of Penicillium antarcticum. Taxonomy (NCBI): domain Eukaryota; kingdom Fungi; phylum Ascomycota; class Eurotiomycetes; order Eurotiales; family Aspergillaceae; genus Penicillium; species Penicillium antarcticum. Next base: position 595,522 of record NW_026695306.1, on the reverse strand, counting down.
GGCGGTCGAACAATAGTCACCAACGAGAGAGGAGTGGCCATGAAGTTGAACAACGCGAGACAGAAGTCAAGAATGCCCGCAAGGTTGAACAGGCTCAGGATGCTCATAAACAGTTCAATGGGCGGAAAGGCGAGCTTTTCAAGGGTGCGGTTGGTGGCGTTGCGTCTGGTGTGGCATCTGGTATGGTTGCTGAGAGGTAAGTGATATCTCATCCAAAAGGGCAATTGGAAAAAGGTACTAACGGGAAGTTAGCTGTTGCAGCAGGACTTGTGTGTACAGTAATGTGATCAGGCGAATTGTATCTATGTTGTATGACGGCTCGATATCTTTTATCAGAATCAGTTTTGTTCAAAGCTAAATGAAAATGACATTTTAATATACAGGAAAGTGAACTCGATAAAAAGTACCCCAAACTCCAGCCCCGAAACAAGTCATTCTTCGTTAAGTCTCCGTCTCAACATCAGGCTCGCGACCCGTGAGGTCGCCGGCACCGATCTTCTTCTTGATCTTCCGCAACGCAAACTTGGCCTCATCCTTAGCGAATGCAGCATTCCGAGCGGGGCGCCATTGCATCATACCACGCTGTTGCCGTTGCTCACTACGCTTGTTTGCCTTGTTGATCTGGCTGCTACTCATCGAAGAAGAAGCCCCGGCATTGCCCTTGCTGCTGCTGGCACTACCACTGAGAATTGAGGGTCCCTGGGACAAAGACGACTCCTGGCTCTCCGAGTCAGAGGTATCATCATCCGACGCGGGAGAGGTATGATCCTGTTCCTCAATATTTGGCTTAGAGGAAGGCTGTCCCTTCAATGGAGGTGGGGTGACAGGGTCGTGGGGAGGCGAGTCACGTCCTGGCTCGGCGACCTTGCGTCCGATAGAATCGGTGTACGCACGTGGGTCATGGCCAAAAGCACCACTCCAGTCTGAGCCATCGTTCGAAATCCACTTCCGACGCTCGGCGGGCGATGCCTGCTTCAATACGTCGCGTCCGTCGATCAGAGATTGTTCGTGCTTTTCTTGGACTTCGGCAGGTACTTCGATTTCGACGCTGCGAGAGCGGACACCCTGTGCCATGCACGCCTCCCAAGTCTCAAAGGTCTCGCGTGAATCATTGTCAACCACAAAGCGCTCGTGGGATTCATCGATCCCTGGGGAGAACTTGCAGCGGAACTGCAGACGTCCTACTTCAGTCAGGTCTTCGAGGCCTGGAACCTGCTTGGCACGCCAGTTCTGCTCAGTAACATAATTCTGAGTGAGACGGGCACCCATCTTGGTTGTCCAAATAGGAATGTCGATGTCGGTTTCTTCATTGTCGACGAGATGTTGGAGCCACAGGACGGCGTAGGCCACGGAGCCGCGCTTTCCCTGGCTATGGAATTCAAAGACGACAGGGGAACGGTAACGATGCTTGACTGGCATACGGAGCGAATCCCGGAATGTCTCATCAGAGGTGTCGAATGTAGCATCGCTTCCATCCAAGTGGCATTTGTGTCGTGGGATCTTGCCAGTGCTGCCACCGGTGCGCAACTTGATCTTAGTGTGTTTACCATAGTCCTTGGCAGTGACTTTCTGTCCGGCGAATTCAAAAGTTCCGACATCCCATCCAAGCATGTTGGGTGGGAGCTTGGTCTCAACGTGACGGAAGAGAATAGAGATACGGATACGCCCGAACCCGATACCTCCATCCAGTGGGTACCAACGGGTGACCTGGGAGCTAGTTTGGAGGATGTCGGAAAGTTTGATGGGAACAACACCCAGGATAGGATCATGTTCACGGTAGCGTTGATCCCGAACGGTCACAGTTACCACAGCAGAGCGCCAGTCACGAACAAAGCGCTCAGTACCAGCGTTGAAAATTGGCTTGGAACTCACAGCCTTGGCACGAGTGCGATAGACCTGGAATATTGGTAAGCATGTCAAGTCATATATGGCGAGCATCTATAATTACGTACCAATTGATCGTTCAGCAGAACCTTGCAGTAGCTGGTGGGCAGATCATCTCCCTGCTCTTCCGTGTTCTCGCCATAAGGCTTCGCAGGCTCATATTCCTTGCCTTTGCGGTTACCGTCACTACCCTTGATGTTCGCAATCTGAAGGTTCACAATCTGGTGCACAACAATGTGTGCGATACCACTGGGCCAGATAGGATCGGGTGGCGTGTGCATAACAGCATCTTCTTCTTCGTTATTGATAGCACCCTTCTCGTCTTCGAAGGTGGGATCACCCTTGAGATTCTCGGGTAGATCCTTCTTCTTACCATCGCTTCGGAGCTCGGGGCGCAGTTTGGGCTTCCCGAAGTATCCAACCTCCCAATGCAGCTGGCCAGGCATCTCACTGCCCTCGTCCATACCTTGAAGCTTCGATACCTGGGGGTACATCCGGCCGGGGTGCTGAATCATCTCACGAATTGGCAGCTCAATCTTTCCAACGATATCGTCCGCGGTGTTACGGTCCGAATCCCAAAGCTCGATGCTCAGGTTCTCGTTTGCCTTGATCAACTCAGGTGTCACGAGGAGAGCAGCAGTCTCTTCCCACATAGGGTTAAGGTCGTCCGTAATGACACGAGTACAATACATGGGCTTGCCATACTTTGAGAAGGAGAGGTTGATGTATGGGTCACTGCCACCGCCCTCGCTGCCACGGGTATCTTGCTTACTCAAACCGGCTGCGCGGTGAATGCGAATCCACATCACACCGAGAGCCAGAGTATCCTTGTGGATATCATCGCCCTTCAGCATCATACCAAGATCCATGGTCATGGACTTGGGAGCTGCGAACATGGCGCATGCAGTGCCAATGGCGGAGTTGACAAAGTTTGAGATGAGAGGGAGGTTGAGAACATTGACTCCCTTTCGCAGCATAGGCATACAGCCCGCCTTGACATGGGGAATACCGACCAAGGTGAAAGTAACATCCTTCATGAAGGGAGCTTCAGGCATCATTTGGAAGCGCATGCGGACGGTTCCGACTAACTCAATCAGCTCCACAAAGACAGGGAAAGGGACACCGAAGAGTCCTCGGATACCCAGATAGAATACAAGTTGCATGTGCATGTTGCGTGCCTTGGATGAGGCATTTTGGGAGGATGGCTTTGCATGGTAGGCGAAGGAGGCTTCCATGTTGTAATAACTGCCTCCTTCCTCCGCAGCAGCGGCCTCCTGTGGATCTTTGTTCTTCATGTTTTCTTCGTGGATGTTGTCCTTCAATTCTTGAACATGCTCATCGGGAAGAGCTCGCATGCTCAGGATCCGAAGTGGGTTGTTTCCTTGGTCGATTTCTGCGATTCGAACGTTCTCGACAACCTTGGGTGCAGACACTTGCATGATGTCTTCAATAGTGTCGGCCATGGGAGTCAGCATTTCTGGGTTAACCAATCCCCATACAACACCGAGGAAACTGTTCATCCACTCCACAGACTCGGGGAGCAGGTTCGCAGTAGCCTAATTGACTGTCAATACTATGGTTTCTGATAAGGCACAAATGAAGGAGAACTCACCATCTGACCACGGAGCTGCTCACTACTCCACTCCATATCTCGACCACTCCGGATAACTTCCTGCATCCATAACCACACGCCGCTCGTAACACAGAAGGCCAAGGGAACCAGTCCCCAAAGAGAACCTCCAAACGTCCGACCCAGAATAATGATGGCAACGGGAATTCCAATACAGAGTGCTGTAGCGCGTTTCTCAATATTATCAAACATAGGCTTGTAGGAGACTGTTGGTGTAGGGTGGAACAGAACGTTCGTCTTTTCTCCTCGAATGGGAACATCGGAGGTGGTGCCTTCAGCAATTGGATCGGGAGGAGCTGTAATATCTTGACTTTCTTTATATTCTGGAAGCTCTTGGTCGGCGCTAGTTTGGACTCCGTTCTATGTTTGTTAGTTTTGATGCCAATATTGTCATACCAGGGGGACTTACCGTAGGCTTTCCAATATTGGCGTTCGGGACAGTCAACTGTTAATCCATCAGTATAAAATATACAAAGCTGAAGAAGGTCCTGCTCATACCATAGGGTTTTTGACAGTATCCATAGATGTCTCATCTTGATCCTCCACACCGATATCCTTACCCGTAGTCGGATCGGTCACAGTGCGCACCTTGGCCTGTGAGACTTCGCGTGCCTTGTGAGCGACAACATCTCCATCTGTCGCCTCAGGCTTCTCCTCCGAATTCTCTGCTGCCTTTTTGCGAGCAGCTTCTTCCTTCTTGATCCGATTTTCTTCGTCAATTCTGTGATCCCGTTCCTTCTTCTCGGCGTCAATATTTTCCATGAAGTGGTGGATGGTGGGGATAGGATTGGCGCCACTCCAATGGTCTCCGACTCGCCGGCTCTGAGGAGCCTTCGATTCCTGGCCTGCCATGGTGGGCGGGCGTTCTGCGATGTGGATTTCGTCAGGTTGATCGTAGCTCAAGGGCGGGTAAATGTAAATGTTGGAGATGAGATGCCTTCAAAGCCAGCCCCTGGAGCCAGAGGAATAGATCAAAATAATTTGCAGAGGATGAATAACAAGACACAAGAGGGATGATGCGGGCCAGGAGCTTTCCCCAGGGCTACGTCATCGGTTCAACCCGGGAAATGGTATGACGATAGTAACAGCTCGACCGCCCATCTATTTGTGACTTGAGCTGAGATCGACTTTTTTACTCCACAATTGATTGGCCTGGCCAGGATTTGCTGTCTTTCTTTGTTAATTGAGTTGGCATCTAGTCTTGGCGTTGACCCCGATCCAGATGTTTTTTTAGCTTGCGGCCTAAAGATACTGGCTACTTTTCCCACATGAACGGATAATATATAAAACAGGCCATCTAATCTAGGAGGAGCTACATTCTTCTTAGTTCGAGTGCGCAAAAACCGATCGTCAATCGATGTGATAGCGCATCCTATGATGATGTCATAGGGGATCGTGATAATCAATGACTTCAATCATCCTCTGCCAAGGCGCCCCTTGCCAACTATAGAAGTATATCTTGAAACCAAATTGATTTTCTGAGCTAATAACTGTCTTTTGAGGTGTAAATCAACGGACTTGCGTCGAATGAGTCCCCATGTTTGTGTCTCGATCGATGCGAACCCAGCTATATGTATGAATCAGATCTCGTGGTCGCAGATCAATTGACCGACAAATAAACTATGCTGTGTGTTTTCCCTTATTTTGCTTGTGTGGCAGGGTGACTTGCTTTTATGAGGAGTCCAGTAAATCAAGATATCATTGATGTTGACACCGAAAGTCGGTCGTGTGGGCTGACCACCAGGCACCAACAAGCAAAACCAGAGTCAGGCTGCTCTGTAGGTATTTCTGAGTGGACGACTGGTTCAACTGAAAGTGATCTCCGATCCAAATGGCCATTCGAAAATCATCGACTTCAAGCAAATATGCAACCCCAGCTTCAGATTCCTGAAGTTGGTTGCTTTTCCTGGAACACACTCTTGATCGAAGTATAGGTGACCTTGACTGTTTATTTCACAATTGATTCACAGGGGTACTCTTGTCCGCATGACTCATTGCTTTTAACTTGCCATTTATAGATTGGGTAAGATCAGAGATTGTATCTGTATACTTATGGACAGGATGTATATATCTGTGGAGTTATATTGACCATTCCAAATATTTGAAAACACCAAGACCTTGATCCTACACTCTACTAGAAAAATATGCTAGCCTGTTTGATCTAAGGCATAAACAATCATTTATTCGTCAACAACTCAGACATTGATGTTTTCCCTCGTTTGCACCTGATGGGCGGAGCACTGAGACGCGACCAATTAGAGTTTCCGAAATGCGTGGTTGACACATGTCTGATCAGGGAGAATGTGGGGAGCTAGCCACATTGGGTGCCCGCACGCCCTATATCAAGCCAGTGTCTGCCTTAAGCACGGGGCGTAACTCGTGATTAAGTCGAATGACTCGGGATCCAAATAAGGTTTGGGGCACTATTGGCGTTGTTTTGGTTGAGTCACAACAAGCCCCGATGAAAAAGCAGTGTATATAGAGATAGAGACAGCTCGTAATGTGTAAACACTTGCAAGCGTGCGATTTTTTCTGCTGCGCATCTGAATATGACCACAGTCGATCGATAACCCTTCACAATGAGCGGCACCAATGGATCTCTACCTCCATACCAAGCCAATGATCCATTGACAGCTGGGACGGTAGCAACACCAAAAGCGAAATCGGTTCTCTATCTTATCAATCGTCCAATAAACGACTATCAAGTGATTTCTGAAGATCAAAAACTCGCGTTCTACATTGAAGTCCACAAAAATCAGATCACAAAACCAGAACTCACCATATACAAGGGCAACAGAATGCCCGGACGAGAGATCGCTGAGTGCAGATATGGAGCGAAGACAAGCTCTATCGAGTGTGATACCGCATTTTTCAAAGCGCCAAATAAGTCACATCAATCTCATAGGAAGATGCTTGTTGCATGGTGGTCCAAATCGACTTGCGATGCCCCTAGCGAAGTGCAATATCGCTTCGCGGCGATGATCGAACCCCCTCCAGGGATAAATGACGAGCATTCCACAACAAAAATATCACACTCCTTCAAGTGGATCAAAACTTCAAGCCTTGTTTTGTTGGACGAAGAGACGGGTAACGCCGTTGCTGTTGTTCATGAGAAGACGTCTGATTCAATTACTTGTGGTATACTGGAGATGGTTGCTTCATATGGTGATGAGTTTAACCTGATAGCCTTGAGCAGCTTTGTTGCACTTTTCGACAAGCAAAGGAGAGATAAGAGCCTTCACACTGAAGGCCAAGAGGAAAAGCTGCGTGGGAAGCTTAGCCGGTTGATAGATGGTTGGAAGAAGGATTGATGTTGAATCATTGTGAATTAGTTTCTATTTGGGATGGTCTTCAAATAGGAGCTGACGATAAGAAAAGAGATACAGGAAAGGGGTACACGAAAAACAAATGTACAATATCATGTTTACCTTCAAAGGCGACTAATATGCCAATATTTGAAGAGTGACGGGGCATAGTGCCTTAAAAGACCCAGGAAAGATTATTGAATGCACCTCGAGATTAATTTTGAATAGCGCTAGTGTTTCATTTCAACTCCCACGAACTAGTGCCTCCCCAATCATCTAAGATTCAAGATATCCCAACAAGAAAATGCCAAGAGATAACCGCCGAAGTATTTCAATGTTTCAGACCACGAGATATAAAGGTGGAAGACACACAAAATTGGTGAGGACAAGGGGAGCTTTAGTTCGGATATAGCTCATGCCCCAGTCATCGCTAAAGAAACCCATGCAATGTGGTTGCAAGTTGAATTCAGAATTTAGAGCCCAGAATTCGGCGGTTGGGTCTAAAACAGAACTGTGACTTGACCAGGCGTCCAGATTCGTCGACTGGGCTAGCGGATCATCTAGAATGAGACTCATCCACGCCGACGATGGAACCTGTGAGTCAACATTCGGCTTAGGCATTGTCATTGGAGGCGGAGGTGCATTGAGGCTTTGCGGCAGGGGTCAGTGGTATGCGACGTTCGAGGTAGATCGTTCCAAAATAAGCAATGGCATACCTGGCTGGGTCGTTCATCCTCAGAAGCATTTGGGTCAACTGAAGGATATCCCGGATGGCCGTTCCCTTTCGCTACCTCTCTGAGGGTTTGTAAATATGGAACCCTCAACTTGCAATTCTTTCTGTAGGGTCGTTGTTTGACAGATCCTCTAAACAGGCCATAACCCTATCAACAGCGTAAGAGTTGTCTGGGTGCTAATTCTGTCGGCCGGAGTGAACTGGATTTGGGAGGCCTGTGGAACGCAAGAATCTGACAGATTTCCAAGACACGGTGATTCAATAGCCAAGCACTTCTCATATTTCCTCCCATCATCCATATTTCACAGTACAGACACAAAGCTTCAATTCCATCAATGTTGAACAAAATGGTGTCGCCAGCAATTAACAATCCTGCCACCAGGGACAAGGTTTTTTCGACATTAACTTTTGGTGTTGATGAGAGGCCGAGACCTGCAAGATTATAGCCCGAAGGCAGTAGTTGGAGGCGCGCGATATAGAGGCAGGGTTTTGTTATCAAATCCGGGTGAGTCTTGGAAAGGGTATACACGGGATTTGGGTTTAAATAGGTCCGCGCATTCCTCGAAGAGCTTGGGCCGGGTAACCCACCAGACAATCTTATCAGTATCAGAAATAAGTCGAAGAGTATTGGGAGATGGCACGAGGAATATGAGCTTTCGACAAATAATTGACAATTCCCGGTTGGTCGGACTAGGTTTGGTGGACGGGGGTGAGACAGCATCTGTTTGGCGAAATTCGAGCTAAGTAGAAAAGTCAGCGCAAGTCTTGCAAGATAAAAATAATAAGTCCTATCCTATACTGGGATACAGATCTTGTAGTTACTGAACAAGGAGAAGATTGGGGCATTATCCTGGATGGGAACCATGGCCCGAGGAGTCGTAATTGAACTGATAGTTGCGTCTTCCAGCTTCGGATCGAAGACATCAGAAGAGTCCACTCGCAGTAAGAGTTTCTCAAAGATGGATTCCACACGAACCATTCAATTATTCAGTGAGATACAGTCAACGTCGGGAGATTTCTGGGTTTCAGAGAGATCTTGGCTACGACAGACAGAGCCAGGCAAGACACTCTGGGGTCGCCATCAGAAACAAAGCTGCATTGCACTTTACTATGTTTATCCGGAGACTCGTCAGATGAACCTTACCGATGTCAAGGAGCTCTATATACTCCCAAAAACTGCGGGTCTCTTTCGGATCTTCTTCCGCGGTAGATCATCGGGCCGAAGTGGATCACGATCACAGGAAGCTGAATGGGGAGCTGAATCCATAGGTCAATAGGTCAAGTCACAGAGAATGCATATATATATCAATCAAGATGTTCTCAGCTATACAGAACAGAGGGAGTAGAGTAAAAGAGTCGGGAACTAGGGTCAACCGCCGAACCTTGACGTTCGTTGGGATGACCTGAACGCCTCCCCGGTTTGTACTACCGGATTGTCATGATCCTTGTTCAATGACACGATGAGGCATGGGAATTTTGATCATCGTGATCCTGTTCATTGACAGCTCATCATGGCATGTTCCAAACGCCACACTAAAGATATGTGAACAGGCGCAGGCTAGGGACCAATTTCCAATATTGGTAGATGCATGTCGTAATTATCTCTCCCACCAGAAAAGGGAGAGAAGAAAACTTCACGATATTCAAATGACATTCAATGATATCCCCAAAGAATCATGCAAAGGCATTACATCCTTATTGGTTCGCTTGGACTCCTGGCCTGGTAATATGTCAGTAGAGAAAATGCGTTTCTTAGTGTTAATGATGGGTGCCGTAGATCAGGTTGTGCGAGATGGCTGACCAGCTGATATTTGATTTTAGGAAATTGCAAGTCTCAGCAAAATAAACTAAAAGGAAGCTTGAGTGAGATGGAAGAGAGACAGATAGTCATAATAGGGTAGATGAGGTTCAGAGTCAAAGTTTCGGCAGAGAAAGTTTAACTGCTCCCTGAGGAAGTATCGAAGACACCATCTTTTCCCTCAAAGGTAAAGCTCGTCGAGTGGAATCCGCAAAAGGAATTAGTAGCCTGCATAACGTTCAAAGAAAGCTGATAAAACATTAGGGAGTTGTACTGTTCTTGCTACACAACATTTTTGACCATTTCAACTGCCTCAGCTTGTGGTTGTTCAAAGATGGTGGCTTAATCATGTAAGGCTGCGAAAGGAGCATGTTGTGCTTAGATTGATAATGAAAGTCATCTATAGCTTCCATTGACTTTCAAGTCTGTCTTCTGTTTGCCTCCATCTACCCGGTCATCTATAGTAGTATCTTTTTATTCTATTAAGATATTTTTACTCCTCCGACCTCGACTCAGGGTCCTTGTCTTGGCGCCACATTCCGCACAGTAACAACAGGAATGGAATAGTACCAAGCAGAATGAAGGCAACAAGGGTAAATGCCCAGCCACGACCCATTGCACTTAACATTGGATCAATTGCAGCAGATGCACCAGCAGAGAAGAACGATCGGACCATATTGTTAGCGGCGGTCGCAGCGGCGGGGTTTGATGTGTGCAGATCGACCAAAAGGGTAGAAGTGGAAATAAATCCACCTGTCTGACCGACTCCGACGAAGAAAAGAAGAACTTCAGGGGCTGCCAAGGGCTCGCCATACTTGAGCACCCATCCGAAGGCCAGCACGGTCACACTTCCTAGGACAACAAGTGGGATGGTGACCATGCTTCGAGCCTTCTCGACTGGGACCTGATCCTCCGATGTCTGCCCGGGGGTAGATTCGACGGCCCTTTTCGAGCCCATGCGACGATAATTCCAGTCGAGTAGTCTGCCTGTCACAACTGAGGCCACGATGGATCCAGTGCCTAGCGTGATATAACAGAGACCGATCTCAAGCTCATCCAGACCATATTGTGCGGTGTATATCTCCGTGATGGACGACAGAACAGTCATGTTTCCACCCATTATAACCCCGGTGACCAGCAGGATAATGATAGAGTTAACATGGCACACAAGTTTGAGAGGCTTGAGTGGATTAGGGAATTGAAGCTTGTGCTCGATTTTCTTGTCCGAGTCATTGCTATCTGGACGTTCATCGGAGGCCTTAGAAGATGCGGCATCTTTACTTGAGCCCCGGCGATAGAAATATTGAATGCATGGTCGATTCCATGGCTGTGCTGGGACAGAACCATCGCCGACGACATTTCGCGCTGTCTCGGGGAGGAACATCACAAGAGGGAGCAAAAAGACACCAGAAGCGATGGTCAGAAACCAGAATATAGATCGCCAGCCCAGATATTGAGCCAGCAGACCACCTATAATGGGTCCGATTGCAGGTCCCATAAAGTTCCCTGCCATGACGAAACCCATCATCGATCCTCGCTCTTTTTTGGTGCTAATATCGGCAACGGTGGCTGCAGATAGCGCAACGCTACTGCTAATACCGGAGCTCTGCAAGCATCGTAGCACAATGAGAGCAGCATAGCTGTCTTGTAAAGCGAGACCAATGTTTGAGGCGATGTAAATAATGAAGCAAATAATATACGCGGGTCGACGGCCTGTTCTGTCTGCAAAGTCGCCAATAAACATGGGAGCAATGCCTTGAAAGATCTACCCGGGCGAAACGAGTCGTTAGCTTTTATTTGCAAATATCAAAATGTTTTATAGGGCCTACATACCATGTAACTCGTGACAGTCAGGTTGATCAGGGAGGCAGACACATTCAGATCATCAGCTAACGTATTCAGGGCCGGGAAGTAAATCTGCGCTGATAGAGACGAGAATAGGCCAGCTCCAGCCGCTGTAGAGACAATGTATCTCTTTTTTCCTTTGCTAAAACAGCTGTATGGTCGGGGAATCTCTGAAAGAGTCGTGTCTGAATTCATTGTCAACCGAATGGATTGCGATGTGGCACACAGACTGGAAAAGAGTGAACCGGGAAATTTCTATGGCAATTAGGTTCCTGTGCCCCTTTTTCCATCTTCCATTTGTTCTTCGTGAAAAATACGTCGGAAAAAAAAAAAGAAAACATCAGAAGGGGAAAGGAAAACGCTGACGTAGAATTCGGCCTAACGGTTCCACTACAATAGTTAGAAAGATGTTGATGATGTGATTTTCACAAAGTCCCGACATAGTGATCGACAACGTGCTCAAAAATTATCCAGACAGGAGAAAATCATTACTCCCAGAATGTTGGTTAGCCGCGGTTAAACTACAGCGTGCGCGTCTTTCGGCACGGAGACGGGCTTACGGAGACATCGGGATCTCGTTGGACTCGGTTGGTGTCAGCCGCTAGAGCATGGAGATCTGCAGGGCCGTCATCGGGGGACCCTGAAGACTCGTGGCTGGGAGGGCCTGATATTAGTGGCCCACTTGATGCTTGTTCCGCCCTGATCTACCCGCCTCATTGCTTGTACTATGTAGTGCAATATTCTAGCACCGACTTTATATAATGATTATCAGATCGATTGATAAAAGCTCACCGTTCGGCCCACACTTTCCCTGCACTAAGCCAGATGAGCTAATAAGTGCTAGACCCCTGCCATGCACCAATCAGCCTCAACGCCCATCGTATACCGCATACATTTCCCATGAAGGAAAAAAGCCTGAAGACCCCATTGGCAAACAAGGTAAAAGTTTGCATCAAACTCAAAATTTGCGCTCCTGATCGTTGATTATGTGCTTTATCATATGATCGACTCATTTTCTCGGTGATCTGCGAATCAATTGTGTAATGAATTCTTAGTATATAGCCAATAAGTCCCCTGAATAGAAACTGTCTCAACGCAACTTCGACGTTTTGGGAATGATCCGCACTCATTCATTCTACGGAAACACAATTGTAACAGCGTATCAGATCACGCCATGAAGATCGTGGACTCATCTGCTGCCATAGACCTGCGACAGCCGACACGTGAAGAACACTCAGGGTTCTCGCCAAGAGGATTGGCATGACGCAAGCCTCTATAAAGCTTCATTGTGACGATCTTTGCTATGTTCGAGGTATAGCGAGAGTTGGCAAGAGATTGCGGGACTAATTGTTGCCTTCGGTTCCCAACAATATTATACGGAGCTGAATGTTCGTATAGATCCATTGCTCCACGGCGAGAAATACTTAAACCGACATCTCTCCTCCAATCTATTCAGGCAGACAAAAAGTTCCGAATACCATTTACAAAACAACATATTCTCTTCAGCTTCCATCCAGAGACCAAAAATACGCAACAAGCTTCAGACTAACACAATATGGCTGCTCAAACCCTGGATACTGTCTCAGCTGTCACTGTCATTGGGGCGGGCCCTTGTGGTTGTGCTTTTGCCGCGGACTTGGCGAGCCGTGGAAAGTCAGTCATGTTGTATGGTCATCCTGATCACCGTGGCGGAACTACAATGATCGAAAACAATGATGGGTGGCTGAACTCAAGCGGAGGTGTCACTGGAAGATTCCAGATCAAGACTACTAGTGATATGTACCTTGCTATCCGTCACTCTCAGTTCATCGTGACTACAGTGCCATCGTATGGACAAGATACTATCTTGCACCTCCTGAGCCAATTTGACTTGCACAACCACACCCTTATCATCAACGTCGGCAACTTCTTCTACCTCTCTGCTCGCCAAAAAGTCAACGCCCATGCCATCCTCGAAACCGATATCTCCCCCTACGCCACCCGTATCACAGGCGACACAGTCTTCGTCAAGGGAGTCAAGAAGAGCCTGGCCATCTGGGCGGAGCCACCAACCACACAAGTCGAGCGCCTCAACGCTGATGCAGAACTTCGTCTGCGACGCCAGGTCGAGTCCATCTTTTCACAGAAGCTGGTGTGGTGCCAGAACTTGCTCGAAGTGGGATTGAACAACATCAATCCAGTCGTGCACTGCCCAGCAGCACTCATGAACGCGGGCTGGATCGAGGCTACCAAGGGTGATTTCTACTTCTATGCCCAGGGAATGTCACCATCTGTCTCTCGTGTGACTGAAAAGATTGACAAGGAGCGTCTGGCGATCGCACACGCTTACGACCTTGACCTTGTTCCCATCACGACATACATGAACCAAAACTATAGCAACGACCGGGAGTACAGTGACTACCATGATTTCGCTGTTGGCTCTGTAATCCACAACAAGACCAAAAGCTCCCCAAGCACCCTGAAGCACCGTTACCTATTAGAGGATATCCTCTATGGAATGGTTCCCTGGTATGAGCTTGGTCTCAAGTGTGGTCTGACTTCACCTACCATCAGGGCCCTCATCGAAATGGCTTCCGTTGTTAGTGGGTTTGACTACTTTGAACACGGAAGGACCTTAAAGGCTGCCGGACTTGGTGATGCAACTAAGGAGCAGGTACTTATGGCTCTTGGTGGACCCTTTGACAAGACTGCCAGTGCTATCCCTTCTCCCGCAGACTCGCCCGTGGACAACAGTTTCCGATTGAATACTTCACTGCAAACGGCTCAAGTAGCTGCGTGAGTCCAGCTTCAGAATGATTTTTAGATACATCTCTGCTTATATTGTTCGTGTGGTTACCTATACTCAAAATTTCTTTGAAGTTTTTTTTCACTTTCACTTTCCTCTTATCCCCGTAAGCTCTAGTCCTATTGAAATCCATTTCCAGATGCAATCTCACTTTATGTTGCTGCAGCTAATTTGTAATTTCTGGCACTAATAATCCGCAATGGCTTTCATGAACAAGACCTTTTCAGCACATCATGTTCACACAACAAGATCTGTTAAAACATGCAAATCAAGTCTTATGACTGGCCAGACTCTGCGCGTCGCTCTCACCCCAAGGATAGAGCTCCCCTAGTGATTGAATGAGTTCTTGGTGCGCCATACTCCGAGGCTTGATAGATAGCGTGAATGGAGTAGGATGACTGATCACACCTGGGAGATAATCAACCGAGAGCTCCTCGACTTGACCATTTCGAATCGGCTTTGCGATATTAAAGACAGCCAGGGACTGCGCGACTGTGAGAAATACGTTTGCGTCGGCTAAAGTGCGACCGGGACAGGCTCGACGACCATATCCAAACACAAGCATATGTGGGTCTCGCTCTGGTGGAGAGCCGTCAGGAGAGTCTAGGAAGCGTTCTGGTTTGAATTCCATGGGATCATTGTAAACAAGAACATCATGTGTAAATGCCCTTTGTATTGAACAGTGGTCAGTAAGTCATGGACTGCATGTAATCTTGAGAATAATTTACCAAATATTCGCAATGACCGATGATCCCTTGGGAATAAGATATCCTTCGCACGTATCATCTTGAGTCGGGGCATGTGCCAAGTTCACAGGAACAACTGGGTTCCACCGGAGTACCTCTTTAATCAGTGCGTTGATATAGATAAGATCCTCTCGATCTCGGAATTGTGGTAGCCGATCAGTGCCAACAACGGTGTCAAGTTCCTGCTGGGCCCTACGTTGTACTTCAGGGAAAAGTGCCATTGCGAGAAAGAAACTTGCGATGGCAGAGACAGTCTTTTATATGGTCAATATTCTTGAAGCTTTTCAGCAGAAACGGTGGCGCTTACTTACTGTATCTGCTCCACCAGCGTAGAGAGAGCCCGCTGACCATTTGATAATGGTCTCGTCCTCGGTACCAGGCTTCACTGGGTGTTCTTGCAACAGATTGGATAGAAAAGATGGGACGAAAGTACCCTTCTCCATTTGATCCCGGACAAACGCGTATGGAATATCACTGAATGCTGCAGCTCTCACTTTGTAGGCTTTGGCGGTCTTCGCAAAATTTGCCCCAGGGAACCAGGCAGGCAAATGTCTCACTGGGATCAAAGTCAGGTCACCAATCTCAGGTTCTGCGAGGGTTTGCTTGAAGATAAATATTTACGTATTGGTAAAAATTCGACGGCCCACGTGGCTGGGAGCAAGGCGAAAGAAAAATCCTCCATTCCTTTATCGGCCAAATCTACCAGCGGATCGCTGTCATGAGGCTCAATTGTATAACCGTAGGCCATTTTCAAGACAACTGCACCAGCTTCTCTGTAGTATATGAGCATCCTCTATGAGAAAAGTGGTACATTCCAGACAATGCTCTTACTTGCGAATGTGCTGCTGAAGCTTCTCTGGCTCATCAAACACCCTGAGCAGGAATCGACCAACTTCTGTTGTTTGGATATCCTCAAAACGTGAGACATTCTTGTTCGATCCTATCTCCCGACTTAGGTATTTGCGAGTCTTCCGGACGTAGTCTGGGTTCTTCGCAGCCCCAAGAACCTTGTCCCAGCCAGACCTGGAAAAGTCAACTGCCGGTCCAGATCTAGTTCCTAACTTGCTTACAGTTCGGGAAACGTCTGATCGGGGCGTGATGAGTGAATGGAAGAACGCTTTTCTAGCAGCTGCGTAGCCAGTTTAGCATCGTTGAGAATGATGATATGTCTTCCGAGAACAGTGAGTGAACTTATAGGCCCTGGTATGAGACGAGTAAGTGTTAGAGACTTGTCTGTTCTATCAAACTTGATAGGCTCTTACCATAGAGCTCCTTGTGCTTTGCCCAATGAAACCAATCCTGTTGGCCTGGACTCGGGAGATCGCTTAGGTTTCCGGTGATGAACTTTCGTCGAGGGCCTGGAGGAAGGGGCAGAGTTGGCTTTTGACGACCACGCAATATGGCTATGACACAAAATCCCACAGCCCCAAGTAACAGGCTAAATAGAAACATTGAAGGCAGTAAATTGGGTTGAGGATTTCAAAGAGCGGTTCGAAAATTTAAGGTACGGGAGGGGGCCGCGTAGTTGATCGGACTATTATAAATCTCGCCGAAAAGAGGGGTCATGTTGCAGAGCTATATTTACATAGAAAATGATTGGATCTAAAAGTATTTAAAGTGAATGACGTTGCCGTTGCAGGGTGCATGCATTTGCTGAGTGGTCATCACTCAACATAATAGGAAGTTCTGCATGTAAGTGGGGGGCTGTACAACTACTCTAGCTACATACCGTTACTTTTCGTTTAAAAGTTGCAAATCACTGCCCAGAAGGATGATTCAGTGCTAATAGATACCCTGTCACTGGCTATACCTCATCTGAATTGAACTTGCATATGCCTCGCCCAGTGTTTTTCCATTCAACCCTCTCCAGGTTGCATTGCAACCACCTTTTCAGACCACAGAAACAATAAGGCCAGCTAAAATTATCCAAGTGACAGAGCTAGTTACCGGGAGATGAAATAAGCTATATAGATTGGCAAAGATTGTAGCAAGAGTTAATTATTATAAGAACATCAAAACCCCCAGCAGACGTATTCGGCTCAAATTCAGACGATACTAGCCCCAGGAATATCGTCACAGAGTTGCGTTTCAAGCATAGCTAATTAAGAGATACCTGAATCTTCCCAGTTGTTCTGTGAGCGAAAACCCCCAAACACTTTAGGACAGGAGCGGAGGGGGAGGGGCATATTTTACAGTAAATACACCTATGCCGACTAGCATGAGGGATCCAAGTTCCAGGAATAGGATACAATTCAGAGAAATAATTCAGAATCCAAATCAGCAGTCCGTGGCATTACTCTCAAAAGCGCTGCAAGCGACAGAAAATCAACAGTGCCCAAATGTGATCATCTCCTATCCTTAGCCTCGAACTGAGTGCCAGAAAGGCAGCTACAATCAGATTCAGATTATGCGCACTCTTATCGCGTGAGGCTTCTTTCTTGTTTCGGTTACATGATACTCAACATGAAGAACTAGCGTCATGACTACAAGGCAAGATGCTGTAGCATGGGCGGAAGGTCGATCTTTTGCTGCGTCGGTGGTTGAGTCGCGGCCAAATAAGAAGTCCCGATTTATGTATATATTGTAGTGGTGAATCCCATGACAGTAGCATGTTAGCGGCCCGAGGTATCACGAATGCCTTAGCAGACATGCAGTCTTCTCCTACAGGGGGAGCTTGGCATGATCGAACAACCTCAATATGACTACAGTTATTCACAAAACTTCTTGATTCATGATATAGCATCAGGCTCAGTACGATTTGCACCTTCAGGGTCTGCCCTCTACGTCTACATCAGGCCATGGGAGCGGTTGTGTGATCTCTTCGTTAGTATCGACCCGTCTGCTATGTCAGACTGCCATCGTGCCATCCCCATTTCAACATATACATTATTTTCCGCCTCTGCGTTGTACCTACTTTCGAGAACTCCAGAAGAATTATCTATGTCAGGATAAAGCTAGGGATATCAAAGGACTTATGACCCATAAATACTTGGTATTTAATAGACAGCATTTAACGACAATTTGACAACGGAGGTCGCTCCCAGGCAGACAAGGACACGACAGTTAGGTGGGTCACGGCCAAAGACTCGCCGACACCCTGGCAGCTCGGGCCGTTCTCTTTAGAACTTGGATATCCACAACAGGGACCATAAGTCTGTTCATATTTAAATATTGGAAAGGTTCTGTACAAATTTCTCGAAGCGAGGGGGCCATTCCATAGTGAGCCTCTCTTCTTTCGCCTCTTTTTACACCTCTTTTTTGACCAATTTTAAGTGCCTCGGGGAGCCATGCATATCACCTAAGTGTGGGAGGTGGGAAAGGATTTTTGGCCACCGTTGTACCTAGTTACCATGCTCCACTCAGGAGTAAGTTCAAAGTGTAAGGAGTTTTTTTTAGGCTCCAGCGAAGGTATTACGTGCAACATCCACGTTGATAACAAAGACTGGCCTGTCTCATGTAACAACTATGCTGAAGAAGGCCTCGATTCGCAGAAAGCTGATTCAATATCCAATATTAGGCCGGACGACCGCCGTTGCAATACAGCCACAATCTGCTGAGATCTCGGATCTTCACTTTCGATGTCGGCCTCGCTCCGTTTGGAGCCTCCCGAGAAAGATCACAGGCCCCCGTAGGATCATGCCTTTCAACGGCAATTTCCGGACGTACACCATGTGACTTCTTCTGCTTTTCTTGTGGCGAATGTATGGTGACATTCAAATTCATGAAGTCGTCCTCTTTGGGATCTCTTGTAAATCGGTTTGTTGGGTCCAGGGGGAACATGCTATCCAAGTAGTGTTGATTCAACTGGTGTCCAGCTCTTGGATTAACAAACACTTTGCCCATAAATCGGTTCTCGAGATGATCCTTGGGGACTTGCTTAGTGAAGTGGAGTACACCAAATCTACAGGCGAAATCGTAACTGTTCGCATAGTGTTCCACATGCGATATAGCACGATTGTGAGGTCTGCTGGAAGACTCTCCATTTTGCAGAGAACCAGAGGCGGACGCGTGGGATATGGCATCACGATAGGGGTTGTTGAAATGGTTCGCGATATTTCCGAATGTATAGACCTCGAGATATTGCAAAAGGTCTTGGGGTACCTCATTGAGAAGCCAGTCCACAATCATGCCGCCCTCAATTCCACCTTGGGAGTGCAGTATGAGTATTACCTTCTTCACTCCCTTTCTATATAGTGCCTTCTTTACCAAAATATAGCACTCTCTGACATCGGATGTAGCAAAAAGCAGGGATCTTTGAATGAGGCATTGAATGATGTCGAATACCACCCCGGATCTAGGTGGCGTTAGAAAAGTTTCTTCCATTATAACATCATATTCTTACGTTCTATTGTGAACGCCAATGATTGGACGATGAAACGTGCGGGAAAGACGGTCAACATTGTTTTGCAGCCAGTTCTTTCTGCACAACATGGTTAGTACAGATCTCAACAGTGCAAGTGTAATGATAAGGGGGACAAACCCGACACAGATTCCATTCAAGAAAATCCAATACTCGTCATCATGTTGTCTCCAGCTTCGTGAGTGGTCGTCTTCGGTTGACTTGAGACCATCTTTCGGAATTCCTCGATTGAGGAGCTCACATACCAACAGGTTCAGAAAAATAACACCAACGACATACGACACAAACAGTGAAAACGGGATATAAATCAAAAAAGGTAGTGAGATCAGGAATCCCAGCTGCACAAAAAACAGAATGAAGTGCAGAATAATGTCCAAAACATTAGCCAGCGAAGGATATAACTCATCCAAAGGGCCAGACGGCCATGGTGCGACGGGTAGGAATATGCAGGGGAGGTACAGTATATTGCGAAAGAAAAGCTGGACATCAGAGAGGAACAAACGCCATGGTGACCCCGTATACCTCGGTACCTCCTCCAAATCTTCACCAACCTGGGGGCTCACGACTTCCGCAGATTTATTCGGCATGTTGAGCAAGTGTTTGCTGGGGTACTCAGGTCTTCTTTTCTGCGGTCTTCACGGAAACTATGCCATATTTATATTATCAGGATCAGAAAATAGCATGTCCTATCAGTTCGCGGCCACTCCGGCGGCCCAGAAGAAAAGATTAGAGGGCCGAGAGTACCGCAAGCATCATGGATACTTTGCTTAGATTAGGAATACGAGGGCGTCAATGACGGGTTGATCAAAACCAAAGTCCGAGGTGGCATCCTCAACCGACCAAGTGTACAGTGGGGATGGTGTACTTCAGCCATGGCTATGATCCAAGACTTCGGGCCTCAAGTCTGGAGCATATTTTCACATGCTCTTATCCTCTGGTACACCCAAGCTGAGGACATTTTCAGCTGCCAGTATTTCGGACCAGACAAAGTCTGATCCCTTGTTGGGTCATTGGACAGATCACCTCGTATAGCCATGATTATTGCTTGGCAATTGGCTGAGGCTGTTCAAATCGCTCAGACGAGGCCCCCGACCGTGAAAAAATGATTTCGGGATTGCACTAAGCCTCAACGAAGCCAACGAAAACCGAGTTCCAAAGATAAGCGTAGACTCCGAATAGGACGCCCTGGAATGTCATTTCCGCCGTAATCGTTCCAAGGCCAATGTGCCTGAACACGAGCATCTTGAAACTGTCGGGACCCATTACTTAAAGTCCAAAGATAACTGTCACTGAGTCACTCTCGTTCCCAAAGATTTGATTGCATCTCTGTCAAAGTGACCGCGGTCATCACAGCGCAATTCAGTGGACGATCTTACACCTCCAAACGGTAAGAATGAGAACGGTATTACCAACCCAGCTTCTCAAATAGTAGCAAAGTCATTATTCAAACGGCGATCATATAGAGAGAATTGTAGAGCCAAAAAGCACCGGATTGAACAATGGTCAATTCGGCTGTATCTCATCACCTGTCGAGTTGATGCGAGACTCTTATGACGTGGTCGTGATAAGCTCCGGCTATGGTGGTGGTTTCGTGGCGAGTCGAATAGCACAAGGAAAACACAGTGTATGTGAGCGAGGAAAGGAGAGATGGCCAGGCGAATTTCCCGAGAAAACTGCAGACACTCAAAAGAGCTACATGTCAGTGGGGGACAACCTCGATCATCTGAAGGGCATCGTTACTCTCCGTTGCTGAGAAAATGATCTCACGGCTCAAGACACTGATACCTCCTACACCTCTCTTTGCAACGCACACGGACGGGAATGGTACGAGAGAGAGGTCTTTGCTGGCCAGGGCCGTTTGGACGCGTGGATGGGGTCAAACGGCGCGTTGATAATATCACGAAGGGGTAGAACCTATTGTTAGCTTCTAAGGACCTGATCTTGAAGTTTCTGATCGCATTTGTCGAGAACGCCTTGGCTCATGTCGTCTCGGGTTCCGACCCGTGTGGATCGGATTTCCAACACTCTGCCTTGGATTGAACATCATGGCATCGCATCTCTTCAATTCTCCAATCACAGGTGTAACGCTAACCAGTGCTTCTATAACATATTAGACCTCTTCTGTTCCCGGTGGCCGCGAGTTCCCCCGCCTCCTCCAACACGCAAGGAGGCATTGTTCCTCAAGGAGAAGGGTTGCTACTAATCAAAATCAACACACTATCGCCTGAAGAAAAAGAAAAGAGGAGGAAGAACAACCTGAGCACCGCGCGGGCTGACCGGTCCAAGCTCATATGCTATGCGATCCCACTATACCGATTGATTGCATGGTTCAAGCCGAATGCCCAGTGAGGGTGTTGTTGGCTGACTAGGCCTTTACACGAACAGTTCAAAGCTCCAGAAGAGAGTGATAGAGAATGAATCTCAACGAGGACCGCCGCCAAGTTCCATATTCCCATCCCCGTGATTGTCTCTACATTGTCAGGAGCCATGCTTGCCAGCCTAGCCAGGTCCCGCAATTGGATTGAGTCTGCAACAAAAAAAGAGACAAGTTGTAAGTCAAGCTTTGGCTCTAGACTACGTCTCTTGTAATAGATCTCACGCCGCGGACGCCGCAGAAATCTCTTCCTGAATGCTCCCTCCGAAGTGGGTTTTTTTGAGAAAGCAATTACAAGTGGCGTTTAATGGCTTTCAGCAAGAAAGGTGTTTGAATTTTTGTACTGCTAATGGCAAGCATTTTCACAATTCCGTATATATATGAGAAGGACTTCCCCGATGTACTTGAAAATCGGTGGAAAAGAGGCGAAAAAGAGAGCCTAAGTTCGGTCACAAGTAATGCATAAAATTGTACACTCATTTGGATGATGGAAAAGGACTTGTCCAATACTTCATAGCACCGAGAACAGGATTGTGACCCCTGATGTATACGCAGGAAGCCCTTGCTTTATGCAAGTCGGAACGAACCTGTTTCTTAATTTATTGTCACATGGATTTCACTGCATGCTGCATTCCAGGTGTCAGTAGAGAACAGTCTTCAGTGAGTCGGATTTCACCAACGCATCGCCATACTCCTCGGGCCCCTGACTACAACTCTCTATTCAAACAAAATATCCCTCGATCGTAATGGCCTGAAGGTGCGCAGTCTGTATTCAATTCAAGGTCTGACTGGTCATCTGTTGCAAATCAGATCTCAGTAGTGAGTGCGCTAACCTAGGAAAGATAGGGAAGAAGGCTGATGGCGGAGAGGCAGATGGTTTCCTGGGTTCTCATTTGTCTGTCATATTAATGTACATTGGGCCAATCTCATGTTTGCGCACTAGCCTTAAGGCAGCTTGTATGTATAATGGCCTTGGCTCTCTGAATATGATTCTCCCACCCTGGAAACATAGCTATGGCGTTCATGACCAGCCGATCTCCAGGGTTGATCTCAGATATCCACTTGAGAGGCACTGGTTTTGGCTGCCGGTGATCGTAGCGAACCGTTGCAACAGGCTCTTCAATCTCTTCTTTTGTTTCTTTATCTGTGCGCACGTGGAGATAGCTTTCGCCAGTAGTCGAGCACCAAATAACACGATGTTTGTGCCAGGCGTAACTTGCATGAACATTTCGCAAGATTTCTGGTCCAGGAATCCGGCGGGCTGCTTGTTCGAATGGGCCCGGACTGCATTCGCGGCTTGCATCGAACCATGTATATGAGCCATCGTATTGTCCATGCAGGTGGCTATCCCCGCTATAACCTTGGTCGTGGCTAATAACTTCGTAGTCGATTCGTCGGACAGGGTGGTGTAGATTTCCGAATATTGGGGCACTGCGTAGGTAGACCATTGTATCGCCATGTTGTCTTGCAGCACACTTTGATTCGACTCGCTCAGTCTCACTCACTAGCCAGTATTCAGCGAGATCAAAAATGTGCGAGAGTAAAGAAGACGACAGCTTCCCAGATGCGGCCATTTTGAGATAGAAATATGCTTCGAATTGGTCTTTTGGTGTCTCAGGATGGTATTCTTTTACCATTGCAATGTTTCTCCAAGGCGGGATCTCAGGGATAGTGATGCCTTCTGGGACGTGGATTCCTGCGTTCAGGAGCACTTGAATCGCTTCTAACGCATCGTTTACAATCGCAACATCGAGTGCCGTTTGTCCATCAGATCTCTTAGCCTCGGAATCGATGCCAGACTGTAGAAGAATTGTGATAACTTGCTGAACATTTGTTTCGCAGGCATGATGAAGAGCTGTTTCTTCATTATCATTCTTGGTGTCCATCATGGCCCCATGCATAATCAGGTATTCCACAATCTCAGCAAGGCCTCTACGACACGCTCCAAGTAGAGCTGTGTTTCCAGTTTTGTCCCTCACCTCCAACATGTCGCGTCCCCCGGAATGCCTCAGAACAATTTTCACGGTATCCAAAGAACCGCTAAAAGCAGCATGATGGAGGACTGTCTGGCTCTGGAAATCCATCAAATAGCTTTCTGGATGACGTTTCAAGAGCATGTCAACAACGAAGGGTTGTCCCCATCTCGCAGCCATCAGCAAAGCGTCTGAAACAAATCCTTCTTCGCCTTTCATTAGGGCGCCGTCATTCCAGGTGAGGAACGTTTCCGTGACCTGGACATGACCATGAAGAATTGACAAGGCTACTGGAGGGGCACCCCACCAGTCCACGCTGATAGCAAGTTGAGGTCCGTACTTTGACTTGAGAAGAACCTCACAGATGTTGAGATAACCATGTTCCGCGGCCATGTGAAGTGGATTTCTTCCAAAGTCGTCCCTGAGCTCGTCAAGGTCTTCACTTAGCTCGTAACTGTCTAGGGCACGCAAGAGTTCAACCATCGCATCCTTGTGTCCCAACCCTGCAGCAGCACGGAAGGGTGTAGTTCCTCCGTGTGCCTGGACCAACAGGGTGTCAATTCCTTTGTCCTTTGAGAGAATTTTCGGAATCATCGCTCCATTGCCGTTTAATGCTGCAATGAGCAAAGGCGTATGGTCAAAATGCGCCCTCGCTGTAACATCGGCTCCATGGTCCAACAGGATCTCGGCCGAATGGTCGCGCCTGTGAACCAAAGCCATGTGCAGGGGAGTAAACTGCGAATATCCCTTCTGATTCAGCATTTGGGATATAGACGGCTGATTCAGAAGTAACGCCAGCGTGGTGTCATGCTGGCCGAAGGCTGCCCAGTGCAAGACATTGCCGACGAAATCATCAAATGATTCAACAATAACTTCGGATCTTTTGACTACGAGGTTTGCAATCAGAAAATCCAGTCCAAAGTATGCCGCAATGTTGACCAGCTTGATAGATCGCTCAGTCCTCGCCAACTTGTCTCCCATTTCAGCCCCGTCGACACCGGCAATCCCGCACAGCAAAGTGCGCACCGCGAAGATAGACTGCAGCTTGAGGTTGAAAAATGACTGAACTGCTTTTGTGATCGTATTTTTTGTTTCGTTATCGTCGGCCTTTTTCGCATGTAGCCCCCAATGAAGTGCTGCGTATTCCAGGAATGGGAATTTGGCAATAGTCTTAAAGAAGCCTGTCGTGTGAATCTCCTTGGTATCTGTGCAAAACATGGACAACGAGAGATATTGAATGCAACGCTTGGCAATGTAAGCATCGGCACTAGGAAACTTGGCGGATTTGATTGAGTCGAGGTATTCCTGGGCAGTGGAGTGGGTAAATTGGATTCTGCCTGACACATCCTCGATGGTAACGAGGCCAGCGCAAGTTGAAGTTAATAACTCTCCTGGAATCAAATCCTGAGGGTCGATTTCATCATCGCCTTCCTGTAGAGTCAAGGCATACTGTAAATCCTTCAGGCTCAAGGGTCGTTGGGCATGGGTGATCCACAGAATGATCATCTCGCCAAGTTCCCGATCTTTCTGTGGCTGATCAGAGATACGAGAAATCGCGTCTTCGTATGTTCTTGAAATGGCGTTTTCACCCTCTGGTAAGCGTCTCAAGCTAGCATGGATACCCTTTGTAGTGTGCTGGTCTGCAAGGGCGTTGAGATGAAGCTTAACAAGGAGGAACCTAATGCACCTTGTCAGAGTCAAACTTCTGTGTTGAAGCTGAATGCTACTCACATTCCGTTTGCTTTCTTTATGACCGTATCCTTGATGTCACGTTTGAGCTTGTTGTTGTGCATCAGCTTCGAGGCAAGTCTGCTAGATTGTAGCCGGCCATCGATGTACTCTGTGAGATCCGTTTCCTTGGCTCGAATCTCCAATTGAGGAACATCGCTGAAAGGTGAAGTCTTCTCTTTTGGAACACGGGATGTGACCAACAATTTTTTGTTTTTGGGCAGGTTTGAAATAAGATACAGGAGTTCATCGCGAGATTCGGTCGTGAGTTCATCAAGGGCATCCAACATGATGAATACCCGGGAGTACTTGCTCATTTCATCCGATAACATGTTCAATACGGTGTCTGTTGTTGGAATCACGGCTCTCTTAAGATACGTAGTCTCGAGTCGTTCACATTCAGCCTCGGTGAGGATGCGATTTTGCATAAGTTGCCTCCACAGCGAGAGCAAAATATTGTGTGCAGTTTGATTCAAGCGGTCTTTGTAGTCGCAAAATGCAAAAAGAATCGCGTCTTCCTTTTTGTAGAACCTTTCTTGAAGATAATTGACGGCAATTGCAAAGAGGGTGGTCTTTCCTGCTCCAGGTATTCCGGGACACCAAAGTGTTTTCCCGGCAGTTAATAGCCACTGCTGGAAGCTCTCGGTCTCCAAGATCCATTGCCCGGTATTCTTGTGCCTGTTGAGAAAGACATCGCTATATCGCGCCGAAAAGTCGAACTTTGCCAGGAAATTCACAATGCGTTCGTGTCGCTCTTTGTTGAATTTAAGCTTTCTCTGTACGCCAGATTCGGGTCCGGACATTCTGCTTGCAATTAATGGTCGCCAGCCTTTGTACATTTCGGTTATCTTCGCCGAGACACTCAAGAATGAACGATCTTGCGGGCCAGAGTACTTGTTGATTTTGAAATGATCCGTGTTCAAGTGAACTTTGTGTGGGCCCAACGCACCAGCAGACTCTTCATTAACAACCTTTCATATAGTTAGCTTTGTTGGGCGGGCAGCAAAATTGCATTGAAAAAATACCAGATCTTTGATAAGTCCTGGGATGTAAATTTTGTTCCCATAGTCTGTTTTTCTTTGCTCAATAAATGCGCAGAAAGGGATCGAATTTCTTTCCATGAGTCGCTGGAAGCTATCGACCTTGTCTAGCAGAACAGTGCTACCGTATCCGAGGTATCCATTAATTCCCTCGTCGGCTCCAGCTAGCTTCAAAGACTGGATGACTACAGTTGCCAGCTGCTGAATCTTTGAGCCTTTGAAAGGACATCCCAAAAATATAAGTCCGACGGTAAGCTCGACTAAGTATTTCAAACTTTGCTCGGTTTCTGCGTACAAAAGAGCCTGTAAATTTGATCAGGAGATGTATGACAGGCACAAAGAGTTCCACTTACGTGTTGAATGACGTTTCCACCCAGACTGTGTCCGATAAATATGAGCGGTCTATCACTAGAATCTTCTCGGAACTCATGAATCGCTTCAGCCAGGTGTTTACCGCAAACCTGGAGCCGAGTCGTGGCAGCATCAAGATGCCATCTCGACTCGTAGTTGTAGGCCAGAACTCGTGCCCTAGGCACTTTTTTTGGTAACATGTTATTGTCACTCAACCAGTTCACGAGGCGTGGCTTGCCGTCCACTATCTGGGTGTCATCTTTCCAGGTCCACGACCAATCCACATTGGAGCCAAGGCCATGGACTGCGACGATGCTTCAAGTCATATCAGCAAATTAAGATATGGTTGATTTTCTTAAGAAACTTACTCTATTTCTGCATCTTCCGCGTTGGGGCTATCCGAGTTTGGATAAAGAATGTCCAATGCGGGTCGGTTTCCAACTTTCTGTGCGGATGTTAGATTGCGCGTCAATTTTGGAATTAACATTCCCCATACCGATTTCTTTTGTGCTGATATCTTTGGCTGAAGGTCCCTGCGCGTACTTTCACGCGACAATTGACGCTTATGCAGATACCAAACACAGACTAAAACAGCTACTCCCGTGAGGGAAATAAGCTGGGTTGTGCCCCGCCTCATCTCCATGATAATACACAGGGACGAGTCCCGCGAGATCTCGTAAGTTTCGCAAAATTCAAGACGAAGATTCAAAATATTCCGGGGGGCTGCTCAAAATAGGTGCAGAAAAAGTAAGCCTCCTTATCCTGCTGACACATCTGAGGCTGATGCATTTGACACCTGGGCGACGAGGATGTCTAGCGCAGAGCTATAATTTGTCGCATGGGGGCCATTTTGGGCTGATACGAGAACTGAGCACACCATTCCGGATCGAGAGACTAATCATTGCCATTTTCAGGTGGTGGCTTGCATGTTCAGGAGTGCATGACCAATCCGTGATTAGTGGCGTCTGACGCGAGAACATTTAGCGGATCTAGCCTTGATCGTAACACAATCGAGTCTGTTTAGGTTGTTCCTTTTTTTTTTGCAGTCAATCTGAACTGCGGCACAGGATGGCTGTGCGACCTTGACAAACCCCTATTTTCCTAGGGCGGGCCCCCACGTGGGTCGGCCCGAAATAGATAAGGCTTTCAGTTCCCTGGTTGACCATGATGCATGCTTGATGCATGGAGTTGTTTGCAGCCAGTATGATCGACAAGGCAGACAATGCACATACATTTTAGGTTGAAAGAAAAGAGGCAAGAGAATTGTAGTTTATTAGCGACGACCAGGTTCTCCGTCCAAACCCATCTCCTGTGCGGATTCGACCCAGTTATACCAGTTTACTTCTCCATCAATATCAATATTCATATCAACCGTGTCTGCATGGAAGTTTCCAGACTCGGAAGTTGCATGTCCATCGGACCAAAGCCAAGGATTAATGTTCTGTTCCGCACCCGCTGCCACTTGTTCGGGCAGTGTAAATGAGCTGTGCGCCCAGACAGTATGCTGCTCAGCTTCAGTCCCCATGTTTGTATCTTGCAACATGTCCGGAGTGAGTCCATGAGAGGTGGTACCTGGCACAGCTTTCTCGGCATAGTAAGTGCCACTACCAAGACAATCTGGCTCAAGGGTTAGTCCGGAACTGGAATCAGCGCGTTGAGCAGCGGCTATGGACTCCGAACTTGTTTGGGGCAGGCTATAAGAGCTAAGCCGTGGATTTTTATCAATCCCGTTGACTGTGTTTGAAGCAAGCTGGCGCCATCGCTCAAGGAACAGATCTGCCGAGTTGGACCCGGGTGGGAACGGCCCGGTACTCGAGGGCAATGGTAGATCTCGGTACTCCCTCTTTAGCTGCTCGGCAGCGAGATAGTCAGTTTTCAAGCGTTCGAACTCCATGTCTCGGTGTTGTCTTGCTTTGCTCATGAGCTTTCGCAGCGGAACCCAGATTCTGAGGCTTTTGTTCATTTGGGACTGATTGGGGATAAGCCAAACGCTGTGAAGAGCCACCCAAGCTCTCTCGGAAATGGGCGACCATGGGCGCCGCGAGATCTCAATCATCATGTAGACAATGGAGTACCAATGTGTGTAGGTCTGAAACGCCCATCGCCAGTGGCGACACAATTCTTCGTTGTTCAGAGCATGATTGTATTCTGCAACTTCAATTGCCGATATCAAGAATTTTGTCCGGAGCTCTCCGGCAAGTTCATCCTCGACAGCAGAAAAAAGCAGAGGCAAATAGATAAGCAAGGTCATCTTGGCCATGGTAAGGCGCGCCACGATAACTATCACCCAATATGTGATGTTTACAGAGTCAGTTGAATATTGTAGAAAGTTTTCTTCAAGGGTCTGGTAAATTTGATGCAATAGGCGGCTCTGTTCATCCAGGCTCGGTGCCTTGTCCTTGAAGCCGTGGGACATCATCTGCATTGTGACCTGGCATATCCCAAAGGTGACACGCGCAACTGACATGTCGGTCAAACCATAGTGCTCTTGCGGCACTTTTTTCGATCCCGGAGCAATGTCAGCATCATTGATGTTCATTGGTAGTTTGGTGTCAAAACTAGCATTTGTGATGGTGTAGTCGGACCCTTGATTTTCGGATGCTCTCACGTCCAATAGGCATAGCACCCACCATGTTCGCCGCCTCATCTCAACTTCATATGGTTCCAGATGTGCAAAGTTCGATCCATCTCTGTGTAGTCCCAGAGCTTGTCCCATCCGGATAGCTAGACCCGTCATCATCCATACAAACCTTGGACTGTCGTGTCGGCGAACAAGAGCAATAAAGATGGCGAATGCTTGGACCAATACTAGGTCGGGTACGTTGAGAAAATCGGCCTTAGCAAGAGCATGCTCAAAACCTTGGCGGTATTTGAGATTGAGTTCAGTCTTGGGGGCTCCGAAGTTCATCATAACCTAAATGCACCCAAAGGTAAGTTTCATGTGTCCATCATTTGCTCCAGTTCCCCAACGTACATCGTCTTCCTCCATAGATGTTACGGCGGCATAGTAAATCGAGAACATTAATGCTTCGTTGGCTGGAGTGAGTTCCTTCGGTTCACGGTTGCGCCGATCACGAACTATTGCCTTTATGGTGGGAAGGTGAACAATTTGGAGGATGATATTCACATTTTCAGCGAACACATCCAGCAAGAAGGGGATCTGTGATGGTAACGGATGAAGGTTTGTGATATTGGGAGAAAATGTGTTCAAGTTGTGACCAAACAAGAATGCGTGACGGTCCGAAGGCGTCTGTTCAAGCTCCTGCGTAGACGGGGCCTTTCCCGGCGACTCCTCGTCATCCGATGTATCAGAGACTCCCAAGGGTAGACTGTGAATGTCCATCTTCAGGCCATTGATCTAAACAGACAATCAGCTCGCGTTTCATAAATCATCACAGCACGAATCAGGCTTACCTCGTCATTGACCCGTGACCAGAATCCACTGCTTATATAGCGGCTTTGGGTGGCATTGCGGAGTACCAGTCTTCCAAACGTTTTCTGCACATCTTGTGCCCCAGCAGGGGATATATGCGGTGGCTGCGCAGACTCTCGAGCATGCGTGGAGCTTTCAGGCGAGCCAACACCTGACGACCCTCCCGTGGCTGACTTTGCCTGCTCCAATTGACCAGTGAGATCTTTTACCAGGCTCTCCAAGGTTCGAAGTCTTTCCATCACTTCATCAGCGATCGCCCCGGCTTCATGCGACGCCTGTGGGTTCGATAACGCTCCGTTGAAATGATCGAGGCGACGGGCCCACCTCGGTGGACGATCAGAAGAAGGAAAGACACACGCAATATTTGCGCGACGACAGTTTGAGCAGGGCGCCCGCTTGTCGCAGCGGACTTTGCGACTTCGGCATACCACACAGCTGCGCGGCTTTGGTGCAGCTGCATTTCGGCCTGAGGTGTCGAATCTCGCGCTTTTCTCGGCATCCGAGGCCGACGCGAAAGTGGCTGAAGTCCCCTCAGCCCCAGTATTGGGCATTTCTTCGGACATCCTAACGAGAGACTCCGTTAAGCTTCTTCAGATGGCGACTAACCCCGGTCGCGTTATCCTGTCGCCTGATGCTGGTTGAACGATGACTCGGAGTGTGAAGGTTGACGGTCTGGATCGGGCATAGCGGGTGCGACAACCAACGAGAGACGCCCATTTCCGCCTCTTCGCCTTTCAGCAGATTTGGCCCCCGTGTGTCGAGCGAGAAACGGGCGAGAGATGCTGACTGCATTGTCAACCAAAGATGCTCGCTGTCGTGAAAGTTCGCGCCCTTCGGCATTGTGTCGCTTGAACTTCTTGACTTCACATCAGCCAAATTATGTATTAAAGAGCACCGCGATCCGGTCTCAAAGACTTCTCAGCTTACATCTGCAATATACTACTTCCGTATCTTTCAAATCAAAGTTCTTAAAAGGATTCACGCTACTGTATCAACATAGCACCCCCTTACCTGAACATCCACCAGCCACCCAAAACAATGACTTCCAACACCAAAGTCGTCGCTTTCCTAGGCGCCAGCACCGGCGTCGGGCTCTCCGCCTTGAAGCACACCCTTGCCGCTGGACATCCGTGCATAGCTCTTTGCCGGAATCCCTCCAAACTCACAGCTATCCTCCCAATAGAGTCAACACCGAACCTCAAAGTTATTGAAGGGAATGCGCACGATGTCACTGCCGTGTCCAGGTGCCTTCAAACCGAAGCCGGCTCCATCGTCGACGCTATTGTAACCACCATCGGCGCGAAGCCCTCTGGTCTCGGCGTCGACGATCCAGATGTCTGCAAGAAAGGCGCAGCCGCCATCCTCGACTCGCTCGCTGATCTCCGAAGCAAAGGCATCACCGGCAGCCCGCATATCATTGCTTGCGGGACAGCCGGTTTCTCGCGGTTTGGTCGCGATATCCCTTTTGTCATGATTCCCGTTTACGCTATGTTCGTCCGTGTTCCGGGCGCTGACAAGGTGGTCATGGAAGATCGATTCGCGCAGAGCGGGGAGTCATTTACGATCATGCGTGCCAGTCACTTGGTTGATGGGGAGTCGGACAAGACTATTCGAGTTGGCATTGAAGATCCCAAAACGGGTGTTGAGTCCAAGGTTACTGGTTATACTATCTCCAGAGAGGATGCGGGGAGATGGCTGGCTGAGAATCTTGTCTTGCACCTGGATGCGAAGTATCTGAACAAGAATGTGACGATCACTTATTGATTTGAACCTCACGTTGAGATTTAATTGTCAGGGTCGATTTGCGAAATATATAATTGGAGCTTGGCGGACTGAAATTCATGGAGCGTGTCGAAACATATATTTGTCTCATTTTTCATCCCATCGGGAGTCGTACTCGAAATCCTCACTATAGCATACACCCAATCATAACAAAATTATTCATCAAGTCCATTGCGAAAGCATTTCTTCGTTGTGGAGAGGTCCACGTATAGAGTCGGCTGACCCGTTTCGCCCATGGGATCCTGTGACTTCTCAGCCCAGCGCACAGTAATTGCGAAACTCGAGACAAATCAAAGCAAAAATGGGAGAGAAAGGTATGTACCGGTCATATGTTTACTCGTCGGGGCAATCCTCATCAGATGAATCGCTGGAATCAGAACCGCATTCGCAGTGGATTCTCTTACAGTAGGGACAAGGCATGTTTGAGAGGCTAGAGATTGAGGCCTGATAAGAGAGATAGATGCTAGAGGGACCATACCATCGAGGTGGTGCGACAAACAGCATTTATATGTCTGACCTGCGTGAAGCTGCCTGGACCCCCGCTTACATGTGAAGTCTCGCACACGTATCTGCCACAGCAAGTTGTACACATTAACTTCTTTGGATGCATCGACTCTGCATGAAACGATATTGCATAGATTCGTTGGCACCTATCAGGGCAGACCAAGCCATCGGAGTACAGGTCATGACTACGTGATGGTTTGGGCTCGGAACTGCATGCTATATCTAGTCCCTAGCTACCCATTTTGGATAACACGTCACAACTACTGCCTATCATTATTGTATAGCGCGGTTTGCTCAGAAGATTGAACGTGTTATTGATCAAGATAATGTGGCTATATCCATGTGCGCTGTCAAGCTTCACGAGTCATCTTACAATCTGCGTCAGAGGTCGATGCTATTTCACGCATCGACCATGTACTCATGGATCTCTCTCGGATCACCAAGCTCTTCGACAATATTCGAGAGATCTTCTTTGCGCTCTGTGTTGTCAAATTGAGCAGCATCCCACATGACCAACCCCCATTGACGCCTTTCATCTTTGATGTACTCTCCGAAGGAATTAGACCAAGTTCCGCCCCGCATGAACGTCCAGGTAAGCGGTGCCAGCAAATTATTTTCATCCGGTAGTAAATCTCTTGGTTGAAACCAGAACCAGATTTGCATGATCTCTTATCTCGAGCATAAGAAAATGTAGCACTTAGAGTCCCCGGGACCTTGTTCCATGAACAAGGTCGTATGGGTGATCTATTGGGATAACGGACAACCCATGGTAGTCACGTAATTTGTGTACAAATTGACCGGACGAATTACACTTTCCCGTGAATTTCGATCCCTACTGTCGGGCGGGTCGAGTCTTTTCGTCTATATTTCTCTTGCTCATTACAACGTGTTACCTAGGCACTTTTGACCACCCATTGTTATAAACAAGAGAATTATCGACGGAAAGACGCCCCTAGCCAGGAAGCCACATGAAAAGAGGGAAGAGGGATAGTAATAATCCGAGAGTCTGGTAAACCCCCCCCCCCCAGCATACGACATACCTTCAAGAGTTGGACCAGATGCGTCACTAAGAGAAACGGAAGCCCCGTCTTATTACGGATTACTCGAAGACGACTCCACTAGCGGAAATATCTAGAGCTCCCCTTTATTCATCAAACCAGGGTAATTCTACTGCAGATGATTACATTCCTGGCCATGGCGATGGAGAGCGGAACGAAGTTGAGCCTTATCTAACTTAATGGCGGGGTTGGAACATAGCACTTATTTTAACCATAGGGTTGGCTCCGTTTTCTCCTAGTAGCAAACCCCTCACCTCTGCTTTAGCCTTTCTTTTAGCTAGCCCACGCGACGATTACGAGAGTCTCGCAAATCGAGCCTTTGGCTGGTCATCTAGAATTGAAACGAGACACAGGAAAACAATGTGTAGTAGGGGCGCGGAAAGTACTCGGTTCGTACTGCAATCCCTGAACTTTTCTCAGGGAACTTGAGGCAAGGACAGTAGATCAGTAGCGTTGACCTTGCCAGAGAAAGCCATTCTTATCCACTTTGTCGTTGGTCCCATGCCAGATCGAAGATGGAGCGGTAAATCAACGTGACTTGGTTGAACAGGGTCTACCATTCACTTAAGGCAGGTCAGAACCCTTGTATTGCAATGATCGGTTCACTACTTCGTCTATCCAGCTAACACAAGCACATACCGCCGTTTACTCGAAGACAGCACAATATCGAGCAGAAAAAACAACGGGATCAGACAACACTGTGCTTTTTTGATAGAATTTGCATATTTTAAGCAACCCTAGCAGTCTAAGCGGCCTTTCATTTCATGCTCATTGTCATCCGTGCAAAGAATACCTTTTGCATGCTCAAATGTGAACGCTTGTCTTAACTCGTGGAATATAGAAATTGAGAATAAACAATATTTCTTAATATATGTAATGATATGCGTTATGTTCTAGAGCCAACCAGTGCGCCCAGGCATGTTCTATATGCGATTATGTACAATGCTAGTAAAACGTGAATAATGCAAAATGAAAAGACAACCACCAACACTCAATCAAGTGTCAGTGTTAGCACAGGTGAAACTGGCATTGCTGGTATCATTGTGGATAGCAGTACCAGAAGCATAGAGACCAAGAACACACAGAATCAGACCGAACAGAGCAATGAAGACGTTCAGAATGGTAAGCGCGATCTTGCGAGGCGAAGAGAACCATGCACCCTTGTTCAGGTGCAGCCAGTAGATACCGGACAGACCGTAAGAGAACCACGAAGCGAAGAGGGCACTGATAAGACCGTTCAGGTCACTGAAAACGGGGATAGCCTCGGCAATGATCCAGGCAACGACCCAGCAGGAGACTCCCAGGCCGATCCAGAGACCGATGGCGCGCCAGTTGTTCTGGTGGATCAAACCGGACTTGGCACCGAGGCGGAAGTAGATGTACTTCAGTCCGATGTGGCCGTTGACGACACCTGCGCCGACGATGGTGGGGATGGCGATACCGTAGGCGACCTTGCTCATCAGGGGACCAGCGGAGGTCAGGGCTGGGGAGTGCACGTCTGTGCCGATGTAGTAGTAGATGACGACGGCAGCAGTGAGGTAGAGGGAGATTTCGAAGCTCTGGAGCATGAAGAGTGACTTCTTAAAGTCTTGAGGGGACTCCATCTCCGCGATCAGACCGAAGAAGGCGACATGAGCACAGTAGGCGAAGACGATGTTCGAGACGGCCTGGAAGGCTGTGTAGAGGTCGTTTTCGACAGTGGCCTGGATGATGCGGCCGGGGTGGCTTTCAACACCCACGGAGATCATGGTGATCACAACGGCGGAGAAGATACTAAGGAAGGAGGCGAAGGAGATCCAGGTCATTCCCTTCATGGTACGGGGGATGGAGAGGGCGAGAGAGAGAACCATGCCGACAACAGAGAACACGATGGAGCAGGCGCCGTGGTTGGTAATGGTGTTCATCATGACGCGGAAAGTGAGGATATGGCTGCCCATGACGAAGATACAGAAGAGGAATTGACCGATACCGAAGAGTTCGCGGCCGAACTTGCCCAGCAGAATCTCACCGGCGTCACCGAGGTTCTGAATGTGAGGGTACCGTTCACGAAATAGGCCGATATTGTAGCCAGTGTAGGTAGCGAGAAGACCGAGGCCAACAATGAGGATCACACCTGGGACAAGACCCAGGGTAGCGACAGCCGAGGGCAGCGACAGCACACCCAGCGACACTGACTCACAGATCATGAGCAGACCGCATTGCCTGATATCACGCGTCAGAATCTCCAGTAAAAGATCGAGTCAGGAATGATACGTACCACCACTTCAAAGTCTTGTACTTGATTTCGGCGTACTCCTCGTTACCAAAGGCATCATGAACCTCGCCCTTAAGCTGACCTTCCTCTTCGAATTGAGGCTGGTCATACCTCTCAGCAATCTTGTCCTGCTCATAAGCAGGTGGTGCGGGTGTCACCTCCATGTTTGACTTGTTGAAGAGGGGAGGTGTGTGAGAGGTGAGGAATTGAGGGGAGAGTAAAGGAATCGATCCAGGAAGGAAGGGAATCTGGCCATCTTATTGTTCGCGTGCCGATTTTGCCCCATGGGCATATCGATCCACAGGAAACCCACCAAAGCCCCGATGCGGACGATGCCTGGTCCAATCGTTGTTATACTTCGGTCCGAGTCCGGCGGACTGACCAATCAAGTTGGCGGGAATGGGCTGCTGACTCATTAAAATTGGTGATAGAAACTGGCCGGCTGTAACGTTCCCCAACTCCCAAACCTAATTGTTGTATGATCATGACTCTGAGTGATCGCCGCTTATGGTTAATCTATTTATTCATTTGGATCTGGGGTATTTCACTCAATTTGCTCTGTACAGTATACACGTAGAATGTTGAACATGCGTTAAACTCTTCACCGGCGGCCCGGGCTTCGGCTCGGCCTTCTACGCCCCAACTTAAAAAATTTTGCCTTCACCGGCCATGCAGGGGTGGCAACTCAAACGAGCCCCACCAGACTGGGGAGTTGAGAGAGAACTCCGGAGTGTCCACCAGTTAATTTAGGCACCACTCCATAATAACGGCGCTAATATTTCCCATTCTACGGAGTACAGTATGGACGCTGTACTGCAGTTGGACAGCGTGCGCGTCTTCTCATAAACTTTCGCTTCGTGCCGTTATGCGTGACAGCTGGTTTCTTCCACGGTTCTTCTAGAAGTTCAATTCTTCCTGTTTGGTTTTAGTTTCCGTGTGACACGTGCTGATTTTGATTCATTTTATCTTTGATGCGCGATAACCTTAATGATGATAAGCCTGTGGCTGGACAAGGAAAGTCGCTAGGTCGTTCTTTGTGTCCTATCAGCATCAAGGTCACTGTTCCGGCACGATATCATCCGGAAAGGTCGGTAAAAAGTCTGGTTTGGTGTTGAATTTTCTCGGAGGCGTTTGAGAATCACTGTTTGGATTTTCATGCCGAAGGTTTTCTCTTATAGTTGAACGAATCATACGAGCAGGGAATCTCAGTACAATCCACGGATATTGACTGCTGTATCAAGGGACATGAATCTTATAGTTCAGCCTCCTAAATCTTTCATGCATCTGAAGACACCGGCCTTCTCGGGCTCCGCATGAACCATGAGTAAAACCTTCACAAATGTTTATTCGATAAGGCTGAAACAAACTGCATGAATCATGCCATCCCCATAAAAGGCAACATATTTCCGGGGTAGATAGCAAGTATAATGTGTCACTGCGTATAGAAACGCCAAGTTATCTCTCAGTTCATGCATGAAAAGCGGGCCTCGCAGATGCCAAGCAAACATTGACCTGCCCAAGTGGGCAGGTGCGACGATCTCCGGAGCTCATGGGCCCGATGATCACATGACTCATATCTTATTAGTAATCCTATTAGTAATCGATGTCTTTGGAAGGAGCGATTTGAACTAGCCGAATGTGGACTAGGTCTTAAGACCCGCAATTCGAACATCTGAAATGGAGGCACGCTCACAGGCTCGATAGATTCTAGGCTTGATTCTATACATTTCAAGGAGTGGGCTTACAGCAAACCATCTGGTAACTCTGCTCATCTTTATATGGCATGAATCCACAGCAGCTCATCGACTCCTCGACATGGCCGCCGTTGCCACATTCTGTCGAGGAATCGGGACTAGAATCCATATTACCGACTGCTGAGCAAGATCATTGGCAACCGAATGATCCAGCCTTCGATCCAAATGCCTTTAATGACTTCTATCTTCATCCCTCAGACCCCAGTGATCTGGAGTGGGCACAGTGGATAAGTCATGAGTCACCAATATCAGATCGGCAATTTGAGCATCAAGATCACGGTGAACCACGACTCTCGGGTGGTCTAACCGACGGCGTTTCACCTCTGCCAGCAAATTGGACCGGACAGTTCTTACCGCAGCAAAATTTGAACAATGTCTCACAGTGGCTAGATGGAGCATACCGTCCCGCCGTCCCATGCAGTCATTGTCGCAGACACAAACTGCAATGTTTAATTATCCGGACCACGGAAGCGAACCCGAATCCAAAGACCTCATGTTCAAGCTGTGTTGCTTTGTTCCGAGAATGCAGTCTCGCCAAAGGGGAGAAACGCTTCCCAGCTGGGTTTGAAACCATGACCCCGGTTCTAGGACATTTGCACGGCGTGCCAGAAGATGGAAATATATCGTCCGCCATCCATCTCAACAAAACAGATGGAGGCGATCGGAGAGAACCAAAGCAATTCATCCGAAAAGGAGCCCGAGTCCTCCGAGAATGGTTCTACCAAAACCAGGAACATCCCTACCCAACCGACGCACAAAAGAACCAACTGTCCACAGACACAGGCTTCTCTCAAAAACGAATCTCAACCTGGTTCGCAAACGCCCGTCGTCGCCAAAAGCAGAAAATTCAATCATCAGGGCTAGCCTCGCGTTCTCGTACCCGCGCAGGCTCTCCAATGATAACCAGCACATTACCCGCCATGACGCCCATGGAACGATGGCAAGCATCACCACCAGAAGACGAGCCCGTCCCTGAAGCAGCAATTCAGAACGCCATCGCCTCTGGCTCCGATTTGATAGAATCAGATGGTACAATCGATCCATTCAAACTTGACAGCTCCGCCATGGATTTCCTGAATTTCGACGAAAGCTCTTCACACCTTGCATCTTCCGTTTCCAGCATCGGGAGCAGAGCATCAGAGACGTCTGACAGTGGCTCTTCAGCGTGGAGCTATCATTCCTCCGGTGATACAGGATTGCCATTCCCCCTCCTCCCGAAACAAAGTAAACCAAGACGCATCAAAGAACGGTCACAGGGCGCTTCGGAAAACAATATCTACCAGTGCACATTCTGCATACGATCTTTCAAGAAGAAGCATGACTGGACTCGCCATGAGAAGAGCGTTCATCTGACTCTTGATGCTTGGATTTGTACACCAAACCTCAACGACCTCCAACAATCATTCGATCTCAATCCCTCTGAATGCCCAGTCTGCGATGTCGTATATCCCTTGCCGGCCCATATGGAAGAACATGAATTCCACATTTGTACCGAAAAACCCGTGGCTGAACGATTGTTCAGCCGGAAGGATTATCTGTGGCAGCATCTTCGCAAGTTTCACAGTTGTACGAAAATGCCCGTTTCTAATCTTGATGTCTGGAGCGGTTCAGGCGGCAATGTCGAGAGTAGCTGTGGTTTCTGTGGATGTCGGCTTTCGAGCTGGACGGCGAGAGCTGATCATCTGGCTGAGCACTTTAAGAATCGTTCGAGGATGTTTCAGTGGGAAGGGGAATGGGGACTGGATTCAATGGCTATGGGTGTCTTGCGGAATGCAATACTGCCTTCTGAGCGTGCGCTGAACTCGCCTACTTAAATGTAGGCAGAGAATTGTTTTGTGTTACGTTTAGATACGAATGATGAAATAATGAATGCTTTAGTAAATGCCATGAAAATGCTCATATTATAATCAAACTAAAACCAGTATCCTATGCTGATACCGAAGCTTGCCATTCGGGCTGGTACCAAGACGCAAGCCCCAGTACAAACAGCAGAAGTTTCCCATCGCGAATGATATCCTTGCCAAGCTGTACAGCCATCCCTATTCCGCCCGATTTCCCACCGAACAAAACCTTCCCTCCAGTCAAGAGCAATTCACCCGTAACGAAGATAGCAAATGGATTCTGAGCAGTCGCAGGCTTCGGCGGCGGACTTCCAAACAACGACACAGAAGTCCCAATCAGGAAAAGCAAGTAGAACGAAACAGCCAACGCAAAAACAGTATGCAGCGTCTTCCAGATCCGAGTACTCTTGGCCTCCGCCTCCGTCGGCGCAGCTGCTCCACCAAGCATATTAGCCAGGAAGGGCGGTACACCCGCCATAGTAGCCATAGC
Organism: Penicillium antarcticum; assembly: GCF_028974205.1. Classification (NCBI taxonomy): domain Eukaryota; kingdom Fungi; phylum Ascomycota; class Eurotiomycetes; order Eurotiales; family Aspergillaceae; genus Penicillium; species Penicillium antarcticum. The sequence goes on along the minus strand of NW_026695306.1, from coordinate 555,854 downwards.
CGCAAGCGAGGACCCAGGACCTGGGGCTGCGCCAGCAGGTGGTGGTGCACCGGGCGGCGTGTTAGGATCACCACCGGGCATAGCGCCCAGGAGGGAGTTGAGGAGTTTGATAGTGGGGTCTTCGGCGTCATTGCCTTGTGGGCCGAAGCCTTGTCCTTGTTCCTGTCCTTGCTCTGGTGCTGATTGGCGCAGCAGTGCGCGGAAGGCGTCTTGCTGTGCTTGGAGGGCTCGGGCTTGGCTGTCGGGTTGTTGGCCTTGGGCTTGGTTCTGGGCGGATTGTTGGAGCATGGCGAGGAAAGCTTCTTGTTGGGCGCGTTGGTCCTCGGGCGATTGCATTTCTGTCTGTGGGGATGGCGACGCGCGGAATTGGGGCATTGGGGGCGCTGGGGATGGCGAGGCGCCGATTGAGGGTTGGGGGGATGGTGATGGGGAGGCTTCTTCCCGTTCTGTTTTGGGGTTGAGATTAGCTGGGTCCGTGATGGTTTTGAGGCTTTGATGTCGCAGGGTGCGAGATTTAGCGCGAATATGATGGAGGGCTTTTTATTTCGTACCGGATTGTGGTGTGCGTCCGCTCAGACTGGTGATCTTGTCCAGGCGTGCTGACCCTCCTTCCTTGATCTTGGCCTCGCGGCGCTCACGCCGCAGGCGGGCCGATCTTTGAGCTGGGGATTCTTCGGACATTGTGGAGTTACTGTGACAAATCCCAGATTTGAGTTGAAAATGTCGTGAGGTGTAGATGTGGGTGGAAGTGGGATGATGAGGAAGGCAAAGATGTCTCGACGTCGATCCAGTCCCGTGCCGATAAGATCTCTTCCGTGGCCATGCACACTTTCCACTCTACGTCGTCTACTAACTTCGCATTTGGTGTATTTTCAGGCAATAATAGTTTCTTTAACTAATATAGAAATGAATGCAAACACCTGCCTGTCAAGAAATTGATATCAACCTCTTAACTTCATCAGCAATTGGGAAACGCTAAAATGTCCAAAACGCTAACAAAGGCTGCCACTCACTATACCAGACTGAATATAATGACAAAGAGCTTCGGTGGCAGAGATCATGTCCATCTCTCCACGCTAGATAAGTCCCCTGAGCCGGTACATACCACGTTGTTTGGTGGTGACCTGAATGAAAACCTTCTATAGATACGAGTCTGGCAGCTTAACAAAAGACGAGGGCAGGGAAAATCCCCTTTCACATCAAATATATATCCATTCCAAACGCCAACATGACCCATTTGATCTTTAATGTTCTCTAGCATCATGGGAACACGCGGGGGGTGAACATATCGAAGAGCAGTCGGAATGGGGAACATAGGCTGGCTGCTTCTACTAAGCCTGCCTGTGGTCCCACAATCACGGTTACTGATACCGTTGCGCTGACTTTCAGCTAGAGGCAGCTAAAGTGACACCTTTCGAAGATACGGCAGACTGTGTCATCCGGTATAGCAATAGGTCATACTTGGCATTTGATTTTGCATATCTTGGAGAAAAAGCTCTCCTGTGTTTACGCAGACGTTGAGCCTGCTATCAAATTATCACCGATGTCTACCAGAGATCTGTAACAAAATTTATATCATTCGATCCAACTGAAGTTATTTGTCTATATACATATATGTACAAATCACTCAATAGCAAAAGTCTTGTACCAACTGCGTGAAGACCTTCTCAAACTGTCTCAGGCTCTCAACCTCAACCCATTCTTCCTTAGCATGCAAGCCATCTCCGGCAGGACCCCACACAATAGAAGGAATACCAACAGCACCAAGCAAAGCCGCATCAGTCCAGAAAGGTCCACACTTGACAACTGGCTCGCTTTTTAGCACAGAAGATGCAGTTGCCAGACTCTGCCGCACGAAAGGATGATCAACAGGTATCTTCTGTGTAGGACGCGACATGGTAATTCGAGGCTGGGCATATCTGACTCGAGCATTTTGCTCAGCAATACTTTTCAACAACTTGCCCATATCATTCAAGATTGACTCCTCCGTTTGAGCAGGCACGGTACGGAACTCCACTGTGATGGTGCACTTATCCGGATATGACGATGGTTCCTCGCCGCCACGAATCAACCCACAATGCAGTGATGCCTGACCGAGAGCTTCATCGATGCGGAGTTGAGACTGGTATTTCTCTAATGCCTGGAGAAATGATCCGGCGTACAGAATTGCATCTTCTCCCTCTGAAGGATCGGAGCCGTGCTCTGCAACTCCTAGAATATCAACCTCAACCCAGATAAAGCCCTTGTGGGTAGTGATAATGCCAGCTTGAGTCGGTTCTGGGAGAACGGCAGCATCGGCGCGCCAGCCGGCTTCGATCACCTCTTGGGTTCCTTGAGAGGCATCTTCCTCGTCTGAGACTGCAGCAATAATGATGTCGCCACGAGGAACACGGCCCGTGGCTTTTGTTGCTGCTAGTGCTGCTAGTGCTGCGGCGAGACCACCCTTCATATCCAAAGATCCTCTTCCAAGGACAGCTTCTTTGCCATCTCTAATTTGAATGGAGCCCGAGAGGGGATCCGCCTCGTAGCTGGATAAGCTGACGGTGTCTGTGTGGCCGTTGAACATGAGGGATTTGCCGTCTTCACTGCCACGCAAGACACCAACAATAGATGGCCGTCCTGTGACCTTTTCGATCCAGTGGTATTCAATATCACGGTGGGCAAACCAGGAGGCCAGCCAGTTTGCAATTTCGGTTTCGCCTACTCCATCCGTGAGAGACAAGGTAGGGTTGGAGGAGTTGATCTGGGTGAGGGTTTGCGTCAAGCCCACTGCATCTTCGACAGACACATCTCTGGGAATCGAATATTGACGCGCACCCTCAGTGCTGAGAAGGACAACGACGGAATCCTTGTTCAAAATTGCAGATTCCTCCTTCGCCAGATGACGCAGTGCAGCCAACGACGCACCTCCACAAGGACCAGCTGCCACAGAGTTCGATGTCAAATACTGCACTGCACAGTGTGCCTCATACGACGAGACACTGACACAAGCATCGACTAGACGCTGCAAATCCGGCCAAGCAGTAGAAGAAACAGTACCACAATCCATGCCATCCATGATAGTCTCCGAGCTCTGCGTAGTAACCATCTTACCAGCAGCCAAGCTAGAAGACAAACAAGCAGCAGTATCAGGCTCCACAGCAACCATAGACAAAGGCAAACTCTGCGACTTGCAATGCTTAGCCACCGCATGCGCGAGACTTCCCACGCCAGCAGGACTAATCATTACATTGCCAATGAGATCAAGCTCAGCAAGACCATCGTGAACCTCATTCAGCATAGTCGAATACCCCTCCACAATCCAAGCTGGAACATCCTCATACCCTTCAAACGCAGTGTCCTGGATAAGAAGGACACCCTCTTTCAAACGCGATTCATCCAAAGCACTCTGAACAGCCTTGTCATAATTACCCGTCACAACAATAATCCTGGCCCCTTCTCCAGAAATCAGGTCTCGAGTACCCTGGTCCATACACTCAGGAACAAAGATCCGAGCCTCAATCCCGAGAAGTCGAGCCATGAACGCGACTGCGCGGCCGTGGTTTCCCATAGTAGCAGTCGTCAGGACAATTGATTCTGCCTTAGCTTGGATTGAAAGGTCTTTAAGCGAGACTGTAGCAGGCAAGCCCAACTTCGCCGCAATAGCGCGGAAACATCCCCATGACGCGCCTAGTACTTTGAATGATGGTAGTCCGAAGCGGTTACTCTCGTCTTTGACAAGGACATTTCGAACACCTAGCTCGGCTGCTAGCTGTGGGAGTTGAACTAGTGGTGTTGGGGCATAGTCTGGGAAAGATTGGTGGAAGGCTTGGAGACCTTCTATTCGAGGGGAGGTGATGCGCTCGTTCAAGGCTGCGGGGTTGTAGTAGATTGGTCGTCGCGATGTCATTTTGAGCGTGTATGTTGATTGTTGTGATTTGTTTAATGGGGGCTTTTCTACTTATTTATTACATTTTATATGGCCTTCTTGTAATCTTTCTCCTGGGGGTGTTCTGGGGATGCCGCGCCTTCTGGCGACATGGGTCCGGTGGGGCATCAAAATCTACAGTTGCTGGGGACGCCTTCTGCTAACATTGACGCCCTGTAATTTATATTTTTGCATCGTGTCAATAACATGATATGGTCAAACCTTAGTTGCAAATGTCGGCTGACAATACCCTTGGGCGCAGAGCATCTAGTGGATTTTCTGGGGCTTTGCATGGATCGATGAATTGGGTCGCCAGATATTGGGGGGGGGGGAAAATATAATAGGATTGTATAAGCTGTACACGCAGAGAAGTCTAGATAAAACTTTTGATGCTCAAAGTACATTACTGACTATTTCGGTCCTTCACTCTCCGCCCGGAATTGATCGTAATGCACAACGGCCTCGAGAAGTGCCTGGGTTCCGAGAGCACTGCAAAAGTTAGACTCTACATCCAATACAAATGTTGGAATGAACCTACCAGTCTTGCGGGCTGCAATATTCAGCGGGGTGGTGGCTGACTCCATCCTTGCAAGGAACAAAGATCATGGCCGAGGGACAATGCTTGCTGGTATAGACAGTGTCATGACCTGCACCACTAGTCATGAGCATAGACTTCTCACGGCCAACCAGCTGGTCCGCAGCAGCCTGGATGGATGCCACACAGTTGTCATCGAACTTGACAGCCGGAGAGTCAGTGTCTAATGTCCAGTCAAACGAAACACCCTTTCCGTCCTGTGATGCAATAGTATCAAAGGCCTTAAGGCATTCATCCTGCACAGCATGCACCACACTGTCTTGCGGGTGGCGGATATCCAGTGTGAAGGTCACTTGCGATGAGACGGTGTTAGTGGAGGCGTTTGAAGGAACTCTGATAATGCCAGTAGAAGCCAGCGCATTGTGCTTCTTGGCAATATCGTGTGAAGCAGCAATCATTCTAGAGGATGCGAGCAATGGGTCTTGGCGAGCACTGAAAGGCGTTGTTCCAGTGTGAGCATCCTTTCCGTGCACGGTCATGGTCAACCATCTATAGCCTTGAGCACCACGAACAACACCGATTGATCGACCGGTCTCTGGTAAAATCGGTCCCTGTTCAATGTGCAATTCAAAATGAGCTCCGAGGGGGTATCCGGTCGTCGGATCGCTAGAGCAAGTAATGTCGCCGAGATATCCATGTCGTTCAAGCTCGGACCGCAGGGTCACGCTGGAATCGTGAATATCACGTAGGTCCCAAGCTTCTTGGATAGGGATTGCTCCAGCCCAGACACCTGAAGAGCACATGGACTTAGGGAACCGCGCTCCCTCTTCGCTGTAGAACGCTGTTAGCGAAAGCATTTTACTTTCACGCGGTGAGCTAGCACATACTTCGTCCAATTAACTATCCCGATGTCATAGTTAGTCTGGAATCCGCTTTCCTTCATGGTCCGCAAAACTTCCAATGCAGCCATAACACCAAGAATACCATCATACCGACCGCCACGAGGCTGGGTATCCAGATGACTTCCCATTGCGATCATGGGAGCGGGTGAGTTCAGCCGACCTGACTGACGCGCGAACATGTTGCCCATCTGGTCAACGACAAGAGCACATCCCAGCTTCTGGACTTCCGTGGCAAACCATTTGCGCACACTGGCATCCTCGTCCGTGAGGGTTAGACGAGCCATACCCGTGTCGGTTGGGCCACTGCTGGCAGTTAGATCGAAAGTCTTGGTTTATCAGAGGCAGGTTGAGACATACTCGTTATAGCGGTGAGCAGCACCCCATTCGCAGGTCTCGTGTAGTGTGTTCCATAATCTATCGGGGTTGATCTTGAGGCCTGAGGGGGCTCTAAGTTGGGTGCCAGTCGAGAATCGCCGTGTGTTGGAGAACAGGACGCGGGTTGCGCCTTTTGTGCTGTACATTGTGCCAAAAAGTGAATTTTGGAAATTTTTGATATTTGAAAGATGCCAGGCTTAGCACACCAAGGGCTTATATAGAGATTTTCGATACAGTAGCCAGGTCGGTAATGGCAGTGTATCAAGGGATACTAGGGTGGACTGATATATAGTTCTGGCAGCGCCTTCCTTGAACAGCTGTGGGTATCGAGGTAAGAAAATGTTAATCCAATGGTAACCGGAACGTTTGAGATTATTAGCCAAAGTATGGGGTGGACTACGGCCGATGTCAGGTTGGCGGCTCATGGCGGGAAACGGCGCCTTCCCGCGACATCTACAACCCCTAAGATTCTTTCTGCCAAGACAATCTGCCCCAGATAACTACACACTTCGCATTTGAGAACAATTTTGATACAAGTAAGAGAAATGTATGGAGAAGCGAAGCTGGCACTTAGTCATGAGAATGGATGCGTTGTTCACTGTATGTTAGTCGTGTTATGGAGTTATGTACGCCGAGCGAGTGTGGGAGTATAAAACACATCATAGATCCCAACCCCAAAAGACAATGAAAACCTTGTGTAAACGTGCTTCTAACGCCATGAATATATTCTTTGGCTGAATGATGCATACTAACAATTCAGAATTTGCAATGATGCTAAGATATTCGAGAACTCTCTACACACCCTTACAGCGACAAGAGAACCAGACCATACGCGTGTTGAGTTGTTGTTATCTCTGAGTGAGGCAATATACAACCAGAACTATCATGGTAGAAAGCTGTATAAGCCATTCAATCTTTCAGATTGCAACTAGGTGCTGTTCTGACGTTCGACTCGTGCATGGCGCTCTTGTCACGGCAACTCTGCGAACCTGTACCGGGATTAAAGACGTCTACTGGTAGCAGGTGCCAACTTAGACGTCTCTCTCTATCAATTTAAACAAGTCAGTCATCTCGCCCAAGGGCTCTTATTTTCTCGCGTTCTCTTCTCCCATCTCCCATCAGCAGGACACGCTCACCTGATAGTCTTTCTTGGTCGTTTGAGCTCGTCTTCTCCTCTCCCACGGGAGATATTCGGCTCTCCTCAGTATCACATCTGGTAGCTTGGGCCCCCCTACTGCTGTCTATCTGGTTCAACGTTTCTCTGTCCAGTCAATCGTACTGTGAGCTGCTCCTCCCGTCCAAATCCCACTTTCTCTTCTCTAATCCTCGACGCATTTTGCTGACATTATCTCTCATCTACTAGGGTGCCTTCTCGTCTTTTGTCTCAGAGCAATCGACTGTCTCGTTCCTCCGTGCAAATGGCTCCTTCACTTCCCAAGAACGTCATGGTACGCCCAAGACAAAGCTTTCACAATATGAACAAACTAATACAAAATCTAGGGAGGTGACGAGGTTCCCAGCTCTGGACTTTTGTCAATCTCTCCTCTAGGCCTTGTCCCAGTTTCTGGTGGAAGAGTTGCCAAGAGCAAAGCATACGGAAAGCCCGCCAACTTTCAATTCGCGCTGAACATTAACTCCTGTGTCAAGGAATGGGTGAAGTGCCCCGAGAGCGATGAAACCAAGCTCGCAGATTATCTGGGCCTTGTCCTTATCGCCGAACTTCGGTTTTTGGCAATCTCCTGGCCAGTCCTCGATATCTTGACTGTTTTCCACCCACTTAGAGGGGATACTGAAAAAACACACTCATTCGAGATCATGCATTCGCCGATTACCCGTGAAAGAATCAAGGCCATTGTCAACCCAGAGAGAGAATGGCCCATGGGGGATGAATGGGACAATAGCAATGAGATAATACGGTCCAAGAGGATGGCTTGGTGCTTGCTTCACTTGCCGATGTATTTCGATATCTACCAAGCCCAGTCATCCGCCGAGCGGAAGGCGAAGAATCTTGAATCCCGCGAAAATTTCAAGGCCAAGTTTGGGCTGGTCTGCACAAAGCAAGACGACTTACAATTTGATTCCACCTTTCCCCAGTTCGGACCATCTAGAATGGATGGTAAGCAGGAGCATCTCAACCGCGCTTGGGAGCTGTTGAAATATGTCTCGTACCTTATTGACTCAGACTGGCATGATCGGAAGGTATTCTCCCTCGACAAAGGCTTGTCGACGTACACGGAGGATATCCATGAGTGGATTGAGAATATCACACTTGCTTCGCTTGAATCCCAAAGCCAAAAGGCCTCGGCTTATTAATGTGCAAGTTCCCTTGCGCTCTAGTCCATTGAAGATGCGGTCATTTCAGAGGAAGACGGAAAGCTTCCAGGCTCAACTGAACTCGCGGGCCACCATACACGAGACCAAGATGGATTGAATCTGAATCTGAGGCACCGACAGTCGCTGAAAGCGTACTTGGCGGGATTCGCGGCTGAATAATTGATCCACGACCGTTTGATGATCAATGCGAAGGGAATATGGGGAATGGATGTCCGAGCAAAGCCCTGGCCTGTCGAATTAGGACATCGCCGTGCGACAAGAAGCCCCTTTGCAGGCATGAGCAAATAATAACAAGGACAGCAAGGGTGGAAAGACCGTCTTGAATCTCTTTTCGGGAAAAGAAACCTTGTCTCCGAGATACACGCATATTGTATTCCGAAATAAATGCAAAGGAAAAATTCAAATTTGCGCAAAGCTGTTTTTATCATGAAAAATGATATATCTTTCATAGTTTACCAACGGCTCTGTGAAGTCGCATCAGCATTATTGCCGAAGATCTCAGTGATCAGGTTTGTCATGACCTAGAGCTCATGGCTACCTCACGGCATAAGCAGCGAATGTGTGTAGGCACAAACTAAACCAAATACATGCACCCCGGACAAGACCCCAAAATCCCCCCTTGAGAGCCTGTGGGAAAGGGTATCTTTCAACACCAATATCGGACAACCAAAAACAAAAGTAAAAAGCAAAAGTTAAAGTAAATCAAAAGATCCCAAACTCCCTACCGAGCATACCCTTTACCCCGGCAACAAGAACCAAAACATTGATCTCCTGGTAGCAGTTAATATCTCCGAACAAGGCCACACAAGGTCGGAGTATACCGTTATAAGGAGCAGAAGTAGTATAACAAGTCATTCTGGAATTACTGCGGCGAGGTCAGAGGAAATGACGTCACACAACGGAGAACACCTTACGGATATGTTCTCGATTCATTGCTTGTTCTCGATCTAGCATCACCGTCGGTTGACAGAATGGATCGGACCTTTGTCTTGATGTTGTTGCTAATTTCTTTGCCCGACATCTTGAGGTTTGTTCTTGGATCTTTTATGATCTGATGCGATTGGCTTGAGATTGGTTTGAATCGTATGCTTGACACGAAACAGAGAGACTCTTGGATGTTTTCTTGAGATTCTCGATGTTTGAAACCCTGGGGAAATGTCTCCTTTTTATATTCGATCCTTCGCGACTGACCTCGGGTGTCATATTCCGATCTGCATGTTGACCTGACACATCGTATAGATTCCCGGCGGAGAATATCGGCGGACGGCGAAGTCCTTCAACTACCGCACAATCTTGGTAGATCTCATACTGTCTGGTCACAATGGTTGGTAGAATATTTCTTGATCTACATGTTCAGATGATGGATGGAGCTTGTTTCCTGGGTATTCAGATTCGAACTACGTTCACCGATTCAACTTGAGCCCCATGAGTGGCCATCTAGCTACGTGTGGCTGCGTATTTATAGCGCCAAATTGCCTCATTGAGCATGTCAATGCATAGCTATGTCGTATTGAGCTAAATAATGTTACCTAATTGAGTCCATTGCGAGGCTGTGTCGCATGAGAGTCGCCCGAGAGCAAATCTGTCCACATGGACACTTGCATTGATGATGACGGTACGTTAAGTCAATCCCATGGAAGCCTGTTTATTCCTTCCATTCATTCTTTCTTTCTTTGCCCTTCTATCTTCACATCATTTAGAACTTAACACCAAAAGACCATCCAACACAAATCCCCCTCGCAATAACAAACGCAACAGTAGCCGCTAAATAAAGCACACCACCAAAGACAATCAGCCCCCCATATTCACCACCATCGCTCTCCAAAATAGCTCCAGCAATCGGAATCCCAACAAGAGTCCCAACACTACTGATAGTAAACGTCGTCCCAGTCCGCTTCCCATAATCATCAGTAGCACAAACCTGCGAGATACAAACAGGAGTAAGACTAATAGCAGCACCACTCCAAAATCCAAAGGAAACAGCATAACAAACAACCGCTGTCAGATCATCACCAGCCTTCGTCCACAGCGCTAACGTGAGTATCGAACAGATCAAAGATGTCAACACCATCACATTAAACCTACCAACCCGATCAGCTACCAACCCAGGCAGAAATCGACCCGGTATAGCGCCAACATTCAAAAACGGAATCAGCAGATAAGACATTGTATCATCCACCCCAACAGAAATAGCATAAGAAGCGATATAAGTGATAGGAATGAAAACCGCAAATTCAACAAGGAACACCGCAGCAGTCGTAGAAGCATACTTGAGATCCCTCAACGCACGGAAATCAACCGAAGCCCCAGCCTTCTTATTCGGCGGCAGTCGTGTCTTGAGCAATAGACACGCGCACACACATAATATCGCAGAAATAAGAGCGATAATCCGGATTGCCCATGGGAACCCGATCCTGGGTGCTGCGTAGAGGATTATCAGGGGGAATAGCACGCCACCGATTCCTCCCGCTGTGCACGCTACGCCTGTTGCCCAGCCGCGGCGGAGGTTGAACCAGTGGCCTACTGTTGAGATTGCAGGTGTGAAGAGTGTGCAGGCTGATAGGCCGCCGAGGACGCTGAAGGAGAGGAAAATTTGGTAGTATTCTGTTTGGTGGTTAGCTTGTAACGTATTTGATTCGGTGGCTTTTGGATGGAGTGACCTTCGCTGAGACTGAAACACACCATGGAAAGCACTATCCCGATTGATCCTGGAATGATCACGAATTTTGAACCGTAGGTATCGAAGATCGGACCTATACATGGTGAGCATCATCCTGCCTATATATGGTGTGTGTACATACCAGTTTGCGCTCCGGCGATGTATAGAAAGAATCCATAAGAGCCAAAAATCCAACCAATACTGGATTCGGAGTAATCCTTCAACTGGTGTGTGCTCGTCCAGGCTTGTAGAACACCGAGACTATTCAACAGTCCCATCGAAGGTACCATTGCACACCATGCTCCAAGAACAACAGACCAGGCTTTTAGACCTCCTTCTGGGTAGTCTTCGTCCGATAAATCGGTGCTGTCAGATAGGGGTCTCGTGTCAACCACTTCGCTGGACATTTCGACTTCATCGCTGACACCCATTTTGATTACATGAATTGAATTGATAGAACGATATACTGGCCATTGAGCGAGGTCAAATTGTTTATCTTTTCATTGTCATTAGCGGTGAATATTGATAGCTGACTACGATGACTGATAACACCCCGCGCCTTCTGGAAACATCAAGGAATTAGTTGGTCCGAATCAGTTCATAGCTTTACCAACCTGGACTTTCTTGGCCAAAGAATTGGGTATATCTGGTGACAGCCTCAAGGAACGACTTGAGCCGAATCAGATCATAAGCTTACAACCCCTGACTGCTTGCCGGGCAAGGAAAATCTTCTCGTAACGGCATCAAGGGTCAAACTGAACCGAATCATTTCATGACATTACAAATCGCAGTTGATGAAATGGAACTTGGGCCTCAAGGAATGACCTGAACCGAATCAGCTCACGGGTTTACTAACCCGAGCCAGTCAATGGGACCAGAAGAATACCTACCCTATGTAGGTAATTCACGAAATACTATGTTTCCTCACCGAGGCTCATGGGATACCCCGCTCGTCCGATATGGAAGTTGGCCTTTCCGAGCCCTAACCGACCGTCCCAAGGTTCTCAAGAGTTCTATCGGGTTGAACGTCATTTCTTGCAGTCCCGAGATTTGATGTCGAACCGAGATGAAGGATGCTGGAAGTGTGTTTCTACCCGCGGCTTCGGACTGCCCCCTTCATCCGTCTTCTTTGACTCTGCCCTGTTGGATGGTTGGCCGGAGAGTGAAAAATCTGGGGAGTATCGGGAGATCTCCCGGGGACACGGACAGGCGCAACTGAAAACGCAAGCTACGCATGATGTTGAGATGCATCTACTGGAATATTGAAGCCGTGCTTCCTGCGCAATGAACCTGTTATCGCCAGGCTGAGATCTGACATGCCGGGCAAGACCTACTTCGAATGTTTCTTCCAGATTTCCAAGGATGATGGGCGTCTGACAGAATCCGATCCCAGTCTCTACAAGCAAATCGAATGCCATCTCGGTTTTGATTCACAGATTCACTCGAGGCCGACAAGGTCGAGTCGAGCAGCCGGGTCAATCAACGGACTGTCCATGTCGGGTCGGCATTGCGACGGCCCCCGATATATCTCAGATCTTCCGAAGATCCGCCATCCCGAATCAGTCTCCCAGGTCGGCCCTGGACAAGGATGCTGAAATGGCCAATGTCTCAAAGGACCGGCGCGGAACATTATTTATCCAGTGTCGATCCTTCGGCTTCAGACAATTGGGACAAAATCTGGACATGACCTGGGCATAAGCTGGACATAACACGGTATTTTCTCGGCCACTCAACATCTCAAAGAATGGTTCACAATCCCACAATTGTGTCGGACTTTGGGCCGGTGGGGATCTTCGGGTTCATCCCGCTGGTATTGGCTGTACAGTGTACACGCTGTCGGCTGGAAAATCTTCCTAGGTCGGTTAGGTCAAGCTGCATGGCCCTTTTTTGTTGGGACGCGAAGTGGGAGAGGTGGAGCTGAAGTGCATTAGTTCAACCTTTTCTTTTCTTCTGCATATGCGCGGTGTTGCTCGGTGTGTTCTTTGCCGTGTCTGATCTTCGCGTTGCAGTTGCAGTCGCAATAAGGAGGGGCTTAGGTGACAGTCGGATGCAACATATACCATTCAGGGGAAACAGAGGATTTATGCTTAAGTTAACCAGGTACGGTGCTTATTTCGCTATTGTTTCTGTCCCCAGTGCGCTATAATGGTATAGCACGTTTTTTTGTTAGAAAAAGAGGAAACAAATTAGCGAGACAGGCGTTGTCCCACACTCCCCACAATCCAAACCAGGCTATCCACAATGCAAGTGAACTGAAATAAATAACCACCTTGTCATGGCTTGTCTGTAGCTTGTAAAATGCCAAGAATCAATAAACTTCCATTGTGAGGCAGATGAGTGATGAGTGGCGGCACTATTCTCCAAGGAGGCATCGGTCCGCCTCCCAGCTTGAACATACAGTTCCAAGGTTGACGTTTAGCTTCAATGTTGACATCATATACCTCATGACACAGCTATTTCCAGAACCTGTAGATCTGAGAATCTGAGACTTGAGATCTCTGTGATCTCTGTGATCTTGCAGGGATCTTCGAGGGATAGAGTACATAGTACGGAAAACCAGGCAACTATAGGTACACCTGGGCATGTACATGTACGCGCATCCCTCGAGACGGAAAAGGATCTAGCCCTGCAATCCGTATATGCAATCCGTATTACTAGAGTCGGCACGATGTCCCTAGGCGGGGTTCGGTCAAAGGGTACGGGAACAGGGGTCGGTTGATCCCAATTGACATGATTTTCGTGGAGGGGCATTTCCCCGGAGCAACGGAAGGATGTCAACCCCCGCATGACCGAACCCAAACCCAAGCCTTGGCGTGCTCTGTAATTGTATTGGTTAATGGTGGGTGGTGAATGGTGGGTGAATGGTGAATTGAATGGGTTGGAAAGTAATGGTACCGGAAGCAGGGTAAGCAGTTCCAGGTAAAATGGGTTTAGAGTGGTATTTTACAAGGCCGCATTGGGACCGCTCCACCCGGGGAAATACATAATGGCCCATCCCCCGCTCTCAGACTCTTTTCTTTACTTTACATTAATACCCCCCTGTGTGAGCCTTTCTTTTTCTTTTTTCTTTCTGTCTTCATTTCTAACTTTCGTCAGTCTTCTCCTTGATACCCCCGGAGAATCGCAATCATGTCGGACGGCCCAGTTGCGCCGCCCAAGCCCTCCGTGGTAAGTCCTTTGGTCTCGTGCTGAGCTTTGCTCGCAGCCCTGCAGGATTAGCTAACAATCGATGCAGGTGCTCGAGGCCCACGAGGTCGACACTTTCCACGTGCCCAAGGCATTCCACCAGAAGCATCCCACCGGAACCCACCTTAAGGACATGGCCGAGTACCAGAAGCTCTACGATGAATCAATCCAGAGCCCCCACACCTTCTGGGCCCGCATGGCCCGCGAGCTCCTCACCTTCGACAAGGACTTCGAAACCACGCACCACGGCTCTTTCGAGAACGGCGATAATGCCTGGTTCGTCGAGGGTCGCTTGAACGCCTCATACAACTGCGTGGATCGCCACGCTCTCAAGAACCCCGACAAGGTGGCCATTATTTACGAGGCCGACGAGCCCAATGAGGGCCGCAAGATCACATACGGCGAGCTCATGCGCGAGGTCTCCCGCGTCGCCTGGACTCTCAAGGAGCGCGGTGTCAAGAAGGGTGACACCGTTGGAATCTACCTCCCCATGATTCCCGAGGCTGTTATTGCTTTCCTTGCTTGTTCCCGTATCGGTGCTGTGCACTCCGTTGTCTTTGCTGGTTTCTCCTCAGACTCTCTCCGTGACCGTGTCCTCGACGCTTCCTCCAAGGTGGTCATCACCACCGACGAGGGTAAGCGCGGTGGCAAGGTCATTGGCACAAAGCGCATTGTCGATGAGGCTATGAAGCAGTGCCCCGACGTTACAACGGTTCTCGTCTACAAGCGCACTGGCGCTGAGGTCCCCTGGACCCCCGGTCGTGATATCTGGTGGCACGAGGAGGTCGAGAAGTACCCCAACTATCTCGCCCCCGAGCCCGTCAGCTCCGAGGACCCTCTGTTCCTTCTCTACACCTCCGGCTCGACCGGTAAGCCCAAGGGTGTGATGCACACCACTGCTGGCTACCTTCTCGGTGCCGCCCTGACCGGAAAATACGTCTTTGATATTCATGATGATGACCGCTACTTCTGCGGTGGTGATGTCGGCTGGATTACCGGACACACTTACGTCGTTTACGCTCCTCTCCTGCTTGGTTGCGCCACCGTCGTGTTCGAAAGTACCCCTGCGTACCCTGACTTCTCTCGCTACTGGGATGTCATCGACAAGTACGACGTCACCCAGTTCTACGTTGCCCCTACCGCCCTGCGTCTGCTGAAGCGCGCCGGTGGTGAGCACATCCACCACAAGATGAAGAGCCTGCGTGTTCTTGGTTCCGTCGGAGAGCCCATTGCCGCTGAGGTTTGGAAGTGGTACTTCGAGGCTGTCGGAAAGGAAGAAGCCCACATCTGCGATGTTCGTCTCATCTCTGCGGTTTTTGGAACAATTGCTAATTTTTTTTGGATTACAGACATACTGGCAAACTGAGACCGGTTCTAACGTTATTACTCCCCTTGGTGGTATCACCCCTACCAAGCCCGGTAGTGCTTCGTTACCCTTCTTCGGTATTGAGCCCGCTATTATCGACCCTGTCTCCGGAGAGGAGATCCTTGGTAATGATGTCGAGGGTGTCCTTGCCTTCAAGCAGCCATGGCCCAGTATGGCCCGCACTGTCTGGGGTGCCCACAAGCGTTACATGGACACGTACTTGAACGTCTACAAGGGTTACTACGTATGTATCTGCATTCCAACATTGAAGCAATCAGACTGACAGGTATCAGTTCACCGGAGATGGTGCCGGTCGTGATCACGACGGTTACTACTGGATCCGTGGCCGTGTCGACGATGTCGTCAACGTCTCCGGCCACCGTCTCTCCACCGCCGAGATTGAGGCCGCCCTCCTCGAGCACCGTAAGTATACCACAAACTACCTGCCCATGGACCCCAAGCTAACTGTGAACAGCCATGGTTGCCGAGGCTGCTGTCGTCGGTATCGCCGATGAGTTGACCGGCCAGGCTGTCAACGCCTTCGTCGCCCTCAAAGATGGCAACGAGACAAACGACCAGGTTCGCAAGGATCTCTCCATGCAAGTCCGCAAGTCCATTGGACCCTTCGCCGCCCCCAAGGCCGTCTTCGTCGTAGATGACCTCCCCAAGACCCGCAGTGGAAAGATCATGCGCCGTATCCTGCGGAAGATTCTCAGTGGCGAGGAGGACAGTCTTGGTGATACCTCGACGGTAAGTCTACCAATTCCCCCATCTCTCTCATAAACCAAAAACTAATAACCTTTCAGCTCTCCGACCCCAGTGTCGTGGACACAATCATCGCCACAGTCCACGCCGCCCGCCAGAAGTAAAGTACAAGTCTACGATTTTGATGATAATGAACGTGGGTGAAATTTTCTAGTGGAAACATATCATTTGGAGAAAAGTGTTGTTTCTCATCATACGTTGTGCTATCGTTCTATGGATCTGATAGTTGGCTTTTTGACTTGCGCCCCCTTTCCCTTTCCTGGACCTGGAAATGTCGGGGTAGTTGGTTCCTTTTTTTCTCTTATTTTTCCGATTCCTTGTCTTCTGTATTTGAGATTCCCTTATCTGCTCCGAAGCGTTGTGAATAGTATCTTGCTTTGGATATTTGGTTCTTTTTGTAGGGTTGTAGCCTGAATTCGAAGGGATGTCTTTGGAATTGAGTGAGCTGGTTTGTTTGTAGTGTGTGCCCCTAGATTAGGTTGCTGGATCAAGCTTACAGCCTTGTTTCATTTGTTCCAGGGTTGGATCTTTTGGGGAAACTTTAGCAGGCGAAGAGTTGAACCTGTTCTTTTGATTGATTTCTTTGTTTAATATGGTTCTGTCAGCGTGTCCGCAGGGCAAACGTTCACACTATGGAAACTTCTTCAACAGCACCAAAATATATATTTCAAACCAAGCAACCAACTAACTATGTGCTTCCGAAAGGAAAATATCAGTGCAAATGCAAGCTCGACCTAATGACTGGCCATTTTAATACAATTAGATCTTGGCATAACAATATAGCAAAAACCGTTGGGGGTGGACCCTACCTGGTATATAGCTCCCGAGCTCAGCCCTTGACTTGACACAAGAGCTTGACGGTGAACTACAATAGGAAGAGGACCGTCCCTGACTGTAAAGCGATCATTCTCGGGTCAAGTCTTTAGTGCCTAATTCAAGCCGGAGACAATGGCCTGTATTGCATGCATATCGGGTTACGGAGGGCAATTGTGACCACTCTGACAATAGCAATTGTTCGACAGAAAGGCGAACGACTGAGCAACATTGCGACATTGGGGGCCCTGAACTCTTTTGAGAGATGAAAAGGACATTTGAAATATCTTCTTGTAGCCAGGTTACCTGCGTTCATATTGCTCCATTTTGGTAGGAACGTGGATGGTTGCGTAACTATAGGGCGGAACGAAGGCGGAGACCGTTGTATAGATCTCGTGTTTGTCGCAACAATACTATTTCGCCGTTTCATTTTCGTAAAACTCGTAATCTTACTTCAAAATTACATTATCAAGCTGCATCTAAGATCAATGAGTCATTTCTCTACCAGAATAACCGTCAATAGCTCGTGACATCTCCTATTGAAGCATTCATTGGACTGCCGTTTTAGGCAGCTAGCATCACGTGACGGAGCATCGTGGCCCGGGGCTGACATAATCGCTCTGCCTGGCCAGCAAATCCTCTCTTTTCTGTCGCGTCCTCTCCTCCTCTCAGACTTCATCACACGCGCTCCTTCCACAACTTCGACCGCCTTCGCTTTCGCCTCAGATTCGAAATCGACCTATGACTGCGTGAACACCCACAATTTCCAACCGACATAATGTCGACCTTCGGATTTGGAAGTGGAGGGTTCGGTCAGAACAACCAAAGCAGCAGCTTTGGCACAGGCACAGGCTTCGGGGCCAATGCCAGCACTGGTGGAGGTAGGTTTTTTAATTCTTAATGCTGCCCATAAATCGTCCCCTTCTTGCCTTCTCGAACTTGTCGTTCTCCCCCCTCGTACTCCCATCCTCGGTTTCTCTTTATCTCAACAACAACCGCTGCTCCTCATGTCGTACTACGGCGGTATCCCGCGCGCGAATAGCATGTCTCCCGAATATGAGATTCGTCGTGCTACCGACAGCGAGATGGTGCGCGCCATTCGGCACACCCAGCGACAGCCCGACAAGATAAGGAAAGCTAGAAACAGCTTGAATCGCAGTCCCTCTGACCACGATCACTCCCGCTATCTAGGTTTTGGCTCAACCCCTAGCGCTTTTGGCGCCAGCACCACGCCTGCCTTTGGTGGCTCAACAAACACATCTACTGGATTCGGAGCTTCTTCCGGCACCGGCGGAGGTACGTGCTCCTCGAGAGCTTTGCGATTCTGTTCCTTCCGGATTCATTTGAGAGGTCCTTCGCCGCATCACGTCGACTCGCGATTGAGAAGCCTTGTACCGGTCTCACACGTGGATTCCACACTCATTTCTTCCGAATGAGTGATCCTGGATTCTACTGGACTCGACCATATAGCGACTCTTCTGGACATTCGCTGGATCACATGGGAACACCGTTCTTTTGTTTTTCAAACTTTTCTCTTATCGCAGGAATGGACGTTTGTTGACATTTACTGACCTTTTTTTCTTTTTTCTCAGGATTCGGAGCTAATACCCAAACCCAACCTAATTCTCTCTTCGGCGGTCAAAACCGCACCACTACCGGATTTGGTGCTTCCAATAACACCACCGGTGGATCTATTTTTGGAGGCGCTCAAAGCACTCCTGCCACCACTGGCTTCGGTGGTACCGGCACAGGATTCGGATCATCCGCCACCGGCACCGGCTTCGGCGCAAATGCAAACACAAACACTGGCGGAGGACTCTTCGGTGCTGCCAAACCTGCGACTGGATTCGGTGCTTCAACTACGGCCTCTGGATTTGGTGGAGCTACTGGTGGTTTCGGATCGACTGCGACCAACACTGCTGCCCCAGCTACAGGCTTCGGCGGCTCCGGCTCTGCTTTCCAGGGCGGCACTGGTGCCTGTGAAGGCACAGCCAGCACCCCATTCAACGCCTTCACCGAGAAGGATACCACCTCGAGCGCTACAAACCATTACCAAAGTATCGTTTTTCAGCAACCATACAACAAATTTTCTTTCGAGGAACTACGCCTAGCAGATTATCAACAGGGACGCCGATTTGGCAACGGAAGTGGACAAGCTGGTGCCTTCGGCAACTCTGCATTTGGTGGCAGTGGATTCGGTGCTCAGCCTCAAACCAACACAACCGGCGGATTCGGTGCAAGCACCACTCCATTCGGCGGCGCTGCTACAAGCGCACCATCTGCCTTTGGATCAACCCCAACTACAGGCACAGGATTCGGTGCCGCTAACTCCAACCCCTTGTTCGGAGGAGCTAAACCAGCAAACTCCTTGTTCGGCGGTGCCTCCAACACGACCACTCCTGCCACTTCGGGAGGCGGCATGTTCGGCAACTCCACTCAAACCACTGGCGGGTTCGGCGCCAATGCTGGCACTGGTTCCGGAACTGGAGGGTTCGGAAACACTGGTAGCTCTCTCTTCGGTAACAACAATCAGCAGGCCAAGCCTGCCTTCGGTGCCACGAACACTGGAACCGGTGGTTTCGGTGGCTTCGGGGCCGGAAGCACCCAAACTACCACTGCTGCAAACCCATTCGGAGCTTCCACTGCTACTGCATCCCCCTTCGGCGGCGCAAACACTCAGCAGCAAGGAACAAGTGCCTTCGGAGGCTTCGGTGGCGCAAACCAACAGACCCAGAATCAGACTCAAAACAAGGGATTGTTCGGGGGTGGTGGTGGCTTCGGCACAAGTACTCAGCAGCCGTCGACTGGCACTGGCCTCCTAGGCGGTGCTACCGGCAGCACAGGTGGCGGCGGGCTGTTTGGTAACACCCAGCAGCAACAGCCTCAACAACAGGGTGGTGGTCTCTTTGGTGGACAGCAGCAACAACAGCAAACCGGCACTAGCGGCGGGCTGTTTGGCGGACAGAACCAGCAGCAGCAGAAGCCCGGTGGCCTCTTCGGGTCCTCTGCTACCAACACCACTGGAGGCGGATTCGGAGGCTTTGGTAACACTCAGCCTCAGCAAAGCACTGGCACCGGAGGTGGCTTGTTCGGCAACACTCAGAACCAGCAGCAACAGCAAAAGCCCGGTGGTCTCTTTGGAAACAGCGGCGCTGGAGGAAGCATGTTCGGTGGTGGTCAGAGCACTACTGGTACCGGCGGCTCAATGTTCGGCGGCGGTCAGCCTCAACAACAACAGACTGGTGGCCTCGGCGGCAGTCTCCTCGGAAACTCGCAGTCCGGGCAGCAATCTCAACCGGCCCCTGGAAGTTTCCAGGCTTCTCTTCTCGACGGAAACCCTTACGGAAGTCAGTCGATCTTCTCCGGTCTCCCTGCACCAAATGGCGCGTCTCCTGGTCCCCTCGCTACCCCATTGTCCTCTAGCATGAGACAGAAGCAGCGAGCTCCGCTGCCCATGTACAAGGCCACCTCGACTTCCAACAGTCGTATTATCACGCCCCCCAAGCGTGGATACGGTTTCTCTTACTCCACCTATGGTTCACCTTCTAGCGTCACCGGTACTCCATCTGGCTTGGGCAACAGCCTCTTGGGTGGCGGAAGCAACAGTCTCCGTGGCAGTCTCAATGGTGGTAGCATGGGTCGCACCTTCAGCAAGAGCTACTCCACCAGCAACCTTCGCAATACCTTTGACCCAGAGTCAAGCAGTGTCCTTTCTCCCGGTGCTTTGCAGCCGGGTAGCACCCGTAGTGGAAGCGGCTTGAAGCGTCTTACCATCAATCGTGGTCTGAGATCCGATCTCTTCGAGAAGCCTGCGAGCCCTGCACCCATCACCAACGGAGATGACTCTGACAAGTTGAAGAAGAAGGTCAGCTTTGATTCCACCTCTCCTGGTCCCACTGGTTCCGAGATCGTCCCCGTCGAGCCCAAAAGTCCCGAGCCCACTGCCGAGGAGCTCGGTTTCCTTCGCTCTGTCCGTAAGAGTGGAAGCCTGAACGGTGTTGAGGTCACTGCCTCTGGTCGTCCTGAAATGAAGTCTGTCAGCCGCGATCTCGCCATTGTCCCCGAGAACGGTCCAGCTACTACTAACGGCGCTACTGTCAAGCGTCTGACCTTCATTCCTGGTGGTGACCCCAAGCCCGGTGAGTACTGGATGGAGCCTTCTCGCGCTTCACTTAGCAAGATGAGCCGCGAGCAGCTGAAGCACGTCGTCGACTTCACTGTCGGACGTCAGAACTGCGGATCCGTCACTTTCAATGGCGAGGTTGATCTGAGTACCATTGACGTGGATCACTTGTTTGATAACATTGTCAACATCGGCCTTCGCAAGATCACCGTCTACCCCGATGAGTCCATCAAGCCCCCCATGGGCAAGGGACTGAACGTGCCTTCTACTCTGCGCATCGAGAACTCCTGGCCCCGTGGCAGAGACAGGAAGAGCAACTCTCCTGTCACTAGCGGCCCTCTCTTCGACAAGCACATTGATCGTCTCCAGAAAGTCGGCGATACTGAGTTTGTCAATTACGAGACTGAGACCGGTACCTGGGTTTTCAAGGTTCCTCACTTCACTACCTACGGACTTGACTATGATGAGGACGAGGAAGGTGAGAGTCTTGACCAAAGCACTATGAGTGCCGCCGGACCTGACCATCCTACCCCCAAGGCTCACTACGATCACCCCGCGAGCTTCGAGCAGTCCACCACTTTCTCCATCGATGAATCCTTCGTTGGCTCCATGGTCGGTGTCGACGACGATACTTTTGACTTTAAGAAGCGCAAGGTTGTTCCCGGCTCTTTTGGTAGCCAGGCCATGGCTGCGGAGGATGATGACATGCTTTCCGAGGGCGAGACGGAGTCTTTTTTAGAGGAAGGCTCCACGGGTTCGACTACTGAGCAAGACGACGACGTCGTCACCGAAAGCCAGCAATCTGGCGATTCGGTAGTTGGATCAGATGAGGCAGATGAAATGGATATGGCTGGTGCCTTTCCCACTCCTCATCGTACCGTGGAGCGGGACCACTACCAGGGTACTAACGGTGCCTTGGATACCACTCACCCTATGAGACACTTCGGCAGCCCTGCTAAGCCTCAGCTTGATCTCAGTGGCGACTGGGCTGAGCAATTGCAGCGCACCATTAGTCCTCGCAAGCAGAACCGCGACGCGTTGCGTGAAATGCAGGCGAATGCCTTTATGGATCGTGACCTCGCTGAAGACGAATCTCTCTCGAACACTGCGACAGCTTCTCCCAAGAAGGGCTTCTCTAATAGCATTGACCTGATGAACTCTCTGTTTCAACAGCCGGGCAGGAGAGCTGCTCCTTCTCCGCTGAAGCCTGCCAAGGCACAGTCCAAAGGCATTGAGGTTAGAACTCCTTTCTTATGTTCATACTGATAGTTATTTCCTTTGTCATTTCCTTTGTTCCCTCTCAACATGTATCTATCACGATAACGTCCACCCCCATATAGTTGACTCAATGTGACAGTAACTGAGCTAAAATATTCTCTCTTTCTTGCAGTGGCCATACAACAAACAACCCAAAACCTTCGCCGGTGATGCAACTGAAATGTCCGACATCGATATTGCCTTCCATGACTCTTTCAAACCGCGCTGGGGCCCCCAAGACACTCTTGTCTGCGGAAAGACCGATATGCAGGAAACTATCTCAGAAGTGTCTCAGACCTGGAAGGAGAACTTTACTGTTTTCAGCGAAGGAGGAGACGTTGCAGTCATGACTTACAACAAAACTAGCGAGGTATGTTTACTTTTCTCTTACTCTTTTAATCAGACTAGATACTGATCGCAATATAGGCAAAGGAGATGCTTGACGTCCAGCGACAACAATCTACAATCCAACGTGTCGATGGCACCCCTCTCGTTCGTATGGCTAGTCCCGAGCTTTGGCAGTTCCCCTTGTCTCCTTCCAGCCGTTCCCAATCTGAGGATGAGGCCCTGGTGTGGCAACTCCTCAACATTCTGTTCAACGATGATATCGAAGATGACATTTCAGCTGGTGTCCCACCAAAACTCCAGCAGAAGTTTGCCCACCGTATCAAGAAGGATCGTCTCACTCGTTTCTTGGAGGGCGTCATCCGCGAGAAGAACCCCAACCTCGATATGATCCGATCACCTGTTGAGCGCGCTGTCCATTTGATGTGCGCCCACCGAGTTCAAGAAGCGTGCACCACTTTGGTGGAGAGTCAAAACCCACATCTGGCTACTGTGGTGGCACAGATTGGCCGCGATGCTACCTCCCAAGCCGACATCGCGAACCAGATTGAGATGTGGCGCCAGAATAATGTGCTTTCGGAAATGAGTGAACCTGTGCGAGCTCTCTACGAACTGGTTGCTGGAAATGCTCTCCGCAGTGAGGGCAAGACCGGCGGTGCCCTTGAGGACCGTGCTTCCAGCTTCGGCTTCACCGAGCGCTTCGATCTAAACTGGTTCCAGGCCTTTGGTCTTCGCTTGTGGTACTGCACTACGGAGGATCAGCCTATTGAAGCTGCTGTTGCCAAATACCTTGAGGACCTGGCTACCGGACAGGAACAGGCCTTCCCTCATCCTTCGCATGAAGCTAGTCCTCGTGCTGTCCCCCAGCCTGGCTCTGATACTCTTGGTCATGAATCTCCACTTTGGGTTCTGCTCAAGGCCTACTCTGCCACCCAGGGACTGAAGACCCAGTCTATCGAATTCCCTGCTGCTCTCCTCCCTGAAACTGTCTCCGGTGACCGTCTCTCGAATCGTCTCTCATTCCAGCTTCACCACGTTCTTGCTGCGACTGTCGGACAAAGCTCTGCGATCACGGTCAACCAGCACCAGGCCGACCATCTCGTCTGGGACTTTTCCTCAGAACTCAGTGCAAGCGGAGATCTCAAGCAAGCCCTGTTCGTCCTTCTGCACCTTTCCCAGGCCAATGACCGCAAGCGCGCCGTGCAAGAGACCCTCGCCCGCTCCGCCGCCCAACTCCCGGAGCCCCTCACCGCCGACGGCTCTGTTGACCCGGCATGGCACTACCTCGTCTCAGACCTCCAACTCCCCGAGGCCTGGATCTGGGTCGCCAAGGCCCTCTACGCCCGCGACATTGGCGACGCTGCTCGCGAAGTCGACTGTCTCATTCACGGCAAACATTGGAACGACGCCCACGCCACCTTCTGTCGCATCGTCGCCCCCTCCGCCATCATCGAGGGTGACTACAGCACTCTGGAGACTCTGGTCTCAGGCTTCGGTGATGGACCTGAACGCAAGATGCGCGGCTGGGCTTCCGGCGGCGGCGTTTACGAAGATTTCCTGCGTTTGGTGACTGCCCCCAGCGGTCGACGCGACGCAACCCGTCTGAATCGCCTTGTTAATGCCCTCGTTACAATGAGCGATCGCATTGAAGGATCCGGAATGGAGGGATTGGAAGAGCGCGTCGCGTTCAAGGAGATGAGCCGCGCAGTCACAGGCTGGATTACACACGAGGATGTCCAATTCGTTGAATCATCCATGCTCCTTGGCCTCCCCCTTACAGGCGATGCACGCATCGCCCAAACAGCAGAAATGAGCCGCCGCTACTACGGCGTGATTATGGCAGGTGGCCATTGAGAAGTTGAAACATAATTCCAAAAACACAAGTCAAAAAGAGAAAAACGAAAGATGAGAATGGAAGGAGTTGACATGTTTGCATCTAGCATATTTCAAAGGCATTGTTTTGCCCTATCTTCCTTTTTATTCTCTTTTGTTCCTCGATTTTTCGCTGAGTTCTTCCCTTGTTCTTATGTATGGTTCCCATGACCTGTATTCTATTACACCCTATTGCCTTATTTTATTCTCTGCATATTCCATTTGGCTCCTTTTTGGTCTGGTCTAGACCGTGTAGTGCGTAGTGCGTAGTGGTATGCACCAGTCAATTACGACTAGATTGCTCATCCATGCCCATGCTTCTTCCAAATGTAGTTCATAGCGCGAGTTCTTCCTGCGTAGAGTTCCCGTAAATGCCATAACACATGCTTCATCATTCACTCATATAGACAACACAGGTATCCTAGTCAATCAAGTATACGATTAAGACAACACCTCGGCTAAAATGATACCCTACCCAACACGCGCCTTGTTCGTCAGGTTCTTGGTGGCCATTTTCGATGACCTCCTCATGACACCCGACATCGATATGTGCTCAAGTATACCTTCTCTGTCGTTTCGAGCGGGGAACAAACCTTCCCTCGCCTCTGTTCATCCACCATGGCCTACCGGTCTCTTCCAACAAATCGTCGCTCTGGCGACGCCGCAGAAACCGACGGGTCCTAACGATATTCAATATCCATGCTTTGATATAGTAGGCAGGCCTAGTAGAAACATTCCTGCCCAATAGCGACGAAACAACCAAGGTTACAGCTAAACAGCAAAGCTCGGTACAATGTGTTAGAAAGTAGAATGATACTACAAAATCAAAAAATGCACACACCTTCCCCACACCCCACCATAAGCTACAGAACTCAACGTCCACAACGAATCAACACCGATATCCCAAGTACAGTCATCCCCTGCCGTGTGGCACGACCAACTAGGCTCACTGGCAAAAGCAAGGTATGCAATTATTGGGCAACACTTCCATATCTGGAATTTATACTTCCATCCATGCCAGTCTGGGTCGACTGGCTGCACATTGCCACCACCGGCCAATACATAAATCCAATTATGAACTTCAAATCTATCCGCCTTGCTTCCGGTTGGGGATTTGGTTGTTTTCGGATTGGCGCCATGCACGGCTCGTATCAAGCCTTGTTCGTTGGCGTTAGGGCTTTAGGACTAGTACACGAATCGAATCCCGCTTTCGCTTTTTTGGGGGGGGGGGGGGGGTTCTATCCTGGGTGTTGGCGTTGCAAGCTTTTTCTGGCTTGACTTCTGCTTTCGCTTATAGTTGAGTATCGCCACTTCTTTTTTTTTTTTTGTCGTGAGACTTGATATACTTTTGGTTGTCTACTTGACCTTTTTCGCGAGAAACAGATAGATTCTAGCAACAGTCGAGAAGAGACAATGTCGAGTTCTAAATCGAGGACCGATGATTACCCAGTTCTAAGCCGTCCATTTGAGTTTATCAAATTAGAGTATGATGTCGTGATCATTGGATCTGGATATGGAGCTGGTGTGGCAGCGAGTCGAATGGCGCGTGCTGGGAAGAGTGTTGCTGTTTTGGAACTTGGTTGGGAACGAAGATGTGTGATTTCTTATCTTTTTCTATTCTGATGAACTGGTCAATCTAATAATTCGATGCAGCTGGTTCATTTCCACAAACGTTCTCACAGTGCATGAAGGACATGAACATTTCGAGCAGTTCTGTGAAGAATGCATTCATCACGAAATGGCTTTCACCTCATGATCCTACAAAGCTTTTTCAGTTGTTTCTTGGAGATGGGCAACATACTTTCGCTGCTCATGGTAAGTAATATCCAATCGCAGCTATCAAACATCTAATAAGATGGTCTCATATAGGACTTGGAGGAACATCTCTGATCAATTGCGGTGTCTTCCTCAGGGCCGATAAAGGGACACTAATGACGAGTTCCTGGCCATCACAGATTCGGGAGAATCCGTCAGGACTTGATAAATGTAAGACATTACTCCCAGTTGACAAATATGCAAATTGCGCAGGGTGGGTATATCGGCAGCTAATCGAAGAAGATTATTCACACGCAGAAATGATGCTGCAACCGTCCATATATCCAGAGGACTATCCAATTCCCGCTAAATTAGAGCACCTACGAGATGGTTCAAAGTGGCTAGGTCAAGAACATCACTTCTATCGTGCACCACTTACCACATTCTTTCACAGCGGCCGCAACAAGGCTGGTGTTTCCATGCACCCAAATCGCGGATCAGGACATGAATGTACTGGTCTGAATGATGGTTCGAAAAATACCGTGGCGACTAGTTATCTGGCTGATGCATGGAATTGGGGTGCTGAGATGTTTTGTGGATGTGAGGTGCGGTTCATTGAGAAAACGGAGGGAGGTGGGTATGTTATCTTCTTTGCCTGGCATGGGAATGGAAGGTCGGTCTTTGCAGATCATTTCGAGGAGCAACTCTTTTGGGTGAAAGCAGTACGTATTCCCTTTTCATACAAAATGAGGATTCGTATACTCAAGCACTCGTTCTCTTAGAAGGAATTTTGTTTCCTGGGAGCTGGGGCTTTAGGTACAACTGAGATCTTGCTTCGGTCAAGGAAACGTGGTTTGAGTATGTCTCCCCTGGTGGGACGCAATCTCTCTGGGAATGGTGATCATTTGGTATTTGGTATGGAAACTACCAAGTCGAAGTTTCCATGGCTGATTGAGACAGGGTACAATGGAAGAGTCGATGTCAATGGAATAGCTGGTGACTCTTCGCGAGCATCAAGTCCACCTGGTCCAACGGTCACTTGCATGATTGATATCCGAGGAGTTGATCCTCTGATCAATCCTCTTTCTAAATACGTGATTCAAGATGGCTGCATACCTGAGACCTTCAATCCGGTCATCCTGGCAATGCTGACAATACAGACCGTAAAGTCACAAGCTTTTTCTTTCCTGTCGAATCCTAGGGTTGGGATATCAAAGTCTATGGCTGCTTTTAAGTCTCTCCTGCTCGGTCCCTATGCACGTGGCGGATCTCTCCAGCGAACTTCAACATATCTTGTCATGTCTCATGATAGCAATGAGATCACATTGACTCTGGAGAATGATACACTACGCTTGCGAGGGCCAGCAGAAGGTCGGACTGAGCATTTCACGCCGATGAAGAGGATGGTCAAAAGATTATTTGCTCACACAGGGGCAGACATGGGGTTCTCATATTTCTATGGTATGCGTTTATCATATTCAAGTCTCTCAAAGCTGTTCTCACATTTGAGTCAAGGCCGTCACCAAGAAGAGGTTACAGTGCACCTTATAGGAGGTGCCAACATGAGCAGTGATGGTACGGCACACGGAGGGGTGACAAATCATCTTGGGCAGGTCTTCGCTGGCCCTGGCCCTGGTGACGAGGTATACAAAGATCTCGTGTGTTGTGATGCCTCCATCTTACCCACGGCTCTTGGTAAGTCTAAGAATTACCCAACTTCATATGCTCTATGTGATCACCTCGAAGCACTTGAAAATAAGAAAAAAGCAATGCATGACAGGGCATTCATGACACCTGCTATATGATCATCATCTTATACTGACGTAACATGTGTCAACCCTTTGGCAACAATATCTGCTCTCTCAGAGCGATCCATCAGCTTAATCGCCGAGAAGTCTGGATTGATCATCGATCAAACCGAAAACGGTCCTTTAGATGCTTCCAGCAATCCACAAATGACTCGCAATGGCGAGGTTTATCAAGAGCTCATGAATGAAAATCCTCAATCCATCGGATGGCAGTTCACGGAGACTCTATCTGGACATATAAGTATGACACCAGGATTGAAGAGCTGTGCACTTTCTGAGAGTATCGGCAAAGGCTCATCCTGCGCAATGCGCATGTTTCTAACTATAGACATCTGCCAGATCAAGGCTCAAAGGTCTCCCTCGCGATACCAAGGAGTATGCACTGGAACAGTCTCTTGTCATGCGTTGTCTCGGAATACACTGAGGGTTATCAAGGGGACAGTTGATTTCTTTACAGGAGGAGCAGGTGCCGAGTGTACCATTTCATACTACATGAAGCTCCTTTCAGTTGAGGATCTGGAATATTATCTAGAAGGACACAAAATTCTCAATTCCTCGATTGCTTTCTCAGTCAAAAAGACATGGAAGGCGACAACGACAGTGAATGTGAATATCACTCGACCGGATGGGACACAGGCTGGGAGTGGTGCCCTTCATATCTCATTACCAGAGTTCACAAAGCAAATTAGAACGTTCCGGACCAAAGTTGTTGACAGAAGCTCCTTTCTCGCTCTATTAGCTTTTTTGTTGTCTTTTCTATATCATGTCAGCCTCTTTTTCTTCATGCCATTTGTTCCCGTTCGCTTCCCTCGAACTTCACCTCTGGATCCGATCAAAAAGAGCCCGAATCCCTCATTGATTAGCAAAATAAGTGCCTCGGATGGTGTGCCGACTCTGCTCGAGGTATACGATCCGCTTCTTCAACAAGGAAATCACGAGCCAAGAGACGCCAATTTTCCCCCGGTCCTGCTTCTCCCTGGAATAACTGGCATCGGCGCAATACACAATCTGTACGCATTGCCATTTCTACGTTGCAACATGATAGACTACTTCACGCAACGTGGACACCGCTGCTACACCCTAACTCCTCGCTGGGGCTGTGATCCCATCGTCGCCCAGGACGCCACCATCTTCGACTGTCGCCTGGACGTTGCAGCCGCCATCAAATACATCCGTGAGATAGAACCAAATAAGCCATATGTGATATCTCACTGTCAGGGCTCGGTAGCTCTCTGTATGGGACTTCTAGACGGGACTATTTCCAGCAGCGACCTCCTCGGCATCACTGCAAACTCCGTCTTCATGAATCAAGTCTTTGGGTACTGGAACTCACTCAAAGGAAGAACCACGCTTTTGATTCAGCTTTATAAGCTCCTCGCGGGTAATTATTTCCCAATAATTAGCAACGCTGGGAGTGCTCTGTTCCAACGGCTGCTTGATATTCTCCTGCGCTTCTATCCTGTCGGGCATCCGCGAGATCTGTGTACTTCCACTGCTTGTCATCGGACTTCTTTTGCGTTTGGCCTGCTTTGGAATCATGACAATCTGGACGCTGCCCTTCATGATAATATTCATCAGTTCTTTGCGGGTACTCATACAAAACTGATGGAGCATGTTGTCGGTATGGGCACGCGAGGCATCTGCATGGACAATGACTCGCGCTCTCTTTTGACAGACGAAAATCTGCAACGGTTAGAGGGACTGCCCATTCTTTTTGTTTCCGGTACAGGCAATCAAGTCTTCGATCCGCAGTCGACCCTCAAGGACTATGAGTTGCTGCGCCGACGATTTGGAGAGAGCTTTTATCGTCGGTTTTTGGCTGAGGGTTATGGGCATCTTGATACTATCGTTGGGAAATCTGCTGCTGAAGATGTATAACTGGAGGATGTTTGCACATTTGAAGTGGTGCATTGAAAATAAGCACATGTGAGAAACAAGATAGATTTATGAAGAATGTCAAGTCACAGTTGTACAAATTGAGAAGGGGAAGCACACGGTGTTGGCACATGGTAGGAACGATACTGGACTTTCCTTTTTTCTTCATCTCTTTTATTTTCCTCTCTTTTTCTTCGTTTTCCTTCGTTGATCTAGATATCTTCCGGTATTGACTTGGGAACATACCTTTCAATCTTCCCAATGGCTTCCAAACAGATAGCGCTGGAGCGCATCGCCGAGGCAAGTCAGGAGGATTCGACAACAGCCGGAGCAGACTCGGTGGATGATCTAGCTCTGGAGAGTCACATGCAACCGAGTCCTACTGAGAATGGCCAGGACAAAGAGCCAATAGCTGCTACAGATGCGCTTCCTCCTAGTGAGAACGACGCCTATGAACCGTCGATTGAACCCGTCTCAGAAGCTCAGCTCGAGACAACCGTGGCACCAGCCTCCTTAGACCCTCAGACCCTATTCTCTGCCTTCAGCAAGCGCCAAAAGCTATTCATTGTGACCATGGTCTCTCTGGCATCCTTTTTCTCCCCTCTCTCCGGCCAAATCTACTACCCCGTCATGCCAACCTTGGTAAAGAACTACCAGCTGACTCCCGCACTGATCAATCTCACCATCACAACATACATGATTCTTCAGGGTCTGGCTCCAGCTTTCATGGGTACATTTGCTGACACGGGAGGAAGACGCCCAGCCTATATCATTGCCTTCGTCGTCTACACCGCCGCCAACATTGGACTCGCTCTGCAGGACAGCTTCGCAGCTTTGATGGTACTGCGCTGTATTCAGAGTGCAGGAAGCAGCGGCACCGTGGCCTTCGGGTATGGGGTTGTAGCGGACATGGCGACAACAGCTGAGCGAGGGAAGTATATCGGTCCCATGGCAGCTGGTGTGATGATTGCGCCGGCTCTGGGTCCTGTTATCGGTGGTCTTTTGGCCAAGTTCCTTGGCTGGCGAAGTGTCTTCTGGTTCCTGGTTGTCATCAGTGGTGGGTATTTGATCTTTTTTGTGATTGCCATGCCTGAGACAGCGCGTAAGATTGTTGGTAACGGGAGCGAGGTGCCAGCTGAGTGGTGGCGCATGTCTGTGCTTCAATGGTTCTCGACCAGAATACATCGTCTGCAGAAAAGATCGGATGAGCAACAGCATACCGGGGAAGGATCTCAACAGTCTGGACAACAGCCCCGGCAGACGAAGCTGAAGTTCCCCAACCCACTCCATTCAATCGTCATTCTTCTTGAATGGGATGCCCTCATCATCATCTCATACGTCGGGTTCGTGATGTTCGCAAATATTGCCTTGCTAACCAGCACCCCGAACCTGTTCGGTCCCTTGTACGGATTCAACGAGCTTCAAATCGGTCTCTGCTTCTTGTAAGTCTCCCATCTCCAGTTCACTCAGTTCCACAGCTCACCAACATTCGCAAAACAGACCCTTCGGCGTAAGTTCTTGCCTCGGCGCAGTGCTATACGGGAAAGTAATCGACTGGAGCTACAAGCGCACAGCCGAAAAGACCGGCCTCCCCGTGGATCGTCAGAAAGGCGACAATCTACGCAATTTCCCAATCGAGCGTGCCCGTCTACATACCGTCTTTCCTGTCATGGCCGTCGGCATTGCAGCTTTCATCCCGTATGGCTGGGTCTTGCAGCAGAGGGTACACCTGGCCGTACCCCTCGTGTTGCAGTTCATCATTGGATTCTGCTTCGTTGCATCCTTGAATTGTCTTAATACTCTTCTTGTCGATCTTTTCTCAGACAGACCTGCCACAGCTGCGGCAGCGTGCAATCTTGTTCGTTGCTGTCTCGGTGCTGTCGGTGCTGCGGTCATCAACCAGATGCTTAGTGGAATGGGATGGGGCTGGTGCTTCATCTTCCTGGGCTTGGTTATGGCCGCTGGGATACCCTTGCTCTGGATTGAGTGCGTGTATGGAATGGGGTGGAGAGAGAAGAGGCTGCTCAAGATTGAGCGCAAGAAGAGGGGGAAGGAGGCTGGAGATCTCCCGGTCGAATGTGACGATAATGATGAGCAGCAGCTTGACAAGGACAACCATGTCCAGGAAGTTGTTGTTAATCCTCAGACGGTGACCGTTGCTGAGGCTAAGACTCGCTTGAAATAAAGGTCGGAAAGCTTTGTTCTGTTGTGCCTTTGTATTCAAACATCACCGTGAAAAGGAACAGGAACGGGAATAATCATGTTACGAGCGGAGGAAAAGTGTACTTTACTCAAACCGAATGAAGGAATGAAGACATCAAATGCATCAAATTTGCTACCGACTGTACAGAGAAAGAGAAACCTAGACGCGACAGGAGAACACGAGGGGATCGAGCAGAGTAAAGAAAAGAGAAACACCTCCCTCCCCAGCCGGACCAGACGGAGAAACAAAAAAAGAGATTACCGGCCAGGGAAGGGGAAATATAAAGGAGGTCTAGAATGTGAAATCATCCCGGGACCAGTTCCTGCTTCTTTTTGGGATGACAAAAAGGGAAAAGATGTGGAGGGAAAAGGGAAGAGGTGAGGAGTGGTGCGTTTACATGCCAGGGGAGATCAGCTTGCCCTCCGCACGGCTGTTGGGGTGCCAGCCACCGGCGTAGGGGGCAGCGCCGAGCTCCTTCTGGTAGTCACGGATGCGGGCCTCCAGCTCGGGACGGAAGTGGCGGATCAGACCCTGGATGGGCCAGGCGAAGGCCTCACCCAGAGCGCAGATGGTGTGACCCTCGACCTGCTTGGTGAGCTCCTGGAGCATGTCGATCTCACGCTCGCGGGCGTTACCGGTCTCCATACGCTGCATCATCTGCATGGTCCACTTGCTGCCCTCACGGCAGGGAGTGCACTGACCACAGGACTCGTGCTTGTAGAAGGATGACAGACGGGAGATGGAGCGGACGATATCTGTGGACTTGTCCATGACGATAACGGCAGCTGTGCCGAGACCGGTCTGGGAGTCCTTGAGGGCGTCGAAATCCATGAGCTGGTTGTCGGCGACGGACTTGGGGATCACCGGGGTGGAAGAACCACCGGGGATGACGGCGAGCAGGTTGTCCCAGCCACCGCGGACACCTCCACAGTGCTTCTCGATCAGTTCGCGCAGGGAGATGGACATCTCCTCCTCAACTGTGACGGGGTTGTTGACGTGACCGGAGATACAGAACAGCTTGGTACCGGCGTTACGCTCACGACCGAAGGAAGAGAACCAGTTGGCACCACGGCGCATGATTGTGGGGGTGACGGCGACGGTCTCGACGTTGGTGACTGTGCTGGGGCAACCGAACAGACCGACCGCAGCGGGGAATGGAGGCTTGAGACGGGGCTTGCCAGCCTTGCCTTCGATGGACTCAATGAGGGAGGTCTCCTCACCACAGATGTAAGCGCCCATCCCGCGGTGAATATAGACGTCAAAGTCGTAACCGGTACCGCACGCGTTCTTGCCGATCAGGCCAGCCTCGTAGGCCTCGTTGATAGCCCGCTGAAGGACAGCGGCCTCGTGGTAGAACTCACCACGAATGTAAATGTAGGCGGCGTTGGCGTTCATGGCACGTCCCACAACCAAGCAACCCTCGATCAGCTTCTGGGGGTCCTTGCGCATGATCTCTCGGTCCTTGCAGGTACCAGGCTCACCCTCATCAGCGTTGACGACCAGGTAACGGGGGCGGGGGTCCTTGTCCCAATCCTTGAAGTTCATGAAAGACTGTCGAGTAGCGGGTTAGCCCGGTTGACCCCAAACACTCGCATTTCACCAAATCGCGGGCATGCCACTTACGTATTTCAATCCTGAGGGGAAACCAGCACCACCACGGCCACGGAGGCCAGATGCCTTGATCTCGGAGATGAGCTATGCGGACAATTAGCAATTGATATTCCCAGTCCGTCAATTGTGCGACAACCCACCCAATCATCACCCTTCAGAACCATATCCTTGGTGCGGTACCAGTCACCATACTTCATTGCTGACTTCAGATCCGCTCCATGGTGTCCGTACAAGTTGGTGAAGATCCGATCTTGATCCTGGAGTCCGCCATAGTGCTTCACGGGGGGTGCTTCCGATACGGTTGCGAAGGAGCGGGCGGCCGCTCCCTGGGCGCGGAGGGAGCGGGTCGAGAGGTGGGAAAGGGAGGAGGTGGAGGGAGCCGCCGCTCGAGATATCATGATGACGGCGGGAATTGACAATTCGTGGTGAGGGTCAAGGGTCGTGGAGGGAGAGGGAAGGGAGTCGTGGAGCTCACGGCAATTCCTGCGCTTGCTGAATGATCCGCCTTTACGCGGGATTTTATTGGTCAGTAGCCCCACACGTGATTTATGCTGAGTCAGTGGCTCGCGATTCGCTGATGACGGTATTGTAGCCTCACAAATAGGGCATCAATATGCCGTTTAAGGAATATACGCTAACCATTTCGGGGTATAAAACTAAGCCGGGCCTATAATGGCACTGCAATTGAAATCATTCAATCCCCCTAATTTGCTTATATAAAACAAAAACGCTAAGTTTGTATTCAGTGTCAATGTCAAAGCATTGGATATTTTCTCCATGGAGCCCTCAAACCGAGTGTACTGCTTCATGCATTGTTGTTGCCCTACTTTGGTCTCTCGGGTTTTGCCTCTTATATGCTCATTTTCAGGTGCTTTGAATTGTGATTGTTCAAAAACAATTAATTGAGAGTGTAAAAAGGCTGTATTCTATCAGATCTACTCCTCTTGGGGGATATAAAGAACAGGTTGCTTGTTCAAACGCAGAGGCCCATCCATCTTCAGAATCTGCAATGGCTCAAGCGGAAGCATGACCATTTCCGAGCTTGCTACTGTCCAAGACCACTGTATCCACTCCGGGCTCAGCCACCCGCTGTTCTCAGAAAGCCAATCGACACCATCCATATATGCGCACTGGCCTGGCTGTGCCGCACTGATATACTCCTGGAACAAGCGAAGCGTATCCCTGGACTTTTCAAGATCAGGGTGAACGTCGTTAACTGTATCCATAGCCAAAGGATAATTCTCAAGCAAGAACGCCAACCACCGAGTAACACGCGATGGTAATTTCGATCGTGCTTCGGGCGAATTGTAAGTTGCAACAAACAAGCAAATCAACGTGGCGAATAGATTTGTCGGGTCCACTGGCATAGTCGGAACTTCAGGGCCTGTGGTTTGCAAAATGCGGTTGAAGCATGACTGAGCTGGACTTTGCATCTCTGCTGGGAGGAGGTTGAACATCTCAACTAATCGGAACAACTCTCCATTCTTAGTGATAATAGATGGACGCTCGAGGATGCGTACGCGGATCCGTGAAATGACATCGTCTGGGAGAAGACCTGCTGGGATGCGAGCGTCATGCTCAGCTATCAAAGCCTTGGTATCTTCCCAGCTCGAGCCGCGTTCGTGAGCACGACCACGGGAGATGGTCCATAGTGCTATGATCAAGGCAGATTCGTCTATCGTGATGAGACTGTCTCGGTAGACCTTTGCATGGGTCTGGTTCAGTGTCTTTGGTTGCGAGGGGAGATCCTCTGCGCTGGCCTTTAGATTGATTGCGTGGGCCATCAGCTCGAAGCTCATCTGGGCCAGTGCCGCGTAGATACAATGGCCGTTTCCGTAGGCTGGAGTGATGCGAATAGAGGCCTCTGTGATTTCGAGCATCTTGCGTTCGCGTGGATTGGATTCCATGATTGTCAGGGCATTGAACAATGCCGGTGAGAATATAGAGTGTTCCATGGCTGTGTCCGGGCCCAGGAGAGGGTAGTTTGGATTGAAGATGTAATAGTGGTTTTCCGTGACTTTGGCCAATTCTGGGAACATCTCAATTTGCTGGGCCTTGGCCTTGCTGAGTGGGCTGTCGGGCTTCACGCCCAGTTGGACAATGCGGTAGTCGGTTGGGTTATTTGTGAGACAGAACCCATAGTTGATCAACACTTTTCGTAGTTAGTCCAATTGCAGACTCGAAGTATACAAGCAGAACACTCACATTGTTCATTATTGCGGGGACCATAGTTATTGGAAATTTCCTCGCCTGGTGCAACATCCTCAAGCACAAGAAGTCCAATATCTGCATCACCTGCCCGCCATTCAACCTTAGCCATCGGCCGATGGTTAGGTAAATCAATAAGCGGAAGCAAGACCGAGACACCATCATCGGGGAGATCATCAGGCTGAACAGCCCCAGACAAAACCTTCGCCGAGAAAGCTCTGGAGGTAATAATAGTCGAAGCCCAGAGATACAATTCCCTAACCAATTCAGCATACCACATTCCAACAATCCAAACCGTATGAAGACACTCACCAAGTAAACAACTCAACACCCTCAAACCCAATGTCCTCAAGCTCCTCAATGGCCCGATCATACTTCTCAACCCAAATCCGAATCCTCTCAGTAGCAGCCTCAGGAACACCAGTGCCAACAACCCAATCGACATCCTCCCCATCAAAGAAAAGCGGCGTACTCAACTGCCCAGGCTGAGGCAACGTACAAAGGTATGGGTACCAAAACCCCTCCTCGCCTCTCAAATACTGGCCCATAAGAAAGAACGCAGAAGTCTCCTCGGGGCCAACACTCTCCATCCAAGAACGCGAGAACTCAACACCATGATTGGGGAACGAGCCTCGCTGAGAACTGTAGTTCATTGCATTGAACCAGGACATCGACACATTGATCGGAGTGTTGATTACTCGTGTTTCCTTTGAAATTGGCGCTGGCCAGTCCTTTTTCACTTGTAGGTGGACGCCGCGCGAGGCGTCTGTGGCTATGCGCACGCTTTTGTCTACTTTGCCGCCATGTTGGGTGAACCAGTTTACTAGCTCTGTGTGGGCTTTTAGTGATGGGTCGACTGATCTGTGGCAGTTGGTTAGTGTGATTTTTATATTGAGGTTTGCGCAATGACGTAGCGGGTTGCAATACTTACTCGGAGGGGATCGCCATCTTTCCAGATTGGCGAGTGTATTGCAATGACTTGAAATAGATGATTGCCTGTTGCAGATGTGTTGCAGGTGGCTATTCAATGGAGATTATATTGAAGTGAGAAAAGAATTGATGCGGGATGGTGGGGCCCGCTTTTTTGTCCGACGTCGATTTGCATAGATTTCGTGGAGGTCAACTGCAGACAGGTATTGAGTATTCAGTGTCTGAGCAGATGGTAGTAAGGCTGTAATTGTGGTTGTTGCTTTGGCTATTAATTGTGCAAAGGGGTCTAGAATACAACCAAAAGAGACAATTATACTCAGTACTCACATCGGAACTATCATAACTCTACTCTACACGACACTCAACCAAAATCAAACAAAAACATCAATTCACACAACTATCGTACACAGACAACCACCACAACCCCCAGATCAAAAGCCATAGGCTCGTAAGCCTTTCCCAAGGAACAAAGGAAATACATGCAAAAGACGCAAAAGAAGACCAGATCAAAAATAAGAAAAAAGAAAAGAATTCTCCATGCGGAACAAACAAACTCAAGAATCGATGGGAAAAGTGTATATACAAACGCCATGCCACCAAGGCATCTGGATTGTCGAAGTCCCCGTAGCACAATATCGAGAATTAAATAAGAAGAGAAAGAGGCATCAACGCTCTACCTGGACATGCAGCGTAACATGCAATAGCATTGAAGACAAGGCCCACGACCACGCTAACCGATAACGTTAAAGCTGACGTTAATTCGAAGTCGAGGATTTCCGACCGGGGACTAGGATCTCCACTAGGCCATCGTCCTCGCCGTCACTGCTGTCGTTTTGCTCATCGTCGTAATGCGAGCTTACAGCCCTGGACCGGCGGAATCCACTGTACCTGCCTGGACCGGAGAGGTTGGAATATCCGAGAGATTCGTTGATGATAGCTTCGTCTTCGTCATCGGAGTCGATCATCCCCAGACTACTCGGTCCTACCATTTCGCCCATCTCATCGTCGTCATCGTCTTCGACTTCGAGTGGGACGCGGACTTGGCGTCTTACTGAGGCAGCGTGGCCGTCGCCTTCGTCCTCGGATGAATTGGTTGATAGGGAGTCTGGGGGGCTAAATCCTGAGTCTGGGAATGTCGGAGAGTGCTTGACGTTTGCTGAACCGAAGTCACTGTTTGGGAAGGCTGAGTTGCCGCCCTCGGCGTCATCGTCGATGCCGGCGATTACGAAGGGGTTTGTTGGCCAGTCTGATTCGTGGTCGTCATTCTCTTCGCCTCTGGATTCGTTGTCACCTTCTTGGTTTTCGGATTTTTCTTTCTGGGCTGCGAGGCGTGCTGCTAGTTGGCGACGAGCCCGGGATGGACCGAGGCTCAAGGGGGCTGGTGGTGGGGGTAGGATAGGAATAGGCTGGCTGGCTGAGTTTGATGACACCTAGTAAATCAGGTTAGCAAAGATACAAAACGCTTGATAGCCTGCGTGTGTTGACGGCAACTGAGTGATACCAGTACCGGTTCAGCATGGAAACAAGTAAACGGGGAGATATGATGCAGAGAAAATCGAAGACAAATGAATGGTGAACATTGTTGAAAAATTGACAAGATGCAGCTCGAAGATGATGTTGAGAATATGCGGGCTGGAGAACAGTCCCGTTCAGAAACACGAAAGTACAAAGTATAACCAAATAGGTAATATCAGAACAGGAGTACAGGAGGTCGACGTCCATCCAATGCATGAAGATTGTTGGTCAACCATGTAAATGTCTGATGGGTCGCCCCCTGTAGTTCCGTTCGATTTATGTAGGTTCCATGCTGAATTTCATCGACAAATGTCCGGACACGGGGTAAGGGAAGGTATGCACACGAGATCCGTTACGCATCGCGCATCGTCATATCGTTCGAGAAAGGGTTACCCACATTGTCAGTATCTTGATCGGCATTGCCGGCGTCTCTGTCGTCCTGGTCCTCCATTTCTTCATCTTCATCATCATCACTTGAGCTAGCAAAGCCACTCAATAGGGATGTGCCGCCACCACCAAATGCTCCACCGGACACGCTTCCGTGGTTGCTGAGGTCGAAGCTTTGGAAGGTTGAACCTCCAATCCCTCCATTCAAGCCTGCATCTGCCAGGGCAGAAGAGCTCGAGAAGCCTTGGTTCGAGCTGGTATTGTTCAGGCTGGTCTGGCGAGGCCCGACGGACATGTCGGGGCGGACACCGCCGAGAATGGCATTGTCACGCTCCCGGGTTTCGGAAAGAGTCTGTTCAACGTAGTCGATCCAGTCTGGGTTCAGCACGCTCTCCATGACAGATCGCGAAAGCAGCTCTGGTGGGTGTCGCTCGCTGAACTTGACAACCTCCTCTGCAACGAGGGTGAGGTGGCCCATATAACCAAGACGAATCTGCTTGGTGCGCTGGGTCTCGTCGCTGCGCTTCTGGCCTTCGATAATTGCGGTGGTGATGCGACCAGTGTCAAAGACATCAACGGCAAGAGCACGGTTGTAGCCGCGCTCCATGGGTCCATTGAAGACTTGTTGAATTACATCGTAGACAACATTGTGAAGGAAGTTGTTCCATGGGAAGCGGAAGAAAAATCCCTTAACTCAATTAGCACTGCGACATCGTCGTCAAAGATAAGAAATACTAACCAGAATTGTTGGGACAACCTTGTTCTCTACAAACATTATCTTCAAGTAATCACCAACGACAGGTTGACCGTCGGTATCAAGTTGGATGTATTGCTCAGCTGAGTCCTCGTCACCGCCGTCATTGGCAGTGCTTTGTGCTTGGACAGTTTCAGCGGCAGGAACTTCGGTTGACTCTGCGGGTTGTTCATTGGAGGAGAAGAGAGGAGGCGGCACGTCTTCAGGGCGCGAGGCCTCGGCCTCGGGCCGCTTGTTATCGCTTGCAGATATTTCCTGTTCACCTTGAGGCTCATTGTCGAGCTTGATGCTATCGACCTGGTCAGGAAGACCAATGGAGGGTGATGATGGGTCGGTAGATTCGCTCGAGGTCTGCGGCTCATCCGTTGTCTTTCCTTCGGAGGACTCCTTTTCTGTCTTGGGTTCCTCAGTGCTAGTCACTTTTTCGACTGTTTCTTTGGGCTCCGAGACCGCGTCGACGGTGTTATCGGCAGGCTTCTCGTCTACCAGAACATCGGATGCACCGACATCTTCGAAGCCTTCCTCTTCACCCGCATTGGGTGCCTCTGTAATCTTGATGTCCTCTGGAGATCCAGACTCAAAGGCAGATGCGTTTGTGAAATCGGCCGTGGTATCATTATAATCAACAGCAGAATGCTCATCGTGGTGAGGATCAAAGACTCCCTCGCGAATCAACCTCTCGCGCTCATCGTCTCTTTGCCGGATGTACTCATCACTGCCGGGCTCATTCAAAAGACCCATGTTACTGCAGTGGAGCAACTCCGCCATCAACTCGCACGTCTTGAATCGATCAAACCCAAGAGGTTCAATCTTGGCACCCCATGCAGAGCTCAATTTGCCGCGGTCAACGGTCTTGAGCTTCGTGCCATCGTGAATTGTGTATGTGGAGCTCTGGATGAGAGCCATGAATTGGGGGATGTGTTGAGCAAAGAGGCGCAGCAATGTTCCCAGGTAGATGGGGTCATAAGTGGTGAGCATGGCATCGGGTCCGCCAAGGCTCTCAGGGTCGTAATCAGAGTTGTTCTTGCGGATCACCTCAATAACAATACCAACACCCACAGTCAACGGGTTTCCACCCTTGAGCATTGCATCAATCAGCTGTTGCACGCATTGTGCCGAGACAAGTTGGCGCGTTAAGCTATTGGGACCAATACATGACTGGTCATTCGGGCTTGCGTTCGCTGAGATGGTGATGATTGCTTTGAGGAAGTCGCCCGCAGAGGTTTGCACAGAGGCCGGACGTTCAGGTGACAGGAATGAGAGAAGAGTAGGAATGAGATCCTGGGACTTGAGCCAGTCGACGGTTCCCTGGCCACCCTCAGCCTTTTCCAGACTGATGATCTTCAGGAGAAGATCCATGACCATCGGGTTATCAACGTGCTGCAACAGTGCGGGAACAATTCCATCAAGTGACTTGAGGAACTCGAGCATCTCCTCGGTCTTTTTATCAAGCAGGGTCTCGTTTACTTTCGTGAAATAACTTGCCTGTAGAGAATCAAGAGGCGGGGTTCGTCGCAGGAAGCCCCAGAAGTCTCGCAAATACCCAGGGTTGGCCATTATTGATTCGAGAATGGACCATGTCTCTGATGAGAGAACCTCACAAGCAATGTAGGCATGCTTCAAGCGATTCTTCTCAACCTTGTCCAGATCCTCTTGATCAAGAACACCCTTCAACGGATCCGACACCTTCTCCTCTTTCTCGGCATCAGTCTCCTCCGTCGCATCGACATCCTTCTTGGAAGCATCTTTCGCGTTGGAATCGTCTTCGTCGTCTTCGTCATCATTCACAAGACTGGGCGCGGTCACATAGTCCATAAGGCGTTTCAAGACATGATCCTCGCGCAGGTATTCTATGAGTTTTGTATTAAGCTGTTTCAGTTCTTGAATGATCTCCGGCTCATCCAGGAGATCCTCGAGCGTGACATCGGGCTTGTCGAGCAGGGTATCGATGGTGGAGATACTCGCATATCCCCCAAAGCGCCAAAACATGATGGAGTATATCGCCGAGGACAATGATTCATGGAATGATTTCGTTTCGTTTCGTTCGTCTCCGAGGTGTCGTAACGGAGCGATCTATGGTACAAGGGGCTGACGGACGGCGTTCTCAGGAGTTGCGCGACAGGGCGATACACCGGTAAGCGTGGTGTCCACACACAGAGGCCAGGTCGCGCAGGTCGAGTGGGGTATGTCGGGGGCCGTCACCTAGAAGGGACTAGCAATGGAAGTTGCGAAAGGAAAGGAGATTGAGGCGATCTAGCGCTGTGTGAGGGAGAGAGATCAGCGATCGGGTTCAGATGCCTGCATCACCTGCATCACCTGCAATCCCGATGAGGTGTACCCCGGTGAGGCTGGACCTCACGGGATGGCTGCGACGATATCGGAATGCGAGGGACTAGACCAGGGAATTGCAAGGCGCTGGGTCTAGAGCCAGCACCCTTGATAGTTCATACCTACCTTCAACCTTGAGCAATGAGGGAGTGACGAAGAAAGAGAGAAATTGAGACCTCCCTGTGGGTTTGAGGGGGGACGGGAAATAGGAAGAAATGGCGATAGTAGTTGGAGAGTCAAAATGAGTAGACTCAAAATAGGCTGGACTGGCGACTCAACACCTGTCCATGGGAAGTGAGGAGGAGGAAAGAGGTGAAGCTGTGATCGATTACTGATCCCCGAGGGCGGAACACACACAGTGCGGGACCACGAACTAACTTGATATGACTATAAGTAATCTCCAACATGGTCTATACGTACTTTGTCTACTGTAGAGCTGACATCTAACTTTGTCTCTGATTCTATGACTTACTCTGTGACATTACATTTTGATCTCGGGGTCTGCAGGACTGCATCATGGCAGTGGGTACTAGGTACAGCCCCTCCCCGCCAGAGTTGTGTGCTGAAGAAAGTACCCAATACCTGCCGGGTCTTGTCCCACGTTGATCTTACGCTGTAAATTCAGCTGACGAAGAGAAATCATCTGACGTTGGTCAGTTGTTGAAGCCTGAAGCTGAAACATCACGTGTAATGCCTTGGGCCTTAGGCCCCCACTGACGTTGCTCCGCATTAAACACATACATAACGTTATACACTGCACTCATCATTAAGCTATTGTTCCCCGTTTGGCTCAGCATTCGGGTACTGTACCCTCTTGGCCCACCGATCGCGATCCCAAGCTTTGGCCACACTTCTGCATCCAACCCGCACCCTCCAATCCCAACATCTACAATCCCCAAGCCACCATGAATCGACTGTTCGGCACAAAGAGTACGGCCCCCAAGCCGTCTCTAGAAGGCGCCATCTCCAATGTACGAAGACATCCCCCATTCCCCAATCCAAGCCACACCCCTCCTTCCAACCCCCACTAACAACACAACCAGGTCGACACCCGAGTATCAAGCATAGACGTGAAACTAGCAGCATTAAACTCGGAAC
Organism: Penicillium antarcticum; assembly: GCF_028974205.1. Taxonomy (NCBI): domain Eukaryota; kingdom Fungi; phylum Ascomycota; class Eurotiomycetes; order Eurotiales; family Aspergillaceae; genus Penicillium; species Penicillium antarcticum. Next base: position 512,943 of record NW_026695306.1, on the reverse strand, counting down.
TACAAACCTACCAATCGAAGATCGCCAAGATGCGCGACGGACCTGGCAAAAACGCGCTACGCCAGAAAGCCCTGAAAGTCCTCCAACGCCGCAAACAATACGAATCTCAGCGCGACCAGCTCTCCCAACAAAGCTGGAACATGGAGCAGGCAGGCATGATGCAGGATAATCTTAAGAACGTCATGACGACTGTGGACGCAATGAAGACTACGACGAAGGAATTGAAAAAGCAGTATGGCAAAGTCGATATCGATAAGATCGAGCAGATGCAGGATGAGATGGCTGATCTGATGGAGGTTGGGAATGAGATTAACGAGAGTATCTCACGTTCCTATGATGTTCCTGAGGATGTTGATGAGGCTGAGTTGGATGCTGAGCTTGAGGCCCTTGGTGAGGAGTCTATGTTTGAGAGTGGGATGGGTGAGAGTGCTATGCCTAGTTTCTTGCAGGATGAGGTTGCGCCGCCGACGTTCATCGATGAGCCCCCTGAGCAGACTAAGGTCAAGGAGGCTGCTGGGGGGCTTGGGTAGTTGTTTACAGCGTGCAGCGTGCTTTTACGTCTATCTGGATTCTGGCAGTGGAGTTTATTGGGTGGTTCTTTAGCTTGCACTATGTGATCACTATTATTCAAGCGCCCATATGAACTATATTGAATTGTTGGACTGGAGTTTTGGTTTAGTAAGGCAGAGGATTCACAGTCTGGCTTAGAATGATGGAACATTCATCCTGATTAAGATGCCTTGCCCATGCCCAGTAGAACCAGCAGGGCCACGTTCATCACAACGATGATAACCCACACAATGACCGAAATGACCGAAGTAACAAGATTGTTCCGCATGGGAACTTCAGCTACATAAACTTCACCTTCTGTTTCACTTGGTTCTTCGGTCTTAACAGTCATGTAGCGATTGAGACAGGTGAACCAGATCAAGGGAGCAGAAACAAATGGCAGGATTACACTCAGAACAACCTGGCTCGCAGTCAGAGTCTTGTTCAGACCGTCCTTTCCAACAGCCCCAGCAATGATAATACTGGGAATGATACTGATAGAGCGAGTGATGAGCCTTCGAAGCCAAGGTCGAATAGTCCAGTTGAGCATTCCCTCGCTGACCATTTGTCCAGCAATCGTGCAAACGATTCCAGCTGAAATACCCGACAACAGCAAAGCCAAAGCAAAGACTAATCCGGCGGCTGGTGCGATTGACGAAGAGAGTAGTTTGTGAATACCGAAGAGGTCGGCATCGGCACCGCCAGGGACTTGGTATAGAGCAGCTCCCGCAACAATGAGAATGGCGCTGTTGACGAACAGTGCAAAAGTGAAAAGTGAAAGAGCGAGCTCAATGATCGAGTATTTCATACAACCCCGGATGGCATGAATCGAAGGACGGTACTCAACTTCGCCGCCAGTGCTGCCCAGTGGAACTGTAGCCTCCACGTAACCGGCTGTGACGTCGAAGTCTTTCAGACGAGATTGGACCACTCCACTTCCCAGGAAAAGGGAGTGTGGCATCACGGTGGCGCCAAGGATTCCACAACTCTGGTAGAGACTAGACATATGTTAGTGGTGGCCTTCGTAAGACAAAGAAGTGATGCGTACCCTTCTGATTGAACGATGGCCGAGGAAGGTAGATAACCCCGGAAGACTTCACCGACAGACTGATCCTGAACGAGAGAAAGTTGAATGCAGAAGCAAACAACAACACCTAAGACCAACGCCATGACGAAGAACTCGAACAATCGTAGGCCCCACATCGCCCCATTGGGACGATAAAAGATGAGAATAAAAAGAACATCAACCAAGGTGATGGCACATCCAGCCACCAAGGGTATATTCAAAAGCAAATTTAAGGCAATCGCCGATCCAACAACCTCAGCAATATCAGTAGCAACAATGGCCGCCTCGGACAGCATGTAAAGAATAATCACCATCCATCTGGGCAGGTGAGCTCGACAGTTCTCGGCCAAGTTGAGGCCAGTCACAGAGCCCAGCTTGATGCACAGGGACTGAAGCAGAATAGCAAAAAGGTTGGAAACAAGGACGATAAACAGCAAAGCATACTTGAAATCTGCACCAGCAGCGACATCAGTGGCGTAATTCCCCGGGTCGATATAAGCAACAGCAATGAGGAAACCAGGCCCAATGAAACGGCCGAACTTGACCAAGCTGCGGGCACAGTTCAAAGACGAATCTTTGAAATAATTTAAGAAAGGACGGCGAGGTGATCCGCTGGTCCTCAGGGGTGAATCACCTCCCGAGAGAGCAGTGGTCACTTCGCCACTGGGGACCTTTTCTTTTTCGGGATCCCGACCGTGCACACTGTGCGGTCTCTCATCAATGGATAACGTATCCTCCCCTGCTGCATTGGCAGAGTTGGCATGTCTGCGATGAACCCGGGAATTGGCTAGACCATTGAAGTCATTCCGAGTTGTGGTGTCTGGACTGAATGGCGGTGGGCTCTGATTCCAGCTTGGATTCTGCAGCGTATCGTCTGTCCGCGAGGGGCAATTCATGCTGGATGGGGATGAAGATGAAGATGAAGATGAAGATCAAGATCTGAGGGACAAGAAGCTTGTTTTCTGGCTTTGATCGGGTGACGGCCGGTTCATCGGAGCCACACGAGAATCCGCGTTAACCTTGTTGGGGAACCCCGAATGCGCCCGGTGTCGTTCCCGTCTGGGTCTATACAGGCACTGTGCATGCATGGACATGTAGTTCACGTTAATGTGATAGCGTTAGTATAATTTGATGAGCATTGCAATAGCGATGTTCACTTATCTTCGCCTTGAACTTGTTTGTCCTGATGCCGGAAGAGCGAAGAGCGCAAACGGCTCAAGTGTGGATCGGCGAATTCCACGATTCACCGACACAGGAGTCCGGTAAAGACCCGGACATGTACAGTGTGCATGATAGAAGATCTGGAACTGAGGGGTTTCCCGGCATTGTTTATGTACATGCATGGAGTAGGGGTGTGTTGGCCGAGTCATCCACCGGGAAACAGGAAAGGCGAGTTGTACTTGGTCTTGTGACCATTATGTGCTCACTTGATTGAATAACCAGTGGGGTATTTAGACTCAAAAAGAGGAACTATAGCGTATATGTGCATAGTAACTACTAACGCAATGTGGTTTTATAATGTGCTGCATGGTATAGTTTGTATATGTTCCCTCATAGAGTACTCAGTATATATAATGCCGCATTCGGCCAAACACAAACATCTCAACCACCTGCAAGGATTATATGCAACTAAGCATGATACAGTCAATTATCGTCTACTCCCATATTGACATGCAAATGCAAGATGACATGGAATATGACATGGCCAAATCCGCGTTCACCGCCGACGCGTTGCCCCTCGCAACCTGCCTATCCGCACGTTGTTTACTCCAACCCCAGTGATCGGCTTGGCCTAGTTCGAGGACCATCTTGATGGTCGATGACGGAACTCTTCATATCCCCCACAGGCCCCTGCTTTTATTCCACTTTGTGTTTTCTTTTTTTCTCCCGCGTTGCCCTTTCTTGCGTGTGTTTCCCATCCCGTGAGTCCTGCAACTACCCGTCTGGCCGTCTGGTTTCTTTGCTAACTTCTGCAGTTGCTGGTCAAAGAGGATAGCAATGGCTGCCAGTGCCTCCGGTCCCCAGATCTTCGATGATGCGAACCGATCACCCGGCAAGACATCCATGTTCCGGGCCATAATGTCGCCCAAAACCCATAAACGAAACCAATCAGCCGATGATGCCGTTGCCCCGCGACCTCTGCAGCGAAGCAAGCCATCCGAGAACACTTATCCTTTTGGTGACGAGCCGACTCTGCATGGCGGCTGCCACCCGTTGAGTGAGATCATCCCAAACCGAGATGCGGGGGATAACGGAGTACCTGTTCCAAAGGTGGACAAGATGCCCAAAGGGCCCATGCATAAGAAGACCAAGAGTGCCGTCTCTCTGAAGTCGTTGAGAAGCTACATGGAGCGGAAGGATGGCAAACCAGAGGAGCCAACTGGTGAAGGAGAGGGGCTGTCTCCCAAGAAGGCTAAATCATCAACCAGTCTCTCAGCCATTCTCAAGCGATCCCAACGTGGGCGCAAGGGCGATGGATCTAAGCAGTCTCGCGACAAGGAGAACCGCAGCCCAACCGACCTTATCGATAATATGCCGTCCCCAATGTGGGGTGGGGATGGGCCGCAAGACTCAGCATCCGTCCATAGAGAGCCCGGTCGACTGAGGCCAACCTCGACCACCGACACCCAACGGACTGTGGCCGAGGAGGTCTCCCTCTACACACCGAAAGGGTACGGTCCGTCGCAGCAACGGAACTTCTATGACTACCATCAACCATCTATCGCGAAAGGCAGCGACGCGAAGCCTCGCCCGAAGTCAGATATTCTCACCGGCAATCGGAAAGTGAAGGACCTCTTTGGTCTGCAGCGCGCAACATCGAGGGAAAACGAGCCTGCTGCGCAATATGATAACGTTTCCACCAAGAGTCGAGGACCTCCAAGTCCTCGGAAAGCAGCTTCCCCGACTAAAGAGGAGCCCAAGCGGTTGTCTCGCGTGCAGGCAGCTATCTCCGCATTCAACGCGAAGGAGCGGGATGCTGATGTGCATCAGCACCTGAACTCGAAGGACCTCGAGAGTGAATTCGAAAAGTTGCTGGTAAGTCTATGTCATGCAAAAGTGTACTATGATGGTCGCGCTAACACATAACCAGGATGCGAGAAACATTCCCCATAACATGCGAGACAAGATGCGCTCACTTGACACCAACATCAAGGCGGACTTTATTCAGAAAGATCGAACGGAGAACACTCCTCTCAGCGCCGGAACCGGTGACAGTCGTCGCGGCCGTGGAAAGGAGTCACAGGATGGCCCAACTCAAGACCGGAAGGGCTCGCGCTCACGGTCTAGAAGCCGTGGCTTCACGCTGACCAAAGGTCCATCTTCGCCTGGTAAGAAACTACGACGCGATAGTGAAGCTTCGAACCGTCGCCCGAAATCGGTAGATCTGTCCCAGCCTGTTGGTGTTTACACAACACTCTCAGCTGCGGCCTCCACTGCATCCCTTTCGGAGGCAGCTGCTGTTGATACTGCGGCTGATCCCTCTGACTTTGTGCACTATCTACGAGAGATCCAGAAACCGGAGATGGTTGAAGTTGGCAAGGTGCATAAATTGCGCCTTCTTCTTCGTAACGAGACCGTCAACTGGGTTAATGGCTTCATCATCGAAGGAGGCATGGATGAGATCGTGCAGCTCCTCTACCGCATTATGAACATGACCTGGAGGTGCGTATTCTTATGGCTGTCTTATTAAACTTGCCACTAACACTGTCACAGAGAGGACCACGAGGATACACTTCTGCACGAGGCATTGCTTTGTTTGAAGGCTCTTTGCACCACATCTGTCGCACTGGCTCATCTTTCTTCGATTGAAGATGAACTGTTCCCGGCCTTGCTGAAGATGGTATTTGACGAGGAAAAGAAGGGACCTAGCGAGTTCACCACTCGAGGTATTATCGCCAATCTCCTGTTCACCCAGCTATCTACCGCCCCTGCTGGTGAAATGGCAGTCAAGCGCACCAGGCAGATCCTCGGCTACCTGCAGGACCCTGCGCCACCAGAAGACAACCAGCCGCTCTCTTTCATCGCTAATATCTACCAATCGCGGCCATACCGTGTGTGGTGCAAGGAAGTCACCAACGTTACCAAGGAGGTATTCTGGATCTTCCTTCACCATCTGAATGTCGTTCAACTTCCCAAGACTGAGGACGTTTTCGGTGAAAAATCACCAGAAGATACTCGCCCTTATGTTGAACGTCACTTCCCACCCCCTCGTCCTCCAGTCCCAGCTGCTCCATATGTTGGTGGAGTGGAGTGGGATGCAACCAACTACCTCGCCGCACACCTCGATCTTGTGAATGGCCTGATTGCCTCGCTTCCCACCCCAGACGAGCGTAACCAACTCCGCGCTGAGCTCCGCTCCTCCGGCTTCGAGAAAGTCATGGGTGGCAGCCTGCGCACCTGCAAGGAGAAGTTCTACTCCTCCGTACACGACTGCCTGCGCACATGGGTTGCCGCCGCCGCAGATGATGGATGGCCCTACACCTTCGTGCGCGAAGGCCCGCCTCGGGCAGGCGAACCCGGCTCCCCAACCAAATCTCCAAAGAAGTCAGCCCCAGGAAGCCCAAGGAAGGGCCTAGTCGACGAACGACCACCCAAGCTCGAGCTAGCCCTGGACTTCTCTGACAACCGTCCAGCTCCAGGCCCGTCAACTCCGTCAAGCGACCTGCGCAGCTGGCTCTAAGAAACCGGGTGCGCAACCCCCGGTTTCCCATTTTAACGAATTTCCATTCCTCTTTGTCATTATTTCCTAACCCTTTTCTTTGCCTTTACACGTTATCATGACCCGGCGTTCGGGCAGCTCCTGCCCCCTCTCATCTTATCTTACCTTGCTGGCTTCTGTTTATCTTGATCTTCCTGACTTTCGGAGTTGTGCGTTATGTGTCTTTCACGGCCTGTTGCTTCGATGTTGCTTCGATAGGCGTTTCTGGCATTCTTGGTGTTATTGGTCTCTTGTTACTGCATTTCCTTTTTTGTTATTTTTTTTTTTTTTGCTTGTCCAGAGAAGTCCTGCGGACATGATGTAAAGAAGCCTCATATTGGCACAGGCGAGGGGGGAGAATGGAGCAAGATTTTGGGCAGGCGAAGCCAGATGGGATCTGTATGATTTCTATTCCTGTTTGGTTGCCCTGCTTCTTGCTCTGTTCTCTCTCCATGGGTACAGCGACGCCTGTTCATCCGACTGGATTTCCTCATGACAAAACGACAGATATGAGAATTGAATGAATAGTCACTGCTTTTTCTTTACTTTTACTTTTTCCGTCAGCTTGGTAGGTAGCGTAGGTGCCTGTTGCTTGAATCTAGTTGCATTTCTCTCTACTTCTTTGACTGTCATATACTGTCCATTTACTCCCTCGTGAAACACCTCAAGGGTACCGTACTAACATACAAGTTGGGAATCTATCTCCATATTATACAAATATTGCCAATGCCAGAGATCAATATACAAGGACGCTGTCAACCTCACTCCACCTTACCTCACTTCACATGCAACAAGATGGCCACTTCACTCATTCCGTTCCCTCTTAGGCTCCGGAGCCGGCGGCGCAGAGAAAATAGCCTTAAGCCCGTCGAAGAAAGCCTCTCGAATCTGTAACAAGCATTAGCATTATTGTACATGGTTTGTATATGTGAAGTACATACCCCATGGAAAGGCGTATTCTCAGTTTGCCATTCCATAAATAGAACAGCATAGATGAGAACGACTATCGATTGAACAACACATTAGCCTGTATGCTTCCCATCAAACCTCATATCTCAAATCTCATATCTCATAACCCCAATGCTCAAGAGCAAAAAGCGATACTCACATCCAATAACAACCCACTGTCCCAGAGTAACAGCCTTCATAAACTTAGGACGGGCATACTTGAGCGCCGCACGCCGACGGTACTTGCGCTCGAGGCGGAATTGGTGTTTCGGGGAGAGCTTGGACATGTCTGGTGGCCATTGGCGCTTTGGTTGGTAAGGGCTGTAGTAGATGTCGTCGAAGGAGGGGGGTGCGGTGTTTGTTGGTTTTGTTGTTGACATTCGGAAGGGGGATTCTTGCGTTGAGAGGGTTGGTTTGAAGGGTGTTGGTGATGTTGTTGTGAAGGTGCGCTGCGTTGGGGGTTGGAGGGTTGTGGTCTGGGATTTGGTTAGTGCTGTTTTTATTGGAGGAGTTTGTGTGTTGCGTATTGTAGAGGCTAAGAATAAGGGTTTTGGGGTTTGGGTGAGGGTGGTTTGGGTGACTTGGGGTCTCGTACGAGGTGCCATGGTGCGCGGCTGGTTGGAAATTTTGAGGCGGATGCGATTGCGCTCGATGGGATGCAGCGCACCGAAGAGGTGGCTGTTAATGCTTGTCGGAACATGAGGAGGGTTACGGTGGAGAGAGACCCTGTTTTCTGTAGGTTGGTGGCGTGAAGTTGGAGGCCGCGCGGAGAATAATTTGATCGGCTTCTCCGCCTATCTCCATCTACGCTTTACACTTCCACTTCGTGACACGTTTGAGCTATGCTATTATGCTATCTAGATCTCTTTACCATAATCTCCAATCGAGACCAAGCGGCTTCAACATCATCTGGAATATCAACATGAGGAATAAATCCTCGTCCCTGGGGCCCGTAGCCGTCTTTATCATCCCTCAATCTGGGAATTTCCCCCATAATCAACTCCAAGAATCGATCTTTGGACCATTGTTCACAGGTTGTCGAGACAGGGCATAATTCTAGAGTACCGTCCTGAGATAATTGCATGCGCGGCACAAAGACCGGACAGCTAGTAATCGAAGTCGGGGACTGCACATCTTCGTATGTCTTTTGGAACGAAGCTTTAGTCCTGAGCATCATCGTCGGATCTTGAATGACAATACACGTCCTCGGAGCTTGGAGGCCCGCTTCATCAAGGACCTTGTGACAGAAAGATGCATTTTGTCCGCAGTTTGTCGAGTTGGGCTCTAGAAGGATGCGACATCCCTCTTTGGTGATGAGAGATCGGTCGTAGAACACGTCCAAGATTCTTTCTAGGACTTTTGCTTCTGGGAGATTTTGGATTTCATCGGCAATGCGAGAAAATGTAGGATGGGCTTTCACAGCATCATAGAGCAGCTTGGTTGAGTGGCCGATTCCACCGCAGAGCACCAGGGCTTTGGTGAGAGATGGTTGTTGCTGCAGAGTGCTGAAGAGGACTTCGGCACTGTGGAGGACTGCTGATGCGCAGATCACGATGCAGTCGGCCGGCAAGAGATCTTGCTGGTTGTCACTGAGGAACTCAGAGATGAGATTGATGTCTGCGACCGTAGACATTGTGAAGTGATACTTGTCACTTGAGATGGAAAGATGAGTTGGTGGATCTCACCCACTAAAAATAGACTACATCGAGTATGCAACAGAACTTCTCTCACACCTAATTTCGTATGATCTTGGCAATTAGTCCAACTAGAAGATAGGCAAGAGGTGACAAAAGTGGCCAAAGGAGGGCAAACAAGAATACATCATGAGCCTTGTAGACAATATTCAATTTCACGTTAGAAGCATCAAACATCAAGCATTAAGCATCAAACACAACATCAAGAAATAACACAACGCGATGTGACAGCAGGACTAGGAGTCTCCCGATACGCCGGGGGCAACACACCCTCCAACGCAGCCTTGATTTGAAGCGCCAAAGTCCGCGAATGCCAGCGATGCTGCTGAGTATAACCACCCATAACCCAGAGATTCTCAAGTCGCGACTGCCTCTTCCAAAGACCTCGAATCTCACCTTCAGAATCAACACCCCAAGTCGCATCAAGACGAGAGGCAATCTCAGGACCAAACAGCTTCCCATCTTCACCCTCACTATTCTGACCCTGATCTTCAGAACCACCCAAGATCTCAAGAGCAGCGTCACGAACATTCTTATCCGCGAATCCAGTACACCAAATCACGGCATCAGCATCAACACAACTTCCATCCGAGAACCGCAGCCCAGTCTCGGTATACGCGACTGGCTCAACCAATGCCTTAATCTCAACCTGACCCTCCTCCACCAATTTGGAACCACCAACATCAACATAATGCCCCCCACCCCGCTCAAGGAGATTCTGCATAAGCGCACAATTGGGGTTACCGCTATCCAAAACAGGGAATCCCGCTTCCGCCAGCGCTTTATAGCGATCCGGTTCTTCAGACGCGAAGTGCGCGAAGAGGTTGCGGGCTAGTTGGGCGTCTATGGCTGTTGGGAGTGTCATGAAGAGATTGTCCGCAAAGTCCACGCCTGCGTCATACGCTCCTAGACTCATTGGGTGGCAGACATAGTCGAGTGGGACAACGTATGTTGGGGAGCGGACGTTCATTGTTGTTTTGAGGTCTGCGGCGTGGCAGTCTTCTAGCACGTCGAAGGCTGTGTTTGCTGAGCCGATGATTAGGGCGGACTGTGATGGGGGGTTGTTCAGTTAATACCAGTTGCTATATGGATCTCAGACGGGTTGGGGGGTGTTGGAATGGGTTTGGGGCTTACTCTAGCTCCCTTTGCTTTCAGCTGTTCGGCGTTTTTGTATTGTACTGAGTGCATGCTAATACCCTTGTATAGATGTTTGTCTGCTATCGATGGGAGGTGCAACTTTTGAGATCCGACGCCTGTGGCCATGACAACATGCTTGGAGATAACTGTGCGCTGGCCAGCGGGTGTCTGGAACTTGATGAGCCATTGCTTGGTTGATCGATTGTATTGGGTCGATTGGATCTGGGCCGAGGTGATCATGTTCAGGTTGAACGTTGCTACGTATCGTCGTACTTGCGACGCTAAGTCTTCTCGAGAGAGAAGGTCGGGTTTCTTCTCATAGTCTGGTTTGACTGTCAGTGTGCCTCGTGTTGAAGACAGGTACAACTTACTCATATAGGGCAATTGACAGAACGTCGTCGGGATGTGGAATCGCATGCTGTCATAACGGAGGGCCCAGTTGTCGCCTGGCCGAGCATTGCGTTCAGCCATGACGCTTTCGACCCTCAGAGCCTTGAGGCGCGCAGCGAGGGCGACAGCACTGTATCATCGGATTAGGTTAGTCAGGTCGTTTTACGGACTTGGTAGTCGTCTTACGCATTTCCACCGCCGATTATAAAGACATCGGTCTCCACATCCTCAGTGCCATCGAGCTGTCTTCCAGGCAACTGAAGCAAGGTTTCCTCCTCCTTCTGCAAATCCAGGCTTTCAAGAATAGTGCTCAGAACCCAGATCTTCCATTCAATACTCCCATTGGCGCTTTTGATCGGCAAAAGCACCACCTTTCCGCTGCATGTCGCCACTGGCGAGCCAGTTTGGAAAGTGATTCCACAGTCAATGAATTGCTGCAAGAGTCAGCAACACTTTATCGGATACCACATCTATACGTCTAGACCGCTCACAAGAACAGGTGTAGCAGGCATGAACATAGCAGCACCATTGACTGCTATGCCACCCTTAATGGCTCTCAGTCTGTTCGTTTCCAACAGACTAGCCGCAATCACACCGGGTGTCCTGAAGGTACGAAGGTGGTAGGTCAGTGCCAACTGATCCTTCCAATACGCATTGTCCGCGACGAAACAGCTCTCGATAGCTTCGGCGTCATTCCCAGCAACCGCAGCATTGAGGCGATCCAACACGAGCTGAGCTTGTTTCGTTGGCTCATCGCCGGCCATCGAACTTGGATCCATCAGCCCGGGGGCGAGGAGGGGAAGTGGCTGTTGCGCCAGCATATCGAGGAGGTCGACTCGCGCGGGGAACTCATTATGCGTTGTATCTGTGTCTATTGATCGCATGTCAGTGATCGGTTTCAGGCTTGCAGTCCGTGAATCGATACTCACTAGCAGCCATGATCGCGACTGAAAGACGAAGAATACGAGGCGGCGAAAGGAAATAGTCGACAGCTCCCCTGAGCCTGTCACACCAATGACCATATAAAGACTAGCCAGATATCACGGATGGCCCCCCGACCCCTCCCTGCCTTGTTGAGTATAGTGTGACGGCTTACGTTCCCCGGTGGAAACCACGAGGCCTAAGACGGCACAGCATCTTATTTACGCCTTTACGCCTTTACGTGGGCGCTGGGTCCATCGAAGAGAGTTCAAGTGACAGAAGTGACAGGTCGGCAGAGGCCTAAACACACCCGTTGTGCCGCGAGGGCGTCGACCCCAAAATGATCTCTATCAACCCCGGTGCATTGTCCACAATATTTTTATTTTCTTTTCGTGGACTCCCTGCATCAGATTCCAAACTCGTCAAATCACAGCCAAGCCGCGGGTTGTTTCTTCGGGCCACTAGCGTCGTCCCCTGACGCTTTAGCTTGATCCTTGTGGCTTGGACTCCATACATCCACCGAAGATGTTCCGGATCAATATGTGAGCTGATGATCTTTGCCATGCAGGACTGCTGAACAATGTGATTTGATATCGTCTGGCTGGAAAGCTCGCGGGAAATGGGGCTATAATCAAACTCAATTTTGTGACGTGAAGTCTGGCAGATCGACCGATTTTGACCTGATCGACGCGACCTTATGGATCTGTCAGACTCTGACAGTTGGGTTATTATATGAATATCCCCCATCTGTGACAGTGACCCCCTGTTCCCCAGTGTGTTCGTGTGTTTCGTGCGAGTTCAGATATTGGCCTCCATGTTGTCGCAGGAAGCCCTGGCCAAAGTGCTGGCTGCACCGGCTCTTGCGCCACCATCTGGTGTTACAGCTGACTTCGATAATCCGCCTAATAAGAACACTCTCGCCTGGGTTGTGACAACGTTTTGTATGGTTGTGGCGACGCTATGTCTTTTCCTGCGTGTCTATGCTCGATTATGGCTCGACAAGAGGATTCGCATCGAAGAAGGTCAGTCGATGAGTATTTCCCCATTATGCATGAAAGACACTTGCTGATCTGGTTTCTTCTTGGCAGTGATGATGATTTGTGCATACGTATGTTGTTGTTCAGTCTAGCGCCAGAGATCTCAATCTAATCCGTATCACTCTAATAGGGAGCTTACTGGGGTACAGCTTACGCTGGCTATGCCCTAATCTCAACTCCCGGTTACTACGTGCACACATGGAACCTCACCAACAAAGACCTCATCCGACCTCTTTATGTAAGATCGACTCTTTCGCAATAACAACTGACAAAAACTAACAACCACCTGACCAGCTCATTCTCGTCTATGGTTGCAGCTACTCAGCAGTCCTCCCGTTAATCAAGACCGCCATCCTGATCGATTGGTGTAGAGTCTTCGTCGCCGTTGACCGGTCGAGGAACCTCTTCTGGTGGGGATGCATGTTCGTCAGTTTCATCCAGTGCACCTGGGGAATCTCCTGCATCATCCTCCTGAACATGCAATGCACTCCCCACGAAGCGATCTGGCTGTTCTACCTACCTAGCAAATGCTATTCCCTCCCAAAAGTCATGCTTGCATCTGCTAGCATCCAGGTTATATCCGATATCCTGATGTTCATCCTCCCACAAAAGATAATCTGGGGTTTACAGATGAGCTGGCAAAAGAAGCTAGGTGTATCCATCATCTTCGGCGTCGGTATACTGTCAGTAACCCCCTTTCCAACCATCTCCCCAAGCCGTACCACAAAACTCACAAACCCCAGCGCCTCAGTAGCAGCCTGCTTCCGCCTCTCACACACAGTAACCTTCGCCAACGAATCAGACAGCATGTACCTAATAGGCCCACTCCTCTTCTGGGCTTGCGGCGAAATGACCTGCGGCTTCTTCATCTTCAGCGTTCCCTGCCTCTCAAAAATGATCATGGAATCCGGTCTACCCAGCAGAGTCAAGCGCGCCCTCGGCGACAGCCGCGCTAAGAACAGCGATCCATCCTACGAGAACTCATCCGGTCCGAGGTCTGGTCCTGCTTCTGGTTCTGGCGGCTTTACGAAACCGTGGATGAAACGGCAGCACAAGAATCCTGAGACGACTTGGTCTCAGCTTGATGATGATGCTATTCCGCTTGGTAGTCCGAATGTTTCCGAGTCGCAGGAGAATCTACATCTACGGCGGGATTTGTCGAATTGTGGAAGTGGCGATGGGGATGCGGATGGGGATGGGGGTGGTGGTATTCAGGTTATGCATACGACTAACGTGACGGTTTCGAGGGAGCCCGGCGCTGGTAGCGGGCTTTCATCGCCGATTACACCTTGGGTTAAAAAGGGGTAAACATAGCGTTGGGTTGGGTACTTTGGGACCTTTTGGGTATAATTACTTTTTTTGTTTGGGATAATCGGATATCGGAATTTGGTCAATTGCGCTATGGGGCTCGGCCCGCTGGAGAAACAGTAAAGTAAAATAGAAAGTAAACAGTAACCGAAATTCGTTTCATGCGACGATGATCTTGTAGATCTCTTTATCACGGGCTTGTTCGTAAGCGCAATTCAGGCAGCTTTTGTGGCAGAGGAGGGCTGGGTCCCATTTTGTTAGGGAGAGGAATTGCGCTGTTGGATTGCCTGCTGTTTGGACTATTGAGATTTGGTCCCCTTGCCGTGCATCTGGTTCTAGGATGGAGTTCGTTTGAATCATTCCCACATATTCCTGTTTGAGTTGAGTCTTCTTTGTATGTCTACATGGATTTGCGTTGAAGAGGCCGAATAAGTGATCTACACATTCTCGTAGATTGATCAAGTGACGCTGGCCTGAAACTTGGACAGAGCACTCCAATGCAAGGCCGCGTACTTGTTCTGAGAGGGTCAGAGATAGATCTGAATGAACGCCCTCCATCGTAGGGTAGATCTCGCTGCTAGGAGCACGAAATTGTTCATTCAGGGACCGAGACAGGTTGTTATAAGGGATTTCGGTATATATGTCAGTGTGATATCGATTGTCGTGGTAAATAACGCCGTCGAAGAGTTCAAGACCCCTATAACCAGAGAGATCACTACCCATCTGGGAGATACCGGCTGGGACCAATGTTGTCGTGCCATCTGACTTGACAACCAGATCTACATCATTCCAAGAGAACAGCTGAGACAACACCCCCTGAGGCGGAATGATGATCTTCGCAACCTGCTTCTGTATCTTGGTGGATGGACTCCAAACTCTGGGATCAGAGCGCTCCTGCCAGACAGCGCCCCCGTGGATATGAACGGCGAGGCTAGCAATACCCTCATCTATAATCCGAAGAAGAAGTGTTGACGGGTCACAATAGCGGCTTATATTATCGGCTAGCTGCGAGATTTGGTCAACTCCATTTGACCTTGCTAGGACATGCTGGAGTGTTGTAAATGTTTTCGAGAATGAAGGCCACCTCAGCGGCAATGTCACTCCCAAAGCCTCTTCGCAGCGCTGGTGTAGAGCTACTCGAGGAAATTCGCCGAAGACCTGACTGAAAAGATGGACTGAGACCATTGGCTGATCACCGGCACGCTCTCCAATGGTGACGTGAACCAGATCAGAAAGTGATAGAATACAGGCTCCCATTGCTTCTATAGCAACGTGCAAACAGACCACGCCCATCTCCTGTAAGTGAATTTGCATGTACGCAGCCAAGTAACCTGGGTAGACAAATTTGAGCGAAGATGACGGTTTTCCAGGCAAGACTCGGATATCTGAAAATGAATCGATTTTACCCTTGACCTCGGTCTGGAGAAATTTCTCGCCCAGATGATCAGTGATATCAATGCATATGGATGAGGAGCGAGATCCTTGATGGATGATCAAAGACTCGACAGTAACAATACAATCATCTGGAAACATCGTCACCGCGAGAGCGAAGATATACCCCATGCTCGCACATCCACGAACACAAACAATGGATCGCTCTTTTCTGAGAGCCTGTGAGAACTTTGACAATATTTCACTCATACCATCGGGGCTCAGCGATGCCAAGAGACTTGTCGGTGCTCTCTCTTGTAGATGCCGGTACGCCTCGTGGATACGATACACATGTTTTGCGAGATGTGTTCCGAAACCAATAACACCAAGTTTATTCGCAAGGATATTAGTGGCCTGCATCAATTGCTTGGGGCTACTGAGACGAACAGAGCTCGGCAGCAAAGTCTTTGAAAGATGGTAGAAAATCGAGCCCGCAGTGGCATTTCCATAGATGTTCTCCAGGCAGGTTGCAAGTAGCGAAATGGCTTGACCTCCAGTAGACTGGGCCATCAGTGAAGCTGCGTCCCCTTTGCGCCAGCCGATCATCACACCAAGCCGATCTAGGCGTGTGCTTGCACACCGTTGAAGTTGGTCGGGGATACGAGTCATGAGTGGCCCACTGATTGGGAAGGCTGAGCCCAGTTGTTCGAGCTGGAGCATTGCACTGGGTTGAATGTCGTCTGCTGAAAGTACTGAGAGTACATTTGAGAAGGTTCCCAAGCCGGCGAGTGAGAGTGTACTCATATCGAGTTGCATGTCGACACCCGACATGGTGAAGGGTTGAGTTATGAATTAATTGGAGAAAAATCCTTTAAAAAGACTGGGGGATATAACACTGTGTCTTTCTTGTCTTTATGAGCTGTTCTGGCCTGGCAAGCGT
Source organism: Penicillium antarcticum (assembly GCF_028974205.1). Lineage (NCBI taxonomy): Eukaryota > Fungi > Ascomycota > Eurotiomycetes > Eurotiales > Aspergillaceae > Penicillium > Penicillium antarcticum. The sequence continues at coordinate 496,883 of NW_026695306.1, read as the reverse complement.
CTTGACGCTCATTTCAAGCTCGGCTTCGATGTAAGCGCCGAGCTCTGCAGAGCTGCATTAGCCATCGTTTTGCAATGGGTAGTTTCCCCCCAGCCCCGCCGCCCTGTGTTCTAGCATCGTACTTCTGCAAGGCCGGCGTACTAGAATAGAATTGATCAGTGCAAGTTAGATCCAATCTGTCCCCAGGACATCCAATAAGGAATGCTGACGCCAGTCTCTGCATAGGCGACGGCAAATTTAGAACAATGAAACGAATGTGGTGTCAAGCCTAATAAAATCACAGTAGTAGGTTAGTATGCGAAGCTGTGTCTATTAGGGCAAATCTGAGCCCTGTCCATAATGGACTAAATTAGATGATGAAGGGTTTACGATGTCGCGCGTGATCCTGGGCATGCAAAACTGGTAAACATTTTTGATATTAGCACATGACAGCCCTCAACAGTTTATAAACTTTTACAGTCTCTGTGATAAACCCGAGGTTTTCTTGTCAGACACAAAACAAAAAAGGAAAGTAACGATTTGAACTAGAGTAGATTACCAGATGACAGCCGAGCTTCCCCACAAAGATACAAGTATACATGTAGAGGTCCTCCGTATATAGTCAACACTGTACCTCTGATTACTGATCACCCCGTGCATTGTATACTTGACATACATAACTACCTGATACATAAAGAGTATAACCGAGTGAATGACGTTGTTGCACATGCAATTCACATGTGGCTCGGGGATCCCGTGACTCTGTCCGGATCAATGATGATGCGGCCAAATGGACCTCGGTACTTTCACGGATATGCGATTGCGGCCAGCAACGGCCATTCAAAGGGGAAGTATCACCGATCTCACTCAACTTTTATAAAGGAACGGTTTCCCCGGCTTTCACTAGCTTCTGAAACTCCATCTGACTCCTTTCCTTCAACCCCATACTCCCCCTCCCCTCTCCATCCTATATTGACGTCATGTCTTCCGGTATGTAGCATGTGCAAGCCACACCGTACTCGACTGAATATGGGGTTTGGTGGCCGTTGCGATGAGCTGGTGCAGAAGTACAAGTATGCTAACCTCAGAATCTAGCTCAGCAACGCCTGAACCAGGTTTCCTCCCACTTCGGAAAGAAGGGAGCCGCCGCCCTCACCGAGAAGCACCCCGATGACATTGTCGTGACATGTGCTCTGCGAACGGCCCTCACCAAGGGTGGTAAGGGTGGCTTCAAGGATACCGCTGCTGCTGATCTGCTCGCTGGTGTCTTCAAGGCTGTCCTTGACAAGAGTGGTCTCGACCCCAAGGCTGTTGAGGATATCGCTGTTGGCTCCGTCCTGCCTCCCGGTGGTGGTGCTACTGAGTTCCGTGCCGCTGCTCTCGTGGCTGGCTTCCCCGAGACCACTGCTGTCAAGAGTCTGAACCGTCAGTGCTCCAGTGGTCTCCAGGCCATCGCCGATATTGCCAACGGTATCCAGTCTGGCATGATCGATGTTGGTATCGGTGCTGGTGTTGAGAGCATGTCCTCTCAATATGGGTATGTAGAGTCCGATTTTTTTTTTTTTTTTTGAATCCTGTCTAACATTTTTTATAGGCCCGGTGCCGTGACTGAATTCTCCGACCTCCTCGAGAACCACCCCGAGTCTGCCAATTGCAAGGTTCCCATGGGTGTCCTGTCCGAAAACATGGCCAAGGACCGTGGTGTGAGCCGTGCGGCCCAGGACGCTTTCGCCGCCAACTCATACCAAAAGGCCCTCAAGGCCCAGAAGGCTGGTCTCTTCAACGAGGAGATCGCCCCTCTGGACGTGAAGTGGACCGACCCCAAGACCGGCGAGGAGAAGACCATCACCGTGAAGGCCGACGACGGTATCCGTGAGGGTATCACCGCCGAGTCCCTGGGCAAGATCAAGCCCGCCTTCGCCAAGGACGGCTCCATCCACGCCGGTAACGCCTCCCAGATCTCCGACGGTGCCGCCGCCGTCGTCCTCATGAAGCGCTCCACCGCCGAGCGTCTGGGCCAGAAGATCATCGGCAAGTACGTTGCCGCCAGCGTCGTCGGTGTCAAGCCTCTCCTCATGGGTGTTGGCCCCTGGAAGGCCATTCCCGTTGCTCTGGAGAAGGCCGGCATCACCAAGGACGATGTCGACATCTACGAGATCAACGAGGCCTTCGCCTCCCAGTGCGTCTGGTGTGTCAACGAGCTTGGCATTCCCGCAGAGAAGATCAACCCCAAGGGTGGTGCGATCGCTTTCGGTCACCCTCTTGGCTGCACTGGTTCCCGCCAGGTCAGCACTCTGCTCACTGAGTTGAAGCGGACAAACAAGAAGATTGGTGTCACCAGCATGTGTGTCGGTACCGGTATGGGTATGGCCGCTGTCTGGGTTGCGGAATAAATGAAGCATATGCTTTCGATTGTACATTGAACTAGCGATTTGGCATTTTACGTTTTCTTTCCCTTGTACACAAGGATTTCTTGTCATGTATTGAATACCACGAGATTGGACTTTACCTCTACTTTATCTACGCGCTTATCCTGTCTCTTTGAGACAAAACAGTAGCTTACTAGAAGATTTACTAGGTGCATTAGGTGCAATAGGAATAGAGTATAGAGTACGCTTATATGCCATACGTCTCCCCAATATAGCACATCAACCACCGTGATAAATCACAATGCTGAACGAAACTTCTTGAATGCATCCGTAACACTCATACCCTTGGCAACAGCTTCCTTAGCCTGGTCATCCATCGCGATCAACTTGGGCATGATCTCAAGCACCTGGCCCAGCAATTCACGAGGGATGGCAACGACACCTTCCAAAGGATCACAGAAGATAATATCACCCTATCGTATAATCAGCTAAACACACCATATTATTACTCCCATGTAAGGAAAGATAAAAACTCACCGGCGAAACAGTAACACCACCAATAGAAACTGGCACATCACGAGCCCCAGCCTTCGCCTCAGCATTAGTCCCAACAGTCGACGTAGCCCTTGCCCAAATCTGCCCCATTATAAAAAACAATTAGCAACCCATCTTCTGCATCACCCCAGATCAGAAAAAGAATAGAACAAACCGGAAGTCCAGTCTCCCTCAGCTCCCCCAAGTCCCTAACTCTCCCACCAACCACAGTCGCCATAATCCCAACAGCAACCATCCTCGTCGCCATAATACCACCAGTAACAGCACAGAACTGATCATCAGGCTGTTCAATAACGACAATGGACCCGGCGCCTGATGGGTCTGCCGCCGCGTATTCGCCTACATGGTCAACCCAGTGCTTGCCGGCTTCGAAGCCGTGTTTTGAGCGTTGGTCTGTTGCTATACTTGGTGGGGTGGAATTCTTTGGGATGAATTTGAATGTTGTCGCTGGGGCGGCGATTTTGGGGGTTGTGTTGTTTCGGCCTGTTATTGGGGAGAATGGGACTATACTTATTTCTTAGTATGTTCAATTCTTGGCTGGTTTTGGAGGGGTTGCATGGTGGGTTAGGTGGTTTACCTAGGTCTGCGAGGTACCCTGCTCTTGCTGTGCTTCCTGGTGGTGTGTTTTGGAGTTTTACCAAGGCGTCTGATACCTGCGATATTGCTGTATTAGATATATTGCTAGATGTGAAACGGGCTTCGTCCGACGTACATCACAAGCCGAGTAATTCTCGACCAGAGTCGCAAGTTGCTCTTTCAGCGTGGCCATTGTGTATAGTGCGCAGAGTGAAAGTGTGAGGGTGATGTTAATAGTATGGTTAGTTGACGTATGAATAGATAAATGCTCTACAAGTCATATGAAGGAATATGTAAGTATCAAGGAAAGTATCGGGGAATAACGTCGAGCACATGTCCGCACGTCCGGATATCGGATAAATACATCATCGGTTGATCTGGGGTTGCCGAACATGGCGTTACATAGTACAGACTACTGATTGAAACTGGTTGTATCTAGAATTTATGTTTTTATGTTTTGGAATTCAATGCTATATAGCATACATCCTACATAGCTAAACCTATAGAGGATCGCGGGGTTCCCCGCGGACGTGGTATAGCCGAGGATGATCCGACAATGCAGGTCTCTGCAGGAACGATATATGCCGGGCTATCAGATGATTGGTGAGCCCCTCAACAATGTCAAGTATCAATAATATCACAGTATAAGATCTGTTAGATCTGCTAGATCTCGACTCGGCTGGTCGTGGCAACCAAATGCCGTGTGGGGAGAGAAATTGGTCATCCACTATATCCACACGTGGAATAATTCCGACTTCTCTCCAGGTTCTCAGGCTCTCAGGTTCTCAGGTTACTCATTCTTATCTATTCATGCAATCTTTAGATTTGTATATATCGCATCTAGAGCAATAACCAGCAACATGGCAACAAAACCAACATACACCGAGAACCAACTGGAAACATACCTCCAACGCATTGCATACTCCAAGTCCACAGGAGCAGAGACAGATCTTCTCCAGCATGTCCGCCGGAATATAGAGAAAGATGCCTATGCCACACTGTGTGATCTCCAGCGGCGCCACCTGACTGCTATTCCTTGGGGAAATTCGGAATTGCATTATTCGCGCCATCATACTATTTCATTGGACCCTGAGAGCCTCTTTGAGAAGATGGTTGAGAGACGGCTTGATGGGTATTGCATGGAGAATACGGGACTGTTCCTTGTCATCTTACGGTCTTTGGGGTATTTCGTTTATCCTACTGCTGGTCGAGTTGCTCATGCTGCCGAGACGGGTGTTGATAATGGGTTGTTCTTTTCTGTGTGAGTCTTGATGTTTGGTGCGAATGGATGCATAAGATGGGCTGACTGTTTTGGTGAAGGGCGCATATGATTCTGATTGTCAATATTGACGGGAAGAGGTACATGGTACGTGACGATATCCTAAATTTACTCCTGAGCTACACTGACCAGATAGGTTGATGTCGGCTTTGGGAATAACGGTGCTACTTCCCCACTGCCGCTGGAGGAGGGTGCTACTGCCACGCATATTGCGCCATCTGAGATGCGTTTGGTCAAGGAAAACCTCATCGAATTCACCGATCCAACCCAGAAGGTCTGGATCTACCAAACAAGATACAAACCCGAGAGCTCTTGGCTGTCCCAGATCTGCTTTTCCGAACAGGAATTCTTGCCTCAGGATTTTGGTGTCATGAACTTCTCCGTCAGCAAGAATCGAACCAGTTGGTTCACCCAGAGATTTATCTGTGTGCGGTTCCTCATGGACGAAAGTGGGAAAGAGATCGTAGGACAATGCATCATGGCGGGGAAAGAAGTTAAGCAAAGAATGCACGGGCAGACAGAGGTGTTGAAGGTGATGCAGAACGAAGAAGACCGGATTGAGGCTTTGGCCAAGTACTTTGATATGCACCTTCGCGCGAGTGAGATTCAAGGCATTCGGAACTTGTCCTCGCAGCTCAAATAGACCTTTGGTGGACTACTGGGAAATTCAAATGTGAATAGGATATGATACAGCGTTTCTAGATAAATTGCAGTGGATATGTATGATCACGGAAGAAATGAAGGCGCAGGCATAGAGCGTAATGGTGGGAAACAAGGTTGCAATTTTGAGTCTAGTAAATCCGCTTCTCCATCTGTACTCCGAGTTAGCGCGTTCGAGAAATTGGGGACTAGTTCGTTCCGTACCTTCCACGGGTTGCTGACGTCGAATCCGGGGGGTGCTTGGTGATTGCTGGATTGTCCCCGGAATGCGCCTGTGATTCTCTGGTCTCGCTCCATCACTATTCGCGAATTGTCAGTTTGCAGGTTCTTCGAGGAGTTTGAGTAGTCTGGATCAATGATTCGGTCATAACGTACTTTGCTGTGAAAGTGTTAGCAAACATTCTAGGTAAGTTCCGACCGCAGCCGACATGGAAGACTCACTCTGTCCCACAGGTCACGATTCCAGCGTGTCTTCTTGCCATCGTTGGCGAAGCGCTTGACGTAGTGAAGACCGTAGCCGGTCACGCCAAACATCTGTGGCATTGGTTAATTGTAGCCCAAGAGGGATTGACCAATGATACGCACGCCGATAATGATTCCATAGGGAAGCAAGGCCTCGAAAGGAACACCCATGATGTGTGGTTCGGAGGAGAGCGATTGAGCGGAAGGGTATGTAGGCGTAAATTCAAGAGCCGCGAAGTCTCTCACGGATTGAGCAGAGTGGACAAATCGCGGAGAGTGTGGAGGTGAGTGTCTCTTCGCACGGCGACGGGCTTGAGGTCTCCTCCACCCAAAGTAGTTTAGCCGCGCTGAGTCATCAAGCTGCAACGACACTCAGGCAGGACAAGGGGCGTGATGGCCGCTGCGAATCGCATTCGATTGCTAAAGAGACAGGCCCCGGTGTGTGGACTGTCCTTCGACGCGTCTGGTACGCTTTTAATTCAAAGATTCGACTGATTTTCTTTGTGGTGAGTTTTCTCCGATTTGCGACACGCGTTTGCGATGCTCGAGCCACCTCCAGCGGCGGACTGACATCTCTTGTTTGTCTAGCTCCCACTTTGCGCCCTGCGACTTTGAGGGTCAATCCCGATCGATATTCGTGCTTCTGAACATCTTTGGCACCATCTGAGTACGCCGCAAATCTCGTGTTGGATCCAGATGCACCCCCGGATCAGCGCCGACGTCAGCGGGGTGCTCCTGTAACCGGATCGGTTTGAGCTTCTATTACCAAGGATCTGTACCACTCAGGCACATACTATAGGACTGCGCTCAACCTGGCTGTCGCGGTAACATATACTATGGCGGCGACAATGCCGCCAGCAAACGATGAACCGGGCAAAATCCACCCGCCTGTGGACCCGGCCGACAGCGATCTCGATGCGGAGGGAGAGGAAGAAACCGACCTCTATGAGATGGACCAACAGCTCCAAGATGCTGTTCACCGAGCATACACCGGAGAGGCCGATGAAGATGGACCAGACGAAGCTGCGGACGGAAGTGCTGGCGCCAACGGTCTGAATGGAGATGGTGGCGACAATGATGAGGCAGAGCCTGTTGGTGCTGTCAAGCTTCCCAATGAGGATGCACCATCAGAAGAAGACTATGCGGAGTCTGAGACAGCCGATGCGGATGCCGACCCCGTGTTTGAAGACAACGACCGTGACGCATCAGAACCCGAGTCCACTGATCACGAATCAGAAGCGGAAGACTGGGAGGCAGAGAGCAATGATCATGAAGATGGAGAGGCTGATATACGCAGTCGCGCAAATTGCGTGTAAGTGGATAGGTCCAGGCAACGCAGCTAAGTATGCAGGTACTGACGGACCAATAGGTTTTGCAGTCAAGACGAAGAACACGATCCAAGTGAAGATTTCGAGGAATGGTTAACTTGCATTGTCTGTGGTGATCACTGTATGTTGTGTTTGCCGGAGGAAACCCCCTTCTTTGATTACCGGCCGTTACTGACTAAACATCTCTAGCCCATCGCCAGTGTGCTCGTGAGCAAGAAGCGTTTGATGATTCTGAAGGTACGTCAAACGTCCAGTTGGGATGGACTTTACTGCCATCGAGAACCCCGGCAACTGACATCGCGAAATCCAGATCCGTGGAGATGTCTCACGTGCGTTCGTGATAATTTACAACCGGACCCGTTAGAGAGCGAGGTGCCAGAACGGAAAGCCTCGATTCTTCCCAAAGAGCTTCTACCTGCACACGCCGGCACACATGACGAAGGGTTTCACTCGATCTTCGAAACGGGCGTAAATGATGAAATGCTAAACAGCTCTCGGTCGCTACGCAAACGTAAGGCATCTTCAGTTGAGGCCGAAGAACACGTACCTGTTCTTCGGAAAAGGTTGCGTCAAACATCATTCCGTGGCGAGCGTCCTGGGTTGAACGGCACTTCCCTTGATGGTGCTATTGATGCTGCCGAGGTCGATCTTCACTCTCCTGCTCAGACGCGTTCTGTTCGTGTTAGACGCACGCGTGCTCTGGATCGAGAACACTGCCGCGTGGTAGCAAGGCAGTTTGGTAAATTGATCGTCGGGTTCCGACTTGACGAAGCCAGAATGTCTAAAATCACAGGCGCCCAGGCCCGACCACAGCGCAAGAAGAAGAAGGCCCCAAAGCCACCAGTCGTGCCTCCAGAACCCCAAGCTCACTTTGTTCCGCTCCCCCCTGTATCCTATAACACCATCACTTTGTTCGACCGAGAAACCGATGACCCCAAGTCCAAACCATATGGGGGCATCCTAAACGAGGTCGAGCAAGACACCTCCAAAACACTCCCCACACAGTTCGATCGCGAACGATTCGAACAGGCTCGCCTGAAAGCAGAAGATGAATGGCAACAGAAGGTCAGAGAGGCTGAGCTCAATGGCGAGCACACACCACATGCCTCGCAAAAGGTGTCTGGTCCTCCGTCAAAGATCAAATACATCAACTTTGGCGGCTATGAGATCGAAACGTGGTACGCTGCGCCTTATCCGGAAGAATACAGTCGCAATCGTGTTCTGTACATTTGCGAGTTCTGTCTGAAGTACATGAACTCGGACTATGTCGCCTGGCGCCACAAGCTCAAGTGTCCTGCCAAGCACCCTCCTGGGGACGAGATTTACCGCGATGGATCGATCTCAATTTTCGAGGTCGATGGGCGAAAGAACCCCGTCTACTGTCAAAACCTTTGCCTTCTCGCCAAGCTCTTCCTTGGCTCGAAGACTCTTTACTACGATGTCGAACCCTTCCTATTCTATGTCATGACCGAGTACGACGATTTAGGTTGCCATTTTGTTGGCTACTTCAGTAAAGAAAAGCGTCCAAGCTCAGCAAACAATGTCTCCTGCATTCTCACCCTACCTATCCATCAGCGAAAAGGCTATGGAAACCTTCTTATTGACTTCTCTTACCTACTCACTCGCATTGAAGGCAAGAACGGATCTCCTGAGAAACCACTCTCTGACATGGGTTTGGTCTCTTACCGAAACTACTGGCGACTCATCTTGTCTTACCAGCTTCGCGATCTGAAGACGCCTGTTAGCATTGCAGATCTATCTGATCTGACCGGAATGACGGCAGATGATATCGTTTCTGCTCTCGAAGGGCTACGGGCTCTTGTGCGGGATCCTATCACTAAGACTTACGCAATCCGACTCGACCACAAGTATTACGACGAGGTAATCAGCGGTTGGGAGAGCAAGGGTTACGTTCAACTGAACGAAGATGCCCTTCTCTGGACACCTTACATCATGGGCCGTAGCAACCAGTCACACTTCGATCGTGCTCCTCTACATGCCGTGGCCCAAAGAGATGACCCTGACGAAGATGAAGAGGTCGAGGATGAAGATGTCCCAATTTTGAATGGATCCGGTCCGAACGCACTTGATGAGCCTGCTGGACCGCCTTCCACCATGGCTCTCCAACACAGTGGCACTCATCATCACGCAGCGGGCCACTCTGAACCCCCGCTTGTTAACCCTGCAGCTGGAATCCCACCCTCTCGGTTTGAGCTCTGGCCTCCCGTCCTTGCTGTAGCACCCAAACGCAAGCCTGGCCGTCCATTTGGCAGTACCAAAAAGGATAACTATCGCGCATCCCTGACGCCTTCGATTGCTCGTAACAGTGGTCGCAACACCCCTCGACGGCCATCTGCACTAGCAATGTTCACACCAGGAGGCAGCGTCCGCCGCGGCCGGAGCTCCATTGTTGCGGAATCACCCGCTGCCGATGCAACTCCTACCCACATCAATGCTCTGGGATTGGAACAAGGTCAAGTAGTCGAAGAAGATGCCGATGAAGCCGTGATTGACGAAGATGCCGACGCCGATGGTGAAGTCGACGATACCCCTGTACCAGACGCCGATGTAACCGTCGAAACAGAACTTGCAAATGGCGACACTCTCGCCGATGCAACTCCCAAGACCAACGGCATCAAATCAGCCGATGTCCAGGAGAACAGCGAGCCCCTGAAGACACCCGAAAAGAAGATGAAACACCCCTCTCGGTCTCCAGAGACAGCCATTTCCCTCCGATCCCACCGGGCAAATGACAACTCCAAAACACCACGATCAGTCAACCGCAAGGCCCTCGTCGAAAAAGTCCAAGTCATGGTCCCCGCCGAACCAGGCTCTGCCTCTAAATCAGAAGGCAAAGGCGAAGGCGCCAAAACCGTCAACACAAACGGCATCGACGCCGACTCAGATGCAGACGCGGACGCCGAGTACGAAGTAGACGGTGACGTCGTGATGCAGACATAATGACCACTTCTGGGATTGATTCGAGCGTTTGTTTTATGATTCGCGGTTGCGAGTGTGATTAAGATGATTTTGCCTGCAAAGTGTTACGCATGTGGACAGGGCGTTTGTATGATGGGATTTGGTTCTTTATTGCTCTGCTCTCACTGTTCCCATTCCATTCCACCTCTTATTTTCCTTCGTGTCTTGTCTTCGGATCTTGCAATATCCCATTCCTATTCCACCGGTCGATTTAATCTCTTATTCCGCTTTTCTTTTCTTTTTGCGTCGAATACTGGCTACGTTGTCTTACGTGGCTCCTTCAAAGGGGTTGATTATCGATATCAATGGGTCGCGTGATCTCACTGTTACGTCGTCGATCCCCTTCGTTTTCTACTAGTTGCTTTTCGAGGATTTCATCCAGCAAGGAGCAGGGCGGGGGTGTCTGGAGTTCTTTTTTTTTTTTTTTTTTTTCTCCCTTATTTTCTGCTTCGTGTTCTCTTTTCTATCTAGTTGCGAGAAATTAGTACAGTGTGTGATTAGCATCCGTGTCAATGTATCAATTGCTGGTAGTCTTTCCTTCTCACTTCGGAACTTGCAAATACGTATCGTGATCATATTCGTGATATACAGTAACGTGATGTAGTTAACCGGTAATTCACTGTCGCGTGTCATCAAGTTGAATATCGCGTCACACCTACGGTAGGTAGGTTTATGACATGTCAGATTCAGGGCGCGAGGTACAGTTGTTAAAGTCTGTATTCAGTACATATACATGTACGGAGCGAGAGAAGCATATTATAGTAAGACATGTGAAATGCATGCAGGACTCGTGCCGAGGCTTGTACAGACTCATCTTTTAAGATTGCTGTGTAGTATAGAAGACCTCCTCAAAAATGAAAATCTAAATGAACCTCAATTAGAACAGCATATGATATAAACACAGTGGAATAGTAGCACAGTAGCACACACCTATAATGACTACATAGATTCTCTTCTTCTAGTATAAGTAACCCATAAGTTATTTGTCTTAGGGCACATGAACATCATAGTGGGGAAACGCTATGACAATTGACAAAGAGAAGGCCCTTGCTGAACTAAGGCTCCCACACACGCCCCTAATCCACGTCAGCACAGTCCAACAGGGCCATGTGCACCTGCAGGAAATACGAGAAAAAAAAGTCAATTGTTGGACCCGAGGGCGTGGTTGATCTGCGGCTTATCTGATGTATTCTATCGAGGGGAATATGCTATTTGCTAGTATGCATTCGAGATGTGAGATCATGTCTGGTTACGCATTTTGGGTCTTTGGGTTGATATCATTTGTTTATTGTTTATTGCATATGGTTTGTTATTAATGTTACATTCTGTAGCTCAGTTCGCTGGGACACAGTACTTTTCACTTTGCGGAATACGGACATATTAAGTTATTTGATGAGATGAGGCTTAGTCCCACCGTGTTCGGAGAATTCCTAGCCCAACCCTTTTTAGGAAGGTGACTCTGATATTTGTTCACGGGACAGAGTGGCTACAACCGGGGATATAGGAGTACAGATCAGATTTGTTTGTACTCTGTAAAGAGTACAGTAATAAATGATATCATATTCTCCGTACAGTTACTCAGAATTCGAAAGCTTAGATCGACAAGATCGGCGGTCAAAGCAACAGAGCTGTCAGGACACAACCATGGAACCCAAGCGGAATGCCATTTAAGCATAATTGTATAGCCCCAACTTCTTTTGGTTCTGAATGGAGTATGCCGCTGTCAAACATGCGCCTCTTTTGTTTGTTATCCGGCTCCTAAATTTTTCCCTCTCCCGCCCCATACCGCTCCCCTCGCCCTCCTTTTTTTTTCTCTCTCTTTCCTTGATTTACCTGATTTCTTCAGGGTTTGAGGTCTCCACGTATAGCCGTAGACCCTGTCAAGACTAGTCTCTGTCCCTGTGTACCAGGACACTAACGGGTTCCCGGTTTTCCAGTTGGGGACCGCAGTGGGTTATGCAGGGTGCGTTGTACTTTTAAAAGGGAAAAAAATTCGAAATTTCGCTTCCTTTTTGGTCGCTCTTTTTTTCGATCTTCGCACTGGAACTTTCTTTTCTTCTTTTCTTCCTTCCTTCCCTGCTGCTTAGCCCGGTTGTTTCCTCTCAATACATGGAGTTTGATGACCGCATCATGAGTCTTTAGTCCTCGGAATGGCTTTCCATGGCTTTTTCCCATGTTCACACTTCCCTCCGGAACCGAGTCCCGAAAGTCAAACAAAGTGACAGGTCCAGCGTCCAGCTTATCGCATAATGATGTGCATCTCTACCTCTACCTAGGTAGTGTCTCGGCCCATTCTCAGGAACAGGATAGACCCAGCGATTGCCTGAATTTGTTCTCTTTTTCAGCTCCTTTTTCCCGGCTTGGAGGTGGCCAATCGCAGAAGTTCACGTTGCTGACTTAGATCTCGGGACCCATCTGGCCAATGCTTTGATGTCAGTCGGGACTTTTGTGCATCTGATTCGCTATACCCTTGCATGATACTATCCATATATGGATATGGAGATACTTGACATGCATCCCCTCCACGATGACCGAGTCCCAACTCTTGGATGCAAAGTTCTGGGAATATAAGATGCATTGCCCAAGTATTAATGCCCGGAATTTGCAAAGGTTTGCAAGGATTTGCGCAAACCCACTCCCACCGTATATCCTCAGCCGCAGGATCAAGGGTACATTGTGGCGCACAGCGAGGCCCGTAGTCCATAACCCCAACATTGACGAACGCCCGATCTGCAGCGCGCCCTAGCATGCCCCACCAGGCCATGCTTTATTCATTTGTTGAATGCAGATGCACGCTGCCCGATCGCGCCGTGTTACTGCACCCAGGTCATAGCTTTGAGGATTCCAGCGATCCAACCAGCGACCAGTGTGGCTCGACTTGCAGTAGCTTGCAGCCCGATTATCCACCTGCATGGCTAGATGCTAATGTGACGCATCTCAGCTCACCTCTGTCGTGGCCCCCCTAAAACGCCGTGCGTCCGGCCTGCAGTGCGGGTTTTTCTCCTTATTTCTTTGTTCCTTCGCCTCGATTCTTATCTCGACTTGACTTGACTTTGACCTTTGACACTTCTTCTCGTCTCGCCATGACACGGCATGTATCGCTTTGCCAGTTGGATTAACGTCGGTTTGCGCTCTCGGTCGCGTCGCGCTTCGGTGCGCGGGTTCTGGGGCTGTGTGCACTAAGAATTGTCTTCTCTAGCGCTTGCGCATTCAGCGAGGTCTGATCTCGAAACGCGCGACTATTCTAAGTCATTGATTCAGTTGGCCTGGGTCTCACCGGTCACGTCGATTCACGCGCTTAACCCCGCAATTGAGGCTTAAAGGCGACAATCCCACAAGCCTCATCCATAAGCGCCGGAGAGCGTCGCTCTTTGAAAGGTATTTCCCCTGTACATATCCATGTCCATGTTGCCCTGTTGCTTGTGGAGTGGTGTTCCCCTTTCGGAAGTCTTGAGCACGGGATCCAAGTGATGACATAAGAACTTTGCCATCCATGGATCCTGCGCGGCTTCAACTGCCGCTCTCCGATCTATAGAAACCAAAGAGCTAACTCTTCACTAGTTCCCTGGGGGCTCTCAATGATATATCCACATAGACGCGGACCCCGAGTCCTGGCGTTTAAGCCAAGAAAACCGGGTCTAATCACCTGCATAGCCGCCAACCTTGTGGGTAGTGGGTTCCTGGAGAGCAGAAAACGAAGAGAAAGGACTGGATGTGCGCATCATCCGGATCGTCATTTGCCTCCCGTGGACAGCTGAACCCTTTCCACTTTTTTTTTTCCTTAAGTCTTTTCCTCCCAACGGTCTTGGGACTCCACTTCAGCTGTCCTTCACTGCTACCTTGGATATTACCTTGGGATTTGAATTGGTGAAGAATATTCATTTATTCTTTGGGAATTTTAGCGATTTTACTGGATTTTTTTTCCATTCACTTCCGGTTAGTTGGTTTCTTATTTTTTTTATGTGCGCTCAGAAATAGTCGATTCTCCCATCTGATTTGTTCCTGACTGGAAGATTCGGGCGCTTGTGGTCCAATGAATTTTTTTGAATTTTTTTCGGGGCACTTAATGGGCTTAAAGACCAAACTATTTCTTCCATTTCTAACTGAGAGTATCACAAGGTTTTGGTTTCCGCTTGCAAACTGACGACACCACTTGGCCGTTTTCGTCTCTTCAACCTCACACTCTCTTTCTCTCCCACCTTCATTTCCAACATTGGCTGCAATAATTTAACCCACCCCCACAGCTATTACCACTCTACCTTCCACTCCTTATCTCTACGAGCCAACTTGAGATTTATCCTGGTCCAACCCAGATCTCTTCTCTTTCTTCTTGTAAACCACAGATCACCATTGCCTGGTCTCTCCTTCGCCGCACTATCCGGTGGTTCACCTAACCTGGAACTTTGCTGGGTACTCTCCGCCTTTCTAACCGTCTGCCCCTCCTCGTCTTGATGAGTGCGACATATAGCGACTCCTCTCTCTCGCGCGAAGCCCAGAGGTTCGTTCTTGCCCGCCTCTTTTGAAAGGGTCGCAACTCTTACGCTGTGGTCCAGGGCTTCCCACTGACTATGTTGAACACCAGTTCTGACTTTGACTTGACCATTCGTCAGCAGCCCAATCGGGCCCGCGTGGCGGGGGGCAAGGAGAAAGGTACGTGAAGCTCGTGGAATCTGGCTGGGACGCGTGGTTAATAGCTTCAAGAGCGCAAACCGATCGATCCGCCTCCGATTGTTCAGCTCCGGGTGCGAGAGGAGGGTACTTACCTCGCACAGTAAGTGCCCATTCAACGGTGGGGAAAAGAGCTGGCTAACTCGCAAAAGGCATTACCTGCAAAGCCCGTATTATTTCATGTGCTGCAGCTTGTACGATGCCACTGAAGATCATCCGGTGCCTGTAGCACCTTCGACTGCTTTGGCAGGAACCCTGGTATCGTCCCTTCACCGGCTGAAGGATGTGGACAATAGCGGTGAGTACTGTTCTGAGGATGAGAGAGCTTCGCTGACGTCTGCAGATGGAGGGTTCTTCGTCTTTGGCGATCTTTCAGTGAAGATTGAGGGCGACTTTCGCCTCAAGTTCACCTTGTTCGAAATGCGCAAGTGAGTTGCACGGTCGGGAACAGGATTCAGACGAAAGCTAACTAGCTGCCAGATCACAAGTTACCTATTTGAAGACCATCATTTCCGAACGGTTCACAGGTAAGATCAGTTCTGCAAGAGTGGCGCAATGGGAGCTGACCAGGCTTGCAGTGTCTCCTCCAAAGAGCTTCCCAGGAATGATGGAGTCAACGTTCCTTTCCCGGTCCTTTGCGGACCAAGGTGTCAAATTGCGTATTCGCAAGGAGCCCAGGACTATGATGTGCGTGGCAGACCCTGTTGAAACCCCGTTGAGAATTGAGGCAGCTGACAGCTTCCAGGAAACGCTCGGCTCCACGACCGGATGACTTCCACCAAAGCATTCCTCCTCGATCGCCGGAGCGTCAGGCTGTGCCAATTCCTCCTACCACTGGCTATGGTGGCTATCCAGCGGCAGCCCGCGACTACACGTACTACGGTGCGCCTCCAGTCAAGCGTCACCGCACTTCGGTCGATTATGGCAGACAGGGCATCTACGACGCAGATGGTCGGATGGCTCGCCAGATGGATGCGTACGGCCAGCCAGCAACGGCCATCTACGCGGGTCAACCAGGAACGTATCCCACGCAAGCCATGCCGTCCTACGCAGGGCAGGTGGGTGGGGTGGGCCAGGTGGTGCCTGACTACGGGGTCCGTATCAGAAGCTCGTTAGATCTACCATTCACTAACCCCCTCCCAGATGTACTCCGGTATGCAACCGTCAGCCCCAATGGCTCAGATGCCCGATCCTTCCGGTCAAAGCCGATCCAGCCAGCAGGCCGCTGTGGGACAACTGATGGCAATGAACCAGCCTGGCACTCCTGTACGACACCCCTCTGCGAACCAGTGAGTACCCAGCTAAAGGTGGTCTTGAGACAGACTCCGGATTCGACTGGAGCGATGATGGCTCAGGGATACGCCCGGACCGGATACCCTCCCGCTAGCTCTACTATTCTTCCTCCGTTGCAGCGCAATCGCGACATGGGGAATGGATCTCGAGGTTATTTTGAGCAACCTCCAGAAGCGACCACCCCTATTCTTCCTTCTCAAATGGTCGATCGTTTTGGCTCCGTGGCCGGCCCAGCAGCCTTTGATCCCGACTCTGCGAATGTAACACCTCAATGATTACTTGAGGTTCTGGCTTTTTTAGAGTGTTTTATTATGTTTTATGGTTTGTTACAGGCGCTGGCGGATATAAAAGGGGAGGTCTTTTTTTGGGTTGGAGAGCTCTATTCTTAAGCCCTTCTTGTATATACCTCTTTCCTTACAACCCCTTGGGTCTTCTTTTAATTGACGATGTATGAGGAGGAAATGCAATGGCTTATTTTTATATGTTCGCTCTTTCCGTATTCTTTCTCTCGCTCTTTCGCTCCTTCTCGTTCGCTCCTTCTCTTTCTCTCCTTCTCTTTCTCTCCTTCTCTTTCTCTCCTTCTCTTTCTCTCCTTCTCTTTCTCTCCTTCTCTTTCTCTCTGCGTTTGTTTACTTCACTTTCTCCCCTCTCTTCTTCTCCTCTTTCACCCTTTCATCTCACCAACCTTACTCTACCATGAATCCGAGCCGTGAGACTTTGATACATGAGACCAAGATTCTCATAGCCCTCGCTCTTGTTACACTGATTCTAGTCCTTGAACTCATCCATCAGATCATTGATACTACATCCTTCCACTTCAACGATGAACAATGCACCCGCAGCCGTTGGGACAAGTCCCTTCAGCAACCTGGACATCTGGTGCGACTGGACAGGAGACCCGAATGATGCAGTGGACGTCTCCATCGCCATCGAGGTAAGCCGCCACCGCTGACCACTGACCACTAACCCAGGATCACGCGAGCAGTCACTAATTCAATCACTTCCATCTCAGGCCTGGTGTACCCCAAACATCCGCCTGCCAGTCTTCAACATCCACTCTCCGTACATGATAGGCGGACCAACATTCTCCATCGTCCCAAAGAATAACCCAAAGAGCGAAAGCAAACGCACCGATGCAGATACAGGCGCACGCGCAGATGGCGCTTCCGATACCACGCGCCCATTCACAGATTCCCCAGTAACACCCACCCATCCAGCCAAGCAAAAAGGCAAAGGCAAAGGCAAGAAAGCGGAATCAGACTCCAAATCCAGCTCCAAGTTTGACAGGCTCTTCGATAGAGATGGCGACAGTGGTGCATTCTCCGGTGCAGAAAGCCTCATTCTCAGTCCTGAATTGCCAGAACTCACCAAACCGGTTGATATTGGCGTCCTCTATACCCAGGCCAATACAAGTCTCTCGGATTTTTTGACACCCTCCAAGTTGCCAAATTCACGTAAGCGTACGGCTAAAGCTGCTTCGCTTCCTGATTCTATTCCTGACGAGGATCGTGATGTGAGGTATGATGGTGATGGTGATGGACATAGGCCTGTTAAGCCGGAACGAGCGTCGCCGAGACCTTCAGTGCCTTCGGTGGATGTGTTTGTGGCTCAGGTTCCCAGTGATAACAGCTACAATAGTTCTCCCTCGCGTCTTCCTCGGCCTATTCGCATTCCTCGTCAGGCTAGTCTTGATGATATTGGTGTCTTGCCTGAGAATGTCCCGTTGCCAACTGATTCGGCTCCTGTTTCTGCGGCGGAGTTTCGTCGGCATGAGGGTGGTGCTCCATTTCAGAGGCGGCCTTGGTTCTGGGATGAGGTTTTGCCTAGAGAAGATGCTCCTGAGGAAGATGCTCAACAGGATGATGAAGAGGGTGTCTTCGATGCGTGGGCCTCTCTTGGGCCTCATGACAAGGACTACTCCACGCGCACTCCACTGGCTGACGAGAAAGAGCAAAAGCTAGATGCCTTCTCCACTATTGTTTCACCCGGAAACTCTTCACGTTTCGGTGGGAAGCAAGACAGCGCTGTTACTTATGGATCCGACGGCTCATCCGGTCACGAAGATGGGGATGCCTACGGAGTCCCTTTGGCTCGACTGTTCACTCCACGAATCTCACCCGTACCCGATTCCAACGCAGGAGCCCAGCTCATCATAATCGGCAATCTTCTTTACGTGCAAACCTCTCTTACACTCTCGCCTGCCATATACCAGTTGTCAGTCACTGTTTCCCTCCAAGTGAGGCAGGGACAAAAGGATTGGTGGGAGGTGGTTCTAACTGGACTGCCTCGACTTCGTCCCGATGAGTATGGATATCTGTATTTCCGAACTCCTCTTGGCCAAGGAATTGAATTCCGCACCACTGGATTCAAGCGAAATAAGGTAGCTGAAAATTACCTGATTGCCCAGTTCATGGTGACGCAGAGACTCGTCGTCCCGTTTCGAGTTTGCGACGCCCAGTTCTACGGTTTCCTCAAGGACTTCAAGGTCAACCATCTCATCCAGAGCGAAGTGAAGGAGAATGATATTGATCCATTGTCCTACATTGTCAGCTACCGTGCCATGTGCTCCATCGAATTGATTCAACGCGACTTTTGGGCGGAAAAGTGCAGCTTCAATCTCTATATTCATGGTGGCCCAGACGGCGTGTACACCGGCACTCTCCTACCGGATCAAACAAGTCTCCAGACTATTAAGCTAGATACATGTACCGATATGTGCGTTGGAAACTGTCAGGTCCGCGTCACATGCCCCCGTTCGTGTCTGAGTATGTTTATGCTGGCCTGGGAAACCAGTTTGCCATACCACGCAGCCGTCAGCTGGACGCCACAGATCAAGACCACCTCGTTGGCCAATGAGGCAGAGATGAAACTTCAACTTGAGTTTGCTCAGATTAAGCCCGAAAGCAGCGAGGTCGAGGAGGTCGAGGAGGCCAACCCTGTTATCCAGGATGTTGTGCCTCATCGTGAGCCTGTGGTTAGATTTGTCGAGCACAAGAAACCAAACTCATCTCGTATTGTGCAGGGCTTGTGGGTTATATGGGATATCACCTCGTTTATTTTCCAGCTGATCGTCATTATGGCATCTCTCACTATCATTTACTCGTGCTCCCTGCGGAAAAGCCCTGGCTTCCTGTCTCCAATCAGCGGCGGTTACACTCTTCACTGCCTACACCAACGGTCTTTCCCCGACATACCGGCTGCTTCAGTGAATTTCGCTCCTCAAGAATGGCCAGTGATGGAAACATTACAGGTGGAAGACTTTAAGACAGAGTTCATTGAGTCGGAGACAGTCGATTCAAAGACTGTTCAGCCTGAGCCAACTCAGACAAAGACTGGGCCAACCATCTCCTCTCTATTGTCCATGCGTGATCGCGTGGACTATCTCCTGGGATGGAGAGGACCAATTTGAGAAGAACTGAGGGTATCCGATATCCAGAGTAGGAAAGCAAATAGCATCATTAACACAGAAGGAACGAAAGCCAGCAAACTCGAGCAGAAACAGATGCCACTAATGCAAGAAAGAAATATTCTCATAATCTCCAACGTAAATCACAAATCTTACATGGTCTTCCCCTTCGCCAAATACCCCAAAATCAACTCAACAGCCCACCTAAGCACAACCTCCATCCCCTCCTCTCCACACCCTGGCGCAACCTCAACCCCAACATCCCTCCTAACCCTTCTCCCATCCCCAACCCTCTTCACCAAATCCCCAAGCTCATCCCCAGACCCACCCCCATCCCCTCCCTCATCGGCAACAAGCAACCAGCGATGATCACCCACATACCTAGGCCAAACAATATCATCAACATACCCCGGCGGATCCGTCCAAAAGTTTTGCGGCGGACGATCATCTTCACCTTCAAGATCGATATCACCAGACCCAGTCTCATGCTTCACGGTATTCGTAGAATCAGACACATCAGGCGCAGGGCCAATGGTCACATACCCACTCCTCCCCTCCCGCCTCGCTTTCACAAGTTCATATGGCGCCGGTAAGAAAAGGTGTAGGTTTATGGCGTTGTGGACTGGGCGGAGGATGTGATGCTCCTTACTCTTTTCCTGTGGGTTGTTTGTGGTGTCTGGCGGGCTGAAAAGGAGGAATCCTTCCAGGAATGCGACTGTTTGCATTATCCCTCCTTCTAAAAAAGATGATGATAGTGCTTGAGTGACAATATCCCTCAGCTCAAACACAACACTATCGTCAATCCCGCTCTCTCCTTCGTCATTTTGATCTTCTTTGCTGCGGAGTCGGGGTGGTAGGGTTCCGTTTTCGCGGACGTATGTTAATGCTTTTGAGAGGAAGGGGATGTCGATTGCGCTTGCTGTGTCCCAGTCTTGGATTTGTTTTCCTGAGGGGAGGGTTACTGTTGGGATTCTTGGGATGGGGGATTAGTCTATTTGTTTGGTTTTGGTGGTTGATGGTGGGGGGGAGCTGGGGTTAGGGAATGTATGGGAACGGAGAGGGCGAGGTTGGATAGGAGAAGGTATCCGTACTGATCATCCGGGAAATAAAAATCATCTTCATGGATTATAAAGGTGTTTAGGTTGACATCGCCATTGGCTGTCAGATTCACCCCGCAGAAGATGCGCTGGAGGAGGCGGGCTAGGGTTGTTTTGCCGCTGCTTGATGGGCCTGATATTCCGATTATAGTTGCCTTTTGGGGCGGTTCTTGGTTCATGGTGTTTCTGGAAGAACTGAATTGAGGGTTAGAACTGTCGAGAGCTGAGGTTGGAGGGGTTTGTTTGCTCTTATCTCTTATCGTTTATCTTATCTTTGGTTGAGCGAAGTATAGAAATGTGATAGTGAAGCTGATGTACTTTTTGGTTATTTCTTTGTTCTATTTCTTGCATGAAGAATCTGGAAACCATGGAAACTATATGGTATGTTGTAGTGTACATGAAAAAGAAACCCCCAACACCTCGCTAGTTCGCAAAACTATGCAACAGGACCACGATATATATCATGGCCCGAACGGGGAAACACGTCTACCACCAGCATCATCTCCACTCTCAATCTTTGGAGAACGAGTAGGCGATCGCTCAACAGCATCACCGAGAACCTGTACATCCACTACAAACCCAATACGAGGCCGACTAGGCACAGGAAGCTCACCTGGCGGCACATCTCCCCCCGCATCTGCTCGAGCATCAGCACCAACACCACGAGCATGCACACCCTCCGCAAACCCAATGCGAGGCCTTTTAGGCACAGAAGGCCCAACCGGCCGAACAACTCCCCTCGCCCCAACATCCACGTCAGAATCAGCTCCGATATCCTCCAGACCCTCCAAATGCCTCCGTTTAGACGGACTACGCATTGCAACCCCCTCATCATCAGGAATAGGCAAGCGATGCGCATCAAAGAAACCAGTCTGACATTGAAGTGGTGCAATAGCGTCGAGCCCCTCCTCTCCCATTTCCAAGAACGGCTCATGCTGAATAATATCAGCCATTGCCAAATCATCCAAGAGACTCTTCTCGGCGTTCTGCATCTCCGCCTCGGACATCTCTTTCCGGCGTCGCAACATGCGATCTTCGAGCGTGTTCCGTAGCACAAGGGTCTCCACATAGACAGGCCGAGTCTGCCCGATGCGGTGGGCACGCTTAATCGCCTGACTTTCCACATTCGGTTGCCAGATTGGGTTGACGATGAATACGCGGGATGCTTGGGCAATATGTAAGCCGTGGGAGGCTTGGCGGAGGTCCATAAGGAGGACGCGGACCTCTTCGGATTCCCGGAAGAGCTTGAGGTAGCTCGTTCGCAATTCCGGTTTCAACGTAGAGGCGTAGATGCGGTAGTCTATCGCTGTTAGCTCTAGACCTTCGGCGATCCAGAATGCTGTGTTCGGGTTGTCGTAGAAGATGATTGTTTTCTCGGTTTTGTGCACTTTGTGTACTTCGTCGAGGAGGTAGCGGAGTTTTGCGGAGGATACCCCGACCAATTTGGTTTTCTTCAGAGGGGACGTCTCGGGTAAAGAGTGGAATTTGTTCTGCGTGAATGTCTTCTTGGGCGATTTGTTGCTTGGAGGTTTCGCGCTGTGGACTAGCTGGCCCGGGGCTGGTTTGGCTCCCTCTGGGGCCCCTCTGGGTGCGGCTTTCTCGTCACGCTCGATAAGTTCTCGGCGGACTTTGATACCAGCACCTGGCAGACCTTCGGCAGGGTCCCGGAAGCGGAGGTGCTTGGTGACGTATTGCTGGGCATGGCGGGCTTGAGTGATGCCGAGGAGAAGTGGTTCATGGTCTGCACTTGCTGAGTCAAGAGCCCAAAGACTGCGAGCGTGCTCTGGGAAATCTTGCACGAAGACACCGAGCTCGTGGTATTTCTTGAACCCATGCCAGTTGGGGGAATTGATTGCTTTTTCTGCGATGACAAGTCCTTGGGTCAATTGGTTGATATCCGCTGGTGTCATCTTGTCATAGTTCTTCTCTAAGTAGCCGAGGGCATGCTTGGCTGTATCCTGAACATCGCTAGAGCCAGCCCACCAGAAGCCAGCCTGGCGCAAATTGCTAATCACTTGATTAAGATGCTTGCGATTCTCCTTGCCAAACATGTAGTCCGGCCCTTGTCTCTCAGAAGTGATCGCGTTGACTGCAAGACCGAACAGGAACAAGTTGATGGAAAGTTTATCGTGGAATGTTGGTTCCAAATAGACTACCTTGTTGTAGAGTTTGGGGAGAGTGATCTCCCGATCCACTTTGTGAAGCTGATGCCGCACGACTAAGCTTTGCAAAGTCGCACGCAGAGATGGCGACTTGCGGCGTTGTCCATCTGCCCCCATGGGTTTGATGTACGTTGTCCAATCTGCAGGATCATCGGCACGTGAATTAGACCAGGGTTTGAGATCAAGAAACTCGATAACGATGCGACGCATCCTGTCCAAATCTTTCAGCTCATTATCGGCCGCATTCCCTGTCTTCTTGCGACTTTTTAACACTGCAGCTGTGATCTCCTCGGGCGATTCTGTATCACTTGTGTTCGCTTCCTGTGAGGCAAGGCTCACTTCTACTCCATAGAGCCCGGTGGAAGGCGTTCCAGAGATAATCCAGCGGCGTTCAAAGTGGAGCTGTTTGAGCATATGGACCATATTTGACCCATGGCCGGCAACATTGTGTCCCTCATCGACGATGACTCGCAACCAGTGGAGCTTAAGAAGGGTTGATTCGGTTTGGGCGGGCTGCATGATCATGCGACGTTTGTGAACTGGCTCTCCCACTTCCCTTTCGAAGCGGGATTTGGAAAAGAGAATAATATCAAGGTTCTGAAGTTCCTCGACCGAAGGTGTCAGATCTGATGGTGTTCGTAGAATCAGCACTTTCAGGCCGACGGTATGAGTGGCAATTTCACGCTCCCAGTGATCAACCAAGTTAGGTGGAACGACAATGATAGTACCGGAGCAAAGAAAAATGCGCTGCGCTGGTGGTCGGGGATAAGAGGAACTGTTGCGGCCTTGATAGCGAGTCTGATGAGGTGGGATCTCGTAGGAGCCACAGTGATCTTTGCAAGCCTTGATGCATCGGTCATAGTGTTCCCCCTGAGAAGCAAGACTCTCAAAAAACGGTTTCCAGGGTACGGATAACCGGCCAGCAGTTGCAGCCGCCATTTCCATCAGAGACCCAGTCTCCTTCCTTGTCGGCTGAATGTCGGTCGCTTGGTACTTGATGGGAATTTGAGGGAAGTGGCCACGAGTAGCCAATATAACGGCAAGACTGATCAGAGTCTTGCCGCAGCCCATTGTTTCTGCAAGTATTCCTATTATGAAGTTAGTATATACACAATTGAGGAACCAATATTGACACCACGAAGACACAACCCACCCCCACAAGCCTCTGAATACATCCGCTTCTCCTTGACAATACTCCCATCCTCCTTATCGTAGTAGAAATCTGAACCGTCAGGACATTTCCAGGCCTGCAATCTCGGATCAAGGACCATCGCAGGCTGCGCCTCACGCTGGACCATCGCAGCAGCCGACCTGCGCTGATAAGGATAAAGCGCAGTCTTAAGACCCAAAAGGGCATCTTCACCATCCAACAGATCCTCCATAGCCTGGCGCGCATGCGGATCTCGCATGATGCTCACCTGCGGGTTTGGATTCTGCAGGGTATTGAAGATATACCAGAGCGACTCATCCTCGGCGCTATCAGATGGACTGGAAACCGAGCTGGGAGAACAGGAAACGCCATTCCATGCTGACCGGGTGGTATCAATTTTGGACATAATTATTTTCAGTGCGGCTCTAAGTTTATTGCTCGAGCGCGAGATCGTCCCGCGTTTGGCGTCGTCTGGTAAGATGAAGATCTGTGTATTTTCATTTCGGGGCTTGGTCTGGATCCAGTCATGTGCTTGTAGCAGAGCTAACTCTGACACGGGGTATTCATTCTCTGCTGTTGTTTTCCATAAGACTCCAATTGGGATGTATGAATCGGGAATTTCGGGTGTGCAGTTGTAAGCGGCTCTTTGGGCTTCACGCGGGATATTGTTCGGTGGATCTCCGGTGCCGGCTCGAGGTGGACTGCACGGTGCCAGGGACAGGTGGGGAAGCCCTGATGGTGGACTTGCCATGCTCCTTGGAGCTGTGGCTTGCATCGTCTCTCGGACGATTCGAGACTTTCTCAAATGAGAGACGTTGGAGACATTGACGGCGGATAATTGGAGATGGCAGAAACGTCACCGCCTTCTGGGGGTGGAGAAAGCGGAAAGTGGAGAGTTGGGGCTCGTGCTTAACTCCTTACATTTTTGCATCTTGATCTCTTTAGACCTCACATACTCTCTTGTTTGCTCATTTACCATTAGTATATCTACTCACTACAGGCTCAATGACACAATATTTGAATACCTCAATCTCAATGATCTAAGTATCTATCACAAAGCATTACAATCTCCCAAGCAGACGCTCACGCTCACTGGGTCAAAAAGTCCTCAATCTCAAAGCCCATGCGCCGAAGAACCTTGTCCTCAATATCCCTCCCCTTGTCCTTCCGCAGCACAACTGTACGCGCATCCTGCAATCGCACCTCAACTGCCCCCATGCGATCAATCTCCTCCTTCCTACACTCACGTACATAAACCGTGATATCAGGCCCAACACATGCCCGCCATAGCGACGCCATCCACTGCCAGTGATCAAGCGGTGCATAGGAATCACCAATGGGTGTTGAGCACGCGAACGCATCAGCTGTTGTGAGCTGGTAGCGTGGTACCAGCGCAATAGGCACAGAGTAATGACTACTTGCCGTAGCGGCTGAGACGACGCTGCCCTCTGAGCCATGGTCGCTGGATTGGACGGGTGATTCAATTTGAAGGTCTGCTGTCTTTGGGATGAGGGTTCTGGGTGAGACGTTGGGACCGGATTCTTCGTCAGTGGATATTGAGTGGGCCTCAACGGAGCCGGCTCTTGAGACCGATTTGACAAAACCGACTACTTCGTCTGAGATGCGGTGCCAGGCGGAGATGGTGTTGAGGTAGTCGACTGTTGCATCGCCCATTTGGCCTTGGCTTGCGTCGGCGGAGGTCGGACGTGGTGCTTTTATCTCTGGGCCGTCGAAGACGCGGACCTGGTACTTGGATTCCTTTTTTAGGAGGTTGTCTAGATACTCGAGGGCTGATTGGACGAGGTCTGGGTCTTGGCCGTCGATGGCGATGACCGGGCCGCGGGCTGGTGGGAAGCCTTCGCGGAAGGAGGGGACCAGGGGTGGGGAGATCTTGGCGAGGACTTTGATCTTGTTCAGGTAGGGAATTGTCATGACTGTGGCTTCAACGCTGGTGTCTTCTTGCGGGAAGGGCGTCATTGGGGCCATGATTGGTGTTGTTGCTGTTTGGAGTGGTGGGAGTTTCAGACTTGGGTCTGGGTGCGGTGTGCCTGGGATGCTGCTATACTGGCGTGAGGGTTGAAGCATGGGGAGGTGACGTGGTGCCATGTCTGGCCGAGCACTCCATGGAGTCATTGGAGACTCGGGGCTCCGGTCTCGGTAGGAGTGTAAGCTTGGCTTGAATGGGGCGTGTGCTGGGGGATGGGCGTGGGATATCCTGCGGCGCTTGTTCTCTGGAGGGGAGCGACCACCGTGTTCTTCCCATTGCCTCGGGCGAGACCGTGAGTCACTTTGATCCATCTTGACGGGCTTTTGCACTGGATGTGAGTCTTTCTCTCGACTTCTTGGTATCGTATTAGGGTGTGGTGAGGCAGCTGAGAAACTGGATGATCTATATCCAGGACCAGCGGTGGTACTGCTCGGCGTAAAGGGAGTCATGGGCGAAGCGGGTGCATTCATAAGACGACCACCGCATCGGTTACAGGTGGACGAGCCTGTTGGATTGTGACCAATCCCGGATGCAGCGTTTCGTGCATTACCATCCCGGCCATATCGTCGAGGCTGGTATCGATAGTCGGGGTACTGCTGCTGATGACGAGCTTTTTCTTCCTGGGGTTTTTTTTGTCAGTTCTGGAATCATACAAAGAAGTGGCTGTCTTACCTCGGCAAGTGCCTTCCATTTACTCTTGTCATCTCCGGACAGAGACCGCCATTGCTCTCCAATAATCTTGGAGATTTCAGGATTTGCCAGACCAGGGTTGTGAGCCACAACCATGGCCTGATAGTGCTGACGATATAGGATAAATGCTTTAACCACATTAGCCACGTTCAACGGGGTTCGACAGATCAGACCTGGCCTCAAGACCAAAAGGAAACAATCGAAAAAGACTTGCCAAGGTCTGAAGGCGCGGACAATATCGACTCACCATTACGAGGCCGGGGGATCTTCGGATCCGGCTGGCAGAGGCAGAACTGCATAGCTCTCTCTTTCTGTGACTTGCCAGGGCTGGAACTGCTGGCTGATGACGACGATGATCGATCAGATCGGTCCCGGAGAGCCAACTCTTTCGTCGAGATCATTGGGCCCGGGGGCTTGACAGAGCCATTCAGAGAATCTTTGGCACTATTCAGTACAGCTAAATGCTGATGGGTCTGTAAAACACCATTCGACTTGATATCAGTATATCGTGCATCCCCGACCGGACCATCTGGATACCGGCCCATAGACTTGAAATCGCCGTTCATGACTTTGTGATCGAGTAAGTCGCTCGGTCTGGGCAAAGAGACTTGGGCAGACTCATAGCGGAGAGCAACGGGATTGGGAAGCACTCGATCGTAAGACATTTAATAGTTTGGAAGGGGGAGGGAGCCCTCTCAATGAAAGGGCTACGGAAATCTCAAAGAAGGCAACCAAAAGTTTAAACGATGAAAGAGAAGGCCGAGATAATATGGTGGAAAGGAGTCGTCAGAAATACAAGGGAGAAAGGGCGAAACAAAGAAGAGAGTCAAATAAATAAATCCAGAGCAATCCCCCCAGGGACAGACAAAGCGAGGTATATGGGCGTTTGGAGTCTTTGTTGGCTTATCCCCCAGAATCCCTGTTCGTGGCTTGTTCTTTGACAATAGCTCCAGACTGCAGTTGCTATTCTGACCGAGCCAACCGAGATATGC
This sequence comes from Penicillium antarcticum, assembly GCF_028974205.1. Taxonomy (NCBI): domain Eukaryota; kingdom Fungi; phylum Ascomycota; class Eurotiomycetes; order Eurotiales; family Aspergillaceae; genus Penicillium; species Penicillium antarcticum. Next base: position 469,251 of record NW_026695306.1, on the reverse strand, counting down.
GATTGAGATCTAGATGAGTTGGTGAGTTAGGGTTATAATTTATCACTATACTACCACTACCACCTAACTGCTAGGTACTAACTACCACCATTACTTCGATTATTCTATACTATACGTAGGTGTCATCCGTGATCTCAACAGACCTGTAACCTTCAAAATTAGGGCGACGCTAGACTTATTGTTTTCTTTGTCTCCGGATGCGGCGACCCGCTTGATCGGGCTGTTCATCACTTGATGTTATTGGTCGGGAGCCATTGCTGGTTCCCCGTCACAAAGAAATGCGCAAACATGGCGGCAAACAATTATTTTATTGTGATTTATCTGTTTAGTTCAGTTCAGTTTGGTTTAGCTTAGTCTGGGTTTATTTTATTTTATTCATTTATATCGCTTTGTTCAAACTTGAGCTATTGTACTCCGTGTACACGGAGTATATACCTTGATCGCGACCGTCTCCACTGTAACTTCAACAATACCACCTTTCCCCTGGCGAACTTTTCAGGATCTGTATTCCTGTTGGGCATACTACCGTGTCCTTCCAAGAAAAGACCCACTCTCTCTGGAACATGGCCATATCCGCATCAAGTATAGTCGTCGTTTGAACGGGTACGGGCTTACAGACCCCTTGTGAGACGTCATATTCACTTTCTTTTCTTTTTTCTTCTGCTTGGTATTTGTAAAGCCTGGACAATGTCTATGCAAACCCCCGGGTGTGGCGCGATGCATTCAACAATCCCCCAATCCCAGAGTAGACCTCCGTAGCCAGAAGCCGGTGAGCCTCAGGACCCAAATGCATCTCGTCCCTGATACTCAGATGTTAGTCCCGGTCAGCACAAAAAGGCATTTGATCATGCCGATCTTTCCAAGGAAATGTGGAAACATCACTTACCAGAACAAGTACCGATCAGGTTCTTCACACTCCTTCTTTCCCTTTGACATCATGACCCGGAACCCGCTTTCGATACACGGCTCCACGACATTCGTCCAGCCTTGCTCGTTCTTCCCAAGCCCATTCTCCTCTTCAATACCGGCCGCGTAGAGCTGCCAATCCCGAATCCGATCGACCATCCACCCATTCATATCAAACAGGTACACAGGCCCACCTTCCCACGCCTTCGCTGCTTCGCGCAACCTGTTATTCCATAGCTCCACCATCTTCACGGTATCCTTGTAGCCAGCGGCAGATTCATAGCCGGGTAAGAAAGTCACATCAACCGCCTGCGTCAAGATGACCTTAAGCTCAGACTCGGAATCCCAATGCCCAGCAAGAATATCAAGCTGTGCGATGATCGTCGCGATACGTCGTTCCACTGATTCCTTGGCTGTGTCGTAGTCCTTGTTAATCAAACTCCAGATATCCCACACGCCAAAGGAAACCACAAAAATAGTAGCTTCTTGGCGCGTGCGCATGTCTTCGCTGGTGAGTCCGGTTGTGGCGCGCGACTCGGCTGCTAGCCATGCTGCGAGCTGGGACTTGAAGTCTGTGAGACGGATTTGAGACAGGCGGTCTAGAGGTTCGAGTTCTGAGTTGTCGACTACAGCGCCGACGTTTTTGCCTCGGAGGAGAGGGTTGGCTGTTTGGGCTAGATTCTCTTGGTGGCAGGTGAACTGTGAAGGGTCAGACATGCTATATTATTCACGGATGGTGTTTCATTGCTCCCCGAGACATGGGGTTCTGGGTTCTGGGTTCTGGGTTTGGTTTTTGTCTTACCATTGAACAGAGCCAGTCTGTCCATACTTTGCCCACTGGCTCATTTGTTTCATTGTCGCTCCATGCGTCTCCAAAGACAACTAGTCGCTGATCGAATGTGGCGGCTGCTTCGAATTGCCCGGATGCTAGGGGAATGATGTCGGGGAAGCGGCGGGATGTTAAGAACCAGGCCGTTGGTAGAATTGTGCATGCTGCGACTGCGGATAGGGCGTAGAATCGGGTGAAAAGGCGGACCATCTTAGATGAGACACCTAGGGCCAGCCGGAAGTGTCGTCTCTGGTCTCTTATATCTTGTGGGTCTTGGTCGGAGGTTAAAGGAAATCGCCACCAGGCCTCCGATGACAGGTGAAGACCTATACTTTCAATGATGTGATATGCAATGCGACAGATCGCCTTCTCCAGTTCAATCTCTGCGGAGAAAAGATGATCAAGCTTTGCTGAGGATCGTCCAGAGATTACGACGAGATGCTCCACTCGGAATCGAAGAGCCGGCAAATTCGGAGGTGGCGGGGCCACTGAAATAGAATGGAACAGATTTAAGATTCAATTGTGTCCAATGCGGATAATATACAATGTTGTTAGAGGAAATAACTCTGCCGCTAATGTTGAACAGATGCGAATGTATGGCCGCGTGGCTAGGGCGAAGTAGATTGGACTAAGCTTCGAACGGGCAAATCATCGCGTGCGCCGGCTTAATTTGGACGTCTAAGCGTCTAGACGGGTGCCACTATTGCTTGCTCCGATAATTGTCTGCTCTTGATTATTCTCAACAGTGGGGATTGAACTCTGGGTCTGAACTGGCTGAACCTAAAGCTACATTGGTATGTCTCGCATCTGGCATTCCACCTGGTATTTTGTGGCTGATCCTGCGAATTATTGGTCTGATGTAGCAAACTGTACGAGATGCGACTGCCAAGACATTGAATAAGAATCACAATGGGCTGTATGGGATGGAGGGATATGTATAATTCATGGCCTTTCCTATACCAACTGTATACTGTTACCCCGAAAAGTATAGATATGCGATCTTGATGAGGAAACAAAGTGTCCTGCCAGGATTAAGGCTAATTAGGGTTCACTGCCGCTTTGGACACCCAAAACTCTTCTTCGGTCGTGTAGCTCTCCGAACAATGTAAGTCAACTTCGAGACCATGTACGGATGCCCAAGCTCAATATCTGTCTATGTCTCGGCTGGACACCGTCATAGCCGAAACACACATTCATTCCGCTTGACGACCTAGTCGGTCTCAGTCCAAAAAAAAGAAATTGCGTAAGATATATCAAAAAGAGGTGATGGCGTTTGGTCGAAGATCACTGTGTCAGTATCTAGCCGTGAATAATGGTGATAGTTGACAATGCTTGGTAATTACAGATCTGTTGTTAGCATTCATATTAGTTGAAATCTAAATCGAGATCAAGACTCCTACATGGAGGCAATCGTGGGTTATTCCACCTTGTTCCACCTGTGATGATTGTTGCAACCAGAGAGTTTGAAATGTCGAAGGAAAGACAACCATCGGTATTTGTCACATGACTCATCACATGACCAGCAAGCGACACAAGCCCTATACCCACGTGACTGTACTTCTACACGTGACCCGCCCACAATCGCTCGCTAAAGCCGCCGAACTAAAAAAATCCACAATACAGATCCCTTCGACGACAACCTCATCCGTCGACAAACACCCGCGCTACCGTCTTGACCGCGCCGCCTCCGTCAAGATGAAGCTCAACATCTCCTTCCCGGCCAATGGGTCGCAGAAAATCATCGAGATCGACGATGAGCGCAAGCTCCGTCCCTTCATGGAGAAGCGCATGGGCACCGAAGTCAGCACTCCCCATCCCATTCCCCGACACGACGACCAACTTGGAATCTTGAAAAAGAATACACGCACACGATGGAGAACAACAGGCTAATTGGGATTTATTTTCGAATAGGTTGCCGGCGATGCTCTCGGCGATGAGTTCAAGGGTTACCTCTTCAAGATTACCGGTGGTAACGACAAGCAGGGTACGCAACCACTCCCCTGTCTCTGGATTCCTCGAGACTGGATGCACACAAGAATCAAATTGCTGACAATCAAATTATAGGTTTCCCTATGAAGCAGGGTGGTACGTACACGACCGCACAACACCTGGGGAAATAACAAAAAATTATCATCCCCAGGAACACACCATAAACGCATCATACTCATCGGTTCTCTACAGTTCTCCTTCCCACCCGTACCCGTCTGCTCCTCGCCGACGGCCACAGCTGCTACCGCCCCCGCCGTACCGGTGAGCGCAAGCGCAAGTCCGTCCGTGGTGCCATCACCGGTCAGGACCTTGCCGTCCTTGCTCTCTCCATCGTCAAGCAGGGCGAGGGCGAGCTCCCCGGCCTGACCGACACCGTTGTCCCCAAGCGTCTCGGCCCCAAGCGTGCCACCAAGATCCGTCGCTTCTTCGGTCTCGACAAGAAGGACGACGTCCGCAAGTTCGTCATCCGCCGTACCGTCACCAAGGAGGGCAAGCAGGACTACACCAAGGCCCCCAAGATCCAGCGTCTGGTTACTCCCCAGCGTCTCCAGCGCAAGCGCCAACGCGTTGCCATCAAGCGCCGCCGCGCTGAGGCTGCCCGCGATGCTGCGTAAGATTCCCTCCCTTCGTTCACTGGGTATACTGAAACTAACATCTACTAGCAACGACTACGCCAAGCTCCTTGCCGGCCGTGTCCACGAGGAGAAGGCCAAGCGTGACGAGCTCCGCAAGCGGAGGGCTTCCTCCATGCGGAAGTAAACTTCCACACCCGCGGTTTTATGATTTCGTTCTGCGGCGATGGGGTTTAATGGAGGAGCTTCACGTCTCTGGGATGATATGAGGGAGATTCACAAAAAACGAAGTCACTCTCAGGGGCGCGAAGGTGACATGTCTGATAAAAAGAAAAGGGACACAAAAGAGACGGGGAACAGGTTTCAAAACGTACAAAGCAGGCGAATGATTGATACTCCCTTGTGTTTGGCTACGGTGATTTCGGGCCTCGGGAGTGGCGATGCAATATCTGTGTTGAACCTACCTTTTTTGACAACCCTTTTTCTTTGAATGGAGTGCATGCAAATTTCAATATCTGTTCTGTCAATTCTTGTTCTGCTCGACTTTGCTGTGCAAATGAGTAGATTAGAGTCTGCGTAGTCTCGTATGCATTGTATACATTGGTCGTAACTTGTTTGTGCGAATCCACTTCGGCATGGTGCTACTTGCCTATGGCATACACTAGTTTAGTAATATACGCACTCTAATTCCCCCACAACAATCATCATGTTATCATCGTCATCAGTCAAGTCTTCGCCTGGGCGCCTGGGGTTTTATACCAATCACGTGTTGTATCAAATGATGACTTCCAACACTATTACAGACATACGGCAATTCAAGAGTTATACGCCATATCTTTTTCAAAAGTAAATGACCAGCGAGGTCTCTTTGATCTGACCGAAACCCATAATAACAGAGCCTGCACAAAGTACCAAGTACAACAGATGCAAAATGCGTTTGAACCCCACGGACAACCAACCTCTGCTAGAAAAGACACAACCAGCATTGAAAGCCGGCCTCTCTTCGAAAGGAACAAAAAGGGAAAAGCATAGTAGAACAATAATAAAACACTCGGGGACTAAAATCCTCGTTGGGCTAATAAAAAAGGGTCATAAAAATCGTATTTTTTGTTTCCCGCTCACCCCACGGTTTAGTGCACATTCAATAGAAGCACCAAAGCACCCGTGGACTGATCCTCCGTCTTGGTATTGATGGAATCATTCATTTGTGTCTCATGGACTTGTGATTTACCCCACGGTGTGCGAGAACAGGAAGCTGACCGACTCGCCGTTGTGTGTACGCCGGCATGCCTCGGCCAATGTAGGGCTGATATCAATGGTCTTAATCTTATCGCAGCGCTCCTGCTTGTCACCCAGAGGAACAGTGTTGCTCACGATGATGCTATGAAATGTTAGCTATGTATATTACTGGTTGACTTGGGACTGAAGTGTGAACATACCGCTTGAGGCAGCTGCCGTTCAGGTTCTCGATGGCCTTGCCGGACAGGATACCGTGGACAACAATGGCGTTGACCTCGAGAGCACCATGCTGCATGACGGTGTCGGCAGCCTTGGCGAGCGTACCGCAGGTGTCGGCCATATCGTCGACAATGATGGCAACCTTGTCCTTGACGTTACCGACAAGGACCATGCGCGAGACCTCGTTGGGACGGGCACGTTCCTTGTGAATGAGAGCGAATTGCAGGTCCAGACGATCGGCAATGGCAGTAGCACTAGAAGCAATCCACATTAGTCCCCGTACTGTCTCCGGTCCAGACCTATCAATTCTGAATATACTTACCGCTTAGCACCACCAGCATCAGGACTGACGATAACACAGTTGCTGACATCCAGGTTCTCGCGAATCCACTTGAGCATACTGGGCTCGGCGTACAGGTTGTCAACGGGGACATTGAAGAAGCCCTGGATCTGACTGGCGTGGAGATCCATGGTGATGACATGGTTGCAGCCAGCAGTCTGGAGCATGTTGGCCATGAGCTTGGCGGTAATGGGAGCACGACTCTTGTCCTTCTTATCTTGGCGGGCGTAGGGGAAGTTGGGGATGACGGCAGTGATGCGGCGGGCGGAGGCAGTCTTGCATGCGTTGATCATGATCAGGAGCTCCATGAGTCCGTCATTGATGTCGTTGGGTTTCGTCGATTGAAGAATAAAGACTGCGCCATACCATATACATGTGAGTCGGGATCCTTCAGTTAAGGTGGGATAAAAGTGGGATGTCTGTACCATCTTCGTCTCGCACACTTTCACCGATTGTAACACTGGTCTCCTGGTTGGAGTATTGCAGGACCATAATCTTGGTCAACTCAATGCCGAGACTATTTCAAGGTTAGTTGGCTGACATTGGGTACACTTTCTGCAAGTTACATACCGATCAGCAACGAGGTTGGCAAGCTCCGGGTGACTGTTGCCAGTCAAGAGCTTGATGGAGTTGGTCGACATATTGCAGGATGGGTCCTCTGAGATAGAGAGAGAAAGATCTTCAATTCAAGGAAGCACAAACACACTCTTCTCCGCGATGACCGTGTTCGGCTCAAAAAATCGTTTCCGCCTCACGGCCCCGCATGACTTTTTGCAGTCCCGTGACGGGCTCACCGCCTGTGATTACGTCCGATATCTACCGGTACTAAGTTACTTGTGGAGGTACACAGAGAAAAGGAATTTTTGTAAAGTCATTACAAAAACGAGATAAACATGCAGCAATCTAAGTACAGACATAAGAGAGAATCTCCAAAAAAGACAAGGTTGACCTGCACTTCAACCGAATCCTCTGAAGTCTCTGTTTTTCATCTTCTCATAAAGAAATTCCTCCACACGGGCCTATGCCAGCATCTTTCCATACCCTCCTCATCCATCCCCAGTAAAAAGATTCCCATAAGAATTAAGAGAAACGCCATGGAATGCTTTCGCTGGAAACCATCGTCATGTCGAGCACCTGAAAACCAGTTTATGCAAATCCGAAGTACTCGCTTCCGGCAGTCATGGCCGTATAGAGACGTTGGCGTAGATCCTCGTAGCTTTCATATTCAGGAAGATCTAGTTCTGTAATAGACATTAGTAATTGCACGTAATAATGGGGTGGAGTAAACTTACGGTTAAAGCATGTGTGCGAGCTGGGAAGGCGATCCTTGTTGCCATAGTCGCGGTGAATGTTAAACTTGCTCACACCGTTCATACCCTCAAGCTCCTTGAAACCATTGAGAGGAACCTTACTGGTTCCAGTGACGAACTGGAGAAGCTTGGCACGCTCTTCCTTGTCGAATGAGCGAACGGCACGCCAGAACCATTGGATCTGCGACGACGAGGCGGAATAGTTGTGGTACTCGGTGTTGTTCTTCCACTCGTCAACGTCGATCTCAGGAAGACCGGAAATCAGAAGTTCCAGCTCCTGTTCGTTGAAGATGGAGATCAGGTCTCGGGGGATAATCTCATGGAAGCCTTTCAGGAAGTTGTCTAGCTGTTCGCGGACAGACTCCACCAGACGGTACTCAACGACGCGCTGGACATATTGCTCCTTGTTCTCCTGGGTGACAGGGATATCGCGACCACCGGGGATCAGATCAATAACTTGCTTCTCACCAAAGTCATCGGTTTCAATGGCGAAAGTCTCGGTGATGATATCGGTAATGTCATTCTCCAGCATCCAGAGGAGTGACTTGTAGTAGTCCAGGTCGAGAGTCTCCATGTCCTTGATGGACACAGATCGAGAAAGGATGTTCTTATAGACAGCTCGGCTGAAGTGACAGTCGAGAACACGGCCTTCGTACAAGGCCTTACCGATGATGCGTCCAATAAACTTGAAGAACATGAGATGTTCAGAGTTGACGCCACTGAGACGGTTGGGGTGGAATGTGGTTCGGTCGGAAGCAACGGGAATAAACAAAGCGTAGTTAGGATTGAACATGCCACGGGCAAGAACCTGGAACCATTCTCTGGTAACACCACCAGCATCGACACCTTCCTCGCCGTGGAATCGCACATTCAATTTGCCATACTTCAGCTCATCCGCGCTCTTGAAGTACAAGGACTTGAAAGAGTCGAGGAAGACTTGGTCTCTCCGTACGGAAAGCTGGAGAGGAGGATGAGGGTGACGAGGCTCGGCACCACGGGAGTGGACACGACGGGTGAAGTAGTTGCGCTTGTTGTCGAATTCCAGAACCTTGGGGTTCTTGACCAGCAAAGAGAATGTGCCGCTCATCAGACGAGGATTCTGGCGGACAAGCTCATTGAGGATCTTGCGGTGCTCCTCGGTGAACTTGAAGAAGAGGTTCTCCATGCTGAGGCCATTGTCGGCCGGCGCGCTGTTCACAGACAGTTCACGACTGCCGCGAGACAGGGGCTGATCTTTAAGTGTAGTGTTCTTGCAGACAACCATCAGTGCTTCGATGAGAGGTAGGAGAATAGTAGCCACATTCAGCATGTTCTCCTTTTGCCGGATGACAGTCAAGCAGTCACTGAGCTTAGTCCACAGGGGGCCAAAGGTTGCGCTCTCGTAAAGTCTCTTGAGCACATCCTCCTTGGGAGCAGACTCGGGCTCAGTACCCTTGGACTTATCGACTCGAGTGGGATCAAATAGATAGTCGAGAGCCGTCAGAATACGCAAAAGCTTCGCCTGGTCTGAACTAGCGGGCGAGAACTTGGCCAGAGCCAGACCTTGCATGTCGGTGCCAGTCTTGGCCTGGTGAATGTGAGGGAGGAGATCTTCCAGATCACCCAAGATGGTATCACTGAGAGCCTGTGCTTGAGCGACCAGTTCATTGCCGATCACATCACGAGCTCCGGGAACAGCAGAAAGGTTGTTGATGGTAGAAAGGGTATCGCGGAACGTCTTGCCGTTGCATTCGCGAGCAGCAAGAATGTGAACAACCAGACGGAAGTTGTGGTCAGGAACGACAGGAGGCTCAATGGAACGCTTCTTGCGCTTCTCATCCTCGGCGGGCTTCTTGTCTTCATCTTCTCCGCCCTCGGTAGTCTCCTGGCCAGTGATCTCAGTGGTCTCCACGGTGGGCAGGGGGGCATCGGTCATAGATGTATCCATGCCAGAGTCATCAACTTGAGCAGGCTCTTCAATAGAACCTTCGACCGGCGCCTCCTCAGGCTTCTTGCCCTTCTCTTCTTGACGCTCCTTCTCGCGGCGAAGGAGGACAGTAAGTGGCTGAGTGATACTGCTAAGAAGACTAGACAGTTGCTCCATGCAGTTAGGGCTTTCCATGATCAACTTGCGATCCAAGAGAGAGAGCAGAGCATTCAGGGCGAACTTGTTAGCTCTGTTCTCCTTGCCCTTGCCCTTGCGGAATGCCTTCAGCTTAGCAGATGAGGCGGAGTCATGCTCAGTCAAGAAGAACCAAGCAATGTGAGGGTTGAACTGCGACAGGAACGAGAGTGTTCCAAGACATTGTTGGATGACCATGATCGGGGTCACATCACTGCTAACACTGGAAGAAGTCTGAATAGCCATGTTCCGCTTGACAGCCTGGGGTGTCTTTGGTGCTCCTGGTGCCTTTGCACGCAGGGAAAGGTGAGAGAAGCTGCGTTCAATGGCGGTAGAATCAACACTGCCATCCTGCAAAACCGACAGAAGAAGGCTGATAACCTCACTGCGGTTCTGGCGGTTCTCACAAACATTGTGAAGAATGTCGTTCAATTGATGGCGAGCATTACCATGGAGAGGCATGAACATCAGTCGAAGGAGGGTTGCAACACCAGCCTTGTCGAGCATCTGAACAATTTGACGTCTCTGCTGTTTCTTTGGCTCCTGGTCTCCGGAAGGCTCATTTCTCTGTCGGTCGACGGCGCTCATGTCACCGAACTGGGCCATGCGTCGGCCACCGCCACCCATAGCGCGAGCCTCGGTCAAGTACTCAGGACCCAGAGTTGCAAGAACATCCTCTGGCTGATCGGCAAGGACGGCCTGGCGCAATGAAGGATCGAGGGTAGCAAGGAAACTAGCAGCGTCCATGTCTTCGGCGTGAGCAGGAGGAGGAGCTGCACCACCAGCACCAGCACCAGCAGACTGGGCCTGTCGGCGGGCAGCATCACGTTCACGTCGGCGACGATCGGCAGCTTCTTGCTGCAGAAGTTCCTCACGGATCTCCGCAGGCAAAGCCTCCAGGAATTCTTGATTGATTTCAGTAGGCTCCTCACCAGCGGCGGCAGCTTGGGATCGCTGTTCGGCAAGTTGCTGCATAATGACCTCCTCGCGGAGTTCCTCGGGCAGAGCCTCCAAATACTCGGGGTCAATTTCGAGACCGGTGATATCGAGCTGGCGGCCTCTAATGTTGGTGTGAACCCGAGGAGCAGGCTCGGCCGGCTGGGCTTCGGGCTGGGCGTCAGCGGGAGCAGTTGGGGCGGCCTCAGCAGGAGGATCAGTTGGCTGGACATCCTCCATGGGCTCATCGACTTGAGCGGCTTGGCGTTCAGCTTGACGCTCAGCTTCCTGTTGTTGCCTCTCGGCTTCGAGGCGAGCATTTTCTTCCTCGAACTTTCGCTTGGCTTCGCGCTCTTCGCGATCTTTCTGGGCGCGCTCTTCCAGAATGCGTTTGCGCTCCTCTTCCATCTGCTTGTTGCGGATCTTTTCCTCAACCATTGAAGCAGGAACGAGGGACTTCATGATGGAGTTGACGATACGCTGAGTTCTCTCAACATACTGGCTGCTGAAGAGAATGCGAGCCTCCTCTTGCCAGCGGGTTCGGGTGGTACCAAGACCAAACTTGACGGCAGTGTGGGGGTCGTCGCCACGAGTGCGAGCTGGAGGGCCTGATCCGCGTGGAATTCCAAGCATGTCTTGAATGCGGCCGGGTAGGACTGCACGCCTGTCAACATGGACATGGATACCGTCTGGACGAGTAACCACACCGAAACCAGGAGCGGCTTGTCCGCCGATAGCCTGCATGATGGCGTTCATGAAACTGATGGGGCTGTCCATTGCAACAACTCGGCCACCAGCTTGATCCATGGACTGGCCCCAATCACCGAAGGGGTCAGCATTGGGTCCACGGGATGGAACGGCGGTTTCTGGGCGATCAGTTCGAACAAGTAGGGGGTTAGTTCCGTCATTGTCACCACGCGAGGGCATCTGGGTTCGGTGGACACGCTGGTAAGGCTGGATAGGGACGAGGCCGGAGCCGCGGCCGGGCATGATTTCAGTAACAGCAGCCCAGGCTGGGGGTGCACCGCCACGGAAACGATGGTGGTGGTGTCCTGCCCGAGGCATAGGAGGCTCATCGCCTTCCCATCCCCATGGCTCAAGAAGATCGTCGTCTGCGAAGGAATTTAGCAAAGTATCCGGGAAGAGTCTGAGCCATGCTGCGTTACCTTCCATATCACCGTAGGATCCTTCCTCACCGTCGAAACCGTCGATGTCTTCTTCAATTTCGTCCATTTCGTCTTCATCCTCAACTAGATGGGTGGTCAGCAACAGTGTTGAAAGTTGGTGTAGAGCAGGGATGACTGCAGAATTCAATGCAGTGACGGCTGTAGCGGAGGCTATGGGAGGTCCTGCATTTGGGAATCCTGCAGATAGGGATTCTACAATAGGGGGTCCTGTATTAGGAAGGGGTGGCGCACCATCTTCGTCGAGGTCATCGAGAATTTCTTCGTGAATGTCACCGCCGAGACCGTCTCCGTGGAGGTCATCAACGCCTCCAGCAGCCTCGTTGAGGGCGCGGAAGAGGTCGCCAATGCGGTGTTCATCACCGTGACCACGGTTTTGTCTCATATCGGCCATCTCATCCTCGTACTGGTTCATCATTTCAACCTCTTCTTCGTCTTCAGTCATCTCCTCGCTCTCCCATTCATCTTCCTCTCCGTCTTCGAGACTTTCATTGTCGCGGTCTCCAGGGATTTCATCAGCGTACATGTCGTCATCCATGTCCGAGTGGTCGTCGTCTTCATCGTCGTCATCCTCATCATCATCATCTTCGTCGAGAATGACTTCAACCGCATCACCAGAGAGGCCTTCGATTGGACCAACGCCATCGTCGTCTTCGTCACTGACGACTTCGCCATCATCCTCGGGCATGTCTTCATCGTAGTCCATCTCCTCTTCATATTCGTCTTCGTACATGTCCTCGTCTTCTCCCTCGGACTCCTCGCTGCTGGTCTCTTCCTCGTGGCGAGGCTCTAGCATACCGAGAGTGGAGTGGCGGAAAAGATCGGGGGTTTCCTCACGTTCATCTTCCATGTCAGAAACGGAGGTTGCCGAAGAGATCTCATCGTCCTCAGTTTCGCCAAGGGAAGAAGAGATATCGGAATTCTCGCTCAGAAGAACGGCAGTTTGAGTAAGCTTGTTCAATGGACGAAGAATATACTTGATGACACGCTTTGATGACGGGAAGTTCAAGTCAACATCGGCAACCGAAGCAGTAAGGGCGGGGATGAAGTGTTTCTCGAACATAGTCTTTGCAAGCTGTCTGGTGGAGGTTGGGAAGCCTGCATCGTTGGTGAAAGAGTAGCCACTGAGCATCTTATCAAAGAGGTCGGCGAGAGACATGAGCTTGGAGTACTTGGCGTCCAGGGGCTCAGTTGAAGCCATTGCGTCCTTGTAGGACCGGAGAGCATGCTCCAGCACAAAGCGGCGGACAAAAGCAAGCTCCGGCTCGTCTTCTTCATACTTGGGCTCAGTGCGGCGTCGGCCAACACCACCAAACTCACCAGTCTTGGTGCAAAGAGCAACGAGTACCTGCATAGTCCATGTAGATGTGATGCTGCGCTTCTTGAATGTCAAGGTTTCATCATGTTCCATGGTACCAAGAGGAACAAGAGCGTTCAGCAAGTAGTTGAGAATGCCAGACCGGGGCTTGGAAGGTGTAGTGGCCAAAGGATCGGCTTTGCGAGAGAAGTTGATGAACTCAACCTTGGTCCGATTGTAGGAAGAGAGAAGCTCAGTGAGACACTGAAGGAGCAGACAGCGGTAAATGTAGATCGGGTGTTCATCTGCCTTGAATTGGGGCTTCTCTCCCTTCTTCGAGCCGCGAGTGGGTTGTGCTTCAGCGGTGCTAGAAACGGAGGGGGTGGGTTCATCTCCAGCCATCTCAACGTCGGTTTGAGTGTCGGACTGCTGGTCAGCGGGCTGCTCCGAGTATTCAAGGGCAGACTCCTTGTCATCCACGTCCTTGTAGGACAAGAGCTCGGACAGCAGGTAGTGAATGACACCGTCTGGGTTCTCCACAACAGGCGCCTTCATCTCTGTACTCTTGGCTGGGGTCTTGCTCTTGTCCTTCTCAGTGTCCTTGTCCTCGGTAGAAGCGGCCTCACCTGTCTCAGATGACTCGGGCTTGTTCTCTTCCGGCTTCTTGGCTTGACGCACGCGATCTTGACGTTCTTTGTCGGCCTTGAGTCCAAGAACTTGCGGGCGAGAATGAGGGTCGAAGCGTAGCAACCGCAGCTTCTCATTGGTCACCTCCACAAATATATCAGGAGCTCTTAGCACAAGGTGATACATCTGGCGCACGTATCCAGTAGTGTCAACCTGGCGTGAAGTCTTGGACTCAAAGTTGGCAACAATCTCACTCCGCATGATCTGGCGAATGGTAGCTTCATCTTCAACAATGTGGCGGAGGATCAGCATGAACGCGCTTTGCAGCTTGTCGTTGGTAGCACTTGAAAGCTGCTTGACCATGACAAAGAGGCGTTGGAGGTTACGCTTCTCGCCAAAGCGGGCAGCGATGCTACGCTGACGAGTAAGAATGACAAGAACACGGCAAATAGACAGGGCCAGTGTGTCATCCTTGCCCACTCGGGGTAGGATCTCAACAAGAGCTTCAAAGAGCTGGGTCTTTTCATCGGCTGACACAAGGGGCTCTTCGAGTTTGGCGGGCTCATCGTTGCCAACGAGATCGTCCACGCTTGTTGGTTGGGTCCAGGAGATCTGGGGTGGCTGGCAGTCATCAGACAGCAGCTTCTCAAGGATGAGCAGAACATGTCCAACCCAAGGGAATGATTCCTGGTCGGCCTTCTCGGGTGTTGGGAGTTTGATGAATCCGAGGAAAGTCGAGAAGCAATCCTTAAGCTCTTCGAGAGTTGCGGTGTACATCTCACGATCTTGAAGAGTTAAAGCTAGGATGTGGGCATAGGCGGCAATCTTTTTGCCAGCTGTCTGGAAGTTCTCCATCTGCAGGGAAACCAAGGATTGCACAAGGGTCTCTCCAATGTCTCGGCGGAAACTCTCAGGCTCTGGGTGCTTTCTGATGGCTGACGAGATCAGATCAGACAACTCGAAGGAGACATCATGATGTTCGTTGAGGATGTCCAGGGCCCGCTCAATAAGATTGGACCGAATTTTCTCCCTCTCATCTTCAAGATCTTCGATGGTGATGACCTGGCGGTGTTGGACTGCTGGTTGTTCTTCTGAGGAGTTTCCCTCGGTAGGGCGAGTCTCGGGTGCACTCTGGTTCGATGACCCGGCGCGATCTTCACTTTCCATGTCATTTCCATCGAGGATTCTGCCAATGCTTCCAGCTGGCCGGTCAGCATCCGCATCTCTTCCAGTCACCATTCCATCAATGCGGCGCATCGACTCGGGCAATGGCCCACCGGTCGCTTGGGCCAGAAGCATGGTCAGAGCAGAGCGAGACAGGTCGCCGCCGGCGAAAGGCGAGATCCCATCTCCAAGGCCAGGATCCTCAAGGGGGTCAACACCAGGAGCGACCTCAGGCGTACCAGTTTGGATATCATTGGGGTTCGGATGAACCCTAGGAGGGTTTCGGATCCAGCTCTGTGCCTTGCAGTATTCTTCGGCCGCATTCAAGACATTGTTGCAACGATAGAGGGCTTCTTTGTTGAGGTCAACATCCTTGAATCCTTTCTCGACCAGGGTGTGTGCTCGGTCTTTGTGGACAACGAAAGGCTTCCTGGGTGCCTCTGCCAAAACAGGCCGCACCTCTGATCTTTTCATGACATTGACTTCGTATTCACCATCCAAAGATGCCCGCAGAATGTCAATCAACAATCTGACGATAGGACTCGACGACTGGGTAGCAAAGTCCGAATTCCACATATCCTGAGCCAAGGGCAAAATTTCCATACGAAGCTCAATCAGGAATTGACCTGGTTGGAAGTATTCAGGGCGGTCACGGTCGCGCTCGGGGTGACTGGTCAAGGCTTGTGTCTGGCTAGAGTCCACAATGTACTTTCCAGTAGTCAGGTCCGCGAAAAGCCCAAGAATAATCTTGATTCCACCATATCCCGATGCAAGCCGGTTAGCAAGCTCTTTGTCCTCGTCGGGAATGGATTCGGGAGAGGGAAGGGACTTGATGTCGTTCAGGAAAACGTCACAAATGTCTTTCAACACTTTGAGACCGTTGTTCTTTTTGAAGGCAATTAGGACCGATGTCAAGTAGTTTGAGCTGGGACGCTCTGTGGGAATTTCGTAAAGAAGATGAGAGAAGTGGGACAGGACGACAATCAGATAGGCGAAACGATGCTTGGGGCTGTCACTGGAGTTCGCAGGCTCAAACTCTAACTGACGAAGAACACCCTCAGCGATGGCCTCCGCAACCAAGGTACCATTCTGTCTCTGCTTCTGGAGAGGATCCATGCGGCGCTTGCCGATAAGGCCAAGTCCGAGGTTGTGCAAGAATCCTGTGATTGAAGCGGGCAAAGCACTGAGTAGGTAGCGAAGTGTGCGAGCATTCTTGAAGTTGACGTTTTCCTCGTCAACGGGAGTGTCGTCTTCCTTGGGCTCCTGGCCTGATTGAGCTGGGGCGCCTGCCTCTGCAGCACTGGAACTTTGGGGTCGAGAATCAGTACCAGGGGTTGCTGGGGGCTCTTGGGGAGTAGTCTTGGACTTCCCAGAGGCGGACTTATCAGCATTGGCCTGTGTAGCCTTGAGCCACTTCTCGGGGATGTTCTTTTCCAGCAGAATGCCTTCCCACACGCAAGAAGCAAGAAGGTTGCTCAGCGAGTTGATCAGAATACAATATTGATCCGCGAGGTTGACTTGGCTGAAGATGGAAGTGTTTTGGCCAGGTCGGGTTTGGTACAAGGGCAACGCGAAGGTCTCACGAAGGACATCAGTCAGGAGAAGAACGGCATTCAAATGTCTGACAAAGAATGTTCCAGACTGAGCAGCGGCGGTAGGTTCCAGAGCTGGGTCCTTTGAGTCCGCTGGCTTAATCAACGACGTAAAAAATCCAGATCCGCTAGGTGCAGTCCAGAAGGCGGAAAGATTCTCCACTGCGGACTGGGCGCGGCGAAGGAGAGAAGGGAGGATAAGGTGAGGCTTTGTCTCCGCAAGCATGTGAACAAGCACGGTGATCTCCTGGTTAGCATTGGTGTTGTGGAAATCGAACGCCAAGCTTTGGAGGGTTGCGAGATCCAAAAGGAACTCTGCACCACCAGCTTGGATGAAGGCAGTACAGTTAATCTGGTTCTCGAAGAAAGCACCCAGGAAACGCATAGCCGGGAACAAGTAATCAGTGGCAGTAAGACCATGCTCATCCTTGTCTTGAGGCTCGAAATCGGGACCAGGCGAAGGAAGGACATGACTCAGGTCACCAACGACCAACTTGGCGCCATTGGGGAGGTCGTGGGAATTGAGCAGAGGAGCACCCAAGGTTGCAGGGTCATCAACGGATGCATCAGCGGGTGTGCCGATTTCGCGGAACAACGAGAAGATATCTCCGGAAAGGCGCTTGGTGCCATCAGCATCCTGAGTCCACATCTTGGTTCCCATTCCCTGCTCCCAGGCCTTAGTGCGACCAAGAACATTGACACGGGCAGCCATGACGAGAACGGCAGACATGATAGAGGTCTTCAATGCCGGGTGGTGTCGAACAAGCTCATCAAAAGTTGTGCCTAGAGAACGGACAAGTTCGGGGTCGTCCTTCAAGCATTTGACGTGATCAGGATTCTCAAAGATCTCGAAGAAGCTTTCAAGGGCGTCGGAAGACTGGAAAAGGTCCAAACCGGAGGAGTTCAGACATATGGCTCCAAATGCAGAGGGAATGCAAGCAAGAGCATCGGCTGCGGACATAATGCCAGGGGCAAGAGGAGTACCCTTCGGCCTGACAAGAGCATATTCGCGGTCCTTCTTCTTATCCTCGGACTGGGAAGCAGCTTCAGCGGTGGGCGGCTGAGAAGCAGAGTCGCCTGCCGCTGCGGAACCCTCGGGCTCCACGGCAGGAGGCTTTTCGTCAACCTGGAGTTCACGGCCCATAACAGCAGCGAGAAGACTCTTGCTGAGACCAGCCTCGGCAATGACGGCATAGCTGGTGGGCTCATTGTGAATGAAGCTGCTGAGGATGTTGACAGCAGTACTCCATACATGCGAACCGAAGACGCGCGCATTTTCGAACACAAGGCGGAGAGAAGTCAGCAGTTGAGGGGAGTCGATCAGGTTGCGGAGCACACGATCGAAGCCTCCACCATTGTGCTGCATGATGTGGTTGACGAAACGGAACATCCAACGCAGGGTCTGCTGTTGGAAGTACGGAATTTGATAATCAACCGATGGGTTCTTGTACTGAGCAGGGAATCCCTCGCCACGGTTGACCTTTTCAAAGGCGGTTTTGGTTTCGTAGTCAATCAGATCAGACATGGCGTCAAAGCCCTTGGAGGTTGTCAATGTTCCCAGGGCATCCCGGACGGCATGCACGAAGGTATCAAGAAACTCCATAATACGGGAATACACGCGGCGCGATTTCTCGTTTCGCAGATTTAGGATGTCGACAAACATGGGGATCAAACCAGCTGCAACCAGTGTGTCTGGTGTACGTGTGCTTGAGCTTGGAAGAGTGCGCAGGAGTGCAAGCAAAGCATCACGCCATTCGTCATAGTATGCAGCATCAGTGTCCTCGCCCTCTGCGCTAAGTTCATTGACCATTTTTCGGGTCAAGAACATGAGGACACCGTGGTTGACGTTGACACTCAAAGCTGCACAGACATCGACGGCGCGAGACTTGTGCTTCGCCAATGAGTCCAGTGTCTGGATCGCCAAAGTCTGTACAAGTCGGGAGACCTCGAGGTCACCACTAGCACCGAGATGAACCAGTTCGGCCAGCTGGTAAGCAAGCTGAAGGCGTTTCGGTTGTTCCATATCATATTGAAGAACTTTTTGTTGAAAAGAGCTCTCTGGCTGAACATGGGCCAGATTGGTCACAGCCAGCGCCTTGATGGATAGAATCTGTTCGCGAGTGGCACGAGAGCCTGTCAATGCCTGAGCAACTCGGAGTTTGTGAAGCAGTTCATATTTTGACTCAAGGGGCAGGTGGGGGAGGTTAGCTGCAAGAAGGTCCTCCAACTTCGCAGAAGAGACCTTTGAGTAGGTGAGTTCTAGGACCTTGCCCCCACGAGTTGCCTCATCTGCCTTCCCTCCTGTGGCTGGGGCAGCTGGTGAATCATCGGTGCGGCTCAATTGAGAAGCGGGATGTGTTGCACTCCGTCGCAAGGGAGTGGGTGTAGTTGGGATGTGTGAGCCATGTTCGGTCTGACCATATTCGGATGTCGTTCTCGTCTGTTCAGATGACCCAGAGGGATAATAGAGAACGCGAACATCGGCCCATTCCTCCCAACCCTCGCTGTCACGCACAAGAGAAACCAATTCATTTGCATTGATCTTCGTTTGAACGGCCTTCTCCTTGCCCTTGGCGGAAACGGCAGGAGAAGAGGTGGGCTGCGCTTTACCAGCGAGGAATGGACGTGGGAAAGGTGCGGCGATCTTCTGCAACTTTTCAAGGTCAAGAGCATAGTGAGATTGCAAAACTGACTGCTGGTGAGCGCCACGCTGGCGGGAGTGATATCTTTGAGCTAGGCAAAGAGAGAGGCGCAAGGTAGACTGGAGAAGAGACAAAGAAGTTGTGTTCAACAAGTCACCCAGGCGATCGCTGCTGCTGTAGAGACTGCGGTTACCACATTTCTCCAGCAAAAGACGTGAGAATTCCAGAATTGCTTCCAGAAGCTCTCGGTCTCCGTCGGGGCCGTATCCCAGAGCATTCAACTTGGCATCAACTCCCTCTGTCGGCTGTTTGCTCTCATCGGCCGAGTATGAATCCTCCAAAACACTCCGAGTGAATGACTGAGTCTGGGGACCAGTGTTGAGGAAGTATTTCTCGACGGCCGAGGCCAGAATCTCGTCGAACCGGTCCAATACATTGATCCAGTGGTAGAGATCACCGCGCGGGAATGGCCATAGCTTCGGGAATGTGTTGAAAAGGGACGGGAGCTCGGAAATAGGAAGACTCGTAGCACGACCTATGAATTCTTGCAAAAAAGGTGACTGTAGAGAGAAGAAAATTTTTTAGTTGGGTTGCACATCAGGCTACCGTAGGGTAACTCACGATTGTAGCCTCATGCTTTTGGCTGGCTACCTTCTTAATTCTCCCCATGATAACTATCGAATCAACAGTCACACATGAGGGAGTGTTGATATTCCAGGAGGCTTATCCCCTAGAAGGTGGGGTGGGCAGGTCGTGAAGACCAGTGTCGCGGAAGCAAGCGCGAGAATGCCTTATGACGTTTTTGGTGCCGCTCTGCCTTAACGAAAAGCGAATGGAATCAACACGAAAGACCCACGGTCAATAGTCGGTCAGATAGATAATTTCAACCGGCGGGAATCTGGGTTGAATTTATTGTTCAATCGTGGGGGAGCTGGCGATTTGGAGAGAGCTCAAATCTGAGAGCTGAAGGATGAGATATCGGTTGGTCAAAGCTGTCAGGGAAAACGGGTGCAGGTCGTTGGCCCTGAAGTTCTGACGCAGATACTATATCCAAGGAGGTCAAAAGGGAAAGGTGAAGATAGAAGAGAAGAGAAAAAGGAAGACCAAAGGGAAGATTGAATGGAGCTGGTCCGGCAGATGGAAGGGCGGCTCTGGCTGATTCCCCCCGCTGGGCCTCAGGCAGCACTTCTCGTGCCTGAGGGTCTCTTGTTTTACATATGATGTCAATTCGATTTTTTATCTTCTACAGCATTGAGGTTTAAGGACTACCACTTGATTATTTCGGCTTTTGACTCAATTAGGTATCAGATTTGAAAAAAAATATTTGCCAAAATCAGGCTAAAATAACGCCCAGAAACAATACATCACACCATACAGATAAAACACCTTCGCTCTTCGTACACAAATCAGTGCAAGTCAATCTCTTTTACTCACTTCTGGTAGGCAGATTTCCGTCCCACTGAACCTTCATGGTCATGGGGAATGGAGAAAAGCTACTGTGCTGAGCATCCATGTACATGGCGATTCCACCAAGACCGTCGAGCCTCTTCAGGTGACCTTGTTGGCCAGGAGCCCGACGGAGGTTGTCCAACTTACCCAGAACCTTCAGCATGGTAGACATCGCAATCGGGCACATCCTAACTCCGATGCATTGGTGGGGACCAAAGCCAAAGTGGGTGTACAGGCTCATGTCACGATCAAGACGGACCTTGTCAGGGTCGGGGAAGGCGACAGGGTCACGGCCTGCGACAACCTATAATTTGAGATTTGTTAGATCCGAATGCTGGCATGTATGGGGGTCAGTCGAGGAGATGGCAAGGACTTACCAAGTTACAGATGACCTCCTGGCCGGCCTTCAGGTTGACGAACTGGCCGTTGTCTTCAACGGTGGTTGGCTTTGACACGATGCGAGGCAATGCAACAGAGCAACGCAGTCTAGCACCTTCCATGAAGCTGGATGCAGTCAGTATGGTGTATCCTTGGGGTGAAAAGATCAGAGGACTTACTATCGCACGAGGATCTCATCAGCCTCGGGGGTGTCCTCTCGGGACAAGCGCTGGATCTCAAGAAGGTGTTCGGCCGCTTCATCAGAGAGATAGTAGTCAAGACACTGGGAGAAGAGCTGGCCTTGGTTGGCAACGATTGCACCAGCGGTGGGGAGAATGTGTGACCACACAATATCCTTAACCGGCAGACCACTGTCAAGCAGGCGCTGGATCATATGAACACCATATTCACTCAGGATATCGTGGCGGTGGAGGCGGCTGACCACGGCAGAGATAAAGCCACTCTTGGAGACAAGCTCGACATTAGCCAACGTCAGTTCACCTAACTGTTGCGCAACCTTGCGGGCAGTCTGGCAAAGCTGGAAAGACTTAGAGACGTCGACATCATAGAAGATGGAGGCAAAGATTACAGCCATGATCTGGTACAGTTCCTGCTCGCTGAACACACCTCGTGGGTTTGATTCTGTCTTCAGGGACAAGGAGAAAACGCTGGAACAGAAGTTGACTTGAGCGAGAGTGGCAACATCGCGGACGATATCAACTTGGTTGACGCCAGCGACCTTGTATGAGTTGCGCTCCAGAAGTTTTAGAGTAATATCCTCATAGAAGGATCGTACTTCAGATTCCCACTTATCCCGGTACAGTGCAGCGGTGAGCATCTTCCGCGAGCCTGCATTGGGAGGAAGATCACCCGACAAGGCAAAGGCTCGACCATAGGGTTGGCCGCTATTCTCCATGAGGAACTGAATCTTCTCGCCCCATACAACCTTGAAATTCTCTTGGTCTTTGATGATGGTTTCACAAGCAGAGTGAGAGTTGATGAAGAGGGCCGGAGCCCTGTAGAAAGGCCGGTCGAAGCTGTAAGACTTGACCGTGCCAAGGCTGCTCAGGATCTTGTAGTTCTCATCAGGCACTACCATGGGGAAGTGGGCATAAACCGAGTCGCCTCGGATGTGGTTGGGGAACGCCTTCAGGGCCAGCTTGTAGAAGACTTGACCACCATCAATGGAGTTATCATGGTTGATCTCGTTGAAGGCCCAGTTTGTGAGATGCTTCGGGGTGAAGTCAACAGTATAGAAGCGATCGCCCCGGACGAGAGCAACTGCGTCCGAAAGAATAGCCCTAGAGGTGGTGAAGTTGGTGCATAGACCGCTGCCCGGAGCCATGGGCTGCTTGGTTTCTTCCACAATCAGCCCTGGGTACAGCTCGACGAGATCAGGGTGGTCGTAGAAGTGTCTAAGCTGATCAGCAATGTACGGATCGGAGTTGATCTCTTCAAAGGTTTGATATGGAGCCAAATTGAAGTATTGGCGGAACTCATTCAGGGTAGCCAGATTCCAAGAACGGGCTTGCTTGATGCCGAGGACCTCAATGCTTCTGAAAACCTCGGGAACATTAAGAGAACCAAACGCTCCAGCGGGATCTTCGACACTCTCCTGGAAGATTTTGACCAGGTCATTGTCGTCGAACAACCCACTTGTTTGGCGTTTCAGTCCAGCGAACGGGCGTTCCTGGGGATCGGCTGGAAGCTTTGTCTCCCATTGTCTGAGACCTCCAGTGAATTCCTGCATGGAGATTGTGCTTGGGTCCTGGCCTTGGAACAACTCTTTGTAGAGATCTTCTGACCACTTCTGGTCCCTAGCCGAGATACATGAGTGCCAGCGATAAACCAAGTTGAACTCGGCCGATGTTTGATTTCCAGTAGCCTGGGCAGCAGCATCGCCAAGCAAGCTATCTTTGATATCTGCGCGAGGGTCCAGACTCCACACACTGTCGGTCCGATTAACATTAAGAATGGTTCGGACGTAATCCTTCAAAATGATGTTAACATAAAGTCCACAAGTGACCAAGCGTGCTGTTTGGAAGAGGTCGTTCTCCCACGTAGCAAGGGCCTGAGTGTTGGACACATCGGGCTTTGTGAACCGACCACCTTCGTTGATGGCCGCCAACTGTGTGGCAACAGAGTTGTGAAATCGGTTGAACATAATGAGAAGGACACCGACGCCAGGTGGAAATCCGAGAATCCGCTTTGTAGAAAAGGAATCTGGCTTCAGCTTTCCATCCTTGAAGGTTCTGACTGCATCCTGCTCCGTCTGGTTATTTCCATAAAGGGGAGCCAGGTCAAGATATGAAGAACACAGTGATTTTGTCTGGTCCCTGGGATCGGTCTGGAACAGGTCTTATTGCTGTCAGTTTCACCATTCATCGCCCAACAGACCAAGTTCACATACCGTGGATAATGATAGAAGCAAGGTAGAACAGCACGCTGGAAATCTTGTTCGGGTGCTCTTTGAACTCCTTGCGGGCCAAGAGACTATCAAACAGGGCCTCTGCCTCTGGAAGAGCAGCTGGCTGCATGGTCTTTGGTCGAACAGACCGGGCATAGTGGGTACCAGCAGATCCAATTTGGGGCCAGAAAGGATTCTAGGTTGGGTTAGCTGGGTTCATGAGGCTCAAGGTTGGTAAATCATACGTTTCCAGATCCATCAGCTTTGCGGTATGCAGAATCACGCCCAAGGTAGCTATTGATGGTCAGTACCCACGATCATTTGGTCCAAGTGAATCAACTTACGAAATAGGCGGGTGTTCCAAATCCCCCCACAGCTGGTTCAAGAAGGTGTTGGTCAGCTCCTTGCCGTTCCGAGATGTAGCGGGCAAGCCAGCAGCAAGCTGTAAATGGTTAGTTTATTCTCGTCAATCTTTTGTGGGTTGACAAACTTGGATCACACGCTCCATGATGTAGTCTCTGTCATTGACAGCCTCGCCAGTGACGGCTGTTTTGGCGACCTCTGCCAGGGTTTTGGCATCTTTCAGGTCAAGATGGAGCAGGTCCTTGGCGAGACCTGTCACGGTTGGCGCTTGGATGTAGCTGCCATCACCGGTCTGGGTAGGCAGTGGCCTCAAGGCAGCTGCCACGACTTGCTCGACCTGGGCAATCTTGTTGCCATTGGCAAAGTCTTTCTCGCCCATTTCAATTGAGAGAATATATAGTACAGGATAAGAAGAGCAGTGCGAGAGGGTCGGGTGATAACTGCAATGAGTTAGTTTGGGGTTCAATGTGTGTGTGTGTGTGTGAAGCGATGTAAAGGATGAAAGGGAATGTGAAAATTAAGAAGCCTATTACCACGTGCAGGGGACTAGCAAATGTCGTGAGGAACTACTTGGGTAGCGTTGCAATGATGTACACGGGAAAGAGACAGCAGAGTAAGAGCACCACCGACAGACAAAATAAGAGGTAGAAGAAGTCAAGCATTAAAGTAACATGCGATTCCTCGGGGGGAATGTGACAGAATATAAACAAAAAAGCAGAGTAATCGCAAGCCCATCAGCCGAGCAGTACGGCTGAACTCACCCACATGAGGCCAGCCGTGCCTCCATGGTCATTCTTAGCGCATTCTAGCTCTGAGATGACAGACGAACGCCCCACCGTTGAGCAATGAGACATTGCTGAGTCGTGAATTCTATGTCCCTGTCAGATCCCTATTGGTATTCACGAGCCATTGACGGCTCGAGAATCAAATACGAGGGCCTAGTGTGGGAGCAACATGCATTTGTCTCTTGACACGATATGGTCTGAACTATGTGATTGGAGTGTTGATGGCGGCTAAACAGACCCGGAGATATGCGATGCATGAGTCTCGGCTCCGCAGGCTAACTATAGCCTCTTAGGGGGGGGGGAAGAGAAAAGAAAAAGGTGTTCATAATCACAGTCAGACTAAATTTGATTGGAAAAGACCAGGAATTGTCACGGATGAGGCGTTGATTGGCGATGTCGGCCGGACTAGCCGTTCGAGCTGAGACCCAGCGGGGCCGTCCATTGATATCGTTTGCCTCTGATTTGATAGGAGTTGCCCGTTGAACTAGTCTTCAGCTGTGCACTGCCATTGTCCCGTAGTGCATCTGTAAAAAGTACTTTGGGGGCCAGCTGACGGAGCCTCAAACCTGGGAGAAAGGAGGCATGCCCATCTGAGCTACTTATTTCAGTCGCATGGCCCTCGTACTCCGAGTTTATCTGAAAGACTAAATCGAGCCATGCGTGAACTAAGTAACAATTGTGCGACAATACAAATGTCCACCTGTTCCCACCTGTGGACCTGTGCACAAGGCTGTTCTCTTCAGTCAGCTGCCAAGACTTTTAGTTTATTGGCCTCAGGTGTCTACACGTGATGTCGGCCGAGGTCCCATTGCCGAGTATGTTGGGACTGCACAATTTCCAGTGCAATTGCAACCTGAGCAAGTTGATTTGGCTTGATCTAGCATCATATTTCAAGTCTTACAGTAGCTTGGACTAAACCATCCGTCATGTCGAACATCACGCTCACCGTTGAGCCGAGGGGTACGCAAAGCAAGCTCCTATTTATTTCCCAAAGCTCTACGAAACAACCGAGAGCGCCCAAAGCACATAGCTAATTCTTATACAGGCAAACCCATCCGCAAGCTCCCCAAGGAGGTTGAGATCAGTCTCAATGCCTCGACAGAAGAACTGCATACCGCGCTCTCCGCAGCCTCCGGATGCTCAATCCACCGGATGAGAATCACCAAGGGTAGCGACCGCAGCGTGGTACCAAACTCGAACGGTACCACCATTGACGAAACAGGCCTGCGCAACTCCAGCGTCATTCACGTCAAGGATCTCGGTGCGTCCCCATGCCCATACCCATGCCCCGCGGTCTCTAGAGATCAAACAACCCCCCGAACTCAACAACCCGAAAAAAAGCTAACCGATCGTCCAATAAAACAGGCCCCCAGATTGCCTGGCGCACAGTCTTCATCATCGAATACCTAGGCCCCCTCCTGATCCCCGCGCTCTTCCTCTTCCCCCTCCGCCCCCTCCTGTACTTTAACTATGACAAGCCCCTTCCGGAACCAACAGACGTGCAGCTCCTCGTTTGCGCCCTCCTAACCGCCCACTTCCTCAAGCGCGAGTTCGAAACCCTCTTCGTCCATCGCTTCAGCAACGCAACCATGCCCGCCCGCAACATCGTCAAGAACAGCGCCCACTACTGGGCCCTGGCCGGCTTCAACATCTCCTACTGGGTCTTCCGCCCGGATTCGTCTGCTGCGACTGACTCACCCAACGATGCTCTTGTGTATGCTGGTCTGGGTCTGTTCTCTTTCAGTCAGCTGGCTAACTTGAATGCGCACTTGATTCTGCGGAACCTTCGTCGTGAGGGTACAACTGAGCGTGGTATTCCTTCTGGATTTGGTTTCAACTGGGTCACTTGCCCCAACTACTTCTTTGAGATTATGGCTTGGATTGGTGTTTACCTTGTCAGTCAGTGCAACTGGAGTGTATTGTTCTTTATCCTGGTTGGTGGGTTGCAGATGTGGGGCTGGGCTTTGAAGAAGGAGAAGCGCTATCGCAAGGAGTTTGGTGATAAGTATAAGAAGAAGCGCTGTGTTATCCTGCCTGGCCTTCTTTAGTGGCTTCCAAGGTCAATGGTTAATGTCTGTGGCATTGTGATGAGAGGTCGAGTTGAGTTTTGTGGACCGGAATAAGGCATCAAAGTGTCTTAATTGAGGACTCGAGAGATGGTCATCTCTCAAGCAGGCTATCGATCGACATCGATGGTCACGAGAAAAGATTTATTTACCAATTGCTGATAACATCAAGCAATGTATTACTCCAAAATAGGGAACATAGCAAATAGTGAAAATGATAATAGTGCACCATTCGACCATATGCAATGTAAAAGCAAAGACAACCGCTATATGTTGAAGCCCTCGACCAAATGGCGACAAAACCCGGAACATTATACAAGAAATATCCCACAAACGCCAATCCTACAAATAATCAAACAGTCTAGTTTATCAATACAATCCCATCTATCCCAGACGCCACTCATATTCCATCATGCAAGCAAGCGAGTCAAAAGTCAAGAATCAAAAGTCAAGACAATGAGTCTAGTCACTCTTAACCTTCTTAAGCCATAACTTATAATACGGCTCGAATTCGGACACGCAATCACGGCCCTTTTCGGCATCCTCACAGCCCTGGAAATGAACAACAAGATCACCATCCTGGTAGACCCCATCCAACGACGCAGCCGGGGAATCCTTTCCATACGAACTCAATGTTCGCTGAGGTACCAAGGCAGTGCGGGCAAGGACAGTTGGGTGCCATTGCATGATATGATCCTAAATAGCAAGCCCCAAGTCAGCCAACAATCTCTAACACACCACCACAGGAAAGCGAGATAAACATACCAACCCATGAATCTCCGCCTTGGCGAAATTATAATTGCGATACAACGGATCAAACCAAATATCAAGGAAGAATCTAGCGAACTCTCCATTCCGGAGGATGAAGCTGCCAGGGTTGAGATCCTCCTTGTCTTGCGTGAGGATCAGATCCACGTCCTTTTCTTGGAGATGTGTGAATGTTTTGATGATACTGTCTGGTGGGACGACGGGTGTATCCTTCAACATGAGCGATTCCAACCGGCCTTGCTCGAGGATAAGGGATTTGAGTGATTTGCTCGGGTTCATGATTAGGGAGTGCGGGCTTAGGTGGAAGATGTATGCTGCTTTGGGGTGTGTTGCTAGTGCGTGGCGCACTGCTGGAACTATGGTCCAGCTTTGTGGGGCGTCGCCGATTGCTTCGGTGTAGTCGGCTGTGTTGGCGAAGAAGGTTGTATACCCTGTGTGTGGAGTTAGTTTAGTTTTTGTTTGAGGGTTAGGATATGTACCGTGGCGCTTTGCATAATCTTCCCGGTTTGCGATGATCTTCTTCACATAGCTCTCACTGAATTGTTTGCGATCAAGTAGTGTGACGATGACAACGCCTGACGTGCCTGCTGATGCGGCGACGGATGTCGAGATTGAGGAGAAGAAGTGGTGTAAGAGGTAGAGGAGGGAGAGGATTGCGAAGCTGAAGATAGCGATTGTCTTGAGCTGCTTTCTTCGGTAGGGTGTTCGCGATGATCGTGCGATTGGGAGCGGACTCCTCCGCGGAGGTACGGCGAATTGCATTCTCCCCAGTGCCAGACTGGAAGGGTAATCAAGTATCAGGTTCAAATCATAATACTGTTGACTTGAGTTGGAGATGTTGGAGTGTGAAGGAGGGAGATCATCCCGAAGTTGATCCCGTTCCGAGCTTCCCTCCGAATGCGTCACTTGCATTCCAACGGGCTTCCATCTGCATCCAGAGAGTAATTGATTCAGGGTTTATGACTGATTGGCTTATTACTTGTGTTATCTTTTTATACTCGGAAATCAAATGAGATTACATTGATTATCATTTTCAATTTGAGGTATACAGTGCACCTGTGTCCCTCTATATATATCCATCGCGTTCCTGGCTTCATATCGAATTACGACTCACACTTATGATTTTAAACTTGCTAAGGTTTTAACTTATCTTTCGAAAACCCAAGAACGTTAAAATAGAACATATACAGATTTGGAATTTTATATAAAAACGCATACAGGACTATATAAGCCCGAGGCCCCACACGTCTAGAACGGAGGAGGATTCAGATCCAATCCCTCAACCGACAGCTTGAACGCGTCATTTCGCGAATAGCTTCCCGCGACATCCAGATCAAGTCTACCACGCTCACAATCTTCGAGGTCAATCTCGGAGATCACAAGCCCATCTCCAATCTTTGAACCGTCGGCGTCATCAGTGGAGACCTCCCAAATGGGCTCGGACACGACTTCGCCGAGGGGTCCCACGATGCAAGAGCCACCGCGCGAAATATAGTGATCGGGGATGTCTAGAGACAGTCAGGTTCGTGTTACAAGTTATCTGGAGAACCGGTGTGTCTTACCCTTGGAAGCATTGCCCTGCTGGGTAATCCAAGAAGGAAGCTCGTTATAGCGCACACACTGGTTGCAGGAGAGCACAAAGGTGCGACCTTCGCCACCAATCGTGCGCATAAGAGGCAACCAAGTATCACGACTATCAGCCGTGGGCGCGAGGTAGAGATTCACATTCTGCGAATAAAGACTCTGCCGAAGCATGGGCATGAAGCTCTCCCAGCAGATCGCAGCAGCAATGGTAAGCTTGACACCATTCAGCTCAGTGGTAATAGCCTTGAGGGTGGAAGGCGAACCCTGTGCCCAAACAAGACGCTCCGAGGCAGTCTTTTCCAGTACCAAGTAACTGTCAGTCTCCCAAATATCATCAAAAACAAAAAAAACAAAAAAAGACAACAACAAGGGGGTCACATACGGGCATAACCTTCCTCCTCTTCCCCAACACACCCCGCACGGGATCGACATACAAAGCGGAACAATACAAACTGCCTCCAGCCCGTTCAATCAACCCAGTAGCAATGAACACTCCAGTCTCGCGCGCCACCTTCTCAAGAAACTCTCTAGTTCCATCACCTCGATAATCCCGCCCTTTTGCCACTGGTAGTTTCCGCTCAACCCAGTCATCACCAGCTCCAGTAGGTGTATCGCCCAGGTCGACTGCGGAGCGGAAATATTCCAGGAATTGATCGCGACCATGTGGTTCACGGGCGCCTACTGCTGTGCCAAAATCACAGGTGCGGGGATACCCTCCTAGGTAGGCTTCTGGGAAGAGGAGGAGGTGTACTCCCTTTGAAGCTGCGTGTTGAGTCACTTGCTTCAGGGCATTTAGAGTTGTCTCTAGTGTAGAGAGTGTGCGGGCTTGCGCCACTGCGACGGTGATCTTTTGAGGCATTGTTTGATTCTGTTAGAGTAAGGATTTGGAGGCAGGAGAGAGAAAGAGGCGAAGATATTTTATCCTTTATAACGGTTCATCTGTTAAGTACTTAATCCGGGGTTCTTGTCGGACATCTAACCCCCGACGGACTTTTAGACGCCGATAGACTGACTATTCGGCACTTTACTCTTGGCACTCGGACATGGAGTTTAGATGCTTGAGTAGAGCGCTCTGTGTTATTGGAATACCAACTATCTGAGAGAGAACGCTTGAAACAGCAAGAAGAAAGTCTGTCGTCTACTTTCCTTAATAGTTTGTTAAGAGTCATCGTCACGTGCACTCATACTCTAGAAAAGTCGGATGTCATTCTCCGATGCATCTACTTCGATGCCGACAAGTGCCGATGGAGGGAGATCATTCAGCCAAGAGACAGAAACCATTGGCCTGTCAAAGGTGTCGCTCTCGGAAGCAAAGAGTAAGCTTATTTGACTGCAGGATGCCATTGCGGACTAACCTGTTTAGTGTACTGGCAACAGACCCTGTGAGAACTGTGCAACGGCGGGCGAAGGTGATTCTCTACTATGCAAGAGGAATTAGCACTTCTCTGATATCTGATAGAATGTATATCGACTGATCCGGTGACACGCAGGGCTCGTGTCAGTGCCGAGTAAGATCCACCAGTCTGTTGCGGAATTTACTACTAATCTGTTTATAGATATGCCAAAGCACTCGAGGAGAGGATCATGGATCTCGAATCCCAGGCAGGACGGGTATCAGAGCATACTTCCCCAGTCAGCCGACAGGGAATAGCGCAGGACACTCCACGCTCGAGAAACGATGGGTCTTTGTCGAATAAGAGGACATTCGAGCGCGCAATTTCAGAGCCAGAATCAGACATTGATCCTCGTGCTTCAAGACGGCGACTATATCAAAATTTGTCCCAATATGGATCATCTTCAAATCCCCAAGCGGCTCAGGTTCCTCTCCCAGCATCCACTGGCCCACGCCAGACACCACCGTTACCATCCTCGAATGCGAGAGAGACATTACCGCCTCCACAAGGCCAATGCGGGCACTCAAGCTTGTTGATCGGTATACTAGCCACACTGGCAAACTCCAATTCTTATGTATCTTCTGCTGCACAGACTAAAACCCCGGACGTCAGCATACCATCTCCTTTCACAGATCAGATATCCCAATCAGATCGTCCAATCAGCCTTTCAAGGGAAGCATCTGATCGACTGGTTCATATTTACCTCGAGAGAGTCAACCCACGATATCCTTTCCTTCATCGCGATACATTCCTTGGCTGGTATGAGTCGTGGAAGGCTCATTCACATCTGGATAGGGTTAGGCATCAGCAAGGTCTATGGAAGGATTATTTCATTACCATAGTATGTTGGGGTTATTTCCATATCCAATTATACTAATATCCTCTTAGGTGCATGCTGTTGCCCTACTTTTGACGCCTCGAGTGTCAGAAAGTGATATCGCCACGTCTCAGGTAAGTGCGAATTATATAAGCCGAAAGAACTAAGAGCAAGACCTGACTGCTCAGTCTTTATATAATACTGCTTTGCAATACCTCGGCTACGTCTTCGCGCAGCCTGATCTAATCCTGCATGCACAAGCGTATCTACTCCTAACACTACATGCACTTCACTCACCCTCATCGCAAATGATCATCACCATGGTATCCGCAACGATGAGGTACTGTGTCATGGCCCAGCTCCACCTATTTGAGAGCGAGCCGAAAGTCCCGAATCCAGTATTTTCATTGGAGGTCCAAACCCGCCGTCGAGTATTCTGGTCTGCCTATGCTCTGGATCGATTTATCAGTTGGATCTATCATATCCCAAACAATATCGTCGACGAGCATATCAGCGTGGAGGTACCGTCATAATCCCTATCCCCTATGGCTCTTTCAATGTGGCTCTTTCATTGAATTAACAACGACAGCTCTTTTCAGACGTCGGAGACGCAGACCTCCACCGCCACGGCTCAGACGACAGCTGCGTCCGAATAGAAACACCATCCCAGAAAACCCACGTCTCACCCGCTCTACATCTATTCCGATGTAGGCGAATCCAATCCCGCATCATCAGTACAATGATGCGGTCTGACTTTGAAGAGATAAACACCTCAACAACATGGCGAGAGCACATGCTCGGAGAATTAGATGCCTGGAGATCCCAACTCCGTCTACTGAGCGATGTAGCATCGAAAAGCTACACGAGTGACCGATGGGTCGGTATGGCATACAACTATACCATCCTCTTATTACACCAGCCCACGAAAGAAAACGTCTGCGACGGCTTTGGAGACCGTTCCGTCCCGGCTTGTGTTCAGATTGTCTTGACATTCAGGACTTTTCAGAAAGATCGACAGACAGCTCAATTATGGCCCGGCGTATGTACTAGATACCATATCCCTCCCTTCTTACATATGCTAATTATTGCATCAAGCTTCTAAGCCAAGTTGCCGTAGGGATAACACTCCTCTACTGCTTCTGGGCTACACCACTCCAACACCAAACACCAGCATATAAATCTCGCGAAGTCCCCGAAGCACTACGAGCCTGTTCAACCGCACTAGCTATTCTCGCCGAGCGATGGACCCAAGCTGAGCCTTTGCGTGATGTGTTTGATACATTAGCACGGGAAATCCCAGTGTATGGAATGGTCGTTGATGATGCACCGAGACGAATCTCGGTGGAGGCTGCTTCATACATTAAGTCCCAGATGCCTTTACTTACGTCCATTATCATGCATCGAGGAGTTTTGCGGATGATTCGTGAGATGGTTACGGAGGATTTCCCTAGTGGTTTTGCCGAGCCGCACCATCAGGTTTTGTCTGGTGGGTTTCGGGGTCATTTGTGTTCTGTTGAGTGTCCCTTCTTTCGGGGGACTGGTCATGCTGCGCCCGTTGCTGTTGATGTTCCGGGGTATGATCCGCTCGAGGGTGGGATTAGGGGTGGATTTGGGGTTGATGATGAGACTTTGATGTTTCCTCTTCTTTTCGGGTCTGCTGAGTTTTGACATGCTTGCAAGCAGAAGGCTGCAGCAATATTCAATATAATCCAAGTATTAGGTATGGCCTGGAGCTGATCACGGTCTTAATAGTAAACACGATGTAAGATTGGAGTATAAGTACATAGAAGACCCAATATGCAAATTCAAATAAAAAAAACACTGCACCCAGGCGAAATCTTTCTCACCATCATTTTCTTAGAAATGAATAGGGCGAAGATGACAAAATTCGTGGTGCTCAAGAAATCATCCGCCGCTCTTTAGGATAATGATACAAGCGCCTATCCATTCCCGACATGCGAGGAATCAACTCAATCGTCTGCCGTCCAGCTTACTCCTTCGTGCGCACGTTGTTGAACTGACGACCGAAAGGACGAGGCTTGGTCAGGGCATCAATATCCAAGTCCTTCATCTTCTGCTCCATTTCCGTCTTCTTGCTCGCGAGGAACTCCTCAAAAGTGGGAGGTTTGGGAATGTTCCGTTGGGCGCGCTCCGCATCGAAACGTGCCTGGATAGATGGCGTCTGCATGACCTGGTGTCGGAGGCTCCAACCGAACGGACCCAGCTCCTTGAGACGTCGCGGGCGATCAGAGAGCAGGTAGTTGTCTAGACCGCCTGCCTTTTGGATTGAGCGCAATGAGCGTCGAGTGACCTTGATGAACAGTTCTTCGCCGAGTGCTTCACTGGGAATCTTCTTCCGGCGAACGTTGGGCTTCCAGCTTCGTCGTGTCTTGCCTTCGTTGCGACCCTTGGAGATCTTGTTACCGAATCGGATCATGGCTCCGCCGTAGAGACCGCTGTTGGACTGCTTGTACCATCGGTTGGGGCCGTAGGGGTAGACGGGGGCATCTTCAGGCAATTTGGGGACTGATTGCGTTGCTGGTGTCGTTGAGAAAGCTCGCTTTGGAGCGGCGATGGAAAGGCTTCGGAAGGCCGCGGCCAGGGAGAATGGGGCCACCATGGCAGATCGTGGTAGTAGGCCTGCCATTGTGATCGGAGATTGAACTCTGGGTCGTCGAGAGTGCAATAAGCCGTCGGACAACAAGCGGAGATGAAGTGAAGCCAGGGAAGAATTTGGGGTGGTTCACCGCCTTTGGCGCGGCTCTCTCATTTGACGATCCCTTGCTCGCGAATTTCGGCCAGAAGCATGTCCCTCTGAGATTCATCGCGTTACCTCCCTTTTCTATCTGTCTTGTTTCTTCGAAGCTTTGCTTTTCGTTCCTTTTCGACTTTTCAACCCATTGATTCAACTTTCGCTGATACCTGTGGCTTCACGCGGTCACACCTCTCCCAATCATGGTTCAGATCAGTGAAGTTAAGGGCAACTCGCGCGAGAACAGAACCGCGGCGCATACACACATTCGGGGCCTTGGATTGCGCTCTGATGGTACTTCGGAAACCTCTGCAGATGGATTCGTGGGACAAGCAGCT
Organism: Penicillium antarcticum; assembly: GCF_028974205.1. Taxonomy (NCBI): domain Eukaryota; kingdom Fungi; phylum Ascomycota; class Eurotiomycetes; order Eurotiales; family Aspergillaceae; genus Penicillium; species Penicillium antarcticum. The sequence goes on along the minus strand of NW_026695306.1, from coordinate 435,203 downwards.
GCCCGTGAGGTAAGGAAGCAATACTGGATTCATTGGCTTTGGTGCAGGAAAGATAGCTAACCCTATCGATCGATACAGGCATGCGGTATTGTGGTGGACTTGATCAAGGCGAGAAAGATGGCTGGACGTGCTGTTCTGCTTGCTGGTGGCCCCGGTACCGGAAAGACTGCTCTGGCTCTTGCTGTATCACAGGAGCTGGGAACCAAGGTTCCTTTTTGTCCCATCGTCGGCAGCGAAATTTACTCCGCAGAGGTCAAGAAGACCGAGGCATTGATGGAGAACTTCCGGAGAGCTATCGGTATGAATGCGACAAGGCCGAGCGAGTATGGATAGCAGGCTAACCATGATAGGTCTCCGTGTTCGCGAAACCAAGGAAGTGTACGAGGGTGAAGTGACCGAACTTACCCCCGAAGAGACCGAGAACCCTCTGGGTGGATATGGACGCACAATTAGCCACCTGGTCATCGGTCTGAAGTCCGCCAAGGGCAGCAAGAAGCTCCGCCTGGATCCTAGCATCTATGAGGCCATCCAGAAGGAGCGTGTTACCGTCGGAGATGTCATTTACATTGAAGCTAACACCGGCGCATGCAAGCGTGTCGGCCGATCCGATGCCTATGCGACTGAATTCGATCTCGAGGCAGAGGAGTATGTGCCTGTTCCCAAGGGCGAGGTCCACAAGAAGAAGGAGATTGTCCAGGATGTGACTCTTCACGATCTCGATATGGCCAACGCCCGGCCACAGGGTGGTCAGGATGTGATGAGCATGATGGGCCAGCTGATGAAGCCTAAGAAGACGGAAATTACGGACAAACTACGCCAGGAGATCAACAAGGTTGTCAACCGGTACATTGACCAGGGTGTCGCCGAGTTGGTTCCTGGTGTTTTGTTCATTGACGAGGTAAGCCAATATCTTTTATTCATCGTAAACTGTAGCTAACAACATTCAGGTTCACATGCTCGACATTGAGTGCTTCACATATTTGAACCGTGCTCTTGAATCGACCATCTCCCCGATCGTCATTCTTGCCTCCAACCGTGGCCACACAGTCATCCGTGGCACCGACGATATCAGCGCTGCCCACGGCATTCCTCCCGATCTCCTTGCCCGCCTTCTCATCATCCCCACCAACCCCTACACCCCTGATGAGATTAAGACCATCATCCGCCTGCGCGCCAAGATTGAGGGTCTCAATATCACCGAACCTGCCCTCAACAAGGTCTCCGAACATGGCAGCAAGGTCAGCTTGCGTTACGCTCTGCAGCTGTTGACCCCCGCCAGCATTCTTGCGCGCGTCAACGGCCGCCCCGGTGGCATCGAGGAGGCTGATGTTGCTGAGTGTGAGGATCTTTTCCTGGATGCCAAGCGAAGTGCTATCATTGTCGGCCAGGATAGCGACAAGTTCCTGTCATGACTGGCTGTCACATTTGAAGTTCTATGATCTTGTATACCGTTGGGGTATGTTGGATGTTTATGGAAAAGGCGAATTGCTTTGTGGGCCTGGTTTACGCTAATGCTATGTATCAAATTTCATTTTACTTATTTCTTTACTCGACGTAGTCGGATAGCACATAGAAAAGTAGAGATTATTCGATGCAACCCAAATCGGGATCACGTGTGACTCGGCATCATCACCCGTTCCTGTCCCAACTAATCCTATCGCATTGATATTTCTTCCAATTTGAGTCTTTTGCTTCTAGTTCTTTGCGAAAGCCATTGTTCACTCTGTTATCACCAAGGGCAGTCTTGGCACGTTTGACCGAACCGCCACTCAGCGCTATTGAAAGTCACCCGCCCCCCAGATAAAGGTGGAGCCTTCATCAACATCAACCACGTTGACACCTTTGTTCTCCCGACACATATTTCACAATCATTATGGCAAACACCATGGATACAGACGCCGGCTCAGAGATGTTCGCCAGCTACGAAAACGAGCTGAAGCTGGTGCAAGCCGACCTGAACCAGAAGCTGGACCAGATCGCCGAGGCAAGCGGCGAGCAACGGAAATCCGCAATCGCCAATGCAGAGCAAGTCCTCGACGAAGCGACAGAACTGGTGAGTGCACAGTACCCGAGGAAGGCACTCATGCGCCGCAAGGGAACAAGTCCCAGTGGACCAAAAACGAAGCCGGAAAGCTAACTGACCCGCCCCCCAATAGCTCGACCAACTACGCATGGAGAAGCAGAACATCCCCTCATCAGCCCGGTCAAAAGTAAACGTCCGTTTCCGCAACTACTCAACAGACATCGACGAAGTTAAGCGCAAGCTCAAGTCCCTCTCGGATGATCGACAGGCCCTCTTCGGAGATAGGTACACCGACGAGCCGCAGGATGAGCACCTCGAACAAAGACAGCAGTTGCTCTCCGGGACGGACAGGCTAGAACGCAGCTCTGCCCGCTTGCAGCAGAGTCAGCGCATGGCGCTTGATACAGAGGATGTTGCGCGCGGCACGCTCGGCACGCTGTACGAGCAGCGCGAGCAGATCACTAATGCGCGCAACAATCTGCAGCAGAGTGAGGGTTATGTTGATACTAGTATCAAGACTTTGAGGGGCATGGCCCGTAGGTACTGACTCCCTGTTCGCCCTTCCCTGATTGATCTTGTTGCATGTTGCTGACGCCGAGTCCACGTAGGATGGCTACGAATCGGATGATTACTATTGCTATCATTACTGTCTTGGTGCTGTTGATTTTCGCCGTTATTTACAGCAAATTCCATTAGCGTTGGGGTTAAGCTGGCGTTTTGTATACTGGTGTTTTTTATGTTTATGTCTCTTTCTCTTCTATGCGAGACTCTTTTGTCTTTGTCGCATCTTTGCCATTTGTATGATAGCATTCGGCGAGACTTGATACAGCTTCACTGCCTGGTCTCTAGCTCAACACTCGATATCTAAACCAAGTGACAACACTTCAAGTCCATGCAACAGAACAAGTGCCATTCAGTTTCGGACAGTCCATACACATTTGCCCTCTCTTTTCCGCCTCTCTTTATCTATTTTCGAAGCCTCAAATTAAAGATCCAGGTCATATAAATATGGATGTGCGAAAGAACTGATGACCATTGCATAACCTAATATAATAATTTCAAATGGGGGTATCTCATAGTAAACACAAAACCAAAATATAAGAACAACCTATCCACAGATCCCCTTATACACCTCTTCTACCCCATAATCCTCATCATCCCAAAAGCAGCATTAACAACAACCCCCACAAAAACAGCAACCCCCTTCCTCCAACTCCAAACCCCCTCCTCCCTCCTCAACCACATAGCACACCCAACAGGCCAAAAGAACCCCATAACAGCTCCCCACAACATATCATCCATCGCCCCGCGCGACCCAGCCCCAATACTCCCATCATCATCTCCTCCAGCTACACCCCCTCCACTACCACCCGCCACACCCGCCGCCGTCGACCCCTCGTCCATCCATCTATCTTCCAAATCGCGTAATTGATCCCCTGTGGGCATTGTATCGCGCGTGTGGGAGACGGATTGCACGGCCAGGAATTGGGAGCGCAGGGCTGTTACTTCTGAGCTTGTGAAGCCTGCGCTTAGGAGGCGGTCGAAGCCGCGTGGTGCGGGGGTTGTTGTGTTGGTTTGTGTGGGTTGGGAGTTGGAGTTGGATTGGAGGTTGGATTGGCCGGAGCGCGGGAAGAGAGTTGAGACTGCATCTTTTGAGGCTTTCTTTTTCTTTTCTTGGAGGAGGTGTGTTGAGGCTACTCCTGCTTCATTTGCTAGGTCCGATTCGGAGAGTGCGATATCGCCTATTGAGCAGTGGATGTAAAGTCGCGGTCGTGTGTCTCGTAGGGGCTGCTTGCCTTTGACACTGTCGGTTGTGGCTTCGCTTTGTTCTTCTGTTTCTGATATAGAGCCTGGACTGCGGCTTGGGGATGGCGGGAGCTTGAGTGAGACTGTTAAGGCGGTTGTATCTTCTAGACCCCGGCCAGCGTAGATGAGACGGAGACGGTGTGGTGAGAGATCTGGGGGCAGCTCGGCGCGGATTAATTGTTTGAGACCTGCGCCTGTTGTAATTTCCGGGTCTGGTACGTCGAGTTGGAGATCGGGGATCGAGGCGGAGAAGCGGACTGTTATTAGGAGGTCTGTGGGTTTGTCGCTTGATGTGTAGGGGGATAGGAATGGTGAAGCCATGGTAGTCGGATGTCAGTCATGTAGATAGACCGTAGAATGTATTTGTGGTGGATGCGGTTGTAATTGATGTTGGAGATGCGGTGATTACCCCATTCCGCGCCTCGGACCCCAGAATATCACGTCATGTGATACCTAGACCAGTATAAGCTGTTGTTTCAGATATAAATATAGTTTGGACATTGAAAGTGAATAGATCTACCAGAGATGACGTATTGAGGTACAGTATGGGAATTTTGAACCGAGGTCATAAGTGTGCATCATGCCATAAATTACTGGACGATTCTATACGAAAGCTGCAGAGCGACTATACGACTCTTGATATTGCCTACGGTACCTACTTTGTTTTTCTCTTTGGCCTCTTTTTTGCCTATTATCGAGTCCATCAGATTGATCATCTAGATCAGATAAAGGTGGGATGTAACAGGTGTATATGACATGTCATCATTGTCCTAAGACTAATCTATGCGTTGTACATAAAGATATCTAGTGATATCCGATGGCTGTTGTGGCAGGATTCGAAAGAATGTCCAGCAACAAAAGAAAACAATAGCGATGGAGCCTGTCTCTATGAAAAAGCCCGCTAGTACCCGAATCAAGCCAGAGCCATTGAAATGTGAAAGAGAGAATGCCGAAATAAATGGAAACGTGAAATGTATCGACTGGTATCAAGCGTATGTACTGAAATAAAAGAGTGATTGTATCCCAACCCCCTTTGAAAACGCCATCCGATGCACTGGTAAGAAGACGCCGAGGAACCCGTAAAAGAAACATGTATGAAGGCTTAGACCATGAAGGATTCACCGCATCCACATTCTTCTTCTATGGTGATAGGTTAGTACTGAAAATGATGGGATGGCAGATGCACGGGCCACTTACTGATGTTGGGGTTGCGGAAAACGAAGCGTCGGCTCAGCTTATCCTCATGCCAGTCCATTTCACTGCCAATGATGCTGAAAAGGGCCTTGCTGTCAATGAGGACCTTGACACCGTCCTGTTCAACGACTTCGTCGAACTTGCCCGGCTTTTCCACATACTCCAGGTGGTAAGCAAGACCAGAGCAGCCCCTGTTCTTGACACCGACCCGAATAAACTTGGGTTCAGGCTGGGCCATCAATTTCCGAAGTTGCTCAGTGGCCACCGCGGACAATTTCATAGCTGCCTTCCTTGGCCGAAGTGGCCGACGGGGTTTCGGGGAAGTCTTCGGGGAAGCGGAGGTGGGTTTCGATTTTTGCGCTTCACCTTCCCGAAGGCTCACATTGGGTGATGCACCGTTCTGAAAGGTAGTCTGAGATGATTTTGAGTCGGAGGGAGGGAATTCAGCGGAGATGGAAGTGTCGGCGCCACCGCTACTTCGGGGAGGCGGGAAAGAGGAGGGAAGGGTGTGAGGACGGTAAGCTGTTGCAGTCTGCATGTCCCGCTTGGAGGAGAGGTGTGCATTTCCGTATGATGAGAAAGTCCGCAGGTGTCCAGCCGAGGGCTTTGCCCGTCGGAGGAGTGTGGCGGATGATGTCACTGAGCGCTGCATGGTGTGGAAGCTCATGATTTCGGAGCAATGTGAAGAGAGAAAGCGTCTCAGAGAGAAATGCTATAAACTCATAGGATACTGTATGAAAGTAAAGGTGGATGTGGTAGTGTGAAAGACCAAAGTTGAAAGAAGAATCTCTGACTGTTTTGAGAATCCCCCGTGGCCCCGGGTGGATTACCTAAACCAGTTGCATGACGCAGAACCGACCAATAAGCATTGAGATGTTTCTACACACAATGGCGCCACTGTTCGCCTTGCTCTTTTTCTCTTAATGTTTGACTCAGCCGTGGGGACCTTGACAGTACGACAACCTTGGAGGGCTCGGCTGGCTACATTTCATATCTTACCTCTTACTTGCTGTGAGATCATAATATATCAGGTGAGAGTGACTCTGCGTTTTTCGGAAGCTGAGTCATCACCAGGCACAGGGCATTCCGTTCTTCGGAGTGCCTGGCTCACCCCTCATGAGCCCCCAAGGGCTCCAAATGCAGCTAAGTGGCGGGGATTGGCATCAAAGTGCATATGACGATTATCCAGACATGCCCCTAGACCGTCATACTAGATTTTTACATTCAAACCTCTTATAACACTCGTAAATGCCAAGTATCAATGTAGAAAGGACATGTGGCTGGATCTGCTGACAAAGTGGCTGGTGCCCAAGACGGTTGCTCAATGAACTCCAAGCTCGTGAATAGACCTCGACTCTGCAATTTAACCTCTTTTCTGCCGATGCTGGTGATTCAACTGCAGATCACCCGTGTCTCTGTTTGAACCATGGAAGCTTCTCCCTTGACCCTGCAGAGTCGACCTGAGTCCTTCAAGCCTAAGATTGTGCAGCTCTATGAGAACCTCTTCAAAGTATGAACTCCAGAACATCAATTGAGTTGCAATACTAACTCAGCCCTGATAATTAGAATGCAGACGACTTAGACCCTTCTGAGGGCTTCTGGAGGGAGTTCTTCTTGCTCCCCCCGGATCGGAACCAACTGCATGCCATTCTAGACCATTTGAGTCCAGATGATATATTAAGCTTACAGGCAAGCTGCACCCATTGCCACGGAGATTACCTGGCTAACTCAATGTTTAGACTCAAACTCAGCTGCTATTCACCCGTGCCATTCGCGAGGCAGCTGCAGGGGTTGCCCCTGCGGATTCTTATGCATTGGATGTGAGTGTCCTTGATGGAATGTTTAAAGGGGCGCTCTAACTCAATTTTCTAGACCTTGACAATTTTCTTGACCAGTATCCTGGGCAAGAAGTACACAAACCCTAGCTCAGATGTCATCACCGTTCTTGCAGGACTCGACGAAGTGGACCATGTCATCTCCGACTTTGTGGCCGTCTTGGATGGGATTATCCGCAGTGGCAAAAGCTGTGAGCTTCCTGTCTGATGTGATTTTGAATATATGAAACTAACTTTGTTAGTCGATGTGCGGCCCAAAGCCATCAGGACAGCCGTCGCAATGACCAGCGGGGCCTACAAAACCAGCCTGGTATCCTATCTCACGCACAGAGATCTTTTCCCATCACTGATGAAGGTACTTAGTCTCTCCATTCTTATTATAATGGATCACTAACAGCACTTAGTATGTATCCGAATCTGATACCCCAATGCGAGTCTTTGACCCATTTCTTCTTTTGGGATTATTGGCAAATTACAACAAGTTTGAGTTCCAAAATCCCTACCAGCTTCGACTTGACGACTTTGTCAACGAGTCAAGCATTGAAAAGATTGCCAAAGGCGTCGGCCTCGCCTGTGGCGGTCTGCGTAACGGCTACATTGCCGTACAGGATGACATCCCAGAGGGCTGGAACTTGACCAATACATTGATCTTCTTTGGATTGCGAGCCTTTGCACCCGGTGCCAGAGAAAAGGCCAATCCTCCTACCGCGGAAGAAGCGAAGGCAATTTTCGCTGAACTGCAAGTCTTCTCCGAATATCACTTGCTATTCTTGACTAACATCATACCAGTCCTGCCCAAGAAGCCGCAATTCTCATGGCAACATACGACTTCACAAACGCCAACAAGCTATTCGGCTACCATCTTGTTCATTCGAAAGCCGAGAAGAACGAGGAAGAATCGCCATTCTCGAGCTTCCTCTCATTGACCTCATATCTTTTGCAACATGCGTACCGATCCCCACGGGTTGGACATTACGCCGAACTCACCCTATTTACTCTGCGCATATTAGTCGAGGACCCAACAATCTGCAAACACATTTGCAACGAAGATGGCAAACGAAAAGTCCGCATATGCAGACAGAAACAGCCCTACCTCCCTCTAGTCAGCGGAGATAGAGTCCTAGCAACAATCATATTCGACATCATGATCGATACAATCACCCACAACCTCCGTCGACGTCTGGACGTCAATCTCTATAGGTGAACACACCTTCTCCATGCCCCTGTTTGCAAAAACTAACAAATCCAGCCACGCAATCGCAATAACCCTCCGGCTCCTAACCCACCTCTCAAAAAACAAAATCAGACTAACATACCACTGGTCCGAACTCTGGCGCACCCTTCTTTCTCTAATGCGCTTCCTAACAACCTACGCAAGCGACCTAACAACCAACCCAAAGATCCAAACCCTAACATCTTCTCTGGCCGATCTAATCGCCTTCTGCGTCTCAGGCGGCGACACCTTCCTCCCAGACCCATCTTCCTATGACGACCTCTTCTACAAACTCGTCGAAACAGGTCCCATCATCTCCAAGTTCCGCGCTGCGTATGCTTTCACCAGTTCAAGCACATCCAGGGCCGAGCCCGGTGTCGAACAGACTGTTGCAGCTATTGATACACTCCAATCTGTCTCGACGCATTTCTATACCCTGCTTTTCCATTCGGAGGGCGGTGATGCGGCGGCGGCTGCTGCTGCTGCAAGTCCTAAGCCCGATGAACCGGCTTCTGTGCCTTTGCCTTCTATTCGGAAGAAGAATCTCAGTCCGCGCGAGGTTCATCGGATTATCAGGCAGGGGTATGATACTTTGAGTATTCAGCCGCCGGAGGGACTGAGTACTTGGGCTAAATGGCGTGAGGCCGAGTGGAAGAGTGAGCTTAAGAAAGCGGCTAGGTGTGCTGTTGATGATGCTAGGCAGCTTGTTGCTTAGCTGGGTTGTGGATATTGTGAATTCTTTTAGTTGTGTATTGTGTGGGATTGGATTTTTTTGCATTCGAGATACTGTATTTGAGGGGAAAGGTCTTGATCTCTGGCTCTGTGATGGTCGTGGTGGCTTCATTACGTTTTCATTGAGACATCCAGTTGAGAATACGTACGTTTCCTTCTTGATGTTGGATATTTTCTTCATTGTGTAGATGAATAGTGCGTTTGCCTGATTCTTATCCATTCAAGGTTGTTTCCTATCTACACCTTCCGTCGCTACGAACAGAAGTGACGAATTCCGAAAATACGACAATCAAAGAAGAAGATCCAAACCTCGGCTGTCTGGCGAAGAAGTAAAAAGAAAATTGAATGCTGAAATCTAAATAATCAATTCAAACTGATATCAATTGTCGCGAAAGTCACCCTCCATCATGAAGCAAAAACATCAAACCCAGAACTCAGTGAGTCTCCTCCGCCGGCAAATATTGTGTGGTGAAGTACTTCTCAGAATGCTTGCTCAACCACATGGCAAGCTTAGAAATCTCTTCACGCAGACGGTTAGTTGCCTGCATATCCATGTTTGTCTGAGCAATGAGCTCAGGCATGGTGCCTACCAAAGAAAAGAAGATTAGCAAAAAATCCAAAAGAAAAAGGAACCCAACCAATCTAAGCGGGAAATTACAAAAGACTCGAATTAAACAGGCAAACTTACTGAAAAGACGGATCAAGTGCTCGGCACCGTAGACATCAATAGGTCCCTTATTAGCCAACTCCCCGGTGACAGCCTCGAACTTCTTCCGCAGACCGCGGTACTGCGCGCGCTCGTGGCGGTACAAGAGGATCTTATCAAGACACTTGTCGAAATACTCATGGAGTCCTGCAATCACTTCCTCAAGCACGTCCTGGTCGGCTGCTGAGCTGGTTCGCTTCGGCTGCTCTTCCTCGTACCAGTCCTTTAGGATCTGGCGGACGGGGCTCTGGGATGGAAGCGAGACCACGCATTGGTTTTTGGTTACTTGTTCCCAGTCATCGACTAGGAGGGACTTGAGATTGTCTGGCATCACGATGCGGACTGAGGGGCGCATGTGGAAGCTTTCTTCCTGGGGGGGGCTGTTAGCCGTCGGACTTCAAAGTTTAAGAGATCTTTTGTTTTTCTTATGGAGTCAGCTTTGATTGGAGTAGTTTTTTCTTACCTTTTCGATGTCATTGTCGCGAGCTCGCTTCGTGCCACGGCCCGGCACCGAGTTGCCACGTTCTTCGCTGTCGCGCACAGAGCTACGGTCGGAAGCGGCGCGCTTCTTTGCGCTTGCCTTGGTGGACTTTTGGCGGATTGATGCTTCGGCTTCGCGGCGTAGGTTGTTGGCTAGCTCACGGTTGTCTTCTGTGTGCTTGCGCAGACGGTCTTCTAGGACCCAGTCATCCCATCTAGTCAATGTCAGTATGATGATCCCAGTTACTGAGCTTGTCATATACATAGAAATGTATCTGGAAGCATGCTCCACGTAGATAGAGGCAGGGGGCTGCCCATGGGATGGAGCGGATATAGATCGAGGTCAAGGTCTCCAGGTCATCCCGCGTGGCGACGACATGCGCAACAGGCTTGACAGGCTCGACAGGCTCGACAGCCACGACCGTTGATGGACATTCAGAGAGCACTTCAGATGAGACAGTCAGACTTACGTGTTCTTCCATCCTTTATAGTGGACTTGGTACTCAAAGGCACTTTTCTTGTCGTTGGGGTCCTTGTGGCGGACATCCAGGATTTTGGCATCGTAGAGGATGTCATGATGGAAGCAAAGGACCTTCTCGTCCTTGGAATACATGGAAACAACCATGGTAAATGAATTAGAAAGAAGATAGAAGGGTTGGAGGTGCAGGCGATCTATGCGATGATTCCGAGCCCTGAGGTCGAATGCTCGCGAAATAGAAACGCTCGCCTTCTCGCGCAAATCTCGCGATGATCTCACAGGAAAGTAAGTGGAAGCTGGCGGTCAAAGCTTGCTATGGCCTAAATCCGTAGACGCACTTTCTGTTTAATTTTAGAGATTGATTGGTCGTTGCGTGTTCAAAAAGAAGAGAACAGGTGCGGTGACAATTGTAGAGCAAGATGTCGATACAAATTAAGTCAAAATGTAGTGCACAATCCGTGTCCTACCAGAGACCAGCTCAAAGTTAGAGAAGATGATTAGGTGGGAGAGGGAAATGAGGCTGACGATGTCGCGAGGAGATTGGAAGAGGAAACGCGACCCCTTGAAGAAAAAGGCGGGAACGCTCAACCATCGACGCGCATCCATCTCGACTTTCTACGCTTGTCACGATAACTTCATTCTTCGATCTATACGATTGATGTTCCATTGATCGTATTGCCCATTTTGCACGTGAAATCTTATTCGCGTCAACTGTGGTGCGCGTGTTCAGACTTCAATACTGCTCTAATCAAGAACAAGAAGAAACTTCCAGTCATCATGGCACCAACAGAAGAGTCCATCTTGAGCAACTTCCTGCTCTCGCCAGCACCGCTGCCGACAATGATGTCGCTGCAGAAGTTCACAGAACTCTTTCCAAAGCGCCTTCGCAATCACCCGCACATCAGGACCCTGTACCGGGAGCTACAACAAGTTCGCGAACAGGATATGGACAGAGTCAATGAAAACATTGACAATGAAATCAAGCAAAGTGACAAGCAGAAAGCTGAGCTACGCAAAGCCTATCTTGCCACTGGAGTCGAGGTCTCGAGTAACAATGAGCAGCGCGAGGTCGACATGGATCTTCATCTGTTTGGTCAGACGCAGTCTGCCGCACCGGAAGATTATCACTCGGTGGATAGCTTGCTGGCTGCAATGGAGACTGCTAGCACCAATATTGAGCAGGAAATTGCTGCCATTGACCGAGAGGCGGCGGGGATCTTGGCTCAACTTACTACTACTGTTGGGGATATGAGTGATCTCCGTTATGGCAAATTGCAGGGTCCAGCTGGGACTGCTGATGATATGGCCAATGAGGCTATCAAGGGTCTGCAGAACTTGGAAGATTCTTGCTATAAGCATAGCATGTCTTGATCAACCGCCGGTTACGTGTCTGCACCAAGTGTTGAGTAATCTCTTTGAAGAAAGCAGGTATGTGGTTTTGATCTGGCAATTGAAGAACCTTGACTGATCTATATACAGCTTCTACCTAACCAAGCACCCAAGTTATGTGTGCTTCAATCCCAAGCCTTTTTCACAAGCGCTACCCCTTGTCAACCTCAGCTATTGTCTGGCACTATCAATGCCCCATCCGTCAAGCCTACTTTGGCCTTGTTGCCTCAGTTGACAAATAGACTCATCTCCATCTATGCTAGATGAGATGGATGTCCCGGAACATTAGTGTCGCTCTGCAGCGGGTGCAAGTCAAACTCCGGGAATAGCTCAATGCCCTCACCCCACGCTCCCGTCGTCCAAGTCCATGCTGCTCAAAATCTGTTGGCTTCAATTCAACCTGGTCACCCATGTATCGACCCTGGACTGCTTGACCTCTTACACATTGGCTCAGTGCAGAGAATTACGAGGTGTAAAAGGCGGTTAGTTTTCAATAATCAAAACCTACATACCCCATATCACTCTAATTTCAGAGTACAAGTAGTGTAAAATGCCTAGAGTAGCGCATATACTCAAGTCGCATCGATACTCCGATAAGCAGTGGAGACCGAAACGCGACCCGACGCGCCTCACCACTTTACTCTTCACTAATCACACTCCAACAGGTCAACGGTCCAACACACAAAACCAACCCAAAATGCCTTCGATAAAACTCCATCCCTCCTCAGGCTCATCAAGAGCAAAAGCACCAAACTCCCAAACCCTCCCAAACCCCCTCCCATCGCTCCTCCAAACCCCAACAGGCCTGGCCATCCTCGAACTCCAAGGCACAATCAATGTCCCCACCTCAAACGAAGATGAAATGACCGACAGCCCCAATCCCAATGCCCCGAACCCAGCATCAACTTTCGAAACCCCAATTGGAAAACTCATGTTCCCGGACTACTCCGTGCACAACCCGGATGACACGAAATGGATGAAGCGCGCGTATCTCTATGTTGGCCGGTACCAGCGTATGACTGGTGAAGTGAAGAAATTGCCCCGTCCTATTGCTGTTTTGCAGAGACATCAGGGCGAGGGGGGTGGGGAGGAATTGGAGGTTGTTGAGATTGTGCGGTATAAGATTTTCTTCAAGAGCCGACCTGAGCCTGTTAATGATGTTTGAGGACTGTGTGGATTTTTGGGATTGGATTGAGATTACATCTTCAATCCGTTAGGGTACACAAAGTGCAGAAGGAAGGGATCTGGGGGTGTTCCTTATCCTGGTGTTGAAGCCACAGAGCCTGGCTGTCCTTTGCCTCAACCCTCGATTAGAGAACTCGGGCAGAGCCATAACGCCCTATTCTTTTCCTACGAGGATCAACAGCATTTACCCCCTCTTGGGCAACGATTTCAAAGGTTACTGGAGGGGTCCATGTTCACAGACGTGCATGGATGACTTCAACATTGCCTCATGCCTGCAATCAGATAGAAAAACACTCCATCCAAAGCTGCAGGGCAAAGAATGTGACACGTCTGACAGAGATGCCATCAATCTACTTTCCTCCTTCCAAGGTTTCCCTCTGAAACAAGCCGCCCACATCAAATTGCGCATAAATACTCAGACCGCAATTCCACTCCCGTTGACCTGCCTTCGAACTGGATGGACGAAAACCTACATCCTGAACAACCGCAACAATGACAATTTCCCAAAACGAAGGTATCATCACTCCCAAACTGGGTCCTGAATACATCGGCTTCGACCATATCCACTGGTATGTCGGGAATCCAAAATAAGCTGCCTCATACTGGGTCACGCGCATGGGTTTTCGAACCGTAGCATATCGGGATCCGGAGAACGGGTCTCCATATGTGGTCAGCTATGTCGTGTCCAACGGGGCTGCGACATTCATTCTCACGGGACCGATATGTAGTCCACCGCGGGATGTGGCTGACAACGTTTTGCGCTGCGCTTCGGATGACGAGCGCGTCACGTTAGCTGAGACCCATGAGTATCCCTCCACGCATGGCGATGGGGTTAAGGATGTTGCGTTTCGGGTTGCGGGTGATATCGATGCTGTTTGCAGGCGGGCTGTGGAGAAAGGCGCGGGGGCTATTGCTGAGCCGCGCATTGTTGCTGTTGATGGGCATGATTTCGACGAACGTGGCTATTTGCTTCAGATCTTCACTAAGCATGTTGGAGATCGACCGACGGTGTTTACGGAGGTCATCCAGCGAAATTCGTTTGATGGCTTTGGAGCTGGCAATTTCAAGAGCTTGTCTGAAGCGTTTGAGAGGGAGCAGGCGTTGCGTGTGAATTCGTGATCTTGCATCAAGTGCAGACTATACCAAGGATCTATATTGGATCTAAAATCGAACTGTATAGAGTATGAAGTATGGAAAATGAAGTATAAATCAAGATATCCGAAGCAATTCCGCCCTCGGATTTAATCTCACCCCCGTGCGGAATTATGCGCTCTCCAACATACACATTCCGCGCTATCTTCAAGCATTACAACAAAAATATGCCCTCAATTGAGAGCAGAAACAGTGAGAAGTCACTACAATAGAAACAGCGAATCAGTAATCCAACATACCATAACCCTCATACACATCCAACCAATCCGAGAACACATCCGAGCCGAATAGAAACATCCCCTCCGTCTCTCCACGTAATTCCCCGCCCTAGACCTCGGACTTCTACTTAAAGCCCGCCATCCCCATGTCCATATCCCGCCTCTCTACAACAATCTGGACCCTGCACCCCCGATCTCTGCACACTTCCCCATTTACAATGGCGCCCATCGAACGAATCACCCTCTTCAAGATCCCCAACGAGGCAGATCGGGACCGTGTCCTGGAGCAGTACAAGGTTCTTGCGAAGACTGCCACGAAGGTATGTACATATTACCAGTTAACACCCACTTAGCTACCTCCTCACTTCTGCTTGAGCGGGATCCGATGCCAGCCGAACGGGTATTAACGGATATTTCTGTCTAGGACGGCAAGCCATACATCCTCGCTGCGGCAGCTGGCGCGTCCTTCCCGGACCCCAGGAATAAGGGCTTCAATCTCTCTGTGAAGACTACTTTTGCTTCGATGGAGGATATGAAATATTATGATGTTGAGTGTGAGGCTCATAAGGCGCTTAAGGCTGTTGCTGGGCCTGTCAAGGAGGATGTTTTGACGAGTTTTTATGAGTCTGTCTTGTAATTGATTTGATTTGAATTGTTACATTTCTCTTCTTCTTCTTCTTCTTCTTCTTCTTCTTCTTCTTCTTCTTCTTCTTCTTCTTCTTCTTCTTCTTCTTCTTCTTCTTCTTTATTTTCTTCTTTATTTTCTACTTCTTTATTTTCTACTTCTTTATTTTCTTGGGTTGGGTAGGGATTGTACGCGTGTTGTAGCAATCGTAGCAATCGTAGAGGATAGACGTGCTACCAGGACTCTTGAAGACAAGGCAGACGATGAAGAGAAGGAAAGGGATAAAACTATCAATTGATGTACACTGCATACATCAAGTATGTCCGCCTCACCCGGCCCAGCCCTAATGTTACTTGGGTATACATGGACATACAAGACACTAAAGCATGACATGATTACACACACAGAAACACCGATGCCGTCTAGAAATGGCATGCTGGACTTGGAGAACAGGAACGTGGAAATGGAAGTGGAAGCCAAAGTGGTGATAAAACAGGGGAGTGTACGCAAATCATAACATTGGCTCAAAACGAGAAGCAACGTACAGAATGGGTAACAGGCAAAGGCAGCAAGACAATCCGGCCCATACAGTAAGACGAGGTCAAATGTCGACTAGATGGGATCGCAGACCCTCCGTCAAGTGGACATTTGCAAATATACAGATCCGGTTCTTATCCGGTGAGGGGAGGAATGAAGTGAAGGTATTAGTCGAGGGCGCGGCGTAGGTCGCTCCACTTTTGGCGCAGGGTCTCGTGGTTCTCGGAGATCTGTGGAGTTGATTAATGTTAGGTGTCAGGTTCCATGTAGTGAGGATGGGATGCTCTTTTACCTCTGCCCACTTCATCTTCGTCGTTACTAACTCCTTCTCCATCTCGCACATTGATTCCTCCATAGCGCGGTTCTCGTTTTGCACTTCGATGTTGCGCTTCATGATCCGCTCCATTTCCATCCGGAGTTTCTCCTCCACTTCGGCGGGCTGTTTGTCGACCACGTTCTTGAGCTCGCCGACTTGTAGCTTCAAGGCATCAGTGAGGTCGCGCAGCTCCTCGTTTTCTACCTTGACGTGCACCAGCTCCGAGGCTAGCTGCACATGTTCCTTATCAGATGCTTCGGCGCGTTCTTCCAGGAGTCGGACACGTGCGCCTTGTGTGCTGACTGTGTGTCGGAGATGTTCAAGCTCGACTTCACGTTCCTTTTCGGTGCGTGTCTTCTCTTCCCATTCGATAGTGTATGTGGCAAGCATCTCGGGAGTGAGGGGGGATTTCACAGGCATCTTGTACCAGGATATCGGACCGGTAGACCTCCTTGTCAGCAGCACCGGAACTGCCGAAGAAGCCTGATTCCAGGATCGATGAGGTAGATGGCTGTTTGTCAAGGTATGCGTCGAAGAGACGCTCTTTCAAAAATGTAGTGAGCACACTCATATCCTTCATCTCGAGGAGAGTCTCGGCATTTCGCTTCATGATTGCAATGCCGAACTTGAGGATTGTGCTTTCCAGCCCTTCTTCAAAGATCAAATCGTAGATGCGGAGAACCAGCTGCAGTGGGAATCGGTAGGCGAACAGCGTCAAGAACCATTGCGTGGCATAGAGCTGGGGAGGTACTCCGCGGCGCCGGAGGTGGCAGTAAAGAGCAGGCTCCAGGTCTTCCAAGAGTCGCTCGAATTGGTACAGGCTACGGTGAAGCCCGGGCATATCCTGAATGAACATATCTCGCAGAGAGTACTTATTCATCAGCTTTACGAGCATTGCAAAGGCATCAACCTCGTCCATCTGTATATCGTGTTAGTCAGCAATCCCAACGATACTCAAACCAACGGTACTCACGTTGAACAACAAGGGCATAGCAATAAAGTTCATGCCTTGCGCATATCCAACACCTTCATCATACAAAGCGTACGCCTTGCACAACCCAAAGAGACCCTCCTGACTACCCTGCGACACGAAATACTTCGCATAGCTTGTGCGAGCACCCAGATCCCGCCGAATGGCCTTTTCTAGCTTCTGCAAGGCAACGACGTCGCTCTTGGCCTTCTTGGCTCGCTCGGCCTCGCTGGCAGCCTGGTCCTTGGCCATTTTATCAGGGTCCGCTTCGTGGGATGGGCTAGGAGCAGCGCTGCTCGACCGTGACCCAGACTCAGAGCGAACTGACGAACGCGAGGACGTGGTTTCGGCGCCTGTTAATGTTCGTCCGTCCTTATCTTGTGTTGTTCCCCGTCCCACAAGCTCTCGGTACACATCCTCCAATTCGGCGGGCTGGCAATCGGCCAAAATCTGCCAAATCACTCCTCGAATCGTTTGTGGGATACCACGCTTGATGGCTGCATTCAATTCCTCGGAGCTGGCGAGTGCTTGAGCTCCGTTGTTCACGAGCTGCTGCCACATCTCCCAATCGACCGGTGTAGAAGCATCAGATACAGATCCCTTTCGAGGATGCAGTGTTGAAGGTGATGTTGCTGATAGAGGCTCTTCTGGAGCGCTTAGGATGCCGTCTTCTCCTTCCTCGCGAATGATCGGGGGACTGGCTCCAGCATGGCTGATGCTGCCAGATCGCAAGCTCGTCTCGTCGACTTCGGGCACATGGTTCTCCTCGCGCAAGCGCAACATCTTAAATTGATCCTTTAAGCTGTTCCTTCTCGGCTTCTTGGAGCCGACGCTCGACACGTCGTCGCCACCTTCAAGGTTGCTGGCGAGGGTCGATACGGATGTCGCAGTGTTTCGTCGGCTAGCGGCCGATTGAGGCGATTTGACGTCCTTTGGTCCGCTCGAGCTTCGAGAGAACCATGCAAATGGGCCGCTGGGCTTGCGAGTAGGAGGCGGTGGCGGTGCGGGAGGAGGATTCTTGTTTACTGGAGGTGCTCCCCATGGCAGCGAAGGAAGACTTCCTGACAATCCCATCAAGCCGGAGCTTGGGGCTGTGTCGTCCTTGGGAGGTACCGGCGGGGAGTTCATCTTGTCTCCTGAGCTTGGCCCCTTGTTTGACGATTCATCTTCCTTGGTGTTCATCAGGTTGACTTCGTCCAGCGACGACGCAGTTGAGAGTCGGTGGGATGTAAGTAGAGGTGACTTTTGGGGAGCCATCTCATCGCGTTCCACCTGATTGTCTACCTCTCCGACCTCGGTTTGAGCAACCCCGGATTCTTGCTCCGGCATGTCCGCATCGTTGGTCTCATCTGTCACGGTGTTTGCGTCATCGTTGGTTTCATTCCCATCAATTGCTTCGTCCTTGTTCTTCCCCTGTTTCTTGTTCTTGTTCCTCTTCTTATTATTCTTCTTGTTGTCGTTTTGGCCCTCCTCGCCACTCTGATCGACACCCTCGTTCTTCTTCTCGTCCTGCGATTCAGAAGACAACGGAGGTTTCTCCGTCGTGTCCGGAGATGTAACTGTGCCGATTGGTGGACTGTCGGTTAACGATCGCGTGGAGGTGGACTTGGGGATGTCGACATTGAGGTTCTCCTGGATTTGGGCAGTTTCGAGGGCGTTGTCGAATGACTCCTATAGAAATGGTAGATAAGCTCATGCCAAGATAAATGAGGATACTCATGAATCACTCACCCCTTCGTATTCAGTTGGACTGTGGTTGTTGGTAGACATCTCGGATATAGCTCTTTCTCGAGACGGTGACCTCACAATCAGAAGATGTAACCCATAGGACTGAAACGGAGGCTCAACTCGCTCAGAGGTGTGTAGGAGGAATGAAGTGAAGTGGAGGGAATTTGGGTTGTCAGTTTCAAGTGAATTCGAGGCCAAGTACACAAATGCTGATTGGCGCCCGAGAAATGCGGAGCTGTCGATCGGACGTTGGAATGTGCATACATTTACATTCAGTTATTTCATTCGAAATACACTATGTTATGTCTTATCTTGTAATGCTATTAAATTCCTGGGTTTAGGTGGCACGATCTAATAAAAGGGGTCAAGGGGCATGTAAAAACAACCACATCTACTGTATAGCTCCTTTGTACAGGGGTCAGATCTGGCTGATTCGCCCGAACCACTCGAAAATGGACAAGAGAGGCGAAGAGATTTCAAGTTAGGGAACAGATAAAGCATCTAATCTCGTATAGATATGGTCTAATACTTTACTGTGGTCAGATTCATGACCCCTGTAGGCCCCTTTCAAAATCAAGCCATCGTTCGCGTCGCAATGGGTCCAATTTCTTCACTTCTAAGAGCCAGCTCAGAATTTGATCTCGGTCTTCCTGTGATAAGTTGCCTTCCACTTTAGATGCAAGAAGGGTGCAGTCGATCAAGGCCTGGTAGATGTATTTGCAGTCTTCAGCCCCATCCAACATCTCCTGAAGCTCCTCAATCTCATTTCTGATATACTCCAACCGGTCGGAGGCACTCAGGTTTGGCGCCATAGTGCGTTCAGCCATCGACGGGTCAAACACACTCATGAGATTCTGGTGATAAAACCAAAGCGACTGGTCATAAGGGTCGATAAAAGCCTGGTGGATCAGTGATAGCTCTATAAATTCATTAGCATCCCATCCTGCATTCTGGTAATCGATCGACCAACCATCGTCTAGCATCTTTCTTCGATCGTCATTGCTGGCTCCTTGCTCATCCAGAAGCCCCTGGATAAGCTTGGTTCGGTAATGCCACGCGGAAAAGTTGGAAAGATTTGCGCCGATCATCTTCTTTGCATACTCGAATTCCTTCTGGGTCATGTTCTTTGCTTCTTCTGCAGTGCCAAGCTCCTTCAGTGTCTCAACCACGAAGCGCCTGTACCCCCACCCGTGGAAGTTTCGACTGTCGAAGGTCAACATTTTGCCCACAAGGGCGAGCTCTTCTTGCCAGATTTGCCGAGCTTCTGGGAGAGATAGTAAGCGACGTGCCTCATCTAGCAGCCAGAGACGGTAGTTCCAGATCCAGTAGCATTTGGGAAAGCTACGGAGGAGGGGCAGCAGGAATAGTAGATCGTTCTTGATCAACTGTGTGATTGTATCAGGAGCCTCATCTGATTTTCCTGCTTGAGAAAACTGGTGCTGCAGGACCTTCCGGCGATAGTTCCAGGCCGTATAATATTCCGGGTTGCTGGACAGTAGCTCAGAGATCTTCTGCAATGTGTCGATTGTGTATTCTTGCTCGGCCACCTTATATTGTCAGTCTTGCTTCGTTCCCGGTGTGTGATAGATAGGCACCTTTTTGGAGACTAAGTGCTCGAGATCTTGGTATTTTGCTATCTTCTCCTGCTCTTGTTGTCGTGCTTCAGGTGACTTCTCAACGGGTTTGTACCGCGGGACACCATGCTAGGATCATTAGCCCAGTGTCACAGTATATATAGGGTGGATGAGCGCACGCTGGGCATTTTCAATACTGTTCAACTTTAATATCAAGAAATGAGCAAAGTATGAAGTTGTGTGGTTAGTCCCATCTATGTCGCAGAGCGAATCATGTGCTGCCTCAGGCGGAACTCGTCACGGATTATATAATCTCACTGTTTGATCACGTGACCAGGCGGTCTCTTTCTACTTTTGTACTTCAACTGCTTCATCGCCATTTCTCTTTTATTGTGCCTTGGAAGAGGCCTTCTAATACACTCATTTCCTAGCTTAAGGTCGTTAATTATCCTACTTATCCATCTTCATCCAAACTATGGTGGATTCGCCATGTCAATCCTTCCTGGAACCCTCTCCAGGCACTCACACTAACCTGTTAATTTCACATTCTCGATCTGAGTCCTCCAGGGACAACGGGTCGATCAGGCTAACCGAATCTGCCACGCTAAATCTGCCATTCTTTGAAACACCTACTTCTCCATTGTTGTCCAAAACAATAGCCCCGGTCTTTGCCATACCTGCTCCTCGTTTCAAGGAAAATCGAGTATCGTCTCCCGAGAGAGGACGCAGCAGAGTTAGATGTGCTTCAAATTCACCAGCAGTGCGAAGTCCCTTCGGTGGCTCAATTTCGCCAGATAGATTCATCCCTAAGCGAGACTTTGCGGAGTCTAGCTCAGCAGCATTCCGCGTGGCCAAACATCCGCTTCGTCTTTCACCTCGGGAGAAACTTTTACGAAGATGCCCACCGGGTAATGACCCGTTTCTGCCACCAAATACACGCAGACTTCCAATTGTCTCCAGACCGCAGCAACCAACCCGATTGCAGCAGGTTCCTCGTCAACGACCCAATCTTGTCAACGGAATTGCATTTTCAGGGAGCAATATTCCGGATGCAACATTGAGACAAGTCAGTGCTGGCGCAGTTTGGAACGTGGGTGGAGCATCTGCAGTCCGTGGAGGTCCCCTTTCCACAGCCCCAGGCGATACATCCATCGCCACGGGCCATGGACCAGCTGCACCAAACTATGTGGCCAGATTTCTGCCGAAAAAGCCGACGCCTGACGAAGAGGAAAGGCATGAATCGAGGCTTGCGCTTGCATTGGATATAGATCCAATCACCAGATTGCTCGGTACTACCCAACCATGTTTCGAGGTGCCACTCAGTCCAGCGTCTCTGCACTACGAAAGGCTCTCTCCGTTCGTTTGGAAGGATAGTGCTTGGAAGAAAGTGGAAAGGCAACATTGTAAGCGATGCACTTGCAATTGCCATCCCCGAGCCCTCGTCACTTCGGGACATACTACCACTTAACAGGAACATTCATGTTATAACATAATAGCCCATACTTGGGAACGGAATAAGCAAAATTCACAAACTCTCCTATAGCAAATACTAATTACAGGCAAAACTAACATTGCAATTGATCACAGGGCCTACAGTCCGTGATAAAAAAGAGGTCGTTCCACCGAAGCCCTTCCGCATACTGGATGCTCCCTTTCTTCGAGATGACTTTTACTGCAGTACACTGGCATACTCATTTACATCTGGCATCCTGGCAGTAGGCCTTGGGCATCAGGTCTTTCTTTGGTCAGAAGGCCGAGGGGTAGATTATCCGCCCTTTCCAGACTTGCACCACTCAAACTATGTGACTTCTTTGTCATTTTCGTCTGATATTGGTGGGAGAAGCATCCTTGCGGTGGCTCGTCGGTCTGGTCAACTCTCTTTGTGGAGTACATATGAGGCGGATATTCGATTCGAGATCAGCCACCCCAACAGTATTTCATGCGTGGCATTCAAGCAAAAGACATCTCGGAGACATTCAGAGCGATTCATCCATCGAGAAGTCGAGACTGAAGAGCTAGCCGCTGGTGATGACTTCGGCAACGTTTGGTACTACTCGGTTGAGTGGCCTGACGCCGAAAACCGAGAAGAGTGGAAATGGAATGGATCCATGACTCTACTTGCTAAAATTTGTGCCCATACCCAGCAGATCTGTGGACTGGCCTGGTCACCCGATGACAGATACCTCGCCACGGGCGGTAATGACAATAGCTGTCTTTTGTTTGAAATGGGCGAGATCGTTCCAGTACAGCCTTTCGATGCAGGCTCACCCGTGACGCCGCTTGATTCTCCAAGTCAGTTCAGCCTTGGCGCCTTCCCCTATCTCGCCCTGGGTACAGCTACAAGACGGCTATTCCACAGACGGCCTGCTATAAATCACTTTCTCCCATCATGGGTCAAACCTCTTATTAAACCTCCAGTCAGAACTCCACTGTTGAGCAATGCGGGGACACTGATTTCTGGAAGTGGACGCACAGTTCTGGTCCCTTTCAATCGTCAAAAGCATCGCCTGCTACATTCGGCGGCTGTCAAGGCAATTGCTTTTGCGCCATGGCAGCCATCTCTTCTCGCAACCGGGGGAGGCACGAATGATCGCGCCATCCACTTCTATCACACACGGAGCGGAGCCTGTCTAGCAACTATCAGCGTATTTGCACAAGTCACCAGTCTGATCTGGAGCCAAACTCGGCGCGAGATTGCTGCTACTTTTGGCTACTCGCAGCCCGATCATCCTTTCCGAATTGCCGTCTTTGCCTGGCCCAGCTGCGCACAGGTCGCTGTCATTCCCTGGGGTCCCTATGGGGCCAGCTGGGATGGATCTGATCCACCTACTAGTAGCGATTGCGGACGAGCCTTGTGGGCAGTGCGATACCCAGGAAGACTCCATCATCCACCGGATTTTGCCTTTGGTAGACAAGTTAGTCCATCCTCCTCACAGTCACCTTCTTTGAGTCGGTCACGATCTCCGACTCGACCTCCTCGATCTCGCGGGCACAGGACCGAGCCCCGGATAGTGAGTCCAAAGGAGAAAGAAGGTGGAATGTGGTGTACAAGAACCATGGAAGAGGGGTGTATCATTGTGGCGTCTAGTGATCAGACTGTCAAGTTTCACGAGGTCTGGACTGGAAGCAGGATAAGCACTAGCTCCGTTTGTGGGCTTTTTGGGGGCAGTGATATTCTTGAGGGCGCGGAGGGCATTGAGAAGTCTGGTGAGGAAGTCATTCGCTAGTACTTTTTCTCCTTTCGTTGGGAGACAACACTATCATTGGCAGCCTATATTTTTACAAGCTTTGCCGTAGAGACTGGGTGCTATGAGGATTATCTCTTTATATTCCGGTGAATGAACCTACTTTCTTTCACTACGTGTGTGTTTCGACAGCTCTGTAACCAGTGGGAAATAATTTCCGTTCACTAGATGTCGTGCAGTACGTAATTGTTGCATGATATACTGGTGCATCTCATGCAGGAGGGAACACTGTTCTTCATGTTACTGTAGCGATATACAAGTACAAGAAGGTCTGGATGGAGAGTATATATTCCCGCCTAAGTGTATTGGAATGTAAGGGTTTCGATCCTCACACGATATAAAAAACACAGAGCAATGTCTATATCTAACACCAGATTATATATACACAATTTCAAGTATAGCTAGTGCACCCAAAACATAAAAACACAGAATCCCGCGAAGTAAACAACACACCAACCTAGCTCAGGCATATTCTACCGTAACAAACCAACAAATCCACATTCCACCAATTCTGCACGAATCCAATATCTCAACAACATACATTAGCGTCTTCACCAAGCACCAGCCAAAGATCCCAAAACCGCAGATCGCACTCCACACCATCGACCAAGCTCCAACAACCCGAATCTAGCTATTCCACTCCCCCCAATTTCAGCTCCAATTCCAATCCTACCCTTGATTCTCCCATCAGACCTCCAAAATGCACCTCTCCCCCCTCTCCCTAACCCTTCTCTTAACTCTCCCAGCCCTATCAACCGCCAGCCAAGCCGATCCAACCCTCGGCTCCACACTGAACGTAACAGTACTCGGCGCGCGCCACAACCGCTCCACGCTAGAATGCTGGGCTCTTCAGCCTGGTTTTGAGACTTCGGCGCAGGCCGGCACGTCGGGCTCTTCGGTTTTGGATATGGGGGTTGCGACTGGAAATGCTTCCTTCACGGCTATTGCGGCAGGATTTGATGGGGGTCGGCATAATGCGCCTGCTTTGCAGTGAGCCTTTCTTTTCTTTCTCTTCATGGTTGATTTGGTGGTTGCATTGGTGGATGTATTGTTTGGCTGAGCCTGTTCTGTGCTGATCATGTTTATAGATGGGTTGTCTTCCTTTCTGGCTTGGCGCATATCACTCTGCCCAACTCGACCGCCGAGGCTTGGATTGAGGGTGGGAAGAATGGTGCACTTCTAGCGCTTGATACTGCTGATGTCAGTGCCTTGGGTCACTATACTGTTTACCCTTCTAAAGAGCGGACTGTTGCTTTGCAGATTCCTCTTGGGGAAGATGGAATTCCTAATCATCACGTGCTGCATGGAGGAGCGTGTCAGGGAGATGAGTTGCTGGACTAAGCAATCATACCTCGATATCGAGCTAGATCGAGAATGTTGAAGAGATTGAAGACGATCAATTGAATAGAAATGGTTGATAGAGACGCAGAGGCGCTCGGTAGACGCATAGATATCAAAGCAGTGGATAATAGATAAAACAAGAAAAGGAAATGCAGACCAAGTTGGTCGGATGCATCGATAAAAAATGAATATGTTCTTTTGAAGACCGTTACCCTTCCATCTCTAAATTCGTACAGTGAAGACACGCTTATTTCTTGCCACCCTTGCTCTTCTTGCTGGATGTCTTGCTCTTCTTTGGTGGCGGGGCTGCCTGTGCGCCGTCGTCAGACTCGTCGTCCTCGGTATCGGCGATGAAGTCAACCATTGAGCCATCGCTGTCAACCTCGTCATCGTCATCATCCTCGTTCTCCTCGAGCGACTCCTCGGCATCAGAGGAGCCGACGGACTCTGCGGCCTCAATGTCCAGAACGGGCTCTTCGTCGTCGTCCTCGTCGTCACTGCCATCCTCCTCATCCTCGGAGTCGTCCATGCCGTTCATCATGGACTCGTCCTCATCGTATACCTGGTCGCGTATTGACTTTGTGCGGGGGGTCTTGGCTTCAGTCTCGCTGTCCTCGAGGTCGTCCTGGCCCTCGACGTAGATGACGTTCTCCTCGTCCTCGCTGTCCATACCCTCGTCTCCGCCACGGATCGCTTGACGCAGGCCCAATTGAGCATCGAGCATGTCAAGCTTACCCTTGAGCAGGAGCAGGGAAGGCAGGCTCGAGGAGCGCTGGTCCATAACCTTATAAAGAGTGGCCATGCGTTTCAGCAGTTCGGGGTGACCGGCCAAGGCACCGCCGTGGGCGACACAGGTCCACTGCACCCACACGAGAAGGTGGCCGTAGCGACCGGGCCGAGAGGCGAGGCGTTCAGCGAGCTTCTGGAGCAGGTTGGCAGCGAGAGAAGAATCGAGACGCTGGATGGTAGTGCGGATGATGGTGGTGTCACTGGTGTGGAAGCAAGACTCGAGCATACCAGCATCGTTGGTCTTGAGGGATTGAGTGAGGACGGTTGAGAGCGAAACACCAGTGGGAATCTGTTGCACGGCAGCCTTGGGCTTGCCAGGAACCAATGCGCCCATCAGAACATCGTCCTCAAGCTCGGCCTCAACATCAACTTCTTGGCCGGAATTGGCACGGAGAAGCTCTCCAAATGATGGCTCGGCGCCTTCCTCCTCCTCCCCTTCCTCGGATTCGGATGCGTTTTGCATCTCAACATCCTCAGCTGCCACGGCCTGCTTGGCGGGCTTAGTCTTCTTTTCGGTAGAAGCCTTGGACTTCTTATTGTCCTCGTCGTCAGAGTCCTCCTCGCTGTCAGACTCGGAATCGGCGTCTTGCCGGGTATCCTCCATCTCCACATCGTTATCGACCAGGTTGCCTTGTTCCACGACCATGCGGCTCTCATCAACACGGCTCTCGCCAGAGTCCTTGGCACCATTTGTGGTGACCGAGGAAAGTGCTGAGCTGGACTTGGTCTTCACGACAGACTTGGTTCCAGTAAAGGCGAGCTCTTCAGAGGTCTCATCGATGAGCTTGACGCGCTCAAAAACGGGGACCACACCACCCTCAGAGTATGCAACAACAAGGTTGGGGCCCTGGAAAATGGTAGAAACAACTGGTACACAGGCGCTCGAAGATGCGTTATGTGTGATCTTGAGAGCTGCGTTCGCCTTTTGGGTCATCTGCTTGCGGCTAGCCTTGGCGCTGGCGGCGGGCGCATTCTGAGGCTGGACAAAAGGCTTCGAGAAAAGTTCAATAGTGCCATCCTCGGTGATGGCAGCAAGAATTTGCTTCTCCGGGGTGGCATTGCCATCAGTGTGCAGGGAAATGGACGAAACTTCCTGTTCAGCGACAAGATTCCGAACAAGCTTCTGAGTAGCGGCATCAAAGACGTTGATGAAGCGGTCACCATCGGAGGCGAGGAAAGAACCCTCGCCGGCAGAAACTGTAGAGGAGGAGACGACAGTGTGGATGGTGTTGCGCATAGCAGGGAACTGGACTGGAGACTCGTCGGCGTTTTCGGCATCTATTAAGTACGGGGCTTGGGATGCGCAGATAAGAGGGAGGCTCGAGGGAACAGGGCGGGAGAGAGCAGAGAAGACGGAGGATGCAGGGAGGTGAATGGTCCTAGCATATGATTAGTTCAGAATCCCAATTATTTCACGGAGATACAATCTTACTTGATGCTTTGTCCGGTGCGCAGGTCCCACTGGACTAGCTTGTTATCACCGCCGATACTCCATGCCTCTTGGCCAGGGCGGTCGGCTGTGAACTTGAAATCTTTGATTCCCTTGTCATGTGCACCGGTCAGAGTTCCGACAATCTTGTCCTCGGCGGGCGAGTACATGCGGATGTCCGATGTGCTTGTACCGAATGCGACCACGATATCACCCTGGTCCAGGCCATCGATAGCTCCGTTGACATCGGAGCCACGCTTCCGCTTCTTCTTGGACAGGTCACGGCCCTTTCCAGAGCCACCGTAGTATCCCCAATCCAGAGAAGTGATTGTTTCCTTCGGCCCTAAAGCATGCTCACACTGGAGACGTCCTGTGTTTGTGTCGTGAATTCGGATATGCTGCGCATCGAGACCTTGAATGACGGACGCAAACAGGGCCAATTGGTACTCCGACGGCGAGAAAGCAGCTCGTAAGATAGACGACTTGGTTCCAGCTTGCATCAGACCGCCTGCTGGCGATGCGGCGGCCGAGGCGACCTTGCTCGACGGGCGAGACGACTTCTTTCCCATCTTGGCGATAGTCTTTTGACCTCGGGGCTGAGGCTTGGTTGAATTAATTCAATGAACCCAGTCAAAAGAAAGACAGCAGATTCCTAAAATGACCGTATTTTTCTCCCCTAAAGAAAACAGTTGGGGTTGAGGTTGGTTGCGCAGTTGATGCCGACAAGGAAAAAAAAATGTTCGGGTGGAGACTGGAGACGCTAGTCCCGAAATGGTATAGGCGGCATCGAGGTATACTTAGTCAGAACTCGAGGCTCAACTTTGTATGGTAACTTGTATGTGTAGAGTTAGTCGTTTACTTAGTATAATAGTAGGATGAGATGATTTTGATGATGAGATGCACTTTGAAAAGAGCGTGTCTGTTCAGGATCGATAATGCTGTGGTATTCGGTAATATGTAGCCAAAATGCTCGAAGGAACAAGAGCAAACGGTCGTGGGGTCAGCTAGTCGGGAGACAAGTTTAGCGTTTGATGCGTTGACAGTTACCAGTGAGGAGGTTGTATCTTTCGTCTGCCGAATCTATTTTTGTTTTGGGTATATCCCTATGAAATGCATTTGACATTATAGCTAACAGACCCTTACATGAGTTAGAGTAACCTTGAACTAGTGTTCCACCTTGAAGTATAATATGTTGTGCCTGTATCA
The DNA here is from genome assembly GCF_028974205.1 of Penicillium antarcticum. Classification (NCBI taxonomy): domain Eukaryota; kingdom Fungi; phylum Ascomycota; class Eurotiomycetes; order Eurotiales; family Aspergillaceae; genus Penicillium; species Penicillium antarcticum. The sequence goes on along the minus strand of NW_026695306.1, from coordinate 407,032 downwards.
GTGTGGCTTATCCCTCTATAAATATGTACAGAGATACAATATCAGTGATCTCCATATCCGTGGATCGACTAGTATATCTCCACCAGACGGACGAACTCCTTTCCCGCAACCATATGGCTTTCCACAATGAAGCGATCTACTGTACGCATTAACTGATAACCTGCTTATCGTGGAATATCTTGGTGCCTATTATCAACCTTACTTGCTTGGAGGTCACTTGATTTCGAACCAACTATTGCTCTTAGGTTGCACAACAGAATTTCGTACACCCAACGGAGGCCCAGAATGTGTATGGAAGAATCAAAAAGGTTGAGTAGAGCGACGGGACACTATGTACAGGTAAGGAAGCTTGGTTCGAATCAAAACGAAGCCAGACAGATGGGTCGACTGGGTGCACTTCAAACAAGCCCGAGCCATTTAAAAGTATCAGGCACTAAGAAACCATACTTGTAGTAGGGTGAAACATCATTGGGCGAATATTAGACGCCAAATGTAGCAGGGTCGGACGCGCGAATCATGTGATAGACGTGCCTCTGCCTAATCTGTAAGGGTCCAGGTGCAGCATATCTTATTGGCAGTCGAAAGGCAAAGAGCCGATTGGGAACCCCTGAAGTATAGAACATAAACTGTGTAGTAATCACTACTCAGTAGTCGGCCAGCTAAATATACGTGTACTTATGGTCACGTGCAGTGGTGACGTCGGGCTCGATCGATCACCCGGAATCGGCCAGAACCCTAGGGTTATGAGTCATCCGTGACCCATGGACTTGGGACATCAAAACCCTGAACGAAGAAGGAAAAAAAAGTGAAAAGAAAAGAATATCCCAATGACACTCCGATATATTGAAAAATAACAAATCAGCATCATTCCTGGCATAGTAAGGGAAAGAAAAGAAAAGAAAAGAAGAAAATCCAGTCCAATCAGGGGTGGGAACAGAACCAATCAACAAGGGGGAAAGGTAGGAGAATCCGGACTAGTGTGGCTGGTGGAACTGGCAGGACAAGAGCAAGGCGGCCGTTTGTACTTAAGGATTCTTCCCCCGAGCATTTTTCTGCTTCCTGGTTCTCCTATTTTTATTCTCCTCTGACCGCCCCTTCCCTCAAACATAACAAACGCGTCTTCGCGTCACCCCCCTTTTTTTTTTTAAAACATCTTTTTTATTATTTATTACCCCATAATTATTTTCACTTGGCCTCAGGCACGCTTCACTTCTCAACTCACGTGATTCATCCCATACCGCCTTCTTGGCAGTATAAATTCCTCTCCGATCGCATTCTCCACTCTTTCTATTTCCCGTCTTTTAGCTCCATATCAAATCACTTCGATTCCAGCTCGACACGCTTGATCATCTTATCAAATTGTGACGCGCTCGAGGTCAAAGTGTGATAGCGCATTCGGTTGGTCACTCGTTTTCCAAACAACGCGACTCTCACCTCTTCCACCTCCCACCGTCTCACTTGCCTCCCTCGTATTCTTCATCCAACGCGACCTCAATGGCGACTCCGCCTCCCGAGGCACCTCCAGTTCCAATGGAGGACAAGCCACAGCTTCCTCCGTCTCCCACTGGTCTCTCTGCGCCTGATGTCGCGCCTGCCAGGTAAGCTCCTCAGAAGCGCCTTCAAAGCGATTTGAAAGCGATTTGTTTTAATTTAACCTGACCTGACATGTGCGCAGTGTCCAAGATGCAGTAGTCCCCAAATCCGATAGCGCCGCCAATACCGAGGCCAAATCTCCTGCGCTGAACGGCCACGGTCCCGCGCCATCAATTACCAACGGCACAAGCACCGCTGCATCCCCTCCTAAATCCCCCGCCCCTGCGCCTGCCGACCACGCCTCACAAGAGGACAAGACACCTACTGCCGAATCTGCCACTCCCGCGGAGACCCAGCAGACTGACAGCAAGGATCCAGTGTTGTCTCAGGACACAGCTCCTGCAGCTCCTCCTGCCGCCGATGTCGGTACTGAGAAGGCCGCTTCTCCCACTCTACAGGTTCCAGCTGCTGCGCCCACCACTGGTGCGACTGACGGCGCGAGTGACAAAATGGCTGTCGATACCCCACAGAGTGTCTCAACTGCTGTGAAGACCGAACTTCCTCACCACCCTACCCCGGATCTTACCCACCCTTCTCATCCAGCTGCGCCCGCCGACCAGGAGATGAAGGATGCGCCGGAACCTCCGATGTCTCCTTCCAAAATCTCCAGACAACGCGACGCGGACCTCAGCGAGGAGCCAGCCGCAAAGCGCACCAAGGTTGATGGCGAGGACACTGGACCGCTAGAGTTCAAGGCCTCCGATTTCCACACTCCAACCACTACAACCAAGGCTCCCGCCGACTCCCAATCCCAAGGTTCCACTTACACCGGCCAGAATGGACTCACTAAGATGCAACACAGATTCATCTCCAAGACTCTCACCAACCTTAAGCGCCTGCACGACTCGCGCTTCTACCGCGAGCCTGTGGATCCCATCAAATTGAATATCCCGCAGTATCACACTATTATCACCCAACCCATGGACCTGCAAACCATGGACAGGAAATTGAAGACTAGCCAATATTCCTCCCCCCAGGCTGTCTTGGAGGACTTTGCTCTCATGGTCCAAAACACGACCATCTTCAATGGCCCTGACCACCTGGTCACTCAAGAGGGTATCAAGCTGAAGGGGACCTTTGAGAAGCTCATGGCCAATTGCCCCAAGCCCGAAGACGTCGAAGAAAAGAAGCCCAAGAAGCTGACTGAGAAGACCTCGGCTGCCCGCCGGGAGCCCCGGACTTCGCTGGGAAGCACCAAGGCTGCGTCTCCCCAGGCTCAGACCTTTGCACTGGGACCAGAGGGACTGCCTGTCATTCGCCGTGATTCTTCTAACCCTGATGGTCGCCCAAAGCGCTCGATCCACCCCCCGAAGCGCGATCTGCCCTACTCAACCAAGCCCAAGAAGAAGAAGTTCCAGTGGGAGCTTCGTTTCTGCCAGGAAGTTATGGATGAGCTGTACAAACAGAAGCACTACAACTGGATCATGCCATTCTACTACCCGGTCGACCCAGTGGCTCTGAACATCCCCACTTATCACAGCGTGATCAAGAAGCCCATGGATCTGTCCACCGTCCAGTCCAAGTTGAAGACTGGTCAATACGAGAACGCCAAGGAGTTTGAAACCGATGTTCGCCTCATTTTTAAGAATTGCTTCCGATTCAACATTCCTGGTGATCCCACCTATGTGTGCGGCCAGCGAGCCGAAGAGATCTTCAACCAGAAGTGGGCCCAGAAGTCGGATTATCTCGATGCGCACGAACCCCAACAAGAGCAGAACAGCGATTACTCCGATGAGGATAGTGACGAGGATGCAGAGGAGAGCGAGGAAGATGACGAGAAACTTACTTTGCTCCAGAAGCAGATCGCTGAGATGTCCCGCCAGGTTGAGGCTATTACCAATAAGAAGAAGAAGACACCCCCATCGTCTAAGAAGGCTGGAAAGGCAAAGTCATCCAAGAAAGATTCCCGCAAGAGCACCTCCGGAAAGCGGGACAAGAAGGTCAAGAGTGCTAAGCCCGAACGCACTCGCCCTGTCACCTACGCTGAAAAGCAGCTCATCTCCCAGGGCATCAGTAGTCTTCCAGACAAGAAGATGCAGGATGCCCTGCAGCTGATCCAGAACAATGTTCCTCAACTCAAGGTAAGTTTCATGGACATGTTCGCGTCTTTTACAATTTACTAATTCATCATTAGGGTACCAACGAAGCCGAGATTGAGCTCGACATTGATGAGCTTCCTAACAACGTCCTCTTCTTGCTCCTGAGCTTTGTCAAGAAGAACGTGCCTGGTCTCGGCGATGACCTCGAAGAGGAGTACACCCCTGCCAGCAGCAACGTTGCGCAGCCCAAGCCCAAGAAGAACAAACCAATGAGCAAGTTTGAGCAGGAGGCTCAGATTAACATGCTCCAGAACAATCTTTCCCGGTTCCAGGGTGGTGGCGGCCACTCCCCTGAGCCCATGCCTTCGGTTGAACACAATGAAAGCAGCGACGATGATTCGGACTCCTCCGAGGAAGAGAGCGAGGAGGAGTAGATACTCCGTCAAACCTTGCCATTCTTTCCCGTCAAAGGTGGCCTTTCGTTGATTTGCGTTCTAAGCGTCGATTTCCCCTGTGCTTTTCTGATATTTCCCCTTCTTTCTCAATCACACTGAAATTGGTGACTTGTTCTGCAACTCACCGACAACGTCTGTACATACTTTGAAACCCTGGATTCGGCAAGGTTCTGTTTCCGTTGAACCTCTTGCTCAAATTTCCCCGAACCATTTTCCATTTACTGGATTGAACTTTCCCCAATGCCCCAGTGCACAATTTATCTCCAAAATGGTCACTTCACTCCTGGTGGATGAGGCCGCTTTTTTTCTTTTCTCCGAGGTTGCAGGTGGAAAACGGGAGTTGACCCGAAACTCGATTTCGAGCTTCATCTTGTATGATTACGAAAGAAACGCGCAAATGCAAACTGAATATGTACTCTACCTTGTAATTCATATAACTCTATTGTGTATAAATCTGTAGTTGTATGCAGCCTGCTCTATAATTGGCGCGGCTCTCTTCCGGCGGTGACCTCCCCCTTCCAGCAACATCAACATGATTCCTCCCTGCGACCCCTCCATTCTTGAGCACAATCCTCAATTCAAACGACTATATGAAAACTTAACGAAGAATCTTCTCGATCCAGATGGCTCAACGCGTTCCCAAAGCGCAACTTCAGCGCGCACAGCTGTTGTGGAAGTAAGTCGCCGACGCACCAGAGATCAGTTCGAGTCTCACCATGAACCCAAGCCTCTAACACTCGCCCACCAGGACTTAAAACAATGCCAAACCCAAAGCGCAAAGAAACGGATCAAAGAGCGAACACTACGCCAGCTAGCATTTGCCCCAGACAGCGGCCTACCCGCGGAGGTCAGTACGATACAGCCCCGCGCAAACAACACCAGACACGGACTCACAATGGACGAAAATCTAGTGCCACGATAACCTCGCAATAGTAACCCTCTACCTCGAAACCCCCCGCAGCGCTCTGGAACTCGACACGCCAAAACCAGACCCCGAAGATCAAAACACAGACACAAAACAGGACGAAGTACTCTCCCTCCTAGCCGCCGACTTCGAAACCTTTTATTCTAGCATCCCAGCCTTCATTTTACCATTTACAACTCTCCTCTCCGCATCCCTCCATGATGCCCGTGCCCTAGCCGCAACAGCCGACTCCCCCACAGACCAAGACCCAGCTTCAGGGTCAGGGGCATCCGCCCCATCACATCCAAATCACAATGCCCGCGCTCGAGCCCGTGACCGTCGCGTCCGGACGTCTATGGCACCTGTCCCACTCCTCTCAGAGCAACTAGGGAAGCGGCTTCGCGCGCTACGCAAGATCCAACTGTCTCAGTTGCCTGAGGCGCGGAGGGAACTGGCTGCTACGGCGGCAGGGGTTGTTGCTGTGCGCGCGAAGGTGCTGGAGAGGACAGTTGTTATCCTTGAACGGGCGAAGCATGGGGCTTTGGCTAGGGCTACTAGGGCCAAGGCTGATCACTTAGCGACGGTTGCGCAAGGCATTGAGGGGAAATTGGAGTATGTTGTTCCCTTCCTTTGATTGATCTTCTACTGTTGATTTGGGATTTGCTAACGCGGTGTTTTGTTGCAGGGTCATGAGACTTGAGATTGCGGCTACTATCTATACGCCTGAGACTATTGCTGCGCTTACGAGGTATAAGCTGCATCTGAGGCAGACGAAGGAGCGGTTGGACGATTCGCGTGAGATGGCGATTGAGGAGTTGAAGACGTATGGAGATAAGGAGGTGTCTGGGTCAGCTGGAGATATTCCTGCGGATGGAGGTACTCTGGCGGAGATTGCTCGCCAGTATGGAGCTCTCGCAAGAGACGTCCAAACCGTCAAGATGGAAATCGCCCGGCTTGGCGAATGATGCATATTTGCGTGCCAGGTACATGTATCCAGAGCTCAGTTGCGTACATACGTACGTAGTGGGGATAGCATGATTGAAATCAGAGGCCAGTAAGATATACAGGGACCAATAGCTTACATCTATATAGGCTATTCAGCCTGGGCAGTAGTCCAAGCATACATCCCTACTCGGCGAGTTCCTCTTCATATGCCGTTCGTTTTGTTCCTCGAATATTTAACTAATAGACATTCCCAAAATAATTCGCTCATTTACGATTACACTCAATACACCGCGTTCACAATGAATCTTCATAGAAGACATATAGTGGAAACGAAGAACGAAGATGGAAGTACACAGATCTAAACCCCGCCTTATCCCCGTGATCACATGACCATCCAAACTTTTCCACGCCACCAAAAAAGAGTCAATATCGAATTCACGGACTTCAATACGATCATTTCGCCACACTTCGACTCTTTTCATCCACGATTTCAAAATGGCCGACGAAGGACTAAACATCTACGACGAAATCGAAATCGAGGATATGACCTTCGATCCAAACCTCCAGATCTACACTTATCCATGCCCGTGTGGCGATCGCTTCGAGATTGCTATTGATGATTTGAGGGATGGGGAGGATATTGGTGTTTGTCCTTCTTGTAGCCTGATGATTCGGGTTATCTTTGACGAGGTATGATACTTTTTGATTTGGGTAGCCGTAGCTCCTGGCTAATCTTTGGTTGGTAGGCCGATCTTCCTAAAGCTTCGTGAGCTGGCTGGCGCAAGCTTTATGACAGGTATGGGGAGACCCTGTGCAGGATATAGCTGGGGACGTGGCGACAACACCCGCGACTACGATGGTTATCGACTGTCGGCGCTTTTCCGGGTCGGCTGCGACTTGCAGGTTAATCCTTTCGGCGCAAAGGACATCGGGCATTCGATCGACCGCAAACACCCTCGGCTGTCGTCATCGGTGATGGTATGGATGGTGCTGAGTGCATTGCCTGCTAAATCTGCTAGATGCGACTCAGCACTGTGAACATGGCCTTTGCGCAGCGGTTCAAAATCCTGCGCCAAGCACACCCGCCGTGCACCCGACTCTTGTCGAAATGAATACATATACAGCAGACATTCTTATCCTGCCTGAATCTTCCCACCGTGATTGCATACCCGACGTTGCCTCGGATACCGTCGACGTTGTCTCAGTCGAGTCTTGCGCCGAGGGCGTGGATATACATGACAACACATGAGACATGGTTTCATACTCGATCTGAGACTGTCTTTTGGCTGTTCTGTGTCTGTTTTAGACAGACAAACAACAAGCAAATTTGATCATCTGTTTTACCCTTCTTTTGAACGGGATATATCTGTATTATTCCTTCGCATTCTCGGCATGTATGGACATGAGACTAATTTATACCCGGCTGTTGCATTCAATGATACCCACTGTTCATACATACGTTAGCATATCTCAGAGCTCTTCTTTTTATCTGGTAGTGGATGTCTTTTGTTCATACAGGAAATCACACCGAAGAAGCCACACAAATGCAATCGCATTGCGATAAATCTAGACATACAATATGTTATGTAACAAAAGACAACAAAGCAGACCAAAGCCCACCTATCATAATCTTGCCTGAATGCTAATTAATTTCCCAAGGTAAATGCCTAGCACGAAAAATCTACTCAATAACCTCACTGTAGATGTCCTTAGGCAAATGCAACGTCAACTCCGAGTTGAGCAGGTCAGTCAGATTCGATCCATCACGCAAGTAAATCCATTGTCCATTGACGAAGGGTCGCGAATCCTGCTTCTCGTGCATATAGTCGCCTTCGACGATCCAGTCGTACCGCTTTGGTCCGGAAATCGGGGAGCTGAGCCAAATTTGCTTGTTTGGTGGTTGCTTGTTTAGCACGTAGGTGCCAATTGCTGGGACCGAGATGTTGAGGACGCCGGCCTTTTGTGGAGGTGTTAGTTTGAGCTGGGAGTTTGGTAAATGAGGGGAGAGGGGATGGTGGAATGAAGGTAGATAATGTATTCGGGATACCGGTTTGGGTAATTGCAATAGAAAACATACACTGTACTCGGCCTCCACATCGGAACCCTCCTCCTGTGACTTCTCCACCTCGGCTAGAAGCACATTGAAATAATGTTCGGAGTACTCGTAGTACTCCTCAGCTGTCAACGGCGATGGCTCAGTGATATGAGCAGCGGCACCGGCAACGGGTGCAGATTGAGGGTTAGGAGCAGGAGGGTCTTGAGATTCAGGGTGGATGCCCTTGCGAATGACCGGAGAAGATTGGAAAAAGCGTGTGAATTGTGACCCGGAGTTGGGACGGAGGGGGCGGGTTTGCGAGAGCAGTGCTGAGCTGGTAGGTGCTGTTGTGCGGATGGATGGGCGCAGAGTGACGAGCATAGCTCTGGGGGCTGCGCGGGAAAGCATTGTTGTTGAGTAACAAGTGAATGAATGTTCAGATGTGTGGAGAGAGTTGTTGCAGAGAGCTATGCAGGTCGAGCTATGATGATGTGGAGAGGGAATAATTTACATCATCGGTATCACCGCCTTCCTATTATGGCTGATTATGGGCAGTATTTCTGATTGGGCGAGGTATAAACTCAGTGTCGGTTCGCTCAATGCGGTAGTGTATTTGTTGCTGGGAGTACATATGTGGAGATGTATATTGTCTACTGAAATACGGTCAGGTTCAAGATTGCTGTTTTATAGACATGTTTGATATGAGAGGTTGGGCTACAATTGGGGACACTGCCTGCGGCGGACCACTAAGTGTAGATCTAGGCAGAGAGGAACATATTCTGAGATCTCATGCTTCGAAATGAAGATCTTAAATTCGAAAAAAGATCTTTGAGTATTAAGTAGGATATGATATCTCAGGATGTTGAATGACAATAGCTGATAAAGTATGGGGCATGGAACAAAAGAACGAAGACTCCGAGTCTAGGACGCCATACTATCCAAGAGAAACAGTTGGAGCAAAAGCAGTCTTGAATGACCCCCCAAAGTCAAGAATTGCCCCTGTTACATTTATTTGAAGCACCGGCTCGAGGAATTTAGCCCAAAAGACCACATCAGGATCCATCCTACGGCGAAGCCGAGCAGGAAGGTATTTTCGGAGAATAGCTAGGCAATAGCTCCTCAAGACCTATAATTAGAATAACAATCAATATATGCAGGACACAGACCAAGCGTAGGCAAGTGTAGCCCATAGTAGCCTGGTCCCCGGCACCGAGGTCGAGGACAAGAACGACACCCGCCCCAATCCTGCATTATTGGCCCCAATTTATGATGTATACATCTGTCTCTGTTTCAAGAGCCGAAAAAAAGTATTAAAAGTATGAGACAGCGACAAAGACCTGGTGATAAGATCGGGCGACAAAGCAATCACTCATTGCCACATCATGCGCTGGCACGGTTTCGATTTAGTCGACGACAGTGACAACGACAGCGACTTTCCAGTCTTCGTATCGGCGACCGTACCTTTGACAGATATGCAATAAAGTCGCATTGCCCGATGATGTGGAAAGTGGTGCCATAGGCGTCTTTGGACAAGGCTATAGGCCGCGCGGTGCTAATCTAAAAATGGTGCTCAATAGTGTCAGTGCATGTGTCTGGAAGCTCGGGGGCTATTCGACTATTCGACTATTCGGGGCTTTGAGGAATTTTGGATATTTAAAACTGCATGGAAATGGAACACCGAAAGGAGTTGGTTGAGAACGTAGAAAGTGCTCTCCGTTCACTTCCGTGAAGCGAATTGTCGGATGACGTGGGCGCTAGTGGGAGGCGAGTGCAGAGCCACGTTAGTAATTGAAGCAGCACAACCCAAGGCTAATGATGTTTTCATTTTCGGACTTTATAATTCGACAAAAATTCTTTCGGCAATTATAGGGTTGATACGGGTCAAATTAGACATCATGGTTCGTCCTTGCCTACGTCTACATCCACGTGGACTGCAGGGAATACAGACAAAGGACTATAGTGTGTTTCATGTTTCAGAGAACAAGAACCATCAAGACTCGCAGCATTTGTTCGGAATAGTATCCGAATGAGGTGGGGTTACTGAGTTGTGATCTCATAAATTTGTGGCGGGTTCCTGAAAATGCTGAAAATGCGAGTGCTGGAAACCCAAAGAACATGGCAAACCCGGGGAGTACACTATTATTCACTGAGATTGAGATTCTAATCGCGAACCGAGATTTGGTTTACTGTCTGCCATACTATAACCACATCATACCTGTACTTCGGAGGCCCACCTATCGGGAACCCGGGAATACATTCAGTCCCCATTCAAAGGATTCCAACACGAGATCTCGGCGGCACAAGAAAAAAGCCCGGTAAAAAAGAATCTTGCACGCCTCCATTGCCCAGCGTCTTCATTTGGTCAACACCGGCGAATAGCAGAGACCACCAAAGAACGCTAGAACTCCACCGAAGGCTAGAAGGTGATAGACCGAGCAGAAACACCGGTAGAAAGTCCGGTAAGGCTTGTCACGCCGTTTTTACCCTCTTGCTGGGGCGGTTCCATCGATCGGCAGGGGCTGAGAGAGGTTGGTTTCAAACGCCCAGGAACTGGCCCCGGTTGATCCAGCAAGGAGGGACTGGGAAAAGATGAAGGCTGATCCTTAGTGAAACACGTCGATCGGTAGTTGTCCCGAATCGCTTTGAGTGGTTGTTAGTGATCCATTGTGGCGCTTGTGCGGTGTGTCATATTTGAAATGCGATCTGGCGGATATACACGACCATTCCGGAGTCGTAGTTCTTCATTATCTCTCTAGGGCTCAATAATGTAACCCTCAAAAATTAGTGAGACCTAGTGTAGTGTGTAATGTTTATTTCATTAATTGTACCTAGGGTTAGATCAAAAGATAAGTATTGTGATTGGCTGCTCGGGGATCCAGCTATGATGTATCCCGGATCAACCAATCAGATATGATGCCCTGACCGGCAACCAGGGAATTGCGTTGTAACTGCATGGACATCCACTGTCTACGCAAGCACAACCGTGGTTCATATTCTCCACTTCAAGTGTGATATTCATTCTCTCGTTTTGTTCCTGTCAGGGGTAAGTCAATTATGGATAACCTTTCTTGACGCCCATCGACTCGTTGGCGCTTTGTCAAACACCATGGAGTTTCTAAATGACTCTGGCGTCTCCCCAAAATTGGACTGGACTATCGGACAATGAAAATCGATGTAACAGATACTCCATTGCGGTCCAGGCTCTTGTGGAGTGAACTAGAAGCGGACTACGATCTTGGCTGTGGAGTAAGACGAGATGCGAATCTCTCTCTTTCTGGCGTCTGCACACTCATTCTCATTGGAAATGCGCAGAACGCTCGGTTCAACCCAATCACCGTGGTTCCTGTGGCTGCCAACCGTCCCATACCGGCTCCCCCATCCTTCGCCTCCCCCTGGTCCTCACTGCCAATGAGAGCCTGCAGGCATTGCTGCCCTGACAGAATACATGGTTATGATATATGGCCACCACGCATGACACCCGAATGTCCAATGGCAATTGTCCCATTCACTCCACTTGAAGAAATCTACTGTGTGGCTCAAATTGTTCCAGCCCGACGCATTGAATGGTAGCTTTGACATGCATTGTGCCACTGAAAGCATTTAAACCCTCTCCTCGCCTCGTTCATTTCCTTCTTCTTCTGCTCTCTCTTCATCCACAGTCCTTCATTCTACTTTGCTTTTTGGTCTATCACCTGTGCCGTGCACGGTCGAAGTCCTCACTTTCTTTCAAGCTCACGCTTTATACATTCTTTACGAGAACAGGCTTCTCTTTCACTCTCTTATCTAGCCACAGAGTCCACTTCTTTGTGACTTCTTCAATCTTCAAAATGGTCTCCTTCACCAAGCTCTTCACCGCCGGCCTCGTTGCTACCTCTGCCATCGCCGCCCCAGTGCAGCAGCAGCAGGCTAAGCGCAGCAGCTCCAGCAAGCGTGGTGCCGCCTACAACGACATCACCACCGTCTCCGCTCTGAGCAGCAGCAACACCATCTCGTGGGCCTACAACTGGGCCGGATCCCTCTCCGGATCCCTTCCCAGCGATGTCGAGTTCATCCCCATGCTCTGGGGCGCTAGGGACTTTAGCGGCTGGGTCACCACCATCGAGACCGTTCTGTCCAGCGGCAGCAACTACATCCTCGGTTTCAACGAGCCCGACATCGCGTCCCAGGCCAACATGAGCCCCTCCGATGCCGCCAGCTACTACCAGACCTACATCACCCCGTACTCTGGCCAGGCCAAGCTCATCACCCCCGCCACCAGCTCCTCCACCAGCGACGGCCAGGGTCTCTCCTGGATGAACTCCTTCATGGACTCCTGCTCCAGCTGTGGCATCACCGGCATGGCCGTCCACTGGTATGGCAACACTGCCGATGAGTTCAAGTCTTTCGTCACCGAGGCTATCAGCACTGCTAGCAACCACAACCTCTCCGAGGTCTGGATCACTGAATTCGCTCTCGCTGCTGATGCCAACGGTTCTGCTGATCTGGCTACTACCACTGCTTTCCTGAACGAGGTTATCCCTTGGTTGGATTCGCAGGCTGGTGTCACTCGCTACTCTTACTTCATGTGTGCTGAGAACTACCTGCTCTCCAACAGCGCTCTCAACGAGGCTGGTGTTGCTTACACTTCTACCTCTAACTAGAGTATGAGTGTAAGTAAGGTGCAAACGAATGTGACGAAAAGCGATATTATAGGTTGGATTTTTATTTGTTATCTTCCTCGGATCTAGTGGCGCGAGGTCGTCTTGTGGGTTCTTTTATGAATTTCTGTTCATATTTTCTAGGAGTACACGCAAATATCCAAACTCCGATTTATTTTGAATTACTTCCTCTCATAGTCTTGCAGAATGGCCAATGGTTTTGTATTGGGTTTCATTGGGGCATTGTGTGAATTGGTGTTCAAATCAGGGTTACAATGACGTTGGGGACGATCATCCGGCCGAGACTCCAAGGCAGAAAGTGAGCTCATGGTTGAGATTTTATGATGGTATTGCATCAAGGACAATGGACTTGATAAATACACTCTACTCAATAGTCTACATAGACATGGTATGGTGATCAAGACTTTGAAATACCCGAGGTGCTACAGCGTGACCAATGTGATTCACCACGACTGAACAATGGGATATAATCCCCAACTAGCCAAGATCCAGGAAGAATATCTGGGAATCAACATTTATTCAAATGAGGTCTTGATGTAAATACATCCAGTTCAAAACTTTATTTTCTAGCGGCCTCAGGCCTAACGTCAGCCTAGACAAAATTATCCGCAGACGTCCTGTCTCCTAACTCCAACTTCATGTCTAACACGACCCTCAAAACATAAAGTCATATTGAATCCAACAAATAACACCACTGCTGCCAATTCCTCTCGATAACCACAATCAACATGACCACAGATCCACAATCAACCGAAATGACCGAGGAGGAGCGATTCGTCCAATACATCATGGCCCCCTTCATCAATATCCTCGATAAAGTCTTCCGATTCAACCTTCCCTGGAAAGAATGGGGCTTCGTCATCTTCCGCACAACAGCTTATGGCCCTGAACATGAGGACGAATGGCAACGATGCCGACTGCGCTGGGACGAGATTATGGATGATCTCCTTGCCCCACTTCGTGGCAATGACCCGCGCGTTGATAAAGCTATTGACCTGATTCGGTTTCAGTGGGTTGAGGATCCCGCTTTGGATGGGGCATCTCCGGCAGAAATAGCTACGTAAGTTGTTATAGTGATCTTTCCTTTCTGCGGAACTGTCACTTTGTCGAAATGCAAGACTGATATCGAGAGAAATAGACGATACAGGGAAATGTCCCCATCTCGAGGCTTGAATCATAGTGTCTGCTTGGCTATTACCCGACCGGCTTTAAAATCTGTTCTAGAGTCGCCTTTGCCGTCCTCTGCGCCCCGTCGCGAACGGTCTAGGATACCGTTTGTTGTTACTATTGCTTCTTTTACTGGGACTTTGCCACCTGTAGACGAAGAAGAGGATATTGCCGGGCAGGACTTCAAAGGGTATTTCAATGTTGCCATTGAAGGCCTCCTGGAGAGTTTATTTCCCATTGTCGCGTTGGATATGAGGGATCTTCATGTTGTCGCTGTTGGATTGAGAAGTGAGGATATTTGGTGTTCTAGTGATAGATTTGGGATTCTTAGGGTAAATGTGTGAATTTTAGAAATCATCATGTCATATAATTTATAACAGAAAACAGTCACGCTACAAAAAATATCTAAAGCATAGGTCAAGGTTTGCTATTGTATACCTAATCAGCCTCTCTTTTTTTTTGGAAGACGAAATGTGATTCCGGTAGACTGATTGAAGGGTCGAGTACTCTTTGATCACGAATAGGTAACACCGAGTCTTCCTACGTCCGTATGTTACGCGATTGGAGACATAGTGTGCACAAAGCGACATCCGGTCGCAGAGGACTACACCACGGGCAATAAAGACTAGAACCAAGCCAAATTTGACCACAGCTAGAAGAAGGCACTATAACCTCCTACGCGGTACAACAATGGGGAGTCCTCAGTGGGGAGAATCTTTCGGATTTGATCGAAGAGCCGTCAAAAGGTCAAGAAATCCGAATAAGGTACATCTAAGCCCAATAAAGATAGGTCTATTCCATCCTTACAACTTCTGATTGCTTTATCTTCCATTTTGCGGGGTTCTACGTTAACTGCACATCAACCAACCCCAATTATGGCCATTTATCTCGTCTCCGACGGTGTTGCATGTCCTCCGTCGGAGTGATAGGAACTGTGCCCAGTGTTCTGGAATACATTTAAACATACAGAATGAGATCAGGAATGGTGATTCCTTTTCGTGTTCCTGTTGAATCAGTTCCTAGTTCATTACGTCTCTTCCAGATGGCCTTGTTTCATCTTTTACTTTCGCCATGGACCATTGTTGGGATCATTCCGCTGTGGCTATCCACTTATTACATTTATCCCTACTACGTGACGTATCGCTCATTACACCTTGTCCCGGGGCCCTTTATTGCCAAATTCAGCAATATTTGGGTCGGATCAAGTGCCCGACGTGGCCAGAAATACGCCGCGGTAGACTCGGCACACCGAAAATACGGCAAGGTTGTGCGTATAGGGTTCAACCATGTGTCCATTGCAGATGAATCTGCACTCAATATTGTTTACGGACACGGAAATGGGTTTTTGAAAGAGTATGTGAGATGAGCCTGATATGTTGAGCGACGGTCATTAACACAACAACCTCAGTTATTACTACGAAGCATTTGTCGCACGAACACCAGGCATGTTCAACGTACGCGATCGAGCAGAGCATACACGCAAGCGAAAGATCATCTCCCATGCCTTTTCACCAAGATCAGTTGCGGATTTTGAACCGCACATGGCTGATAATTTGCGGCGTTGGATTGTACAATTGGACCGGATCGCCGCATCTCGACCCCAAATCAATGAGGAGGAATTCGGCCGATTCAATGCGATGCCTTGGTTTAGCTATCTTGCATTTGACATTATCGGAGACTTGGCATTTGGATCTCCGTTTGGCATGGTCAACCGGGGAAAAGACGAGACTCAGACACAACTTGTGGAAGGAGGGCCTGTTTCCTACGCGTCGGCGGTTGAGGCTATCAATCGACGTGGTGAGATCTCTTCAACTTTAGGTCTTCTTCCGGCATTGCGGCCATGGGCGAGATATCTCCCCGATCCATTCTTTACAAAGGGAGTCGCGGCAGTGGAGAATCTCACTGGAATTGCTATCGCTGCTGTTGCATCTCGGTTGGATGCTGCAGAGAAAGGGATCGCAGACTCTCGCAATGATATCCTGTCGCGTTTGCTGCAAGCTAAAGATGCAAATGGACAACCTATGGGTCGGGATGAGCTCATTGCAGAGGCACTGACGCAACTGATCGCTGGCTCTGATACGGTCTCTAACACATCCTGTGGTATTTTCTACTGGATACTTGACGGGGAACGCAACGCACCAAACACAATAATCCCTCGGTTACAAACAGAGCTCAATCAAGCAATTGGTTCTGACGCAGATATTGTGAATTACTCACAAGTCAAAGACCTTCCCTTCTTGCGCAGATGCATTGACGAAGGAATGCGCCTGCATTCGACCTCGGCTATCGGTCTACCGCGTCTGATAGCTGATTCATGTGCAGGTGTTGAATTTGAAGGCTTTCACTTACCACCTGGAACGATTCTTTCAGTGCCATCATATACAATTCATCATATGAAGGAAGTCTGGGGCGATGATGTTGACGAATTCAAACCTGATCGCTGGTTGAATCTTACTCCCCAACAGAAGATCGCGTTCAATCCATTTTCATATGGTCCTCGAGCATGTGTTGGGCAGAATGTTGCTATCATGGAGCTGCAACTGATTATTGGGACTCTGTTTCATCGATATGAGTTTGCTTTGTACCAACCGACGATGGAGTCTCACGAGGGGTTTTCTAAGAAACCCAAAGAGTGCTATGCGGGTATCAGACTGAGGAATCACGCTTAAGGGCGCTTTTTGCTTTTATTTGCACAGTTGAAGTTGGCAAGCAGTGGTGTATATGACAAAGGTTGTCAATAGGCTTTCTATCAAATAACGTTCCCAAAGAGCATGTCTTCAAGCGACGGAAACTCTTGTTGGATACTCCACTCATTATCATCCCAAGGCTCCGAGAAATCTTGAACCGATTGCGATATCAATGTTTCCGATCCATTTGCTCCAACCAGTCCAGAATGGACTGGGCCATGATGCTCCACGAAATGTCGCTTTATGATATTGAGACACCATCGACTCACTGGCTCTGTCTTGCTCACACATTGGATATGTGAAAAGGCTTGTTCCATCAGAAGCATTGTTTGACCAACATCAGCTAGATGAGTGACGAACTCGGCTAATGTTACCATTGCGAAGGAGCATAGAAGATTCTCATAGGCAGGGTGGATGTAAGCGGTCAATTCCGACATGGATAGGAAGAGGTTCAGTATTTGAATAGAGTGATGAATTGAACACTCAATAAACTGGACTGCAGATGTCTGAAATGATACTCCGGGGTTATCCCATTGGCTGGATTCGGTGTGATTTATGTGTTGGAGCGTCCGACGCGCCAGCATCAAATAGGCACAAGAATATGCAAAGCGAAGGGGTTCAGAGGAGTCAAGCTCTGGATTCAATATGAGCAAAGGTCAGATTGAAGTTCAAGATGACACACGCACTGTAGATATTCTCTTGGGATTTTTGCAAACTATCAATCTCTGGCCAAATAGGGCTTGTCTTTTGAATGCCATCTGAACTCATCAATCCCCAAAGGACTTGATACAATCTGACACCAGCTAGTACAAGCTCATCGCGCGCACTATATGACGAGAATCCAAGAACTTTAACGCATTCGTCAAAGTACTGACCGGAGATAACTGGCGGACGACCAGAACCGACAGAGAACCTGCGTGCCAGTTAGGGATTGCATTTTTTGAAAACAGCGACGAATAAGAGAACAACCAAGACAAGAATTTAAACGGGTCAAAAAGGTAATTAACTTACTGTAGCTGGCAGAGACAAATCAAGTTCCAGGTACGCATCAGTTCCTGTGCTCGAGCTTCTTGTTCGCTGCTATTTGGCTTCAACAGTTGCTCGAAAGAAGTCGTCATCATCACTCGCATTCCGGCTGTTCCGCTTAACAGCCATGAATTCCCATGCTCATGACCCAGAGTGGGTCGCAGGTCCCACATAGAAAGAATGAACATTGACTGGATCGTATCCAGCGAGCTAGCGGAAGATAGATGAGTTTGGCCCAAGAGTCCGTGAACATGGCGATACAATGCTTGATGTATTTCGGATCCATGTAAAGCTGGAATCGCACGAAGACCACCTAGAAGACAAGTTCCGTAAAGGAGTGGCGACTTGGTGCGTAGTTGGACAGGATCGGTACTCATGAATAGCCATCGACTCGACAACTTGAAAAACCTAAACATGTAATGTCAGAAAACACGTTGACGAAACCCATAGAACGACAATTACTCTTCCAGAAGTGCCTGTGTCCGATCTTCGGAGACAATGCCCTGGAATCTCATATCTTCCGTACAGTCTTCGGTGTTGGATTGGTTTTCGTAGGTGATGTTGTCTCTGATTTCCTGAATTAGACTCATGGGCGCATCACGAGCTGTTCGCTCCACACTTGATAAATGGTTCTCAAGTTGACGATTAGCTGTCTTATTCGTCTTACCATTCCGTGGGACTTACCTCGGCTTTCTCGTGGGAGATTGCTGGGCTGCTAGCAGATATTGACGCTTGTAGCTGCATTAGAGTGTTTTCGACAGCGCGAAGCCTTTATCATGAGCTAACGTTTAAATAATCATGTTGTCAAGTCATCAATGAGCTCACCGGGTATTATAATCATTGGAGCTCAATGTAGATGCAGGTTCTCTTAGACTCGAGGAGTGATGTTTGCTGGCCATGGCTTGGAGAGAGCATTCGATCCTGAAAAAGCAAAAAGCAAGTTTTCAGAGCCTTGACCAGATGAAGCAGTTTCTGGGCATCCTTCTTACCGGAGCACATCACAACGATGGCATCGATCAGATCCGTTCGTCTCACATCGCGTTTTCAACCGCCGACAAGCCTCACAGGAACGTGCTTTGCTCGTTTTGGACTGTTTATTCGATAAATGCGCAGCTCGTCCTCTTCTCATCACACGCGAGTTAGGTAAAGACAAGGGAAGTCCTCTTGGTGCTCAAATTTAGCCGGTGTGACGGCGCGTAACAGATACGATAGAGACGGGAGTGTGTGTCCCACTCTTACAAGAAAAGCCTCGACAAGCAATGCTGAGAAATTCAAGAACGAATCTAGGCCAAAGGTGAGAAAAATCTTGGGGGATTGGGTTTGGCTGTGAATTAAACATCAATGACCCCCACCTTTAGCTTCACGGCTGACAAGGTGCGTGATAACAACCTTTCTCCACCTAGATCTGGGGTTAACATATGTATAGCTACACATACAATACCCCACTAATGAGAGCCCTGATGTACGTGTTTAGCTCGTTGTGATTACATATATGCACTGCCTACGTATATTAAGACTGAAGGCATTGTCTTCTTCTTCTGACAAGCTTGCGTATGCCATTCGTGAAAGCCTTGAGTGAGTCAGCTTTGAAGTTGAAACATTATTCAGGTGCCATTTTCCATGCACAAACCTCCAGATGGTATTTCCCCCGTCCCGTGGTGGAAGCAGATGGTCAGTAAAAGCAATTACTGATGAAGGCTTGGTTTTACCACAGTAAAATGGAGTTCCACCATAATTGTCAAAGAACTTTGACTTCCGCTTATGTCGTGATTTCTGGAGTTGAGTTTTTGTTTTCATTTTACTCCTGCCATTTGGCCTTCACGTGATCAAATACGACACGCGTTGAGGTCCCGAGCCCTTGCCAAGGTTATCAGTCAGCTTGCTGCCTCATTCCTGAGGCATCCAATTGCCAGGACTAGACAAGTGGCTTATGTAATTAGACGTTTAAATAGCGGCCACGAAGCATAATGAAAACCATGCGATTCTTACGTTATCTCAGCTTCCTGTCAAGCATGCATCAACAGAAACATTAAATTTCATGAAAAATGTTTTACTAATTCCTCGAGCCCGAGAAAGAAGCAAAATACAGATAGATGGCTTGAATCCACTAATCATGTATCAGGGAATAGGAATACTATGAGAGCATTTCGCAGTATTTGACGACTTCCATCATTGTTTCCAGGTAAACAAAATCATGAGTAACGAGCGACAAGTAAGAATTTGATCAAGCTCAGGCACTAAACATATTTCCAGAGACAGGAGAGCAGATTGGTAGATGTTGAATCCCTCATCTGCCCTCGAGCATTCCGGCAAGAGACTGGCAAAATCCCCACCCCAAAACAACATTCAATAAACTTGTTTCTCTCCATTTAGCAGACGGCTCCACCTTGGTTGCTACCGTGGCAGGAGCTCTTGTGGCAGTCTTGGATCTCCGTCCACTTTCCACCCTTGCACTCGACCTTTTCGTAGAAAAAGCATGTTAGCAAACATGATCTTACGTTTTAATATAGATATGCCGAGCGTACCACGCCGGTCCTGTCACAACCACAAAAGTGTCGGTCTCCGTTTGAAGATTGGCAACCACTGTTTGTACGTCTTTGGTCACCACCGTAGCCGGAGCCACAAACGTCCAGAATTTGTGGGTCGTCGGCCGGTGAAGCACTGACGGTGGCAGCAGCCATGAGAGTGAAGAGGAGTGCGGTGAACTTCATGTTGCTAAAGGCGTTCTTTTCGAAGATTTGATTGTTCAGCAAAGCTTGATGTTTGAGAATACGACTTTCTGGAGGGTAGGTCTTGATGTATTTATACCCCTTTTCAAGACTACAGCAATTACCTTGAGTATCTTTGTAGCATGGTATGTAGAATGGAGTCTCTCAGAGTTGGACGCCTAGGAAGTGAATTCATACATTGAAGCTATTGACTGACTGGCTCACATTGACCTGCACCTAGATTGAGGTTACATTGCATCGCCTAATCCGCTGATGCTGCATAGCCCCCAAGTTGAAGAACCAGCTCATAGGTTAGAAGATATTTTTTTTTTTCAGGTCTGTGTTTGGACAAGCTACAAAAGTACAACGCCTTCCCTCTGACGCTTAAGCAACTCATGGGCCGATTAGGGGTCCAGCTAGGGGTCCATTTACGTAAACGACAACATCTCGCACGGTGATCAATATCAGGTTTCCTGAAGGATGATCTCTGCATGAACTTCAGAAAACCTGAGTGGCAAACAGACCTCTCCCCGCCATAGTACTGACCTTCGTCCCGTCCCGACCCGCAGTGGGCCTGATGCATAATTCTCAGTCGCTCTCATCAAGCTGCGCAAATACGAGCATTTACTTCTTTTCTGGCCATATTATCATCTGTTCTATACCTAATCCGAGTAAAATACTGATCATTATGCAATCTGGCAGTTTCGTTGACTTGGGCAACCAGGATGAACACGGCGTAAACAAAACCCGACACTATGAACGAAGTCACCTAATCGATAACGACGGCAATATCGTTATTCTAAGCGGCCACCGTCCTCGGTTTCAAGTTTAAAAATGACTTCAATCGCTCTGTTGTGTCAGAGATATTGAGGCAAGCCTATTGGCCAAAAGTCCAAGTAACTGCGAAGCGGAGCGAACGGGACACGCTTTTCTCAATACTTGAAAAAAATTTCCTCGTAGCTACTAAACATTACAATGCTATGTTCTGTTAGATTTGCTTGGTAGAGCAGTCCAATCTCCACTACTTCTTGCTAGGACAGTGGTACAGTACCTATATTGTCAGGCGTCCCACTGGGCGTAGCTATCCTTAGTTACATTTTGTTATCCAGTAAAGAGTTTTTCAATTAGTCCACATCAACGAGCAGTTCTTTTTCTTGCCAACCAGATACTTGAGTCTGATATTCATTCCCTTTTCTGATGTTGAGTTCGATCCTTCGACATTCCAAGATACAGATCCTGCTGACCGTTTTAACAAACCGGGGCACGCGACTCGGTCCTTTACGGAATAGCATGCATATACAGGATTTGAACGTCATGAAGTCAACTGGTTCCAGACTCAAATCAAGATCTTACCACATTCGGGATATGGAAAGCCGTTCTCCTTGACAGTGAGGCTGCATACGCCAAGCGAGTAAGCCGCAGGCCCAATGCGAGAAGTATTTTAAGGTCGATTTCCTTAGGCATAATCACTGCGTGGCCACTGGATCACCAACATTTCATTGGCGGTTTATGTTCAGCTGTATGCTCTTGCGGTCTAATTACACTGATCTTGTGGAAACATTGACATGTAAGCACAATATCTTTACTCTGTTCACTGTCAGCAATGGCACGATCCTGGTCTGCATAGACCCTCTTGACAGGGCCGAGCTTCCATCCGCTTCATCCACGCATCCACAAGAGGGGACTTTGCAGAGATATCCCTGCCAATATCTGTAGGGACCAAACGCTGCCAGGTGATAAAGTAAAGATCAGCGTAGGTGCACATATCGCCGACAAGCCAGTCGCGATACTTGAGCGCAGACTCTAGAACAATGCACACACGATAGATTTCATTATGGTACCGGTCAATGGCACCCTGGATCCTTTCGGTTTGCATCTTGATAAACCAGGACGCCTGGCGGTAGTAAGGTGCCTGGCCAGAAACTTTGAAAACCAGCCACTGCTTGAGATGGTAGTGCTCGGACAGGGTCGTGTATTTCAGGTGCTTTCCGCGTCAAATTTTTCGATGAGATATTCTGCGATGGAGCACTTGATCGTGGACGGGTGGTGACTCACGTTTTATTGGTTGGAATATGATTAAGTGGCTAGATCCAGTTCTAGAAAATATTTACTCCCGTCGGTGAACATCGCTCCACATAAATCGCAAAGACCCAACACCTAGACCAAATAGCGCATTTCTTATTATGCAATTGAATGTTTGAAGGTCTTCTCCTCGATTAAGAAGTGCGTTGAAAAAGCACCTTTAATGAGTGGGATCTTTCCCGTTCATAGTTCAAATCAAATTCCAAGCGAATAAAAAGCCTATCACGGACTTCTAAAGATAATTGAAAGTATATTCGAAAGAAAAGGAATGTTCATTCTTTTTCTCTGGGAACAATTTAAATCTCTTCGATTGAGCGCGAAACAAACGCCGTTGACCGAGGCAGACCCGGAGATAAGCCATTGCGCACCGGAGATAAATCATAACACATTCCTTGGCAAGCTTTGGCCCCAAACTAAAGGTAATCTGACTTCTACGCCAAGGCGGTGTACTCCGTAGATTTTGTTGACTACGCGAATTCTCCCGATATCCCTGCTTCATCTATCACGACCTCGCGTGACCCTGACTGCGTGGTAGGGCGAGGGGTGCTGGCTATGACTTTAAAGGCCGAGCAAGGAATACAGGGCAAAGCCAAAAACAAGCGAAGCCTCGAATATGTGCTAAAGAGCGGATTAGCTGGAGGACTGGCGGGATGTGCAGTGGGTCAAATGTAACCCGGATTGCCTAAAACAAATATTGACAGTTTTGATAGGCAAAAACGATAGTTGCACCACTTGATCGCGTCAAGATTCTGTTCCAGACATCAACTCCCGCGTACGAGAGATACATTGGCAGCTGGAAAGGCTTTGTGTCTGCTCTTTCATCAATCAACAGTCATGAGGGATTCAGAGGCTTGTTCAAGGGGCATTCCGCGACCCTCCTCCAGAAGTTCCCTTACGCGGCCATCAATTTTCTGATGTATGAACAGATGCGAGCTCTCTTTATCTCATCGCCTGAAAAAGAGACACCGCTCCGTCGATTTTTATCCGGCAGTTTTTCCGGTGCTACGTCCGTTTTCTTCACTTACCCGCTTGATCTTGTGCGAGTACGGTTAGCCATTGAGAGTCGATCACATCGATCATCCTTGAAGAGCATTTGCCGTCAGATATACCACGAACAAAATGGTGCTCTGCAATCCCATGGTATTGCAGTAAGAGGAATCAACACTACGCTTTCTAATGCCATTGAGAAAGTGCTCCCTTTATCCAAGCTCTGCAACTTTTACCGTGGCTTTAGTCCGACCATGCTCGGAATGCTTCCTTACGCTGGGATGTCCTTTTTCACCCATGACACTGTGAGTGATTGGCTACGGCGCCCTGAGCTTGCCAAGCACACCACAGTCGCACAGATTACCGAAGACGGGGTATCACAACGTCCTCCACTTAAAATTGGGGCACAATTAACGGCTGGGGCGCTCGCTGGCACGATTGCTCAGACTACTTCATACCCCCTTGAGGTTATTCGGCGCCGCATACAAGCTAGCGGGGCAATGCAGGGCGAGGGAGGTACAGGGATTGCAAGAACTTGCCAAAAGATCTGGTCAGAAAGGGGGTTTCGGGGGTTCTGGGTTGGATTGAGCATTGGATATATCAAAGTAGTTCCAATGGTTGCCACTAGTTTCATGGCATACGAGCGGCTCAAATATCAATTCAATATATAAACCGCCAGTCTTGAGCTCTTCAAAGGCAATTTCAAAGTGAGGGTGTGTTCGCGTTTACATCATCGGCTGTGTCCGATTGCAGACATAGTCAAACGGACACATATCTAGTACGAGGCATGAAAAATGAACGAGACATGACTTCACTCAAAGATTTATTACACCGATAGATACCAAACGTACAATTAATATACGAGTCCTCGGGATAGAGTGTGATGCCTTCATGATTGGCGAGATCATTTCTTGGGGAACTTGAGGTTACTATCCGAGGTAGTGAGAATGTGAGACTCGTCGAGGATGAGGACGCGTCATTTTGCACGTAAACTTTTAGTGCTTGGATTCCTCTTTCAATGTGTCTTTTTAAAAAAACCCTGGCCCGTGTGATAAGATCTACGTTTTTTTCCTGGATCAAATGTGCTATGCTCTCTAAAATCTGACCTTGGTGACCATGTTGTGAGCAAGCTCCTGTTGTCCAATGACCCGTTGTTAGGTACGAGCATCTCGATGAAAATTATTTATATGAAGTATTTAGTCTCAGAAATATGCAGGAGAGATCATGGAGTCGTAGATTCTGATTATTTGAATTGCAGTTTTAGAAGCCTGGCGGTTGAAACGAACCTACCGCAATCCAAATTATTCTGTCCTTGTGCCAAATTTACTTCAGGGTTGGCATTATTCTATGATCAGCGGCCGAATTCAACAAATTCTGACTGAGATCTATGCACCGGTAAGAGGTCGTTAACCTCCTTCGGCTGGGGAAACTGTCAGCCCTAATCTTGGACGTTGTCCCTTCTCACGTCACAAAATTATCAAAGAGCC
Source organism: Penicillium antarcticum (assembly GCF_028974205.1). NCBI lineage: Eukaryota > Fungi > Ascomycota > Eurotiomycetes > Eurotiales > Aspergillaceae > Penicillium > Penicillium antarcticum. The sequence continues at coordinate 382,259 of NW_026695306.1, read as the reverse complement.
CTGGACTTAAGAAGGATTTTAGAAGTATATCAAGTGCATTACATTGTAAGTGTAATGCAACAAACTGGCTCATAAGATTAGCTCGGTTTGAATGTGATCCTTTTGGCGGACTTACAATAGCCAGATCAGGTTAGCGGCGGGGGTATCTGTTAACCGAACTGGACACGGCAATCGACAGAAGTTTAATCGGTCAGGGGGGAAAAGGGTCAAAATCTGCATCTGAAGGGATGATGGAAAGGGTGTTTATCGAGTAATCTCGGTTCTGGGTATGCCCTGCTGGTATATTCTGCTGAACATTCAAACGCTCTACCCGTAACATGCATGTGTATACATCGGCATTTCGAAGATCTGCTATCTCCAAATCCAACCCGCGTTTGCTGTGCTCGAGATGACCCTTCGGGCTGGTCATGCTTGCTTATCGTGCGCCCAGAAAAAGAGAAAATGTGATCGTCTTCTTCCTTTATGCTCAGCCTGTGTCAAGTGAGTGCCCTGATCGTGTTGGCTGGCTCTATGTCCAGGCTGACCTTGATAGGCAAAAGCGACAATGTTGGTATGCACCATCCTCCACCATGCCGGCACAGCAGAGCGTTAGCCGCTCTCCCAGGCGACGTTTTATAACAGACCGAGGCCTAGATGGATCTATGTACCCGCAGTACAGTATCAGTCAGACAGCAATTCTCACATTAACCTCGGATGCAGTGAAGGTTGTCGGGGCATGTCTTCAGTGCCGCGCAAAAAAGAGAAAGTGTGACAAAATATTGCCGACTTGCAACCGATGCTCAAGGTATCACTGCCCGGTGGGAAGCTCCCAACGTACCCAAACGACTGACAGAATCTGGTAGACAAAACACAGACTGTGTCTATCCTAAGCAGGCTCTTGTGCTGAATAGCCCCGGTGCTTCATTCCTTCGTTCGCTTAAGATCAGCCGGGTAGATGTCACAGTGCCGTTGCCAGTTGAGTCACGGCCTCATATGCCTATGCTTATTCACTCTTGTACGTACACCCTCCGAAATTCCGCTTTGGGGTGTATACTGAAGGTGGGTTCGGTAGTTATTGAAACTTTTGGAATGGAACCGCTCCCTGTTGATGGTAGTAGTCTTGCATGGCTTCTAAGAGCGTCGTGGATTCAACAAGCCCTGTCCGACCCTTGTGCGCTCCACACCACCCTTTATGCTGCATCAGCCCACTTAGACGCATTCCGAGGAGTCAAAAATAAGAACATGACACTATACCACCACACAATCGCACTTCAATTACTTCAGGAGAGAATAAATGACTCGGAAGCGATGTTCAGCGAGTCTCTCATGGCTTGTATTGCACCATTAGTTTTCTTCTCGGTAAGTAAGTTGCTGTAGTTCCTAGTATTTGAGCACTTTCTGATTAAATTAGGCCCTTCTTGGCGACAAAGGGTTATCCAAAATGCATAAGATGGCATTGATGCAAATGATCAAAGTACAAGGGGGTCTCGAGCATCTTGCCCTGGGCGCGTTTCTCTCAGGACTTATCACAGTGTGCGTATAGTCTCGATCAGATCAATCGTTAGCGAAGAATAGTATCTCATCTTCTTTCTTGGTCATAGATGCGTTCTCACCGAGGCCATCATCATGGACTCGGCGCTCGAGATACCTTTCTTGAATATCCCTCCCACCCCTCTCATGCCTCCAACATATTTCACATCTGCCGTCCTCCGTCGAGCAGCAAATAGAGAGGGAGGTTACTACAACCTCTCTCACGAAGTAATCGAGATCTTTGAACATATTGACTTCATCACTCATGTTTTGCCGGACGGTCCTGGTGCCGTGGACATTCGAGCCAAATGGACAGCGAAAATGGAAGATTTTTCTTTGTCCATAGATTACCAACAAACTCAGGAAAATACTGATGATGGGTCCATCAAGTCAGACGCCGACGCAATAACGAAGGCTTGTCAGACTGCGGCCTTAATATTCTGGTATTTCTTTCTTGACGACGAGTATGTTGCCTCATTTAGTATGACTGTTCTTCAACACCTCGTTCGGAAGCTGAAATATGCGTTATCACGGGGGAGCATGGATACCTGGGTGAGAACGGCCCCCGAAGCACACACTTGGATATGTCTACTTGGGACGGCAGCAGCTCTGGATATGAACGATCGGGTCTGGTTCAGTCTAAGGCATGGTCAGCCGGTGATATGTATCGAGAGTAGAGGGGCATCGGTCTTTTTGCAGAATTGGAGCATGTATAGTTGGGCCAATCGCAGACGCAATGAGAGGATGAGGGCGACGGCGGAGGAAGATATTCTCCCGGAGGAAACACAAAAAAGTGACGGAGGACAAGATGAGGAAGGAGAAGAAGAAGACGGAGAAGAAGACAGCGAAGAAGACGAGGGAAATGAGGAAAAGAGGAAGAAGATTTGAAAGGAGAAGGTGAATGAAACGCTTTGCTTGTCAGTAACATGTATTGTAATTACTTTGTCTTTAGTCAGAATCATCGGAATAACTCAAAACCATTATTGAAGTTATCCTTCCTCAGTGGTCTAAACAAAGCTACGGGAGAATTCAAAGCCTGTGGAATGCTCAGAATGTTCATAAGAACACAAATATGAAGCGAGCTCGTGGTGTTGCTGGCTAGCGGCGCTTTGACCGCGCCTCCGCAGTGACCAGCAACTGTCAATTACAAGACATCGATTTGCGACAAACAGTATATTCCCGGATAACTTGCTACTCTTTTGCAGCTGACACTGAATATGTGCAAAGGACTTCGTTAATATAAGCGACTAATTTTACTTTGCCAAAAACCATTCCGAATGAAGACAATGTGAGCCTCAATCCTTCCTTTCAATTGGAAGAACGCTCCAATTGCAACTTAATGTAACATCCTGCTGACGTCCAATTCTTTAGAGTCTACATCGTCGTTGAGGCTCTATATATTTCCTGTTTCATTGATCAAAAAGCCTGGAAATGAGGTATCGTATATTATAAAATACTTTCCTTAGATATTGCTATTCTTCTTGTGCTCTGAGTATTTCTGTTTCATGGCTCACAATATATGTCTGAACACCCACCATCAAAAAGAACTACTAAGATGAGCATCGTTCAGCATAAAAAAGAAACAGAAAATCATGAATATTTTATGATAACTCAGACATTCTAATACTTCGCCTTTAGGATATGATCCTTTTTTAGAGTATTATTCATGATTGCTCAGTACAAGAGTCACTAATCTGCTCAGAGCATAGTCCTAGGCAAACCCCGATGTCTTGGCGTTTGTCTGTTGCAATACCGGATTGTGTTTGTTTATTACCTGCCACGAGTGCACGTCCCAACATTCCCCCTCGAGCTAATCTACTAATGGCGAAATCACCCATGGCACCAACCAAGCTCAATCTACACTTAAGCTTATCCATTTGGATGATAAGCCGTTTTTAAAGTAGCCGATATCCACAACCTGCCTCGGGCCTAGATTCTGTGTTGATGCAGTCTATCTTGGAGGTTGGTTCAGATGGCGCTACCTGTTCAGTTATGGGAACTGCTGATGTATGCTGCTCGAGAACAATTTAGAGTCAGGGCACTGAACTCAACCCCGCACCAGTATTACTTGTCCCGACTATCTTGCCACCTTAATTGCCCTTCTTCTAACGCCAAGCAGCGGAAGACCGTACTTGGCACTGTAACCTCAGCCCTCACATTCCAAAGTACCGTCGGAGTCCCGCCTGAGCTTTTGGCTGCGGACACCAGCCGGCCCTATGAAATTGCCTCCTCTTCTGCCAAGAACAGGCAGCCTCTTGGTTTTCCATCAGGACCGTGCCAATCACACACCATTGCTTTTGTTATCGCGTGATGCAGGTAGACACCGATAGCCCGCGGCATGGGTATAAGAATCCCCTTCTTGCCGCTGGCTATGAAGGGATAACAGATCCTGCAGTGATTAACGATGAAGTTGTTTCTTTTGCTGAACTACATCTCTGTGGTCTTGGCTAACCGGCCAAAGCACCTTGTTTCACCGGTATGCACACATGGCTTGTCTCCATCGTCGCCGCCAGATAGTCTGACTTAACAGGATAAACTCTCCTCTGAGATCCGGCTGAAAGACCTTCTGAAGGGCACGCAAAAGCTCGAGGACTTTGCTTACGCGCATCCTGAGCGAAACCGGGTCTTTGGTGGCAAGGCACACAATGATACTGTTGACTTCCTCTACCGCGAGTTGAAGAAGACCGGGTATTATGATGTATACAAGCAACCACAGATCCACACATGGACCAGCGCAGAAGCCTCTCTTTCTTTCAACGGCGACTCCATTGAGATTACCTCGATGACATACAGCCCCAGCGTTGATATTACTGCAGAGGTGGCTGTGGTTTCAAACGTCGGGTGTACTGCATCGGACTACCCAACCGAGGTGGCTGGTAAGATCGCCCTGGTCCAGCGTGGAGAATGCACTTTCGCAGAGAAGGCGACGCTGGCTGGTACGGCGAATGCAGCTGCAGTGATTATTTACAATAACGCTGCAGGCTCTCTGAGTGGAACTTTGGGTGGAGTATCCGATGCGTATGCTGCAATTGGAGGCATCTCCCAGGCCAACGGCGAGACTCTGCTCAGTGCGGCAGCCAGCGGTGTTGTGACTCTATCTCTTGAGATTGATAGTAAAGTCGAGAACCGCACGACCTTCAACGTGATTGCAGAGACAAAAGGTGGTGATCATAATAACGTTGTTTCATTGGGAGGTCACACCGACTCAGTCGAAGCCGGCCCGGGAATCAACGATGATGGCTCTGGGATCATCAGTAACCTCGTGGTTGCAAAGGCGTTGACCAAATTCTCTGTGAAGAATGCCGTGAGGTTCTGCTTCTGGACTGGTGAAGAGTTCGGCTTGTTAGGGAGCGAATACTATACTTCACACCTGAGCTCTGCGGAACTAGCGAAAATAAGGCTCTACCTCAACTTCGACATGATTGCTTCACCCAACTATGCGCTCATGATTTATGATGGCGACGGAGACGCCTTCAACCAGACCGGGCCAGCAGGCTCTGCCGAGATCGAGGCCCTGTTCCAGAACTATTTCAAATCAAAGAAGCTGGCATATATTCCAACCGCGTTTGATGGCCGCTCCGACTACGATGGTTTCATCTCTCGTGGTATTCCTGCCGGTGGTATTTTCACAGGCGCGGAGGGTATCAAGACCGTCGAGGAGGCAAAGCTTTTCGGAGGTCAAGCAAATGTCTCCTACGATGTGAATTATCATGCTGCCGGGGACAACACCACCAATCTTAACCATGAGGCATTCTTGATCAATTCAAAGGCCACTGCTTTCGCCGTCGCTAAATATGCCACCAGCCTTTCGTCAATCCCACCACGGACTGAAACCCCCACCAAGCGACGGACTAAGAGAGAGCCCCGATCCCATGCTCACACTAAGAACACCGGATGCTTCCATTCTCTGGTTGAAATCTAAGGTGTTCATTGAGTTAGTCCTCATCAATGATCAATTACAATTGCTGCGAACGACTAATGTCTCAGTACTCTGTCAGATTCTCCATTGTTATAGCATTCTGCCTGCGAAAATCCCATGGCAATAGATAATATACAGAGCTTGACCACAACAAATCCGAATCACTTCTCAAATTCTTGCACCGCCTCTATTAAAGTTGAGGAAAGGGTCTCCAGCCACTCTCGACCATATCGACCGTCCTCTTCGTCGCCTCATCCAAATCCTCCGTGGGTAAGCCTAGCACTTCATTCGCCAAAGGCATGGTAGCTGCGTAATCACTGAACTGGCTGCTAGTCAAGAATACGCCACCATAAAGCATCTTAGGGAAACCAGTAAAAACGCCATTCTTCATTTCCTCGGCCCCATCCTGCATGCGCTTTGCAGTAGGCTCATATTCAATTTTCCAATCCGCATCTGTCGTACCCAGTACTCGATGGAGGCTATCGAGCATGTCGCGCTGGGAAACACGGAAGCTTTTGATGAGAACATCCTTGTTTTTGAAGCTAGCAACAGAGGTGGGCCCATCAGATTCGGGGAGGCTCAACAGCGCTGCCAACGCCCGACCACATTGGTCCCACGTGCTGACTGTAATAGTTCGCTTGCCATCGTCAAAGAAGGTGATCTTACGGTCCTTGATGCTAAAGCCGAACCACTGGTTGCCCAGCGCCAAGCTCCATTCGTACCAAAACCCACAAGACATCTTGATTGTGGAGGAGAAGTTGGTCTTCTCGACATCGCCAATTCGGCTCAAGATCAACTGACTGTACCGGTCTTCATCTTTCACTTCTTTGGGGTCGATGGGATACCCAAAGACATTGGGCATGATGTAGGGGACTCCAGCCTTGCCTGCAGCGGCAGCAATTCGGGCATGAAGATCATCAGGAGCGCTCACGGCGAGGGTGATGATGAGGAACTGCTGGCCTTTGAGAGGTTCGATGATTGATGCTTGGTCGTCGTAGTTCACCTCAACGGAGTCGACACCGTCTGGGATCTTGCCTTTGCCACCAGGGCGGGTTAAGGCTGTGACCGTGTGCTTCCCCGTCTTAACCAGTGCTTCAGCAAAGGCACCTCCGATGCGACCGGTGGCCTAAAATATGTCAGAAATAGTGTGAAAGAGAGATCAAGCAGCGCACTTACACCGACGATAGCAACTCTCTCAAGAGGGGCGGACATTACGTATTTCTTAAGACCGATCGCAAGAAGTAGATCTGATTTGGAAGCTTGAGTAATCTTCGTTGATCTAGATGATAGAACTGGTTGGATACAAGATCAGAAAGTCCAAAATGTGTCGATTGATATACTCTTTCTTTCCATAGTTCGGGGATAAGCGACGGGGTTAGTAGGCAGTGGACCCACGCTGAAGTGAGTTACCCAAATGGCTAACCTCGAGTCGTATTCCCGTCGCCCTAATTTGTCAAACCTCCCATTCGACTTCCAAGTTTCCTCCCAAGCGGACTTTGAGGATTCAGGTCCATCGGACTTCGGCATCTATCTCGGGCTTGACTCTTAAGCCATCTCCGAACACTTCATCTCCTCTCTTCATCGTCATCCATTCCCACTTTCTATCATCATTCTCTCTCCTTTATTTATCGCCATGAGCGCCCATGATCATCATTTCATCTATCACTTCATTCCCCTCGGTTTCCCCTTGCGTACGTCTAGTCCCATCGGTCATGCGTTATGGGAGCATGATGGGCTGTGGGTAGAACGATGGTCAGTCGTTAGCGGTACGGAACATAGCAACCCTGTCGGCGCAGATGGGAGATAATTGGTAGACTGGAAAAGAAGGTACCGGACATGGACCGATACACAGATAATTCATTAGTGTTATTGCCCATGTTGGGGGGGGGTTCCTCTTTAGCAATCAACTATATACAAGAGCTATGTACGGAACCCCTTCCAGCTCGGGAAGCGAGAGGCGAGCGATCGATTCCTAAAATTTGTTACTTGATAACAGAAAATGTGCCATTAGTCATGTACTCCCTCGCGAATTCTGTGCTCCATCCGAATCTGGTGCAACGAAACGGGGCGAATCACAAGATTTAAAAACTTCAAATGGTGGATTGCATCACCATGAGACTTGACAACAACACCAGCGTCCAGCACCTCCTCGACAATAATAGATTTGTGAATACAATGCTTCAGCGCCACAGCTTCCCAAGCCTGAACAATAGGAGCTCGCAGGGTGAATTGCCATGTTCCTCTCCAGGTTAACACAGCAGGCTGCCCTTCCCCAATTGGCTGGTATCTGAAGAGCATTGCCAATCCCTCTCGTCCATTCCATATCTCCATTGATGTAAGATTTGGCATTTTCATGGCCACTGCTGCCGCTTTCTGGAGCATGTTATCAATCTCAATTAGGCTCTCATCAGGTGTGAGCAGATGAGAAGTCAGCGTAAGTGAAGTCATGTTGGGCCACTTCCAATGAGGGTCACAGGCATTGAAGAAATAGCTGGTACCCACAATAAATGATGCTGAGAGGCACTCAAGTTTGAGACTGGCTTTGGCAACTGCGTAGCTGACATCAGAGGTCGGGATGCTAATTGAACTGCAACCGCTAAAACCACCCATAAAAGGTATCGCGTACTGTTGAGCGAAATTCTCGAAGAGTATGAGTCTTCGTAGCTTACTAGTAGCGAGCGATTCAAAAGTGATCGGAAAGCTAGATCCGTGATAAGTAATACAGCAATAAACGTATATATGGTAGAGAATTATGAGCTGGAATAGCGGTACTTACATTGATCTGTCCACTCCTGCTGGATATCACACCATTCTCTCCAAGGCTCGTAGCAAATCTCCTGGAGTCTGGGGAAACGGGCAAACATCTGTGCTAATGCAGTTGGCTTCCACCGTTGGCAGTTCTGTTGACGTAGAAGCACACCTGTTACTTCTGGGACTAACGGTAGTTGCTGCCACCACTGGTCTTCCTCTTCACCACTATTAAAGGGTCCTTCACCCATGATTTCATCGAAAACCTTGTGGATACCAGCTTTAGATGGAGTCGAATTTTGACTCCCAGCAATCCAACCATGCTGGTGGTCATTAATTTGGCCTGTATTGACTGCTCAGTGTATTGACCCAAACCACACTCATCAGAGGTGATATCAGGCTCAAAGGTTAGATATTTGAACCAGTGCTCGGAGTCACTAGGAGAGTGAACACTGATATCAAGCAGCAAGTTGCTATTTGGTTCCCATGTGCTGAGCATTGAGAACAAATCCTGGAAGGCTGTGGTAATTAGGGTATTATCTGTGCTGCTGATCCCCATCATTTCCAGACCATGAGGTGAACATTGGGTACAATCATATTCTTGGAGTTCCAAGCAAAGCCATATATAGCGTACAAGAGCCCGATTGCGGTGAATCATTGGACCGAAATCTGCGAGGCGTGACAGTGTGAGGTTGATATGGGCGAAGTTGTGCAGCTCAATAGTCATCTGCCACTCTCGAGACACTATAGCGAAGCCAGCCAGGCTACAGCCATCATCCTGCAGTAAGGCTTCTAGGACCAGAACCCGGATCTCTGCAGGCAAGCAAGACCAGGACATCTTATCAGCTGTCATTAATGACATGGGTGTCACTTTCATGGATGATGGTAAGAAAAAGAGTCGACGAGTGAAGTGCGGCGTGTAGCAAGGTGAGTTGGTTCGGGATGCAGCAGCTAATCTTGAATAACCTCACAGCTGAGGCACGTAGATTCCACTGCTTAAGAACGACAAGTATAAATGAACTGGGGACGTAGTAGAGGTGGTAGTGAATAGTAGTGTGGGTCATGAGTGTATAAGGTAGAAAACGGTTGGTGTGAAAACCATATATTTTCGGTACTAGAGAAGAAGAAAAGTAAGTGGAGGAGGAAGGGAGATAAATAGGGCGGGTTACATGATATATACCCCACTAACCTACTAAAGGTTACGTAGTGATTAACACTATGAGTATGAAACCTGACTACCGATTTCTGCAAAAATCGGATAGCGGAACAAGGTAGAATAGAATTCAAATCCGAGAAAACCACAAAAGAGATTCGGAGTCACATAGGAGCTAAATTAAAGCCTGAGTAAGATACATCCACTATAGTTAGGTGACTTCAAGAAAACTCCGAAGCAACTTAAGACCACTAAAGGATTTGCCCTAAGACAAATGTTACCATCCCTGTAGCTGCCAACTAATTGAGGGGCCGCAACTTAGTGATGGGCCACCGAGAGCCGTGGAAATTCCCATAGATGTCTAGTTCTGTGGTCTCACTCTCACGGGACCAAAATTTAGTCCTATAGGAGCCCTTGGACAGTCCCATGGTGGGAGTCCCGAGGGAAATGTCAAGGTCTAATTCGACTTTGCTTTTATGGCTATTTGCGGTCTCACTCGTCGACGGATGCTTGCACTTGTCAAACTCGACCTCCTTTTGTCCCATGTTTTCAGCCGGGCCTCGAGAGTGGTTGGCTTGGTATCATCATCCGTAAGACACCGCGCTTTCTTTCCTCCTTCAGCAGTTTGCTGACCTGGGTACCATTGCATTTGATTGAATACCAGTCTTCAAGCTCTCTCTCCTGGGTTGGCGAAATGGAGTTGTGGGGGCTCTCACGACACATAATCTGCCGAGGATTGGTGAACCTTTCCCATACTTTGAGATGATGGGCGACAAAAGAACGATGGGTGGTAAGTGCGTACTCATAGATTTGGTCTACCATAGCTAGAAGCTCCCCAGCATCCCGGCGACAGGAAAAATTGCCCCACAAGATCAGTTTCATATGCTAGAGGCGGATTATCAGCTGAATTGGTTCTTTGCAGAAGAGTAGATTCAGTACCCACACTATCTTCGTCGAACAATGGATCGTCCTCGGAGTCATCCGTGACGTAATTTGGCAGATAACCCACATTTATTCGCCAGGTACTTCCACTAAATGTAAATCCGAAAATAGGAAATGCGGCCGATGAAGGAGAATGATACTCGTCCATCTTTCCAGGTTGTCGAACTAGTTTATCCAGCATCTGGGGATAAGCATTGAATGCTAGCTTCAGTTGCATTCTCACAGTGATCTCCGATGACTGGTTCTTTTTTGCCTCATAGACAGCAAATGGGAAAAGAAGCGTACAGTCTCCCCATTCTCCATCCACAACCAGCGAGGTTTCATCCAAGGTCCAGACGCTGCTAAACAAGCTACCCGTCCTGAGAGATCGCCGGATGTTTCGTTCGCTCCCGTCTATGCCCTCATCATGCGGGTCGCCAGAGAAATATGATGATACGCCAAAGGTAATATCTGCTGCAACAGGCTAATAGAACTTTGATTGATTGATTGATAGCTGCAGCCTATTGTTCAATACCCAACTTTCTGTAAATCAGCCGCACCACTCTTCTCCCAAGGATGATCCTGCTCAACAGACAGAATGAGAGCCTCAAGTTCTGGAGTGCGAGGTTTGATCTCACACTGGAAAGGGGAAGGGTGGCTGATAACGCCAGGATCGAAGTGCGGTGTCGTGACACCCACACCACTTTGTACAGGCTTGCTGATATCGAAAACCGCAAGAGATTGGGCCACAGTCAGGAATACCGTTTTATCGGCCAAGAAACGACCAGGACAAACGCGACGTCCGAATCCAAAGGCAATGACTTTGGGGTCTGGCGCGGGATATTCGCCGAGGAAACGGTCGGGCTGGAATTCCATGGGGTCCGGGTAGACATCAGGATCGTGCATCATAGCCCTTTTCATGATCAATTAGACCTTGGCACACATTGGGGGTAGTGGGTATCTTACCAGATGTTGGGTAAAATGATAGAATCCTTCGGAATAAAGTAGTTATCGTAGTTATCATCGACGCTCGACATATGCGGAAGACCCATTGGGGCGACAGGATGCCAGCGGAGAACCTCCTTCACCACGGCGTTGATATAAGGGAGGTTTGCACGATCCGTCACATTTGGAAGGCGATTCTGTCCGACCACACGCTCAATTTCCTCTTGTGCCTTACGCTGGACGTCTGGGAATAAAGCCATGGCGAGGAAGAAGCAGTTGATAGAAGAGACGGTCTGTATCTATTAGCAATGTTCAAGAAACGGCTGCAGATAACGTACAGTGTCTGCGCCACCAGTATAGAGCGAGGCCGAGGTCCATTTCGCGACCAGTTCCTTCTCCGACCCCGGTTCAGGGAAACCGTCCTTAAGCATATCACCAAGATAGGACGGCGTGTACTTTCCACTCTCGATTTGTTGCTTCACAAATTCATAGGGTCTGTCGGCAATACCGACAAGATGCTCCCTCCAAAGCTTGGCAGTCCGCTTGAAACCAGCTCCTGGGAACCAGCTGGGAACATATTTCACTGTTCGGGTTAGTTACAGGAACTTTGGACTGCGAAGATTGATGATAGCATACATGCGGGGATGATATCCACAAGCCAGGCACCAGGTACCGTAGCTTTGCCAAATTCATCGAGGGCCTCGTTGGTGATATGGACCAAGTGGTCTCGACCAAAAGGCTCCACTCTGTAGCCGTAGGCGATATTAAGAATCACGGCTCCGGCCTCACTGTGATCTGTGTCAGGGCTCCGGTCGTATAAAAGTTTGGACTCGGGATGAAACACACGTTTGGACATGCTGCAAAAGATTTGTAGGATCTTGCAGCACGCGGAAAAGAAATCGGCGGGTTTCCACTTCTTGCAGGGGCGTATACTGCGCAACTGCTGAGTCCGAGCCAAAGTTTGGCTGAATGGCTTTGCGATAGGCGCGGAATCGCTCGGTGTACCCTTGGAATGCAAGTCCATTTTCCCATCCCACCCTAACGAAGAAATGAATTAACAATGTTCCCTCATTTTCTGTGGCTCAAGTCTCACATTTCAGACGCGAAGGTCATTCTGGGACGCGACGAATAAATAGATGAACGTTTTGTCAGCAAGTCCAGTGCGATTTTCGAGTTGTTTACGATCACGATAGTTTGTCCCAATACTGTGATCGAGCTAATTGGGCCTACAAATATGTCAGGGATTTGGAATTAGTGTGTCCTCGGCAACATAGATTTTCGTGGATCAGCTTACCGTAGGTACATTTGTGCTTCAACCAGTGTACCCAGTCCTGTTTGCCACTGGGTGGAAGATCCTTTACGTTGCCCACGATAGGCATCGGCGCGGGCCCCGGGGGCAGCCGCTGTGACTTTCTACGCCTTGAGTTAAGAGCAGCATAGATGACAGTGAATCCCAGCGTTAAACTCAACAAAACGATAAAATTCATCTTGAAAAGTAACAGAGATCGGTCAGTCACCTTGAGGGAGAACCTGAATTTTTATATGTGGGACCAGTTTAGACCGTCTTTTCACTAGGTATTCCCAATTGCTAAGCACGCTACTTTAGTAGTCTATAGCATTTGCCTTGATTGGCAATTTTTCCGAAATCGCACGGTTGCCACGCTAAGAATCCCTGCACGAAGCCCGATAGGCATGAATTTTGCCTGTCCTTTTGGCAGCGAATGGAGCTAATTGCGGGCTAGCGGCTTACGATGATCCGCTAGAGACACGGGATAGACGTGGCACCCTATCACTACCATCGATTGAGAATGGCCCTTATCCACATTCTCATACCCTTCAAGCCCTTGCTAGATATGCATGCCCAGAAGAGGCCCCTCTAAGCCGCATGATAATATTTTCCTCTGTGCAAAATTAATCGCTAACCAAGGCTTTGACCCACTCCAGAATCCAAAGCTTTAATTGCACTGCCACGCTACGCGCACGGTGAAAATTGTTCCCTATCTCTTTGTAGCACTATGCTACGAAGTGAGGAAGCTACAATGTCACTATAGTGCGGTAGTCGCGCAACTTATGGGGTTCTCGCCTTGATGCCCACTACGTCAATAAAAGACTCACTTTTTCACTCCTGGTCGTGCGACCGCAAAGTAGCTCTCAATCTCAACTTATCCAGGTGAACCTACTCGACTATCGGCCTCATGCAAGCCACACACCGGTAAGTTAGTAGTTGGTTGGGTAACCACTAGCTTATTCACTGTTGTGGGGGTTTGAAATTTCTGATCCTCTTCAAAAAAGCATGCAGAGGAGATGTCCAAGAAACATTTTGCACATAGATACCACGGATCTTGGGGTTTAAGTGGGCCCGGAGAGAGAGAGGATGTGGCAATTCTTATCGGCGCCCAAAGTCAAGGATCTACCCGCTCTTTATTAAGATCGTGTCCCACCTGCAGCCCTCGTGACTCCTAAGCAGGTCGTTAGGGACAAGAATTCACTCATATTCTAATACCTGCAGCAGCATATGTAGCGTACCAGAAGCTCACATTGCCTGCATATTGTCCGCTGAAGCCAATGGAACAACTACTAGCCATAATAGATGATGCTTGGCGATGTCAGGCTCAGCATGAGGGTGTCGCACTCACATGTGAAATAGATATTAGCACCAATCATCATAGTGATATTGAGCAGGAAATCGTGATGGGTCCGATAGAGTATCGCAATGAGGACTTGCTTTCGATAGGAGCGCCAGAGGCATCCTGAAACGTGAGTCCCGCATCATTGCCTCCCCCCTCCCCGACATATTCGAAGCTACCTTTTGTAACCTGCTTTTTCAGACCTCTTCATGAAAGCATTGCGGCAAAGTTCCAAAGTAACCAAGAAAAGTGCGAGAGATTTCTTTCACGAAAGCAGGAAGGTGACAAAGCCGAATCAGGTACGCCATGGTACCCATTTTCAGAGATCTTTCAAAATTGTAGCATTTAGAACGCAGTCGGCCTATTCTGTTCCCGGGGGAAAACGGGCAATCCGTGTTAGAGTGAATTTGACTGCATTGTATACGAGATATCGATTGACGATGGAATTATCAACTCGTGTAGATTGACAAAAGTCGGAATCAAGCAAGATTTCTGAACCAGTTTATGTCCAACAAGTTATTGAAGTTGGTCATCATTGATCGTATCAAAAATTCAGCTTTATTTTCTCCGGGAAACAGACAGTCCGACCCGAAAGGATCTTTGATCGATTCTTTGATCTCATGCTTTCGGTGCAAAGCGAATGTCTATATGAAGCCTGGCGATCCCATCCGGTGGAAACTGGCGGTACATATGCCCCGGGCTCTGGAATGCTACTACCCTGAAAGGGAGTAACTCCGGTGGAAGCTGTGGAGATTGATAATCTTTCATCATCAATTGATTCAACTAGGAAGAAATGTGACATTGATACAACCAGTAGCATTTCTAGAATTTCATATCTTAATGTGTTCCTCATTGCTTCATAAGGCATTATGTACCTCTTCCGATTCTGTCAAGGATAGTGTCAAACTGAGTGAACCTCCCGGAGCTGAAGTTCTGGATATTTGAGTTCGGATACAAGATCCTTCTCAATAGAAAGATCGCTTGGCTGCCCATGGGGGAGAAGCCTGGCCACTTTCACAACATCAAACATGCCCCTAGAGAGGGCAAAGATCTTGTCCATTTCCTCAAGGCTGCGTCCTGCAGTCTCTGGAAACATGTAGTAGATTATAGGAACCATAGCCGCATTGAATCCTGCAAATATCACGAAGTATGTCTGCCCCATAGTATTGAAGGCGAGTGGCGTGACATTAGTGATGAGGATGCTGACGGCCCAGGAAATGCTGATGCTGAAGCTGTTGATAGTCGTTCTGAGATGCAAGGGTGCAATCTCTGTGGCGTAGAGATATGGTATCGCACCAAACCCGATGATATAACTGAAATGGAAGAGGAAAATGAAAAAGACGGCACCGCGCATTGCGAGCGGGTTCTCGCTTTGGGTTCCAAGACCGGCTACCATGGCCAAGCACACAGCATTTCCGATTGCACTGCCTAGCAGTAGGACCCGCCGACCAAAGCCTTCAATTTTGAGAACGCAAAAGGTACCTCCAATTGGGCCAACAAGCTGGTAAACCGCCGCAAGAACGGTAGATGTTGAATTACCAAGTGAGAGATTCTTTTCGAAAATCGCAGTTGCTGAACGCGTATAGAATTAGCCGAACTGTTCCATTTATAAAATTTTCAAGGCATATATACGTACTGTAAAAGGTGGTCACAGTGGAACCTGTAAGTTGCAGAAACAGCATGACCATACCAGCAAGTATAGCCCGATGAAAGGTTCTTTGGGGACCCATGTGGAAGAATTGCCCGATGGACGGTTTGCCAGACAGCTCAAGAGACATTTGAACATCTTTGATCTTTGTTTCAACGGATAGGTCATCAACGCAAGTGTCTTCCAAAGCCGCTAGAACTTCGCTCGCCTCAGAGATGCGGCCTTCTCTGATCAACCACCGAGGGGACTCCGGAAGCAGGATGATGAAGCCAAAAATAGCAAGGGAAAGCAACACCACAAAGCCAAATGGGAATCTCCAGGCAACACTTCCACGAGTGAAAGACATCCCAAAGTCCAGAAATAGAGCAAGAGCGCATCCAAGCCCGCTAAAAATTCCTTTCATGCCGACATGTGCACCACGTTTCTCGGCTGGGGAGATCTCAGATTGCCAAAGAGGAATTGTGGCAAGAAGAATGCCCGTACCAAAACCAAGGACTATCCGGGAAACAAGCAAGTGAGCGAGTGACCATGCAGCAGCCATGAGAATAGACCCAATCACTTGCATAATCGACCCCGCCATAATGGTGCGGCGACGGCCAAACTTGTCACCAACCCAGATACAGGATAGTGTTCCCAGAAATCCTCCAATTGTGTAGGCAGCTACAACAGTGCCTTGGAGCTTTGATGCTTGCGACTGGTTCTCGGCATTGACGATATCGATCTCCGGGAACTGGGCTTCGAAGTTGTTTTGAGTTAGGACACCTCCGAGTGATGAGGCATTGTAGCCAACTGTGAGAATTCCAGGCATAAGAACACCCAGTATTGCTGCAATATTGAGGCTATTGCCCCTAAGGCCAAGATATCGTGTCATTGGTACGCCTGGTAGATATAAGGTACGCGTCACTAGATTGACAAGTGCAAGATCGGCGTGATCGACAATGATCCACGCGATGAGGATGTTTTCAGTGGAAATCACAGTATAAATCGCTGTCAGATCAGTGAATTTTCCGATATTTAAGACATCGGAAAGTGCATGAAATCCGGCTAACGCGGCTTGCTGGGGCGGGCGTACGAGCATTCCGTGTCTTTTGCACAATATTCCCTCAGCGAGGTAATGACAAAAGCGTGGATGTCCAAAAAGAAAACATGTAGGCCTGGACCAATCTGGCCAGGGCACTCGAAGGCCAGGCGACTCGGAGACATACCTGTCCGGCGCAGAAAAGCCAAATTGGGTGGCACTTGTGATTAAGTCTAAGAATGTCTAAAAGGAGACAAATGGAGGAGACACGATTAGTGACCAGAAAATGAAAAGGGGCCTGGACTGCTTGTTTCTGTTCGCCACGGGCATGAGCGCGGGGAGCTGACAGGCATTCAAGTACCAAGCAAGGGGCCTTGTCAAAATGGCTAGAAGCTAGAGAAAAGTTATCCTCCGCAGGGGTTGAATTTGATACTGGAGTCACCCGGGGCTTTGATAGTTTTAGACTGATAGAGCAGTGTTAAGGTTATGCACGTAAGATATGAAACTTATGTTCGAAGGCGAGAACCTATGAAAGTTTGTTCAAGGGCGCCACTATTGAATAGAAGCTACGAAGAGTTCAACCATGGTAGACTAACGGGTCTACCCCTGTCTAGGTTCGAACAACCCTGCAACCTTAATCTGGCCGGAACTAAAACGCAAATTGAACCGAGCTTTACCTTAGGAAGTAGGGTATCAAAGCTCAAAGGTTTGCACCTGATTGGTTATATATGGCTGCCAAGGGGCGAGGAATTTCAGATGGAATGATACGCCAGCCCCTTTCCTGTAGTACCCGAAAGTAAAAAACCTCGTAGTCAAATACTAACAACTATTTTTTTCAGCGTGGTCAGAAGATCAGGACAGCGAAAACTTAAACACAATAAATACAAACTCCATTCTATCATGCCGTTCACCTTGTCGAGGAATTCCGGTCATCTCCGGCTAATCACTAGTCCCGATTAGGAAAAAAAGGTATCCCAGAAGGTTTGACGGATAGCTTTAAATGGAAGACTACATCGAAAGTTGAGGTTTCTTCAGGCTACTGTAATACGAAGTAAAAAGAGATTATTGCGTCTATTGGCTATTCGTGCAAAAACTAACGTCCTATCTAAAAGTGAAGCTTTGCTGGTAGCCAAGAATGGCCACCCAATATGTGTGAATGAGCACCATGTTTTCAAATTTCAGAGGTTGTCTCTCCCCGTATTTCTACTTTTTGATCAAAGCTTCTCTTTTCTGATTATGGGTCCGCGAAACAAACAGTACTAAAAAATTGGCTGGGCATAATTTGGGAGACACTTTGGTACACATTTGTTTTATTGCTCTCATCGAATCAAGGTAAACATTATTTGGCGAGGCTGTGAGATAATCATTCAGGCTCCTGAGACAGCACTTCGATCAATTTCACTCAGTTGCGTCTGTTAAATCTCTCACAGGATTGATACCAGATGTTTCAGCATCTAACTGCTCAGCCATATTTTCGCCACGGAGATACAATACAGCCCTTCATCAGCCTCTGCATCTGAAGATAGTGCCAACAAGTTGTCCATTGAGCACCAAAAAGTCCTAGAAAGCCAATCAAAACTGGAACACAAGAACCTATCTCATCCCCTTCTATATGATGCAATACCACAGACAGTCTTAGTTGACTTCGACGGCAAAGATGGCCCCTACCGTCCCATGAATTGGCCATTTTGCAAGAAAGTCACCACAGCAGTATTGTACAGATTCACTACCTGTTGGATAACCTTCGTACCGGCCATTCACGCTTCAGTGCTGGTACAAGTTTCGAAGAAGATCCAGGTTAGCGACGAGGTTGCAGCGTCCGGTATCAGTATGCTCAAGTTCGGGTTCAGACTCGGGTCCTTGGTCTGGGCACCTCTGAGTGAAATATACGGTCGTAAGGGGGGTGGTTATCCTAGTAGGCTTTCCCCGTCTTTCTGAATGGTGTATCGTTTCAAAAGTCTGACTATATACAGCTTTACTTCGTTGCTGCCATTTTCTCATTCAAAAGACCCACAGCAAAAGACATCCGGACTG
This sequence comes from Penicillium antarcticum, assembly GCF_028974205.1. Lineage (NCBI taxonomy): Eukaryota > Fungi > Ascomycota > Eurotiomycetes > Eurotiales > Aspergillaceae > Penicillium > Penicillium antarcticum. Next base: position 363,737 of record NW_026695306.1, on the reverse strand, counting down.
TGCTCACATAAGTTTTTTCTTACCTGGAACTTTTGGAACTCTAGCAAGTTCATCATTGGCGCCCTGTTCTTGGCAGTCTTCCTTTCATCTCCCTGCTGATTAGAATCTTCTTTGCGGCCGGCGTCAAAATTTATAACACCAAATATTATTTCGAACAGTTCAAGGCGAATGGCAACAGACCAGTTCCAGAAGCAGGTCTGTCACCCATGATGGTAGGAGGGGTTTCTTTTACGGTTGGTCTCGTTATTTTTATTGAAATTTAAGCTTCACTCTGGAAACTACTTTCAGGCTTTTCCTGGTAGTGACATCGTCACCTAAAATCAACTATTCGCCTTTAATTATAGGTATTGGTCTGACCGGATTTATATTTATGAGTATCTTCCAGGCTGCAATTAACTAGTTGGTCGACATTATCACACGATTTAGTACCAGTGCTGTGGCTTCCAATACATTCGTAAGGCCCATGTCTGAAAGTGCATTCCCATTATCCATCATGCTTATGCATCGTGATATTGGCGTTGTGTGGGGTACCACGATTTTTGGATGTTTTGCTGCCTTATTGATCACTGTTCCTTTTCTGTTCTTCTTTTAGGGAAGGCAAATTCAGGCACGGTGGAAGTGGAGTAAGGACTCTGTCTGAATTTTTCAAATAGATTGTACATGGACGTATTGAACTACTTCATCGGGAGAATCAAACGGTCACTGTCCAAGTAAAAAGAGCAATTGATAATGATATTAAAACGACACCGCATGCTGAATCCGCCTTTCCTTCCTAACAAACGCTGATCCGCGACAAGTCCACATGACGGGGCACCACAAAAACAAATAATCTATCGTCTAAAATCTATGAATATGCATCTAAAAAGCCATTGAAACGATATTAGATAGCGACTGGGCCGGCCCCGAGTCTGTCTTTCGGACCAATGCCCTTCTGTCGAACTGCAAGGAATCCGATTATGAGTCCAAAGCCAGCGAGTCCGACAGAGCACCAGAGGCCGGTAGCGTACTGCTCTGCGAGACTATGTCCTTTCTGGATATCAACTGCGTCGGTGACGGCAGCGGAAATGGCCAATGCGACTCCGGAGCCAATTTGGAATGCAGTGTTGAGCTGTTTCACATTGTCAGTAACTTGCATTCAAAATTATCGAGAATAAGAGAACTGACCATTCCGCCAGCCAAGCTCTTGACTTCGACGGGTACACTCGTAAGCACCACAGTGCTAGTCGTCACGAAGATGAATGAGACTGACGAGATACTGATAAGTGATGTGGGAAGAACATTGAGCCAGCTGCGACCGTTAATATATCTCTTTCACAAACAATGTAGATTTACATACAAGTTTGTTTCCGGGCTCGAAGTTAAAGCACTGGAGATGGGAGCGACCACAGCTAGAACCAGACCAACGATGAGGAGGTGCTTTCCATTCATGTATTCCAGAAGTTTGCCTGTGCCGAGGGAGACAATGAATCCAATGGCTCCCATGGGCAAGAATCGAAGGGCAGTATCGCCAGCGTTAAGCTTGTCAACTTCTTGCGCGATAAGGACAATGTAATAGATAACGTTCTGGTAGGTACCATAGCCAGCTAGTGATTGTTAGCGATGCCCAGGCATAAAGTTGATGTATGAAGGGACTTACTGAAACCAATAACCCAGAGGCCAGCGAAGTTGCGAATCTTCCACAAGGACAATGGCATGATGGGGTTGCTGATATATTTCTCGAGGATGGTGAATCCAACCAGAAGACCCACAGCGATGATCAATAACACAATGATAAATGGCTGATCCCAACCGTAGGTACCGCCACTTGAGAGGACGAATTGAAGCAGGATGAGGCCAGCAGTAGACATCACCGCGCCAACATAGTCCATACGCTCGTGTTTCTTTTGAGAGGGAACATCGCTAGGCAGGACAATGAAGCCAAGAATCCCCAATGAGCCAGTGATGATGACGATCAGATAAAAGATGTACCGCCATCCCAAGGAGGAAGTCAGGAAACCACCGAAAATGAGCCCAGTGCAGAATCCCAGGGTGCCAGATGCTCCATAGATTGACAGGGCACGGGTGCGGTCGACACCGCTGAAGTAGGAGCTGATGATTCCAATAGCAGATGGGACAGTAAGTGCTGCTCCGATTCCCTGAACTCCACGGAAGACTGTTAGTTGAATGAAGGACTGACCGAATCCAATGGCCAGGGTCCAAATAGATAGCCAGGCGAGACCGATACAGAGGATTTTCTTTCGACCGTATCTGTGGTAGTCAGTAAAAGGAATATTCTACTGAGAAATAGAAAGACAGAAAGATATACCGGTCAGATAAAGCGCCAGCAAGCAGAAGGAAGCCACCGAATGTCAAAGTGTATGCAGAAATCATCCACTGCAGGTCGGTGCTGGAAACCTTGAAATCTTGCTGGATTGACGACAAAGCAATGTTGGCGCTTGTCATGAATACATTATCGAGGAATTGAGATCCGGAAGTGACAAGCAAGATCAAACATCCTCTCCAAGAACCGAGACGACCAAATTGGTGTGGGATGTTTTCAAAGATAAGAGGGTCCTCACTGCCAGCAGGAGAGGGAAGCATAAGCGCAGGTGTAGCAGTGCCGGAAGATTCAGGACTGGAGATAATGGTAGGCTCAATTACTTTAGGCTCGCTTGGGGTGATAGTACCATCACCATCTTGTGCCTGGTGGCCACGCGGTCGACTGAAATAGTCAACAATGCCCATTATGGATGTGAAAATTGAATGAAGATGAAAACGGATGTGCTGGGTAGCACTGGCATCTACTCCCATACTAATATAGGATCTACTATAGTCGAAAAAATCAAAATCTTCAATCGCTCCAATTTAAAAAGTGGATTGAAGTTGTTCGGATTACCCTTTTGAGAAACATCTTAAACTGGAGCAAGATACTCGGGTTACCATTTTGAGAAGATGACGACCCACGGGGAGTGGATAAGATGATCCACTGGTTAGCCGTCGCTCACACATGCGAGATAAATCTATGGATTGGGCTAAAAAAACGTGCATTGATAACGCATTGTGTATGTTCAGCCCAATTCTTGTGCTCGCATCGAGGTTATCTGTAGCTTAAAGCTTACGAATATGAACCGATGCATCAGAAATGCTATTGACATAGTGTCTTGACTGTAGGGTTACCCTAAAAAACTTAGTTTGCGGCACCCGAGCGTTATGTTATCGGGCCGAACTCTTGTGGTCCGGGATCCCGGTGGTAGGGCTAAATTACCCGCACATCGCCAAATTCCTAGGGCTTCTACCTCCGTAAGCATTTACAAGTACGAAAAAATATGCTCAACTATGCTGACTCTGTATGTGTCTTAAAATCTATTTTCTTTTTCTCCTGTTCATTGTGTTCGATTCAATAGCTCGAAATTTGAAATAACTAATCTTTGGTTTGTAAGTAAAGATTCGACGGGATTCGCCACGCTGATTTTTCTTCCCGTCTCGACAGCTCATCCCAGACGTGTCGCCCCTGGCAGACTTCTAGATCACTCTTCTCCTGGGCTAGTGGAGTACTGTCTGCTCCGCTCTCAAAAATTCCGATCAATCAAGGTCTTTCCGATTTTGCGTTTAGCAGTTTGCGCACAGCCCTCCTAAATTCTGCATTGAGGTGGACCGACGGCTGATGCCCCACTGGCTGTGCATAGCTATCGATAATGTCTGAATGCTCTGACTTTTGTCATAGTAATAACAGCTCTGAAACAACCCAGAGAAGCCTCACTCAGGTCTATATTTTGAGGGAACCTTCTATATAGCTTTGCCAAACTGCCGAACGCAATCAAAGCCTAGACCAAATGATCCGCAACCGCCCGAGGATCGGCAATTATTGCGAGATCTAAGCACCATTCCGTGAGAATATTATATTGGGTCTTTGATCTTCAACCGTAGATCTTAGAACTATGTCGAATACTCACCTCATCTGTCAAATACTTGTCTAAGGTGCATAGATCTGTGGACTGAGCCTTGCCCTGAACACAGTTCGCCAATACTAACCTGCGATACGCTTCACGGGCTATCACGTTGCATAAGCATATGCACGAAGTGCATTTGTCCTGCAGTTTCAACATGTTTCGCATTTCAGCGCTTACCTCGCAAGCAATGGAAGTCGGTGATCATCGGCGAGGGTATTTTGTTGCTCAAAATATAGATTCGAGACTCTTATGATTTCGACAAATGCCTCACCGTAGCAATCAATGTACGTGGCTCACTGACACTAATTTTGGGCTCCGGTAATCTCAATTTGGGCTCTGTTTATCATGCAGTCTAGAATATCGCTGTCAAAATATCAGCCACTCTGCGCAAGCAATGTTCCATCTTCCTCTTGCTGCTAAGAGAACCCATTAGTATTTCACTCCTATCCCCAAGGCTGAAATACATACTATGATACTGGTTGCGCGAGGTCACAAGCTTGGTAGGATTGAAATTAGTTCAAGACTGTTTCAGGGTCCAACATTCACCCCCCGCCCTCTTCCCGACTTACTCCACCCACGAGTGGAGGCTTCAAATTCCCATTCGACGATCAAGACTCTCACTGTCAAGTGGTACACCACAAGTCGCTCAGACATGTAGGGACGTACAACTCAACCAAAGCAGATTAATCGCGAGAGAAGATATGATAAGACGTGCAAGGAAATCTCAAACCCCAGGCACACTTCTCATGTCGGGAATTGAGTCATACGGTGGGTTTTTGAGTCTTGTGGTGCAAGCATAGTGCATTAATTGCTCATTTGGTCTGCTTTCTCCCTACGAGATGTCTCAAGAATGATACTTGGCAAATATTCCTCCCTAGGAGAAACATTCATTCAGGCCCAAATGGGTCTCATACCGGAATGCCCGAGGGCTAACTAAATTCTTGGGCTAGACTCACATATACCTGATGCATGAGTGGCACAACAATGAAACAGAGCATCAAAAGAGTCTGGACTGGAAGGAAAAGGAGAGTAGTACTGCAGCGTGCGATGGCTGAGAATGGCCAGGGTCAGGAACGAGGCAAACAGAACAAATTGCCGAAAGCGGAGTGGTACACTGACGTCATACTGTCTGCCTGAATTATTGGGCACTCAGGCTAATTTTCCCGTCCAATAACAACTCATGGAGCTCTACATCCAGAAGTGCAATTGGAAGTTCATCGAAGTCTCAAACTCCACATTAATGACGTATAAGACAAACTCGGAGGGGAGTCAAGCGACCATAGTATATCCCCACGACCTCTAAAGTCACCTCCTGTAAATTTGTGAATCTTTGGAATGAGACTGTGATACAATTAATCCTGAAGTCATACTTCCCATTTTGTCGTCCCGGTTGAGAACCTCAACTCGAACTCGGTTACCGTCCACGGACTGCCATTCTGCCTGAAATGCGAGTCAGCTGTATCTTTTGAGGGCAGTATATACTAGGCCATCTAAGACCTGACAGCAACGGTCTCGCCTCATCCCTACAAGAAGCACGATCCGTTATCTCCGAGACAATCAATGACGTTCAACTTCGATCGAAATGTTACGGCACAACAGCTGGCCGATATTCTCCCGAACGGGGTCGCCATCCTAAACCATCGATACGAACTGATCTCCGTAAACCGTCGATTCCGAAGGTTGATACCATGTGCGAGCGCGAACTTCTCCGAATGCTGGCTGCAATCGGTTCATACAGATGACTATGAACGAGTTTCCACTGAGTACCAAGAAGTTGCCAAATCAAAAAAGCCCCTGCGGATCGAATACCATAGCCATAACCCGGATTCGATGTGGTGCGTCATGACATTGGAACCGTTGGACAACGAAGATGTGCAGTGCTTCGGCTTGAGCGAGGATGGACTATTCATCTGTACAATCGCGGATATCACACCTGAGAAGAAGGCTGAGCTTGTCCAGAGGCAGGCTGCGCGGGAGGCACAGGATCGCAAGAAGCAACAAGAGCGGTTTATCGATATGATCAGTCACGAAATTCGAAACCCCCTCTCCGCCATACTTCATTGCACGGAAGACATTCAGGAAGCAATATATAAGAAGAAGGGACAGGATATTTCATTATCTGACATCACCGAAGCTACCGAGACTATTAGTCTTTGCATCACGCACCAAAAGAAAATCGTCAACGATGTTCTCACCTTCTCCAAACTCGACGCCTCTATGCTTTCCTTGTCTCCCCACAAAGTTCAACCGAAAAGACACCTGACCACTCCACTCTCCATTTTCCGACCCGAAATTAGAAAACAGAGAATCAAGTTTGAATACAAGGTTGATGTCTCGTATGGCAACTGCGGGATTGACTGGGTCATGGCTGATCTTGATCGCATGGGCCAGGTGCTCATTAATATTCTCTCAAATGCCATCAAATTCACCGCCAAATCTGGAAATGAACGAACCCTGCGAGTCTCCATGGGAGCTGCCATCGACCGCCCTTCCTCCTACCCTCCAAATGTCGTCTTTTTTGATTCTGGTGAAGCAGCACTCCGCAAAGACGCAACAAACACACCCGAGTGGGGAGAGGGTGAATTTGTATATATCATGGTTGCCGTCAAGGACTCCGGTATCGGGATAACGGACCAGGCCCAGAAGCGACTGTTCGAGCGCTTCAATCAAGCCACTCCCAGAACTGAGAGTATCTACGGTGGCTCTGGGCTCGGTCTCAACGTGTGCAGGCAACTCTGCCATTTACATGGAGGCGAGATCGGAGTCAGCTCGAAGGAAGCACACGGAAGTACTTTCGGCTTCTTTTTCAAGGTCCGCCGGACAACCGACACAACTGAGGAAGGTCACGGCAAGCTTCATGCTTCCGAGCTGGACAAGTTATCTTCAGACATTCAAATGCTCGGCAATGAAATGAACGGAGTCAACGAATCTACCGAAGAACCTGACATCTCTGAAAATCCTCCAGTCGGTAAGGTTGCAGAGGCAGAAACGGGCGCGCCAGATGACGAAAGAACAACACGGACACAGAATATCGCGCGTGAGGTCTACGATGATCAGTTAAGTCGTGATGATTTAAGAACACCAGGTGATTTCGACATGGAGAAAGAAGGCTCCGGCGAGCGCATTCTTCTTGTCGAAGACAACTTCATCAATAGGAGAATCGTGTCGCGCAAATTGACTGCACAGGGATTTGTTATCACTGAGGCATGCAACGGCCAGCAGGCACTCGATATGAGCCAGAACACTGCATTTGACTGTATCCTTATGGACCAACAGATGCCTGTGATGGATGGCAACTCGGCAACGAAAGTCATTCGTGACATTGAAAAGGAGACTGGAGGGCATGTTCCAGTGCTCGGCGTGACAGCGAATGTGAGGGAGGCGCAACAAGAGGAAATGATGAGTGCTGGAATGGATGACATCATTCACAAGCCTTACGGTACTCAGGAGCTTATTCAGAAGATTAAGGGCTTGATCAAGACGAAAAACTGAGCAATAACAACTTGTGGAGCAGATCGACTCGCTGCTGAACGACAATTCGTCCCCTTATATATCTATATCTTACTATTAGATTTGTACCACCACTATAACACCATTATTTTCAAAAATTTGTGGCAACAGGATTCTTTCAAAGTGATGAACTTGCCCATTATAGCAAGCAAAAAAAAAAAAAAAAAAGAAAGAAAAAGAAAAAGCCAGAATGGCTCAGTCTCGACTTCTTGCTCCAAGCCATGTCTCCTTGCCTGCTCTTTTTTGATATTTGTTCACAACACCCGAGTTTCTCTCGAACATGAGTCTTCATGAGTTTGTCACTACATTCATGCTTTCTAGCGTTCTCTGCTTTGTAGTCTTTGGCCTGACTTCTGGAGCAATGCTGACCACGGCGAAGCAGCCTACCTCGCTTTCCAGAGTCCCAGCGATACCGGCCAGGGCCATATGCGAATTCGGCCGGGCTACTAACACGGGTTAATTTAAACCTTTCTATAATAATTCCGCTTCTTTATGTGTCATGTGAGTTTGACCTTGCTTGTCCTACCAAGGGAGACATGAACCATATTTTACCCTGGCTGTCTGAACATACCGATATCACACATCATTCGACTGTTTAAATGGGAGAAATCATGGAGCTTAGGTGCCAGCACTGTGGTAAATGCTCTTCTATGTCTACATTATCTGGACGAACCGGACCGACCCCCACCTACCTTCCCCACATATTCGCTTCTTCCGCCAAAGGAAGGTCTCAATACCGAAATGCTTTCTTATTTCGCCAGGAAGACCCTCTACGTTCCAACAGTGCCTGAACATGAAATTTCTAACACAATACCCACTATTGTCCCACACTCAATGTTGCCAACAATCACGCTATTTACAACTTCTCCGCAACTTCTTTGCTAGCCCCCACCACAACACGTCGGGGCATGCAGTGCCGAGAAGACACGGTCTGGTGATGACCTCGATGCCGGAAATTAGGGTGATCTATGCCGCGTGTACAAGTTCACTAATTTAACTCCCCACAGTCGAGAACCCGAAATCCATCTACTCGAACCCGATGGGATAGCACCTAGATCCGTAAACAGAGAGGATCAATGTAAGAAAGTGAACCTTGATTAGATGGAGACAGAAGTTGCGGGAGAAAACACTGATTGCTGGTCCCTTGATATGTGACAATCTCAACAGCAATGGTTTTGTGGGGGTGTGATTGTTTCATACTCTCCATCTCTAATTATTCAACTTTAGACGTTGCTGCGACATGCCGAGATTATTTCTCGGTAGACTGTCCAAGTGCAGTTAGGTCACCGGCGATGAAGGTATCCGACACCGAAGAACCGTGCTCAAAATCCGCGAGAGTGGTCAATTTCGGTGGGAAACGGCGTTTCCGGCCACTGAGAAATGACTCTACGGAGGCAATCCGAGATCGGGCCGTCAAATGAATTTGCTACGAGTCGTGATATTCCCCGCAGTGACCTGGTGGCGCTCAGAAACTTTGGCATGACATCCGAAGTAATGCCGGAGTGCACACAAATTACGTTCCTTGGCAATTACTAGCGTTTTTCTCCTCGATCAAGTTCTCGGAATAAGACCACGGCTAGCTTATTGCAGGTGCCAAGATGGTGATCGTTTAAAATGCCTCACGGGGTCGAAGTCCGGGTAGCCGACGAAGTGAGTGGCCAGCACTTGGCAACCGCCTGGACCGATGGCTCAGGGACGCCAGAACCGAAGAGAAAGGCACTAATGCGTCATATATGGGGATTGCATGCAGGAGACAGTGTGCATGTATCCCCAGATTGTTGGGGGGAATGTGAGATTGTGGGGTCCCCACGCTAAGAAATTGCCCGGTAGAACCCCGGACCAAATTACGGCAGAACTCCGGCAGTCGAATTTCCCTCTTTACTTTTGATACAGACTGAGACTATAAGTAGTACTGTTGATCCCCGATATGAATCCCCTCTTCAGCAAGCAGTATCGACACAATGGCCATCAGTCAACTTATGCTCTCGGCCCTGTTGGCTGCCACAGTGGTTAACGGCCAATCATTCGATGGGACATCTCGAAGTGAGGATGCTTTCAGTTATGTTCAGCCCAAGAACACCACCATCTTGGGCCCCTACGGGCACTCTCCTGCCGTCCTTCCTTCACGTATGTTCTTCTTAGTCAATCCCCATTTCAATCGTGCATGCTAACACGAACTATAGCCAATGCTACCGGATCAGGCGGCTGGGATGAAGCCTTCTCCAGAGCTCAAGAATTCGTAGCCAAATTGACTATCGGGGAAAAAGCTGATATGGTCACCGGCCAGCCAGGCCCCTGTGTGGGAAACATTGTCGCCATCCCCCGTCTGGGCTTCCCCGGTCTTTGCTTGCAGGACGGTCCCTTGGCCATCCGAGTAGCCGATTATGCCAGTGTCTTCGCCGCCGGTGTAACCGTCGCATCCACCTGGGATAGAGATCTGCTTTACAAACGTGGATATGCCATGGGCCAAGAGTTCAAGGCCAAGGGTGCTCATATTGCCCTCAGTCCCGTGGCTGGTCCTCTCGGACGTTCTGCCTACGCAGGCCGAAACTGGGAAGGCTTCGCGGCTGATCCCTACCTGACAGGTGTTGCCATGGAGCGAACTATCCGTGGCCACCAAGATGCCGGCGTGCAAGCCACCGCAAAGCACTTCATCGGTAACGAGCAAGAGACACAGCGCAACCCTACCTACGACTCCAATGGCACACTTACAGATGTCATTCAGGAGGCCGTCTCCTCTAACATTGATGACCGAACCATGCATGAACTATACCTGTGGCCGTTTGCTAACGCAGTCCGCGCCAGAGCTGCCAGTTTCATGTGCTCATATCAGCGCCTTAACGGCTCCTATGCCTGCGAGAACTCCAAGGCCCTCAATGGGTTGCTCAAGGAGGAGCTTGGCTTCCAGGGTTACGTTATGTCTGACTGGGGTGGTACTCACTCGGGAGTTGCCTCTATCGAGGGTGGTCTTGATATGAACATGCCCGGTGGTCTCGGCGCCTATGGCAAGGTCCCTGAAGCCGGCTCCTTCTTCGGAAAGAATGTTACCTATGCTGTCCAGAACGGAACCGTGGATGAGTCTCGTGTGAATGATATGATTCTTCGTATCATGACACCCTACTACTGGCTCGGCCAGGATGAGGGTTTCCCCAGTGTGGATCCTTCCTCTGCCGATCTCAACACTTTCTCGCCTCGTTCGACCTGGTTGCGCGAGTTCAACCTTACTGGCGAGCGAAGCCGTGATGTCCGTGGAAACCACCATAAGTTGATCCGCAACCTCGCAGCTGAGGCAACTGTTTTGCTCAAGAACGAGAACAGTGCTCTCCCTCTGAATGCTCCTAAGAGCATCGCTGTCTTTGGTAACGATGCTGGTGAGAACACCATGGGTCCTGTCAACGAAGCTACTTTCGAGTATGGTACTCTCGGTGCCGGTGGTGGCTCAGGAACTGGACGCTTCACATACCTGGTCTCCCCTCTGGAGGCTGTCAAGTCTCGCGCTAAGGAAGACAAGTCGCTTGTTCAGTACTGGTTGAACAACACCGATATTGCCACCGCCACTGTCAGCAGCTTCTGGACTTCCACCCCGGATGTCTGCCTTGTGTTCCTCAAGACCTGGGCCGAAGAAGGTGCTGACCGCGAGCACCTGACCATCGACTACGAGGGCAACGCCGTCGTTGAGGCTGTCGCCAAGTCCTGCAACAACACTGTCGTCGTCACGCATTCCTCCGGCATCAACACTCTCCCCTTCGCCAGCAACCCCAATGTCACTGCCATCCTCGCTGCCCACTACCCCGGCCAGGAATCCGGCAACTCCATTGTCGACGTCCTCTACGGAGACGTCAACCCCGCCGGCCACTTGCCTTACACAATCGCCAAGAACGGCAGCGACTACAACGCCCCTCCCACCACCGGTGTATCCACCAAGGGCGCGGATGACTGGCAATCCTGGTTCGACGAGAAGCTCGAAATTGACTACCGCTACTTCGACGCCCAGAATATCTCCGTTCAATACGAATTCGGCTTTGGTCTCTCATATACCACCTTCAACATCTCCGACATCAAAGCCGAAGCCGTCGCAGACTCTATCACCTCCATCCCCGAAGAGCGGCCTATCAGGCCAGGTGGCAACCCCGCCCTCTGGGAAACCCTCTACAACGTCACCGTCTCAGTCGCCAACTCCGGCGACGTCAAGGGCGCAACCGTTCCCCAGCTGTACGTCACTTTCCCTGACAGTGCCCCTGAGGGAACACCAATCAAGCAGCTGCGCGGCTTTGAGAAGGTCTCCCTGGCTCCTGGTCAGTCGCGTGATGTCAGCTTTGAGTTGATGCGTCGTGATTTGAGTTACTGGGATGTCATCACACAGAAGTGGCTCATTCCTCAGGGCGAGTTCACTCTCCGGGTTGGTTTTAGCAGTCGGGATCTGAAGGAGACTACTACTATTACCCCTGTTTCGGCTTGAAGAGAACTTGCATGTGTAGCCTGTTTTTTATGTACAGATTATGAGGTTTACGCTTAGATGTCCACTTTTCTTGGAATGCTGTATAGCGATGAATGTTACTTTAGTTTCAAATTTTATTCTTGTACTAGATGAGGCCGATTATGCAGCGTATATATCAATCGGCAGAGAGAGATATGCCTGCACTAGAAGGAATGCCTACGCTGGAAGCAACACAAGAAATGTTGACCAGTTCGAGAGTAAAACCAAAAAAAAAAAAAAAAAAACCCCATTCCTTGTCCCATCTCTTTAGCTGAAGGGTTTTGTGAACTCACCACATGATTCTCCCGCTATTCTTCTCCAAGCATGAGCAGAAGTCTTTGCTTCATTTCATCGACCAGATACAGTCGCATTATATAGTTCTTAGTAGCAAACTCAAGGAGTTCACGTTTTAGATATGAGAACTTCATCCCATTTTATTGCCCCGAGCATCCTGCCTTCCAAATTCAGTCTTGGTGCTACCATTTTGGCGTATATTTGCACAATTTTATGGCTCTATATCTTCGAAAATAGCGAGAGAGAGAATTGTGAACGGCAGAACTATTCCAGCCCAGTTCTTGTTGGTCATTGTGTATCTTCTTCTGGGGGCTGCTCAGGATAGAGAGATACCTAAAAATGGCTGCTGGATATGTCTCTTTGATCATCGTGCTTTTTGTGAGTTCGACGACATTCCGTTCTAACTCCTCTTAGCTCACAAATTGGAGGTTCTCACAGGTATTATCGTGTCACCAGAGTCCTTCAGTCAATTGTTCAGGCATAGTCAAACAATTGCAGTTGAGAAGAACTATTCATCGACATCCCGTGGATCATGCTCTTTCCAATACTGCTCGTACTCCTCAGGTGTCTGACCCGAGACATTCTCATAGCGAGTGAGAGGAGCCAAAGGGATACCGAGCTGCTCATACTTATCCAACCGCTTCCTCGTAAGCTCCCGGCTTTTGTTGATGCTATATACCTTGATACGATGAGCCGAAGAAGTAACATGCAGACCCCAGTTCCACGCCGCGCGAACATTGAGCGGCTGTGTGTTGAGGGAGTTATCCCAGCATCGGCAGACAATCTCAATCCATCCTTCGACATCACAAGGTAGGTCGAATTCCCAGGTGCGCCAGGTCCATTTTCCTTTCTTGGACAGACGCTCTGGCGGCACATCGTACCAGCTGAAACCGCCATCTGCGGACAATTCGACTCTCTCAGGCCATCGACCACCACCAGAGTAGGCCCAGCCCTTGCATCGAATCTTGCCTGTGTGCACGACCGCTTGTTTTGTCCATGGGCTCATGATAGCCGAGCTGACTGGCATTTCTTGGATCTGGATGCCATCTGTGGGTCGCAGATTGTACTTGCCAACCTGTTGGTTGAAGTACAGGTATTCCCTGCTCTGAACCGGGGCGCTGGATGGATTCTCAATTGCCTTGATGCGGTAAAGCCATTTGACGCTTCGAGCTCCAATATATCCTAATACCACCACCCGTAACGGATATCCATGGATCTTGGGTAGAGGTTGACCGTTCATCTCCCAGGCTAGGATAACCTCATTGGCCTTCACTTTAGACCATGGGACGCTGACAACATAGTTTCCTACTTCAAGATCTTTGACGTAGGTCTCAGCGCCATAAAGTTCGAGATGTTTCGCAGGCTTGACGAGACCACCACAGTCCTTGATCAGCTTCTTCAAGCTGATACCGACGTACCGAGCTGTCCCAATAGCACCCTCAGCCCACGGTGCTTGGGGAACCTCATCTCCTTGACCACCATATAAGGAAATTTGTTCAATGCGACGAGTTCCGGAGCACTGCATAGTGACCGTCTTCTCCATGCGCGGGAACTTAGTCTCATCCATGAGATCATGGAACTTATAAGTCTTTGGGTGATTCACCAGCCCATCTAGCGACAGATCCCACTTTTCCTTGTCTATAATAGGAATGCCGCCGTGATTTCTGACGAAATGGAGTGGATTTGGGGTGATCGCTTTCGAGGTGACCAGGCGTTTGGGCGGCTCCCCATTGTAAGGGAACTGAAGGAGATGCAGCATATCTGCATGTTTCTCACGAAGAACGCACCTCCAGGAATCATCTGCAACAGTGGCGAGTTCACCTCCGAGTGCAGCATGCCACTCCTTGAAATCATCGCCCGGAAGAACGGGGTTGGTCCCTGGGATTGGTCCGAACTGGAAATCAGGGCATGGGTCGAATGTCTGCGAGTTGAGGATCTTTTTCGCTTTGGCCTTTTTCTCGGGGTAGTTTTCCCACTCTACGTATCTATATTCCCATACAATATATTAGCTTAATGGTCACGAGAATGGTGTTTTATGTGATTGGGCCAGCAATACCCTTTCCAACCATCACGCTCGCGGGTGAAAAGCTTGGCGCGATCACCCACCGATGCGATCGCCTCTTCATCTTTCATCAATTTTGACACCGGGGGAGGGTAAAGGTGGACAGTTTCACTTTCAGATTGGTCCAGGATAGGCAGCTTGTCGCCGGCCATGCCCTGTTCAATCTTCCACTCATCAGGACGATTGGTGGTATCCAGTTCAGCTGACAACTCCATGGTGGATCAATAGTAAAGTAGAATGTATCACAAGCCGTACGATATTGTGAATGTTATCGTGGTCTTTTGGCTGAGAGGCAATCATCTAAGGGGTGCCCAATAGCTTCTTATGTCAGTCATGCTACGTTTTTGGGAGTGGGAAATTCCGGTAGGTACCCCTAGCGGCACATAGGAATTCGTTCCGGTGCAGATTTAGACCACATCCAGTGAGATTCGTGCGGTGGCCTAGGAATGATGTTTAAGTATTGCCATGACCTCATGACTTTACTCGAACTAGTCCACAATACTGGTGCATGTCAATCCAAGAATTATGCCTGAAAGATAAGAATGAAAATAAAGGATACATTAAAAATCAAACAAAAATCAAACAAGTACCCAACTTTTCGAGATACTAAGCAGAGATCGGCTTTGACAGGTAAATCCCGTTCATTTAGGTGACGCGAGGTGGAGGAAGCCCCAGCTAGTATCTTGACCTTTTTGAAACTTAATTCCTCGAAATGATTCTATCTGGCATGGATATGGAAACCCCTTGCTCTCAGAATAATGTGAAGGACTATTGACAAATTCTGTTGGGTATCTTCCATCCAAGAGGAATTCACCGCTTGTGATTAAGCCGCAGCTTTTTGCTGAGGGCGGACGAAGAACAAATCGCTTCTTCAGACCGATTGATTTATTCTAGGGTCTTGATACCGTCCTAGTTGTGATTGGTGGCTCATTATACAACAATTTTGAGAAGTACAAAGGGTGCCAATGATTGGACATTAACTAATCTGTTGTTCAGCAGAAATGTAATCTAGCTTTGACGTCCGGTTGGAATAACAAGTGCATGATGCGTTGGAATTGCGCTCAGACCTCGTTATGCTGAGAATTGCTTGGGCTGCGATCATTTCTACTTCTATCAGTAACTTATCTCGTTTCGGATAAAGAAACCCCTTCTTTCAACTATGGGCCAGCATCAATTCACGAAGCGAACAGTATCCCTACTTCGGCTATCTCAGAATCTTCGGGCTCATCGCACTATCAAAACCTCTTCTGCATTAGATACCAAGTGAGGTACTTTCTGTAGGTCCTTATGAACCCCCTTGGCAATCACGTAATCTGACCAGTACCCCTCCTTAGACATCCTGGCGTCAGCGATCCTTTGACGAACCTACCATCAAGCCTTTCTCGGAATTTCTCACGGGTAAACTTCATCACCAGCATGACTACCTACGGATCAGTGTTACGGAACGCTGCAATCTGCGGAATTCGTACTGCAATCTGCGGAATTTGTACTGCATGCCCAAGGACGGGGTGGACCTGTCGTCGCAGCCCCAAATATTGACCTCACCAGAGATTGTTTACTTTTCCTATCAGGAGATGTTAGCGGTGATCCGAGAGAAATATCCGAAAATAAAGTGGCTCGCTCTCGCCGATCATAGAAACGAATTTAGTAAAACATTAAATACCTGGGTTCAAGGGCCGTCTCAGATTCATTACCAGCATGACACCCAATTTCTGCGGCACCTACAACCGTCTCCGAATCCCGACGTTTTGCTGCATGATATCATACGGAGAGATAATCAGTGGCAGCCCATCGACGGGGAAGCCTTCTTTTTCTTCCAAATCGTATCGTGTCTGGCCGTTATTGAAGGGGACGGGTGAGAAAAGCCTAGTAAGGAAATGTGATTGATTCGGGTATAAAACCACAATTCAGATGTCTTTTTGTCCGGCCACATACAGCCGGGATCTTTCGAATGGACCGGAGACAGATTGCGTGATTAATGTCTCACCCTGCTCCTAAAAACCTCCCCGATGGGGGCCAATTCTCTATTCTGCCCCCTTCCACCGACCTAAACTTATGAAGCCCATTTCCTCCACTTGTCAATGAGCAAGTCTTTCTTTTTCCATTGAGAATTTTCCACATTTTGCAATATATTCTTTCACAGAATTGGACGCGAGTTCGCCCCAATCAAGTTCCTTTGTCAGCCCTGTTGTTGAGGCCCTTGCAGATACATCTTTCTACCACTATTCTCATCTCAACTGTACCGTTTGCTAAAGAATGGTCCGTGTTCTGATAACAGGCTCTACGGATGGCTTTGGCCTTGAGGCTGCCCGTCAGCTGGTTCAGCGAGGTCACACAGTCTATCTTCATGCGCGTAACCAAGTGCGCGCAGATTATGCCAAGGCAAAATGCCCTGGAGCCGCTGGCGTCCTGATTGCAGACTTGACAAGCGTGATAGAGACGCGCAAAATGGCCGAGGAAGCAAACACGATTGGTGCCTTCGACTCTGTCATTCTTAATGCCGGATTACTCTACGGACCATTCCGCAAGACGCCAGATACTGGCGTGCCAGCTATGGTTTTCGTGAATATTCTCGCACCTTATATTCTTACCTGTCTCTTGACACCCCCCAAACGACTTACCTTTATTGCTTCTGTCCTACACAGAGAGGCTAATACGGACTTGAAGGATATATTCTGGTTTGAGCGCGGGGAAACCGAATTCAAGGATTTCCCAGCCTACTGCGATTCGAAGTTCCATGTCATGCTTCTTGCTAATGCGGTGGCGAGGCGGTTCAAGAGCACCTCGGTCACCTCTGTGCATCCTGGATGGGTTCCTACCAAGATTGGAACTTCAGACGCCACCGATAAGCTGGAGGATGGTGTCGATGCTAGGCTTTAGAAGCTCTAATACAGCAAAGATACGAAAGAAAATAACGATTAGGTCAGATCAGTACTAGTAGTGGACGATCTACATCATGTATGATCTGCGAGCGCACAGCTTCGTGTATCTGAAACAATTGGGCTTCACTCTGACAGATAACGAAGCTTGGCAGAGGTGAATGCAGTGTAAACCGGGCGGCCATCCTGAAGACTGTAATAACTTTTGCTCACGTTCTCCCTCTTCTCGTCGAGCACTGCGCGACTTAACAGCTGCTTGGTTGGCGAATTCAGTCTAGAGACATTTACCGGATACGAAAAGCGTATGTTTCGTGGATCGAGTTTACGGATAAACACAGGGAGGTTGGTTCGGAATAGGCGCATAGATTATTCATTTTCCATTTCACGATACTTGAACAATAAAAGGGGCAGGATATATAAAGGTCATAGAAAACAAAATAGCAGTGCGTGCATATAAATCGACGAAGCCGTGCCTATAAGCAAATGGCCCCATCCAAGATTGTCCCCAAAATTAGGCTTGCTCGGCCCGAGCTTTAAGATCCCGGTGGAAGATGTCGAAATGGGCAGCCATTTTCTTTCCAAGCAGCGAAGGGCTCATGATGAATGCAAGAAGACCCTTGAGATCCTCAGTCTGGGTAAAAACAGTGGATGCACCATCGTCAGCTGGCTCAATGTGGAATTTATGCAGACCAGCAATGGTGAAGACAGGCGGGCCCTGCCAAGAGAATATGTTCTCAGTGTTCTCCTGAAAAGTAATCTTCAGCATATTTTTCGTGGTTATGGGTTGAAATTCGATTGTTTACCTTGACATCAGCCACGAACTTGAAGTTTTCAATGTTGACTTGGATCTTATCTCCGTCGCTGAGCGTTTGGGGGGTCTTGTTGCTGTCCTGGACCTTGATCTCCTTCAGCCATTCCGTGTGCCACTCGGGATATGCCGAGAAATTAAGCAACTGCGATCGGAGGTGGATTAGTGCCTCATTTTGGCCACGACTTCACACTGGGCCGCAACATACAATATCACGAACTTTCGCGGGAGGAGCGGCAATCTCAATCGTGCTGGTAATCATCGTGTCGGTGGTAGCAATCAGAAAGGTCGAAGGCGCGGGCGAGGGGATTACTTAAAACTAGGGAGACAGAGCGTGGAATTAGTATAAGTGCACATCCCTGCTAGATCCATGCTAGCGTCCATTGTGGCTGCAGATAGGCTTACATGCCTTAAAGGGGCCGATGGTGACGTCTTTGGGGGGTTCCGATAATCTCTTCTGCCTTACTGTGGGATAGCAAAGATAATCAATATGAGAGGATCACATAAATGTAACTCAAAACTACCTAAATATAGGAAACCCAAGCCTAACCGGTCAATACAAGAAAGCCCTTGGATGATACCATCAGTCTAGTAGCCCCAGACTTTAGTGATAAGGTAGCAATCAGATGGACTGACAATTACGGCGGTATATAAGGTAAATCAAAATTCAACATGAATTAAAACCCCATGGGGTTGACATAAAGGCAACCATGAAGAAATTATCCGTCCAACTCGTGAGGGGTCATATATACAGATATGCAGACAAATATACACGCATTGAATCACAACTCTCTCATATGCATATGAATGTTCATACTCGCAAATCAAGGCTCGTGGCTGATCTTGCTGACACGACGGCCCTGGTTTTGCGCCCGGTCGTTGGCAAGGGTAGAAGCGAACTTACTCCTTGCGCGAATTTGAGGTCCCTTCCAGTAGAAGACGTAGATGGGAAGAACAACAAGACAGGACAGACAGGCAAGAATGGTACTGGCATATTCCACATGGAATTTGTCGCCAATGTTCTCGTACATGGGCGTCGCATACATGGCGGAGATACCAGCCAGAAGGTCACGAGCAAAGGCATTACCACCGGTCGCAGACGCAGAGTAGACACCATAAGAAGCGACCATGTAATCCACCGAGGACAGGTAAATGGCGTAGTTGGCAATACCGACACATGCAGAGAAGATCATGGATCCAATCCAATGCACGTTGTACTCTTGTCCCAAGGATGTCCAAGCAAAGCCCATCAGACCAATAGGCTCGAGTGGGGCAAGGAATAGGAGCCACTTGAGACGGCGCTCGGGAGGAATAGCCGCATCACCGTGTCTGAGACGAAGTGTCTGGTCCCGGAAGAACCAAGGGAAGTAACTGAAGTAACCGATGAAATAAGCAGCGTTGATGGGAATAACAGCCCAGGCTTGACCAAGAATTCCGAAGCCCCATCCCTTCTCGTACACAATAGCAAAACTTTCGAGGAAGGTGAAAATCAGAGCATCGGAGAAACCAGACAGGAGAGACAGGCAGAGCACAATAGGCTCCTTCAGAAGCATGTAGAAAGGACGCATCCAGATCTTGCCGGCTTCCTTCAAAGAGATACGAGGAGTCTTGAGCTCGTTGGGGCCATAAATGTTGGGGTCTTCACCTGTCTTACGGCGACGCTTGGCCTCCTTATCCATAATGATAGTCGACCGACTCTCGGGCATGAAGAAGATGATGGCTTGGGTGACAGCGCCAAAGATGAGCTGGATCCAGAAGAACCATTGCCAATCAAGGACTAATAAATGAATTAGTATATATCTCACAGCCTGAAGGAAAGTCGTATAGAAGTGTCTTACATCGCTCAATGGGTCCACCAATCACACCACCGATACTTGTACCGATACAAGAGGACAAGACAATAAAGGCGAGAGGAAATTGTTGCGTTTCAGGTTCGTAAATATCGGCAATCAGACCGAGAGTAACACTACCACCAGCAGTAGAAATACCACCCTATATCCAGAGTCAGTTCATCATTCCAATGTGATAATTTTGGAAAATACTGACCAATGCACGGGCGACGACAACAGTTCCCCAGTTGGGAGCAAGTCCCGCAGGAATTTGCCAGATGTTAATCAAGAACATCGAGAGCTGGAGGATAGGCCAGCGACCAAACTCCTCACTCCAAGGCGCCCAAAGCTCACAACCAATTGAGTAAGTAACCAGGTAGGCCATCTGACCAGTTCGGGCATGTTGGTTGCTGATGTTGAAGGCTTTCGAAAGGGGCTTGATAGCATTGGGGAAGACCGAGGTGTTGAAGTTCATAGAAACCTGGACGAACGCGACCGCAGCGAGGTAAGTCCATTTCTTCCATCGCGGCCATGAGTAGCCTAGGATTTCGTAGCAATCCTGTTCCTTGAGCTCGCGCTTTCCGTCCGAGCGCTCACTTGGCTTCTCGGCGAGCTCTGCGGAGATATCGACGGGCTCGCTAGAGTCGCTGTCGGTGCCATTGGGATTGGCAGAGACTGGTCTGCTCTCTTCGTGGGCAGCTTGAGGCTGACCTTCTTGTTGCTCTGGGGGAGACATCCTGGTATGCGGGGGATTGCGGATGGAGCAAACAAGGAGTTGAACAAAGGAGAAAATTTTGTGGACCTTCCCCAGCTGTTATATCTGCGCAGAATTTGCATGTTACCTCGGACAACACGCGCTCGAATTTTGGTTTCGGTTTTCACTTTGCCTCTCAAACCTGATTTATAGTGGATCGACACAGTTCAAATAGTGGGTCCCCCTGGCGTAACTATGCATAAAAATGAAAGGGTGGCTGTTCGGGATCTACTGCTAGATAGCGCTAAGATTTATACGAAGATCTCGAGCAGAAGTTCAAGTGACATTTGAGGTGCTAAGAATAAGGGACAAGTTGATGTTCGTTAGACTTGGCTCCTGTTCAGCAAGTTCTACGTCATATCATGCCAAGGGCGATCACCGAACAAGGGATTGCTATGCTTCCTTGGCGTGCCCCACAGCCGAGTTCTACGCTGACGTCAATACCGGGTTGAGAAACATAGCCGATAACTCTGTATTCATCTTAGTCTCTTTGCGCGATCAAAATCCTGGACTAGCTCGCCGGCGACCAGCTAGAGTGTTCATTGTTTTCAAGGGCATCATATTCGGAATTGATTTCTGATCATATGTCACATTGTATCTCAATAGAACGTGCTCACTATGAGTCGCACGGGCATGAAAGCAGGAAATGAAGTCATACATGATTGATTATGCGCCATAAACGACGAGGACAAAAAGGGACCACTCGGGCCAACCACAATGAGGCTAGCTCGGGAGATCCCCGGGCATAAACTGAATTCGCTTAGCATTGATCGGCCGTAAGCCAGACCCTTTTAAAGTCCGAGCGTTGTTGTCTGCTCATCACCTCCCAAGTCCGGAATGGCCTAGGTGCCACTGGCATGCCTTTAATTCTTTCAGGCAAGTATAGCGGCCAGCATCAATAGGGGCCCTTGCTTGGTTTGATAACTTCCCATTAGTGACTGGTGGGGACTGTACTCACACCTGTCCACAGAACGGAATGGCTTCAATCAGCTAAAAACTCATAAGACTTAGAAAAAAATCTGATAGTAACTCCATAGCACGTAGGGACGTGGTTCAACTCTGACTTGGCCTGTGTCAAACAGCCAATAGCCGCCAAGATATTACCGGTCTCGGGCCCGAAGCCTTCGGTGTCGATTCGTGATGGGACCGACCGGGTCTGGCTGTTTCCTTCCGATGCCGTTCACTATCCGAACCTGCTCTCCATTCAGACTTGCCGTCTTAGCTACCCACAACCTTCCTTGGCCGGGGTTGGCGTTACTTGGCGTTCTCTTATACAGACCTCCCCTTCCTGTGATGTCGGCACAAATGTGAATTTATCGCAATAGTTGCGCGTCATAACCACGTAGCCTTATGCGCACACATGGAGTTAGTATACTAATGCCGTCTGGGGTCACCCCACATTCCACGTTTCTAGAAGCCGGAATAATAGTGCCTACTCCGTATAGCTGACATCATACCCTCGAACCAGATTTCCACTTTAAACTGTCGGCACTGACCCCATAATAGTCCAGTCTTCCGGGCCGACCGGTCAGTCAGTATGTGGGGACCTCTCCTACAGCCGACTAAGCTCTCATCCGCGAATGTCAGTTAGTCGAATTTGCACTCATGCCAAAGAATTACGTCAAATTCCATGAATCTAGGAGGAACAAATCTCAAATTAGTGGGCTTAGGTTAGGCTCGAATATGCTTAAACTGCATCCATGGGTGGAGAGAAAAGTGAAACACTAAATTCAGTCTCGTGACCCTTGCATATGAGATACTTCATGTCAGCCTACTACTGTATTATCGAAGTAACCCTTGTTTGACCTTTCAAGCAGACAGACCTTCTGTCAGATTCGATCGCTCTAATCCTCACTTTGAATCACAACACTGTAACATTTTTCTTCATTCTTTCTTATTTACTATCACCACGGTCTCTCAGAACAAGATTTGAGAAATAACATGCATTACACGTAACCCAATCCGACCTTGGCCATTAGCACGCTAGGCCCGAGTCATAGTAATGCGTAGTGCGCGGGGGGATATGGCTGCGGCATATCCGTTGTTATCCAGCTCAAACTCGAACTCTGTGAGGCCAATGTTGCCGTATACAAATGAATCAAGGAGGATCCAGGACAAACATGAGCCGACAATGGGTCCACCATTTATTGCCGGGTTAGCAACAAGGTTGACAGCCGAGAACGCGATTCGTCCGGCTGTCTGTAGACCATTCGGTTGTAGACGGATGTTTAGCTTCGAACGGTCGGTCAACCCTTGCAATGACATCAGGCTTTCAAGCATATCTACCGAGTTGCTAGTCCACTCAGTGATCTTCAGCCCCGGGCCATCATCAGCCGTGATGGTAATCGAAGAGTTGGAACCATCGTGCGCCACAAAATAGGTCCCCGCAAATCTTTGCGCCGCTTGACTTTTGGCAGTTTCTTCGAGCGCTGGGAGCACAATGTCTGCAATCATTTCGGCAACATTCGCCGTCAGCTGGTGCGGGTTGCTATTACCAGCAAGTAGAATGGTAAACCCGGCATTATAGTCCGGAGAAAGACCCATAAAGCTTGAGTAGACTCCAATATCCCCAGCTTTGCTATATATGTCAACTCGACGATCATCTGTCGAGAAAGAATAAATCTCCCATGGTGCTCCAACGGAGTGTTGTAAGGAGGAGGTATGTGTGGCAGGCTTTAGCCATCTTCTTGTGATGGCAGGCTTAACCAGCGCACTTGAAAGTATAGCCCGACCAACGGTTGCCATGTCTTTTGAAGACGAGAACACCCCCCCAGCCCTAGTAAAGGGTAAGTTATTTGCGCACTACGCTCTGCTTGGGTACTTACGGGTTTTCGTCACCAACCGTATGATTGAACCAACTGTAAGTCTCGTTGGAAGGAATAACCCCAAATTCAGGCTTTGGTTGAAGCCCAGACCGAGTCAGGTTGAGTGGCTTGATCAGACGATCAATCAAGATGTCTTCGAAGTCAGCCTTGGCAATGGCCTCCAATGCATATCCAAGAATTTGGTAGCCTGCGTTAGAGTAGATAGGTGTGTGAGAGTTTGAAGTGAGTGGATCTATAGCGAATGCCCCATTAGACTAAGGTCAGAATCCACGCGATATTATTTACTCACGCGCTTTGAGCACGCCTTCAAAGAATTCTGATAATAGTGCATCAGTCAATCACGCATGATAACAGCAGGTGGATCAAGCACTCACCCTTTCTATCACACGCAACGGTACTTCCACAGGTAAGTTGGTCGGATTTAGGGAGGGCGGGTAATCCCAGCGCTTGGAGGGTAGTCGACTGGAACCCGAGGTCTCCGAATGCATCTGCGATTCGTTAGTCTACAGATCACATTGCATGTTCAACAACTCACAGTCTCTTAAAATACCAGCCTGGTGGCTGGCCAGCTCACTGATGGTCACGTCATGCCATTGTACATGGTCAATTGCATTTTGCTGTTCTTTGTGATTGGTTTGCAGTTCAGGAACGTATTTGGACACGCGATGGTGGAAGTATTTTGTTCCATCCAAGGTCATGTAAAGGAACATAGTCCACAATTTTGATATGCTGCCAATGCGAAAAATAGAGTCTTCAGTCACTTCTTGAACACCTACTGAGCCGTTTGCAACTCCATCATCCGTATGCGAAAAAGTAAACGCTGAATGACTCTCTTGGCCGCTGAAAACTTGCACCGAGAATGAGGTGGATGGGAGGCTTCCATTATGAATCGCCTCCTTGAGGTGCAAGGTTAGACTTTCTGCCGCCTTGAGGAAGACCCTGGATTTTGACAGGGCAGTGGGTGCCGGGAATGCTGGCCCTTGAAGGGGACATTCTGATGCTTTTTGGGCATTAGCACCAAGAGCTAGAATCGACAAGACCCACGATAATCGCATAATGGGAATAATAACAGTGAATTAATAATGAAGAATGACTTGAATTCTACAGGAAACGTGTAGCTTTTATGATTTTCGTAGAATTCCCAGGAAGGCAGGACCGGCCGCTATGCATTTCGACCTCGAGGAATTTGAGCTAGAAATCCAAACAAAGAACATATCGCGCCGTCAATTTCTATCGCCAATTATTAACTCGAAGATGCTGTCCTCCTCGTGTAGCGCTAATTCCCGTCGTCGCTAATTCGCGGGAATTAATCTGACAAGACCCTACTACGACGCTAGAAGTCCTAGGAGATTAGGATTTCTCCAAGCGACACAGTTTCTTTGTTTCCCATTGCTCTCAGACACTGAAAGTGCGCCATCGCTCCCTGCCATTGGTGTTATTTATGATTGCGCCCTGATTGCGCCTAAGAATGTATTATATCGCAAGCGATGGCCCCTGGCTCTCCCCTGACTCCCCCTGGCACAATGAATTATGTCAACAATGTTTTTCCAATTCAAATTGAACGATGAGAAATAATATACATACGACTACTGGATGTGGCTCAATATCGCACGTATACCTCTTGCATCCTATATTGATCTCTTGGTCTTAGCATTGGTAGTAGTTGAGTACACGGAAACAATACGCATCTTGCTACGCAATTGGCCTCCAGCATTGAGCTATTTATTAGTTGCATGAGTAGCCTATCTTCTATACTCCTCGCCAGTCAGCCTCCACAAAATGTGCAGGCTTTCAAATAAACCCCGCGATCTTCGATATTGTGATCGCACCTGCATTCAAGTCCACCTTTACATGGAATCCGTAGTTCAAACCTCGATAGCTATACTATAAACTCAGAAAGAGAAAAAAGAGCAGAGTATGAGACTTGATACGGTGATTGATCTCTGTCCAGATCTTTTGCACGAAACTGCGATCCACTCGTAGAGAAGATTCCATATTGATAATCACCATTAATATGATGATGTTTTTTTTTCTTTTTCCTTTCGAAAATGTCATGTTATTGGGCTGGTCCCCATTTGTAGGAACGTGGCTTGGTCCCGACCGTGCGACATAAGAATGATTTGATTGGGAATGGAGGCACTTGGCAGAAACTGGCGTTCTTTGATGGCCTGAGGGGCAGGCAACCTTGGTCTATTATTGGTCCTACGATTGGAGCTTTTCAAAACTGCAGGGGCGAGGGATAGACCGTTGGTGACTCAAAGCGATAACTACCACGTGTACAAAGTTCAAAGCCCGTAAAAGTTTGGAAAATTTGCTAGAAGATGACAGAAGTCCTGATCTTAGACCACGAATTTCTGCTATGGCTTTTGGCTCCAATATAATTTCATTCATAGTAGACTTCTTAAGCTTTTTATCAAAATCTCAATACTCCTCGTCCTCCCATAACGACGTCTACGGTCCAAACCTCAAGCGCCAAATCTAATGCGAGGATTCAAACAAAGTCATATATGATGAGATAACTGGTATAATAGAATTAAAACTGCCAAATCCATCCAGCCCTTCATGATGCGGTTGAAGACTTCTGTGCTATACCAATATTGATAAGAACATTCGTAACTGACGGAGCAATTATCTTGCCTATGCCAAAATCAATCTAAAGATCTGGCAATAGATAAAGAATCCACCGAGTTGGTCCGGAATAGGTTGAAGAACGAACGTCTCCGTAAAAACTATGGGCTTATCAAACGCACCGTCGATCTGTTTGATTGTATATAAGATCGCCGTAATGAATCGATGCATCACCAGCTCCGTCAAGATCGACCCACTGCCCTATCCACCGCTCTCTCACTACTCCACCGGACACCAATCGTAGTTGCCTTGGTCATTATTCCCCCACCACGTTGGGAATGGATGGGATATTCCACCAGCTCCAAAGACAGCGAATGAAAGAATGAAGAGAATTGTCAGACTGGCACCATCAAATGCACCAGTGATGAGGTATGAATAATCCTTGAAGACGCGGGGCTTGTAGTTCCGGAGATAGTACTGAACATACATGCCGCTGAGAATCCAACTGAAGAGCACACAGGTCTGACTTTGGTTATATGGGATGTATCCAGCATATTGAATGAATTGTGCCATGTTGATCTCTGCGATATCAAATTTCCCAA
Source organism: Penicillium antarcticum (assembly GCF_028974205.1). NCBI lineage: Eukaryota > Fungi > Ascomycota > Eurotiomycetes > Eurotiales > Aspergillaceae > Penicillium > Penicillium antarcticum. The sequence continues at coordinate 337,200 of NW_026695306.1, read as the reverse complement.
TCTTTGGTACAAACTAGACAGTGAACATGCATCAGCTTTCAATGTGTGAGAGATTTGGTTGAGGAACTCCATACCTGATAAAAGATGCGATGAGCAATTACAGCTGCTCCGCCAATGGCTATGCCAATAGGTACCATGGAGTACTGACGTCCAGACCTGTATAGATATGACGCAAGAGCCCACGACGTTGCATTGCTGTTGAAAGCTTGAATAGTCGCACCACTCCAGGAGGCATTTCCGTTGCCCTCGGTGAGAAGTTCTCGGTTACTTGACACGATGGAAATCATAATGGCGTAGTTGATGAAGCCACCAAGAATTGTGCCGTAGATTTGGGTGATGAACATAATTCGGGGAGGGATTTTGACTGAGTAGAAATCAATGTCAGCTCAAGACTAGAATCAAAGTCGAACGCAGAGACCACTTACGATATTCACCCATCTTCAGATCATTTGACAGATTGACTGCATTGCTAATAACATTGTGCGACCAAGCAGCAAAATACATGTTGCCGACTGGACGTCCAGGGATCATGAGCCCTGCTAACATCTTTGACAGGTTGTTGGTAGCGATTCCATTGCCATAACGGGAATACAGGATGGTACTCTAGAGAAAATTCTTGTCAGAGGAAGCCAATAAAAGCTGTGCATGGTACTCACGAAAGGTGAAATGATGATTCCAACAATTAAGGCAACCACGTATGCCCACACAGGCAGAGTAACGTGCTCTTTTGTGACCACAATGATACCTAGGACAAAGCTGCCCACAAGAATCAAAGCATACCACCACCACGGTACTTCCTTGTAGTGGTTCATCATGTACGTATGATGGCGGTCGTCATATCTTCCTTGTCTGGCACTTTGGTATGCCTTTTTAATGTCCTTGCCCCAGAAGAGAATACAATGAACAATTAGAGCGCCGATCTAGAGCATGGTCAGTGTGTAAACAGGATATGCGATAGTAAAACATACTGCAGCATTTGCCATAAACAGGGCAAAGGCAAATGTTCCTGTAAGCTTCGGCAAACCGAATTCAAACAACTTGGCTTCGTCAAGAATACCACCGGGGAATACTTCCGTTGTCGGGTAGGTGGTACCGTTGGCCATGTGCAACTTCGTTGACATGAAAGGCAGCGACTGCGCATTCCAACCATTTCCATAATATATTCCGATCATGACAATGAAACAGCTGCCAATACCTATGGCCTGGTGAAGCTGCAGCTTGAAAGGGAGGGATGTTTGAAAGGACGTGATCTGCAGGTGTCAGCTTTGTTGTTGTGTCAAAACAGAGCCGTGCAAGATGTTACTTACATACTGCCAATCGAAAGAAAGAGAAAAGAGACCGAGGCCCTGATTTGTGGTAGAGCCACCGAAGATATTGTTGAGTACGGCGCCCTTGCTACCGGTTGCCTTTTGTGCGGCCAGACACTGTAGATATATTAGAACAGCGCAAAACGGACCATTTGGACTGATTTTGATGCCACTTACCGGAATAGAGACAGAATTCAGCCACGGAAAGATGTAGGCAGGAATAACCTCATAGATAGCCATTCCTGAGAAGGCATACCAGAAGTATCTGAGTGGCTTTGAGTTCTTCACTTGTTGCCAATGAAGACCCTGGAGGGTCTTTACAGTCGGCAAAGTACTCCAGTAAACAGCCTCAACGTGCCACACAGCGATGGGACGCATAATCCCGCAGAGACCATACCCAAACAGACCAATAGAGATAGTGCTCAAAATGACAGTAGTCGCACTAAGGGGAACGTTGTAGAAAAGATCTTGCGCCGCAAAGACTGTCGTGGATGCAGCAGCATTTGAGGCCGAGGTTGCAGTGATTGCACAAATTGAATGCTCCTTTAGACTCCATTCTCCATTATTGAGAACCTTGAGAGCTCTAATCCACAAGGGCAATTGTCCGTGGCCACCTGTTTCCCTCCAGCGAGCCTCGTACTTATCGCCGCGGGGGAGGAACTTCGCCCAGGCATTTCCCAAGAAGTAAGCGATGAGGACGATGAAGGTTCCTTGGATAGTGATGGCAGTAGGTTTAAACTGGGAAACTCTGTCAGAAACTTCGGGGGTTATAACGGAAAACAAGGTTCATTCACTTGATAAATCTGATACATCACAGCCTGGAAACAAGCCAGACCGGAGGCCAGGAGGATACTTCGAAAAGTCAAAACACTGTCAAAGTCATCTCGTAGTGGTAGCAAATGCAGAGAGGCATCTGCACCAGTAACTATAATTGCATTCTCATTGTCGCTTTCATCTTGGCCGCTAATGTCATTCTCACTGTCTTTTGACGGGTCCCCAGTAGCGACAGTGACAGCGGTCTTCTTCTCCTGAACAGAATCCTGGGAGTCTGACAGGCTTATGCCCGTAGACTCGGCAAGGACTGGTGACATGTTCAGTTACTGTGTCCAGAGAACTCGAGAATGCATTTCGGACTGATACTTCCTCGTGCTTCTTATATGAACCAGGCTGATACCACAAAGGACCAAAATGAGGCCATCACGCTTACCCACTTTGGAAGGTCAATATTATGAAATGTCTCAGGAGATAAATTCTTACACGGATCTATTGCAGTTTGGCCCCTGTCCAGCCCCGCGGTTTCCAAGCCCTACGGTTTATCTCGCTTTTTTTATGGGTGTAAACCAATATGATGTTTCCGATTGCAGCGATAACGCATACAATATTTGAGCGTATCTTTGCCACAATTTAGCGGGTTAGCGTACTTCGGCGCTAGACGCTGGTGCTAACCTGTGGCGTTGAAGGTAAGGCGGCGCTTGGTACTCGGCCCCAACCTTTAATTCGGTCCTCATAGATGAGACCGGGGCATTTTGAACGAGACCAGTAGGCCAATTAAACACAGAAAGTGTTGATCAAATTAGCTCAAGTCGATTACCTATCTTCTAGAATATACTGTCCGATTCAATGCCACCTGGAAACCCCGTCCATGCGGGACGGAGTATAAAGATTGCTCCGTCGGGCCAGCGCCACACTTAAACTAGGGCCAACATTCTGGCGATTTCTATTCGTCCCCCAAAGAAAAGCCAAGTGATTAGAATTCTTGGTCTTAGGTCTCTATTCAGATAAACGATAACGCCAGGATTCGCCATGCTTCCACTGTAACCTTCCCCGCGCCCGGGTGCGACCGTCGATTTCAGAGACAATCGACGCGAGGTATAAAATTACATTGACCTTGCATTGGTGTGTTTGAGGTGGTCTTATCGCTCACTCTATCAAGCCATTTCGGCTGGAAAGCGTTTCCTTATCGCGCCATCTCTCTATTGCATTGCAAACCCCGCGTGAACTGGACGCCTCCGTTAGGATTGAAAGCCACTTTTTCTTAGGGTATGCAACGCGTTGCTTTACAACAGGGGCCACGGAACTGTTTAAAATGCTGTGGAGTATTAGATTATTTCCATACGAAGTCGTGGAAATGGGTATATCATTTCAGGCATTGTTTGAGCCATAAGTTGGCCTCTCCTTTCCATCTCCTTCACCTCTTCTATGCCCATTATCGAGACCCTCGGGTGAATCAAATAGCTCATATGAGGTTTGCGATGTGAAAAGACAAATGATCATTGTTGTGGTCTCCCTTGACGCGAGAAGCATTTTCTGAATCTCTTTCAGCCCATTCAATGGGTGGCCACTAAGGCTCCTCATTTCTTTGCATGTAGCGCCCTACATTCAAGACCCCGCATTCCAGCCACAAAGTCGAGATTCTAGAAGTTCACTGGAATGGATATCGCGCCTGTTCGGAGGTCCTTCCGTATGGCTTGGTGGCTGTCTGGAAATTCCTTCCTCGTGCCACGAATAGCCGCTAGAGACTTGAAAGCAACTAACGTGCAGGGGGTCACGATGCCATGTTGAAAAGCGGAAAGATGTTGTTCGCATGCAACCCGGAGCCCATGCCATCGCGGAGCCCATGGCGTGCCCTGAGGCCATGTGGTTTTCGACCCTACACTTCGATATTGATTTGGTGGGTTGCATCCTGGCTTCCGACAGGGTCCACTGGTCGGGCATTTGGAATCACATGAGGTCAGAGATATTGCCCGAACCTGACTCTCGGTGAAGGGCACAGGTTATCTGATTGGCGTTCTTTTCCCTCAAAGGGAACCATCAAATAAACATCCTTGCCAAGCATCAGGTTCTACCCTTTGTCTGATTGGACAAAGAACTTGATCACGATGTTAGATTGCGTGATTTGCTCAGCTCAGCTCGGTAAAGTACGGCTGGATAAGGCACAAATTGCATAGATTGACGAGTCGAGCGGACTTTTATCGCCAAATACCGTGTCCCAATGAGGCCGAAACAGTTTTTCGCCTTGCAATATCTCCAGCCAAAGGACTCTCTTTATGTGAAAGAGAATGTCATCGCAATTATCCAGCCGTAGAGAAACGCTCAATACGCCCGCCCGCTCCATAAACCATGGGTAGTTCGCTGTACCAGTTGATGCGACCATACCAATTGAAAGAACCCAGATATCGAGTGAATCATATACCCGATGTGTCGATTCAAGTTGATTTAGATGACCCAGCAGCCGAGTGACGATGGTGTTCATAATTACTGCATGCGAGTAATACGTCGGTCCTTGAACGAGGAACATATAAAGTATCATGGCGTAGCGAATGCGTTCAGTTATGGGGGATGAGTTTGCTGTGTCTGTGCCTGGTGCTGACAGTAACAGTCGATGTACGACAAAGCAGGTGAGATCATGAAGCCTGGTACTTGTTAATGGTATCTGCTGAGCCCATTGAAAGACGTTGCGGAGACGGATAAATACATTGTTGACTTCTTCGCCAATGTTGAGGTCGCTGATATCATAAAGGTTCTCGGATAGAGCGGTCGAGCCCAGCTGCCATTCAGGAATGGGGGGTATGCCATCTCCAATGCCGGTGTCATCCTGGGTCGCGAATTGGGGATGACCCATTATAAGCATAGATACCCTGGAAGAACATCAGTAGCAAGCCCAGCTTTTGGGAAAATGCCATCTTACCAGCTAATCATTCGGGCGGTCAGTGGACTGGTTTGTCTCACTGAATTGATGCCGCCTCTCATGTTTACTAGTCTCCTAACCCCATTCACGTGCATTTCACTGAATTCCGTGTTTCCTTTCCCAAACTGAAGAAACTGATGATCAGTAGTCGGTTCAAAGAAATTAGTAAAGCGTTGAGCATCTCACTTCGATCGTGGCCAGGGTGATGACGGAGTTCATAGTCCCGTCTTGAACGGCAAGGGACATATCGTCGATTTTGGATCTGAGTAGAGACACGGAGTCTGCCATGAGTATTTCAGAAGACTGAAAGCCCTTTTGGGCAAGAAGCTCCTCGTCGAGACATGCCGTCTGCAGCGAAACGTGAAACAAGGCTGGGTCACCCAGAGCCAGTGGCCACCAGGAAATGAGGAATGGATTTGAAGTTGCGTTCAGGTCAAGCGGGTAGTACTGAAATGCGATTTTATGGAGGACTGTACATGAAGTCTCAGTATTGATCGACGTGGATTAGAGACATACGTACAGCTATGGATGAGGCGTTGGACCTGGACTCGGGGAAGTCTAGTCTGAGGATATGAATCAAATGGATCGATAGACCCAAACCTGCAGTTCAAACTGCTGGTTGTATTGAGAGCACTGGCTAGTCTGTCGTCCAGACCGGGCGTTGCCGTAACGGTCCATGGTATGTTTGCATAAACACACTGGACTTTACGTTTAATACAGCGAGAGCAGCGAGGGGCACGGAGGTCGCAGCTGTGTTTTGCTTTAGCACAAGCCGCACAACTTCGGCGAAGCGATTGGGGCATATTGAAGCTACGAGACTTCGTGGGATCGAGCCATTAAAATCAGGAGTGTCAGCGGAATAGATTGCCCAGCCTATAGCACACCGCCTTTGCCATCGAGGTGTTTCACGCGTCGGATTTTCCGGAGCAATAAATTAACAAATCTTAAAAGAAAACATTCCGCATGTCTAAAAGGGAGCTTTGACTTGGATCCTAATTTCCTCTTAGCAACATTTCGTACCTATCAGAATTCGCAGTGCAACACACCGGCATATACTTGCCAAACATCCACTAACCTAAAAAGGACTAGATCCCGATTGACATCGGAGTCTAGTCCTAATTAGGACAAGCCCTACATGGTCGGACTGCAATGGGGCCATACAACGAGCAGTCATTGTCTCTCTTTTGTAGGAATCCTCACTCTTGTGCCCGTACTAACATGCTAGGGGACTCCATCTTATTTAGTTCAATTGCTGCCGGTCTGTCACCCTTTTTTTTCTCTACTCCCGTATCTTTCAGAAGAGTCCAAGGTCTCCAAGATGGATTCTGATATCTCTAACAGTTCGATAACCCAGCTTGGGTCAGAGACGTTACTTCTTAATCCATCTCATCATGTCGAAAGCTGGTTGAGCTCTCTTACAGGGTGGTCTACCTTGCAATATATCTTGACCTTTCTACTTGCCGTGTTAGTCTACGACCAAGGTAATTTCGGATATTTCCTTCAAGTGGTAAAGTCAGCCAGCTGATATTTCTAGTGATGTATATCAAACGGAAAGGCTCTATTGCTGGGCCTCCCCTCAAGATCCCACTCATGGGTCCGTTCATCCAGGCACTCCATCCGAAGTTCGAGGCATATCTTGAACAGTGGGCTAGTGGTCCATTGAGTTGTGTATCTGTCTTCCATAAGTAAGATTTGTCACAACTTCAATTTAAATGGAGAGCAATCATATACCGTTGCATGTACTGACATGTTCAATTACAGGTTTGTCGTACTAGCCTCCGACCGGGACATCGCCCACAAGGTCTTCAAATCACCCTCCTACGCCGAACCATGCATTGTACCGATTGCGAAAGATATCCTCGGCCATCAAGCATGGGTATTCCTCCAAGGAAAGGCACACGCGGAGTACAGACGAGGTTTGACGCCTCTGTTTACAAACCGGGCCATTTCCACCTACCTCCCGGTACAAGAAAAGGTGTTATCCGACTACTTCGACAAATTCGTCGCCACTAGTGATGCGAGCAAGGGACAGGCACTTCCTTTCATGTCCATGTTCCGCGAGATCAACTGTGCTCTTTCCTTGCGGACGTTCTTCGGTGACTATATCTCCCAAGCCGCGGTGAAGAAGATCGCAGACGACTTCTACCTTGCGACTGCTGCCCTGGAACTAGTCAATGTTCCGCTATCACTATACATCCCTTTCACCAAGCCCTGGCTAGGAAAGCGAACAGCGGATGCAGTGCACGCCGAATTTGCAAAATGCGCAGCAGTATGCAAGACAAATATGGCAACAGGTGCAACACCCACATGCATCGTTGACCACTGGGTACTGCACATGATTAAATCGAAAGAATACCAAGAGAAATTGGCCGCAGGTGAAACAGACGCCGAAAAGCCAACGAACATGATCCGCGAATTTACGAACGAGGAAATTGGTGAAACACTCTTCACCTTCCTCTTCGCATCGCAAGATGCCTCAAGCAGCGCAACAACATGGCTCTTCCAAATCCTCGCCCAACGCCCAGACGTGCTCAACCGACTCCGCGAAGAGAATCTCGCAGCAAGAGACGGCGACAAGACCAAACCCTTCAACCTGCCCATGTTAGAGTCCCTAACTTACACGAACGCAGTAATCAAAGAACTCCTCCGCCACCGACCACCCGTCATCTTCGTCCCCTATCTAGCAACGAAGAACTTCCCCGTAACACCTTCCTACACTGTCCCCAAGGGGTCGATGATCATCCCGTCTTGTTACCCTGCCCTGCACGACCCGAATGTCTACCCCAACCCCGACACGTTCGATCCGGAGCGTTGGATATCCGGGGATGCCGAGTCCAAGACTAAGAACTGGCTTGTGTTCGGGGCGGGGCCTCATGATTGTCTGGCGAGGAAGTATGTGCCGCTCTCTATGGCGGGCATGATTGGTAAAGCGGCGCTAGAGCTTGATTGGGAGCACCATGCTACCGACAGGTCGGAGGAAATTCGGGTTTTTGCTACTCTGTTTCCAATGGTAGACCGAGATAGGGATAAAGGCAGATATAACGGTGTACACAATGTAGTATTGATAACCGATGGTGTCTAGAGCGACGGGGGTGATCATGACAACCACAAAGTTCCACAGCCAATGGTTCGCAGTAGATATAGCGGACATGGCGACACGAAGACGCATAGGAGCAACTTCGGTACAGTAGAGGAAGTTACCACCAAGGAATCCAACGGGGTAGAAGGAGTTGAATAGGAAAATGAACACCGCCGACACAATCGAGGCAGTGTGGTTCTGGCCAAAGCTGTTGGTGATGGCGAGAACCATCATGCAGACAGACATACCAGCACCGGATATCATGAAGATCTTTCGGCGACCGAGACGGTCAATGGCGAAGAAGGCAATGAAACTGCACAGGAACTTCCAGGTCATCGCGCACGAGGACAGGATACGAGCCAAGTCGCTGTCCATGTGGAGGTTCTCTTCGAAGATAGTTGACACGTAGGTGGAAATCAGGTTACCACCACACATCTGCTGGAAGAACTGTAATGCAACACAGAGGCAGAATCGATATAGCAGACGCTCTTCGTCCGGCTTGCTGAAGCTGAAGATGTCCATGAGTGAGGCACTGTCGACAGAAACCTCGAGGGAGGTCTCGATACCGGAGATCTCAACACGAACGGCCTCGTCGTCGTCGGACAAACCTTTATAGGCAGCCAGACTATGGGTGGCTTCGTCAATGCGGCCAACGCGCACGAGCCAGCGAGGAGACTCGGGGAGGAGGAAGACCGAGACAAGGACAACAAGAGAGAAGAAGAAAGAGATGGCCAGTGGGACACGCCATTCCAATGAACCGTCGATCTTGCTAAGACCAAAGTCGATCCAATTACATAGGGCATAACCTAAACAAATACAAATACCATCCACGACAACGTGCTGTCCACGATGTTTGGCTGATGTACACTCAGACTGCCATACAGGGACGGCAACACTGAATTGACCAACACCAAATCCGAGAATAACACGGCCGACGACGAATTGAGGAATACCATAGGCTGCGGTCTGCAGCACTTGGCCGATGATAGTGAGAATAGCACCCAAGAAGATAGTCCAGCGGCGACCGAGACGCTCACCGAACCATGTACAAGATAGAGCTCCAACAAGAGCACCTAGTTGGAAGGATGCAATAACAGCACCTTTCTTTGTAGAGTTTGTGGCACGCACAGCACCCTCGGTGTCGATGGTGTCAATTTCGGGAAACACCTTCACCCAGCTCTGGAGGGTAGCGAGAGGTCCCAAGCCAGACTGGTTATAACCGAAAACAATGAAGGCGGGTGCAACGATAAGCAACGCCTGCGCTACGCGCAGGGCTTTACCTCGAAACAACATGACCGAGATGGAGAGCTGAGTATAGTAAAGTCACTCTGGTAGGGAAAATAATCGAGGGCAGGCAAGGCAGGTCTCGCCTACAGGTTTATACCCTTTTTCCTTGCTGGTGCCGTGGAGACCCCGCATCATGTAATCGTTGTAATTTCTGGCCGTGGGAGGACGAAGTCCACAGTGGATCAATTTAGCCATTGCTGCTCGTCAGGTTTTGAAAACTGGACTGTGACTCGGTCACAGCGCCGACTCCACGGTAAAGTTTTTGATCCCCGGTGAGAACTGGGCCGGTTTGCCACTCCCGAGCCAACATACCGCCTGATCTACGGGTTGGGACCGAGAATCAGGGGTGTGGAGGGCTGATCTCGGTCAAATCATCTTGCGAGAATCGGAGGTATCCCGCATAGGTTCCTTAACATCTCCTTGAGGAGGGGGCCCGGGATACAGGTGGAAAATATTCTCCGTTGACCACATCGTATGCCGGGGAAACGCAGCTTGTGTCTTGGCTCTCGGCGTCAAGCGTGGGGTTTCGGTCGGTCATTGCCTAGCTCGGGCCAAATATCGGAGGCTCTCAAGGCTTGTCTCCGGCTTGATTTCGGTGTGCCTGCGCCCCAGACAACGTAGACGCGCTTGGCGGCTTGGCTTAAAGCCCTACAAAATCCCCACCGGCTCGGTCACTTTCCGTGTGTGAGAAATGATAGTGATTGGTAATAGCGAATGGCATGAGGTTGGGTAATCGAATTGCGCAAACGAAACAGGTGTCCGTCTCGAGTCACCCACCTCATCTCAAGTGGAGACTTGAGGATTTGGAGATTCGGAGATGGGGTACATCCCGGGGCCCCAGGTTGATGTCGCGATAGAACACTGGTCCCCTTTACGACCTGTCAATGCCATAGCTGTATCTCGGCTTACCATTGTGATATTGAAGTTTGGGTTCGAACTCCGATTCTTCCGGCCCGAATCGTGTCACCGCCTTTACCGTACCACACTCACCAGGGCTTAAAGCTTGAAAATATTTCAAGCCACATCACTTCGCTTTGTTCCAATCCTAGTACCTCCTTGAGCGATACCAAGACATTGCCAATGTTCGCTTCATCCCGAGTCTCCAAATGTCCGATCTCCGCAAATGTTGATCCTGGCCCCCACGGGGCTTGCCTTCGACATTTTGATTGCCCCAGCCCGCCGAGTTCCCCGGGTTATTTTCGGGTTCCATTCCTTTAACCTACGTATTCCCGCTCATCTAGTCACTCAATGGGATTCTAAGCCAATTATCGTATCAATCTAATACATCTGGAGCTGAGCTTCCGACATCACCCTTCGGGAGACCCTGGGCCTAAGCCAACATGACGTGCGATGTCTTCTAAGCGCGGAGGCGAGTGGATATCAGAAACAAAAAGGGTTTTTTTTAACATGCGGAGACGGCGTCGATAAGATGGCCATTTTTCGAAGTTCGAGACTTTTCGGTTTCAGTTTATATTGTCTACGCGTCGGTGCAAGGGTGAGCATAAGTCCAATTGAATGCATTATTCTTTCAGATACCCCGGCTTCTACTTTCCCAAAGAGCCTGCCTAAGTAGGTATAGCCATACATGTAAAGTCCAACGTGTCTATTCTTGGCATTCTCTCGCGGTTTGCAGCCTTGGATTGGAAGTAATTCTTCGGCACAATGATTTCGGCGCCTGTCAAGACAGGCGAATTTCACATACGCCTCTTGTCCACATATATTGAATGAAGTCTTCTTTTTTCACGGCATTATCCTGCCAAGATGAAGGGAGAGCTAGAACGAGAGAAAGAGAAAGAGAAAAAGTGCCGGCACAATTTCCTTGTTGAGCCTTCGTTACTGGGCTACTTCGGGCTGAGAACATGTTGGAAAATGGTTTCCCGATACAGGTTTGAACTCGTGACTATCCAGAAATGTCTCCGATATTATCCGTACTCTTAATCCTTCCAGGGGTGGGCAGCTTGGGCCGCACATTCGTAGTATCTTGGCGTGCGTATGCTAGAGGTAGTAGGACCTCTTTGGTCCTTAGGATAGTGATGGTGTACACTGCCAGAATGCGTATAACTAAATGTGTCGCGGGCCTGAACTCTAGCTCTAATGCTAGTATGATTAGAGCAGTGTGGAGCAAGGTTTAAGTTTATGGCCGTATGTTGACAAAACCTAAGTATCCTTGCAACTATTCAAACTCGAGACAATCCGAAACCTATTGCCACTATTAAGCAATTCCCCTTGGTGCTTTACAAAATAAAATCGTCTCATGCGTTACCAAAGCATCCAATATATCAATATCTTTCAAATGGTGGACTTCAATGTCGACTCGTCTTATGACTTTGATTCATGACTGGTTCAAATTTTTTTTTCAATCACCGCGTAGGAAGACGGTGCCTAGCAAAGCGCGTATATACAATTCGTATATTACCAACGAGGTGACATCCTGGAGGTGCAATTCTATTACCAAAAATTGTAATTAAACAAAAAGTGGTTGGCATATGACAGTAGTGATCTGAAGATCTAGGTCAGTCGACAAACGCTATACTGATCGCATCTTTGACATTCATGTGTGTGAATAGTCTATGATTAACTTGGGGTGAATATATGCTGGGCTTAAGCTCTTTATTGAATCTTGGTCTCGAATAGAAAGTTCTGGGCATGTTTCAGCCTAGCTAATCTTCGAACCATAACCTTGAAGTCATAGAAATTATCCGTAGACTCCGAAGCACAGTTTTAAAATAGACAGTAATAGGCAAGAATCTTTCTGGCATATTTAAATAGTAGGTCAGGGACGAGGTCGTCGTCGCAGCTACCTGACCGTGACCAAGTCGCATATATGTATACCTCGTAGTCGTCCCTTATTCCCACCATGGGTTACCCATCCAAAAGTCTCAATTGCCAGCATTGAAAATCTTGTAAGTTGAACCCAGGTAGATTATATCTGGCCACGCATAGTCATATCACAAGATTGAATTATTTGTCAACGAGGCTGGACTTCCAGCTTGCGTGTGCGCGTGTTTGGGTATTGACTTCAGTCTGGATGGAACCTCGAACTAGGACATCAATGCCTCAAGTCTTAGGGCACATAGTGGAGCTTTATCTATTAGACACCAACTAGGAGGCATCTCAACAAGCACCTAACCAAGGATGAGGCTGAGCGCCTTTATAAGAGGCTCAAACGGGCGCCCCACTAGGGTTCCAGTATAGTGGCACGTAGCAGGCCTCTCCTATATGCAACATAAAGGCTTGTCCATTCTGCTGTCACAGATAGCATCTGTGGAATGAAGGTAGTCGCATATAAATTGGCCAATCATCAACCGAATCCATCTGATACCAGACGGGCAGAATAGTAGAGCGGTCTGTAATTGAACCAATAACAAACTTTCTTCCCAATGACCTCACATTGCTTTCCGGGAATCTTGCCTTTGTCGCCTCCCCAAGTTTGTGCCACAATCCACAATGGATCCAGAACAAGATGTTGTGTATGAGTCCCTCTTTCGCCCAGCAAAAAAGCGCAAGTTTACGCGCCGGCGTCCCGATCATGAAACACCAGAAGCATCCGATGCCGATCTAGCGTCCAGTCCCGCAAACCAAAACAACTTAGGTCCCGACAGGCAATCGCAGGACGATGCACCCAGTACCACGAAAACTGCAGCAACCCGGCGCTTACGTCCAGTTCGGAAGGGTGGGATTGGGTTCTCTACCACATCGCGAGTAGGAGATGAACAAACACGAAAGCAGGCCCTCGGGCCGGTATCTGGTGATCCCGACCAAGAGAAGATCCAAGCTATGAATGAACGGTTCACAGGGTATACCGGCCAGACTGTGGATGTTGACAGGCACATGTATGAACCCTTGCTACAATTGATATCCGATTTGTTCGATGTGGGCTAACGAGATAAGGATGGCATACATAGATTCTGAAATGGCCAAGCGCTACCAACCTGAACTCCAGGCAGAGAATGCAGATGCCAGTCAATCAAACCATGAACAAACAGCTGGCGGGTTATCAGTGTCCGGTCATAAACAACGCGAACCTGCATCACTTGGCAAACTTCATGAAATCGATCTCGGTCAGGAAGCAACATTGCGAAACATTGCGCGGACAGAAGCTGCGACTCGGAAACTTGCAGGAGATGAAGATGAACCGGCACCGGGAGAAACCACAGCCCCAGGGACGTGTCGCTCTGGTCCGGATGGAAAGCCTTGGCGGAACCGCAAGCAGAGGGCAGATGCGGACATTGAAAGAGATCGCCTTGTGGAGGAAGTTCTACGCGAAAGCAAATGTATGTGGCACTCTGAATTGTGGAGTATCTTTTGCTAACTCGTACCTCTATAGTGGATGTCTATGATGATCCCGAGGACGAAACACAGTTCGATGACCAAGCTGCTGATGATCGAATTGCTGAGCAATTCCGACGTGACTTTATGGATGCGATTCAGACCCGTCGCCGGACGGCAAAACCAGCACCCAAGGTTGCTGAGGGGCCTCGTGGACCAAAGCTGGGAGGCAGTCGGAGTGCCAGAGCTGCTATGCGGGAAACACAGACGAAACCAGGACACAAATGATTTTCATGGTCCTTGCGGGCGAACGAGCCCTTGTATGATTCTAATGTCTCTGATGTGGCATGTATTTTTTAAAACTTAATACCTACAAGATACCATCATGATATTACATAATTTTTGATTCCCTGTCAACCACATACTAGATTCATGGAGACTATTTACAGACATGGCAAAACTTCCGGGTTATTGGTGGACTCAGATATGCCTTGCTGGTCTTGTCCTGGGAAATGGCTGCTTTGCTAGAACCGATGACTTAGCTCGTCCGACTGATTCCGTTATTCCATATATTTTATGCTCTCTTTCTAAATAGCATTCTTTGGTAAGAATATCAAATCTACAAGTTGAATTACTTATTCTTGGTTTTGTCCTAATGGAGTAAATATATATGTAATGAGTTCAGATATTGGCTCATGGAATACCAACAGCATAAAATATATGCAACTAAGCCTACAGCATTTACCCGAGGACTTGACAGCCAAATTAGCGCAGTTTATGCAATATCTTTGAATGAATGGCAAACATTGAAGCTGATGTAGAGTCACGTGGTTGATACAGATGACTAAGCTCTCGGGTGATGCCAATTGACAAGACAGTGGAAGTTAACAACCGCAAAAGACGGCCCTTCCCTGCCTCAAACCAGCCCCTTCCATTGTTCGTCGCTTTCGCATGCGAACGACCCTTTGGACCTTTCGTATAATATTGTTGCATAAGACAACCGTGACCGCGACCAAAGCCCTCAACATCCCTGCGCAAACGCAATGAACCCTTCCAACCCACCTCAAGCTGCCGAGTATGGCGGAGGTACGTGATTCAAATGGCCCGTCAATTGCGCCGATTGCGATCTGGATAATTGGTCAAGCACCGCCCCACAAGATGCTAATCCCATGTTTATAGACGAGGTGTCCGCAATTGTCCTGGACCCAGGATACGCAACCACTCGCGCAGGCTTCGCAGGTGAAGATGCTCCCAAGTCACTGATCCCCACCTACTACGGAAAGTACAACGCCGACGGACAAGAAAAGCTCATCTACGGCGATGATATCTTCGTTACCCCGCGACCTGGTCTGTCCATCCACAACCCTATCAACAAGGACGGAATCGTCGAGGATTGGGATATGGCAGAGAAGGTGTGGGAGCACTCATTCACTTCGCGACTCACCGGAACGAAACCGGGCAACCCTTTCCAGAATGGATTGAACGACATTCCTAGCGAAGAGCTCCCAACAGAGATGGAGGTGGAGTCGGAGGAGAAGCCTCTCTCGGACAGCCCATTGTTGATGACGGAGCCTGGATGGAACCCGGCCAAGGCGCGTGAGAAGACCATTGAAATCGCAATGGAGAAATGGGATACCCCAGCCTTTTACCTGGCGCGCACAGGTGTTCTTGCTGCGTATGTATCAACTCTATTTGCTGTGCTGGTTATTCGCTGACTTGTTTGTAGTTTTGCTTCTGGCAAGGCTTCTGCCCTCGTTGTCGACATTGGCGCTTCTAACATCTCCATTACTCCGATCCACGACGGTATGATCCTGAAACGTGGTGTGCAACACTCTCCGTTTGGAGGTGACTACATTTCGTCGCAGATCAACGCATTGTTCAAATCTAACTCTCCGCAACCGATTACAATTACGCCACACTACCTTATCAGCGCAAAGGCTGCCGTCGAAGCTGGTCAAGCTCCCCAGGCGAAATACAAAACTTTCCCTGCCGACAAGGCACCTGATGCGTCATACCGCGCCCTTCTCGAGGAGCGTACACTCGGCGAGTTCAAAGAATGTGTCGTTCAGGTGTGGCCCGGGCCAACCAGACTCTCTGCCCTTGGACCCACGGGCGTTTCCAACGAGGATATGGCCCGTACCTCGCCCGGCCGTCCCTTCGAGTTCCCCGATGGATACAACCAGGTGTTTGGTGTCGAGCGCTTCCGCGTGGTGGAATCGCTGTTCGATGCCAAGGCTGCCATTCCCGATCCCGAATCTTCTTTCGCTCCCCCTACTCCCGCCCAAACCATCCCAGAACTTATCAAGGCCTCTTTGGCTGGCGTTGATGTGGATATCCGTCCCCACTTGCTGGCCAATGTCGTTGTGACCGGCGGCTCAAGCTTGCTCTATGGCTTTACAGACCGTTTGAACCATGAGCTGATGCAGATGTTCCCTGGCCCCCGAGTTCGTGTTACCGCCCCTGGTAACACCTCAGAGCGTCGCTTCGGATCTTGGATCGGAGGAAGTATCTTGGCCAGCCTGGGAACCTTCCACCAGATGTGGATCTCCAAGAAGGAGTACGAGGAACATGGACCTAACATCGTGGAGAAGCGTTGCAAATAAGCTCACCTTTTCACATCTTAGTCCTGTTAATCTGGTTTGATTTGATGTTTACGGGCGTTCTTGCGCTATCTAGGGCGCGACAGGATGGGCACACTTGCTCTGGCCAACAAAACCGATCTTAGATATTTTTGTGTACGACTAATGCCATTTGATTTCTCATTTGAAAAAAAACGTGATATTGCGTAGCATGTGTAGAGACGGGGTCCCTCCGAGGCATATACGTTAACGTCTATGTGCTTATGCGCTGGCTGCCAGCGCATCCATGCAGGGTGGCCCGTGTTTCAACTTATTTATCTGTCAATTTCCCCTTCTACTCCCCTCAGACTTCAATCCGAAGCAGAACGAGAAACATGGCCAACGTGTATCATTATCAACATGCAAATCACAAAGAACCAGACTACATTGTCAAAATCGTTATAACCGCTGCAAGCCAGAAAAATCATAATCAAAATCAAACAGAATCACGCTAGAGTCTACAAGATATGAAAACAATCCAAAAATGCAAGACATCAAAAGCGCATAACGTACAAGAGGGATATCGTGAGTCGAAAAAAGTCCAGAATATAGAAAGCTGACCCCCAAACAACCCGGCTCTTCATCGACTAGCCCGATGAATCAACCAATGCAGAACAGCATCAAGATTGGTCTCTTCCTTGGCACTAATTCCATAGCAGCTTACTTCGCGATGAGTGACTGATTTCAGGTCCATCGCTTCAATCAGCTCATCCACGGATAACTTATCCGGGAGATCGGACTTGTTCCCGAGGACTAGTAGCGGGATACTGTCCAGCGTGGGCTTCTT
Source organism: Penicillium antarcticum (assembly GCF_028974205.1). NCBI lineage: Eukaryota > Fungi > Ascomycota > Eurotiomycetes > Eurotiales > Aspergillaceae > Penicillium > Penicillium antarcticum. The sequence continues at coordinate 320,165 of NW_026695306.1, read as the reverse complement.
CATTAGGTCGTGCAGCTCTTCTGTCGCTACAGGTAGTGCGGCTCGGTCTGCTGCGTCCACGATGTACCTGTATCTTTTGCGTCAGTGTGTCTGGGGAGGCCCGGGAGCTACTAATAGATACGGGCTCTTACACGATCGCGTTGACGCCTCGGCAATACCGTTCCCACATCGGCCTGAACCGGGGCTGGCCACCGAGATCCCAGCTTGAGAGGGAGATTAGTGATGTCGGTTGTTGGGGGTGGAGGGACATACCATTTCAGGGTCACATGGCCCTTTTGGACTCTTTTCGTGTTGAAGCCGATTGTTGGGATCGAGCTGTCAAGTAAACTGTGATGAGATACAGCTGACAGGTTGGGATGATTATCACTTACTCGACAGTGAACTCGCCACCCTGCGCACCGGTCAGCAAGTCTGTTCGGACGGAACATATATGGGATCTTTTCAGATTAGAATGAGGGATGACATACCGCCAATACACGCAGCAGGGAGGACTTGCCGGCATTCTGGAGGCCGATCATGGTGACATCCATCTCCGTGGCCCTGAATACTTAGCATGTTAAGGCTTCTGGGACGGGCCGGCCACTTACCAGAATACCCTCAGGAGCCAGTCATAGATAGTGCGGAAAATGGCAGCCATGGTGAAATACAAAAAAAAGAAAGAGAAGTAAACCAAACAAGCTCAGCTGCCAGCAGCGGAGAGGCTTATGAAAGAGGTGGGGTCGAGGCCGATGAGGTTTGGACATAACCGCCCGCGGGTGAAAACTTCAGGCGCTTAGGCATATTTTCTTATTTCGTCATTTATCTTTAGTATAAATTTTAAATTTATATGGGGCTGAGAAAATACGGGCGCTTTAAGACTTGAAGGAAAATAAACTAAGTTATACATAAGCAGGCACATGAATCCAAAGGCAAGGAACACGAGGAGACTAAGTTAACGTTAGTATTGATGTCACGGGTAGTGTGACCTGAACTGTAAGGCCACATTTCATATCACCACGTGAAGATAATGGGTTCCACCTCGAAAAATTTCCCCAAGCAGAACGGACTAGTCTCTCTGTCGTCTGGCAGCTGCCATTGTCGGTTCAATCCCCTTGGGTTCAAGCATTTTATACTCTTGGGAGACTGCGGAACTGCTCCCCTGATACTTTTTTACCATCTCCCCCATTATCGTGACCTTTGCAAGGTTTTTATCTATACCATACCAGCCAAGAGCTGCGAATTTCCACCATGGCTCCTACCGCCACAGACACCAAGTGGTCGGTGGAATACGACACCCTGCGACGGGAGAACTTGTTCCAAAATCCCCCCACGGATCAAACTGCCTACCCGTCGCTGGCCGAGTCGATTCGGCCGCATATCGATTCTTTCAATGCTCTCTTCGAGGATAGCAAGATTATGGAGGCAGGATTGAGGGATATCGGCACCAAGACTTTCCTCGATGGAGAGCTCGAGACATACGAACAGAAGAAGGCCCGTCAGGCCGAGGGTCTCCGCCCACCCAAGCGCAACCGCTTGAACGTTCGCGTGCGCGAAATCTTCCTCGAAAAGCCCACCCTGCCCCCCACAAACAAGTTCGCAACCCGCAACCGTGAAATCTACCCCTCAGAATGCCGAGAGCGCCATGCGACATACCGTGGTAAGCTCCGTGCTCGTCTTGAGTACCAGGTCAACAACGGCGACTGGATGGAGTCTGTTCGTGAGCTCGGTAATGTCCCCATCATGGTGCGCACCAACCGGTGTCACCTTGAGAAGGCCACTCCCGAGGAGCTTGTGCGCCACAAGGAGGAATCCGAGGAACTCGGTGGTTTTTACATTGTTAACGGTAACGAGAAGCTGATTCGTATGCTGATCGTCGGCAAGCGCAACTTCCCCATGTCCATTATTCGTGGTTCATTCGTGAAGCGTGGTCAGTCTTACACAAAGTTCGGTGTTCAAATACGTTCAGTTCGTCCCGATCAGACTTCGCAGACCAATGTGCTCCACTACCTCTCCGATGGAAACGTCACCTTCCGTTTCTCATGGCGCAAGAACGAATATCTCATTCCCGTGATGATGATTCTCAAGGCCCTCGCCGAGACTAACGACCGCGAAATCTTCGAATCTATCGTCGGTGGTGCCCAGTCCAAGGGCATGAAAAACACCTTCGTCACTGACCGAGTCGAGCTTCTCCTGAGAACTTACCACGCCTACCAGAAGCATAGCCAGTACGACTGCCGCTCCCACTTGGGTAAGGCTTTCCGCCCTGTTCTCAGTGTTCCTGCAGACATGCCCGATGAGGAGGTTGGCACAGAGTTCCTCCGCAAGGTCGTTCTCCCTCACCTTGGAAACGAGAATGTCACCGAGTCTCAAGACTGGGACAAGTTCAAGATGATCACCTTCATGATCCGGAAATTGTACTCCACCGTTGCAGGTGACTGTGCTCCTGACAACCCCGATGCCGTCTCCAACCAGGAAATTCTGCTTGGTGGATTCCTGTACGGTATGATCCTCAAGGAGCGTATCGAGGAATGGATTCGATCATTCGGACCTATCGCCAGAGACTGGTCTATTCGCAACAACGGCGCCAAATTCACAGACTCCGCATTCGAGCGTGACTTCCTGTCCAAGATCGTGAAACGATCCAACGAGAACATTGGTAATGCGCTCGAATACTTCCTTTCCACCGGTAACTTGGTCAGTCCTACTGGTCTTGATTTGCAACAGACCTCCGGTTATACCGTTATTGCCGAGAAGATCAACTTCTATCGTTTCATCAGTCACTTCCGCATGATTCACCGTGGTAGTTTCTTCGCCCAATTGAAGACTACTACCGTCCGTAAGCTGCTACCAGAGAGTTGGGGCTTCCTTTGTCCTGTGCACACCCCTGATGGATCGCCTTGTGGTCTGCTTAACCATTTGGCGCACAAGTGTTTGATTTCTACAGGTGATTTGGAAGTCTCCCATCTCCCCCGACTTTTGGTCCAGCTTGGTATCCGGTCCGAGTCCTCTGTGGCAATTGACGAAAGTGTGGTAGTGCAATTGGATGGCCGTATTATCGGGTACTGTTCCCCTAAGCAAGCCCAGAGAATCGCCGACACTGTCCGTCACTGGAAGGTCGAAGGAAAGCACAATATCCCCCGTGAATTGGAAGTTGGATACGTCCCTAACTCCGCCGGTGGACAATACCCGGGTGTTTACATGTTCTCTCAGTCCGCAAGAATGTACCGGCCTGTCAAGTATCTGGCTTCCGACAAATTAGATTACGTGGGTCCATTCGAGCAGCCTTTCATGGAGATTGCCTGTGTTGAGTCTGATCTGATCCCTGGTCTCTCAACACACATCGAGTTCACCCCGACCAACATCCTGTCGATTGTCGCCAACATGACCCCCTTCTCCGACTACAACCAATCTCCCCGTAACATGTACCAGTGTCAGATGAGCAAACAGACCATGGGTACACCGGGTACCTCCATCGCATACCGTACAGACAACAAGCTGTACCGTATTCAGACTGGTCAAACGCCAATTGTCCGCCCACCTCTGTACAACGCCTACGGTCTGGACAACTTCCCCAACGGCATGAACGCGGTTGTTGCTATCATCTCTTACACCGGATACGACATGGACGACGCCATGATTATCAACAAGTCTGCTCACGAGCGCGGCTTCGGTCACGGTACAGTCTACAAGACCAAGGTTCACACTTTGGCTGAGGGCGACTCCAAGCGCAGCAAGTCCAAGCGCGATGTCACCAAGCTGTTTGGTTTCGCTCCCGGCGACGAGATCAAGGAGCAGGTGCGCGCCATCCTCGACGAGGATGGACTTCCTCACTTGGGTGCCCGCGTCAAGGAGGGTGACAAGGTCGCCGCCTGGCACAACGTCCGCTTCGATCCTGCCTCTGACTCGTTTGTCAACGTTGACGGTATCACTCACTACATGAAGTACAAGGATGCCGAGGAGGGATATATCGACAGCATTCGTATCATGGGATCTGAGAACGGCAACGAGCCCATGCAATCTCTCAGTGTCAAGTACCGCATTCCCCGTAAGCCCGTCATTGGTGACAAGTTCTCCTCTCGTCACGGTCAGAAGGGTGTCTTGTCACAGTTGTGGCCTGCGGTCGACATGCCCTTCTCCGAAAGCGGCATGCAGCCCGATCTGATCATCAACCCTCACGCTTTCCCATCTCGTAAGTTCCTCATCACACATCGCTCTAAATCATCTCTAACAAAACTTAGGTATGACAATCGCCCAGATGATTGAGTCTATGGCCGGTAAGGCCGGTGCCATGCACGGTCTCCCTCAAGACTCAACACCCTTCCAATTCTCCGAAGAAAACACCGCAACCGACTACTTCGGTGAGCAGCTCCGCAAAGCAGGCTACAACTACTACGGAAACGAGCCCTTGTACAGTGGAATCACAGGTCGCGAGTTCTCCGCCGACATCTACATGGGTCTCGTCTACTACCAGCGTCTGCGTCACATGGTGAACGACAAGTTCCAAGTGCGTACTACCGGTCCCGTCAACGCCCTCACCGGCCAGCCCGTGAAGGGTCGTGCCAAGGGTGGTGGTATCCGTGTCGGAGAGATGGAGCGTGATTCCCTGATTGCTCACGGTGCCGCCTTCCTCCTTCAAGATCGTCTGATGAACTGCTCCGACGCCCAGCATACCTGGATCTGTCGCTCTTGTGGTTCTTTCCTGTCCACCCAAGTTGCTGTCTCTGGTTCTTCCCGTTCTCGTGCGGCTATTAACCCTGGTGCTGCTGCTGCCGCGGCTAAGGCCGCGCCTAACCAGCAGAGTCACTCTCACTCTGCCGGTGCTGTCGGTGCTGTTGGTGGTGTGGCTGGTGTTGTGCGTTGTCGTCGTTGTGCCCGTGAGGCTGTCTTCGATGACTCCCGTGCTGAGATCTGGGAGGATGGAAATGGCCAGCGCTTCGTTGGCGGTGACAATGTCACTATTGTTGCTGTGCCTGGTGTCCTCCGCTACTTGGATGTTGAGCTGGCTGCTATGGGTATCCGCATGAAGTTCTGGGTGGATAACTGATACACCAGCCTCTCTCTCTGGCTGGAGTAAAAAATCAATGTTCTTTTTTGCTTGATTGTCATAGGTGGCGTATACCTGGTCTTTTTTTTAATGATTATACTCGGATGCTTTTGTTTCTTTATTGCAAATATTTCTTCGTGTACGAACAGCATACAACAGAATCAAGTGTTCAAAAGAGCCATTCTAGTAGACCGGTCATACCAGTTTTCTTAGAATAGAAGCTGTTATAACCCAGTCAAAGCGGATTCAGCAAATAGACTAAGACTGCTCAAGGAATTAGCAGCTGGTACGCAGTGTACTATAATATCTTATTATAACAAGATAGATTATCAATTGACATGGCCAATACTAGATCCAATATAACAATTTGTAAAAATAAGCCCTCATGCAGACCCATCCCCTTTAAAATCCTCTTGAACCAATCCAGTCTTAGCAGTAGCAAACTGCCTAGTAGGAACACGATTCTCAAACAGAATATCCAACTCAGCATAAGATCGACCCTTAGGCTCAGGGAGCCTAAAGAAAGCCCAAACAAGACAAATAATACAAAGCGCACCCCAGAAGAAACCAGACTTCCCCCTCCAATTCCAAGCATCAACATTAAGCATGTAAGGAATAATAATTCCAGTAACAAGATTGAAAATGTTATAAACATTCCTCGCCAAAACAATCGACTTCGTCCGCAGTCTAGACGACGGCATCTCAGACACAAGCGAGAAACAAACTGGTCCAACAGTCGAGTCGTAAATGAATGTATAAACGAGCAGCATTGAGCCCGTCGCCCAGGATATCGCTGATGTTGATGGTGCAATTGATACAAAGCCGATTACCAGTAGGACAATTGCAAGCAGAAATAGTCCGCCTACGTAGAGGGTTCGTCGACCGAAGTAGGTCATCAAGATCCATGAACTGAGTGTTCCAATCACTCCGATGGCATATTGTACCAGGGACATTGTGAATGATTGCGAAACTGCCAGTCCGGCACGCTGGTAAAAGACCGTTGAGTAGCCCATTAGTCCTGCACCGCAGAGACTCTGCGCGGCCCAGACGCAGCATGCGATTTCCGTGCGGCGGCGGTCAATACCTTTGAAACAGTCTAGGTACGAGGTACCAGTCTCGACGCGCTTCTCGAGAGCATCGGTGTAGATGATCATTGAGGCTGTTTCCTCGGCACTGAAACCAGGACTGTTTGCTTTTGTGAGACGCTTCAGGGACTTGACTGCGTCTTCGCGTCTGTCCTTGCGGACCAGCCACCATGGACTCTCAGGTGCGAGGTATACACCGATGAAAATTGGAACGGGCCATACCCATTGGATGGCGAACGGGATGCGGTAGGCCCATTGGTCCGTACGTGTTGCTAGGCCTTTCAGGACGCCGCTGGCAATGAGCTGACCGAAAACCCAGCAGAGGTTGACGTATGTGGTCAGATAGGCGCGCAGAGCGACTGGGCAGACTTCAGAGGCGTAGGTTACGGTAAGGGTTTGGTAAACGCCAAGGGGAATACCCATGAGGAGTTCCCCGGCGACCAGGGTTGAGATGTTTGGTGCGAAGAAGAGGATGAAGACGAAGCCGACTGTTGATGCGAGGCAGGCCATGAGGGTTTTGCGGTAGCCGTAGCGTTCGGAGACGATACCGTTGAGGAAGAGACCTATGATCTGACCGCAGGCCATGGCATTGTTTAGGCCTGCTTGCCAGGATGCGGTTAGACCGTAGGTCCCGTCCGACATGAGGTTTCCGTATTTCTCGTTGAAGGCGGGGAAGCCGAGGAATGAGTTTAGAAGGACTACATCGTAGCCTTCCATGATGATGGCGCAGGATAGGAGGAGGGACCAGCCAACTGCTTTGGGGTAGATTTTCACGGCTTGCAAGGGGGTCATGTTGTGTTCTTTTTCGATTGCTGCGTGGGCTTCATTGCTTGTCTTGAGGTCGGTCTGGTCGACCTCGGAGTGGGATGCATGGTCGATCGAGGTCTCTTTCTCGACATGTTCGGCCATGGCTTTCTTTTCAGAAGCCATTGTTGGATTCTCAATGACGATGTTGGATTTGTGTCACTGTCTGGCTGTTGAGATGAATAGAATATAAGCTATTCGTGTGGGGAATCCCTGGGCATTTATGTGCAAGTTGTCTAACGGCTTTCTGGGGCAGTCCATACTGAGCGAGCATAGGGCCGGGGACTCTATTGGCTGCTGAGACCACTTTTCAAGCGAGGCCGGTGGCGCAGAGAGAGTTTTCCCCAGATTGTTCGGTGATCAGCCCACTAACCCCCGGATTCGTGGGGTCTGAGGGAACTGAATGATTAGACTGATGTCGGGCCGGAATGGCAAGGAGACAGACATCTTGAACCAGTTGTGGCCACTTGGTGTTTTGTGTTGAGTGAAGGGCTGCAACTTCTCCCAAAAGGGGCTAGAGAGAGGGGACATGACACCGCCGTCTCATTGGCAAACCGTCGGGCCGACATACGCCTTTCCCCCTCATCGAACGTCTTCTGCAGAGTCTAAATGTCAATTTGAAGCGTCAAAGATGGCCGAGTCTGAAGAGTTCTCCAGGTTTTGATATAATTCTGGGGCAATCTCGGAGTTACTCGCCAACGACACGACTCACCAGCCCCCATTCGCCTGATAACCCCCCCGCATGCAGTCGAGTGGAATCAATTCGCTAACTCGGGCCGACATCAAGTCAATCACAGTATATGCCGTCCCTACAGCATGACCTCGCAGGGCTCTGGACTCGATCATCCATGGTGCACTGATGATCTGAAACAGGTTCTGCTTGGGGTATATAGCTTGCCTGTCCTTTCATTGAACAGTTCTTCTTTTCCAATTCCGTCGTGTTATTCTTCTTTTCACCTCGCTGCCTCCAAAGACCATGTCTCCAGCTCGAGTGGGTGAAAAATGGTGGAAGAACTCCATTATCTACCAAATCTACCCTGCCAGCTTCAAAGATTCCAACAATGATGGCATTGGCGACATCCCAGGCATCATTTCATCCCTTGACTACATCACAAGTCTCGGCGTTGATGTGATTTGGCTATGTCCCATGTATGACAGTCCCCAGATTGACATGGGCTACGATGTGGCCGACTATGAGAAGGTGTATGAGCCCTACGGAACCGTGGGAGATATGGAAGTTCTCATCGATGCATGCCACGAGCGAGGACTACGTATCATTCTCGACTTGGTGGTCAACCACACCTCCGACCAGCACAAGTGGTTTCAAGAGTCCCGTTCTTCAAAGACCAACCCAAAGCGTGACTGGTACATCTGGAGACCGGCAAAGTATGATGCCAACGAAAAGCGTCAACCTCCCAATAACTGGCGCAGTATCTTTGGTGGTCCTGCATGGGAATGGGATGAGACCACGGAGGAGTACTACCTCCACCTGTTTTGCGTTGAGCAACCCGATGTCAACTGGGAGAATGCCGTGACTCGTCGGGCAATCTATGAGTCTGCGATGGAGTTCTGGTTGAAGAAGGGGGTTGATGGATTCCGTGTTGACACGGTCAATATGTACAGCAAGCAGCCTGGTCTTGCTGATGCGCCAGTTCTTGACCCGAAATCCGACACGCAGGTTGCCTTCTCGCAGTTCTGCAACGGTCCTCGCATTCATGAGTACCTTCGTGAGATGAACGATGTCCTTTCCAAGTATGATGCCATGACTGTTGGGGAGTGTCCCAATACACATACACTGGATGGTGTGCTTCGCTATGTCTCAGCAGCTGAAAAGCAATTGAGCATGGTCTTTCAATTTGACCTTGTGGATCTGGGCATGGGCAAAGACTACAAGTTCCTTACTAACTTCCCTGGCTGGACACTACGAGACTTGAAATCAGCAGTGAAGAGCACCCAGGATATCATCAAAGGCACCGATGCCTGGACGACGGTGTTTATGGAAAACCACGACCAGGGCCGGTCGGTCACACGCTTTGGTTCGGACAAGACACCTGAGCTACGGGTGCGTTCTGCAAAGATGCTATCCATGATGCAAAGTACTCTTTCTGGTACTCAATTCATCTACCAGGGCCAGGAGATTGGAATGGTCAACGCCCCGAAGGAATGGACAATTGACGAATACAAAGACATCGATAGCACCAACTACTATCAGATGACCAGCAATATCACGAATAATGACCCCGTCGAATTGTCAAATGCAATGGCTTCCTTGCAACACCTGGCTCGGGATCACTCTCGACTTCCCATGCAATGGAGCGCTGACGCCAACGCAGGCTTTTCGCCTTCTTCCTCCGCGAAGCCGTGGATGCGTCCGCACGACAACTATCCCGAGCTTAATGTGAAGCTTCAGGAGGTCGATAATGCCTCCGTTCTATCATTCTGGAAACAGATGACCAGACTACGCAAGGAGTATGCCGACGCCATGGTCTTTGGAGAATTTGAGATCGTCGACGAGCCGAACCAGAGCGTCTTTACATATACCAAGAAGGGTCAGAATAACAGCTTATTGGTGGTTCTGAATTTCTCAGATAAGCCACAGAAGTTTGAGAACCCGGATACATTGAAGGGTGATAAGTGGGAGTTGTTGGTTGGTAATGTCAAAGATCCTAGTGAGGAATTACACGCGTTTGAAGGAAGGGTGATTTTGATTTAGAGCTGGATACACTACCTTTCGGCTATATAACTGCACATGGGACTGCACATGGGATTATATTGTCTTACATTTATAGCTTACCGCATAGATAGATGCAATGTATATCTCGATCTACAACAGGGCCCCCTTGAAGTTTTTGATAGTCTCTATCGGTAAACCGTTCTATTTGTTAATTATGTCCTAATTCTACCTCTGTTTTTTTTTGGCCACTCTTAGTTTAGATTCTCGAGGACTCCGGCCCAATCATCTTCGGTCATATAAAGACAGGGAGGGGGGGTTGAAAGGACCTATGGCCTGACTGTATGCACCGCTTGTACTGACCACACTCTTTGACTAGGGCCAAAATGATCCGACGTACATATACTATTAATTTCAGTCCAAGTCTTAATAAGCGATCTCACCATATTATTGGATAAATTCAATTCACATGGAACAAACTTGCGGAGGAGGCTCCGAACTACGCCAAAACAGTATAAAATGCCAAGACATCAACTTCAAACGCGGGGGAGATTCATCTTCACCTTGACTCTCAAGTCTCTACGAAATTTATGGCCAGTCCGAGATCTCAGCGCGTGCCCAAAGCATGCGATGCCTGCAACCGCCGTAAAGTCCGCTGCAATGGCCAACATCGCTGCCAACAATGTGAACATCTGGACCTCCTCTGCACCTACACAGAGAATCACTCAGCGCGGTCAAGAAAAAATGCTCTGCGTCGAGGTGCAGTGATATCAAGTTACAAAAGTGGCACGCCAAAAACCACAAACGTAACACCACTACTACCCCTGACAACCTCCCGACTCCCACCCTCATACTTCACAAGTCTGATCCCAGACTACATGACCTACGTATACCCTTTCAGCCCAATAATAACGGACACGGAAGTCCGCCATTCCATCAACAAGATGGACACAGAAAGAGAACATGCAGCCTTCGTCTACGCCTTCACAGCAGTAACACTGGACTTAACACGGGCATCCCAATCCCACTGTGCTTCACCACCCTCAACAACATCAACATCAACGCAAATCTCCGAACTCCTCCGCCAATCAGTGGAATCCCAACAACCACTCTCAATAGGCTTCCGCCCCTCAATCCTACGCGCCATGACAAGCATCTTCATCCAAATGTGCTCGATGAGCCAGGGCCACTACGACCTAGGCTTCTTCTACCTCCGCGAAGCAATAACAATGATCCAAATCCTAGGCGTAGACAAAACAACCAACCTCTCCGACCTGGACATAACAGAGCGCGCTCGCCGCCAACGTCTCTACTGGCAATGTTTCATCCACGAGCGTTTCATGTCGATTGTATACTTCTCGCCTGTGACATTGCCTCCGCACGCGCAGTTCCCCGAGGAAGATCCTGTCTCGCTTTCGCTTGGCGTTGGTATCCAGCAAGGCTGGACGCAGGTTATCAAGACGTTTTGTATGCTTGATGCTTCGTTTATTAGTCTTTGGATTGGGGATCGGTCGCAGGTTACTGCGTCTTGGGTGGAGGCTAAGCATCGTGAGCTTGATGATAAGCTTTGGGAATTGGAGGTTTCAACCTTGAGTGAGCTTCAGCAGGCTGATCTTGTTGTTACGAGGCAGTGGATGCGGACTTTGCTTTGGCAGATGGCCATGTCGAATTGTTTGTTGTCTAGTCATGCTTCGTGTCCTTCTTTGGAGCTGGAAATGCCTTTGCAGTTGTCTAGTCAGCTCAGGGGGTTTTTGACTAAGATCTCGCAGAATACTATTCGCGTGCATGGCTCGTCGATGATTAGCAAGCTGTTGGAGATTATTAATACCATTGCTGATGTTGTGATTCATGTTCCGCAGGCGACGCGTGAGGAGACGACTTGTCGCATTGATGATATTGTTTTCATGCAGGGTGTTGTTCTTTCGTTTCATAATTTGCAGGTCATGTCGAAGAATATTCTGTTGGATAAGTTTCGGGTCATTCGGGCGAGGTTTTCACATATCGAGGTTGCTTCGCAGTTGGCTGTTTAGCCGTTGCAGGAAGCCCGCTACTTTTATATACCAGAATCAGAAATATTGAGCAGATGTATCATGTCTAACTGCACAGTGAATCCCATAACCTAGCATAATCCAATTCAATGACATATCGATATCAATATTACACACATTCCTTTCGCTCACAGCTCAGACGTAACGTTGGAGAACTCGCCCTTGTCGAGCTTCGTCTTCCAGAAGATAGGGTTCATGTCATCGAAGCCGTGGTGCACCCATCCTTCTTCCTTAACATGGTACAAGTTAATGAAACCACCGGAGTAGGCATCACGGTGCATAGCAGCCAGAATGGATCGGCGACCCAGGTTCAATGCCTCCTGCTCAGTCAAATCGTAACGGTACTCGGCATCCAGCACACCATAGGCGAAAGTCTGACCAGATCCAACACAGAACAGGTTACCGGGGAGGCGAGTGCCATCGGAGTCGATGTAGTAGAGAGCGGGTCCTTCTTGGGGCGTCACCTGGGAATCATTAGTCTCAGTTCAGTTTCACTATAGTGTATGCAACGTACTCCTGCTAACATGGTTCCCATGCTAAGTCCGTATCCCTTGTAAGCGTAGGTGAGGTTGGCGAGAATCTTCGAGGCAGCCGCAACAGTGATACGGCGCTTGTGTCGGATTTCTGAGAACTCATCAGCAAACTTCTTCTTCGGCGGGAGAAAGCTCCTGCTTACCATGCAGAGTGCATTGCTGACTCAAATACCGCAACCAATATTGACAATCCTATTCAAAACATCAGCCCAGCCTATCACCTACCATCACTCAATCCAACTTACAGCAGCACCACCGGCCATCGTTCCCAGAAGACCTGGCGTGGGGTCATTTGAAGGCTTGTCTTCACCTCGGCTCAACCGCGATACGGGAATAACCTTTTTGACTGTCTGACTGGCAATCCAGTTGCCGGCTGTAGCTCGAGAATCGGTACACACAATCTAACCAAGATATAATTCAGTACAACTGAACCCAAAGTCATAGATACCGGGTATTATGGAGGCAAAGGGGAACGTACGATACCACCCTGGAATCGGAAGGCGAGGGTTGTTGTTCCGTGGGCGAGCTTGATGGGGCAGCTGGGGTTGGAGTGGTCATCGGTCATGGCACGCAGGAAAGCAGATCGCTAGACGAGGATTAAGAATTAGCACATGGTTCTACTTGCATCAATGAGAGGAAAGGTAGGCTGTGAATCTCGGACAGCTACGATGGCGCCGCAGGTTGTCTTGACGTCAGGATAGAGGAACATCTCTCGATCAAAGCGCCATCTGAGCCATGAAGAATCTGCTATAGATTCATTTGAAACTCACGTTATCGACGGGAGGAAGGGAGAACTTCAGCGAGAGAGGAGGGACGCTCGCAGAGAGGTCCTCCTGTTCTTGCTCGTTGTAGAGCTCATTCTGATGGGGAGGGCGCGAATATTGAGCGACGAGCTTATCCATGATGTGTTGTATGGGATGGAATAAGACGGTAGAGAAAATATGCTGGAAAGACAAAGGAAGTGTGGTGAGACGGCGATGGTTGAAGCTCCGCTGGAGCTCGGGTTTCCGCGTCACTCTGGCGCCTGCGGTCACGTGCAGCCACTATAGAGAACAGACAAACTTGGAAGAAGAAAACAACTTGAAAGATACAATTGACAATTAATAACTAAACCACTTATCATGCACAATTTGCATATTTCCTAGTATAGTCCCGCATGTCCAACGCCGGTCCGAAAACCCTTGCCCCGGCCCAATCTGAGAGAAGAGTTGAGTTTACACAGCATTACAGTATGTCCACAAACTAAACAGTGGCCCACTGAATCGGACCTCGAGAGTCTGTCCACTACACAGCTTCAACCATCATCTTTGCTGGTGGTGCGCCGCTATCCACGGGGGCAGTGACACCGCCGGTCTCCATCGCAGAGGTCTGCTCCAGAACATCCGATTCCTGGTCATTCTCTTCGACGCCGTTGAGTCCATTGACATTGTTGCTGTAGCTGTTCTTGCGAGACTCACGGGCCGCAGAAGACTCAATGGGCTCAACGCTGGGCTCCCATGCGCGGAGATCGTTCTCGGCATCCTCGAGAATCTGGCGTGCCTCGAGTTCATGGTCGTATGCTTGGCGCGCATCGCCAGGCACAACGGGGCTATCATCAATGTAGTTGAGGAGACGACGAGCATGGCGAGCAAGGATGGTCTGCTTCTCAGAGCGCTCGATCACAGCAGCGAGGTGGATATCATAGGCCTCCTTCAGCTTTTGTCTCGTCTACAGATGAAAAATGGTAAGCAACTATACTTTCCATCTGACTGTATAACATAAAAAAAGATCAGAATGGTGACGTACGATATTGGACAGCTGGGCCTCGGCAACCAAGTTCTGAGCCTCAGCACGAACAAGCTCATGCTCAAGGGTAACCAGACGAGGGCTCGAAGGATCCTTGTACTTCAGCTTGGCGATCTCATCGGTGACCTTCTGGCGCTGGTCGCGGGATGGCTGCACAGACGCTTCCATGTCACGAATTTGCTTCAAGATAGTGCGGTAGTCCTCGAGATTCTGCGCGAAAACGTCTTCTTGCTCGCCAATCTCAGCGAGCATCACGCCGAGCTTGTCGGAAATGTCGGAGACGTTGTCATCGTCAGTAGCCTCGCCCCATTCAGAGAGCTGGCCGGCGATCGAGCTGCGCTCGCGGCCGGCGGCTTCGTGAGCGCCGATGGCTGAGTTCTCGTTCTTGATCAGCTTGGTCATCTTCTTGCTCAGCTCGGGCGCTTGCATCCCGCGGAAAGTCGAGATGCTGAACCGGTGCCGGTTGGCAGGGGGTTCTTTGCGCGATCGGAATGAGAGGTTACGGTTCCTGGAGTTGTTAGCTATAATGTGTACAGAGATAGCGGACGACATACATTGTGGAATACTCAATAACTTCTCAAAGTGCCTATGTGGAAAAGGAATATGAGGTATGTAGGAGAGAAAATGAGGAGGAAAGAAGTACAGCAGGCGGCTTCCTGTAGATGACGATGCTCGAACCCTATTCCTTCTTCCCCATAGGAAGTGTAGTCCCGGTTGACGTCATGACGGGATGCGCGGAAGTTGACATCTTTTCCGATTGCAGAAAAGAGTAGTGTCATACATAGAGATTTAGTGTGAATTGCTGGTAACTGGTCATTAGGGTCTGAGAACTGTCGACTGACCGGTTGATCGTCATACTCCACTCTCGGCTTCCCGATATCAAAGTGCCACGGTCATGGATGTCATGATACTTGAGGATTAGGGCAAAGACCCAATTGGCAGGAATTTCGATGTCGCAAAGGCTAATTTGATCCGACATGACAATGTGTGTCTTCGTTAGGCTCTGAAGTCCACGGGTCCTGCCTAATCGGGAAACAAGCCATCTTCATCTCTTCCCCAGCTAAAGACTCATAGATCACACCTAATAAGTGGGAAGCCCCTTGCTTTCTAGTTTTACAGAGTACAGAAATTGAAGATAAGGTTGAGAAAAGGCAGTATCATAAAATAGGGATATGATAATTAAACATCCCATCGCCCATCACAAGCTCGAGAAAAATGAAACTCGAAGTACCAAAGGAAGTTCCCTTGGGCAATCTTATTTTACACCGTAAAGCAAAGAACCTGCATGAAATCCGAACCCCATAACCGCAGTTGAATAGAGATAGAACCCGCAACACCTGAAAGATTCATGATCCGCGGAATCATTCATTAAAAAAGCGCCTCAGTCGAGAGGTACTGGCCACTTTATGACATTTCATCCGCATCAGGGTTGTGCGAATGTTCATTATCCGACGCATGGAATGCGTCTCCGAACGCCGAGTTGTCCAGATCAGGAAGATCCAGCCCGTCGTTCTGTTCGCTATAAGCCGCCAAAGCATCACCCGCGCTGTCAATGTTGGTGAAGTCGAACTCTCCACCCACTGGACCGTGGTCTTTCTGCTCATTTACCATCACCCATTCGTTGGCTTCGCCGTTAGGAGCACCGTGGAGTTGGTCACCCAAATCCATGTCAATATCGGCTGAAATGCCAGCGGGGATTGGTTGCCCATTGACAGAAACACTGGACATTCCTGTGCCACCGATACCGGGGCTGCCAAACTGATTCAGAAGATGGGCATCGTCGTGGTCCATGACCATGTCATTGGTGAATGAGTCAGGCTCCTCTTTGTGTTCGGGTTCAATCTTTTCAAGCAAGCCACCCTTTTCAACACAAGAGACCTTGGGTTCAGATACAATCTGCTTCTTCCAGGCAGTCTCAACTTCCCGAACAATGTCGTCAACCTTGTATTTAGCTTTGTCCTCAACGTAGTCAAGCTGGGGAGGTTCATCTTCCGTGGGAATGACAACACGGCCCTCCAGTCGCCAAATCTCCGGGCCCTTCTCAGTCGGGTCAGCAGCAGACTCCCGAAGGCGGATTTCAGCATCTTTGAGTAATGAAGTACGGTTGAAGCGCTGCATGCGGCGCGCGTGTTGCTTCTTCATCTTTTCGATCTCGGCTGTCATATCAGCGACCTTCTTGGAAACACGCTCGGCAAATTCTTCGGCTTTAGCGGGCTCCATCTTGTTGGCCGGTTGGCCGTCGCCTGCTTCTTCGCCTTCACCGCCAGATGTTCCAACAGGGGCATCAAAGAAGCCTGCTGTCAGAGACTCCAGCTCTCCCTTTCGGCCCAAGCCAAGCGAAACGGGAGTGATCTGTGTGATAGCATAAGGTGATGCGAAGATCTCCTCCATCCACTCGTGGTGCTGCTGATAACGCATCTTGCTCACTTCACGGGGTGTCAGGAGATCCATAGTGTCGCCACTGGACACGTCCTCGTCTTCAATGGCGAAATCAGCAGTCGCGGCGCCCATAGCAGCAGAAGGAGCACGGTGTCCGCGCGGCCCTTTGGCAACAGGAACTCCAGCAGCCATTGCGCCTGGGTGGCCCTGAGGATAGAAGCCAGGTCTTTGCTGAGGATGGCCGGGGTAGGGAGCCGGGGATTGGGCAAAGCCCTGGGGAGCCATCTGGGGGAAGTTGATAGTGGGCCAGCTATTGCGATCATGGAGCAAAAAGTCCTTGCGGGCCAGCTGTCCCTGACTTTGAAGGAATCGTCGCTGAGCCATTGTGGCCTGAATCTGAGGTGTCACTGGAACCCGGTTTCCAGGGATGTGGTCTGTTGGCGCAGCGCGAGAGTAATGAACAATCCATAGCGATGGATCAGGCTGGGGAGCGTTCGGCACTTTGCATGAAGTAATGCGATAGCGCTTACGACAGTGGGTGGCCATGGGCTCATTTGGAGGGTGGAGACCGCAGCGTTGGAGATACATTTCGACGGTCTATATCAAGTTATATTAGGAGGCGATTCAGATGGGAAGCGGTGCATAGGGGAGTGTCATACATAACCGCGAGCTTCAAAGGTGAAGGCCTGCTCAGCATCAGCCCAGACATAGCCATCACTGGCAAAGTTGTTGCCCAAGTGAGCAAGTGGCTGCCAAGTGAGCATGACAGTTCCATCGGGAGGAGCCTCCAAGAAGGTCCAATGCATGGGCTGGGTTTGGCATATCCTGGGTGCGCTTGTCAGATACTCCACGGCAGTTTCCGTGGGCATCATATGCATGCTAGGGTAGCGATTGCGCGAGATTAGGTGCATATGGGGGAGCTATCATGGTTGCGACAGTAATTGTTAGCTTGACCAATTGCGCAATGGGGAGTTGGAGTAGGATGGGAGGTCATACCAGCTGCCCCGGGATGCGAGCGGCGGGGTCATCCATCTTGAATATCAGATGGCCCAAATCAAGAGGATATTTGCTAGATTGAATGGGGCGGACAAAGGAATTGGGGTGGAGTGGAAGGCGCTGGAGAGGCGGACAGCGGATAGCGGACAACGCGACCTGACGCGGGAGATTTTTGATACGGCATTCAATAGAGACCTCAAATGCAGAGCACCCGACTATTCAGGCACCAACTTATTATTAGTTGATTACTAAGTTAGTTATTCCATTCAGAAGACTCGTGATTTATTCATTGCATGTAATATGAAAGTAATTGACTATTGCTTCTATTAGTTGCGATCTGTGATGTCTTCATCGCACTAGTCTTTTCCAACTTGTATCTTAAATAGTCTCTAGGGTAGTGAAGAAAGTAGTGAAGTTTTAATTGGGCCATACAATTTGCATAGGAAACAGCCCTCTTATAACACACCGACAAAGAAAAAGAAAGAGAAAGAGAACGAGTGACTCAGCTCCACCTAAGCTTTGCCAAATCCTCCGCATTTTCCCCATTCTCCACTTCATCTCGGAGAATCAGAGCTTGACCAAGTGCCGATGCGGCCAATAATCTACTCCAATTCATGCGTCCCATCCAATCATTTTACTTAGAACCTCATGTAACCAGCCATGCGATGTGTCTCTGCCGATCATGGGCTCTTTTTTCACACACCCCGCATAGTCCACATGGTCGTTCTAGCTATTCCCCCCAGTTCCCCCTAAGTTCTTTCACTCCTCTTCTGCGCATCCTTTCTACACTATATCAACATGGGGTTCTTCGGGAAGGCTGAATTGCCCGAGGACGTCATTCAGACGGCTCCTGATGAAGATATTGAGAAAAGTACTGTCCCGGCTCATGTCGAACAACCACCTACGGCGACTATTGATATCCCAGCCATCGATCCGGAGCTTGAGCGTCGTGTGGTGAGGAAATTGGACTTGCGCGTTCCTACTTTGATGGGATTTTTCTGTATGGCTTCCCTTTCAAGCTCCAAATTATATTGCCAAGATGGCTAGTCAATTGGAATTGTGCGCTGACCATAATCTGCGTTTCTAGACCTTCTCGCATTCCTCGATCGAAGTAATATCGGGTTCGTTGACTCGGTCCCATAATTATATACCCGAAGAGCGAAAACTGATGAGATGTATAGCAATGCGAAAATCGCCGGCATGGAAGAGGACCTTGGTCTAACGGGGAAGAGCTACGCGTGGCTCTTGACTATCTTCTACATCTCATACACAGTCTTTGAATTCCAAGCTCTGATGTGGAAAATCGTCAAGCCACACCAATGGGCAGCTTTCGTCGTGTTCTCCTGGTATGCCTCCATGAACAGTTATGGAAGATATTTTAAACTGACGATGCGATGATAGGGGTTTGGTCGCAACATGCCAGGCAGCGGTTAAGAACTGGCAAGGCATGATGGCCCTCCGATTTCTAATGGGCGTCTTCGAGGCCGGCTTCGGTCCTGGTGTTCCATACCTATTATCATTCTTCTATCGGCGCCATGAGCTGGGTCTGCGATGCGGTATGTTCTTGTCGGCGGCCCCGCTGGCGAATACCTTCGCGGGTGCTTTGGCTTACGGTATCACCTCGGGTCATGCTTCAATTGCCAATTGGCGGTTGTTGTTCTTGGTCGAGGGTGCCCCGGTCTGTGCTGCTGCTATTTTGGCTTGGTTTTTTGTCCCGGATAGTCCACTGGATGCCAAGTTCCTTACTGAGGAAGAGAAGGCTGTTGCCCGTGCTCGTTCGCTGCAGCAATCCGGTCAACCTGATCGCGAGGGTAGAGTCAAATGGAAGGAATTGGCTGCAACGCTTCTTGACGTGAAAGCATGGCTTACAGCAGTGAGTGCAAAGCTTATCTCTTTGCGAAATAGAATATCCTGTGCTAATAATAACTAGTTGATGTACTTCAGCTGCAATGTGAGCTTCTCGTCCCTGCCTGTGTTCTTGCCTACTATCCTTAGGGAAATGGGCTTCACAGCAATCAATGCCCAGGGTCTCACCGCGCCTCCGTTCTTTGCATCATTCCTGGTGACGATCGCGACGACCTGGGTGGCGGATCGTCTTCAGCAGCGTGGACTCATGATCGCTGCGTTATCACTGGTTGGTGGCGTGGGGTACATCCTCTGCGCTACGTGCACATCAGTGGGTGTCCGATATTTCGGTGTTTTCTTAGCGGCCTGTGGGATCTTCCCCTCGATTGCCAATATCCTGCCTTGGGTTTTGAGTGAGTCATCCTTCTTCATTCTTCCAAGGTTCCAGAGCTGTCTCATAAATGGGGCGTTGCCAAGGCATTCACCTCTTGGAAGAGACATGGGAACAAATCAACTGACGGAATCAATTACAGATAATCAAGGATCCGATACTCGCCGTGGAGGAGGCATCATCCTACTCAACATAGTCGGCCAATGTGGTCCCTTCTTAGGAACAAACATCTTCCCAGATGAGGAGGCTCCACGCTTTGTCAAGGGCATGGCAATCTGCGCAGGGTTCATGTTCTTCACGACATTCCTGGCTTTGTGTCTGCGTGTTCTCCTTGCGTGGGAGAACAAATGCCTTGACAAGAAGTATGGGCCCCGCATTGAGGAAGTGCCGGCGAAATCGGTGGATGTCGCGGAGGATAATTACGGTGCTAATTACCGTTACGTGTTGTGATCGGAGTACAGGGGGATTATACTGATTCCAGTATAGTCCGTTTTTCTTCATAGTTGATAGGATAGCTTCATATATACCTCTGCTTGAAGCATTGATGATTGATACATGTATGATGTCAGGA
Source organism: Penicillium antarcticum (assembly GCF_028974205.1). Classification (NCBI taxonomy): domain Eukaryota; kingdom Fungi; phylum Ascomycota; class Eurotiomycetes; order Eurotiales; family Aspergillaceae; genus Penicillium; species Penicillium antarcticum. The sequence continues at coordinate 300,034 of NW_026695306.1, read as the reverse complement.
AGCTCCAGATTTTCATGCTGAACAAGGTCATGCGTGCATGTAGTCACTGATTATAATCTGTCTAACCAGCTAACTCTCCGATGCCCTCCGACTTGAGCGTAACAGAAACAAGTGGATCGCTTAATTTGCTCTTAAGGTTTGCTTTGGCCCTCTCCGCGATCGCCGTTTCCTAAGCGCACCAACACTGAAATCTATACTGTCCAAACTTGACATTGTCGATCTCGCAAACGAATTGTTAATCAATTGAGTTTATATACTCTCACCTATATCATGGAACTATCTCTCTTCATGTGTGTCTTCTTCATCTGATACTGTATATATACTCTTGACTGCCCGTGGGGCATGGCAGCGCGCCCGGAGCCTTCTGCCCCGGTCCACTCACGATGAAGCCAAACAGAGCCAGAACAGCGTGGAACGTCATTAGTCCGTTGGATCTGCAGTTGAGATGCTCACCGGCGGGGAGAGTCGGATTGTTAATGTATTACACTTGGTACTTTGTTGTATTCTATTGCTGCCGCTTTTGGGCTTCGTTAAGTAGACCTCAGACTGCCTACCTCGAAACCTAGAACGCCTTATGGAATTATTATTTGATGAGAAAATATGTAGTGCTGTATAGAAGCAAGTCCCGAGCTTGGTTACAGTTGATGAATGGCTTGAAGTATATGCCTATGAATGAACCCCCAAAGCTTCTGCGTAGATGGCATTAAAGTGACTGTGACGAGAAAACCCAACATTTTAGTGCAAGAACTCTCTAGCGATTTCTGTCGTAAGAAAGGAAGCACATGGTTGTAAAATGTAAGATCAATTAGTCCGAGTCGATGCTTCCAGTCAAGGTGAATTGGGCAATCTGGTACAGTAATTCCACGTAGCTATGTTTCCTAGTCTCGGTTGTAGCTGTCGCATCCTCACCAGGTTACTATGAGAGTAACACATGTGTGGCATGCTCAGACATGATTTTCCGTTGCTCCAGTGCGAGACTATGCGTAAGACCGCGTAAAGCAATTATGATCGCTGCCTTAGTAGTGTCATTTCTACCAAGCACAACCCATTCAGGCATCTCTGCAACTGAGATTTATATACTTTTGAGGTTAGGGTTATCCGGTCCGTGCCCAACTGTACGCAGAGCAAAAAGCGGCGAGAGATCAACACGAAACGGGAAGTACGTACTCATGTATGACGTTACAATGGTGGGGTCGGTCTGAGTATAAAGTCGAGCTGCCCCTCCTCATCTTCCTCTTTCTTCTTCTCTTCATCATCATCAATCTACATTGACAAAACTACAACAGTAATTATCCGCCATTTACTTGTTTCCTTCTCCCCTTCAGAGCTGACTTTCATATAGATCCCAAACGGACAAGTACATACTGCCCTTCCTTTGGGAGCCATGGATAATCTTTGGCTGGGCTCGTTATCCCTCTGGGGTCAAGGTATCTCAGGTAACTCTTGAGCATGGGCCGGTGTTCGTTCCTGTGTCGGTGGTGCATCCTTTCATCCAGATCATGTCTAGATGAACGGTCATCATCGGTGCAGGTTCGTTCTGAGATTATACGGCGTCAACTTGATCTGGATAATACCAGCGAAAGGATCATGACTCTCCCCTTCTTCCCCCACTTGAGTAGTCAAACTAACAAAGGCTTCAAGTCAAAACTTCGACTTGATCCCTAACCCATTATGTCTCCTCCCGCTGCTATCTTTGAGCCCGCTGTTGCCCCTACCGGCATCAAGGGTAAGGTCAACGTCCCTGAGACTGTGACCACCACCTTGACCGGTCAGGGCCAGTCCAAGCTTCTGGAACAGTTCGGCGGCAAATGGGATGAGTTCAAGTTCGCTCCTATCCGCGAGAGCCAAGTCTCGCGTGCCATGACTCGGCGTTACTTCCAGGACCTCGATAACTATGCCGAGAGCGATGTTGTCATCGTCGGTGCTGGTTCCTGTGGTCTGAGCACTGCCTACGTGCTGGCCAAGGCCCGTCCAGACCTGAAGATTGCCATTCTGGAGGCTTCCGTGTCGCCTGGTTAGTCTTGCTTACATGGAAGCCACATCTACCTCAACTAACATCCTCTATAGGTGGTGGTGCCTGGTTGGGTGGCCAGCTCTTCTCCGCTATGGTCCTCCGCCGACCCGCCGATGCATTCCTGACCGAGCTCGGCGTCCCTTTCGAGGAGGAGCCCAACAACCCCAACTTCGTGGTCGTCAAGCACGCCGCCCAGTTCACCTCGACTCTCCTGTCAAAGGTCCTGTCCTTCCCCAACGTCAAGCTCTTCAACGCCACCTGCGTTGAGGACCTGATCACCCGCCGTGACGGCGACAACGTCCGTCTCGCCGGTGTCGTGGTAAACTGGACCCTCGTCACCCTCCACCACGACGACCACTCGTGCATGGACCCTAACACCATCAACGCCCCGATCATCGTCAGTACCACCGGCCACGATGGTCCGTTCGGTGCTTTCTGTGCTAAGCGTCTGGTCTCCATGAACTCCATCGAGAAGCTCGGTGGCATGCGTGGTCTTGACATGAACGCCGCCGAGGACGCTATTGTCAAGAACACCCGTGAGGTTGCTAAGGGTCTCATCATTGGTGGTATGGAGCTGTCTGAGATCGATGGCTTCAACCGTATGGGCCCTACTTTCGGTGCCATGGTTATGAGCGGTGTGAAGGCTGCCGAGGAGACTTTGAGTGTCTTCGACGCCCGCAAGCGCGAGTGTGCTGAGTAAAATCGTACCTCCTGTCGGTCCACTCGTTTTGTCTTTTATGCTTGCTTATGATTATGGTTTTGGTGGACGTTCATTTAGCTCTGATGATGACTATTTAGCAAATGCACTCCACACTCGTTTGTGCACAACACTCTCAAAATGTAGAAAGTAATAAGTAAATGACTTGGTTCAACATTATGGATTAGTTTTGGCCGTTTGCAGTACAACTGGCTGGAATAGTATGTACAAACTTCGTAAATAGTATCAACTTCAAACTAATGGATACAGCATATAGCACAATCCTTCTCTTTTACGACGCAAAAAGTGCGTACGTCGATCAATCGTCCTTCTTGCTCTCCGTGCCTTCCGAAGGAGCACCGCCCTCAGCAGCAACCACCAAGCTTCTGGCATTCCTGACCTCCCATTCAAACTCCTTCAAAGCACGCAATTCACTCGACATGAACAAACCGCCAATCAGGCCATCCAAAATTCCAGCACCAAAGTTGAGAGTGCTTACTAGAATGAGGATAAAGCCAATGTATGTGCGGCTGCCAACCCACCAGACACCGACCATGCATCCAATGGTAATCACAATAGACGCAATGAAGTGCGCCATGCGCCAGCGGCGTTGAGACCGTTCACGGCGTACATATGTATGCGTCATATCGATGATGTGGTCATACGTGTCTGGGGAGAGAGCGGCGTTGGGGGAGACTTGTTTTGAGGTTGTTTTATGGAGGGTGGGAGAGTCAGGATCCGCTGGCATGTCATCGCTGGACTGGGTGGGAGGGTAGTTGTTCGAAGCTCGAGTGATTACAGCCTCGACAGCGAAGTGGTCGCTCAGAGAGCATCCTAGTTTAGGATGACGCTGGGTCATGGCGATCTGGGCTGACTCGACGGACCAGCGAGAAGGTGGGAAAGCAGGCGGGTAGCCACCATCGCCGACGAAGATATAGTCGAGACGCTTTCCACGGGGATCTGGGGTGTCTTTGTCGATGACAATCTCCTCGCCCTTGTCGAGACGCTTGCGCATGGCCTCGGTCCAGCGCCAGGTATTGTAGGAGCCGTCGCATGTAGCTCCATTCTCGGTGAGGTTAAACTCGGCGGAAGGAATGGGCAGGCCTCGTGCCTTTTCGATGGGATTAATTGCTGCTGCGAGGGAAGAGTCTGGGTGGAGTACGCGCCAGACGTCACGGACGGGGCTCTGGGCTGTGATGAGACGGTGGGCGAAGGAAGAGGGCAGCATATTAAAGTCGCCTAGACCAATGACAAGGTGGCCACGTTCTGCAGCCCCGCGCATCAACTTTGAAATCTCCCATGCTTGAGCGGTCCGGTGGCATAGATAGGAGTCGTTCGGTTCGCGCTCGTACGGGGCATGCAAGTGTGTACAGAACACTTCTGCAACATCTGCAATACCAGGGCCAAATCGAACTCTCGCGCTTGCGACGCCTTTTCCAACGAACCAGTCTCCTCGGAAAAACGCTGTTGGTCGGCCGTTCAACGGGTACCCAAACATGCTGCTCTCCTCAATCGGCCATTTTGACAGAATGGCCAATCCAGCACCAAATATGCCCCCGTAATAGAATTTTCCGTAAGGTAGGATGTGTCGAGTCTGGTCACGGATGCTTTCGAAGTCCTCCTGTGTCCAACATTCTTGTAGTCCAACTATCTCCGGCGGCGGGCTGGCTAATGCCAGTTGCCGTCCGATCTCTGACATGCGTTCATTGCGGTACTTGGCGATGTACTTGAGGCCCCAGCAGTTGAGAGTAAGGATTCGAATGCTTGAAGGGGCCTCTGGTGGAATAAATGGGGCCATTGGGCCTGGAATTGACTGTGGTGAGCTTCACGTTGTCGAGTAGAAAGTTGTTGATTCGACATGATGTAATTTTGGTCTTAAGCGTTACGGTCATGTGATGTGGTGTATAGAAATGGATTCGAGTCCTGAATTTCATTATAATAGACGGAGTGGACGTCTGAATAACGAGTATAACTATTAGTAATATCTAACTTAGCATCAGGAGTTGGACATGGCAATCATCTTTTTCTATCATATCATTAGATAATTCTTGTACTGCACATATATATTTCGAACTTCTATGAAACTACAGCAACACAACCACGACAAAGGCGGATAAAAGAAAAGAAAAAAAGACCAACGTGGTATCACTATGAATACAGGCCGATGTTTTTCGAGGAGATTTTAGTTGTCCTTAAAATGATCAATAGGGTTCCTTTACACATGCGTATTACCCAGTGATCAACTTTTCCGATAAAAAACCATGTTGTTCATGGCCTGTAGGTTTTAGTTTCATCAAAACATCTCCACAGAAAAGGTAAGCCTAGATCATAACCATCTTATTTTTGAAATATTTTGGGAAGGCCTTTCAGGGCGACCAAAGTGGTTGAAGGGAAGGTCAAAGTGATCTGATGCGCCCGATCTCTAGTTTCCAAGAAAACACTAAACCTTGGTATTAAAGATGCAGCACATTATCTGTGTCTTGGGTCTTCTCTCCATTGTTACCAGCATTAGGACGGTGTCCAAGTCTCTAACCCAGTGACTTATAGATCCCTATGACGCAATCTGATACCCATGCTCCCACCGCCCTCTGGCAGTATACCTACCGCCTTCCTATTACGCACCACGCGTTCGAATGATTTTCTTCCCATCGCAACGCGAAGCAATTGCTTGCACCACTGCCTCGACTCGCCTTTATTTATTGGATGCGCCGAGCATCAATCCTTGAAAATGGACAAAACCAAGGCTCGTCCTCGGCGTCGCGACCCTCGCGCCATCTCCCCCGCTGAATCGTCCTCCGATGAACTCGCAGCGGGCTCCGAACATGATGAAGCTGAGCGCCGCAGAGCCAGCTGGACGATTCAAAAGGGATTCACTCCACAGCGCCCTCAGCAACAGGACCGCCGATACAGTGAGTCAGAGAGTACCGACGAGCTGGCTGTTGACGCCAATGAGTACTGGCGCACCTCGCGCACCCGTCGCCGCAGCCGTTCACCCGTCCGCCCTGCCCGCCGTGTCAGCGAGCCCCAGGAGAGCTCAGAGGAGCTCGTCGATGAAGATATGGAAAGCACTCATGAACAAGAGGTCCCCGGCGACGCCGACGCCTGGTCTGACCGTTCTGCTACCCCGGTACCTCCCCCGCCGCCTCCCAAGCCCGACCACTTGAATTACAAGGAGAAGTTTGTTATGCGCAGCCACATCCGTGGAGTGTCTGCTGTTCAGTTCTCACCGGATTGTACTATGATTGCGAGTGCAGGTATGTTGCATCAAACCCGCCGACGGTAGAATCAATTGACCGACCTGCGCATTATAGGTGCCGATTCGGATCTCAAGGTCTGGGACACTGCCACTGGCAGACTCATTCACACCTTCGAAGGCCACCTCGCAGGTATCTCGACACTTGCGTGGACCCCGGATGGCCAATGGATCGCGACTGGCAGTGATGATAAGACAATCCGTTTCTGGAATGTCAAAACTGTAAGAAATTTACTTGCGATGCATCTGTTGAACTGATTCTGATATTGTCCTACAGCTGAGAGCCCACCCCCGGATTTTCAACGGCCACCACAACTATGTGTATCAAATTGCATTTACACCCAAGGGAAACATTCTTGTCAGCGGTTCCTACGATGAAGCCGTATTCATGTGGGATGTCCGCAGAGGATCAGTTATGCGCTCCCTCCCAGCTCACTCCGACCCTGTTGCTGGCATTGATGTTGTTCATGACGGAACTCTTATCGTTTCATGCGCCTTGGATGGCCTCATTCGTATATGGGACACTATCAGTGGCCAGTGTCTTCGTACCCTGGTCATGGAAGACAACCCTCCTGCTACGTGTGTGAAGTTCTCCCCCAATGGTCACTATGTACTGGCCTGGACTCTGGATGGCTGTATCCGCATGTGGAGTTACCTCGAGAGTCGTGTTATCAAGACCTTCCAGGGACACGTTAACAACAAGTACAGCTTGTCCGGATGCTTTGGTATCTATGGATCACCCAGCATCAAGTATGACCCGCCACTGGCATTCGCTGTCAGCGGCAGCGAGGACGGCGCTATCATATTCTGGGATATTGTGAGCAAGCAGATCCTACAGCGCATCGATGTTCACGAAGGAGTTGTTCTCGGTGTCCACGCTGGCACTTTGCACGGCAAGCGCATGATTGTGAGCTGTGGAATGGACAAAACAGTTCGCTTGTTCGAGGAGGTGTCTGAAGATGGCTCGGACCCTGCAGGAGATGCGACTTCTGCTGACTCTAACATGCGGGACGGCAGTACCCCTGCAGATGATGCAGATGGTGACAATGCTATGACCGATGCCTCTGGCCTGCCCTCTACTGCCGCCACCCCGGCGGAGGATGTGACGATGACATGAGCTTATCCTTGTGGTTACTCTTACGATTTTCTTTCTTTGTGCATGGCGACTGGCTTTTCGGGAATAGGAAATACCCTGGCGTCTGGAGTAGTCCTCTAATGGACCATTTGTTTATCCATCTGTCTTTCGGCCTACGGCTGTTACGGAAAATTATGATCTCTGATTGAATTCTGTGTTGCATTGCAATTTGCCAGATACATTGAGCGAATTGAATATTCTTACCTTTCAACTCAAATTTGGAGCATACGAATGGGCACACCGTAAGTTGTCTGATTGCCGGTAAGCCCCGAGTCTCTCTCTCTCTTCTTTCATGATATACTATACCCTTATATTTCAGTTAGCCAGGATTTGAACATAACAAATTCATTCAATGCATATGCAGTCACATAAGCACTAGAAATATCCGTTCAACCATGGTTCATGCAGAGACCCCTATAATTTTAGCCCCACCTTATTTGAGCCTCTCGACGAGCTGACTTCTCGGGTTTCTTGGGCTTTGCCCAGCTCCTCCCAAGCCATTGATGTTATCGTAAGCTGCCTAGCAATGAACATACTGTATCTAAGTATGAGCCTTGGCATTGAGTCTAAAATATCAGGCGGTGTAGCAACGCGGCACACAGCTGGCTTTTCTGCCATTGCCCTTGTTCTATTTCGGGTCTCGGAGTATATCTCCTAGGTTCACTGTTACTATACATTTTCTCGTTCAAAAGATCAGCGGATGATCCTGTGGCTCACCTAAAGTTAGATCTGCTACCCTGAATTACCGTACCCTTGACATAGCTGTGTTGAAATATACCTGTCACGTAGAAACTCGGCTACAATTTATTATGCCACTCCTTCATTAAAGTACAGACCCCCATGTACCCACCTTTTAGTAAAGGGTTTGCTCTGATAATAATTCTGAAACCCGAACTGACCCTCTGAAGAAATGTCTGCACAGTTGTCTCGCTGATCACCAGCCACAGGCTGGGTACTTGTAAATACTGGAATATGTATGGACAGGCACTTATATGCAAGCGCCATGGGTGGCAGTGATCATCATTGATCGTGTGCTATAGGTTCAGCTTCGCACTGTAAATAGATATCTGTCAGATGGGGCACCGAGCGCTTGGCCTGTCTCACATTGATGATAGGATAGAATAGCGCCCACCAGAGGCTAATTGTCTCAATTCACACTTTTCACATAATTCAATTCTGTGAAATTCCAGTTTGATTTGTGCATGCTAATAGTATGTCTGGACTTTGGCAAGAGGATTTTCACCAGGAACAAGATGTGACCCGAGCTGTAAGGGGTCCACTGTACATCTAGAGCTTGGAGGATCACCGATCGGCAGTGTGGCGAGCCCGTAAATCTTGGGAATCGGTTGGACATCCCTGGGCAACGTCATTCCAAACACGTAGGGACATAGATACGTGTAAAAAGGGACGGATATGCACAAAAATCAGTGACCAATTCGACAGGACTAGAGACAATAGTGGCATCTCCTGTGGCGTAATGTTAATGTGGATCTCATTCCCCAATTTGTCTTAGGGCAACACTGTTCCCACGGATGGAGAGTTTGCTTAAATTGCAATAGCTTCATTGTTTACTCCTATTCCCAGTGTAATAAGGTCAATTGTATGGGAAATGAGAATTTAAATTGGCATAAATACTAGCAATAGTCGAATAAATCATACTGGAAGAAAAACAGATATAGAACAAGCCGTAGGGCAGGTCTAGACTCTGAAACGCGGCCAATCGTAAATTCAGGGGGCTCCTCAAATCTCCAGCCCTGGGAAGTCTCGCGGTCGAGACTTCCCTCCCTCTCTCATGTTTCTGCGTTTCTGGGGATTTCACTCTCTTCATCCTCTTGTTTACAATCTCTCGCCTCTGGTCGACTAACCAGTGTCTTTATCTATCGGGCGCTCTATCCGACCACATACAGCTCATTTCTTGTTGCTTTTCTCGCGCAGGTTGATCCTGCCCTGACCGATATACCCACCGTTATAATCCAATCGCTACTGTTTTCGACCCTCGATTCTCGATTTTCGATCCCTATATCCTTATGAATACGCGCCCTGTTGGTATTTTGTAGTTCATCTATATTGCCAACATGCGGAACTTCATTTGGGCTCTGCTGGGCTTGGCTGTGGTGCCTCAGGCTCTTGCAGGCGATACCCTGTCCACCAACGGTTTCGACCTGTGTATGCAAGATTCCACCATCAAAGTCACGAAATTGGACGTCTCTTACTCTCGCTCCTCGCAAATTGTTACCTTTGACGTGGCTGGTACCAGCGCCAAAGAACAGTATGTGACAGCGACCTTGTCTGTCACTGCCTACGGCAACAACCTCTACAGCAAAGAATTCGACCCATGTGGTACGGAAATCCATGTGTCTCAGCTCTGCCCTGTCCCCAAGCAGGGATTCCAGGCCCAGGGAACATGGGAGGTTCCCTCCCAATATGCAAGCCAAATCCCGGCTATCGCGTTCCAAATGCCTGACTTGGACGGTCAGGCCAAGCTGGTTCTGACATCAAACGACACTTCGAATGTGGCTTGTGTCGAATCGGACTTGTCCAACGGTCACAGTACTGACGTCAAGGCCGTTTCCTATGTTTCTGCTGGTATTGCAGCTGGTGCTCTGGCGCTGACTGGTATCTCCGCCATTGGCTCTGCTGGAGCTGCTGGAGCACCGTCGGCTAGCCCTGGGTTCGGTGATGTAATGGGCTGGTTCCATTCCATGGCCACCAACGGCATGCTAAGTGTCAGCTATCCGACTGTTTACAGCAGCTTCTCCAAGAACTTCATGTGGAGTACTGGTTTGATACCTTGGTCCGGTATGCAAAACTCCATTGACAGCTTCCGGAAGTCGACCGGCGGCAATTTGACTGAGGAGAGCTATGTCTTCCTGAAGAACGCTAGTCTGACAAGCAGCGGGTCATCGAGTAACACCACCAAACGGAGCTTGGAATATGCGATTCATTTTGGTGAATTTGTAGCTCGCTCGGTTGACACATCGTCTGATGCGAGCGTCTCAAACAGCTCTTCAACTAGTGACGATGGCATTAGCTCGACAGTTAACAGTTTGAAAAAGCTCTCCGAAGAACTCATGATTCCTTCTGCCAATATCTTCATGACCGTTCTTCTCATTTTCGCCATTGTTGTTGCTGTGGTCATCGTCGGTATCCTTCTTGTCAAGGTCATTCTTGAACTGTGGGCGCTGTATGGCACTTTCCCCAATAAACTTTCCGACTTCCGCAAGGACTACTGGGGCTTGATGGCGCGTACAATCACCAACATGATTCTTGTGCTCTACAGCATCTGGGTGCTTTACTGTGTCTATCAACTGCGAAACGGTGACTCGTGGGCAGCAAAGCTCCTAGCAGCTATTACCCTAGCTGTCTTCACCTCTGTCCTCCTCTTTTTCGCTATTCGCATCGTATACATGGCTCGCAAGTACAAGAAGGCCGAGGGCGATGCCGACAGCTTGTACGAAAACAAGGAGACCTGGAAGAAGTATAGTCTGTTCTACGACAACTATAAGAAGGACTTCTGGTGGATTTTTATCCCGGTCATCATCTACGCCTTGGCAAAGGGCTGTATCATCGCCGGAGCCGAGGGCCACGGTCTGGCGCAAAGTGCAGGCCAACTGGTCTGCGAAGCCATCCTTCTGATCATCCTTGTCTGGAACCGCCCATACGCTACCAAGTCTTCCATGGGAATCAACATCGCCGTCCAGGTCGTCCGTGTCCTGTCCATTTGTTGTGTTCTTGTTTTCGTTGAGGAACTTGGCCTTTCCCAAACCACCAAAACCGTCACCGGTATTGTCCTCATTGTCGTGCAGTCCACCCTTACTGCCGTCCTCGCCATCCTCATCGCAGTCAACGCTATCATCACCTGCTGCCGCGAGAACCCTCATGCCCGACGCAGAAGAGAAGCTGGTAAGTTTCTCATTCTCACATATCCCTACATGTCACATAAACATGCTAACATATGCCTCCTATAGAAAAAGCAAACCGCGACCTCGACGACCTCACCCCTCTGGACGCCCGAGAATCCCTCCTCATGGAGCACCCCAAGCGCAAGGAATATGCCGAGATGAGCAACTTCAACTTCAACGCCCCATACGCGCCTTACCGCGACGCACCCCGCCGAACAAGGTCAAACAGCAGCCACGATGGGTTGGTCAGAAACGACTATGGTGTATCGCATGCTCGCAGCTCAAGCCGCGACAGCAGCCATTCACGCAGCTCTATCGAAGGCCGTCATCCCACACAGCCTGGCTATGGTATGGCATATTAAAAACGAACAAAACAGAACAACCAAAAAAAAAAAACTCTAAGGCATCACGCGGACTTGCCTTGTTTCTTGTTTACACCTTTTTCTCGACATTCTTGCCTACCTATATATTCTTAGACCGAGCGATCGAGCACTTTCTTTTTCATTTTTTGACGGTTTTTAGCGTGATTGAAATGGCGGTTGGGCCTTATATCTTGTCTTTTTCCATATTCTTGTGATATCATTCCATTCTTTCTTTGATATTGCGTTTGTCCATACATACCTCGTTCTTTATTTATCACTCTTTTATTTCAGTTTACAATTTATGAGCTTCTTTCCTAGATGTGTCGTCGTATGGTTCTAACTTGCTTGGTAGTATTGCCCATCTCTATGGATTGTTGAATACATTGACGCTAATGTTATACTGTGTTCTCCTTTTCTCTAAGTTTATATATCCTCAAGCATTGCGACTGATGGATCTTATAACAAATTGCCTAGAAACTAGCTTTACTCTCATTAACATCCAGACAGATTAATTGGTTATAGAAAAGTGATGATAGTAACCGCTCAACCCAAGAGCTGTAATCATAGCCCCGAAATTGAGTAATCTAGCAATCCATGCAATAATACTAGGCCAAACCAAGCCTTATTCAAGGACGACATATTATTTATGCGTAAGAGAGAGCGAGTGAGCATGTCGATATAAGGGCACGTCGTATCACGTGACGATAATTTGACATCGTCATCATTGAAGTTTACATTTCAGGCTGTAGGATAATGTTTTCAATAATATTGTGAGATTACAGTGAATACAGTCATATACAGAGCTCTAATATAAGGATCCCCAGCTCAATCGCTGCCGCCGTCTATATTTGCACCTGTCATTGAGGTATCAGATGGACCAAGGTCATTTGGATTACCAAGAGAACCGGGGCCACCCTCGTCCAGTGCCCACGCAAATAGTCCTCCAAGGCACTTTCCGTTAATGAAGTTGGCTTTCGGCTTCAGGGTCTTAGCATTATCAAAAGAGACCCTATTTGCCATTAGTTTTCAGTTTCATGCCTGGATTGTTGTTCCACAGGCAAATCAGCATGCAGCTCGGTTGTCCAACCCGAGTGGCTTGTAATACAGGCCATTCTGTGCTAGTTGAAGAGGGTTGACGCCGTTGAGCAGTTATCCATGAAATGAGACAGCCCTGGCGGCGACAGTGCCGTGGGTGGTCGAGATACGGATACGGTCATTAGGCTGATCGTTGTGATGTGGAACGGTGTGTGCCGGTGGAATACCACTGTAGAATGGGCGGGTTTGAGGAGAGGTTTTTAAAATATCGTTCGGTCTTGTCAGGATAATCACATAATGAGGACTCCCGTAAATTACCTGAAATTTTGATACGATTGATATCGACAACTCCATGCCCCTCCTAAATCCCTGCATTACTTCCTCCATACTGTAAGCATATGTGAATTTGAGACCATTTTCACCATAGATGAATAGCACCCAAGATGAATCCTCATATTATAAGAGCGACCAACTTACAACAGCGATATAAATCAAGTCTACTACCATTTATTTCCCGGCAAGTTATGATATGAACTAGAACTCGCTATTAGAGGAACCTAGGTCAAGCTTGCCTTGTGGTTCTTTGTCTACGCATCAAGGGAAGAATGTTCCCCGTCGCCATTCTTTGAATCCTAGTTTTCGCCAACTCCCTCCCCTCTCAGCCACACTTCCTCTCCGCCGCTATCAAAGAGGCGTTTGCGACAGATCTGTCACTTAAAAAACAAGTTGACGATGCGATCGGTGCGTAGCCCACGGCGCATCTACGTCCAACCGACACACCTCGAGCCTAGGATAGCCCAGCTGTTGGCTTTTCGGGTGACAATGATTCCCAAGCGAGCTTGAGTCGGTCGGTTAAAGATGGCAAAGTGTCAAGCTTCTTTGCCTGAGCCATCTTGGAAGTCAGGGTAGTAAATGGTAGATGATGGAGCAATTTCAAAGGATCGACAGGATTCCTTGATATACTGGCATTTCGCAAGGACGCCGAATAGCAACCGTAAATATTCAAGGCAGTAAGTAGGTGGTCTGCTTCGAGTGTCCCTATATCGTTTATCACTATATACTACGCCCTCCATGGAACTGACTTATCTCACCAAGGCTAAAGAACCCTAGCAAGCTACGTGTACTAAATCAAGTGAACATATGTCATTACAGGACTGGGTGCACATGAAAAAAAAAAAAAGAAAAATTGAAAAAAAGAAAGTGTCTAAGCAAGCTCAAAACCGAACGTTGAGCTACAATCATTAGATCACATATTACAGATCACCTAACCATTCCCTCTCTTGTTACAAGCGAAGCCAGGCCCCAGGTAAAAAAAGACGTAGAAAAACACAGAGATTGAAAAGAAAAGAGACACAAGTGGCACAAGCAACATTTACATTGATACATGTTGAGTGGCTTAACGCTGGTATGGGTGGAAGCCACGGTGACCTCCACGACCGCCGCCACGGTAGTTGGCACCGGGCTTGCCTGCATTGCGGGGTCCAGTGGGAGCATTGGCGGGTGCGGTGCCCTGGGGCTGGGGGGTGGATCCTATTGATGTTTTGATTAGTTTTGCGAGAAAGACGGAGTTGGGATCGAAAGGGGTATATGCTATGTCGAGCCTCGAAAGAACCACATACCACTACCAGAACTTCCGACGCGTCTCATACCTGCAGGTCCAGTGGGGATGTTTGGCTGGGGTACTTCGTCGTACATGCCTTCCCAAGAGGTGGGGCCGCCTTGCTGCTGGTAAGGGGAGTATCCTCGGGGGTCCATAGTGCGCCGAACTTGTTGCTGCTCGTACTTCTGCTGCTCGAAGGCGATCTGCTCGTGGGCGTTGTAACCTGGGCCGGTCTGGCGGTTGGCGTTGTTGTTGAAGTTTCCGGCCATGCCGGCGGCGTTGGGGCCGGGACTGGCGCTGTCACTGCCGCCGTTGCTAGGCTGGCTCTGCATCATGGCACCCATGTTTGGCATCTGCTGCTGGGAGCCAGGGCTCTGAGGGTTGGGGCTCATGCTGCCCTGCTGCTGGTTACCCATCTGCATCTGTCTCATTTGTTGCATCTGCTGCATCTGCTGCATCATGGCTGGGTTCATAGCGCCCATGTTCATGTTGGGCATGCCACCGCCCTGGTTGGCGACCATCTGTTGCTGCATCATGGCGAAGTATTGCTGCATACGTTGCCAGTATTGGGCCATCATCTGAGGGGTCATGCCACTGGCGGGTCCTTGCTGTCCACCTTGCTGTTGGCCTGGTCCGTCGGTTTGGTTCATGTCGCGGTATCCACCACGGCGGCCGCCACGTCGGTCATCATCGTCGCGCAGATTGCCACGGGGCTGAGCCTTCTTCACCTCAATGGGCTTGCCGAGAATCTCGAGAGGACGAGAAAGAGCGTTCTCCACTGCGGCTTCGCTGTCGAAAGTCACAAATCCGAATCCACGGGGACGACCAGTGTCCTTGTCGATCATGAGGGTAGCGTCGACAACTCGTCCGAACTGCATGAAGAATTGCTTAAAGTCCTGCTCGGTAGCCTCCTGGCTGACACCACCAACAAAGATCTTGCTCGTCTTTTCCTGCTCATCACGTGGGATAGCACGCTTGGGATCAATCTTCAATTGCTGTTAGTGACCGCACTAAAAAAAATACAGCGCGGAAGTCTTACAATCTTGCCATCCAGGTAGTGCTCCTTGACCATAACAGTATTGACAGTCTTTGGGTCGCGGAAGGTCAAGAAACCAAAACCACGAGAGCGACCGGTGGCGCTGTCGCGCATGACGGTGCATTCCTGGACCTCACCGAACTCAGAGAAATAATCACGCAGAGACTCTAGAACAAACGTCAGAAAATTTTCGCGCGGTAATCAAAATGCTCATACGGTCGGTAGTCTCCCAGTTCAAACCTCCAATGAACATTTTCCTATCCATAATGATTAGCGGTCCCCTAAAGAATCGATGTGCATAGACAAAAGCAAGTGAAACAAGATCAAAGTTGCAAGCGTGTCCTGGCTAATTGGGCTGGCGGTGCTATGCTGCTATCCACGAGTACAGCTAATGCAAATGCCGTAGTCTTGTCAGGGCAAGTCCAAGGCAAGTCCTTCACAGGATCACTGTTGCGGCCTGATTCCCCAGTATACGTTCAATCCGACCAAGCTGATCTCCCATAGGATTTAACGAGAAGCCCATTGGTTTACATGAGCCAAGACTGAAAGCCTGCGTCCTCCTCTTTCTGGCTCGAACCGGGCGAAGATGAATAGCGTAGAGGCGCAAGTAGTTCAGTCGTAAAAAGTGAATTGTCACTGTCTGTCTGTCTGATCTGGGAATCCTGGAAACCCACTGCCTTGTCTAACAAAGTGCAAAGCTAAGTAGATAGGGCTTGATAATCTTCCCTCTGACAGTGTAGCTACTTCTTGCTCTGCTCTATCAAGGTATACCGACAAGAAGCTATATAGTATCGGGTGTACTATATATAATCGCTTGATAAAGATCCGTGGGTGTGTTCTTGCATTTGTTGTCCAGGACTTCGAGATGTTTTGCCTCTGCGGAATGCAGATATCGAGGTGCCCAGGGCTGGGTGATTCGAAATGTTGAGGGCCGTCATGATTCTCCCCGAATAAACATGCTGATCGATAACCGAGCCCAGTTTTGCTCCCTCCATAAATTTCTGCCATATCAAAAGGCCCAATGTCATCTCTTTTCAACAACCTCTCAAGCGAGGCACTTTCTTAGCAAGGGACTCGTCTCCCAGGGTCCATGACATTTTCAAACCCGTGAATAGCAGTGGCGACCGATAGTAATTGCCAGCAAAGCACAGCCCAATGTCAAAGAGGCGCAAGCAATTGATACATGGTTCGAAAAATGGGGTATGGAAGGGTCAGTCGACTTACCCGTCTTCTTTGATTCCAGTTCCTTGAGACTCGGGCTCAGGAGGGGGTGCCTGAGCATGAACAGGAGCACCGTAGGCATTTCCGTGGCCATTTTGGTAGCCGGTGTCATAGTTGGCCTGGCCGCCATTGTGCGAATCCTGGGTCTCGACGGGGGCGGGCGCAAAGTCCAAATCGGAATTCATAGCAGGGGCGGGAGGGGCCTCCTCTTGCGCAGCAGGCTTGGGAGCCTCAACAGCGGAGGTAGTGCGAGTGGTCGATTCATCGGCATCGTAACTGTGAAGCGTTAGAATTGAGGGCTTCGCGAAGTATAAACGAAATGGAAGACATACAGATCCGCGAAAAGATCTTCGCCATCCTCAGGGTCAGCCATGATTAGCGATTGAGTAAGAACTGCGAACTGAGATAAGTGCTCAAAGCACAAAAATCGAAGTCTGAGGAGTGAGGGAGCGGAAACCCGTGCAAGTGAAGAACTTCAAGGGATGAGGTGCGCTGACTAACAAGGATGACCCCGACTTGAAAGTTGGCAACGGTTGAACTTGAGCGCATCTTGTCAGTTATGGTCAGACTGTCCGCTTGCTTTTGATTTACTTTCTCTTACTATTGACATGCTCTACAATGCTGTTCTAATCTGTTGAGCTCCTATATGGCCTGGCTGCAGCGCCACCCCGCACGTCTATTAGCCCCATGAGATCACGATCACTTTGAATCCCCATCATGGCGAACAAAAAAGGGCAGGTTAGTGTTCTATGCCTGCTTGTATTGATCTTGCACTTCATTGCTGTCATTTGAAGCTAACTATATCCAAGGAAATGGTCCAGGTTGGTGAGTGCTTGTCCCCTTGCATTTCAGTCACAGTTTAGCTCACATAGTCTCCTTTCCAACTGGACAGACAATTCGGAGTAAGTCGCAAGCCTGGCATTATCTATCCTGCAGCTGTACACAAGCTATAAAGCGCATGCAATGCTGACCATCTTTTTAGACGTACAGAATCACCTTTCTGGGCAAGCCGAAACACCTCTCTAAACCAGGGATCGAAGATATACGGACCGAATACCGTTGTTGGCGCCTCATACTCCCATGCCAATCTTGTGCAGTGTGTACCCCTGCGCGCCTTACAATTCCACCGGAAATAATGATTGACAAAGTGTCTTCTTGGCAGAGCTACATCATCCCACTCACGCCCTAAAACCCCGCCGAAGTCATCGGCTACGAATGTTGCATCGCAATTGAACCGGAGACCAGGAAACGTTGTCGCATCGCCTCCACGTCAACCCTATCCTGGAATTATGACCCAAGGGGTGGATGAGTGGAGTCGCGACCCCACTGAAGATGATGAAGATGATGATGATGATGATGATGAGATTGTTTACGACGACGATGAAGATGAATTCGGCCTTCCGAGCCTTGCTAGTATGAGAAGGAAACGATCTGCGCCGTTAAAACCCAAGAACCTGGATACTGGTGGCGGGGCTGGAGGCAATCTCTCAACACTTGGATATGGATTGGCCTCGCATAACAGAAGCCGAGCCGATAGTGCAGACATTGCGGAAGAGCGTGGTGCACCAATGTATCCAACCGCGCGGAAGGGAGAGGGCAAGATCCTCCGGCCTCAATACAAGGACATCCTGCAAGGTACGTATGGCTGTGGTAAAAAGACGGGGTCGTGCTAACTAGCCCTAGATCCAGCCAACGCCTTGAACCTCATAAATCACTCCCCACCACCCACAAATGCAACGCCGAAAGAAAGAGATATCTACTCTAGTCGCATTACACGAATCAACAAGTTCAAGCGCATCCTACAGGCAAGCACGGTATCTCCAACTGAGTTGCGGAACCTCGCTTGGTCAGGTGTCCCAGAAGAAGTCCGGCCAATGACCTGGCAACTTCTGCTGGGATATTTACCTACAAATAGCGAGCGCCGTATCTCCACGCTAGAGCGGAAGCGCAAAGAATACCTTGATGGAGTTCGACAGGCCTTTGAGCGAGGCAGTGGAGCAAGCTCCACAAAACCGCCTGATTCAACAAAGGGTCGTGGCAGAGGACTGGATGAAGCAGTTTGGCATCAGATCAGTATTGATGTTCCGCGTACCAGTCCCCATATTCCTTTATATGGATATGAAGCCACTCAGCGTTCATTGGAACGTATCCTCTACGTCTGGGCTATACGTCATCCGGCAAGTGGCTACGTTCAAGGTATAAACGACCTAGTGACCCCATTCTGGCAGGTCTTCTTAGGTGTTTACATCACGGATTTGAATATTGAACAAGGCATGGATCCCGGCCAGTTGCCCCGAAGCGTGCTAGATGCGGTGGAAGCCGACACTTTCTGGTGTCTCACAAAGCTTTTGGATGGAATCCAGGACAACTACATTTATGCTCAGCCCGGTATTCATCGACAGGTTAGGGCGCTACGGGACTTGACAATGCGCATTGACTCGACACTCGCCAAGCACTTGGAACAAGAGGGCGTGGAGTTTATGCAATTTAGTTTCCGATGGATGAACTGCTTGCTCATGCGGGAAATGAGCATCAAAAACACGATACGCATGTGGGATACTTATATGGTACGTTCCCATTCCTCCGTGGCTGCTTAACTGTAAGGCCTAACGACCATCATCATCACAGGCCGAGGAGCAGGGCTTCTCACGATTCCACCTTTATGTCTGCGCCGCATTTTTGGTCAAGTGGACGGATCAATTAGTCAAGATGGATTTCCAGGTACGAACGCTCATCTGTATGGCCAACCTCCTGAGATATTAACATCAATGTAGGAGGTTATGATGTTCCTCCAAGCATTGCCTACGAAGGACTGGACTGAGAAAGACATTGAGCTCTTACTCAGCGAGGCATTCATCTGGCAGAGCCTGTTCCAAGACTCACGCGCTCATCTTCGGCCTGCTGGGGATGTACCTGCTGAAAATGGTATCTTTTATTGATAGTAATCATAATTCATCATCCAAATTCCCGGCTTCATCATCGATGTTTCGGGGCAGAGACATGTTGCTTCGCTCAATTGAAATGAATCCCCTTTTGGTTGAATGCCCACAGCAACTTCAAGAAATCATTCTCGTCACACATTCTGGCACGCTTCTCGCCGAGGTTAGTGTCATCCTCCAAGACCTGGCGCACCTTTTCACGGACGAGCTCCGCAACCTTGCCTCGCTTCTTGCGCGACGCTCCGTTCTTAAGCGCTGCTTCAATGCGAGCGTTGGTCTCTTCCTTGAAGAAGTCAGGGACATCGTCATCGTCCATGTCCATAACCTCGTCGGCGGGCTCCTCAGGAGCCTGCTCCTGTTCTTCGCCCATATCCATTACCATCGCATCGTCGTTGGCGACCTCGGCCGGGCCATCCTCAACGGGGATGTCGTTTTGCGCACACCACGTTCGGTAGTTTCCTTCTAGCATATCCATGATGCTCATGGTACCAATGAAACTAGACCGGAGGGTCTTGTTCTTACGCACGAAAACAATGCGCAGCAAACCGTCCCATTCCTCGTAGTTGATCTGTGGCCGTGGGTTCTTGGGAACCATTCGGATGACACTGGACTCGACCTGGGGTGGGGGCTTGAAGTTGTTCTTACCGACCTTCATGATGTGGTCGATCTTGGCCCACATTTGCGCGTTGACAGAAAGTCGACTGTAGAGCTTGTCGCCGGGCTTAGCGAATAATCGCAGAGCGAATTCACGTTGGAACCTGTATGAGAGTCGTGTTAGATCTCAATGATAAAAATAGCTTGTGCAAGAGGGCGTTGGCAGTAACACACATGAGAATACAGCTGCGAGGAGCCGGAGATGTAGCCAGAAGCTTGAATGTGAGAGGAGAGGAGATCTATATTGCGTTAGAACAGTCGTGACCCTTGCAAAATTGGGCTGTACATACCTGGTAGGGGGTATTACTGATGCAGACGTCGAAATATGGGAGCTCCGTCTTCATCACGTCTCCAAGAATAACATCCAGGCGCTTTTGGTATGGGGTGGATTGGAAACGCTTGGTGACTTCAGCAGCCATACGAGGATCCAATTCCACGGCGATGCACTTCTTCGCCTTTTCGAGAATCTTGGCTGTCAAGTTACCAGTTCCGGGACCAATTTCAAGGACGATCTGGAGATTGTATAGCGTCAGTGTTTGAAGTTCAGTCTATCGCCTCGAGTACTCACGTCGCTCTGCTTGAGCTCTGCCTTTTCCACAATAGCAGCTATACAGTCAATCATTAGCCACAGCAAACATGATGCAGACAGAGAGAAGCCTACCTGCAATACCAGGGTTCTTCAGAACGTGCTGGCCAATATCAGTGTTCATCTTGAAGATGCTGTGAGCAGCTTTGGTCTTGGCGGCAGCATCTGAAAGACCCTGTGAAGCGTTGTTACGCTTCTGTCTCACGACTTTAGGCATTTTGAAAGGAACAACCTCAAGGATTCAGGTATGAGGGAAAGAAGAAGTCTTGCGCATCGACTTCAATGTGGGCAACTTTTTTTGGCCGATAAGATTGCCGGCGCCGGATTAACTTTTCTCATGCCCGCCTTTCCTTCGCCGTTGACCTCGAGCTTCCTGAGCTTGTCGTGCCCAACATGGCGTCCGGACGAAAAGATTTCTTAAGCCAGCAGGCGCCTGAAAACTATGTTGCTGGTCTTGGTCGTGGTGCGACCGGTTTCACCACTCGCTCCGATCTTGGCCCGGCGCGCGAAGGCCCTACACCTGAACAAATCCAAGCTGCTCTAAACAAGAGGGCACAGCAACTAGGAGCCGCTGCACCCACTGCCTACGGAAACCAGTCACGCGAGAAAGGAGGGAAAGAAGACGAGAAGGAAGAAGACGATGAGCGCTTCCAGGATCCTGAGAACGAGGTCGGACTGTTCGCATACGGACAGTTCGATCAAGAGGACGATGAGGCAGATCGCATTTACCAAGAGGTAGATGAGAAGATGGATAGGCGTCGGAAAGCTCGCAGGTTAGTCTTACCCCATAATCTTCCCTTCAAACCATTTGTTCATCGGGTTAGCCCCGGTTGTTTGGACAGAGTACCGACTTGAATCGCTCGCCACCTACAGGGAAGCCCGAGAAAAACTCGAAGAAGAAGACTACAATCGCAAAAACCCAAAGATCCAACAACAATTCGCCGATTTGAAACGAACCCTCGCTTCGGTGTCCGAAGAAGATTGGGCCAACCTCCCCGAGGTTGGTGATTTGACGGGCAAGAATCGACGAGAGAAGCAGAACCTCAGACAGCGTTTCTATGCCGTTCCGGATAGTGTCATCGCTGGCGCTCGAGACTCGGCCCAATACGATACATCAGTCGCCGACGATGGAACGCAACCTGATGGCGGTGACGGAGAAGCCGATGGCACCATGACAAACTTCGCAGACATTGGTGCGGCGCGCGATAAAGTGCTGAAGGTCCGACTTGACCAGGCTGCGCTGGGATCATCTGCCGATACATCATCAGGAAGTGCTACCAATATCGACCCTAAGGGATACCTAACTAGCTTGACACAGTCCGAAGTCAAAGCCGGTGAAGTTGAGGTCGGTGATATCAAGCGAGTTCGAACTTTGTTGGAATCCGTCACCAAGACCAACCCGAAGCACGCTCCTGGTTGGATTGCACTCGCCCGCCTTGAGGAGCTCGCTGGCAGGATCGTGGCCGCCAGAAACCTCATCGCTAAGGGATGTGAGCTTTGCCCCAAGAGCGAAGACGCTTGGCTGGAGAATATTCGACTCAATGAAGGCCACAATGCCAAGGTCATTGCAGCAAACGCCATCAAGAACAATGACCGGTCTACGAGACTTTGGACTGAGGCCATGAAATTAGAAACCGACACTCGTGCCAAGAAGAACGTGCTTAGACAGGCCATTTTGCACATCCCTCAATCTGTTCAGATTTGGAAGGAAGCCGTCAACCTGGAAGAAGATCCCGCTGATGCGCGTCTACTCCTGGCCAAGGCTGTTGAGATGATCCCTCTATCAGTCGAGTTGTGGCTTGCCCTTGCTCGCCTGGAGACACCAGATGCCGCACAGAAGGTCTTGAACGCTGCTCGCAAGGCTGTCCCTACCAGCTATGAAATTTGGATTGCCGCAGCTCGACTCCAGGAACAGATGGGTACTTTTGCCAAGGTCAATGTTATGAAACGTGCTATCCAGGCTTTGGCTCGCGAAAATGCTATGCTGAAGAGAGAAGAATGGATCACGGAAGCTGAAAAGTGTGAAGCGGAAGGTGCTGTTCTCACCTGTGGCGGTATCATCCAAGAGACGCTCGGGTGGGGACTGGATGAGGATGATGACCGGAAGGATATCTGGATGGATGATGCGAAGTCCAGTATTGCGCGTGGTAGATATGAGACTGCTCGGGCCATCTACGCCTACGCCTTGCGAGTCTTTGTCAACCGCCGATCAATCTGGCTGGCAGCAGCAGACTTGGAGCGTAATCACGGCACCAAAGAAGCGCTCTGGCAGGTCCTCGAGAAAGCCGTCGAGGCTTGCCCTCGGAGCGAAGAGCTCTGGCTCCAGCTCGCCAAGGAAAAGTGGCAGTCCGGCGAGATCGACGACGCACGCCGAGTCCTTGGACGCGCTTTCAACCAAAACCCCAACAACGAAGACATCTGGCTGGCTGCTGTCAAGCTCGAGGCCGACGCCCAGCAGACCGACCAGGCTAGAGAGCTTCTTGCCACCGCTCGTCGCGAGGCAGGCACAGATCGTGTCTGGGTCAAGAGTGTTGCTTTCGAGCGTCAGCTTGGCAACACTGACGATGCCCTCGACCTGGTCAATCAAGGTTTGCAGCTATTCCCAAAGGCCGATAAGCTCTGGATGATCAAGGGCCAGCTATACGAAGCACAGAACAAGTTCCCACAAGCACGAGAGGCATATGGAACAGGTACCCGGGCCTGCTCCAAGTCTGTTGCGCTCTGGCTTCTCGCATCCCGCTTGGAAGAAAAAGCTGGTGCCGTCGTCCGGGCTCGATCTGTTCTTGATCGTGCTCGCCTGGCTGTACCCAAGAGCGCCGAGCTCTGGACTGAGAGTGTGCGCGTTGAACGTCGCGCCAACAACATTGCCCAGGCTAAGGTCCTCATGGCGCGTGCCATCCAAGAAGTCCCCACATCAGGTCTCTTATGGAGCGAGAGCATCTGGCACCTCGAGCCCCGGGCCCAGCGCAAGGCTCGCAGTTTGGAGGCTATTAAGAAGGTTGAGAACGACCCCATCTTGTTCATCACTGTAGCCCGCATCTTCTGGGGCGAGCGTCGACTGGACAAGGCTATGACCTGGTTTGAGAAAGCCATTGTTGCCGATAGCGATTACGGTGATGGCTGGGCTTGGTATTACAAGTTCCTTATGCAGCATGGCACAGAGGAGAAACGATCAGATGTCGTCTCCAAGTGCGTGTCGATGGAACCCAAGCATGGCGAGATCTGGCAGTCCATTGCGAAGGACCCGACTAATGCTTACAGATCTACCGAAGAAATCCTCAAGCTTGTCGCGAATACCATCAGTTAGCTGATATGTTGTTTTGATAGCTGTTTTGGACTTCCAGAGGCGTTATGGGCGCATAGAGCCCAAGGAATTGAAACGTTTACCTGCATGCATGTATCAGATATGAAGAGTTTAGTGTCTGCCATTATTTGAATATGGAGACTAACATGAAAAACTTGAAAAAGACCGGGATTCCTCGTATTAAAGATTAAGTTAAAACATGGGTTATAAGCCTCTATCAGGCAATCCGTTCCATATTCTGGGCACTGCATGAATAGATGCGACCTGGCATACTTTTTACGCTCATCTCGACCATCGCTCTATATGATATTGTATTCACTTTGATCGCCTTGTATCTCGCTTTCTCCACCTACAGGCCCCCGATGTGTACCTAGTTATAAAAGATCTTGGCCATTCGATGAGCCATAATGTGCAGTCCTTGTTGTCTGACAATTGATTTTCTATAAGCATGAAGAACTCTAGCGGTAAAATGAATTCTAGCAAGAGCTTTTCCCATTGTCGTTCATAGGGTAAGTCTAAACGCGCGCAACCCTTATGTCAATAATAACGTGTGTATGCTCCCGCACTGATCAAGGCTACCTTGAACAGATTGGTGCATATTCTCGTGGTGTCAATTGCCCGGGCATCCTGTTAGAATACGCTTGAATCTAGCAGATAAATTTTCGTTGCTCGATTGCTAAATGAAAATAAAGCTGAGTTTCATGACGGAGCCTACCGAATTCTGATTGATATCAATTGAATGACATTCCCTTTTCGGCAAAACAAGTATCAGTTGGGGACAATCAAAAGTATGGCCAGGCAGATTTAAAACTCACTTGTATCGGAAGTAGTTTGAGAAGCTTTATGGAAGTATAGACATTTATTTGAGTGTATTTCCCCGAGAAACTCCCATCTTGCTCATTTTAGGTGAACGTGAACATGAACACTGAGAACTGAACATGACGTGGATAGTTCAACAATCTAAGTACATTACTCTCGTGAAGCGAATATTTCTAGCTCCGAATCATAGAACATGGTCAAGCTGTGGATTGCTCCTACGCAAGCTCCACTGGTCAGCATAGCGGGGATTGCATGCTAACTCCGGGCGACAACGACGTAGCGACGAACAGCCAGTGGTTTTCACCTAGATGATGGAATATGCCGCGTCACAGCCTGGTTGATCTGCCAGACAATCCAAGGGCCGACTCTAGATGCTGGGAAATATATGTACTGATCTGCAATTCCAACTAGGGCTTTGAGCTAACCCATTTGGTATGTGTCAACGATTATCCACGAATGACATGTACAGAGTAAGCAACTTGCCTTCGTGCCCTCTTCTATTCTCCGTGCCAATCAATATTGTCTACCGAGCCAAGCATACGCCAAGGTTGCTTGATATTGCAACGGCGCGCGGGAAAAGCGCACAGGCAGGTCGTTACTCAATATCTTGTAATCCGATTTCTGCTATGCCAAGAGAGATCTTCGCAACATTTGAAGTGTTCGTATTTCATGTCCTCACAAAGGTCGTTCCATTTATGGTCACGTCAATCAACCGCCATGAATTGGCATCGCGTCTACTATCTCTTTGCTTTCTACCTCTTGCCAATGCTGCTGTGTTCTGCATTGAGCACCAGGGCTATTGCGTCTATCCCCGATGAGTACACTTATCTGCTCCCCTCACCCTTCATGGGCGATCTTTCCTACAGTTTTGTCAATGGAACCAACACAACGAATACGACCATCAATTCTGTACTGCATCTAGCCACAGATATGCCGTTTATCTTACATGACGATGAGTTTCTCGCAATCATTGGACCAAACCCGACTATCAAGTTGGTATGAGAGCGCTAGGCAAGTTTCGCCACTGAAGCAGGCGTCTGGATAAAAGATCGCAATGAGGTGTGGTACAGAACATTGATAATCGACGGACCGACACAATACGATCAAGAGTTTGACTTCTCCCGAAGCTCTGGAAAATCCCAATCTTGGGTACTTCACAAGGGTCGTGTGTATTCACCTGCCTTCGTGACGACTCTCGAAATTGGCTCGGCGAGTTCGTATCAGTCAATCCTGACAATGGCCATATTGAGACAATGATGAACTAATACTTTGGCCTCAAGTTTGTTTCCATTGAGGGTTTGGCCTGGATCACGCAGCCCGGGTCAAATATTTCTTTCCTATTCCTCACCATCCTACCTTTTACCAAAAGCGTGGCAGCCTCCAAATGTCGTCTACCCTAAGGTCTGTGGCGTTTCGAAAAAGGTCCCACTCCCAGTGATCAGCCGAACAGAGCTCCCAATGGCAAACGGCGTCCGTCCATTTAATGATCAGAAGACGTTGTGGGTCCCAGGTTTTGGCCGCGAACATAATACCGGCGCATGGGGGGCTTCCTGTTGAGGTGGGCTCACCTGTGATATAGAAATACCGATCAAGAGACGGATTTTTGGTGTGGCCAGAAGGAGTGTACCCGACGGGATTCGCCTTGGTAGCAAGAGCTGAGTGTGGATAGCCAAAGGAGAGGATATCGTGTTCCAGAATTCTAACGGAGAGTCATTGGCGTATTTGATGCGCAATACTTTCCTAGAGATCCAGTACAAACTGCAATTGTGCAATTCGTATTAGCGGGTGACATTCTGGTGAGGTCAGAACATGATTTGCACGGTCAAGTTGAACGTAGTTTCAAGTGAATAGGTACCTTGATAGCATTGGCAGATAGAATTGCAGTTGTGAGGGCGCAATTTAGCAATGACCTTGCAAATTTCGTGAAAAAAGCGTTGCGAACTGGATCTGATACCTGCGAACAGGATATGGTGCGGTACGCACTAAATCATATACACAGCATGACGCATATCGACGTGATCTGTTATGATATTAAACATGCTCTTTCTTTAAAATGGTGTTATACTGTCGCTGGGGCCGATTCACTGCAAGACCTCGCCCGTGTCAACGCAGAGCTGGAGGAAGACCAACATAATTTCGAAACCTGACAATACTACCAAAGCCCTTAGCATTTTGGGATCAATTTGAATGATGGCTCCAGGTCCCCGATTAGGATAAAGGTCACAGTTGCTCTAATCAAGTCAAGGGCGTGCTCGATTTTAGTCATCAAGAAACGGAAGCCCTAAATCAGACCAAAAGAGAGTTCAAGTGGCATTTTCCGGTATATATTAGACATCAACAAGCCTAGAGCCTTCTAGCATCCAAATATGGATACTAATATGAAAATTCTAGAAAGGGGCCAGAGTTCTTCGTATAAGTCTGTATAAAATCGAGCATAAGCCACAATCTGCTCCAGAAAAGTCGGCGATTGGTCGAATGATAGGCTGGTGGAGAATCTGTCGGAGTAAATGTATACAACAGCCGAAGTCGTGCCGGTACCCGGTTTTCTATATATGTCTAGCTATGTCGCCATGGTCTTTGACTTCAATATTCAATACACAATGGCCGACATCGAGAAACAAATCATCCCTCGAGATGAGGAGGTCAAACAGGACTCCAATCTCGTCGATTTCGACGGCCCAGATGATACAGAGAATCCATTCAATTGGCCCACATGGAAAAAAGGTCGCCAACTAGTCTTGATGGCATTCAATACCTTCATTACGTGAGTTATATTAGCACTTTGAGTCGAACTACTCTAACCACAACACCTAGGTAGTCCTCTAGCTTCATCAATGTTCACACCAGGAGTCAGCGATGTCATGAAAGAATTCAACGTCACAAGCAGCATGTTGGGTTCCTTCGTCGTCTCCGTCTACATCTTGGGCTACTGCTTCGGTCCATTTCTCATCGCTCCTCTCTCTGAGATCTATGGCCGTGTAGCGCTTTACCACAGTTGCAATCTGCTCTTCCTCATTTTCACCATCGCCTGCGCCGTCGCTCAAACTATGCCGCAGCTCATCGTCTTTCGCTTACTTGCTGGAATGGCAGGTGTTTGTCCGCTTACTATTGGTTCTGGTACCGTCGCCGATATGGTGCCCAAGGAGAAGCGAGCTGGTATCATGGCCATCTGGGCTATGGGCCCCATCCTCGGTCCGGTCGTTGGCCCCGTCGCTGGCGGCTTTTTGGCCGAAGCCGAAGGCTGGCGCTGGGTGTTCTGGGTTATTGCCATTGTGGTATGTCCATGTTTCCCTCTTTTCCAGGCATAACTGACAAGGGATAGACTGGCGCGATGATGATCCTGACTATCATCTGGTATCGTGAATCCTATGGTCCCGTCGTCCTTGAGCGCAAGGCTGCTCGTCTGCGCAAATCCACAGGAAATCTCGACCTCCGATCAATCCATGACAAAGGCAAACTTGACTCGAAGCTGTTTTTCTCGGCGCTGGCTCGCCCGCTGAAGCTGCTCTTCGGCTCACCCATCGTGTTCCTCATGGCTCTGTTCGCCGCCACCACATACGGCTATCTCTACCTCATGTTCACCACAATTTCCTCCATTGTCGAAGAAAAATACGGCTTCTCTCATGGAATTTCGGGGCTGGCGTTTCTGGGCTTTGGTATCGGGAGTATGCTGGGTTTGGTCGTCACTGGCGCTGTGGCCAATCGCATCGCTGCGAACCATATCCATCGGGGTTGCTTCACGCCTGAATCTCGTCTGCTACCCATGATGGTCGGCTGCTGGTTTATGCCTGTAGGCTTATTCTGGTATGGCTGGTCAGCCCAGGCGGGTGTCCACTGGATTGTGCCCATTATTGGTACTGGCGTGTTTGCTGTTGGTCTGATGACAGTCTTTATGTGTGCCAGTACATACCTGGTTGACTCATACCTGCGCTATGCTGCATCTGTCACGGCAGCTAACACGGCGCTGCGCTCGTTAGTTGGAGCACTGCTGCCTCTGGCTGGGCCATCGATGTATGCTGCATTGGGACTGGGATGGGGCAACTCTCTCTTGGCATTCATTGCGTTAGCGATGTGCTCTGTGCCTTTTCTCTTCTGGAAGTATGGGGCGCAGATTCGCACTCATCCGCGGTTCCAGGTCAAACTGTGAGGTACTGTGGGAGAAACAAAGGTCCAATCGACTGTCATTGATTTGCCATTACTCACAACCGTGATATCTATTTCTTTCTCCTGAGAAGTAGTTCAGTCACCTTCCAAAACCTCATCCCCGAAGACCGATCAACTTGGATCACGCCGGTTCGATCCCAAACGTGATATACTTCTAAGGAGCCAAGTATGCCCCGAGTGCATTGCAAATGCGCCGGGGCCCGTCTTGCTGGGAGCTCTGGGGATATCCCTACTGTGGTCCCACCCCTCCAGCGAAAAGTGTTTACCGTTGGCACTGTTGCGAGGATATAGCATTAATTCGAAGCTCACACAATAACGCTGGTCCACCGGTACTCCTGGGTGATAAAATACAGATTTACAAATCTTTCACTCGCGCACCACTGGATGCACCGGGCTTAAAGCGTTGGGCCATGCAGATTGAAGATTGGGCATCAAGGAAAAACCTTAGGTTCATGAAAAAGTACTTTTCTTTAGCGACAAAAGCGATTTTCTCCAACATCATAGAATGTGTTCCAGTATAAATGAGCCTGTACTGCAGAGACCGACCAATTCACATCTAACAGCACTATCCTATTAAGTAGCAGAGAATTAGCTCTTCACTGTATGCAAAATGGCGGCACTGCCATGCCACTCGAATTGGCTGTATCACACGATAAAGCTATCATATCTCAAGCCAATTAACAAGTATACACATCTAGTGACAGGATTTGGAAACTTAAAACCCCAGGCTTGGGTTAGAGAGGGATGTTCTGCTCTTCGCCCTTGAACCATGGTCAGTGCAATCCAATCACAAACCGGCATCTGGGCTTGTTTAAATAGACTAGACATAATAAGATGCCCGATTTTGTGGTAAGACATGAATACCGTTATGACATGGACATTTATATCGATCAGATGAAGATTGTAGTACACGGACAAACCAGCTTAGCCGAGGCAAGAAGACATCGGCTATCCCACCCAATCATTGAGTCTATTCGCCAATGTTCAATCTATGAGGCTGCCAAATGTTCGCATAATTTTCATGAAGGTCAAATAAATAATGTCTAGACCACCTTGGACAGATAGCAGACAGTTGGCTCTGAGTGAAAGAGCAGCCATTCGCTATACGTATTATCAAGTGGCTCAAATTCTAAAGGATAGCCACCGCAATTATCGTGCTACAACGGCCTTTATCTCTAGTTGGCTGGCTCTCCTAGCTAACAGAACAGCAGGACAATGACTTGATTTAGTTACATCTTGCAAGGTATCCGCGTTGCTTATCGGGACTTCGCAGCTGATACTGAATTTCGGAAATGGCAAGCCTTCTTCCCGTCTGATGCTGAGCGAGGTTGGTGTGTCGAAGCGCAGATGAGTACTGCGCTGTTGGTGGCCTTTTCAGAATCCAGTCCAAATGAATCCTATCCTTAGTTTCTATTCCCACAATAAACAGGGGGGGGGGGGGGGGGGCTCAAGCAGATCATTTGTGCGCTCTTGGCCTGATGTAAACGCCCTGTGCGCAATATTCAGTATCGTTGATATTGCACTGACTATATAGGGTGGACATTGTTGACCATAATCGTCGATGGTTGTGCGGAAATAATAGATCTGTATGAAATGAAGGTAAGGTAATGCAGTATCGGCACTCTCTTTTGCATATGATCTGCGCGCCTGGGTTGAGTTTGCCAATCGAATGATGGCGCTGTATTCCTAAAGAACGGGTAAGCTGGAATGTGAGATGAAAGGAGGAAGTGATATTGAACAAGTAGTGAATCGACAAAGGTCATTGAACGAAGGAAAGGGAATCCAAGGGACTTACATTCTCTACCTCTTGGATATTCCTCTCTATCTTGAAATCTCGACAGATAAAACCCTTGTGACGACCGGCCGAGTTCAGTTGCCGCTTAAATTATGACGGAAATCTCGAAACCCATCTGCTAGGATATAGAGACTTCAATATCTCCCGATGAAGCTCAGAGTCCGGATAGGAGGATCCCCAAAATTATTCTTAGACACACCACTGCGATGAGAGTATTCTTCGGTAGAGGCCATTGGAGTACAGATAGTTTGCTAGGTCCCTACCACATCCTTCAAAAGCAACCTGGACATCCGTTCCCATCAGGAATATGATGAAGCGCGCAATGAGTCCTACTTCCAGAGATAAGCTGCGCGAGTTGCTTGAGAATAGTATGTCCTGTGAATGTAATACTGATTCGACAGCGATGGTGTCCAGGTTGTAGAGTGCGTCAGTCATTGGTGGTCTGCTAGCATATGAAATTGGCCACATCGACAACTCAATCGCACCATGGAGGGTAAGTAGTCATACTCTTTCTTTCTGTCTCATGGGCTTGCATACTGATTAGAACAGTGGATTTTCATAATTTTTCGGCAGGCATGGTCCCGAAGACGCTGGGCACTACCCAATGCTTGCTAACACCGTCGAGGGAGGAGAGAACCTCGATGTGCTATTCGAATACGCGCTGCCGGACGGGGCTCAAGCCCACGCTCGGCCTGACGAACGATAATCAGCAATTGAGGCTGAAGTGAGGACGCCGAAGAACAGGGTTTGATCTTGCTGTAGCAGGAATTGGCTGGCATCTAGATCGAGAGGTGTTTATATGGGATGTGAGGTGAGGACAGGGGAGGTGGACGGTGCATCCACGCATTCATTTTGTACTTAGAGGCTTACAGCGCTGAGACTCTCATTCGTACTAGCTTCTTGTTTACTGAGATTATGGGTTTGACTTCACATGTAGGGCCAGTGCTCTCTCTCGCTTCGAGGACCAGCTCAAGTTCTGTACTGGAGCATGATCAGGCGCACGGGACACGAGTTCTTGCTTCAACTGGAAAGAAGCACCTGCATAGCTATTCAATACTAGATAGGCTCCAACAGCTCAATAGAACTTTGATTGCTTGATTGATTGATCCATAGAATCTTCGAATACGCAGATCCGAGGCTAAAACAGGCCATTTGCTGACTCTACGCTGACGAAATGGCCAGCTTTGACACAGAGGTCGAAGGTGACTTGGAGAAATCCACTCTCGGATCTACCGATCAATGTAAGTACACTGAATTGATTCGATTGCTAATCCTTCTAGGCAATGTGTCCTATGTTTGTCCTTCTTTCCATAGTGGATTCAGCATCGAGACAGCGCTACGGGCATATAACCTCACTGCTGGCCTGAATGCTGCTGCTGGAAGTGAGGATGCTTACTTGCAATGTCTCGCATCCGCTAGGGGTATGACATGTGCGGCGGGGAAGATCCTCTCCGCATGATGGTGTAGCGAAGAAGGTCCAAGATGCGTTCGATGCGGATTGGGCGATTCGCTAGGTCTACACTTTGTCCAGATAGCCCTTCTCTTATGTCCAGACGACAATCAATTAACAGATTTGAT
The DNA here is from genome assembly GCF_028974205.1 of Penicillium antarcticum. NCBI lineage: Eukaryota > Fungi > Ascomycota > Eurotiomycetes > Eurotiales > Aspergillaceae > Penicillium > Penicillium antarcticum. The sequence goes on along the minus strand of NW_026695306.1, from coordinate 267,940 downwards.
GGGAAGTGGACTATTTAGCAGCCCTTAACGTGGATGAAAGAAATGTAGTAAACGAATGGAATGCATGGGTATCGAACAAGCTTGACCTCCTACCCCCAGCAGGGGGGAATGGCTATTGTTTCGGTTTTTTTTTCTCTTGCCTCCTCGAGCTTTTCCCTGTCTCAACAGCTCTGCCTTGCCCTTTCGATAGGAAGTGTGATATTATACATCGCCAAGTCGTCTTGAAAGCGACCGAGATACAGAGGAATGTGTGGGAATAGTAGGACAAGACAGAGACATTCGAGAACGGATCGCAAAGACATATCTTCAAACTCCGAATCCATATGCAAATCATGCGGCGCCACAACGGTGACAGCCTCCCTCAGTAGTACCTAGACGCCGTGAGCCTTCCTTCCTCCAGACCGGGAACAGAACAAAAACGAAGAAAGAAAAATGTAATGTGACAGCAGGTATGAAAACAAAGAGAAATGGAAAAAGGGAAAAAGGGGGTATAAAATTCTCACGCGGCCATGGACAGACACTCGTCAAGCAATGAGCTCAGCTGGTCTCGGTCACCAACACCGCCTCCTTCCCAGTCCAGGAGAGATTCGTCTTCGTCCAGGTCCATCTCGTCTTCTGCGGGTTCTTTGATATCCTCATGCAGTTCAACTCCGTTCTCCAACCGATCTTGTTTCTCTGTTTCGAGCTCGTCTTCAAAGTATCCGCCCATGATTTGATCCACTATGAGTGGCATATGACCAAGAACACCGCCGCCCAGCTCCAGAGTGAGCCGCAGGTCTCTGACGCCTAGAGGTCTCCGAAGCTTGGCCTCACGTGCCTCAACAGGTAGCAAGCCTGTCGCAGCATCTTTCGCAATTTCACCACGTGTGTATGCAAGTTCTTCCATTTCAAGTTGTTGTCGATATTTGCGCATCATCATGTTGTTGATTGTACCCGATGGACCGTTCGAACGTGTGCGTGAGAAGACCGCGGACAAAACTTCTTTGACAAATGTTTCCGTCGCAATGGCCATAAATTCAGCACAAGGGAGACCAGCACCACTGGGGAGGGATTCTTCGTAACATATGGGGACCATTCGTGAATAGATTGATTCGGCGTCGGGGAATTCGCCGGTTTCTGCAGCGAGGGGTTGGGCATATCGTTTCCGGATTTCCAGTTCCCAGTCTAGAGTGAAGGAAAATTGTTAGGGCCTGTTGTTGGAAGAGGGATGTCCACGGGCACGAAGACGGTATCCTGTCCGATAGGGGAGTGGCGGTGCCTTACTGGTTTTGTTCAGCCCGCCTGCACTTGCGGGTACCTGACTGGGTAGTTTGATTTGCTTGACCAGATGGGATTGCTCGAGCTCCGTGGGCAATGTCTCGTAGTTCTCGCGCTAGTTGACTTGTCAGCTGCTGGTGAGTGCGAAGATATCGCTGTCGCGAACACCTACCTCGGTGATTGCCTTGATGCGCCGGCGGTCCCTCGGAGGTAGTTGCATGACCTCGGTCTTCAACCTTTGTTCCGCAGCATCTCCGGAGACGGGTTTCGAGACGGCCGATGGCTTATCGTTGGCCGATACCCAATTTGCGACGCCATGATCGGGGAGGTCGCGTGTGAGGTTTCCGATGAGCGCGCATACAAAATTGTTGTGTAGATGTTCATTTTTCGGATCTGCGCATAGGAAATAGTCGACTCGCGATGCGTATTCGTTCTGATTGTAATGTCCTAGAATCGGGCAAGAGGTCAGGAGGTCAGCTAATCAGGTCCAATTCGCGGGGAGAAAAGGAACAGTCTTCACAGCGCTTCGGATATTGTTCTCTGGCCAGACATCCAATGCAATCCAGCTCATACCTAGTAGGAAAAGGGCCGTGGACTCCTTGTATTCGCTCCACTTGTCTCCGATGGCGGCCTTCAGGTCCGTGTAGGCATGCTCCAGGTCCAGCCGCGGCACAGATATCAAAGCTCGGGATGTCTTGATTGATGCCGCACCGTTTGGCGCAGCGCCTTTGTTATTCGATGCAGAGTCACTCCGACTCAGGGCGGCCGGATCGATCTGCATGGTTGGAGAGCGCGACGGGCTACGCCGAAGGGCAGGGTATATCGGCACCTACGCCTTCATCAAGGAGGATTCCTGTGATCAAATCGGGTAGAATTGAAGAGACGATAGTTTCATACAAGTAACCGAGGAATAGACGATGGAAATCGATGAGGTGAAAGAGATGGCGATGGGTTTGGGTGGAAGGGAGGTTCCGAGTTGCGAGTTCCCCGCCAGAAACGGATACATCGACCTGCGCCGAACTCAGCCTATATTTTACATTGAACATCGCCTTAATGTTCTGTCAATGGCCTTATCGAGAAGTTTTCTCAATGGGTTTCTGAATAGAGTCACAAGCCAGCTACAATGTATCTTCACTCAATACCCCAAGCTACTCAATCTCCGCATTGATCTCCACGGTCTTGGCATCTACAGTGTAGATCGAGTCGATATCAATTGCATTTTGAAAAGATTTTCTGAACAGACGCATAATACGCTTCAAGCTAGCTGCACTACGTCTTCACTCAATACACCAAAGAGTTGTCCGATCTCCGCAATGATCTCCATGATCTCGTTTGACAGTTGGCCAGTCACAAGGACTAGATATAACAGTCAGAGATGAATTGAACGAATAAAAAGTTTGAACTCACTGTAGGCATAGAGCAAAGAACAGTCTTCATCTGTGGTCTGCTGCGATACTTCATAGTCCAGACGATAGCGATAGATGCGAGCTAGCAACCGGTCACGGGCATGTTCAATGCTAGGAAGCACATCGCTCAAGGGGTATTCAAGCTTCATCGATGAAGCCATGACTGAAAGATTGCTTAGCAGGGTACGTAATCACGAGATACAGGCAGCTCGTAGAAACGTACCTGATAATAGATGACTGATGCGAGCAGAGAGCTGCTGTCGCTCTGCTGCGGTGTATCGAAGAAGACTGATCTCGCCTTCAGTAGCAGGATCATTCTTCATCAACTCAATGTTCATGGTATGGAATGAGTTCACCATTATGCGGGTGCGGCGAACGATGTTGGCATACGAAGCTTCGGGGAATGCACTTTTCAGCTCAAACTCGGAACCAGCTGCACCTTGAAGAGATTCCAAGCGGGCTAAGAATCGCTCGATCTCGAGCTTCTCTCGCGGAGTCATATAAACAACATTCTTCCCCTCTTGAGCCATGGTTGAAAGGGGATCCCGCTTCCAAACGAGACTCAGGTGCAGCCATAGAAGACTCAGGCTTTCCTTCAGTCTATGCCTTGCGCTAATGGGCCAGATCATGCGAGTTATGATGATTCCCCAAATGCAGCCTGACAGGACAGCAACAACACGATGAAGGGCGATTTCACTCATAATGGGGTTCACACCGCCCTCATCTTCATCATTGTTTGCTTCCTTTTGGGCAAGAGAGTAGCCATATAGCACGGAAAGGTTGTAGGTGAGCATGATGAACCGGCCCATCGGACCATTGCCTCGAACAATGGTGATATATCCAGTCCAGATAGCCATAAGCCATCCTAGAAATGCAAGGCCAAATACGTTTCCTGACGTTACCTCCCATGCTACGATAGCACAGACTGCCCCCAGGCAGGTACCGAGAAAACGAGCATAGCCCGTCGTATTCGAAGCACCGATTGTCATTGAGCAAACCAACATGTAGGACAGCAAACCCCACTCTCCTCGCCAGTGTGTATAGAAAGGACGAGTTGAGGGTAAAAACGCTGGTAAGGCGTAAAGAGCTGCTCCTGCTCCGACCTTGATCGCGTACTTTGTGTCATCTCTTCGGATAAAACCAAGGGCTTTCCATATGCGGTAGCCGAGTCTTTGTTTCGTTGTTTCTCCTGAAGAGGGTGCTTTGTGGGCCTGAATGTTAATAGGCACTCTGTCGTGTGGGATCAGTCCGTCGGATGCATGACGACGGTGGTTGATATGATTATTTGTATGGGCAATGGAATCCTGTTCTGCGAGGGTCAATTTAATGTTCAAAGAGCTTATGGCGTGTTGCGTAGGCTCACCAGCACCAAAAGCACCTATTTTGGCGGCCTTTGTGCTTTTTGACCATTGCCAGATTTTAAGCCAGGACCAGGACCGTCCATGAGGCCGCTCCTCAACTTCGAGCTGCAGCTCATCCAAGATAGCCAGCATCTCTTGGAGCTGTTCTCCAAATTCAAGGAGGGAAAAGCTGAAATGACCGCAACTTGCTGAGACTTCCTCAAGGTCAGCCTCCGCTTCGTGGGTCTTCATGTTCATCGTTTCTTTCTGCTGGTATAGAGATTCGAGTGTCCTTTGGCGTGAATCTTTGTAGAGCTCTAAAGCTCGATCAAGGCTGATCCGCAGCCGCCCATTCACCGAGACCTTGTAGTTCGGAGCAGGCCCGAATGGGATCTCCTTGAATATTTCTTTCAATGTAAATGCCAACGATCGCTTCATCCAGTCAGCTTTTGTACAAGGAATACTTTGGCTTTCCAACTTACCATCGATGGTCCCAAGTGCGAGATGAAAATTGTAAAAACATCCGCTGGGAGTAGTGATGGCCTGGGTGTCGCCTGGGCGCTTTCACCTTGACGAGAACACGTGGAGCCGCTGGGAGACAATTCCTCCTCTGGTCGCTCAACGATAGGCTCCAAGAACGACCCGTCAGGGAATGACCACGATCGCTCAATTGGCGTGAAGTAGTCACGGGCCGAGCTAACCTGTTGATCATCCACGGAGCTAGACTCACGGGCAATGGTTTCGCGGATCAAACTGAACTGGAGGGACGCTGCATTGCGCAACCCTCCCATATTGTGTGTGATATCTTGCACCCAGCGTACGAGCTTTTTCTCAAGTCTGTACTCTTTCTCGGTGCCAAAGACATAATGCTCCAGTTTAGCTTCTCGGACAAGCTTGTCAAGCTGTCCGTAGGCCTTCCGGTGTCTAGCTTCTGCATCGACAAACTCGGCCGATTTAAGCTCTTCCTCAGAACCGCTTAAGAAGCTCTCCGTAATGATAGCCAGCATGATGGCCAACGTATCAGTTACAGTGACGAGGTTCGCGCGCAGCTTCCTTCGCGCTGAAATGGGGAAGATGAAGTAAGACACAGCCATGACAGCTACCACGCCCATCAGGACCATCTTTAGGACCTGGAAGATCTTCGCAAGAGAAAGATCACCGCTTTGCACGGCGCCCTCTTTAGTCAAAACAGTAATTGTTGAAAGCGCAGTGAGTGAGCAAGCAACATTCACCAAAGGATCACCGAGCCGTTGCTTGGTCCAGCCGACGAAACCTAGTCCACCACCGCAGAAAACAATCAGAACCACAGCATGGCCAAGGACAGGCCGGTGAAGTGTATCTTGGAAAAACATTTCCACGAACATACTCGTGATGGTCAGTACGGAGGAATAGCAGAACGCCAGGAACGCGCAGATCAAGGCCTTGAACATGCCACCCTGGGACCTGGCCGGGTGAAAATATACAGTGACCGTAGCCACCATATGTTTCCCATCTTGGTGTCCAAGCAACGCTGAGACTGCAGGGATGAACGTTGCAAGAGAACCGATGAAATATGCGAGACTGTACTTGAGCACTCCAATCCCCAGCTCTGACCTCCAAAATTGGTTCGCCTGATCCCATTTATCGTGCATGTAACGCGAGATCCTTGGGATGTACCCATCGTAGTGTGTCTGAATCTCGTTCGTGAGGAGTCCGCGCCGTTCATCGTGTTCGTCGGTTGGCGTGGAATTGCGGAGGTTCACGAGGCCTCTGAGGCGCTGGCCTGTTTTTGGGAGCACAAAGGTCGCCTGGCGCAGCTTCGGCGGATGTAAGCGGGTCTTGAAGATTCCACACGGGAGAGAATGTGAGTGCATACTGTAGGGCGCAAGCGGCGCGAGCTTGAGCTTGAGCTTCCAGACGGCATCTTCAGGTTCTCACGTCACTGACTTGGCGCAAACTCATTGTACGAGCCTCATGGCGGAGAAGAGATTGTTTTCTGGGGACTCGAAACGTCAGAAAGTTGAGCGGAGGCACGCAGAGCTATGCAGGTCAATTTGTTGGCTGGCTACGATTGGAACAATGTTTACGGCCACCTCCCGTTTGTCACCGCCACGCACTGTTTACTCTGCCCAATTCTATGCCTGACATTAAACGCTTTATCTCAAACTGGCTCGGAGTTGAGATGAATCCGGCTTTGGTAATTTATTCTTAGCGAATACACACTCTATTGCAGGCCTTCCACTTTCCACTTCTTCACCGCAGCGTCAGCACCGACAGAGACGATCTTCACGCCTCCTTCGACCCAAGCGACTCCATGAACACCTTCCTTGTGAGCATTCTGCAGCTCAATCCAGTCGCCAGGCTTGGCCAGGCTCCAAACGAAGATGTTTGTGTCTAGTGATCCACTCACAACGTGTGTGCCCGCTGGGTTCCAGGCAAGGGATGTGATTCGTGCGGTGTGTGCTGTCCAGCGGTCAGTAACCAGACTGCCATCTGAGACCTTGAAAACCAGGACACGTCCCCGCAAGTCACCGACTGCCAGGTGAGAGGCATCTGGAGAGAAGGCAAGGGAAGAAATCGGGTTGCGAGAGGCATTGATGTCCGCTCGGGGAGAAAGTCGAGAGCTGGAGATGGCACAGATCTGAACTGATCCATTCTCGCCTCCGACTGCTGCCATGGAGCCGTGCGCCGCGACAGTGGTAGCAGGGAAGTCGGTCTTATATTCTCCAGTCTTTTTCCCATCCTGGAAGATCTCGACAGCTTCACTCTCACCGACCAGGACGGTCACGTCACCAGCCGCAACGCCCTTTGGCTGTCCGTTAAGCTTCGAAGCGCTACCGGTGTAGGTCTTGGCGGCAACATCGACAGAGCGGATGGTGTCGTCCCAGCCGACACTGTAAATTCTACCAGATCCCTCTGATGTCGTCGCAAGCCCGGCAACGTAACCGGGGTGACCCTCTCCCTCGATCTCCTCGGCGGTGCCGGTGGCCACGTCCCAATTGCACACTCTTCCGTCGAAACTACCTGTCCAAAGAGTTTCCTTATTGTCCACAGTGGTCTGGTTCAAGGAGGTGATACTCTTCTGGTGTCCAGAGATAACCTGGCGGGGCTTGGGAGTACCTTCGACCAGATAGTTGAGGTCGCCACTGAGCGACAAACTAATGAGCAAGTCATCGCTTCTTCCAGGGGGCCAAACAACGCCAACCTGGTGGTCGCGAACAGCCATAGCACCCTCCTCTCCCAAAGTCCAGGTCTGGGTTGCCTTGCCAGCTTCGACATCCCAGATCTTAACAGTCCGATCGGCACTTGCGGTTACGAACTTTCGGGAGTCCTTGGCCCAAGAGACACCAAAAATACTGCCATTGTGTTCGCCTTCACCAACCTGGCCCTTGGTCTCACCGGTCTTGCCATCGTAGAGCCAGATCTTGCGGTCTGCGCCAACACTGACCAAGTGCGAGCCATCTGGACTAAATTGAACTCCGTAGATGTAGTTGGAGTGCTTGTCGGCAATTCCCATGTTGAACTTGAAAGGCGCTCCGTGGTAGAAGACCGTCTTTCGGTCGTCGCCAGCAGTGGCAGCACGCAGAGGCCTCTGTTGCCTAATGGACACAGTGTTGAGTTGTTGCGTGTGGCCGTGGATCTCGCCAACAGTGTTTCCACTGTCCCAGGTGATGCAGTGTCCATATCGCTGCTTGCCATCACCGACAGCAATTATGCGCTGAGAGTCACCGTCCCAGGCTAGATCATTGATGCGTCCATTGACAATGCTATATTCGCCCTTCGTGATTCCTTCGCCGACACAGTCCCAAACTCTCACAATTCCAGCAGCATCACCACTGGCAACGTAGAAACCAGATGGGGCGAAACGTGCAACTGTTGTCTGGGCCTTGTGCTCGGTGTACTGCCTAGCGACGGCGGGGTCGTCAATTGAACGCAGGAAGATCGATTTGTTGGACTGTAGTAGATATTGTCAGATCTATACAATTCCATTGTAGTGGGCTGTCAGGTTGAAAGACATACAGCATAGGCCAATCGCTCGCCTTTGGCATCGGAGGAAAGCTGCGTGGGCTGGCCGCGGGCGGTGGAGGGGCTCGCAGCCCAGATGGACTCTTAGAGAATGTCAGGACGGTAAGACACTAAATAAGGATTGCAGGATCTCACCGTTCGTAAGTGACATTGCTGAGGTGCACTCTGGGAGTGTTTGAGGAGGGGAGGGTGTTTATCGACTGACGTACCCGGCCACTTAGCGGGGAACACCAGCCACGTCTCAGCCTTTTTGTCTGTAGTAAATGCAGAGTGCAGTACAACATCTACGATCTATGTGGCATGCCATACAAGATTGAAATAACTCAGAAATAAATGCATAGCGCTAAGAGTAATAATACACGAAGTGCCCCTTCAATCAGGCACCGGCCTGTACTTATACAAGAACATCTTCTACCAAGATCTATCCCAGGCCCCCAAAATGATATATTCAAATCAGAAGAAGCCACCAGGGCCCTCCATACGTGCCCGCATCTCGGATGCAATGATCTCAGGGTGTCGGTGAACACTGGGCATGAGACCCATGCCAATAGCTCGTCGCAAGGCCTTGGCCAACTTGCGCTGGTTGACAGGTCGCAGACCAGTTTCGGATCGAGGCTTAATGCGGCCCATTGAGGTCATATATTCGGACATAACGGCGAAGTTCTGTTCAGAGGAACGCGTCAGCCAATGTTCGTCATATGGATATGATGAATATGTTGCATCTGCAAAGGTGATCGGAGGATATCTGGATAGTCAGGAACCATACCTTGTACATGTCGAGAGGGTTCAAGTTCAATGCGTCGAAAGCGTCCGAGTGAGGGCTCTTGCGCTTTCCCCATTTTTTCATCTCTGCTGGGCTCAGATCGTGAGGGGCGTAAATGTCTCCGGCCTTGAATTCGCGAGACTGGAATCGTTCGAGAGCGCGGCTCTCACCCTGCACCTTCTGGTCCTCGAGGTACTTCAGACGGCTGGGTAGACGGCGTCGCTGGAGCACATTGGAGCCTATCGCAACACGTCAGCGGCCGTTCTCATATTGACCCAGTTCTTCCAATATCCAATTTGTGAGATATCAACAGTAGATCTGTACTGTCGGGTGACACTTACCCTGTGAGCCTGTGTTGCGCTGCGAAGTGAAGGCGCTCATGGCTGCAGTTGAGCTGGAGCGACTGATCGAAAGACCGACATTTGCGGTAGTGGCGACATTGCGCAATAAAGACAACGAAAAGAGATTCAACGACATCTTGACTGAATCCTCGACGATAGACGTTGGCTGCAGGGAGTCCGGGATCAACGCGGAGTTGAGATCTTTTTTCGCCAAGACTTCTTCCGCCTAGCAAACTCCAGATCTCTCCGCGTCGCGACCTCTTCCATTGACACCAATTCTCCTGATTCGACTTGAGCTTCGAGCTCTGCTCTCATTTCATCATGCAGTCCCATCTCACCAGACGGGTCTTCCAGGCACTCATCAACAATGAACCGCTTCGTTTCTCGCAATGCCGTCGGTACCGTCTGCTACATACCATAGCTCCTCTACGTGTACGAGGTCCTCTCCCAGGTCTGCCGCATATGTCACGACGCACACTCTTCGCCTTTAATCTGTCCCAAAACTCCGAGGGACAGTCGACCACGCTACCCTCCGAGAAAGGCCTGAAGCCAATGGCGGATTTGATGAGGTCTCTCGTCGATAGAAGCAGACCCCCTCCCAATGACGTCCTCGCAAAGGCATTTGAAGTATTCTTTGCTACACGACTCGAAACACCAGGAACTATCAATCTTTTCCAAGCTCGCCACCTGAACATCACGTGGAAACATTTGAAGAAGCAACAACCCGAGCTGGAAGAAGACGAGTATCAGAATGTCTTTTCAATTGAGAACCTTGAGAAGATGCTGTATGTGCTCAATGAATGTGAAATTCCTCAGGAGGCTCGCGAGACTGTCCTGCGCCTCGGCCGATTCGCATATAATGAACTCTGCGCGGATCATGGATTTGGCGCGAACAAGATTAGCAGAGAAGCTATTATTCTCTACGTTAATCTCACAGCCATGAATGGAAACCCCGAAGAAGCGAGACATACAGTGCTGAAGTATATGGGCCAATTGCGCAACGCCAAACCATCGCCTTGGCTCACTGTGCTTAAGGGATTTGCCCTGAAAGACGATCTGCGGCCGGTCCGGAGAATCGTCGAGGAATTCGAGAAACATGGCAACAAGTTTGACAGCAATTCTCATCTTGAACTGCTCATATTCCTCATTGACCAGGACCAGCTTCATGCAGTCCAGACTGTCTACAATTTCTCGATCTCCGACCAACCCGAACCTTCCCTGGCTGCAAAAGAGGCTGTCATCAAGTATTGTATCTTTAAGTCTCAACTTGAATGGGCTTCAACCATTTACGAGACTCTGCCCCGTGATCCCAGCCCGGAAACTGCGAGGATCATGCTGCTCTGGGAAGCAGCACAGGAGAGCGACGCTTCTAGTATTGCAATGAAGGTTGACACATGGCTTGCAAAGAACCCCGGACTCGAGTCATCCATCACAATTGAAGCTGTGAATGATTTGCTTCAGTTTGCCAATGTTTTCGAGAGACCCCAATTGGCTGCCGAATTCATGAAGCTGGCAGAACAATGGGCCCTCACGCCGGATGAGCACACTTACACTTTGCAATTGGAATCCCGCATCCAGGCTGGTGATGTCAAGGAAACCTTGAAGCTTTTGGAGGAGAAGGTCGACCCGAACTCCCTCACAACTGGAAATCTACCCCTTGCCAACAAATTGATCACGATGCTTTGCCGCTCCGAGGAAAAAGACGCTTTGTTCCAACAAATTTCATCCCTCCTCGACCCTCTCTTCCAGGACAATGTTCGTCTTGATCCCAAGACCGTTGCCGCATTGACACACCTACTTCTCTATCGCCACGACTTGGAGGCTGTCTCAGATCTCTTACGTCCAAGGCTGGGAGACTACGACGATGAAATGAAAATGTGGGTTCGATCCGCGCTCACAGACTTCATTCTGGACATGAGTCAGTCCGATACAGAGGCATGGAACGTATATGAGCTTCTGAAAATTGCATTCCCAGAGACCGGTGTCCCGATGCGAACCAAGATCATGTCCTCTTTCTTCGAACGCGAGCGCAGTGATCTTGCCGTCCAGGTATTTGGACATATGCGCCAGGCGGAGGAATGGCCCCGTCGCCCCAGACCAGACACCTACGCCCGTTGCTTCCAAGGACTATCTCGCACGGCCGATGCCACCAACCTGGAACTTGTGCACAACATGCTTAAGCTAGACACTGAAGTTGACCTGACTACCAGAATTCTGAATGGCCTAATGATGGCCTATACTGCATGCGAAATGCCAGAGAAGAGTATGGATATTTTCAGACAAATTCTTCAGTCTGAACAAGGTCCTACTCGCCACACTATCAGAATATTCTTCAAGGTCTGCGAGAAGCACCACACTGGTGCTCAAGAAGCCTTGAAAATGATTTCCAAAGTCAAGAAGCTAGATATCACCCTTGATCGCCCGCTTTACTCGGCATACATGGAAGCCGTGGCAGCACAGTGCGAATTCGATCTGGCAACCGAGGCCATCGACAACATGGAAGCCGAGGTCGGAATCCTTCCAACCAGTAATACGTGAGTACTACTTTGTGATTCATAACTTGTGAGCCCCGCTAATATAATCTTAGTATCGGACTTTTCTACAACGCAATCCCGTATCAGTACTGGAAGGATGAGGTTGAGAAGTGGGCAATCCAGAAGTATCCCGAGCTCTGGGAACATCTGGTTAAGACGAATCGCACTGAGCACGAAGAAGGACTCAAGTTCGATGGCATCATCAATGAGGTGGTGGTTTAGTATATGTATAATTCGACACCGCGTACCCCAATGTATAGGATATGGATCATGCAATTATTGCTTCTACCCATAGATGTTGTTTTGTATTCTCCGGCATCAATTGTAGCAAAATATGTAGATAATGGGTTTGAAGGATCCCTCTTGGACACTAATTTGATATCGTAGGATAGAACCCTCATTCCCAGCTATTCTCTAAAATGCAACTAACCACGATCCTCGGAAAAAGGGGCCCGAGCTTGGCCCCCAAGCCCAACTAATCCCCGACATCAGCCCATTTTTGCATGAACCCCCATTTTATATATCACCAAAATCCCCTCCCCTAACAAACTCATCCACAGCAAAAATGGCGTCAGGACTCATCTTCAACCCACAAATCCTCCTCCAAACAATCCCACTAGCAACAAGCACCGGAACCCTCGCACACGCGATACTAGAACACATTACATTCAATGCCTTCCTAACACCATCAATCCGCCAACCCTCAGACACAATCCTCCCAACCTGGTTTGAGCGAGTCTTCAAACGAAGCGTATGGACCGTTCTCGCATTAAATATGAGCACGATCTCCTCGGCTGCTGCAACGCTATTCATGAATAGATATCGTCCCTCTCAGAGTCGCCCATTGCAGACTACTTTCTTTTACTGGGTTGGTCTTGTGGGTGCTATTGGGCACCTCGCTTTTGTGCCTTTTGTCGCCGGGCCGGTGCAGAGGATCTTTGAGGATTCTGCCGTGAAGGAGGATCAGGGGGAGAGTGGGGTTGGTGCTACGGTTGATATGGAGAGGTGGTTGAGTGTTCATCGAGTTAGGATGGCTCTTGCCGATTTGCCTGCTTGGATTGCATTTTGTGGTGCTATTTTGACGCTGTGATGCTCCATATCGTATTGTATTCTGCATTGTTGCTGCGTAACTTGAACAAGAGGGTCGTCGTACTAGAGGTCTCAAATCCTTTTATACCACCCATTTCCTTATTATCTATGCGAGTAATCCGAGATACTCGAAACGTTCTCACTGTCCTCTTTTTGGCAAAGAGTCTCTGAATTAGTCATATTGTCGCCATGATCACCAAGGTGGCCGTGACCCTCGCGGTCTCTCTCCTCATCCTCAGAGGAGTGGGGAGGCATAGATGAAAAGTTCTCCTGCGCATTCGACATTTCGCGCAATTAAAACTGCAAAATTGGGCCCTGCCGGAAGTAGCCGGAAATAAAGCTACCTTTTTAGACAGTTGATGGGTTTGACACTCAGGGGAAGATATCTCTTAGCAAACCCTAGACTCGCACGACAGGAAGCCCAACATGCAACGGTCAAAACACCCCACGGACAGTGACACTTCATATTCTTGAGGCACGAGCAAGGGGGAAGGACGTTCTTTTTCTAAGATGAGGATCCCCGGTCCTTCACCCGCGCTGTCTCCAACTTACCGGACCCACGTCGCTAATGCAGATTGAGGTCATATCCAGGGGAACGCGTCAGTTGCCGGATCCGAAACGTGGCCATCATTGAGAAATTGAGAAATGGGCGAGGTTATTGGTCCTGAAACAGAATTTGATGCCGGCCCATGGAACTATACCAAGCTGGAATTAGGAGCACAGCAACAAAGAACGGATAGGAGATCAGAGGCCAAAGGCCATGCATGCATTATGAATTATATCATATCTTCATAAAAAAACAAGCTTCTCCCCCAGCCACTAGCCCGCGCTAACCGGTTCCTCGTTGATCTCGCCTTTACTGGCCTCATGCCATACATGCACACATCAGCACGTATTCTCAAACTAGTCCCCAAACCTCTATAAAATGAATTTATTCCCGACCACTTGACCTGCAGAAATTTTCCATAGTCTGGACTGCGCCTCGGGCTATTATTACCTCGGCGCGAAGTGGGCCATAGTCCCACTTTATTGACAGGAAAGGCAATTCTCGGAAGTGTCTTTATTTAGGACGGTTATGGTTCCCACTCCGTCTAGAACGAGATTAAAAAGGCGATAGGGATTTAGCACTCGGCATAGCATTAGGAATCTAGATCTATATATTCAGCTCCAAGCGTATATTTCAATTTTATACTATGGCCTCGGCAGTTCGGATGTCATATCAGAGACGTGTATGCACTACAACAAATGAGGAATATAATACTTATATTTATGAAAAGCATTATACGTTCCTATTCATTAGAGGCCTATGCCGAGTTTGCCATGATCAGTACAATATTCACCGCCTATATCAAGTTAGCATTTAACAGAAACACAAAGGAAATATAAAACTCACCAGCAGTAAATCCACTCTCTCGGCAACTTCAGCCTCCCATTTCGACTTGATTCCCGATTTGCCATAGTCTATAATATTATGCCTCGCTATATGGATGATCTTTTGGTCCTCCATCATCACGCCTATCCCGGATGCCTGGAGCTGTATCACTTTGAGATCAACTTTTGAGCCGGTTGGAGTGCCAGCAGAGATTAAATTTGGAGCCTGGAATGAAGATGAAGATGGTACGGCTGGGGCTGGCTCATTCGGTGGCTCTATAGCATCAAGGAGATCTCTCATGGAATTTGGCGAGTTCCTGCGGACAGAGGCATAAGATGGGAGGACAGTGTGCGAGTCTTGGTCCTTTCCAACCTGTGGCGTTGGTTCCGGACCTAGTTCGTCTTCTGGATTAGGAAATGAGTCGCCTTTTTCGTTTCTCCAGACTTCGTTCGCTTCGCCGTGATCTTCTTCTTCTATATCGCCAGCAACAGAAGCATAGGGCGGCGGCTCGTCACCAAGACCGCGTAAAGACCCAGAATCCACAGTAGACACGGGATCAGATACCGGATCAGATGAATGTGCATGCAATCCCATGTCTGAAGCTTCGGTCCCAAGCACATTCCAGAACCTCACATCAAATCTAAAACCAGCACTTCCACTCCCACTCCCACTTCCAGACCAAGGCATAGAAGCCTCAAGTAAGTCCGCTCTACCACCAGGACACCGCACAGCCCACCTCCGAGATCCAATCCAAACGCGTCTAAGCTCAAGAATCGGCACCCCATCCGCATCACATATCTGACGGTGTTGCGTGTGCGGCCATGGTTTCCCCGATACGGTGTAGAGCAACGTGTGTCGGTCTGGACTATCAAGGGGTTCGTGCGCGCGGACGAGATGGACAGTGAACGTTCGGCCTGGGGTTTCGCGGGTTATTGAGAGGGTTGTTGGGGTGTTGATTAGGCGGTCTGGTGGTGGAGAGAGGAGGTTATTGGGGCATAGCGCTATTGGAGTTGTGGGGGGTGTGAGGGGATATGTTTGTCGGGGCATTAAGCTGTGGGGTACAGGTTTTTTTTTTACTTGTTAAAAGGGAAGATCCCTTGCTTCGTCTCGAAGGTATTGTGAAGAATCGTGGAGGCGAAGAACTGAATGCCGGTTGACGTGGGGTTTCGGGTGCGCCGGATATAGTTGTAATGGACAACAAAGTGTGATCATTGAACAATGTTGGAATTGTTGGTTGTTTTCTTGGCGCCATATTTTTGTGCAGAGTATATTTGGAGTGTCGCATATGTCAACATGTCGATGTATATAATGGACTTCTGTTAGTGGTGTTTCCCCAACCCGAGTGTGGCCGCTTCATGAACGTGCTGAGGGTCACGCCTTCTTATTATTCTACTCCTAAACAATGCTCAATGAGCGCTTAGAGGCCTAGCGAACGCGTACATCAGCCATTCTATATCTACCCTAGGACTTACAAAACATGCTACGAGGCATACTCTTTGCAGACCGAAGGCTTAGGGGCGCCTCTGTGAGCCTGAGGTTGACAAGGGATTCCAAATTGTCTCCGAGATGTGGGATGCCATCTATTCAAATGAACTACCTGGCGGGGAGCAAAGAGAGTCCAACCGCATTCAAATCAACTGGGAGATGTCGCCTAAGGATTCTAGCGTCGCGCCGAAGCTGTATCTGACCGTGATTAAGACTATGATACGTATGTCTCCAACGCCATCGCTGATCTCTTTGAGGCTATAGGCTAGGCGGAGCATGCTCAAGCTCATAAGAAGATTGAGCGGAAAGCGTTGTAAGTTTCAGTCTGCATCCAAAGTATAAAATGTCCCAAAATTGAAAAATGGTTACAACCCTTTTTACTCGACTAGATAGACTCTCATTTGAAATAAATATATTACTCAATTGATTCTTGCCTCAATGAATACATGCCAGTATATCATTCATCATAAACTTCATCTATGGAGTCATCCAATCATCCCTGTATCCACGCCCACCCCGGCCAAGCCCATGACTATCATCCCCTCCCCTCCCCCATTCATCAACCAGCTTAGCAGCATGGAATTGAGTTGTCCAACCTAAATCCCTCTCGATGCCAGCAAGTATCTCCAGAACGGCATCTTGCTCCCGTCGCCCTTGAAACACCTGCCCAGCAACAAACAAAGCCTGCACCGAATTAATTCGTACAGGATCTGTTGGATTCGCGAGATTAATGCCACAGATCTCCCGTGCATGGAATAGGGCCTGTTTCAGCGCACTTCGATATGCCCTCAGCCGCGAGGACACAGTTGATTGAATTGCCGTTGACTGCTGTGGCTGATTGACTAATAATAGAATCCTAGCTTGATGATAACTTTGGATTGTTGCAGCACATAACGGTAAATTGAACCAGATTTGTTCGAAGGCTTCCAGGGAGAGTTTGTGTCGTGGATCGGTGCTACCCTCTGCCCTTGTCCGTGCAGCTTCTGTGAATGTTAACGGGAGGCAGTCGTACCACTGTTCTAGCTCGGACATAAGCAGATTCCAGCGGTCGAGCAGGTGCTGCTGATTTAGGCCAAGGTAGGCTCGTTGTTCACGTGGCAACACAAAGTCTTCCAAAGTGACTGTGTCTCCCATGATCAGGTGGTTTGCAATCTTTCCAAGGAGCCAGGTGAGTTCGTTGGCTTTCATGTCTTCTTCAATTCCTGAATAATTTTGGACGTCCAATGGGCTTATTGCGGTGGAAGGTAACAAGGTTCCGTGTTCATTTGTGATTAGGCCGGCATTTTGCCATAGACGCATGTCTTTTAGATCAAGACGGGTTGAGGTCTCGCTTATAACTAGTATCGTTAGCACTTTTCTGAGACCTTTCCCATTTCCAGGCTTACAAGCACATAGCAGGTCTTGCCTTGCAAGACTCCAAAAAATCGGCCCCTTGATTGCCGTCCTAGGAATGATAACCGAGGAGTGGACGGGCATCGAGGCAGAAGTTTCGTTGAACAGAGGTAGGGCGCTGAGATGAGCTCTCCAAGAAGTACCAGGTGCATCCATCAATTCGTAGAGACATAAGATTGCCACAGCAGCCAACATTTCTTCCTTTTCGGAGGGACTGTCATTATAAGTTTCGAGATCGATTGCGGTTTTCAAATATCCTAATGCTTGATCGTAGTGCTTTGCTGACTGGTAATGCCAAGTCTCTTCGTCTGCCAGCGAAAGAATATAACTGTTGCGGTCGATGCCGTCCGAGATATGATAAAGATGTTGTAGGTGCTTGGCCGAGAGAGCGCAGACTGCAGATTTTAGCAGAGGCCGCACAGCTGCTATCACGGGCACTTTGGATGAGAAGTATGCTGTGGTATCAAAAAGGTCCATCCTAGCTTTTATGAGTGACTATTTCCATTCATTGTCCACGATCACTTACCACTGGCCCGGTCCTTCCTTGAAATGTCGCAACATGTAAGAGATAACCACATTGTGGTCAACATCTTTTCCAGATCTCTGAGGTCTTGGGATTGAGAGGCGGACACTATCCGGGGTATCTGCGATTACTTCCGGGACTGGCGTGTGCCATATAGGGGTGGACTGAAGAGAGTTATCGGTAGATGATTTAGGAGGCTGCTTGTCAAGGCCAAAATTGACCCTTGGGTCTGTATGTTGCTGCACAGAGGAGGTTTCTTCTTCTCGGTCTTCACAGGGCTCATGTAGAACATGTGCACCATCGGGCGACCATGGATCATCTATTTGGATAAAGGTAACTGCCCTTGAATTAGTGAGTGCTCGTGTCGGCTTTAGCTGGAAACTAACGATCATGCGGTACCTCAACCCAGGTTTGACCTTCATCGAGCACATTTGAAGTATCGTTGCCCCGCGAGCCAGCTCTGCGTTTATGTCTAGGCTTCGGCGTCGAGAAAGTTTGACTACGGAAGATACATCGCTGATCAAACTTGCATTCCCGACTTGCCTTATTGCAGGGGCCACAGATTGGCTTGGCTTCATCGCATTTCAATTTGCGACCTCTGCATGTGAGGCTATCACGGACAATTAGCCGATTGCACCTTTATTCAGATCGTATGCACGTACCAGCCTGTATAAGAACGCATTTCTCCTTTGTCGGTAGATGCTCGGAAACAATACTATAATCGGCTCAAACTTGAAGTTCCATTTTGTTCTGTTCCTGAAGGTGAATTGGGTGACGTTTTGAGGTCCCACTTGTGGCGGCTCGGCAACATTTCCCATTTTGGTGTGGAATCAATGCGAAATCTCTACATAGATGTGGCTAGGTGTTGTCGCTTTAATTGCCATGTTCCATGTCGTAGCCGTACACGGAGTACTCCGTATAGGAGTGTAGTATATAGTTCCTGAGAAAGATGCTCGGCCCGGCTTCGCTCTATGAGCAAGACCTACGAAATGCGGACACTGAGCCGAATGAAGATTCTATAGACAGAACAAATCATAATAGCCTTTACATTCAAGCATTAATCCCTTTTTCTATTTAGTTTCCAAGGTAAGCTCAAATCCTCTGATCAGTTGAACATACAATCTGCTTCAATGCCACCAACTCTATACCTGATCCGCCACGGGCAAGGCGAGCACAATGTCAATGTACGTCTAATCCCGTCACCTTTGTGGAAAATGCTTTTCTCATAACTCTCACAGAATTCAAGTCACCTACGCGATCCATTGCTAACCGCAACGGGCAAAGACGAATGCCTTCAACTTCGAGAGGAATTTCCGTTCTCAAAAGACATCTCTGCTGTCCTTGCATCTCCTCTTCAGCGAACCATTCAAACAGCAGCTTGGGTATTCGGACCAGAATTGGAGAAGCGCCAATTGCTGTTCATTCTCGTCCCTGGCGCCCAAGAGATCAGCGGACTTAACTGTAATCATGGCTGGGATGAGGAGCACGTCAAATTGCAAGCTCCAAAATTGATTGCTGAAGCTGCGCCTGGTTTTGAGCTTAGTCGATTGGATGCCACTTTAGTCGATCAAACGTGGAACTCCAAGGTACTTGCTGGTACTTGTTTCGGCATGAGCTACAACTAATTTCAATCCCTTACATAGGCTGGGCTATATGCCCACACGCTTTCCGCTATCCGCAAGCGTGCTGCTGATTTGCGGAAATGGCTTTGGAATCGACCTGAGGAACATATTGCTCTGGTGACTCATGGTGGGTTTTTGCACTATCTCATGGAGGACTGGGCTGATTATGATACAGTTCACTGTATGTGTGCATCTTTATATTTTGAGCAAGCTTTACATGGCAGCTACTAATGATGTTGTCTTAGGTACTGGTTGGAAAAATTGCGAATGGCGAAAGTTCGAATTCACAGAGGACTCAAATGGAGAAAACGCTCACTTGAAGGAAACGGGAAACACAAGTTCCAAAGAGGACAGGCCGACAGGTCTGGACGCTCACTTGATTAGCGAGACTGAGTGATCCAAAACTAGATGATTATAGCAGGAGATGAGTACATATTACCCAAAGCATTTCCAATCGATTTTCTATACCGTATTCAAAACATTTGGATCACGGCATAACTAACGGTTATTTTTCTAAAATTTGGCTTCAAGAACATGAAGATTTTAGTCGTAGTACGCGAACTCTATGCAATCACATATTTGAATCGCACTGAATAAGACAATTTGGCTATAACTGCCAGACTCGGCTCCTTGCCCTTTTTTGGGAATTATAAGCGCCATCTAATCTGCATCAAATCGAAATTTTCAAAGATCTGCCCGGCTCAATTCAAAAGAACACTAGGTACAAGCCTAACAGCCATAGTGGATCCAATGAATCGCCCGGGATAGCAAACGACGCGAAAATGGCCCACAAAAGACTCGGTTCGCTTTCCTCCCAACTCGGGCCGTGAGGAATTCGACACCCCGGAAACCCATTTCCTGGGACAGCCCTGCGAAGTTTTAGCCAGTGTGTTCCTGAAACCGAGTACATGTTGCTATTTTGAGTTCTGATTGATCGTTGTACAGGGGATTTTGCATAGATCTAGAAGCAAGAATGACAACACATCAGAACCAAGTGATGAGCTCTCAGGTCGCTTCACCTGCTCCATACTTCATGCTCCATGCATGTCCAGTAGATAAGACTGCCACGTGGGGCATTTACATGTACTACCGGAGTATTTAGGGAACTTCCAGAAGATTTTTCATCCCACGCTTTCTTATAATAATCACTCTTGCCATTCTTGAAGTCTCTAATTGCATTCCAGTATCCTTCAAATACATCAGATCAAACCTCCGAAGCATCTGAAGAAAGCTATTGAGTACCTTGCCTGACTCACCCGCAAGCCCTAACTCCTGCCAAAATGGGATTTTTCCCAATCCACTTCAAAACTCCACCAAGATACCTATTAGCCTGCATTCTCTGTTCAGCAAATGGCGTCCTCTTCGGAATGGACACGGGAATCATCGGCCCAGTCACCGACATGACAGACTTCAAAGCAAAATTCGGCGGTAGTGAAAACTCAACAATCCACGGCCTGATCGTCTCCTGTATCTTGATTCCAGCGGCTCTCTCTTCCTTCTTTGCTGGCTACGTTGCCGACCGGCTAGGCCGACCAAAGGGAATCAGTATCGGGGTTTTCATATTCGGTATTGGAGCCGCGATTGAAGCAGGTGCTGTTCAGCTGTCCATGTTCATCGTTGGTCGTATTGTTGAAGGTCTCGGGGAGGGTCTTTTCCTTGGGAACCTTGTTGTTCTGATTTGTGAGATTTCACCGATACGCACTAGAGGTGCTTTGACTACTGGTCCTCAGCTGGCTACAACACTTGGATTGGTTGTGGGCTACTTTGTTTGTTATGGAACTTCGAATATCCAGTCTTCGCTTTCATGGCGGATGCCCTTCGTTCTTCTTTCTGCCTTTTCCATGATTCTTTGCGGTCTTTCTTTGATTTTCTTGCCTGAGTCACCGCAGTGGCTTGGTCTTCAAGGTCGCTATGCTATGGCTGAAGAGGCTTGGGATAAGTTGGGCGTTACTCATGCGGACCGTGAGAAGGTTGAAGTTTCAGTGCAGACAACGGAAATTGAGCCTGGCACTGAAAGTGAACAGGATGGCCAGACCACGATGGAGAAACTTATGGATGTCTTCTCCAAGGATGTGAGAGGCAGGACTTTCCTTGCTGTCTTCTTGATGGGCATGCAGCAAATGAGTGGCATCGACGGAGTCCTCTACGTATGTCCAATGCCATACTTTGTCACGAACATAAGCTGACCAGAACCCGATAGTATGCCCCTGAACTCTTCCAAAAAGCAGGCCTCGCCTCGTCAGAAGCAAGTTTCCTAGCCTCCGGTGTTTCAGCCATCGTCATCTTCGCTGTGACTGTCCCAGGTCTGATCTACGCCGATGGATGGGGCCGCCGAAGCAGCATTGTCTACGGCGGCATCGGGCAAGCCGTTCTAATGTTCCTGATGGGTGGCCTGTATGCTGGGAATGCCGTCCATCAATCTACCGGCGCTGGTCGCTGGGTTGTGATTGTCTGCATCTTCCTGTTTGCCGCTCTTTACTCTGTCTCTTGGGGTATTGCCGTCAAAGTGTACGCGGCTGAGATCCAACCCCAACGAACACGGGCATCAGCTACGACACTTGGCCATTCGAGCAATTGGTTGTGCAATTTCTTGGTTGCGTTGACTACGCCAATTTTACTTGCGAAGAGTAGTTACGGTGCCTATTTTTTGTGGGGTGGGTGTAGTATTATCACTGCGGTTGTTGGCATCCTTTACATGCACGAGACCAAAGGTCGCACATTCCCTGAGATAGAAACCGCTTTTAAGGGCAAGTCACCTGGAAAGAAGAGTCCCTTCCTGGGTTACAAGGGCAATGTTTGAGGGACTGGAAATATAGCATTTGTTTGCCAATGGGCTTTTATGATTACATGTGGGATGAGATATAGACGGTTATGGAACTACAGATCATTCGGACTAGATTTAGACTAGGCGCGGTAATATCTTCATGTTATAAAACTAACAGGCTTAAAGTTACTTATTTTGTACACATGAACCACTTCAATCGACACGGACCTCTCCCTACGAGTGGTAGAAAGCAGCAAGCACTATAAACAGCCAAGATTAAAGACGAAGCTGCCACTCCATTTAATTGTCATGTTCTTCAGCTAGCTCGAATGCTTCATCTACCTTCTTATTGAAATCATCCTTCGCCTTGCCTGAGTCCAAATAGCCAAGGCCCTTGGTTTCAATCCAGCGATCAGTGTAGGCGCTCGTGCCAGCCGTCAAAAGAGCCCTTGCCTATTCTTTGGGATCTGGTTTGCCTAAGATTGATGTTCTAGGTTTACTCAATTCTTTACTGAGACCAGGAAAAAGACTGACATATCACGATCTTCGCAACGTTGATCATACATTTTAGGGGCTTTGAAAGCGACAGCCCACTGATCTTCTTCGCCAAATTCTACTTCGGGAAACGAGATTTGGAACTCGTCGCCTTCGAAGAAGTCTGTACAATCGGATTAAACTGAGTATTTAAGCTTTTTCCAGGGTGGACTTACCAACAAGACCCATGTTTATGGATAGGATACTGCGATGATATCGGAGTGTGAGTGTAATATGAAGGGTTGCTTTAACAAGGCCTCTCGGTACAGAGCGCCTGATTTATTGAACGAAATGCCTCTTCTGTATTTGGGCCTGCTGAACACATCGTTATAGATGCTATGTAGATCATTACAACGGAAACATACTGCCGGCCTACTGCCGCGACAACTGGAGGTGAAGACCTTTTAACTCCAAAAGGCCACCGAGATCGAACGATAACTAGATTCCTCTGTGACATCAAATTGTTGAAACTACTGAGTGCTCTACAACTACCTTAACTTTCATATCCAAAAGCCAATAAATAATCCATTTCTAGGACCAATTGCCCGAAATACTCTCATCTCTTTCTTCACCCTCCAAACCACAACATCACCAGAACTTTTCTAACCATACATTCGTCAAGGAACAAATTACTTCTTTTCGTTCCGGATTAAGATATATATCATGCAAGAGACGAGTTATCCAAAGTGGAAAAATAAAACGCAAAATCAACGACAGGCATAGGGGGAATTTTGTTTTCTAGATCCAACATTCAGGTTTAAGACTGAATCTGGGCCAGGCGCTTGGTCATGAAGTCAAAGAAGGAGAACTGGCTGGGCTGGTTGCCGTATTCGTAGACGAAGCGGCTGGCCAGGTAAGAACCGAAGATGGCGCGGAGGTAGTTCTCAGGAACCTGGTAGATGTTAGTAATCATTCAATGGGGTCAAATGTAGAGGGAATGGGAACTTACGCGCTCCAGGATGGTCTCGAGACCAATCTTACCAAGAAGCAGACGGGGCAGAGCATCACCGAGAACTGAGCGGCGGAGAGCAACGTTGTCCCAGAGCTCGGTCTGTTGGAGCTCCTCGTCGAGCCTGGTGATGGCGATACTGAGACGGTCACTCAGAACACTGCGCAGCACACCGGTCTGCTCGTGTTCGCGCCAGATAGCCTCAAACTCGAGAGCGGCGTTTTGCTTGATGACTTCCTGGACTTCCTTGACGTAGGCCTGGTAGAAATCGGGGACAGTGCCGTCCTCGCGGATGCACATGTTCTCGACGAACTCGGAGTCGTTGAAGGACAGCGAGGCGAGGACTTCCAGGGAAGATGAGGTAACACCACCCTTGTTGGCGGAGGCGTCCTTGTACAGGATACAGCCGGCCTTCTCAAGGCGCAGCTTGGCGTCCTGGGTCATGAACAGGTTGGCACCTTCGACGATGAAGGGAACAATGGACTTGTTGTCCTTAATGAGCTTGTTGACGGTGGACAGGTCGATGGACTCGGGACGGCCACCGCAAGGCACGAACATGTCGAAATTCTCCTGCGAGCGGAGGTGGTATGTGTTACGGAAGATCATACCGTTGTGGACAACCTCGCCGCTGGGGAGCTTGACGTTCTTCTCGTCAACCAGGACACGGTAACCATCGGAGGACAACTTAGTCATGTCGAACTCGGAGATCATGGCGCGCTTCTTGGCCAGACGGAGAAGCTCCTCGTGGTTCAGACCGTTGGGATCATAGATGACACCAGCGCCGTCGACGATAGCGGCGTACTTCTCGTTGGAGAGCAGAATCTCGTTGGATCCAAGATCACCATCGGGACCACCAGTCTGCAGCTTGAGCATAGTGGCAGGGTCGATGTTGAGCTTGCGGTAGATACCAAGGACATACTGGCGGACCGATAGGGTGGTCATGCCGTAGGTGTCGTGGGGAATTCCGCCCAGCTTGGGGCTCTTGCCAGTGAAGAACGACTTCCACCAAGGAGCGCCACGGTTGCGAGCGTGCTCGGTAGCCCAGTTGACGAGCTCGGCAGTGTTCTCATCGGGACCCATGAAGAGGATTTCATCCTTTCCGTGCAAGTCAACGATGGGGTCCTTGATACCGGGGCTAACAGGGGGCAGGAGCAAATCAAGAATACTGTCGATGTACTTCTCGAAGGCAACCCGCGCCTTGTCTTGGTGGTCAGCGTCCAAGAGGATGACACCCTTAGCACCGCCTTCGGGGATGTCCTTGTTCTTGCGCTGCTGGGTGTTGGCCAAGTTGTAGTTCTCGTCGAACAGCGAGCGGGCGTTGATGTTGTATGCTTCACCATTCCGACTCTTGACGATACGAATACCACCACGAGCAATATCACGGAAGCGCAGGTGGAAACCGCGGAACTCGGAGCTGATGACCAAGAACATACCGTACAGGGGCTGGGGGTATTCGTGTTCAGGCAAGAAGTCCGGCTTCAAGCGGAAACTGAGGGCCACCTTGGTGGGGGTGAAGAAGTTGGTCTTGAGAATAGAGGAGTTGAACACGCGGAAAGAGTTCATAACCATCTCGTCGTGCTCGTTGACAGCAGTGCCGCGGATCAGCTGCTTGAGCTTGGCACCATCAAGGACCTCGTCAACCTGAAGACGGAGGTAACTGAGGGTAGGAAGGAAGTCATCGCCAGTAGGGCCCTGGGTCTGAACGTAGTGAGTGTTGGCAAAGTCAAGGTAGAGCTTGTGGATGAGCTCGGGGTATTTGTTAATGATCTCGAAAATGTAGTCGGCAGTGAAAGTCTCGGTACGAAGACGCTTCTTGATCTTCGACAGAAGTTCTGCATGAACACTGTTGTTGTTATCCAGAAGAGCAGACAACGAAGTGTACTCTGATCCCAGACGGTTGAGGAACTGCTGCACAAAGACCCACGCGGAGTGAGCGTAGATAGTCTCTTGCAAGCTGAGCCGGCCCGTAGCAAAGTGACCCTGGAAGCGGTTCTGGGGAATACAGTAAAGAAGGGAGACCTCCTTCATAATCTGGCGGATGGCGGCCTCGATGGGAGGGAACTTGGCCGAGACACCAGAGTCGGCTGAGGGTCGGAGGTACAGCGAGATAACGGTGATACCGTTGGAGAAGTTCTCCAGGTACTTCCGGGAGCTAGTCAAGCGGTAGTAGTGGTACAGATCCGAGAGAGCACTGAAGAGACCCATGGCGGAACCCTGGCGGTAGGCAATGACCAGACGCTTCTCGCGGCTGCCCTCGATCTCGAACATCTCGATGACGGGTCCGGACCGGCCGACAGCCGTAGTGATGATCTCCTGGTAAACCGCCTTGGTGTTGGGGGTGGCCTTTTGCAGGAACCGCTTCTCACCAATGATCTCGATGTCGGTCTCATTTGGTGAAGGGTTAGGGTTCACAAACTGACACTTGTAGACGAAGTAGCAGCGCAGCTGTTGGCCGTCATTGCCAGGAAGAGTGCTGGGCGAACGGAACGTCTCGACACGGTAGCTGTTGGCACCCTTAGAGTGGTTGACGTACTTCTCGTCGATGCGCTGCTCGTAACGAGGGCCATCAACGGTGGAGATACCGGGCCGGCTGGTATCAATGTACACAGCGTGGTCCTCGGCCTCCTTGTCCAGACGGATCTCCAGCTGTCTATCATCCCGAGCATAGGCAGCCACCTTGGCGGCGTAGAGGGAGAGGATTTGGGTCACAATGGCAGGCACGGTTTCGGTCTGGAAGTAGGTATCGTCGATGCCAAGCTTGTTGTAGAACCAGGTAGTTTCGGACTCGATGAAGTCACTGGGGAAGAAACCCTTCTCTTCCAATTGAAGCATGACTACTCGGAATTAGCTATATTCGTTTGCAATCAACTTGAGTATTTCTACTGACCTTGTTCCATCTGCTTCTGCTTGCCCTCGAAGGTAGCGGCAATGTAGCCCGGGTCCTCTTCAGACAGCACACGGTGCTGAGGGGTACCGGGAATACCGAGGTGGGTAGGCTGTGGTGATGGCTGACGCAGAGAATTTCCAACGGCGTGGTCCAAGTGCTTGTTGTGAGGAGGGTAGCGCTGGAAACCAATGGGAGTGCCGGCGCCGGAGCTTCCATCTTGGCTAACAAAAGCCTGAGGAAGGGGCCGCGAGGGCAAACCAGCTTCAGATTGTGGGGTAGAAATAGGAGAAGACATGCTGAGAGTGATCTCTTAACATGTAAAGTAAAGACGAAGAAGTCTAGTAGAAGTAAAGAGTTAGTAAAGAGCTCACGTGGGGCATGTGGTTATCTCTGGAGATAAGGATTGAAGCAAGGGACGACACTCCGACCCTTCAACAACTTTACTTACTGAGAATCGACTGTCGCCATGGAAGACAGAAACTGAAATGATGATTTGAAGAAAATCCGGGGAACCCTGATCTTTTTATAGTCAAACTTGATTCTGCTATTCTTACTCGGTCCACTCTGTCATCACCGACGCTAGGCGGTTCAACCAGCGTCTCGACTTCTGCTCCACTCAACTTGACTAAAGCCCGGCGACATACGCCACTCTCATTGGAAGCCAAATGCCCTCCGAGCCGAACAAGATAGCAATGCGTCATGCGGGCCGAAACAATTGCCTCAATTCTGGAACGTGGCTGAGATTTTAGTTGCTTCTACAGGGGCAACCGGGCAGGTGACACTGAAAATTAGAGTCCAAGCCAGATCACCTGAGTGTTCTATACAAAGCAGTCGCCTCGTCAAAGCACATACTATGATGTTCTTGGAATATCGTGGAATGCAATGTGTCATAAATCCACTCAATTGCCTCAGACTTTCAATATCACGTACAATGTATCCTAAATGCCTCATTTCACAAGGTTATTGATCAATCCCCGGATTCTCGCTTTGCCTCTCACTGGTTGAAATGTCCAGTCCGGGGGATTCTCGCCTTGGGGTATGCTCAACTATTACCAAGACTTTCCAGTCTGGCCCTATCACCGGGCCGGTGACAGAAGAAAATCTCCAACCGGAGGGGCTCTGGTACCTGGATCGTCGACTTGCGGGGTATTGAACCGGCATGGCCCTGCCCTTGAGATCCAAGCCCTGCACGTTTTGATGGTCACGCAATGTTATTCGCTAGAAATAGCGCATCTGGCCCAATATACGGAGTCTATCTCCAACGTGAATTGCACATTTTTCACGCAATCCAAGTTATCCGGCGGGGCTTTACGTGATTGCGGACTCTCGGCGGGCGTGCGATTGGCAGATGCATCCGAGATGAGGTAATCACTCCCGTGACTTGGGCCTGAGGTTACTTGCAGCCTAAGGGTTCAGGCCAATATGTTGGTCTCGTTGCCCTCTTTAGGAAAGACATCCCGACTTGGATCTCTATCTACACAAACACAAGTATGGGATATCTCGACATCATCGGGAGCGCTAGGAGTACTCGATACTTGAGATAGGATCGCAGGATCTGGGCCAATCCCGATCCAAGCACAATCTACTGTATACGTTGGACAAATAAAATCTTCAGCACCTCAGCTTGCGAGGCTGTTCCTGAAATCATCTTGGGTACACAAGCAGAATCAGCTATCAGCTATCAGCTAAAACTGTAACATCTACAGCACATGTGCAACCACAAGTGCAGAAGCACATCAACCACAATCTGCAGATGGTAGATCGGACACCCTCCCGAGGTCCCCAACACAGCCCTTGATCATCGGGTCTCGATCCCACAAGTATCCCCTACATCGACCAGCCCTGCGCTCGATCGCAGTCCGGGCGTGGAGGGTAGGGGTAGTACCAGTCCACGTACCCATGAACAACCCCAAGTCCAGTCCTGTTATCTGTCTCAACCTAACACGAAACCCAGAAATTCCGTGCAGGATGCAGCAAACCCATGCAATCACATTATGCACCCAAACCAGGCACGATCGAAGTTAACCGTTGGGATCACTTACCTCTACAGCAAACAATTACCAAGTACCGGTACATGGTCAGCATTGATAATCATGCATGGATGCTGTGTTGTACATTCGTGTACCTGACGAATCCACCAGCCAGTTGGCGCCACATGGGCATAGAGACATAAGACAACTCACCACTTTTCCCCTTCTCACTTCTCCCCAGATTGCTGAAACGAGCGGTGTAGAAGACAAGTCAGAGAGTCATGCGCGAGGTAATCGAGTGCCCCGGGCCCAACATTAGAATATTTTCTTTATCTTTGGATCTATCTTTGTGCTTGATTTGTATTTCAGTAGTGGCGTACGCATACATCCAAATGCATAGGTACTACCATGCAGTATCAATAATCCAGAATTGGAAGTGGAAGCAAAGGGGCCATTCCCGAGGTATGCGCCCCAACAAACTGGAACTGTAGATGGTAACGTTGTTATCGAAGGAATGGAGTCCCCCCTTCCCCCCGGATCCTCCTACGTAGGTGGCAGAGTGCATAGGGAATAATAGAGGAGTCTATCCATATATACCCCTTGAATCCGGGGGAAGAATGGTGGAGTTTTTCAGACTCTACTTGTCGATCAGCCTCCAGCGCTTGCATTTGCAGGTGGGTTGGGGTACTTTTGTCTTTGTTTGAGAGTTCGCTTAACGTATGTATCGCTTTCGCTAAGGGCGCCCCTGAATATTGAATATTATCAAGGACGATCAAGGGAATACAGAAAGGAAACATTGGCAAAAGTTAATCCCCGGACTCTTTATCCCTGTCCTTTCAAAGAATATATGCGCCCCAGACTGTTTCGGCCCCTGGCGTCCCACTTCTGCTTGTGATGGGATACCAGAGTACAGTATGGCTAATCCTGTGTTTGATTCGTGGCGTCTGCTGTGTTACTATATCAATTTCTACAATAGTCATCGAACGTGTGTGTGTGTGTGTGTGTGTGTGTGTGTGTGCCCGGGTGGAGCGTGTTTTCCGTACTCCGTATACTTCGACTTGTATAGGGTATAGTATCACCCTTTTAAACGAATGATCTGTATCCGACTATCTCAATTTTCGGGACGATCGACTGGATCATCGCGCATCTCCCGGTTTTCGGTTTCAAAAAATTAATCCGAAACAGCGGTGGGTAAAGACGGGTTGATACCGCGGAAGAGAGTATTGCAGACGAAAAAACTCTCGCCACTTCTCTACACCGCAACAGATGGGGAAGTGTATCCGACAGACTGGTTGCCGGGCCTCCATTTGTTCGAGAAAAGATCGCCGTATCCATGCCGAGGTTGACCCCGGGTTTCCATAGAAGCACTAACAACGGAGTAGAAGCACTAGAAGAAAGGAATACCCAAGACATATTGCTTGCTAGTTCTCCTAGTTCCAATACCTTGCCGCTTCAGCCGGCTAAAGTAAGCTGTAAATGTAGTGAATCGATTTGATCCCTAGCCCAATCCCCACACTAACGCGTCAGACCCCTTTTCTCCCCGACAGGCTCCGGGTTGGGCTCCCGCAATTCCGATGGAGAATGTTCCCCTACTTTCATGAATTATTGGGTCCTGTGGGAGATTTAGAATGAGGCGATTGGGCTTGGCGGGAAGATCTACGAGGCCATGGGTCTGGCCCCAGGTATGTACTGGATACTTCCCCAGGCATGTACCTCCACACTGGCTTTTTTGTCTTATTTATATACTCTCCTGAAGATATAACTACCCGGTCCTCTCTTTTCTCAATTTCATCTTCCGTTTATTATTTTCACCAAACTATCGACTTGTCCAAGTCAGTCTATACGCTATACGTCTATACCACGGTCTATACAGCTTCACTATCCACATACTTCACACCAACACAAACACCCATTCACTTTCCCACCCAAATCAATCCGAGATCAATTCTAATTCCACGTGAGTAAGCATCTCCTACTCCATCTCCATTCACCCATACCCACACACATCGCCTCCGATCCGATCCACCGAGAATCGGGTCCTGCTCGGGCAAGTTCGGAACTTTTGCCTCCAAACACGAAGCATATGCCAGACAAGTACAAAAGCTGTACATATCACATCAGATGCTAATTCGATCTCGTGAATCCAGCTCATACCCGCAAAGATCTACTCTACGTCAAGCTTCTGCCACACTTTCTACCGAGGTTGTTCGGTCACGCTTTACCATCACGCCCGGCATATCGGTTTTTCAACTCTACATACTATACCTTCTGTATAAAAGTGCTGTTGGCTCGGTCCGGCTTTATATTTAATCATCCACCTGCTCTCGACGGACAATTTATTACTCCTACCTTACACCACCATCCAAACCCACCTCTCTACAAGATATCTATCCTCATATCCACACCTCACCACACCTCACCACACCTCTTAACATTTCCAAAACAATACCATGGCCTCCGTCTCAACCAAAACCGCTACTCCCGTCATGCCTCCAGCTTTCTTCCCGCAAGATATCTCCCGCGCTATGATGACAGCCTCAAGCCAAAAGCCAGAAAAGACCCGCTCCACCCTCGTGGACGGTATGCCTCCTGCACCTCCTCCTTCGCCTGTCGCTTTTGCCAAGGGGAGTAAGAAAGGGTCTTTTGCCGATATTCCCAGTTTGAGTCTGGAGTAGATATCATTCTCCTCTCTCTTACTGTTGTTGCTGTTCTCGGGTTTGGGGTTTGTATCAACATCTTTCTACTTGTTTTTGGTCGTTCGTTGGTGTCGAATGCTGTTATATATTATGCAGTGAAGTCTCGATGTTGACTTGTTTCATTTCATGTCCTTGACATGTGCGATGTCTTTAGCCTATGTCTTTTTCTGATTTTGTGTTGTCTTTGTTTATGTCGCCGGTTGGATTTAGCGAGTGCATGGCGGCGTGAACATTTATCTCCCTGGTTTATCTTTCTCTATGGCTGGGGAATTCAAAAAGTCTGGGGAGTCTCTGGTGTTTATCTGAATCCCCCGGGTTTCTTTGAAATGGAATAGTTGATACTCTCTACGTATTATCATAATTGGAATATTATTATATTTACTCTTCTGTCTGTAATCCCAGTAAGATTCTCTTTCTACGCTGTAGGGTGACTTAGTCTTTATCCTGAACACTTAATGTAATCTGACAGCAATCTGACACACAAAGCACACATACTCAGGCCCCCTGCTGCATACCACCTGCACCGATGTCAAGTATTACGTACACCCAAAGTACCATATACAAGTACCTCTACTCCATCGTTTGTACAGAACGAATGACCTTCCCTAAACCCAACAACGAGATCTACTCGTGTGAGGATTGCGTCGATCACGACGTCACATCTTCAAGGAACGCAACAAGTCTACAAGAGCTCGTTTCGGGAGAATAACCTCTAAGAAAGAAAGAGAGAAAAACATGATTGGAACAAACAGAGAGTGTATCGGACTCGAGGGTGGGATAGTGTTTGCCTTCATCGGGGATTATAGACGAGATCAGGGATAGTAACCATGCATTGAGTTAGGCATGACGTTACCGGTCGGCTATAGGGGGTATGAGTTCATTGTTACGATTTTAGTCGGGAAGCTACAAGAGCTAACATGCTAAGTTGACAGGGTCCAGCACTGTTCGCGTGGTTGTGGGGTCTGTAGGGAGTTCTCGGCATCGGGGTACCTGCGCTTGCATGATACACAGCACCTGGAGATTTAATGTAAATGTGTTATTCTTGTAGATTGCTCTTGATGGATGTTGATGTCTCTTTATTCTTTGGTGAACCGCTCTACTCCGAACTCCGTACGTTTGAAGATGGAGCATATCTCTCTTTCGAGTTAGTGCCCTCGGTTCACCGGCAATTCTCTACGGGCTATGAAATCATAGCGTGGATATCAAGGATAACCGATATCCGTGGACGGAGTAAGGTTGACGTGCTCCACGCCGGGCTTCCGTGGGACGAATGCTTGGAATATCGGGTCAGACGGTCACCCCCGAGGAGCCGAGCTGTTGTTCAGTTTCAGCGACAACACCCGTGACAATACTCTGTATTGTCTCTTGATATCGATCTAGACAGAGTCTAGATCTGTTCGCTTAAAGTCGATCTGCGCTCAAGATGCAGAGCTCTCATCACCAGACCCATCTGATTCAGAACTCTCAGACGCGTTAAGTTCCTGGATCAGCTGCTCCAGGGTCGCCTGAGCCTCTGGGTCTCCCTGGAGAGCACGTTGGTTGAGTCGGTCAATCTCAGCCATCTGCGCTTCGGTACGAGCCCAGCCACTCACCCGGTCGCCAATGTTCACGTTGCGCTTTTGACTCATGACCGTACGGACAGGATCCGACTCTCCCTTGGCCGACTTGATCTCCTGCAGTCGTTGAATAAAGTGTGTCTGGTGCGTCGGTGCGGCTCGTCGGGGCACGCCTTGGGATGCTGGACCCTGAGAGGACGCCTCTGCAGATGTAGCCAGGTTTAGGTTTGGGTCCGTTCCCTTGGAGCTTGTGATAAGTGTGGCTTTGCGACCGATGATCTTTGCGCTGTTGGCGGCGATAAGCTCGTAGGAGGGTCCACGGTGCAACGGCTCTGTGGGGTGGCTATCCATATCAGGGTCTGTGTCGGGGTTGGCGAAGACTAGTTCGGTGCCGATCTGGTCCGCCCAGGAGCAGCTGAAGATTTGGTTGTAGTACGATACCACTGGGTTGCACGTGTGCAGACCGAGAATCTGGATTCGCTCATCTGGGAGGACACCCCTCTCGGTAGTGTCGATCGGGGTAAAGGCTTCTTGGTTGCTAAAGCCATTGTCGTCTGTATTCGCGGCGGAGGATTTGTCGCGACGGCGAGGTGGTCGTAATGCGCCGTGGTGGGAGGTCAAGTCCAGGTTGAGATAGAAGGACTGTGGTGAAGGGTAAGCAAGTAATTTGACAACAAAATGAAATTGATTACCTCTGTCTCAGTCCCATACTCATACTCATATTCTGAATCCGAGTCCATGATGAAGGAAGGGATGAATGATTGCCAAACCCCGTGGACGGAGATAAGATCGGAGTCAGCTGCAAGCGGTGAGAACTCCCCTGGCCTGTCAATAAATAACCAAGTCAGTGATGTGGCAAATGTAAGAAATACATGCCAATTGCTTCTGTTTGCAGTAGGGCTGTCCCTCAAATAATCGCCTCGTAGAGACAAATACCAAGGAGTTCGCATATTTCAGCCTTATGGCTCTCAACCCACTCGCATTGAAACCCACCGGCTTTGGGCGGATAAGCATATGCAGTCGCGGGCCTATTGCCTTTTGTATTTCCGCACGTTCCCGGTCTGCTGTTCTGGACCCTTTGACTGTCTAAGTTTTTCTCTTTGGTGTGCTTAGTTTTGCTCTTTATATAGTGTGCCCTGCCCTTCTCTGATTTCCCCACCATTGAGCCCTTGGCCTCGATCTTAACTTGTTGACGGCCACAGTCTTATGTCGGCTCAATCCAGCAGATGACCCGGAAGGCCAAGGCAATTATTGCCCTGCTCCTCACCCTGATCGCCTATGTCTCCATCAACAGCATAGCCCATATCACTAGACCTGCGGCGTTTGTGTGGTATGCGGAAGACCGGGACGAGCAGCACTGGATTGCGAGTTCACAGTCCTGGTTCGACCGCAAGGCATGTCGATGGCTGGGTGTGTGCGGCGCGGCACATCTACAAATTGCCAAGGGCACATTTGGACAGCGCGATCCTGCAGGCTGGACGGACTCGAAGTCTGATCGCTGGCGGTCATTTTGGCGCGGGGACGCTGAACTGCGGGCTCGGCAGATCCCCGACTTTGTTTTCCACTACGCCCCACTCGTGCATCTTTATTCTGGCGAGCAGTTTTGGCCTGGCGATATTGCTGAGCATCTGCATCACACCACTCCCTCGCTCAATTATACTCCCATTCATGCCCATTGGGATCATCCTACTCTCAGCAACTTGGATGATCTGAATCAGTGGGAAAAGGGCTGGCCGGTCTACTTGACCAGCAATGATGATGTGCAGAGTCGGCCGCCGTGGTTGGAGGGCGAGAGAAATATACCCCAGGGGGGAGGCAAACAGGAATCGTGGTCCGATTGGGATGGACGGGTGGACGGGGACATCCCTGGTGATACCAAGGAAGATCGTGCCCAGTGGTACGATTTCACTCAACCGGGCACGATTCCGACGGATGATACCCCAGATCAGCACCACGAAGCGCAGCGCATATTCAAGGAGGAGCTTCGCAAACGATACGGCGGCAAGGAGATCCGGGATGAGGGGGCTGGCGGTCGAAGTGATGCCCCTGCAATCCTGGTCGTGATGGACAAAGGCAATGGGATCATCGATGCCTTCTGGTTCTACTTCTACAGTTTCAACCTCGGCAACACCGTCGCCAATGTGCGCTTTGGGAACCACGTCGGCGATTGGGAACATTGCCTGGTCCGATTCTACAATGGCAAACCAAAATCCCTCTTCTTCAGTGCTCACCAAGGCGGAGAAGCATATAGCTATGAAGCAGTGGAAAAGATCGGGCAACGAGTAAGTATCACGGGTATTTATCCATATAAACCTAACATCCCTTGCAGCCGGTCATTTACTCCGCCGAGGGCAGTCACGCTATGTATGCCACGACCGGGGTACATGAGTACATTCTACCCTGGGGCCTCCTCCACGATGTGACAGACCGCGGCCCACTATGGGATCCTCTACTCAATTCACATGCCTACACTTATGATTTCGACGAAGATAATCTGCGAGCCTCTACCTTCAGTCCCTCTGCTCCGACAGAATGGTTCTATTTCAAAGGCCACTGGGGTGATAAGTTTTATCACTTAAGTGACCCCCGCCAATATCGATTTGCTGGCCAATATCACTATGTCAATGGCCCGACAGGGCCCCGGTTCAAGCATCTCAACCGCCATAAGGTTTGCCAAGGCCCTGATCGCGCTCCCTGCATTATCAAGAACTACGTCGAACAGGGAAAGCGTCCACAGCGCTGGGGGTCTAGCGGGCCAGGAGACTGATTATTGATGAATGGTCCAGCTATCAATGGCACGTTATTCCATCACCTACACTTGAACCATACCCTTACAACTCACTCATCTATATCCAGCCTAGATCTACTGGAGATTCTTCTGCTAGATATCTCTCACTCTTCACTCGTCATGTTTCTCTGCTTCTTTACATCTCCCCTATATACCCCCTTTATGTTACTGAGCCCCTTGACCAAAGGCCAACAGTATAGACTTCTCCTTACGAACGATACCATGACTCTTGATCTGATTTCAACACGACTTGCATGTGATGTGGCGTGTTACTGGCTTTCCTTTTGATCTTTCATCTCCATTCCCAGATTCCCTTGCTTGGTCTTTTTTCTTCGGGTTTTATTTGGCGTTGCGTGTTTTTTCACCTTTGCTAGACAGTCATCAGCAATTTCAGATATGTGTTCGTCTTCCTTGCTACAAAGTCTTGATCTTTATTGTATTTCAAGTCAATCAAGGTACTATTCTGAATCATGTTCAAACCGAGGATGTTCGACACTATATATCAGCCCTAACTCATACTTGGAAAGTAGCTCAATCTACAATGACGCAAGCACCACGGATAATGACAAAACTTGAACTTATATTTTAGATTACATACACATGTAAACTCTACCCCCGAATCTCCCACATACGGATATTGCCCTGCTCATTAGCAACAGCCAGCTGTTCTCCGTTAGGCGAGATAGCCACAGAGGAAATCCGACCAAGAGGCGTGTTAGAAGTAGGCCAATTACGGTAAACGGTGCAAGTAGGAAGGTGAACTGAAAACCAGTTAGCAAGCCAATCAATCAATCGAAACGAAGATAACAGAAACATACCAAGTCTAAGAGCATCACGCTTCCACCGACTACCCATAGCCATCATCTGCCCATCTGGCGCAAAAACAAGATGGCTGATTGGCGTAGTAAGCTGATCCAAAACACGCGTAGGCATAGGCGCACGCGGGATTCCAACCTGAGCGGCATCCTCACGCTCCGCAGCAGAAGCATTGGCATACGCCGCGGCCCATTCGCGTCGATCGTAGATATTGACAATACCACTAGAGGACCCAATCGCGACCCAGCGATCACCGCCAAAATGGGTACGGCCTGATCGTCCGCCCAGCGCCAATACTGTTGTGCCCACTGCACCGGCGTCAACCCAGCGCGCGACGACCCGGCCGAGTCGTCCGTCCCATTCTGATACTTCTCCATTCTTGCTTGCTACTGTCATTCCCTCGCCGTCGGACCACCAGGCGAAATCAGCTACGCCGCCGCGGCCGTCGACCCGTACTTGTGCGGTCCATTGCGCTGTGTTTGCGTCGAGGATATTGATTAGGCCGCCTCCTTTGCGGGATGTGCCGACTAGGCCGATGTACCGGCCGCAGGGCGAGAGCTTGAAACGTTCCATAGATTTTTGTTCGTTTTTGCGGTCTGAGGAGCCATTTACTTTGTCCACTTTTCCTGTGTCCAGATCCCAGATGTGGAAGTAGCGGCGACGACCAGAGGCAAAGATCTTGTTGCCTGTTGGTGGGGCGAAGGCTGATGTGTGGATTGGTGTGCGCTTGATGTGCAGGGAGGTTAGGAGGGGGTTTGGTGCGGGTGCGGAGGGGGAGATGTGGTGCAGGAAGAGGGTTGAGGCTGGTCCGGAGGAGAGCAAGAGGGGGTAGTGAGGGTGGAAGGTCAAAGAGTCGACGGAGGACTGGTTTATGTTAGCTTATCTGGTGGTTGGTTTGAGGTTGAGGTGCTTACTGGTTGCGCTTTGCCGACGTCCTTCAGTCTCTGGATGTCCAGGACCTCCTGGCGCAACTTGCGCTTGCTGCCTGACTTTGCACTGTCTTCTATGCGGGTTAGGTCGGAGGCATTCTGGAGGATCTTGGCCAAGGGCTGCGTAGACAGCTGCTCGTTGTCATCGTCCGACTCCATATCGCTTTCCGGGTCTGAGTCGGTTTTGCGGCGCTTCGATGCGAGCTCGGGGGTAGCCCACTCGGGTGTGGGGTGCAGTTGCTGGAACTGTCTGCGCAGGCGTCGAATGTATTCCTTGCCGCTGACTACATCTTCCGATTCGGTGGTGCGCAGTTTGCGCAGGCGGGCCTGGCTTGCTAGCGATACGGCGAGGCGGTCGTCGTCACTGTCGTACCACACGGCGGCCTCGGCTTCTTCTTCATCCTCTTCTTCGGCATCAGAGGTTTCGGAGGGAGTGATATCTGTGGTGGCGGGGGCACCGGAGTCAAGGAAGAAAAGCTAGATCAAACAGATGTTAGTTTAAAGCTTTGGTAAAGCGGAACAATCGCATACGTCTGAGTCGGCCATTCCATCAATGGCTTCTTGGTCTTCTTCAGCATCTTCATCGGCTCCACTTTCATCGTCGCTGTGCAGAGTAAGAGCCATGCCGGCCTCACGGGCTTGTTGGTTCTTCAATGCACCCATGAACCCCTCATCGTCACCGAAGAGCATGCGCTCAAGCTTCTTCTCGGCCTCATCCTTCTCAGCCTCACTCTCCTCATCAGAGCTTGTTTCGTCATTCATGTCGACATCTGAATCTTCCGGGCGGAACTTGGCTGTCTCGAGCGAAGCCTGCTTGGTCGACCGCTTGGTCTTTTCCTTCAGCCCTGTTTTAGGCATGGTGGCTGGTATGCAAAGTACTGCAATTTGAATGCAGGTCTTTGCAGGGTCGGCCAGGCGAGAATATTTGGATACAATTAAGCAATTGTATGCTGTTCGCGATCCTAAGGCGGAGCTAGAATATTTTTCTTCTTTGATTTTTCCAATGGTGGCAGAATAGAGCGGTATAACAGGCGGTCTATGTACTTCCATTTGGCTGCCTGCAGTAAGTTACAATGCGAGTACTTTCAGGTGTCGACTGATATTGTATTTTTAGTTCTTAATTGGCTGTTTTCTTAATTGAGCTATACGGGTCAGGTTTGATAAGTAGTTCCGGAAATTTAATTGGGATAATCCATACAGAAAGAAACTATAAATCGAATTCGTATTCGAAGCAAATCGTATACACGTTCAAAGTCATCAAAGATATGTTAAGAGTCGAGATCCAAGCCCCAAGGCTCTGGCGCATCTCAAGCAAGCTGTTCAATGGTGTGTAACACTAGGTTTTGAGTCAGGGTCGACACGACTACTACTCGAGCTGGTAGGTTCATATGGAGGAACAGATGATTGATCCTCTGTAAGCTGGTCCTCCGACTCCTTCACACTATGCACAGTAGCCTTTGGTTTAGACAGTATTGGCGACTCGTCATCTGAGTCAGTTGAATATGACTCGTCCAGGCCATCGAGGAGGGCCTCCCGGCGCTGAGCATCGTCGGCAGCGGTCGAATCTCCACTCATGCCGTCGGTCGTGTACATGCCATGTGAGATCGGTTTCTTGATGAATATGTCAATGATGTAGTATTGAATCGCATTCATGATGACTGGGAAAAGAAGCATCACGAAGAAGATTTGAACGGCTGTGTTTCCCTCTGTCCATCGCAACGCCCAGTCGCCAAACTTGACGATGAAAGGCAAGAGCTGAATGATGAAGAATACACATATCTTCATGCCGAATAGTCCCATAAAGTAGACAATGGACTGTTTGAGCCACCATGTGGCGCGCGGAGGGTGACCATAGTTTCCTGACTCTATTGATTCTGGCGGGTTGGCGAGTATTGTGTAGGAGGCGAGATAGTTGAGAACGCGGAGAATCAGAATCAGAATCGGGATACCGAGAGTAGTCTGTCGACATAGTTAGCCTGCGGTCCTCATAGATAAGCAGTATCAAGACTCACATCAATACCCAGGTTCAGCAGGTAGAACGAGCAGGGATTCGGCTTATACTGCTTCTGTATCTCAAGCTGGCCAGCAGAAAACATAGACATGAGCAGGTTTGCCATGTGAAGCATCACCGACCCGAAAACCTGCTTTGATACATCAAAGGCCCACACCTTGAGTGGTCGCTGGGGCCGTTCTCTCCATCTCTTGAAGACCAGAGATAATAGCGCAAGTCCTCCGAGCGCAACCTGCACAAATACAGAGAACGGACCAAGCAACTTGCATTCCCCCCTCCCTCGTCTGGATCCTCTCCCGAGGTTGATCCATGATAATATAATGTGTGCATGTCTGATGGCGTCGGAGAGGCGGTACCGTAAGAGGCGAGATTGGCCGTAGCAGCGATCAAGGTGGATGTGGCTATCGTAGCCAGGGTAGCAGTCGCGTCTTCCATCATTCAGCCAAAAAGAAGATGGCGGGGGATATCAAAAGAAATGCGTCATGTGCGGAAACCAGGGTCGAATAAGGGTCCAGCTGGCGCATAGGCTTATCAAAGGAGGCGACTAAGCGTCATACGCATGACCTCGAAAAGACAGTATAAGCGCAAGGGGTAGAGATAGTAGCAAGTTAAAAAGTTATAAGATAAAAAGAATAGGGACCACTTTTCCAATGAGGTGAAGTGAGGTTACTGAGGTTACTGCGCCCTGGGGCGGTGGCAGGGTGCCCCCGCAGCGGGATGAGGCTGATATTTCTTTTATTTTTACAGCCTTGGCAATCTTGAATGCACTTTTTAGGCAGCTGTTTTAGCCCCAAGCGTGCTGCCTTCACTTTATATCGCTTATTGAGTCTCGAGGGTCCTCGTGTATCAGGGTGGATACTGCTGCCCCAGTCCTGTACCAGCCTTACCTATTTAGACGCTGATTTACAGATCCAAAGCCCAGGGCTCAATTTGACAGCTCAACGGCCAACATACTTGGAGATTTCATACTGCCGGTGACAGCTCGAAACTTCTAGGATGACTGGGGTTGACCGTATCACAGGTCGATCATATCCCAGGTAAGCTGTCCGCGCCGGGAAGCTCCTGATAGAAGCCGGTAGAGCAAAGAGGGTCGGATTGGGAAAGAATAATAGTAAAGTAAGAAGAATGAACAGAGAAGAAATCAAATCTCGCGGGGTGTGTTTCTCGCATCAATCTGGTTTAATACATGACCAGAGCCCGCCTCCCACCATACCCTCTGAAAATAGAAAAGAAACCCAGGGAATAAAAACGCCGGAAACCCCTCAACCAAGCCGCAATCGAGTAGAGTCGTTGCAACACCATGCGCAGCGAAGTGCGAGCAGGGCATCATGAGAAGAAAGTCGTCACATCATTCTATCCCGTGTTGCTGTTTGAGCCGTTCTAGGTTATCTTGCCTCTCCGAGAGGTCCTCTTTCGTGCGCAGCATCTTCTCTGGCTGGTGGTACAATACTAAAAGCCCGAAAGTCAGTCATCTCTGTGCGATCGTGGATAATTGGATGACCCATGTGTAACACGTACCAACCAAGTAACGGTTCTGGAAATTGAAGCCGTTCAGCTTATCGCATGCCTGTTTGGCGTCGTGAACGTCTTCGTATACCACGAATGCAGTGCCCTTGGAGTTGTTGGCGATACCTTGGCGGATTTGGCTGCAAGTGAAAAGCGTTAGATGGAGCTAGGAGACGAGATTGGGGAAGTATTACCGAATGGGCCCGAATTTGCCGAAAAGGTCAAACAGCTGTTCTGCTGTTACGTTGTAGCTGATGGCGGAAGGTTAGCGATTCTGCTACGGACTGATCACAGTCTTATCACTGTTTGATCACGATTGTAGATGACAGGTTGTAGGGCTGAAATCTCGGGGAACACGCCGAAGCAAAGCGGCGATTGACGGAAAACGTACTTGAGGTTCTTGGCGAAGAGAATCCTGTTAAGGAAGAGACTCGGGTTAGCAGCTATTCCATGCGCAGTGTCTGGCATGCCGGCTTCGGGAGGGGCATGAAAAAGTAACCTCACGTACCGATTGGCTTCGGGGGCGAGCTTGCGGCTCATTCTCAGGGCGAGAGAGAAGTGGGATAGATGTTGAATTAGAGTAGAAAGAAAAGATACGCAAGGTATCGATTGGTGTTAGAATAAGAGAGAGGAACAGACGACAGCGACGCAAGAACGAACCACGAGGTTTGGCTTGGCGCTTACTTATCCTGGTTAGTGGCAGTTGTGGCTGACAGTACGTGACGGATCATGTGACTTATATAGCGGGTGGAAGCTGCCGAATCCGGCACGTGACAGTACCGGGCGGTATTGGCAGGCTCTCAGCGCAATAGCTTGGAGAAGTTGAGATTTGAGCAAGTAGACTTGGTTACAAAAGTAATTAGAGTAATAACTACTCTCTAATCATCTCTTCAACCCTCATCTAAGAGCTACAACTCAACTGGCTGATGTAGCGTTGGAGACGGACCGCGTGCATACCAAAAGTTGCTACTCTACTCGGCTCCGGCTTCCTCCTTCAACACCGCGCGCTCATCTCATCTGGCGCTTTATCCATTCGCATACTTCTTACTTTTGATCCAGTTGGCAGGAATCGATTCCTGGCTACTGGATTTCATCTCACCTTCCTCCCTACCTGCCCGCAGGTTGCGGCGCGACTCTCGGCGCCTTTGTCCTCCCGCTCGAAACCCCCTCAACGCAGTGCTCCGCGACTCGACCTCAGCGAACACTTCCTCCGGCCTCAATCCGCCATCAATATCAAGCTCCCATCTCGCGATCGGTCTCTCCTGCGCATGTTCTTCTGCCAGGAATGACATTCCCTTCTGCGGCCTCTCGCTAGCCCGTGTGGTCTGCATCCCCGCTTTGCACCCACCTACCGCAAGCGCAACTTTTCGCACCACCAATCCTTCATCTCATCTCTGACCGATACAATCCTGGGCCGCAAAGATGATGAGCGCGGCCTCTTTCGCGAGCCCCATCGGCGGTCGCCCGCCGCAGTACCGCACTCCGTCCCCTCCGCTACGCGCCGTTGAACCTATCACTCCATCCACAACCACCGAATCTCATTCCTTCTTGACCGGCCGCAGTGGCCCTCGAGCCGCAAGCCTTGATTTCGAACAGCGTGCATCAAATCACAACCGAACTGCCACTGAAAACAATTCACAACCTCGGACAGGGCACGGCCGATCAAACTCGACCATCGACACGCTTGCGACGATCGCTCTCGCAACGAGTCCCACCTTTGCACCACTCCCTCAAAATCCGCCCTCCCCCAGCTTCCGATCAGCCGTGCCACTATTTCCTCATGAATCTGCCGACTCCGAACGGCCGGCCAAGCGTGCACGGTCGGCAAGAAATCCTTCGCCCCATCGCCCTCGACCAGGAATGCCTTCGGAAAACCCACATCCCATATTTGACAGTATGACAACGGATGCGGAGCTTCTCCTCAACCTTGCGCGGCCCACAAACTTTCACCCGAGTAACTCGACGAAGAGAGTCAGCATTGACGAGTCCTACCACCACGGCGATGCGATTCGTCAAGCTCGAGTGGGGTTTGCTAGCGTTGGATATCCGGGACAAGGTGATTTGAAAGGCGATGATACCGAAGATCATGTTCCCACATCCCGTATGCGTTCACGTTCAGACGGATCAGCCTTCATTTCCCGTCCTGTGATCCGAGGTGTTCGACCAACTACCAGCGCAGGTACCCTCCCGCCTATTGTCTGGGAAGATGAAAATGAAGGCAACAACTGGCATCCTCCAGCTGATGAAACTCATGCTGGGCATGTGGGGTTTAAACCCGCCGGTGTCCTTGAGCCTCAGACTTCAAAATCATTGGCTGTGCCGCCAAAAGTGGAAGAGGAAGGTGAAACTACACAAGCAAGCTGTGCTGCATGTAATATGGTTCGTATTCCAGTCGAAACGGAAGAACAAGAGGAAGACACATGGATCAGCTGTGATGGATGCAAACGATGGTTCCATATTGTTTGCGCTGGCTTCAAGAGTGACCGGGAAGTTCGTACCGTTGATAAATTTATTTGTCGACCGTGCCGCTCAATTTATGGCCAAACAACATTCGTGCGCAAGTCCTCGCGGGCTCGCACGGCCATTGACTATGCGGGCCTCAACCAAGGCCTTGTCAAGGCGGCCAGCGACTCACTGGAGCACCACTACCTCGAGCCAATTCGCCAAGGCAAGATTCGCTTCCAGCCAGAAAAATTCCCTCGCATGAAGCCCGAGTTGGTTACTGCGGAATATTTTGAACGAGGAAACGGTTGGACGGAACCAATCGTGATTCCCGCTTGCTGGAACACCACCGAGCCTGTTTCCTCGGGAATCCCGGACTTCGAATCTTTGGTTGAAGAGGCTACATCGCAAGAGATGTTCGATGAGCTACTCGACAATCACCCAGAGCAGGATACCCACGTTCAAGAAACAGCTGATTGTGGCCAAGATCTCCTGGATATGGTCATCCCCAAAGGCCTCACTGTTCGTGCCGTCGCCGAACTCTACG
This sequence comes from Penicillium antarcticum, assembly GCF_028974205.1. Classification (NCBI taxonomy): domain Eukaryota; kingdom Fungi; phylum Ascomycota; class Eurotiomycetes; order Eurotiales; family Aspergillaceae; genus Penicillium; species Penicillium antarcticum. Next base: position 224,416 of record NW_026695306.1, on the reverse strand, counting down.
GTCCCGAAGAGAGAGTTGAGGTCATCGATGTCAAGTCTCAACAAGGAGAGGACAAGAGGTGGAACATGCAGAAATGGGCCGATTACTACGAAAGCACCGAGCTGGAAAAGCCTGTCAGGAATGTTATCAGTCTCGAGGTATCCCAAAGCAAATTGGGCAGACTCATTAAGCGACCTAAGGTTGTGCGTGACCTAGATCTGCAGGATTCTGTATGGCCAGAGGAACTGCAGGCCGTCGGGGACTACCCCAAGGTTCAGTTCTACTGTCTGATGTCTGTTGCCGACTGCTACACTGACTTCCACATCGACTTCGGTGGATCTTCAGTCTACTATCATATCTTGAAGGGCAAGAAGACTTTCTTCTTCATTCCTCCTAAAGACAAACACCTCAAGAAATATGAAGAGTGGTGCAACTCTCCCGCCCAAGATTCGATCTTCCTTGGCAATCAAACCAAGGAGTGCTACCGCGTGGATCTGTCGGAAGGAGACACCATGTTGATTCCGTCAGGCTGGATTCACGCAGTTTGGACTCCTGAAAATAGCTTGGTCATCGGTGGGAATTTTTTGACCAGACTGAATTACGGGATGCAAATTAAGATTCTTGGTATCGAAAAGGACACGAAAGTGCCCAGGAAATTCCGATACCCCTTTTTCCAAAAGATCCAGTGGTATACGGCTCTGAAGTACCTGGAAGATGACCCTATTCCACAACATGTGGTGAACTCTTTTATCCAAGATGAGCACTATCGGTTTCACCGCCAACATCCAATTTACTACGAATTCGGAGAGCGTGCCAACCAGGAACCTCGTGGCTCTTCCCATCACAATGCCCGTTTCTATTCGCAAGCCGAATTGGAAGGTCTACCTGAGCTGACTCGGTATCTGCTGCGGACTGCGCTCATTGCAGGCGGCTATACTGTCGATGGAGGAGTCACCGTTGATGCTCGCAATGCGGTCCGACGTTCTATTCCAAAGGTTGTCGGAGATCCCGTGGATGTTATCAGACATTTCGGAATGTGGGTGGCATGGAAGCGTGGTAACGAGAAAGCACCCCTCTGGACTAGGCCTGGTGTCATTGAAAGCAATCCCAAGGTCTTAGTTACGGAGAAGAAGCCGGCAGGTCGACCCAGCCGCCGATCTGATCGCAACATGGACAATCAACGCACCTATGCTGAAAGACAAGCGGTCCAGTGGCCCTCGGATGAGGTCTCCGTGGCTCCAAATCCCGCATCCAGCAGTGGTCTCTATGTGCCATCGGATGGGCCGTCAGACGAGAGCTCAACACCGGCGCCGTTCAATCATGCTCCAGATATTACTATGAAAGAGCTTGCTACTCCCAAAACCCGGGCGGTGCAACGAGGCTCTGGTCTTGGTCCAAAGCGTGTTGCTTGTGATGCATGTCGCAAGCGACGGATTCGATGCCGTCACAAGGATGAGCCAGGCGATATGATGCTTAATGGACAAGTCACAGTCAATACGTTTACACCTGGCTCTGGGGTGAGCACGCCATCTTCTCTTGCTCAGGATGCTGTCTCTGCATTGAACTCTCTAGCAGCGATTGCATCCCAGACTGGATTTCAGAGCAATAATCATCTTGTTGACATGGATCGATTCGAGAACTCTGCCAGATTCCAATCTGCGGTAATGAGTAACTCCACGGCTGCTGCCAACCGGCTCATGGATTTGAGTCCTGATGGAGCCGGTGGAAAGAAGGGCCGTAGCAAAGCATGTGATGATTGTCGGAAGAGCAAGGTATGTGGTTCCTCGCGTATACCGAGGTCTTCTTTTGTTCCGATTTCAGCTGCTAACATGAGACTAGCGTCGTTGCATTCATGATGAATATGGTCGCATAGATCCTATCAAGGCCCAAGAGCGTTCCAAGCCTCGTGCGAATGCTTCCGCAAAGCGAGCACGTCCTGCTGAAGATGATGGAGTACCTGCATCAGCCAAGAAAACAAAGCAGGAGAGCACATCCCCTATGGCACGGCCAGCTGTCTTCTACAATCATCATGATGGAGAATCCATAAGGCAACCGGAGTTCACAGATGCTTATGATGAGGAACCAGTCAACCACGCCAACCCCAGCAATCCTCAATTCAAGTCAGACGATGTCTCTCAAGGTGAGGCTTTGTATGCATCACCGCCTGCTTTCCAGCCCGACTCTGGGGACACAAAGGACCTGAACTCCATTTCGGTTTCGTCGTCCAAGCCAGCCACGTCATTGGTCTCGCCGCCTACGTCGCTGGTCGATGAAATGGATGTGATTCAAGAGGGGGATGCCGTTCAGTCCGTGGAAGGTGAGACGTCAACTGCGCTTCACACACCAAATTCCAGCTCTCGGCATTCCTCTCGCCAGCCTCGACACGTTGATCGATATGCGCCTGACAATACTGCCTCTCGGGTTTCCAAACCCGTCCGGCGAGCAACATCTTCCACAATTGGCGTACGCAAGACAACCCCTGCCCCTCCACAGTCGGCAAGAAAGCCTTCATCGCGCCCTTCTTCCTCTCATGCGAAGAAGAGCTCTCCAATGTACGAAAAACATTTCAATCGCCACGCCCCCACCTCACTGTCCCCTCGTCAGCACAAGCATATCCAGCATATTACCGGAGATGAAGACGCAGACGAGGAAAGTCTCCGTTTAATCCGAGAGCTTCAGGAGCAGGAATTTGGTCTGCGGAAACGATCGACACGCGTTTGAGTCAATAAGTCAACAGGGATCTATTGCTAGCGGGACTCACTTTTGTGTTCTGGTACAGGAGACAGGAAGCAGGGGATGTTTTCCTGTTTATCTTATTTTTTTTTTTTCTTTTTCTTTTCTTTTTTTTCTTTTCGGTCAAGGCAATGGATTACTAGGGGTATCAGTTTACCAAGGATTGGGAAGGAGATTCGGTGTTTTCAATGGTAATTTTTTCATGTTATTTGAGTTTGGCGTTTTCTGAGTCTCGGAGACTTGGGGAGTTTGGCTTTTGATATCAATGCTCTTTGCATCAGGTTTATTTTCCTTGTTTGATCTGGCTTTTCGCCTTGCTGTGTGATTCCAGCTTCTTTTTTTTCACTCTGGTCTAGTGCATTCCTTATTCTATTCCATCTTCTCTGGATTCTGTGTTTCCTTTCCTGGTGCCACTCCACAACCAACACTTTGCTTGCTAATGGGTGTTGGGCATTCCTTTTTTCGCCTTAGGTTGCGTTGCGTATAACCATCAGGCGTTTCCTGCTTTACCTGTGCTTCATTTGTTTGATATAATCTTCATTTTCTCTCACGAATATACTATACCGAATCTAGTTTTGTAGCAATTTTGATGTTGAGCTTTCTATTCAGAAAACTATCTACTAATGGCATCTATTGTTGGAAATATTACTTAGACATTAGATTGTGCCTTCCTGGCCTAATTCACATTTTTTGGATGGTGAGGGTGACAATTCATACGCAGTACTACGAAGTATTGGAAAAGCTCTACACGAAATCCTCGAAACAAGCATATCGTCTCATGCATTGTGTTCAATCTACTTTGTTACTCCCCCTCTTTCCTGACGACAATTGACAATCCAGATCACATGAAGGTGGGGTAGCTAAAGGACTTGTGACCTATGAATATAGTAACATAGTAACATCTTTGGGCCCTGCTCGACTTTGACATACTCAACATATACCGGTGTAGATGGGCCGTTGGTCCAGATAGCTTGCCGCCCTCTAGGTCCTTTCGGACCTATTCGTCCACCGGCGTCCTGGCATAGGCTCGGTATATCTGTCCGAAGAAGATGGTCCAATCCCGCAGGGGCTCGAGCTTCCATTGAATATCTGCCCTATCAACTTTCGATGGTGTTTTGACCGGCGGAGGTGTGGTGTGCTCGTAAAAGGCCATGTCTGGCTATACAACTTACTTCATTGGCAAAGTGATTGGAGTGCCATTATGATTATGCAGTTATTTCCACTTCGCTAGCTCCATTGGGTCGGAACTATGAGGCAAACCAATGAGTATGTACTTGCCTCGGGACGTTGATACATACTTTAGGATCTCGGCTAAACCATGGTTCATTGATCGCGGCCTAGATCTCAACGCTAAGCCAGATCTGGCCCCCCTCAGATTCGTGGCCCCACTTGCAGAAAAGACCAAGCCGAACTTCGGAGTTGACATATGTTGGCTATCACTCAAGAATTGTAGAGAAATTTGAATCTTCGCCGGACAATTTGATTAAGGATCCTTCATGTGAGATATACTAACCATGCAGGCATACGTAAGACTTACAATGCTTTGCTTGCTTGGCTCAAGACTAAACATAAAATGAATAGCAATGCGATTGAGACGAACCAAAATAGAGAAAATGAGATAAGGGAATGAAAAGCAGAAGAAAGTCTTGCAAAATCCTCAATCATCATATCAATGCCTCAAGAATCAATATTAGCAGGATGCCCAACAGGGAAGGATACAACAGGAACGAGTTACCACATGCGGAACATTCTTATCGAACCCAAATTAAGGTAGATCGAGCCGAGCCTCTTTACCAGCACATACATACAAGATCAAGCTACTGCAAAACTCGACTCGGCTCGTCAGCACATCTCGCCCAAATCCTTCCCGCCCGTACTCGCTCAGCTCAGCACGGACTGTGTCGCCGGCTCGATAGTCCGCAGAGTCAGCGAGATAGTGTCTGACATAGCTTCCGCCGAAGTACTCCAGAGCAGGGAATATAAGCCGTCCGTGCCGGTCGATTTGGCGTAGAAGTTGGCCCCACTTACTCTGACGAGGACATAATTGCCGTACAGAGACCACACGTCAGTGAGCTTACCTGACTGTGCAGACTCGGATGTTCCAGTGAATCTGACCGGGTTTGCCGTTAAGCCTTGAGCGAGGTAGATCAAGTTGGTCGTGAAGGGGGCAGAGCTGGCGACGGCGGTAGTGTCACTGGAACCAGGATGTGCTACCCAGGTACTCGAAGAACTGTCGGAAGCGGTGACTATGAAAGTATGAAATTACCATTATGATCTTCTGGATTTTTCATGTGAGGGGAAGAAGTTGGGCTTACAGTAGACCTGGGTCAATGCAGATGTGTCGACCTTGGATGAATCCACAACCTGAGCAGTACCTGTGAAAAGATCAAGAATCAGACAGCTCCTGAGTCATGAAGATAAGCTGGAACAAAAGGCATAAGCTACCATCTTTGTAGTAAACCGGCAATCCGCTGATGCCTTCGCCGTACGCATACAGACCGAAGGAACTAGTCGATTGTCGCACCTCTAGCGGTTGTGTAACGCAGACCATCGCGGAGGCTAGAAAGAGACAAAGAATAGAGAGTAAGGGCATTTTGCAAATGGAAAATGATACAAAACAGAGTAGAGATATAGCAATTCTTCAGGGGTTTATGCGCTGCAAGACTTATAGATCGAGTATGAGGGAATGCCCGTGGTATAGCAAAAGAGATATAAATGAATGTAGATAGGCAGACATTGAGCGCTCAAGTGACCTCTCCAATGAAATCGTGTTTCGCTTCTGCTAAATTGCTTCCTTTTTCCACGCGATCTAAGCCCCATTTTAGATCTGGACTGGAACAAGTTGACCTACTACCCAAATTATGCGAACCGTCGCCAAGATATCACATAGTAAATGTAATCACCCCTGATCATATCAGAGGTGCCCTGGCTGTTCTTATCATGTCAATGTTCAAATCCCGACTATTCCACTCTGAAAGCAACCCACAAAGCACCCCCAAAGTCAGATGCAATCCCATAATGCATGTTCTGCGTCAGCGTTGACTCGCAACATTATCCGAATTCTGTATGCGCACCTGACCCAGCAAGGAGAATTATGCGGGTTTCAGTAAGGCCCTTCAGCTCCTGTACCTTACACGTCGTAGGCTTGCTGCAGCTCGTATAAAGAGAGTCTGCAAAGGTACCCCAACACGAAGCGGGCGCGGCGGCCACTCGGGGAGATAACCATAATGCAAACTATAGAAGTCAATCTGACCAATTTTGAGCGAGGAGAAGTACGCTTCTGGCAATATCAAATCTGCGCTATTGGTCCACTCGTGTTTTCTCGGCACTATCAGACTCAGCCCTAGTTTCACTGTTGGAGACTGCCACCACTTCTAGCTCTACTGATACGAATATGAGATGCAGTCTACTCATATACGAGGAGTCAAAGCCCGGGTGGTACCATAAGCGCTGCTGCAACTTCTCCAATCCGACAATTGAGAAGCATTCGGAGCCGACTATCGTCCCATCCTTGACTGGGTCGCCGCAATACTAGCTGGAAACGGTGCTCTTTAGTTGCAGTAGTATAGACACATAGATTGGGATTCGGGCTGGAACTTGTGGCCTATCATCGCAATTCCTCCGTTGGCTCGGCATCTGTAGCTTGACATCTTGTCTATCTTGGCCATGCCAGTAGGGCTGACCGGCATATCCTAGCGAGCTCCAGATGGAGGTCACCTTGTGAAATTGGAAGACGGACCTTTACCCTTGGCATGATTTTCCACCTGTGCGGTGCTGAGAGAGTCTTACATATAACCACATGGCTTAACTACGGGATATAGTTCTTGGCCTCTTGTCACCAAGCTTCCGTCGTTTCCTAGTATATCGTGGAGTCATTTTGCTTCGTCTGCCTTTGCTATATGCATTGAGTTTATATACATCTCATTCTTTTCTGTTCAAACAATAATAGTGTGTCATACCCCAATTGGGTGTATACAGCAACCATGAAGCTCCAACCCCTTCTTTTCGTTGCATTTGGTTTGACAGCTGCTGCTGCCACCATCTCTGTTGAGCAACATGCAGCCGCAGTTGCAAACCACAAGACAACAACCACCACAGCTATGACCAAGATAACCAAGGCAAAGACAACTACCACAACTACAAGCACAAGCACCAAGACCAAAACCACAACCACAACCACAACCACCAAGGTTAGCAAGCCAACAGGAGCACCCTGTGCCGGCAACAAAGCCAGCAACAGATCCAAATGGTGCAAGCATGACATCAGCACCGACTACACCGAGGTCGTGCCAGATACAGGCGTAACCCGTGAGTACTGGCTGACACTGGACGATCTGACCGCCGCGCCAGATGGCTTCAGCCGTCCAGTAATGGCCATCAACGGGTCAATTCCAGGCCCGACAATCATCGCAGATTGGGGCGATTGGGTCGTCGTGCATGTCACTAATAACTTGCACACATCCATGAATGGAACCAGTATTCACTGGCATGGTATTCGTCAGAACTATACCAATGGTCAGGACGGTGTTGTGTCTATTACCCAGTGTCCCACTGCTCCTGGTGATACTATGACCTATAAATGGCAGGCTGTGCAGTATGGCTCTTCTTGGTATCATTCTCATATTGGTCTTCAGGCTTGGGAGGGTGTCTTTGGTGGTATTGTGATCAATGGGCCTGCTACGGCTAATTATGATGTGGATATGGGCAATTTGTTCTTGACGGATTGGTCTCATCGCACTGTTGATGAGCTTTACTCGTATGCTCAGGCTGTTGGTCCGCCAATTTTGGATACTGGCCTGCTTAACGGGACTAATGTCTATGGCAATGGTTCCACTGCAACTGGTGAGCGCTTTACAATGAGAGTTGAGAGGGGCTCTTCGTACAGACTCAGAATTGTCAATTCTGCTGTTGACACGCACTGGAAATTTATGGTTGACAATCATACTTTGACTGTCATTTCGGCCGACTTTGTGCCTATCAACCCATTCACCACCAACTACATCGACATCGGAATGGGTAAGTCTCTTCTGCCTCACCGGCATTTCTACTTGACAATTTACTAAGCCCCTCCAGGCCAACGTTACGACGTAATTGTAACAGCAAACCAACGCAAAGTCGCCGAATCATTCTGGATGCGCGCAATCCCCCAAGAAGCATGCTCAGAAAATGCCAACCCAGACAACATCAGAGGAATTATGCACTACAACAAAAAAGCCAAAGAACCAACAACAAACGCCTGGAACTTCGACGACGGCTGCTTGGACGAGTCCGCCGCCAACCTAGTCCCCTATGTGTCCAAGACCGTTTCAGCTGCAGACTGGAGCAACATGACAGATGTCACGGTAGGCCGTAACTCGGCGAACCTCTTCCGCTGGTACCTCAACAGCACGACGATGCAAGTCTTTTGGGAAGACCCAACCCTGCTGCAGGTTTTCAATAACCAGACTGACTACAGTGAGTCGAGTGGGTTGATCACCCTGCCTGTTGCCCATGAATGGGTATATCTCATGATCAATACTTCGATTCCCGTTACGCATCCGATACATTTGCATGGGCATGATTTCTTTGTTTTGGCGCAGGGTTCCAATCCGTGGGATGGGAGTGTGAATACTAACAATCCCCCACGGAGAGATACGGCTTTGCTGTTTGGTAATGGCTATTTGCTTATTGGGTTTGAGACGGATAATCCTGGGGCTTGGTTGATGCATTGTCATAATGGGTGGCATACTGATGAGGGCTTTGCGTTGCAGTTCCTGGAAAGGGAGGAGGAGATTGAACCTTTGATTGGTTTTGATGCCTTGCGGGAACATTGTGCGGCGTGGAAGACTTATGATGCCACTTACAATATTGATCAGGAGGATTCGGGAATTTAATGGAGCAGGGCTTTCATGTCTTGCATTTTGTTGGTGATGAGTTTTCTGCCGAATGCGTTGATTCTTATATTCTCACAAATGATAGTAGAGAATAGTGTAAAATCTAAGCTGGTAATCTCTTAGTTCTATCGAGTCTATTGAGACAGTTCTGCTTGTTAAAAGGTGAAAACATGGTTCATGGGACAATATCTTCTAGTTCCAACATTACCTGTCTCTTCAAGAGTATTTCTAGGGGATAGTAGCCCGTAGGTGCATTTATTGTTTCGGTATGTACTGATAGGTACCACCAACACACCTATATTCTATTGACCAAGGCCAACAAGCGATAATCATAATCCATCAAAACCCCATCCAGTGGCATAACAAACGTTCAAAAAAAAAAAATACTCCATCCCAATAGGGAGTCATTTATCGCAAGAGATTTCAGGGGTGGAACCAAAAAAAAACATTACACCCGCTTAAAGCAGGGTCTTCATGTCTTCCATGTTACGAATACCAGCCAGGTTGCCGGCCTTGACGCGCTTGAGGGTCAAAGCGGCAATCAGGGCGGCACCGACACCGGAACCATCCTCGGCGGCCAGGATGTCGACCTTGTCCTTCTCGTTAGGAGCCCAGTTGAGGATCTCGCGCAGAGCCTGGGCACCGCGGGCCTTGAAATGGGGGTACTTGGTGAAGACGGAGCCGTCGGCACCGACGTGGCAGGAGTCGATGTTCTTCTTGGTGCAGATGGCAGCGACACCGCAAGCGGACAGGCGGGCAGCACGGGTACCGATCAGCTCAGCGAGACGGCGGAGCATCTCCAGCTCGGGGACGGTGGGGCGGATGTTGAGGGTGCGCTCGAAGAGGTCCAGGGTCTCGGACAAGTTCTCATAAGGGTCCTCCTCGATGGCGGCGAGGAAGGAGGCGTCCAAGAGGTAGGGCTTGCGCAACTTGGAGACATCCTGGTTGTTAAAGATGAGGCCGGGGTGGCTGTCGAGGAGGTCGACCAGGGAAAGACGGAAGATCTCACCGAGGTAGAGACCGGCGGTCATCTTCTCGAAGGCTTGCTGGCCGGGACGGGGAGAGTCGCGGTCGATGATCTCATCGTACTTAGTCAGAGGGAGGACGACGTGCTCGTTGTCGAAGGCGCCGTACTCGCAGTTGATAGCTATGGGCATGTCGGCGGGGAGGTTCATGTGGGCGAGCTTGGGCACGGAGCCAACGTTCTCCATGTAGGCGGCGTTGACTCCGGTACCGAAGATGCAACCAATCTTCATGTCGGTATCAGTGTAGGCAGAGGCAATGAGAGTACCGGTGGTGTCGTTGATGAGGGCAGCAACTTTAATGGGGAGACCCTGTAAGCGGTTAGCTCTATCTATGCACCATGATGAGAGATGGGATACATACGCGCTTCTTGAGGATGGCCTCGAGAGGAGGAACAACATCCTGACCCTCAACGCCATCAATGTCGAAGCCCTTGGTCCAGCGCTGCAGGATACCGTGGTCGACGTACTCCTGGGTGGCAGGGTAGGAGAAGGTGAAACCGAGAGGTAGCTTGGCGAGCTCCTGACCACCGTGGTGGGTCTCGATGAACTGTTGCAAGCAGTCGGCGATGTATTCCCACAACTCCTCAGCGGTACCGGTACGGAGCTCCTCGGGCATCTTGTACTTGGATTGTGTGATATCGAAGGCGCCCTTCTCCTTGGTTAGGGTAATCTCGCAAACACGGAGGTTGGTGCCGCCCATGTCGAGGGCGAGGTAGGTGCCTTGCTCTTCGCCGTCGGGGAAGCCCATAACCCAGGTGACATTCATGGGCTAACTAGTTAGTCTGAATTCATGATTTCGGGGGGGGGGGTATCGTCTCACAATGTTGCCGCCCTCAACGGTCAGACCTGCGATTGTTAGCTATGACGTTGGCCGGGAGCTGCGGATCAGCTCACCCTTCTCGAGCTCCTTGACGAAGTGGTTCACAACCTCCTTCAGCTTGGCAGTATCGACAGTAAAGGCCTTCTCGAAGTCCTTGATGGGCCCCAGAAGGTTCTGGGGCAGCTCCTGCATGGACCCTGTACCACATAATTAGTACACGATAGGCACAGGGATGGAGAGAGCCTCACCCTTGCGGGAGGGTGGCTGTTTAGGTCCGAGTCCAACCATGGTGAATTGTATAGAAATCTTAGAAGATGAGAGGAAGTAAGAAGGAAGAAGAAAAGAGTCCTGAGGGGTGATGACGGACGTGGGGCAAGGTGAGCCTTGCTTGATTTGGCTGCGGTGGGCGAAACAAAGTCAATTCACCGTTTCACTTGCAATTGGGGTATTCTCGGGTTATTTATACGAGCTGAGTCGACGGAAAATGGACTATGTATCTTTCTGGCTGAATTACAATGACAAATTTCCCCAAGCCAGCCAAAATTGGCAATATTGGCGTATTGACCTGTCTATGACTTCAAATGATCGCCAAACAGGATATGTCTTGGCGTGGCTTGCATAACCCACTTTATAGTCACCAGTCAACAGACAACAGTTGTAGTATTGATAGTAGTGGTGGTATTGGTGATATTGGAATACTCTATTCAAACTCCGTCCTCATCAATCATCAAATCGTAAGTCTCAAGCCAAATGGGGAAATACATGTGCGAGGCCCGACTGGCGGTGTGCGTCGTGTGATTCCAGCCTCTCACGGACTTTGCTCTGATATGCATCAGTCAACCCCAGAGTTCGGTCAACTTCTTCTGTCAGCCGATCCACTTCGTCCTGCAGGCGCTCGTCCCGCGTCTGGGGAATAGTCTGCTCTTCCTCGACTTCGAGCTTGGTCCCCTCCCACAGAGTCTCCAACTCTTCTTCCCACCCCAGGGCTTTGGCAAGCTTGCGAACGCCAGTATCACAGTCACCGAGGAGTAATACATCATCCTTTCGTGAGCCGAGGCCGCCCACCTGCTCCATATTGATCAGCACGCGAGGTGTGTTATCCGTGCACAGTCCGGGGAGACTGGCAAATGGGTGAACAGACAAGCTGGTTCCCATGACAATGCAAAGATCGGCTTCCTTAACCTTATCGGCATGATCAAAGAAAGCCCGGGGTAGAGCTTCGCCGAAGAACACGATGTCGGGTTTGACAAGGCCGTTGCAGGAAGCGCAGTGTGCGACCTCTTGCTTGGAGACTTTCTCGTGCATATCAGCGTCGGGGTATGGCTCCTTGCAGTCAATGCAGCGCTGTGACGCGAAACTGCCGTGGGCCTCGATGATCACATCGCCTGGAACACCAGCCTGGCGTTCAAGGCAGTCAATGTTCTGGCTAAAATGCTTCAATAAGATGCCCTTGTCGTAGAGCAGCTTAATAAAAGAGTGAGCGATGGTTGGGCGAAAGCGACCAGGGTACAGCTCCTGCGCCAAGGCGTAGAATGGCTTGGGGTTTTCCCTGAAAAAGCTGATGTCAAAGACATCCTCGGGCTCTGGTAGGTCCAGGAAAGCCAGGTTGGCATAGATTCCAGTATCCGGAGAGCGGAAATCCGGGATGCCTGCTGAGGTACTGATGCCCGCTCCAACCTGTGCATTGTTAGCTTTGCAGTGGCATCAGATATTCAGCACTTGCCATCACCACAACACGCTTCACATCGTGCTCCTTGACGTATTTGACCACAGCCTCAACTGTGCGCGCCTCTAGAACAGAGGGGGAAGTCGAAGCATCCATGGTCGACTCTTCGTTGCCCATCGCAAAGCACCGGGGTTAGCGGTTTCTGCGGCGTCCAATGATGATAGGATGAAGGACAGATATGTCTCGGTCTCTGCCTCCGAGAAATGGGGATGTTCAAAAGACAAGAGCTTCACAAAAAAAAAAAAAAAAAAGTGAAACTGATAGAGCGTGGGGGGAAACGAAATGAAGTCGTGTTGATTCGCCGAATTAGAAAACAAAGAGAAATAGGCAAACTAAAGAGACAAAGACAAAGAAACAAAAGAAACAGAGAGCGGAAAGAGATCAAGTCAAGAACGTTCTCATCTCTCTTCTTTGTCACACTTGATATTCCGCTCACCGCCCGCGGAGCCCCTACGTCTGGCGTATTTGGCATCAACAAGCTACCCTTGGGTATGCCCAGCATGGCTGCTACCAACGGGCATCGCCCGCCATTGAGTCCTGTCTCATCGACAGACGCCTCAACTGCCCCCGACATCTTCAACGCCAGCTCCGTCGCCGAAATCAAAGCCACATTGTCCCACCTCCACACCCAGGAAGCCTCCGTGACAGCCCGCCTCGATGCCCTGGTCACATCGCAGAAAGATCTCTCCCGGGAATTGGGCCGGCTGGATCTAATGCGCGCCAATATCGGTACACATGCCAGTACTACCCGGTCCATTAGCCATGGGATGCTCTCCGAAGCCGCTGGTACCGCCGACCGCATCTCCAGCGCTGTCCGCCGATTGGATCTTGAACAAGCTCGGGTTAAGGCTACACTGGAGGTTGTTGAGCAGGTTGCCGAGCTCAAGGCTTGTGCGTTGGGTGTGGCTGGGTCTATGGGTGCGCCTCAGGACTGGGAGAAAGCTGCCAGTTATCTACACCGCGCTGCGCAGATTCCAGCTGAGGTCGTCAATGGTGCTTTTGCTGCGGAGATGGTTCCTACAGCCGAGGTGCCTGACCCACCGAGTGTCACGCTGGATAATGCTGCCGAGTCGCTGTGTGGGCTGTTCCTGCGTGAGTTTGAGAAGGCTGTCAAGGAGAATGACAGTGCCAAGATTACTCGTTTCTTTAAGCTGTTCCCTCTTATTGGCCGTTCGGAGGTTGGACTTGATGTCTATGGTCGCTATGTTTGCCAGGGTGTGGCGGCCAAGGCTCGGGCCAATCTCAATGGAGCTACTGGAGGTGTTCAGACTAAGGATGGATTCTTCTATGCCAATGCTTTCTCTCGGCTGTTTGAGCATATCGCTCAGATTGTTGAGGGTCACGGTGGACTCGTCGAGCATCACTACGGTCCACACAAGATGGGACGGGTCATTGAACGGCTGCAGATCGAGGCTGATGTTCAAGGTGGTATCATCCTTGACACTTGGGGCGATGAACGCCATATCGACCGCAAGCTGATGGACATCAAATCCTACGCTTTCACTTTCTTGGTTCAGAGCTTCCTGCCCGCACAGCGTCCTGGCCCCCCCTCACCCAAGCTCACCGGCCCAGGCGACTGCTGCAGAAGAAGAGGGAGTAGACATGAAAGAGATCGACGGGGTTTTGAACGAAATGGGGATCATGCTGAGCCGGTGGTCACTCTACTGTCGGTTCCTGGCTGATAAGTGCAATGTACGTGCTGTTACCTTTGGATATAAAATCATCACTGACAGTTTTAGACTACGGATATGGAGGATGAAAATGACGAAAACAGATTCACTCTGCCTGACTTCTTGCGAGAATCACCTCTGGCGCACAAGGTCAACGACCGCCTGGTGGCTCCCTTCAACGCAATGACAACCTTCTTCTTCCGCCGGTCTGTGGAGAAGGCCTTCCAGCTGGACGAGTCCCCTTCAGGCCTTACCTTGAATCCCCAGCGTCCCCTCAAGGCAGATCCGCCACACATCACCTCGGCTGTCGACGACATCATGTACATTGTCAACAAGGTCATCCAGCAATCCATCTCCACCTCGCAAGAAGCAGTCGTGACAAACGTCATCCCAACTCTATCACGCGTCCTCGGCTCCGACTTCATTGGCATGACCCAGCGTAAAATGCGCGACGAATGCTATCCTCGTGCCCCAGCCCACGGTGGCAGTCCCCCGGAACAAATCATCATCTCGTTCCTCGTCCAAATCAACAACCTCGACCTGGGAGTGGACTACATCCGCCGCATTGTGCAAAACAACACGGGCTCAAAACAACTCCCAGTCTACACCGAACTCGACACAATCGACAGGTCCACCCTCGCAACCGACCACCTCCTGTCGATCTTCCCGGCTCGCTCGTCTGCCACCCGCGTCGCCGGAACCCTCCACTCCCTCGCACAGTCCTTCGAAAGCAAAGTCACAGACCTCCTCAATGACGGCATCCAAGTAATCTTCAACAATGTCATCAAACCTCGTCTCCGCCCAATTCTGGCAGATGCGTTCCGCGACATTGAATACCACCCAACCCCAGACAACGATCCTTCATCCCATACCCACATGGACGATGGTTCTTCCTCGAAGGAAATAGTCAAGCCCCGCTTCACAGCTTCCTGGTCTGACCTGCTGGTCCCACTAGCCCGTATCCTGACCCCCACGGCCTTTGACCGCGTACTAGTAGTTACCATCGCATATCTAGCCCGCCTCCTCGAGAAGAGGTTATACTCTTACCATTCGAGGATCAATCCCCTGGGCGCGGCAAGACTTGAGCGTGATATCGCCGGTCTGGTTAGTGCTGCTGTTGATGTGGGATATGTTGCCGGTGCGCCGGGACGGTATCGCCATCGTGAGGTCTTTGCTCGTTGTGTGCAAATGACCCTTGTTATGAGTATGGATGAGGATGAGTGGGATGAGGTTCTGCGAGGTGGCGAGGCTGCCGAGGTGGTTGACAAGCTTGGGGCTGAAGAGAGAGTGAGAGTGAGAGGGATGGTAAGGAGGTGATTTAGTCCTTGGAGTGAGAGAGTCATATGGTTCTATGCGTTGTATTGCTATTGTTTATTGTCTCATCACGTATCAAAATTAGACGCAATTGCCGACTGCATAGTGAACCGTGATCAGTTGAAGAGAGACTGGGTCTCACTGGAGATGGACAATTAGCTCCCGCGATTAATGTACTACGTAGCGCCTCTGTGCTCGCCGGTTCGTATGCGCAGCGCGGCGGTGCTTAGGGCTATTCACCAGTCTTCGATTGAAGCTTCTGTGGGCCCGATGCTGGCACAGCATTGCCTCGATCGGCGACACAGCCGCAGATCCCTTGAGCGCCAGATGATACCCTTTTAGGGAAAGTTGCAGCAAGAGTCGAGGTGCCTTTCCGACACACGGCTAAGCCCCCTGGCAGTCCGCAGCAACAGGGGCTCTGAGCTAACTACATTCAAGTAGCGTATGCAAGACGTGAGTGGTCGCTTTCCCGCCTCTGGCGCCACTGAACCCTATCAATGGTCACCGCGACATGGCGCAGCAGCTCACTCAACGCAGCACGAAACATGCCATCATCTTGAGCGTCGCAAAAATACACACATACATGCATATATCTGTGGACATATATCAGTGCAGGGAAATTCGCACATTCAAGTGGCACTTCCTCCAAAGTCGCACTGGCTCTTTTACCAGGCTTTTATTCCGCGACACACCTCAATATTCAACCATCCAAACTCCAAACGTCAAGAACCAAACACAATGGATATATTGACATGTTCACGAAAGGCAAGGGCGAGCCCTTCCAAGGCAACCGGTGACTGGACGTCCCAGTCTCCCCCGAGTACCAGGAGGTTGTTGCATCCGACTACGCGAGCAGCCAATCCTCCTTCCCCGACGGCTTTCTCGCCACCAGCGAGCTTCAGGTAGAAGCCATTGGATACAGCACCAACCAGGCCCTCAGCGGCAGTAAAACGCTGGAGAACATTTCCGTCTACGGCGTGGAATCCGGAGCCCCCATGCAGGAAAAGTACACCTCTATCCGCCTCAAGCGCAGTTCCAACTCGTGCGCGTTGGTGCGCCCATCCGATCCACGTCAGAATGCTCTCGTTTCAACCGTTTATCGTTGGGGCCCGGGAAGACACCCCAGAATGCGCATCCTACCCCGCGACGCCAGCGTTTCGGTTGAGCAGGCCATAGACGACGATACGTTGAGGGGAGAATTGGTCGACGTCAAAAGCCGGTCAATGATTAGCCGTGCGCAGGTGTTCGACACGTCGCTTGGCAAATTCGAGTGGCGCTACGGTAGTCGGGAAGAAAGAAAAGCATGGAACGCAGATTCGCTTCTTATTCTGGAGCGCATGGATCGCAGCGTACTACCGGACGGCACCAAGACCAAGAGCGGCGCCAGAATCGCTCAGCTGATTCGAAACGACCAATTCCGCACCCCCGGCTCGGTCAGGTACTCCGGCGGTAATGGCGGTCGCTTGGTGATGGATCTGCGCATGTGGGAGGATGAGAAGCATGCCGGCGCTGAGGGTGTAGAGGCTTTCTGTGTGGCGAGTTGTATCTTGATGCTGAAGAGAGAGGCGGATCGTTTCATCGACAATAACATCGCCGCCGTGGCATAAACGTGACGGGCCTTTCTGCGAGGCTCATGTGGCTTGGAATCGAAGCGGTGCAATGATTTGCTTTCTGTACAATAGATAGGCTTGATACGAATATTAATTTACTGCTGCTCCAATTATCAATGATTGCACAACTGTGCCAAAAGAACGTCTGTAATTAGTGATGGATGCCCTTTGGCTTAGCCGCCGGGCGTTAGTAAATTGTGTGTGTAGACGTATTCATCGTAGAATGTGAGCTCGGCTGTGTGCCATGCATCCGTGCCATGTATTCTTCTTCACAATGATATCTACAACACTCTTTCCATTGATATGTGAGAGCAAAACTTGTACACGTAAAGTTGTAACTTGGAATTTACAGAAGAGAAGAAGTGTAGTGTAAATGATAAATAATATCGTAAGCTCACGCTTACAAAAAGTCGCAGTTTATGTACAGATCCAACCTAGTTTAATATCCCAAAGCCCAACGATAAAACGCCAGGCCCATTAAACCAAAAATCAAAAGCCAAAAATCGAGTTGCTTTTCCCAAGGAAGCAGGTGTATTCGCGGATGGGAGTATGGTATGTTGTAGTAGTGCATGTTGTAGGGATAAGATGGTAGTGTGAGGTAGGAACGGATGAAAAGAGGTGAGGCCCGAGGTAAAGAGATGGTAAGATGTAGTGTCGAGGGATAAAACCAGAATAATTGAGATGAAAAAAGCCCCAGGCTTTTAATCGCAGAAAGAAACACGCTCAAGGGATATCGAATAAAGAGGCGAACAAAACAAAAGTTGCTGAATGGTGGCGAATTGGAAAGCCAAGACGGAATGCGATGAAGAGATTAGTTCTCAGTCTTCTCATCAACAGGCCTCAACACCGGCACTTCGCCAGTTGGGTTCGTGTCAGGAGGATGCTGCTCAGCGACTTGGCGAGGAGCGGGCGCAATCTTGACTTCATGCATGGCCATGTCACCCTCACTGCCGCCGTGGCTGCTGTGAGAGATCTCACCGTTAGGCGAGTGTCCATTGAGCATCATCTCGCGCGGGGGGCTACCGAGCATCATCTCACTGTGCTCGCCAATACCGTAGCGCTGGGCGGCGGGGATCTGGTGGCCGTCTTCGAGCTGGTCGTGGTTCTGAGGGGTCCAGGCGAGGTAGTCGCGACGGACCTCGACGTAGTCGTAGGCGAACTCGCCCAGCTGGTCGTCGTCCATACCGAGGAGTTCGGCTTCCTCGCTGGCGCGCAGGTTGAGACCGGGGATGGCGTTGATGCCATAGGCGATGATGGCGGACATGACAAAGGCATAGGAGGCGGTTGCGACGATGTAGGCAATCTGGATGTAGAGCTGCTTGTAGTTGTGGATGACCCAACCGCCGACACCGGTGCCGGTGTTGACGCCGTCCAGGCCGACGATGGCGTCGTCACCGAAAAGGGCGTTGAAAATTAGTCCGACGATACCAGCGATACCGTGCTCAGCCAACACATCCATAGAGTCGTCGATGCGGATCCAGAACTTGATCTTAGTGGAGTAATTGCAAACAATGCCGGTGACAACCCCGAGAATCACACTAGCCCACGGGGAGATGAATCCAGAGGCAGGAGTGGCTGCGACCAATCCAGAGATGGTTCCGGAACACCAGCCGACCATCGACCACTTGCGAGCCAGACGCCAATCGAGCAGAACCCAGGTGATGGCTGCAAAGGCGGCAGTCAGGTTGGTGTTCCAGGAAGCCATGGTAGCACGCAGGTTAGCACCGAAGGAAGAACCACCGTTGAATCCGAGCCAGCCGAACCAGAGGAAAACGGTACCGAGAAGAATGAGCGAGACGTTGTGAGGGCGGAAGTTGAGCATCATGCGTTCCTGTCGGCGACCGAGAACCATCGAATAGGCCAGAGCTGTGAAACCGGATCCAATTTCGACGGGACCACCACCGGCGTAGTCCATGACACCGTACTTGTAAGCCCATCCGTTGACGTTCCAGGCCCAGCAGGCCAAGGGGCAGTAGACGATTGTAGCCCAGATGAAGGTGAAGACCATGGCGGGAAGAAGGCGACCGCGTTCGGCAACTGCTCCCATGACAATTGCAGCAGTCACGCCACAGAACTGCATCTGGTAGAAGGCGTATAGCAAGTTTGGCACCAAGGGCGAGCCCGGACTAGGATCAGCCAGAGTCTTCATCAACCCAAAGTTGCGTAGGTTGCCGATATATCCATTGGTAGCGGTCGGCGAGAAGGCGAGCGAGTAACCCCAGAAGTACCACTGAAAGGTCACGACAGAGAAAGAAGCCATACAGGCCCAGATCATACTGAGGGCGGACTTTCTGCGAGCCAAACCGGAGTACAAAAAGCCGAGACCGGGAATCATGACCATAACCATGGCCGAGGCCACGATGATGTAGGCCTGGTCACCAGATTGGAACCATTTGTTGACATTTTCAATTCCTGTGCAAAATATGTGGTTAGAAAGAGGCTGACTAGAATGACAGGAGTTGCATACGGGAATCGCCGCCCAGGTCGGTGTTAGTTGAGAGGTCGTAGTTTGCGGGAGCGCCAACCCAGTTGTAAGACGCGTAGTCGGGGGCGTATGGAGCTTTCCCGTTGAACGACATCGTGAGATCTGGTGTCTCACGAATTGGTGAGAAACGACCGAGTGTTAGGTGAGGAGGAGAGAAATAGTGGAAAGAAAAAGTTCGCCACGGATTATAAGGAAATCTGGAAGCGTGGAGAGACCGAAAGTTCAGTGATAAGTCGGATCGACAGTCCCCACCTTATCGAATTGGATGCAATCAAATGTAAGAGGGAAATCAGGGAAAAAAGAAAAGAAAAGATAGAGAGAATAGGCAGTAGATTTGTGAGGTACGTATAAACTATCAAGGTTGGCGCGGTTAAACAGGAGAAAGTCGGGAAAAGTGGTGTAGTCAGAGATTGTGACAATAGCAATGGGATAATCAGTCCACACGGCCAATCACCGCCTTGATGATCCCCTTTCCTTTCTCCCTTGTATAGGAATCCCTATAACATATGACTGTACCTGTACTGTTGGTAGCAACGTGCTCACCTCGGCTTCAATGGCCGTAAGCCTGAGTTATTGGAAATGTGGCGAGTCTTCGTATTGCGGTGGTAATTCCCGAGGCAGCTGGGTAGCCAAGCTGGCCGGCAGTTCTCGTATGATGCCTTGCCCAATTGATCACTCCGGTGACCTGCACTTCTCGGCAGTGACCTACACTCCGGGGAAGAGTTCCTGGGGCAGTGTCAGGGGAGTGGGTTCCCTTTCAAGACATATAGGGTCTACCTAGTATATATAGATTCAATATTGGATATTCCTATAGATAGCTTATCTTCCCAACTACATATGCAGGTACCCTTTCCCTATCCTCGAGTCCTGATGGCTACGGAGGAGCGACGGAGTATACAGGCACTTATCTCCCACTTCTGTCCCAACGCGGATATTCGACCTCGAATTTCTATCCGCCACCAGCAATTGGACCGCTGACGCTCGAATCTCTGGGCTCTCATTGGCTGCAGATAAAGCAGTTGTTGCCACTGGCACCATGTGGGTCCCGCTGGACGCCAAGCCTTTCCGCATGTGGACTAGTGTATAGATATCCAAGTGAGTCAACGATTGGCGACAGATAAGGTGTTTTGCCTCACTTCCCGAATATTCCCGATCCCGAGTGGTTGCCCGAACTCGGGGCACCGGTGCCGGAGTGTCTACCCTATCTATACTCTCTCTGCTCTGTGTTCTGTGCTTGTAGCAGACTGAGACTGTTTCAGACAGATATAATTATAGCTGTAGATTCCTCGTCATTGTTGACACTGTCCGGAATGATAGGAACATTCCGCTGGTTTTGACACAAATTACTCTGCAGTAGTGTCACTTCAACTGGCGCTAGGCTCAGTGATCCGCCCCCGCGGGACTGGGTCTTCAGCCTCTGGCCAGATCCAATCGATATTTTTGTTTATGCAGGTAAAAATAGCATTCGTTTTCTAATTTCTCCAGTGCATCTAGTTTTTCTAGTCTATGTGCTAGTTGTTTACCATGTGGACTCTGAATAACAATGGGGCACATGTACATTCAAGTCTCGATCCTAGGGGTTCGGGTGGCGCAACCGCATCTATGTGGTGTCTTTGGTTATATATATCCCCGGAACGAACCATGCTAACTTTGTCTAGCCTGGGTGGCAACTCGAATTTCGAGGCAAAACGAATAGACCTGAGCCATTAGACATGAAATTATGTTTCAATGATTGTAGATCATCTAATAAACCCTGTTCCAATGTTAAGCCAAGATGGCTGCTCGGTAAGAAGCAGGACTAGCTGACCTAGCTTGCTCCACTTTGTTCTTGCTCTTATAGCACTTATGGACCACTTAATTCAACAAGTAGGCCGGCTGGCCCAATGGCAAGGCGCTTGACTACGAATCAAGAGATTGCAGGTTCGACCCCTGCGTCGGTCAATTTTTTTTGTTTTTTATCACATCCTTATCCCTAATATAGCGATATAATGTTCTCCTCATTTTTTTGGTCGGGGTAAATCGGTCGAGGGCATTGTATAGTCGCACGATTCTTTGTCCAATTCCTTTGTTGAAGTTCAAAGATTACTTGTATGGTCCTGCCCACACCGAGAATTACTTCACTCCAGAGAAACACACCCGTCATACACCTGTACTACCCGAAAGTATGAATTGGATAGTCTGTGTAACGTGAACAGATATGACATGATTCGAAATAGGCAATGGGTACATCAAATGTCCCATCACTACCACCGCCGGAAATTGTTGAGACAAGAGAGCACAGAGGTTAAATTGCCGAAGTCCATCTGCCAATATCTCCGTCACCAGAGAATGAGACCACTGGGCCGAGTTTAGAACAGCTTCCATGGCATTTTGCGGCTGAAAAGATGTATAGCACCCATAAATAGGATCATGGTCATATATGAGAGGCGGATTCTAGACTGGTCTGAATGCGTGCCTCGCTGGATCAGGTACCATTGGATCACACATAGTTTAATGATGCCTGAAACACACTAACACTATCACTACATAGTCAAAGGACTGGTGGTTTTTTTTGGGCAAGTCATTAGGCAAATAGGGCTGTTTCCCTTGCCGAGCTCCCCAGAATGGCCCGCGTCGAATACCAGAAGATACACATCAAGCTTATTCCCTCGCGTCCAAGGTGACTGACTACAGTGTAAAAGAAATGCACGGAAGACTCTATTATGTATATAGGGATATCAATCGAATATGATAAACTACATATGCCAGCCTCAACAAGTCTATGTGACCGGAAACCAAACATCCAAACATACACACAACATTAAACATTGACACTATAACCAGAGCCCACACCACGGCGACGACGGATAGCATGCAGATACTTGCGACCCTCATCGACCCAGAACACAGAACTAGTAATGAAAACAAGCTTCACCAGCGAACCAAAGGCAAGAGGTTCCGTTTGGAAAATGCGCTGCAGGAATGGTAGGTAGATAACACAGGCCTGACCGGCTAGGGAGCCCAGAACGGCGTAGTTGAACATCTTGTTCCCGAAGAGCGGCATCTCGCCGCGGAGGATAGATTTGCCTTCGCTACGGCAGGTTAGGGCGTTGAACATGTCGAAGAGGACGAAGCAGGTGAATGTCATGGTGGTATCATGGGCTGTGACGATACGGGACCGCTTGTCGACTGGTGAGCCGTCGTCGATGTCGCCCATTTCGTGAATGTAGATTGATAGTGTTCCGATCATGATTACCATGGCCGAGGTGAGGACTCGTTGGATCAGAGGTCTTGTAAGGACGCGGGCTGTCTTGGGTCGGGGTGGGCGGTTCATGATTGTTGGGTCGACTGGCTCAACTCCTAGAGACTGGGCGGGTGGGCCATCCATCAGAATATTGATCCACAAGATCTGCATGGCATTCAGCGGGTTCTTGAACCCGAGAGCCGTGCTCAGCAGTACGAGACTGAGTGCAGCCACACTGGTGCTAAGCTGGAACGTAATGAAGTTTTGAATGTTATAGAAAATGCCCTTGCCCTGTTCAATCGCCCGAAGGATGGTCGAGAAATCATCGTCGGTGAGAATCATATCTGCGGCTTCCTTGGCAACATCGGTGCCAAGCTTGCCCATCGAGATACCAATATCGGCCTTCTTGAGAGCAGGTGCATCATTGACACCATCACCAGTCATGGCAACCACATCGCCGCGAGATTGAAGTGCATGCACAATCTTCATCTTGTGATCGGGGCTTGTACGGGCGAAGATGGAGACAGTTGAGATCGCCTGAGCAAGTTCGGCAGCAGTCATGCGGTCGAGTTCATCACCTCGGATGACAGAACGTGAGTTAGGAGACTTGTTGATTGGCATGCCCAACTTGGACGCAATCGCCACAGCGGTTGTCTCAGCATCACCAGTAATCATGATGACTCTAACACCGCCGGACATCAAACGTCGAATAGATTTGTGGACATCCTTGCGTGGGGGATCGTTCATACCGACTAGTCCAGCAAAAACCAAACTGTTGTATCGATCATCTTCGTCAACCGGGCTTGGCTTCGACGTAGGTGTGCCGGAGCGGCTGCCGAAGCTTCTGCTACCCCTGGAGGTGTCTCGTACAGCTCCACTGGCGAAAGCGAGGACTCTCAGACCCTCAGCTGCCATGCTATCTGCCGCGTCACGGATGATTCTGCGCCGGGGTTCATCCAGAATGACCTCACGGCCATCCTTCGTAAGATAAGTGTCCGATCGTGCCAGAACCTGTTCGAGGGCACCCTTAATATAGGCAACATGGGAGTTGCCATAGGATTCACCTGAACTACCAATCACCACACCCATCCATTTACGCTCAGAACTGAAAGGTGTTTCGTGAACGCGAGCACTGATACGATCACGCACATCATCCTCTCCTAAGTTGTCCAGTAGATCCAGGATAGCCACATCGGTAGGTTGACCCACCCATCTACTTTTAGCGGCAGCAGAGTCACTATCGACAGTAGACGAAAGCACTGCGGCAGAAGAGGCGGTGGCTGGAGAGTTGGCATGAATTCGCGACAACCGCGAGTTGTTGGCAATATTTCCAACACGAAGGATAGTTTGCGCTGCTGGACCAGGAGTCACCACCGAGGCTGCGTCTTTGTGCATGTCAAATGGTTCCGCGCAGTCGAAATGCCACATTTTGGTCACAGTCATGTGGTTGAGGGTGAGAGTTCCGGTCTTGTCAGAGCAGACAACATTGACAGAACCAAGGGTTTCAACACTAGGGAGCCTCCGCATGATAGCTCCTCTCTTAGCCATGCGCAGAACTCCAAGAGCCAGAGTAACAGTAACAATGATAGGCAATCCCTCAGGAATGGCAGCAACTGCCAGCGAAACGCCAATAGTGAACATCTCGAGCAGTTTGCGACCTTGCAAAAGACCAATTACCACAATCAATCCAATGACACCAAAGGAGATGTAGCTTAGTTCCTGACCCAAACGATCCATAGACAGTTGCAAAGGTGTTCGAGGACTTTCAATCTCCTGCAAGGAAATTGAAATACTGCCAAACTCTGTCTTCGCACCTGTCGAAATAACGATACCCTGACCGTAGCCCGAGCGAACCAATGTGCCCATGAATGCAATGTTATGCTGCTCATTCAAACGAATGTCAGCACCAACAGCCCCGGTAGCAGGTGCATCGTAGAACGGAGATCGAGGCGGATTTGGCGCATTCGCCGGGGCAAGTCCACTGGATGAGGTGCGCAGAGCTTCCGCATACTTCGACACAGGTTCGTTCTCACCAGTCAAGTTCGATTCGTCGATGCTCAAGTCTGTAGCGGCGGTGATTCGAATATCGGCGGGGATGCGGTCTCCAGTAGTAAAAAGGACAAGGTCTCCAGGCACTAGCTCGGTCGCAGGAACGGTCGAAGACGCCTTGATCGCGGCACCCGCCGAACCTGGACTCTTGCTTCGGATTTCCTGCAGTTCGTCCCCAGACTCTGGGGATGGTGAACCGCCATTTTCAGCTCCCGCGTATGTTGCAGTAGGCAGGTCGCGGATCAAATGAGCGAAATGGGGGACCAAGCGGCTCAATGCCTCCAAGGACTTCTCCGACCGGTACTCTTGAACAAAGCCAACTGTTACAACGATTGTCACCGCGAGTGTAATACTGATAGCATCATCGAGGTTTCCCATCAAGAATGATATCCCCGCAGAGGCGAGCAGGAGAAGAATGAGCGTCTCCTGGAACTGCTTGAGGAACCGCAGCCAGAGCGGTTCTGGCTCTTCATGGGGAAGCTCATTCGGTCCATCGCGTGCAAACCGGACTTCTGCCTCGGCGGGGGTCAGGCCGTGTAAAAGGGAGGTCCGTAGTCGCTCGGCGGTTTCATGAGGCTCGAGCCACGAATATGTTGAGGTGGAGGTCTGGGGATAGGGAACCATTTGTTAGTAATTGTATAACGACCACAAGCAATGTCAGATGTAAATGTCATGCAGAGAACGTTACTGCATACTTACCGATGACGGGGCATTTGGCCGGCCGCTCATAGGGTTGGTTGAGGGAGGTCGTAAGGAGTCGTTGGATGCATTATGCAAAGGTAATGAAGGTGTCGCTGACCTTGACATTTCTCATGCTTTGTAATATGAAAGAAAAGAGATAGTATAGCGCTTTAGGTATGTCGGAAATGGGTTCTCATCCCGTCTCGATGAGAATTGGTTCTGCGGTAGGCCACGTTAGATGCGATCTGGCAGCAGCTTGAAACGGGGCTAGACCGACAAGAGTGGAGGCGCAAGTGTAACGACAGGGGACTAGCAGTGTAGGGCAGGAAAAACCAGGGAACTGCCAGATGATCTGTTTGCTGAGAACCAAATCGCAAAACGACTACGTTCACAGCTCGAGTCCTCTCCAACAGGCTAAGGCCATGCTGATGCTTTACCCGTTGCGGCTTAGTTATACCGGATGAGCAGTTAATCCGGTGCCGTATGAAGACTAATGTGAGGCATGAATTCATGCCTGAGAAATACACTGGATAATATCACATGACCACATTCCAGCCCCCTCAATTCCTGAGTCAGCAGGAATCCGTTGACGCCTGATTCCCACGCGCTTCTCCCGTTCCTTTTGGTTTCTCTGCCAACTCACGTTATCCCTCGCGCGCCCCTCTTATACTTGACTTCGATGTCGTTTCACGCGATTCGGTGATTTACTACTCGTTTGATTGTATATCTATCCGCGTTATCTGAAACTGCGTGCGTGTCATCGCCGAGTCAATTGTTTTCCCGGTCCAGCGCGTCACCCTGTTACGCCTTATCCCCGCGCCGGGCGGGTTCTGCTTTTTTTTGGGCTTGGTGAACCACCTGTTGTCTCTGTATTGTATCCAGTGCGTCACAGACCATGTTCTATTCCGAGACCCTTCTGTCGAAAACCGGGCCACTGGCTCGCGTTTGGTTGTCGGCGAATATCGAACGCAAACTCTCCAAGTCGCACATCCTGCAGTCCGATATCGAGAGCAGTGTCAATGCCATTGTCGACCAGGGCCAGGCCCCCATGGCCTTGCGATTGAGTGGACAGTTGCTCTTGGGTGTTGTTCGCATCTACAGCCGCAAAGCTCGCTACCTCCTTGATGATTGCAATGAAGCTTTGATGAAAATTAAGATGGTGTGTTCCTCGACGCACTTCCACGAGTCATGCTAACCCATATCAGGCCTTCCGCCTCACGAACAACAATGACCTGACTTCCACTGTTGTCGCGCCGGGTGGCATCACCCTTCCTGATGTGCTTACTGAATCTGATCTCTTCACCAACCTCGATACGTCTCTGCTCTTCCCTCAAACCCTCGACCTGGAGCCCGCTGCCAAGCGCCCTGGCGCCATGGATTTTGGAGGTGACAACCTCCTCCCCGACAGCAGCTTCCGCCGATCTGTCTCTCAGGAACCCGCACGCCTCGAAGACCCTTCCCTGGTTGACCTTGACTTTGGTGAGGATGAATTGCCTCTTGGAAACGACCCGACTATGGAAGTTGGTCGAGACGCCCCGGCTCCTCGTCCTGTTGAGGAGGACCTGTTCAGCGACGCCGGCAAGTTCAATGACGGCGCCGATTTGGACCTCGACATTGGAGAGGATGATGGCATGGACAAGATGGATCTCGACGATGGCCACGACAATTTGAATGACCTGATCCCGGACGGTGGAATGGATCTTGCCGATGAAAACGACTTTGGCGGCGAAACCCCTCGCGCCACCGAAAGCCGATTTGAACGTGACTCGGAAAGCCCTCTTTCGGATGCCGGTTCTGACCAGATGAACCAGCTGGAGGAAGAGTTCAACCGTGAAGAGTCTGCCACTACTGAGGTCGTTACTAACGAGCACGCTCATCGTGCTAAGCGCCAGAAGTTTATGGAACTGGACAGCTCGGTTGCCATTTCTAGTAAAGACATCAGAGAGCAGCAGAATGATCGCTCTTCCATCATGAAGCCTGCCACTTTCTTGCCTCGTGACCCCGTTCTGCTCGCTCTTATGACCCGCCAGCAAAACGGCAACTTCGTGTCCAGTGTGTTTGGTGAGGACCGCGGGCGTGGATGGGCTCCTGAGCTGCGCGGATTGCTGTCTTTGGACTCGGTCAAGAAAGCTGGTGAGCTGAAGCGCAAGCGTGACAGCGGCATCTCTGACATGGAGGCCGCTGGCGCTGATGTTCCTGCCCTCGAACTTGGTGAGGATGAAGCTATTGTCCCCGTTGACGAGGGTATTGCTCTCGACACCACTCTCAATCAGCACTCCGAGATTCAATTCCCTGGTGATGACCAGCAGGAGCTCCACTTGAGCGAGGATGACAACATGGACCAGCTCGAAGAGTTGGACGATACCATCGCCCACCCTATTGACACCGAGCCTGTCTCCATGGGCACCAAGCACGCTGTCCACATCCTCCGTGAGAAGCTCGGCGATGCTGAGTCCTCGCAGAACAAGAGCGTCATGTTCCAGGACCTTCTACCTGAGCAGCGCTCCAGCAAGGCCGATGCCACCAAGATGTTCTTCGAGGTCTTAGTCCTGGCCACCAAGGATGCTGTCAAGGTTGACCAGGGCTCCAAGTCTATCGGTGGTCCCCTCGCCATTCGTGGCAAGCAGAACCTCTGGGGATCTTGGGCTGAGGAGAACGCCGCTGGTGCTATGAGCCAACTGAGCCAGGCTCTGTAAAGCAGTCCTTTGATCAAAGATTCTGGGATTTACCGGCGTATTTTCTTCTTGTACAGCTCACTTTGGCATGGCTCATGGGTTGGTTATTGGCTTTGGGATAGCATTGACTATCAGGTGTTTTGGTTCGGAGTGCTAGGAGAATGGGATTTTGGGTAGTTTTTGGGACAATTGTTCATTGAGCGATATGATTGCGTTTGAAATAGCTTAATTGAACATATCAA
This sequence comes from Penicillium antarcticum, assembly GCF_028974205.1. NCBI lineage: Eukaryota > Fungi > Ascomycota > Eurotiomycetes > Eurotiales > Aspergillaceae > Penicillium > Penicillium antarcticum. The sequence continues at coordinate 196,311 of NW_026695306.1, read as the reverse complement.
TATCTCGTTGCAATATCGGTATACAGTACTTCGGAGTCCCAAAGTGGTAGTGGACCTGCACGTTATCGGAGAATTCACCGCCACGTGTGTCAGGCCTTGGCGCATTATTGATCTCAGTAAATGTATACATGGTCAGGAAGTAGTAAAGTGATCAATTGTGAAGAGTAAATTAAATCCCAATAAACCCCAAGATGTATAGGCGAAAGAATCGGAATGATATTCGGCTTCTCCGAAAACTCGGAATTGCCTCTCCGTAGTTTCACGGCTAGATTGCCGTGATTGATCAGCTCGGCCACTTACACCTCCGATTAGAAACACATTCATCCCCTGACATCTTAACCCCGAACAATGACTCAGGCGCATAGTCTTACCATTTAATCCATCAATCGATCATCAATCGATCATCAATCGAAGCACCAAAAATCCCAATTATCGCATATCGCAGATGATCTCATCCTAACAAACAAGGCCCGTTTGTCCGCCATGTCCCGGAGCACAGACCCGCCTCTGTCTTCAACGTCTGAAGAGAAAGAAATCAATATGGACTCGGAACGTGCATCTAGCGATAAAAGCGCTGAAATAGAGCGTGCCAGTTCGGATGATATGACTTTCGCTCCTATTACCGCGGCGGCAGATGAGAAACGCAGTGCGCCATTGCAGAAGCAGAAGTCTAATGCTTCGAAACCGCTGGAGCGTAGTTGGTCGCTTAATGATGGTGTTAGCATTGGTGGGAATGATGTTGAGGCTGATGAAGCTGCCAATGAGGACGACTCTTTTACAGTTGGATGGGATGCGGGTGATCCTTTGAATCCGCGGAATATGAGTACTGCACGGAGGTGGATGGTTACTATGATTGTTTCGATGGGATCGCTTTGTGTGTGAGTTTGGACTCCTATATTCAGTGTGTCTGCGCGGGTTGCTGATCTTGGTATAGGACTTGTACTTCGTCTATGTATACGACGACATATGCGCAGTTAATGGATGAGTTCGGGTGTTCGCAAGAGGTTGCGACTCTTGGCTTGTCGTTTTTCATTTGGGGTCTTGGTTCGTGTGCGAGGTTGGTTGTTGCTGAAGTATGAGCTGACCATTGCGATTTAGGAGTTGGTCCGCTGTTCTTGAGTCCCCTATCTGAGGTTTGTTAGAGAATATTTTCTTTGAGGGACTTGAGTAACTGATTCTGTTTAGTTCTATGGCCGACGAAACATCTATATCGTTTCATTTTCGCTATTCCTCATCTGGCTAATTCCATGTGCCGTGGCCAAGAACACTGCAACAATGCTTGTCTCTCGTTTCTTCAATGGATTGTCCGGTAGTGCATTCTTGAGTGTCGCTGGTGGCACTGTGGGCGATATGTTTGATCGCCATGAGCTTGCTTTCCCCATGATGCTTTATACAGCGAGTCCATTCATTGGACCCGAAGTCGGTCCTCTGTGAGTCAACCTCTGTTTGCCATAATATCAGCATAACTAACAGTATCCAGTGTTGGTGGTTTCATCAATGCTTTTACCACATGGTATGCCTTTAACCCAAATCTTGTCAAGGTTGCAGCTAACATGACTGACAGGCGTTGGACTTTCTATGTGCTCCTGATTTGGACTGGTGTCTTGCTAGTCTCAATGATCTTCCTTGTCCCGGAGACTTACCACCCAGTGTATGTCAAGCCCTAAATGGTTGAAACGAAATGCTGATAAGTTTAGACTTTTGAGGCGCAAGGCCCAAAGGCTCCGCAAGGAAACCGGAGATGACCGATGGAAAGCTCCGATCGAAAAGCTACAACGCAGCGTGGCGCAGACTGTCCTGCGATCTATGTATCGCCCAATTCTTTTATTGGCATTGGAGCCGATGTGTCTGTGCCTTTGTATTTTTTCGGCCATTCTGCTGGGTATTCTGTACCTCTTCTTTGGAGCATTCCAGCTAGTCTTTTCCAACGTCTATGGACTGGACATCTGGCAACGAGGCTTGTGTTTCCTTGGCCTGTTTGTTGGTATGGTATTTGCCATTCTGTCAGATCCAATCTGGCGCCGGAATTATATTCGCCTGGAGCGCAACCATGAGAAAGCCACAAACAAGACCGATGACTTCCAGCCGGAGTGGCGGCTCCCCCCAGGTAAGTTTCCCGCGGATGATCTGAAGAATAGTGGCTGATAGTGTGAAGCCATTCTGGGTGGACCCTTGGTCACAATAGGTCTATTCATCTTTGCTTGGACAATTTACCCTGACGTACATTGGATTGCACCCATCATTGGCAGTGGAGTTTTTGGAGCAGGGTCAGTCATTCTCACCTGACCTGTGTAATTCTAATCCTGTGATACTAACTCGTGTTACTAGAACCATCTTGGTTTACTCGGGGATCTTTACATTCCTGGTCGATGCATATCCAACCTTTGCCGCCAGTGCTCTGGCAGCGAACAGCTTCACTCGGTCGTCTTTTGGAGGTATCTTCCCTCTGTTTGGAATCCAAAGTAAGTTTGCCTGCAATGCCTCCATGCTGCGACTACTTGAGTATCCGTGCTCTGCATGCAGTTCCAGCTGCGGGTTGATGCATACGTTGAACAACCCACTTGTAGCGTTCAAGCATCGGAAAGCTCCAACTCCCAGTAAAGATAATAGCTAACGGCCATGCAGTGTATAACAATCTCGGATATCACTGGGCGACTTCCTTGCTAGCGTTTTTAACCCTTGTCATGACTCCATTCCCGTAAGTGTCAATTCGACTATGAACTACACCTTGATTGTCTGCGCTATGACCCATTTATTTACTTTCCCCCTGCATCATGGCCTCGAGTGAGGTTGCCCCAAGCATGGAAGTCTGATATTCCACCTGCATGGCAGGCAATCGAAAGGTAGAATGAGTTAACTAACATCCATGCTAGGTATCTCTTTTATAAATATGGCAGCCAGATCCGAAAGAAGAGCCGGTTCGCAACGTCGCAGGTGTGATATACATCTACAATAATAGCTAAAATAATCAAAATGGCGAAGATAGACGAGATTGATTCAGTACGCATCTCTCGATTCAGGTTAGTTGCTGGCTGAATCACCTTGACGAGGGCAGCCACAGGTTTATCCTCGGTGCCATTGGATCTCAACACTTTGCCAGTCTCGCCTGGATATGTGTCGTGGGCACTTCTCGCATCCCATGACTTCTGACCACTGGAGATAGAAGGGTCAGCAGCTAGACCGGAATACTAGGTAGAAGACCCAACGACATAGCTGCTGTACCGCCTGCAGTTGGAAAAGTAATGCAGACAATAAGAATGCATACGTATGCGAAGCAAGGATGTACTTTCTTATGGGTCCACTTCTATTTGTATACGCAGGTAGGGTTTACGGAAATAGACTACCACACTTTTGATATCCATCCCCAGACCCTGAACTAGAAATACTATATCAGGTCCATACCGCATTGCAACACTCAAGCTCAGCCCCAACTTCAATTCTCCGGCCACCCCAGTCGGGCCAGTTGCGAAGGATACGAGCATCATGTGGTCTTGGATTCTCTTCACAGGCAATCTTCCGCAACCAAACATCATTGTCTCTCTCCTTTCGGACATGATATACTGGTCCAAGCTGCGTTCTAGCCTCGGCAGCTCCCAGCCTCGGAACAAAACGGGACCGGAGGGGGATTCCGGGATGAAAAGTATGAGTTGAAAAGTCTGAAGTGGAGATACAATTCGGCATACCGTGAAGAATGCAAGTACTGTTTAAAGAAGTAGAAGTGTATCATGTCGTCGTCCGGCTATACAATCGTCCTCTGCACGTGCGTTATTGCCTCGCGGGGTTACAGTCTTCCGGCTGGTATTGCGATCTATGTATTGTAAATCGACCAATTAGAGACTGTTTGACGCGCCAGAATTACCCGTTTCCGGCAAAATAACGGTAACGGTATTACCATCGGGCTGACTGCCGGCTCTCGTCCAGTGGCCGAACTGCCAAACGTCAGCATGTGAGGAGATAGTCCATACATGGTCTACAGCATCTATTATATACAATTACAGTACATATTATATGTTTATGGACGTGTTAGAGTAGTCTACCTTGCGGGCTAGGTTGGGTAGCAACATAAATTACATATTAATTAGGTAAAAAGGTGGCTATTACGAAGTATATTCAGCCCTGGGGGGTTCGAAAGTGCGAAACGACACTAAATCACGAAAAATCACATTTAATTCCACCTTGTCGCTTTGACAATTGAACTGACCCCAGTCACGGGAACAGAGTCATCCGCTTCCCCCGCGCATACGTTGAACTGTCTTTCTTTTCTCCTCATTCTCTCGGTTCTGTGATCCGATTTAGAGATCCGTTTCAGATCGGTATACGTCTATACGGAGAGCTTGTCTCTGTATTGCCTCCCCCGCAGCTTCTCTCCACTCCAACCGTTGCGGCATTTTCTGTCAGCTTGCGCCAATTTCTCGCATTCCTTGAGAATCCTTCAATGTGTCAGATCGTCGTTCTTTCGCATTCCCTGTCGATTGTCCCCCGTTACATCCGTGACTCGACTCGCCGTTCTGCCGATTCCTCCCCCGATTCAACTGCCAGCGTCGCAGCCGCGCGATTATAGGAGTCGAGGACCGGACCGAGAGGAGACCTAAGTGGTTTCGCAGATTCAACAGGATCGATTTGCACCGTGCGATCGTGGTTCTTGCGTCTTACACTCGGGCAGGATATCGCGCACGTGGATCCGCTCGTCCGCCGAGATCGAAGCGCGGATGCTATCGGTATTGTCGCCACCACGTCTTGTTCATCCAGATCAACACCATTAGCAGTGGAAGTGGCTGACGCGCATTGAGATATAGGTAGTCGTCACTCTTGGGACGATTTTCACGAAACAACCACCTCGGGATACATGCTGAAATGAACGTGGATGCTAAGAACGGCTCCCCCGTAGGAGACCTCGGGGATCGCGACTCCGCTGATGTCACCGAATATTCCGAGCATATGGATTCTGTAAAGTCCAAGTCTAATGGCGATAGCAAGGCGGAGAGCCGCAAAGCTGCCAATGCCAAGGACCCGTCGCGACCGCGACGAAAGAAGGCCCGCCGAGCTTGCTTTGCATGCCAGCGGGCTCATTTGACATGCGGTATGATAGATTGAGAGCCGATATCGGACAAGTCGCTAATCTTTGGTGTTTTAGGCGACGAACGACCGTGTCAACGCTGTATAAAGCGTGGCCTTCAAGACGCATGCCATGACGGCGTTCGCAAGAAGGCCAAGTACCTCCACGATGCTCCAGATGGAGCACTCATGCCAGCCGTGAGTGGCAACAACCTATACAACAACACTCTCCGCAATAATCTGCCCTCTAGAAATGGCTCGAACGTAACAAGCTCGAACCAACAGCAAACGAATCCTTCCAATAACAACTTCTACCCGACGCCGCCACAACCCGGTTACAATGTATACCAAGATCCTCCTCTGAGTCAAAGTCCTTTCACCACACAATCCCCCGTGTCGCCTACCTTCAACATGAAGACCAGCACCAATGGCCGCACTCCTAGTCATTCATCCACCGTGAACCAGCAACCAACTCCCAATACCGCTCTCCCTGGGGATGCCAATCAACCCCAGAACCCGAATCCCTTTGCAGGACCATTCTTCGACCCTAGCGATCCCGCGCTCTTTAACTTCGACCTATCAAGCATGAACTTCGAGAACCGTTATGGCGCTTTGGAATTTGGCATGCTCGGCCACATGGCCACTGGGGCTGGAGACTCTCCGACTGATTCCGCAGGGCAGCGAGGATCGATCGGCCGCAGTGGATCAGCCCAGTTCTCCACACCAGCTCCTGGATTTGGGGAAAGCCCGGGGAATCAACAGCCATTCATGTTTGGCGACCCTCTCCTAAACGAATGGTCGACTGGTCCGGCCTCGGGTCAACATGTGAATGTTGGCGGTGTGTATGGCCAGAACGGCATGCTCCCCGAACATATGAAAGCAAATGCACCACATGCATTTGCCATCGAGAGTGGCCCTGCCAACTTTACCAGCCCTGGCTCGGCCCAAAGTCCGAACATTGCAACTGGCTTTGAGGATGGCACGTTCAACAATGTTCCTTCCAAGTCTAACAGCCTGGCGCCCAATGGACAACGCCAGGTGACTTCCGCTTCGATCCTGAAACACCCGAACCTGCAGATCGGCTCTAAACGGCGTCAACGTAATCCTTCGTCAATATACGAGAGTGTCAAGGAGCCATATGCTTACACCAGTGGTTTCCACAATCTCACTGCTTTCATACAACGGCGTTTCACACCACAAAAAACCGTGCGCATCGCCAAGGCCCTCGCATCTATTCGACCTTCCTTTATCGCAACTACTAAAACTCTTAATCGCGATGATCTCATCTTCATGGAGAAGTGCTTCCAACGCACACTCTGGGAATACGAAGACTTCATCAATGCATGCGGTACACCGACCATCGTCTGCCGACGCACCGGCGAGATCGCCGCCGTAGGCAAAGAATTCAGCATCCTGACCGGCTGGAAGAAAGACGTGCTCCTTGGCAAAGAAGCCAACCTCAATGTTAACACGGGCGGATCAGGTGTGCCACAATCCGGGACAACATCCCGCGGCAGCTTCACACCGCGCAGCTCAACATTAGAGAACCAAGGCGGACGCCCGCAGCCAGTTTTCCTGGCTGAACTCCTCGACGACGACAGCGTCGTTGAGTTCTATGAGGACTTTGCCCGTCTGGCATTTGGTGACTCTCGTGGTAGTGTCATGACGAAGTGCAAGCTACTTAAATATAAGACCAAGGAGGATATGGACGGTGCCCAGTCTGATGATCATGGCAAGTGGAATAGCCATCTCCGCAAGGGTGGTATTGCCGGTGAGGCTGGTATGAACCAGCTTGGGTTCAAGGATGGAAAGGTCGAATGCGCGTACTGCTGGACAGTCAAGCGAGATGTGTTCGATATTCCGATGCTTATTGTGATGAATGTGAGTCCATCCATAGGTGGTGTGGCTTGTGTGATGTGATGCTAATCTCTTTAGTTCTTACCCTGCATTTGATTTCTTGTCTATTATCGGTTTTGTCGCTTCTGTTACTTTCAGACTTTCATACCCTCGACAAATTTGTCACTTTACGCCTGTCTTTCTTTGCACATTTCTTGTTTTACTCCGGTACATATTTCCAGACCCTGGGACTGTATGATTCCCCCGATCCCGGTTTTCTTCTTTCGTCCGGCTCTTGTCTAGGGGGTTTGTCTTGTTCTTTATTCCCGTATATATGTTTGTTTGAGCCTCTGGAACTCATTCCTGGGGATGTCGATATGCTTTCTTTCTGTCTTCTTGCGGCGCTCAAAAGGGAAAATGTTATCTCCGGGATAGGATTACTGTAAGGAGCATTAATGCCATGATATTGAGTGAGGTCACTTGTGACCTCAGGCTTAAGCTTGATCAAGTAGTGAGTAGTTAGACAAGACTTATCTCTAGAGTATACGTGACTCTATAGAATCCAAAGGAAGACGAGATAGTCGACACCTGACAAATAAGGCCAACAAGTCCTTATCACGATAACCCCACCATATTAATCAGTCACTCGATGTTACCTTAACAAGTCTCACTCATTGACACAAATACAATCAGTCAAACACAACCTCATCTCTGTTCCGACCTCCTGAATACCATCTTATCTATCCCTATCCGACACAATCCACCATGCGCCCCGACAAGCCGCGCGACCCCGTTGCCGGACCTGATGCAGGCCCAGAGACACCCTACCCCGTTCGATTGTCAGGGCCAGTGATTAAAGGATTCGGCCGTGGCAGCAAAGACGTATGTGACAAGATATTGCCTTCCTATCCGCTGTCCCAGCGCGCTTGGCGCATAGGATACGATTGGTCACACCTATTGTATTGACCATATAGCTTACTCTTACTCCAACCACAAGCTAGGAATTCCAACTGCCAATATCCCCGCCGACGATCTCTCCGAAAAGCATCCCGAGTTGACATCGGGCGTCTACTATGGTGTTGTCGCGCTAGACCCTAAGACATATCAACATGAGTCCTCGACTTCCGAGGCTGTTATTCTGCCCGCGGTTCTGAGCATTGGATATAACCCTTTCTACAAGAATACCGTGCGCTCAGTGGTACGCTATACACACTTGTTCTATTCTGGTTGCTGTTTTATTCAGTGATTTGTTTATATTGCCTTGGTTTTCTGGATACATTGCTGACCTAGTCTAGGAAATCCATATCATGCCCCCTCTCACTGAACCATCGCCTACAGCTGCAGCTGAGGGCCAGACTAAGTTCAATCGCTTGCCAGATTTCTACCAAACGAAGCTCAATCTCTTGATTTTGGGTTATATTCGTCCCGAGTTTGATTATGTTTCGCTGGAGGCGCTTGTTGAAGATATTCGGATTGATTGTGAAGTTGCGCGCGAGAGCTTATTGCGTGATTCTTATAAGTGTTATATTGTTGATGACGGGAAGGCGACTGGGAAGGTTGCTGAAGATCGAGGTTGGTTGGTGAGTTTTGAGTGATGGATGGACCCGGTGCCATTGAACATAGCAAGAAAAAAGAGACTGCATTGTTTCTAGTAATAGAATAGATATTCACTATCCCTGCATACTTACATACCTATTCTAATATAAAACTGAAGCTATCCTTCCGCATTCTGCTATCTTATCGGAATGTGACATTCGTCGACGTCACACCAAAAAACCCTAAGCATTGGCACATTGGCATCCCAGGCATTCATTTTCCCTACTTGACCTATGTAATACCAGGACTTTTCTTTCAGCCTTGAGTAGGGCTGAGCGTCCTGTCAATCATCATCCTCAATATACCCCCAACACTGTTGCATCACCACAATGGTAAACGTCTTCCACCGCTTCACCCGACGCCGAGCCCAGAGCTCCGGCAGCAACCAGGTAGACCGAGCCGAGACTGCAGGACCCAATTCCGCTGTATCTCATCCACATGGCTTACAGCGAACGGTCAGTACAAGTTCCGGCAGGTGCGGCCGGCGCTATGAAGATCCTTGGCACAGATATCTCATCATCGTCTCTGATACGGTGCAATTCGATCCGCATGTCATTCAGCGCTTCCAAGCTGAGGGCTTTGATGTGACTTATGTTCCTTTCACGGGCTGTGGGGATCTAGACAAGGACCGTAAAGCTCTTGAGAATGTCATCCGTCTGGAAGAAGATGAGCTTGAGACCGGGGAGCGGTTTGCGATTGCCGGTATATGCCTTTCGGGTTTACCCAATTGGAGATTAGACATGCTTACTTTTTGTTATGTAGCATACCACCGACCAGCTTACCTTCTTCTATCCGCGCACCACCAGACAATAAGCAATACAAACCCCTTCCCACGTCTATGTGCTTTGATAGCATATTACCCCCTCCCTTCGTCAGACCAATACACATACAAACGGAAAGAAAATTGTGAACCACCGGGATGCTCAGATACCTCGACTATCTTTGAGGCTGGTCCCAAGACCACCTTCCTCCCTATCCAGGTCCACATGCCGGGACCGAAAGTCCAACCCTGCGCCCTGTGGCCTTGGATTCACCTCAGTGCTTCGGAGGGGGATGTCACATATAAGAAACGGCATAGATGTCACGTCTACTCGTATCCTGGGTGTACAGCTGGTTTCGCAGAGAAGGAGATTGGGGATGAGAGGTTTGGAGAGGAGGATGAGGATATGGATATCACATACGAGGATGAGGTTGGGTCGCAGTTGGCTTGGAGTCGGGTGCTTGGTTGTTTGAAGAGGTCTTTTGGGGTTGGGGGTCATTGGGCGGTTGTTGATATTGAAACTGTTTGGGAGGAATATTGGGATCGGATTTGTGCTGAGGCCGATGAGCGACGGTTCGGGGATCAGCGGGTCGTCGAGAAGCCCGTTGAGCTACTTGCTGCTAGTCATGCTGGTGAGGTCGGCTGTCCTGTTGGAGAGTCGGCTGTTACTTGTCTTCCTACGTTTGCCGGTGGTGGGTTTTGGTTTTCCTCTTTGGTTAGGGCTACGCTGACGGGTTTAGCTTCTGATATATCGAGTCTGAAATCTTTCTTTGCTCAGACTTTTATTCCTAATGGTCCCGAGGATCAAAAGATTCGTCTTTTAACTAGGACTGTGGGATCTGATCGGATTGTTGATGAGATCCAGTTTTCTTGTCGCCATACTGCTGAAATACCCTGGTTGTTACCTGGTATTGCGCCTACAGGTCGAGATATCCAAGTCATAGTCATTGTGGTTGCAAGTTTCTGTGCAGGCCAGATTACGCGCCAGAGCATATACTGGGATCAGGCCAGCGTGCTGGTACAAGCTGGAATGTTGGATCCGGGGCTTCTGCCGCGGGCAGTTCAGCCTGTTCCAGTTTAATGATATCCAGATTAATTAGCCCATATTAAATAAACTCTTTTGATCCAGATTGAATAAGTTCAAACCTCAGTTAGATGACTTTTCCTTTTGAAATATATAAAAACGCTATCAAGTATATGCATACAGACTAGCTACTCCTACAGCCCTAATGTAGCCCGCAACTCCCTTAGATCCTTGCTAACCCCCCGGCACTAGCAAGTGTCTTCCGACTTGCCTCTTGAGCAATAGGGATGATATCCTCAATACGCGCAGTCTCACCCTTCGCCAGACCAGCCACCACAACACCAAGCAAGGTATCACCAGCCGCGTTGACACTAACAATATCCTGTGCACCAAGAATAGTAGCTGGAGAGAACAGCCGCATATAAACACCTCCGAACGGCACATCCGATTCAACATGCGAGCGTGCCAGAATATAGGGCGCAGACTCCGGATCCGTAAGACGAGGATCGCCTGGCGGCAAAAGCTGCGTGAGAAGAGCACCCGCGCCACCAAGCTTCGTAATAATACAAGGAATGAACGGAAGCAGCTGGATAGTCTGTTGTGGAAGACCCTCGTCCACTAGTGTTGGCGAAGTCAACTGTACGAGTCGCTCTCGTGATCCTGCTGGACTCATGTTCATTGAATCGATGACATGCCACCACCCGGTCGACTCGAATAACTGTGCCTCGCGTGCAGCGGTGAACATAGCAGCCAGCTCTAGTTTATTCGGGCAAGCCATGCTGATGACATTATCAGGTACAGTGTGCTTAGGTCCGATGGCAGCACCAGTGCCACTCGCATCGCCGCCGAAAAGACGACGCGCCTTGGCCGTGGAGACGGGCTCGAATGCCACGCGGGCTCCGTGCTTGCGTGCAACGGCGCTCCACTTTGCCATCACCTCCGGACGCCAGTTCGCGTCAACAACGACCCATTTTGGCTTCGTGCGCTCGATGAGCGGCTCCCAAAATCCGTTAAAGTCCAGTTGGGATTCGGGGAGTTCGACGATGCCCATGTCTGCCATGGCTACTAGCAGGTCCTTTTTGATGTCGTTTATGGCGATGTATTGTGCTGTGCGCGTACCTGGTGTTGCGGGAAGGATGGATACACCTATCGTGCTTAGGCCTTCTTTTTCCAGGGCCGAGAGGGCGGCGCGTCCGCTTAGGTCGTCTGCGACCACGCTGCAGAAGATCACTGAACTGCCGACGTAGTTGGCTGCTACAGCGACGTTGTGGCCGACGCCGCCGAGACTTTGGGCTATTACTGCTGGGTTGGAGGTATGCGGGACCGGTGCGACTTGGGTTAGTTCGTCGCCGAAGGGGGTGTAGTCGCAGGATAGGTCGATGGCGAGGGAGCCGGCGACGATGACATCTGCGTTTTCGATTGGGGTCGGGGCTGAATTGATGTGTTTGGGAGTGTCCGCTGCAGAGATATCTGCAGCTGGCGAGACTACGCCTGGCATTGCTGGCATGTGTCTATAGGGAAGAAGATATCCGAACTTAGCATTGATTGTTTCGCGTATCTCATATCTCGTGGCTAGACATTAACTCACCGATCCTCTGCTCGATCAGACTGTTCGAGTTTGGCAAGTTCCACGGCTACAAGGGTTGCACGTTTGGCATTGGACTCGATCAGAGCACGGTTTGCCACTACACTCTTTCCACCGCTCAGTTCCTTGATCTTGCTGAGTACAAAGGGTGTGTTGTCACTGCCGTGGTAGCCCTCTACGTCGGCGAGACGAACAGCCTCCTCAATGACAGAATCCATGTCAGCCTTGGGGATTGAGTATTCCAGAGGAACAGGGTTGGCGAAATGAATCCCAGAGGATAGTGGGAGCTTGGACTGGGCATCTATATATTCCGTTAACAGATTTGAGCACCTTCAAATGAAACGCATACTTACAAACAATAGCAGCAGCTTCGGCTTCATTTTGGATAACTTTTGGGCTGCGAATTCCACTCTCACGGGTGTAGAAGGCAGGGAAATCGACAGGGCCCTCTCGGCCATCTGCAAAGGTACCAACACAAACGCCTTCCGTCTCGAGGTATTCCAGAGTTCGAGGAATGTCCAAGAAACTTTTGCAACCCGAGCTAATGACTGTCACCGGGGTTCGTCCCAGCTCGGTAAGATCAGCTACACGTTATGTCAGTATTGGGTCTTAGGATGATCGTGCGCATTCCTACCAGAAATGTCCATGGAGTTTTCTCCTCCGCGATGAACGCCACCTGAGAATGGTTAGATATCATTGATTGACCTTGAAGGTGAAAGTTACCTAGTCCACCGGTACCAAAGATCTTGATGCCAGCTAGCTCTGAGAGAATCATAGTGCCAGAGATCGTGGTACCGCCGTGCAATTTCTTGCCAGCCAGACCCTAACCAGGATTAGTTCAGGCTTTCTACATATGAGGGAAGAAACGTACCAAGCCACAAATATATCCCAAGTCCCTGCGAGACACTTTCAAAGCACTCTTCTTCTCCGCAGTCGAGGCCAGCTCGATCATTTCTTCCGCATTGAGACCAACCTTGGCCACACCACCGACGATGCCAATAGTTGCAGGAACACCACCATTAGCCCTGACAGCAGACTCCAGCAACGCAGCAAGAGCAATGTTATCGGGATATGGGAAGCCTGCAGGTGATCAGCCAATGTTTCCCCGCTTTTGAGCGGGAGATGCCCATCTCTAGGACATGTAGGGACTCACCATGTGTATAGATGGTTGTCTCAAGGGACACAACTGGTTTCCCTGTAGCAACTGCATCTCGTACCTCTTCTGACACCCTAAAGAACTTGCTCTGGGCGAAGTCATGGTAACGAGCACGCGACAGTCGTACTCCTCTAACAAGTTTGGACTTGAAGACAGCCCGCGAAGCGAGCATTGTGTTTGACAGCATGATACCCGATGCAATGCAGGAATAAAAGCTCTGCAAAGCAAGAAGAGCAAGAAACAGAAACAAAACAGAGACAGAAGAAGAAGAAAGTCGACAAAGTAGAAGAGGAGAAGCTGTTATCGATAAGCGCCGGAGTGCGCGCGATGGCCGCTACGGCCACCGTACGTATACATTGGGGACACCTCATCAGCTTCACGTCCTCCATCGCCAACTCACGTTCACGCCTGAATACCCTGCTTTTTGCAAACATCATTGTCGGGTAGTCAACATGAGGTTTTTCACCGCCACGGTGCTCGGGCTTCTTGCGCCTAGCCTGTGTGCCGCGTCCGACCTCACCACGCCGAGTCGACTGGATCTTCCCTCCGACTTCAAGCCCCCACAGGTCTTCAAGAACACAAACCTGGTCCGGAATACCAACTTGGAGAAAGGCTTTGTGCGCGAAACTATCAACGTTGTGGTGGAAAATATCGACAAGCAGCCCCAGACCGACTACTATGTTCCCTTCCCTTCAGAGGTGTTTGACCAGGTTGGAGCTTTCGAAGTGAGGGACAAGAAGGTTCCAGAGCAGGGACGCTTTGAGGTCGATACAACTGAGGCTGTATCTTCCAGGTGAGTATCAATTGGAGGCTCAATGGCATGCAATTGATGGTCCATGAGCTAACAGTCGAAACAGCGGCAACCAGTACTTCGTGGTTCACCTTCCAGAGCCATTGGCCCCCAAGGCCCAGATCACCCTTGGTATCTCATACTCGGTCCTCTCTGCTCTCAGCCCGCTTCCTGCAACCATTCAGCAAAGCGAAAAGCAATTCCTTACCTATTCTTTCTCCGCCTATACCCCAAGCGCCTACACAACAGTCACCCAGAAGACCAAGCTGAAGTTCCCCAGCACCAACGTGCCTGACTATACTACCACCGGTGGCCTCAAATCAGGCTCAGATCCCGAGCGCAAGGGTGCAACCTACACTTACGGCCCTTACGACACAGCTAAGCTGGCCCCGGGAACCGAGTACCCTGTCAGCGTCCGCTACGAATTCACCAACCCCGTCATCACCGTCAACCTCTTGGAGCGCGACTTGGAGGTCTCGCAATGGGGTGGAAACCTTGCCACAGAGGAACGATACTGGCTGCGCAACAACGGCTCGCAACTCGCCAACCAGTTCTCGCGTGTTGAATGGACCATGGCCGCCTACCAGAAGGCGCCCAGCTCGGCTTTGCGCGAGCTCACCTACCCTCTCCAGCCCGGCTCTGTTGACCCCTACTTTATTGACGACATTGGCAATGTGTCAACTAGCCGCTACCGTCCTAGCAAGGGTAAGAACGCCGCTAACCTGGAGCTGAAGCCCCGCTACCCCATCTTCGGTGGCTGGAACTACAGCTTCCGCGTTGGCTGGAACAACGATCTCTCCTCATTCCTGCGTCTTGCTGCCGGTGTCAACTCCGACTCCCACGTTCTCAAGGTCCCTCTGATCGAGGGCCCTAAGATGGCGGAAGGTATCCAGTATGAGCGTGTTGTCGTGCGCGTTGTTCTTCCCGAGGGTGCTCACAACGTCCGCTTCGAGATCATCGAGGGTGCTACCAGCAACGGTCTTCCTGGTGCAAACCAGATCCACGCTAGCTTGAGCTCCCTCAAGACCTACATGGATACTCTGGGCCGGACTACCTTGACCCTGGAGGTTGACAGTCTGACTGATGAAGCCCGTGATGCTAAGTTGGTGGTTACCTACACCCACACCATGATGGATGCCCTCCGCAAGCCTTTCACCATCTTTGCCGGTCTGCTGACAGTCTTTGTTGCTGCTTGGGGCATTGGAAAGATCGATGTCAGCATCAAGAAACGATAGATATCACATGGCCTGTTTTGATATTCTTCATTTTCTATAGTGTCCCACAGGACATCAATCAATGCATTGTATGTGAACTTCCTAGCCTTTTGTGTTGAGGTCCAGTCAGATGGTAAACATCATTGCTACTCGTAGTCTGAGGCACATGTGCTCTGCTCGTAGCCTAGAGCTAGGTGGACAGCGTTGACTATCACACGATTCCCAACTGAACATAAATCGTCCCAAACGCAGAAGGTACAAAAATCAATATAAAATGCGTTTTTGCCCTTTCAACGCTTTCCCTTCCTCTTTCATTTTCTCTTATCCTCACTTTCTCCGAAACCACAACTCCTCTTCGACAAACAAACCCCAATCGTCAACATGGAGGGTGACCCAACCCTCCCCGCCGGCCCTGTGGTCCTCTTCATGGCCAGGGCTAGCGATCTCAATGACCATCCCTACGCCCGAGGTCTCGGCACCACTCTGACCGAGGTCCAAATGCACGAATACCTCCGCTCCACCCTAATCTTGATCGCCGCTGAGCACCGCAAGAGATACGGTGTGCTGGGGTGCCGCCCTTTGAAGATGCAGACAATCGTCCATAAACCCAACGCTAAGATCTCCCGCGGCTCCAAGATCTCTCATTACATATGGGCGGTGCTGGAGGAAGCCCGTGCCAACATGAAGGAATGCATCATCGTACTCAACGGGTGGGATGGATGGACCACCGACCCTGCTACCCTGGGTGATTTGTGCGACTGCTTCACAGAAGTTCCCATCACCATTCGTGTTTATGCTGGGACTCCCCGTCAGTTCTATGATGCTAATGCTCATACCGTTAACGACTTCCTTGGCCGTGAGGTTCAGGCTGATGATCTTGTTGTTCATATGGACCGTGACACTGGCCTTTTTATTCGCATGTTTAATGCCCTGGGGGCTTTACATTATGATGTTCCTTACTCTGCTGAGAGGGCTGAATCTCTTGTTGCGTATGACTCTCGCCTTGCTAGGCCTTGAAGAACTGCGAGACAGTGAAACTGGCGTTGATGCGGTGCAAATACCCCGATTTTTGCCATTCATGCGCTTCTTGAATTCGTTCCATGGATCTCTTTTGTCTTTCCTCCGGGCTGAGTTGCCTGCTGCCTAGGTTCCTCGGTTGATACTTGGTGAGCGAGATGAACTGGCAATACCGCATTTCTTCAGATTTGAACAGCAGTTTCGATAAATTCGTGAATCAATATTTGAAATGACTCGGTGCTGTGGACCTATATTATTTTATATCCTTGTAAGCCCGGCATGGTTAGTCATCCTGATGCCCTCAGTCTTGGGGTGTTCACACCTCAGTACTGTAGCACTATTTCTGGCATCTACCTGTTGTACTTTATATTGAGCTCCATGATAGCCTCACCTGATATACTTTCCGAGGCTAGCTAGCCGTCTTCGTCAAGTAATTCCATGTTAGTCTGCCGATGGAAGTCCATACTATGGTGGCTCACACCGCGTATTCAAGATCATCTTCAAAGACTCTGTACGGTGGGCAGCATGAGTAAACCTCGATCTCAACAACTGGAAATCCGAACTGAATGCCTCTCGATAGTTTTAGCCGACTAAAAAAACAACACGCGGAGATGAAAGCACCTAACCTTTAAGTCAACCCAGAATACCCTGTGCTATACTCAGACTGGGGCAGTGGAAATCTACTAGGAATCTGGAGTCTCCAAATTCCTTCATTTAAGCGGCAACACCTTCTGGGTGACCTTGCAGAGCTTCAATTGCAACTATGGACTACTGCTATTCCTCCTGTCCCAGACAAAACTTCTCTTTACTCTACCTGGCTCACGAATAGCTTAGATCGAGGTCTTTGACGGACTCTAAATGGCACTACTAGAAGGAATGATGCTATTGACTATCTGATTATGCGATCTATGATTCCAAAGTTTGCCGAATTCGATAGTTACTTTGGCTTCGGCTTTGCCCATGAGATTTGAACGCACATCACATGATGATTGACGATGACTTTCACTTGACAGGGCCAGTATCAAAAGCCCTTTGATGTCAAGCCCTTTGGCTAACATGAATCAATTATAGGGTTATAGACTGGGATTGGATGCCTATATCACAACTCCCAGCTGTCATCCACCGCCCTTGGTTTATGGCCGATATTTCCGGATGGAATCATGACGGTGTGGCAGAAAGCGAAAGCGATCAAGCAAAGAGAAATCTCCCGATATCTCCCACTTACAGGGTCGACGTTGCGAAGTGACTCTGGAAAGAGACTGCTTTTCCAATCAGCATTCCACTTCAGAGGCGTCCATGAGAGATTTGTTATTATGCATCGTGCACAGAGAGAAGAGAATCTCAAGGCTGCAAGGTCACAAGTGGATGCTGTATTCCGTTTGCATCCTGAGCTGGGGACGAAGAGGGTGTTCAGAGATTGAGCAGCCAATGATTGAATAACAATGTGGATCACAGGAGCACTTCTTTCGGGTCAAGAGTGGTTCCCCCTAAGCAGACCAACAAAAGCAGCTCCTCCGGGGTCACAAGAAGATACAAAGGAGGTGCCATGCCGTAGACAAACGGAGTGTTTCAGCAGGCCAATTTATAGGCGTGCAGCGATGCTGAAAGATAAAGAGACAGAATGAAAAGAGGGATCTTCGGTGGCATGATAGCTATAGGGAGCCCAGGCTAAAGGGCAATTCCTATATCCCCAGTCCAACTTTCTATCACATTTATTACTAATATATTTCTTGATTTGTATTTCTAGAGGTTCACGTGATATGTTAAGGGGGAGACTAGGAAAAAAGGGCCGGGGGTGAAGGGGGTTTAGTGAAGGGTCCTACGTTGAGGGGGTAAAAGAGGATCAGAGAAAACGAGGTGTTACATATTGTATAAGCTAGGTATATTCTGTCATCCATGTCGTCCAGTGGTTGCTTCAATTCCGTCGGCGGATCCCTAAATGGACCTGTACTTATTAGTGACTGCTCGTGGGTAAAAATGCCGTTTGACTCACATTGTTTAGGTGCCTTTTCAGATCTGACATCCTGCCAAATGTCTTGCCACATTCTTTGCACGGGTGTTTCGTCTTCCAACTAGGATCGTGTGCCTTTTGATGTTCTTTACAGTTGGAGCGCCGAGTGAATTTCGAACCACATATCGGACACTGGAGACCACTGGCAGAGATAAGTTTGCTGCGGGGAGAACGACTTCCTTTGACCGATTTTGAATCCGTTTCTGTCCTACCAGGGGATGCTGTTCGGGACTGAGTCATGACTCGCTCTGGGGTCATGTTCCGTCCAGAGGCACTCCCGAATGACATGTCCTCTTGCATCGCGGGGTAGATGGTATCGGTGACTGGCATAATGGGCATGTTGACTGGGGCGCATGTAGCGGAGAATAGACTCTGGTCCCATTGTCCAGTTCCGCTACCAACAGTGGGGACAAGCTCTGATGGGGTTATTGGTGCCGAGCAAGGCGTTTGGATCCAAGAGTAAACGTCGGACGGAAATGTACACTGGCGAGTATCTAGTTCCACGGAATCGTAACTAGAGGACGCGCTCATGGCTGTTGGGTTGTAGACGCCAAGTGAAGACTCCGAGGCATCTGCGAGTTTATTGTAGATTGCGTATTCGGAGCGGTCGTCATCAACTTTGAATTGAAAATCGTAGGGGGTCGCTTCAGGAACTAGTTGTGATGGACCTGCAGGTGGGACAGGCATGGATGGGGCATAGAGCCTCACTTGGCCGAAGGCATTCTCAATGCCACAATTGGAGATCCCTAAGCCGATTGGCGAAAAGCCTCCTTGGGATCCTATTGTCGAGACCGGGGACGAGTATGCCGACGAGGTTTCGAGAGACTGTGTACCCTCGGGTCGCGAGACAAAGACATGATGAACTGGATGGGTCCGATCCATGTTGATAGCTGCCAACAACGGTAACAAGAATTAGACAAAGCCAGCCAAAGCTAGTCTATATCGGAGTGAAGAAAGTTTGGCGATAGGGAGTATATATAGCAAAGCCTTTGTTTTAAGTCAACAGCCTCGCTGTTGGTTAACAGCGGCAGCATACATGGACGGTGGCTGAGAGGATACCGATTGGGGTATGGATTCATTGGAGAAGAGTTTGCGCCGCATCGACACCGACAATCAGTGAAGACTTGATGACCTGACGCCTCAATAGACAAGGCAGATTTGAGAGAGAAAAAAGGGTCTGTAATTGCAGTGGAAGAAGAAAGGGTGGGGGGAGGTAACGACCGGGGCTAATCCGGACCAGATCGATTGCCCAGGTCTGCACAGTGTGTCCTTACACACCAGAGGATTAGCGCCGGAGATCAATATAGAGAGACTATGTCATAGAACGATCATAGCCTCACAAGGGGGCAACTGGCTGTAGACTGATATGCCATAGATGCATAACGATTGCCCTGGGACAGACTAACCATCCCTTTCACCACCGTTAGGCTGGTCTGCCCAACCGCGACGTGTCCCATGCAGGCAGTAGCCATACAGAAGCATGAAAAGAGCCCGAGGTTCTGGCTGTTAGCTTGGCGACGTGCATGCCAGGGTTTGTTGACCACTGATGAACACAGCCGCAGGACATGTACATGTATGAAGAGCCCAGCAGATAATGAAGTTGATCACATCGTGCCCGAATTGGCAATGCCTCTCGTAACTATTGGCATCATGACCATCGTGACCATAACGGTATGCGGGTCTGACTTTCCGAACCCGTACCGCTCGATCCCTTCGGCTTCATGTATACCATAGCGCAACTCCACATTAGCTCCAAAGGAAATGATGCTCCAGGGAACATGATCTATGTCGTCTATTTACTTGCTTCTCCCAGACTGTACAGTATGGATGTAATAAAAAGGAAGGAGTCGGATCCGAAACACGACAGGGGGGAAATAATAAAAAGAAAAGAAAAAAACGAAAACAGAAAAAGCGCCTGAAATGATCGACTCGTCTCATTCGTCCAGGGCATTGATATGCTCATCTCGAACGGTTTTCGAGTTGTCAGGGTGCCACTAAACCCGCAACTAAGCCCGCGAAGCCAACTAGCGCTAGTCCGGTGCTGCAGGGGGGCGTGCGTGGCCCTAAGCGCCAGGGAAGTGACCCCTCCTGCCGCGCTGTTTGCGCACTTCGGCGCGAAGTCACTAGTCATTTGACCCCTGAATTAGTTTTGTCGTGCGGCAATTGCATCCACTTGAGCTCGTAATCGTTCTATCGTGTCGATCAAGTCCGTAAATTGTGATTGCCTCTGCTCCATGCCAGATTCACGCGCGGCTTGCTGATCCACACTGCGTTCTTTTCCAGGGCCCAGACTTGTTTCAACTGTCCTTACGGAGGGGTGGTGTGGGTCCTGGCACCTAGACACAGTCGCCTCGTTTGCAGAAGTACGATAGGCGCGTGCCGACATTGGGGGCAGCCGACTGTTGTGTCGCCGCGGCTGTTGCCACTTCGACTCATATGCCCATATCAACGCGACAAAGGGAAGATGCGTGGCCCGAAGTAAGACAATGCGCACGCGGCGAACAGTTCCCGCAGACAAGAAAATTCGCATGGGGCGGATACAAAGCAGGGGAATTAGATTCTGCCGGGCATTAGCATGGAAGCATTTCAGAACACACAAAGAAACATTTCATTGAAGGATCAGACGCTAACTGACCAGGGGTGGCATGAAGTATGTCAGTCGTCGAGAATTACTGCTTTCCAAAACATAGATCGCCAACCTGATTGGTGCATCAGCGGAATGAAATTCTCATGGAGGCAGTGCCCTGTTTCTCTAAAATCAGGGTGACTGGGGTGTATACTCACTGAAAGAGATATTCTTCTCGGGCATGACGCATTACCTGGCACAAGTCAATGGTGGCTCCCACGGTCCGCGGAGAGAACATACCCCTTCAAGGCTCATACTCATCAAACTGATCAAGGATGAGAGAATGAGTGTATTGGTCATCAATGCGAAAATAAGCCTGCAAACAATATCCGTCAGTAAATGCTGCATCTACCACCGTCTAGAACACTGCGTTGCCCTGTCCGAGGAACTCAACGCCATGCATAACTGGGGCCGAACGTCACACGCATAGAACGTGATTGAAAACGTATGCGACTATGCGAGGTTTCGTAATAAGATCAAAGGAAGCTCACATCAAGCCGTAGCCGAAGATTGGGGAGATCTAAATTTTAGTGTGTCAGTCAACTAAACGCGACAGCCAACCATTTTGCCAATCTCGGGGATATTGTGATTTGGACTGCATAACAGCCGCCTAGTGCGCAGACTTACTTCAGACGCGGTGTCCTAATATCCAATCAATTCAGCCACCGTCAGTGCACATCCTCAAAGGATCATAAAAGCTAAGCACCCACCAAGCCAAGAACGCTTGAACTGCAATAGATGTTAGTAAAAAACGGGCGTAACAGGGGTTATGTCACCGCCATACCCAAAGAACACCTTCACTAATAAATGTGACATTGTATCGAGAGACAAGCGGTCACGGGCGAGCATGGTAAATGTCGTCAAGAACCCTACAGTCCATTAGACGTGGCTCTTTCGGGGATTGCATCTGCTAAGCCACACTTACCAATATACAAAACTATCACCACAGGAAAGAATCTAAAGAACGCTTTCGTCTGAAACACTCGGTGGTCAGCCTTGGGCTCGAAGCCTAGAGAGATCACCGTACCATCTCCTTCAATACCGGTATCTATTCACAGCCACAATCAGTTGACCTTTCTCGAGAAATGTGTTTCATGCAGAATCCACTTACTAGACTGCCGAAGTATGAGTTCAAGCTCACGAGGGAGCAGATCCTGTTCATCCGGTCAGCCCTGTCGCCACCATGCATGCTCCACGAATAACATGCCTTGGCACGAGAAACAGAGCCTCCAGAGATAAAATGTCAAATGATAGTTCAATCATGGAGTTGTCACCCTTGACTAGCCCAATGACTCCTGTGGCGTCCTCGTTAGCCGCTCATCGACTGACCTGAGTGAAGAGCCGCAAGGCAGATTCTAACGAATGACTCACGGGTTATGACAAATGCCATTCCGACTCCAATAATACTGATATTCCACAGGCTCCAGAAATCCATTTGGTAAAAAATGACTCCGGCATCGATGATCCCACTCAGCTCGTCATACGCAAAGGCAACAATCCACACGTACATCACAGCCTCGAAAACACCAACGGCATGTTGCTTCCTCTCAACAAGGACGGCGTAGTAGAGGAAAAGAAATGAGACGAAAAAAGCTGCCTCGAAAATTTTGCGGTAAATGGGCACCCTCAAGCGTGAGTACGGATCTGCTGTTCTAAAAGTATGTCAGCATCTCTGCCGAAGTCAATATTCGAAGTGTGAAATATTACCTTCTGTTGAAAAGTTGGGGTTTCTTGGTCGAATGCACTGTCAAAGAATCCCAGAACACTATCTCCCCTTTCCAGATATCATTAACAACCCGCTGAACAACTCGTTGGCTTAGAAATCGCTTTGCGTGGGCAATGGTTGCGATCTCCAATGCATTCAATCCGAAAAATTGGGAATATCTCTGGGCAGCGTAGGTCTCGTCCTGCGAGTTTGTGCCCTGTGAGTTCCCCGGAGACCCGACTTCGTTCGTCCTACCACTGAAAAGACGACTCAAAGAGAATGAGCTTAAAAGGGGCGTGGTCTCGTTTTCGCTGGTTTGTGTGCCACCTCGAGATGTCACACCTGCCTCTGTTTCAAAGGAGTTTGCAGAATTGCGGCGTGGGATCGGAAGCTCCTCCAGCAAGAACTCTATTGTCTCATGCTGGTTCAGATGACACAAGAATTGCCAAGCAACGAACTCACATGCTGCACCTCTGCTCTCATTGAGACCCCAGTCGTCCTCGATGGCAGTGTCAAATTCCCATTTCAGGATCCTGCATTCATTAGCACCACAAGCTTGGCAAATCCATGGATGCGCAGCTTACATCAAAGCCACAATGATAAATGGGTTATGGCTATCTTCGGCTAAAGCATGAACTAGCTGTCTGAGACGGTGCCCTTGGGAGCCGTACAGCATTTGCTCAAATGTATATGCCATGTCGCCCACAGCCATGCTAATGAAGCTGTATGGATTTGTTAGTCTTGCTGTAGAGACAAATAGATAGAACTCACTTGAACAGCTTAGGCAGAACATCAAAAAGAGATTCATCGGTGTCGATGATCGGAATCTCAGTATGATCCATGTTGACTGTATGTGGTTCCATCGTTGACAGCGTGAATCTCCACTTCAACGGTTAGCGGATCCCCCAGGATCATCAGATGTAAAAGAATCAATACATACCTATCGCCTTGTAATTACTATCTCTCTTAGCCTGCTTCTCAAATAGCTGTTCAGGCAGTCTGCCAAGCGTGTCTTTATATTGCTTTTGTTGTGGGCAGAATTGTATGTCGGTGTCAAGACCGAGGTATCTCCGATGAGAGGCTCATGTCGGTGAATGTTCAATTGGCGCGCACACAAATCATTGCAACAACAGAGCCCTTCAGGTATTAAACCCAAAGAAAGAATTGTTCCCAGGAAGAAGTCCAGGAATGAGCTGAGAGCTGTCGGCATCGCTGACCGCCTTTTTATCACGTGTTGACGCGTCCAGTGACTTCATAGCCTCAGCTTCCTTATCGCAAGTCTCTACACCGGGTGTCCCTCGAATATTTGTCTTATTTGTCTTTACAGTCTCTACAGGAGATGAGGGACAGTCGAAATGGGACAAGGCTACTCCCTCACAACCCTGTCGGCGGGGTCGGCGGGAATCGATGTACCGGAGCTGTCCGACTTGGTGTATGAGAAGTCCATGGGTGGGGGCAGGTTTATGAAGAGCATTCGAGCGAGACAACAGAATGGCTTGGTTTTTATCAAAGTCATCATGAAACCTTTTCCAACGATGGAGCTGGAGCCATACATTAAAGCCATTACCAGTATGTTTTGACCCCTCTTCATCGGTTCGATATTCTAACATTCAGCCCAGGGGAACGCAAATTACTATTGGACGTGCCAAATGCATTGAGCTATCAGAGGGTTCTTGAGACCAGCACGAGTGGATACCTTGTGCGCCAGTATATCCACAGCTCTCTATATGATCGAATGAGGTATGCCTGTCGCTTTGTTCTCTGCAACCCAAGTCTAACAGTCGCTCAGCACACGTCCATTCTTAGAGCACATTGAGAAAAAGTGGATTGCATTTCAGCTGCTATGTGCTCTTCGGGATTGTCATTCATTGGACATCTACCATGGCGATATCAAGACAGAAAACGTCCTGGTAACGGCCTGGAATTGGCTTTACCTTTCCGATTTCTCATCATCTTTCAAACCAACATTTCTACCAGAGGACAACCCAGCTGATTTCTCTTTTTTCTTTGACATTTCTGGAAGACGAACCTGTTACTTGGCTCCCGAGCGATTCTGCATCGCCGGAGAAGAGCCTAGCGATAGCGGTGTCAACTGGGCCATGGATATCTTCAGTGCCGGGTGTGTCATTGCAGAACTCTTCCTTGAGTCACCGATCTTTAATCTGAGCCAAATGTACAAGTACCGCAAAGGAGAATACAGCCCACAGCACAGCCAGCTGGCAAAAATCGAAGACCCGGAAATTCGAGAATTGATCCTACACATGATCCAACTTGAACCAGAGTCCCGATATTCTGCTGATGAGTATCTCAATTTCTGGAAAAGAAAGGCCTTCCCAGAATACTTTTACAGTTTTCTCCATCAATACATGTCTCTCATGACAGATCCTTCTTCCGGGCGAACGGATGTGGACACAGAATCAGCCAACAGAGGCGAGGCGGATGAAAGAATTGAGCGAGTCTACTTGGATTTTGATAAGATCTCGTACTTTCTTGGTTCAAATGCCCGTCCCGGTACTTCGTCCAATCCCCCAGTCTCCAGGCTGACAGGAAACACTCTCCCTGTGAGGCATGACCTACCCGACGGTGACACCCAGGTATCAAAACGGCCTTCACAGACCGACGAAGGTGTTCTGATTTTCCTCACTCTCGTAGTCTCCAATTTGCGAAATACATCCAAGGCGTCAGCTCGGGTCCAGGCCTGCGACATTCTTCTGGCGTTCGCAGAAAGGTTGTCAGATGAAGCCAAATTGGACCGAGTTCTTCCCCACGTCATGATTCTCCTGACCGATCGAACTGACACTGTCAGGGTTGCAGCAATCCGCACCCTAACAAAACTACTGGAAATGGTCCAAGTAGTTTCCCCAGTCAACGCCTACTTGTTTTCCGAATACATCTTCCCAAGGCTTCAGCCATTTGTTGCAACATCGCCTACAAATCCAAGTGCCATGGTCCGCGCCGCATATGCTTCGTGCATTGCGTCTTTGGCCCAGTCCTCGTTGCGGTTTCTAGATATGATCCAGGCGTTACGCTCAGATACACGTCTAGCAGCTTTGATACCTGTCGGATTTGAGCCACGATGGACTGAAGATGCAACATATCACAATCTTTACGACGTGGCTCGGATCGATCTCTTAGAATACTTTGAAGTTCATACAAAGGCTCTGTTGACAGATACAGATGCATCGGTTCGGCGGGCTTT
Organism: Penicillium antarcticum; assembly: GCF_028974205.1. Taxonomy (NCBI): domain Eukaryota; kingdom Fungi; phylum Ascomycota; class Eurotiomycetes; order Eurotiales; family Aspergillaceae; genus Penicillium; species Penicillium antarcticum. The sequence goes on along the minus strand of NW_026695306.1, from coordinate 170,737 downwards.
CCTAGGCTCTGTGTCAAGTTTGTGTGTTTTCTTTGGCAACCTCAAAGCGAATGAGGTCGTTCTCAGTCACTTGAACACGTACCTAAACGATCCCGATTGGATATTAAAGTGTGCCTTTTTCAAAGCCGTGGTTGGTGTCGCGGCATATGTGGGAACAATCAATCTTGAGCTATACATTTTGCCACTCATGGTTCAATCCTTGACCGAACCGGAGGAATTTGTCGTGGAAAGAGTGATTCGCTCTCTAGCAGCGATGGCTGATCTCGGCTTGTTCCAGCGTTCAACAACATGGGATCTCCTACATACCACCGTTGGGTTCCTGGTACATCCAAATATCTGGATCCGAGAGGCAACTGTGAACCTTGTAGTCAATTCGGCCAAGTTCCTGTCGATAGCAGACATTCATTCTATATTGGCACCCCTCCTCCGACCTTTCCTCAAAATCAAAATCATCGACTTTTCAGAAGCCAAAATTCTTGGTTCACTCAAGCGACCAATGCCGCGAAGTGTTTACGAGACTGCTTTCTTCTGGGCCCTCAAGTCCGACAGAGGTGTATTCTGGAAGTCAACAACCAGGGATGGCATGTTCGGCCTATCCGAGCCTGGGGCTTTTAGTTCTCGTGTTGGACAGCGAAATCCTTCCTTGACGATGGCTGCACAGTCAAGGAACGATGAAGACGAACAATGGCTAACCCGGTTGAGAAACATTGGTATGGGTTCCGAAGATGAATTTAAATTGGTCGCTCTCAAGGACTACATTTGGAGAGTCTCGTTACGGCACTCGAGAGAATCTGATGCCCAGTCGAGTCTGCCGATAAATGACATTGTCAGTTTGACTCAACAACAAGTCAAACTTCAAACCGTGTTCTTTGACAAGGAAATACCCGATTCGCCTCGGAGAGCGTCCCTGGACAGAAATGATGGCCATGCCGACGATACGAGACCGAGAACTATCGCAGATGCTTTACTCGATGCCTCTACAACTATTGAACGAGCGCCCAGTACCCAGCGTAAGCACTTACGTTCCAAGAGCCAAGCTCATAGAGAGACAAGACGACCCTCGGGCATTCCTATTCTGGATGGACATGATTCTTCTTCGCTATCGTCATCTCCATTGGCATCTTCGCCCGCCGCTGGCACATCATCTCGTCCATTATCTCCCCCGGGCTCGGATGTTGATCGCAGACATTCCACCCATCGTCAAAGCCCGGACGCAGACGACTCTTCAACACCCACTAGAGCTGATACCCCGGAATTGAGAAGCCTGTCTGATCGGGTTAGCAAAAAGTCCAGCGCAATCAACCTGCTGAATCGCAAGGACACTGCCAAAGCCTTCGCAGAAACCGGCACAAGCTCTGCTAATGCCTTCGGTAAGGTAGATGCACCGGTTCATCGAGGAAAAACTCCCCAGCCAGCGACATCTTTACTTTCAGATGAGCGCAAGGCCGCTCAACTCCCGTCACAGAAATATCGACCCAACCATTCATATCAGGGCAATGATCCTGCGGTTCTACGACTGCTAGACAATATCTTTGCAGAGAACTACCCAACAGACCTGTTTGACCTGGGTCCGTATGTGAAGGAACTGGATACCCGGCTACCCATTCGCAGCGCTGCCGACCAAGAGCCAAATAAGGTCTGGAAACCGGAGGGTAATCTCATCGTGACATTCGGTGAACACAGCGCGGCAATCAATCGGGTCGTTGTCGCCCCGGACCACTCCTTCTTTGCAACTGCTTCTGATGATAGCACCGTGAAGATCTGGGACACAACTCGCCTCGAGAGAAACTTGACCCCTCGATCTCGTCAAACTCATCGTCACGCAACAGGCTCACGTGTCAAGGCTTTGACCTTTGTAGAGAATACCTACACCTTTATCAGTGCGGCTACTGATGGCAGCATCCATGCCGTTCGAGTCGATTATCAGAAAGTCGGCCAGACGGCTGTCCGGTATGGCAAGCTTCAACTCGTTCGCGAATACCAATTGCCTGTCGCGCAAGATGGATCAACTGAGTATGCTGTCTGGATAGAGCACTTCCGCGATGAGGGGCAGTCCACTTTACTTGTGGCGACCAACACCAGCCGTATCCTCGCGCTGGACATGAAGACCATGTTGCCGATCTACACACTAGAGAACCCAGTCCACCACGGCACATTAACCACCTTTTGCTGCGATCGCAGACACCACTGGCTATTGGTCGGCACAACCCACGGGATTCTGGACCTCTGGGATCTGCGCTTTCGCGTGCGGCTGAAGGCCTGGGGCTTACCAGGCTGGGGCGCCATCAACCGAATCCAGGTCCACCCAACCAAGGCTCGTGGCCGCTGGGTCTGTGTCTCGTGCAGTGGCAGTCACGGCAATGAAATCACCGTCTGGGACATCGAGAAGTTCCGCTGTCGCGAAGTCTACCAGGCCACCCCACTAGGCAGCGCCAATTCCCCCAACGGAGGCCACCACCCCTCCCGGCCCCATCATCCATCCCGCATCACGCTAGCCGACTACGAAGCCTGGCGCGTGGACGGCGACCGCCCGGAGGGGATGCTAAGTCGGTTCGCGAAGACCGGCGCAGATGCAGGGATCCCCACGAATAATAACCCCGCAGGCGATCGGCTGGGCATCTGGGCGTTCGCCGCTGGACTCAATGCTCCGGACGAAGACAAAGACTCTAGCACCAAGTGCGGGTACATAATCACCGCAGGATGCGACCGCAAAATCCGCTTCTGGGACCTCGCTCGACCAGATCTGTCATCGATCGTCAGTGGTCTTGACGTTGTCTCGGATGGTAGTGCCAGTGGCAAACCACACTATGAGCAATCCCAGCCGGGCCCCAGTCTCCTTGTTACAACGGAGCATCTGCCCTCTGCTAGTACTTTTCGTGATGCTAAGAAGGCTAGTCCGAGACCCCCGCGTAGTACGGTTATTAGTCTCCAGCAGCAGATGCTTCTTAAGAGTCATTTGGATATTGTTCAGGATGTGGCGGTTTTGCGGGTGCCGTATGGAATGATTGTTAGTGTGGATCGGGCAGGGATGGTTTACATTTTCTCCTAGGTGTGTCTAGGACTGTACAGAGTTTTGAATATGACTATCTCAAGAGTGTTCGTCTTTAGGTTTCAAGCAAGAAATAAGAGTCGAGACTGCATTCGTTACGGAGGGATATATATTCACGACTACTGTACATTACAGTGTTATACAAGCATGAATCATGGAACAAAAAATCGAACTTCACCAGAAACGTAGCCTGTATTACCTCCAAAATTCGGATAGACATGAACATCACTGCCGAACACCTCCACAGCAGCCAAATAGCTCCGACAAAAACCAACCGGCTTGTACCGGGTACTTCGGCCCACGCGACAGTCAGGGCAGAGACCAAGGTACCGGGTACCCCTGTCCAGCCAGTGGATTCTTCTCCACTCAGGCGAAACACTGGACGGGTGGACCGAACGATCGACAGCTTCATCTTCCTGTTGAGTTCAATGGGGTGTTCGGAACGGAAGTTCATGCTTCCTTAATATACTATGGAGGTGATAGTTAAGGGGTAATACGTTGTTGGATAATAATCATTAATAGAATTCAATTTTATCCCTTATGTATATTAAAGGTCTCAGCACGGAGGAGAACTATCGGAGACACCGAAATAGTGTCGGATTAAGTATCGTATCTGGACCGTTCGTGTTCAGCAGTGTATTTAGGCGAGACTAAGTATGGTAGGTTTGACGGGTTGACAGCAGTGGAGTCACGGGAAGAAAAAGCCCTGGAACGAAGTTGACATGACACTGGGCCTGGACATAGACAGAATGCTACTGTACTGCTTGTTTCATGATACATTCCAGCAATTTAGCAATTCAGGGGTAAGCAGACACTGCATAAGATCGAACACAAATCTCTTGCAGTGGGGGCTGGGAGACTGTGGCAGACACCAATAACAACACCTGGACGGGACGGGATATGATCGGTTTCCAAATGAAATCTTGCGATCGGCACTGCACGCCTCGATCCTGACCCAGTAGTATTTGTCAGTTGGGGGTGGTACGCGTAGAGGCTCCTAGCAGCTCGCAGTGAAACACTATACATGTAGGTTGAACCTGCATTATGTTGTACTGCAGAAGGTCCAGACTTGGACTTGGAGGCTTGGATATTTGTCCGAATGAATGCTATTATCAGGAAATAGGAAACAAAGAAAGAGTTCAGGTGAAACACCAGTAGAAAACATAAAAATGGACATATCAGATGTGAGGAAGAACATGGGGACGAAACAACCAGCGGTCAACGGCTAACGGTGAACTGGTGAACTGCACGGGCATCTATCACGTAGATGCACTGACACAGTAGCAGAACAGAGGGATAGAACCCTGCAGCAAAATAGAAAAATAGTCCGAGTTCATGTACAGTACAAGTAAAGTAAAGAAAAAGAAGAAATTAAAGTGGAGGCAGTTCTCCCCCTTTGGATTTAGCGCACTCCTAACCCCCTAAACCTCCTCTTTGCCTTTCACACGTCGGATTCCTATCTCTACACTCTCTTAACTATTGCCTCTCTTTCTGGGTAAATCCTTCCTTTAAATTGCACTCGAGCAGTGCTTTCGACTCTTAGGAGTCTCCTCCAATCCCCCCATATACCCATATACCCCCATATAAACACACACAATGGGCCACTCAATGCGCGACCATGGCTCTTTTGTCCGGCCTTCCACCCGGGATAGGCCTTCGACACGCGGTGAAGGGGAAAATTCGCTGGTCGTTCCCAGCCGCACGTCGTCGCTGCACTCTCGCATCACTCAACCCATTCCGTCTACTCTCAACATCAAGCCCGCCCAGCGAACACCGAAAACACTCACCCATGCCTATATGGTCTGCGGTGTCGGGCGCGAACCCTCACAATGGGTCAAGGCCCCAGCCCCAGAACAGGGTAAGATTGGCCATATGAAGGGAGCTGTCGGTCAATTCTGGCTGCCCGAGATTCTGGGAAGCAGCCCCCGACTAGAGCAGGACAATGAGATTGCCCGAGCCCTGCACTCGGCCATGCGGGCATGTTTCCCTCACGACGTGGAGATCTGCACTGGTAAGAGCCAGCCTCACTGTGCACACCACGCGTTCGTGCTGCAGCAGGACTCTTCTCACACTTTGTACGGTATCGCGCTGCGCGTCTGGTCCCGTGCGGACGAGAAGCGCGCGGAGACTATTCGCGAGCTGCGCAAGAAGACGGAGCCGGACTTCTACGACAACCCCGATGAGACTTACTGGATTCCTTACTGCTTGAGTTTCCTCTCTCGCTACCCCCTGTACGACCTACTGGGTGATTACCTCCGCGGTATGTGGATTCACTGGAACAAGGCCACAAACCTGTTCCACGCCGAGGAGGTCTCGCGTATTCTCAGCTTCCCGGCCCCGCGTCTCAACGACTTGGTTCGCATCGATATGAAGGACTACGCTCTTTGCTACCAATTCCCCTCTTCGCCGACTGGATTCCAGAACTTCTCCATGTGGCCCCTGTTCACCTGTCTGTCGATCCCCAACATCGTAGGAGTCATTGAGGCTGCTGTCTCCCCTACTCGCCGTATAATCTTCGTCTCTCACTACCCTGCGATGCTGACCGTGGCTGCCGAAACCATTCGCTACTGTGTTCGTGTCTACGAGTGGAGCGGCCTGTACGTGCCCGTTGTGCACGCTCGTCACGTCAAGGAGCTTGTCCAGGAGCCCGGTCCTTACATTTTGGGTGTCACCGCCGAGTGCCGTACTCTGTTCAACGCTCCATCTGACGCCCTCGTTGTCGATCTCGACCGTAACTTCGTTCTGACCTCCAGCCCGCCCAATGTGCTGAACCAGGGTCAGCGCACCAAGTTCATCAACCGCATGACTCAATCCTTGAACGGTGATGTCTCGCCTTCCGGCGTGCCTACTCACCTGCGCACTGCCTACGCTGGGGGTAAGCTCATCCCCGCTGGTCAGATTATCGTCATGCGCGGCGAGGTCGAGAGCATCCAGGAGCCCCAATGGTGGAACCAGGATGCCGTCATGAGTGTCATGGACCATGTGTGTGAGAAGCTGGTATGTTTGCTCTTGAATGTTGAACTAACTGCAGTTTAAACTAACTCCTTATAGGGTCGCAACACCGGTATGAAGGCCATCTTCGGTGGCTCCGTAAAGAAGCCCTTGATGACCAAGGTCTCGATGCGTCACCTCAACGAGATTGTCCGCGAGCGCAACCAATATTCCCGGGACGCCATGGAGGCCTGGCAAGACTTTATCAATCTCAAGGGAAGAATGGACACCGAGCTTAGCAAGGTTACCAAGCGCAACAACTTCCTTGTCGAGGAGCTCGAGACCTGGAAGCAGCAGTTCCTCAAGTTCCAGGCCTTTGCTGAGCAGCTCACCAAGGAGACCACGGAGCTCAAGGTCAAGATCGAGAACCACAAGCGTGAGAACCGTCGCCTCACTGGTCTCATTGACCAACAGAAAGACGATGTGGCTCGTCTCACTCTTCGTCTGTCTGGTACTGAGAAGCAGCGTGACGACGCCCTCGAGGCCCTCGTTCTCCAGCAGGAGATTGCCGAAGAGCTCGAGCGTGAGCGCAAGCGCAACCAGAAGGAGATCTCCGCCCTCACTCACACTAACTCAACTCTCTCCCGTGAGCGCGAGGACGCCCAGCGCGTGGTTCTTCACCTGCGCAGCCTCATCAACGGCCAGAGCCACCACATGGAGCACATCGTACGCTCCATCAGCAGCACATCAGAGATTACTGAAATGGTCGAGCAGGGTTACGAAGACGCTCCTGAGGAGCGCAAGGCAGAGACTCCCAAGCCCAAGGAGCCCGTCAAGACAGAGGAGGTCAATGGTCAAAAATCTCTGGTAAATGACATGAACCCTGCTCTAGAGCAGCATTTGCTGAACCTCGGCAAGGACCACAAGACCCTTGCTCGTTTGAGCATTACAGATGTCGCAGACCGCTACCTACGCGACAAGACCGATGCTATCGCGGACATCATCCGCAGCATCAGCGACCAGTGTGCCGCCGCCGTCGAGGGTCTCCACCTCGCCCAGGACGCCGAAGATGACGAGGAGGGTAAGCTCCAGTCCTCCGACCGTCTTGGCTCCGACTACGACACCCAGGAGGGCCGCTCCACCCGTGCCGCCAGCGAAATGAGCGACATCGACAACAACTCCCTCCACCCGGATAACCGTCACTCCAGTATCCCCCCGACCCCGGATCTGGTCCACAACCGCTCCAGCACCTCTATGTCCATGGTGAGCAGCTCGACTTTCCCCGAGCGCTCAAGTCAGCAGTACGGACCGGGCGACATCCCTACTCGTATCGTCGAGGATGACGACGAACATGCCCACGAGATGGAGAATGTCGATGACCAGCAGACCGAGCCTGGCACTCTGTCCAAGCAGGCTAGCGAGGACCTCATGCGACCAAACACCGCTCGGGTCATCTCCTAGGTTCCATCAGCTATCTATATAAGCTTAGATGATGCAACGGCTTGACTGAGACGACCTTGTTTGTTTTGGTTTTCTTTTCTCCCCTCTGTCCATTCCCTGTTTCTTCTGCCTGGCGTGGCCCATTCCCTTTTTTACTCCTTCACTGTGCTGTATCTTGAATACGCACTTGCGCTCTGGTTGTCTGGCGTAGCTCTTCTCTATTTCTTTCTTTTTTTACTGCTTCGCTTCGTCGTGTCGATTTCTTTTGATACTCCCTTATATCCTCCGACCATCTCTCTGTCTTCTTGTCCCATAATTCTGGTCATTTTTGTCTTTACCATGGCTTTTTTACCCGGGATTCTACTGTCTATTATTTATCGTCGTGCCGTCTGGGATGGATCGGCTTGATTTTCTTATTTTTTATTGTTTTTACTCGCTCATTCTCGTGTTGTCGAGAGAGCCACCCACTCTGCACTCGCCGTCCGCATACTGTCGCGGATGAGATTTCCTTTTTGTGTCTGTCATGCACTTTCTCCTTGTCTACAGTCCTTGATCTGGACTGATCTCATAGTTGCTCAGGGTTATATAGTTCCCTGTTACTCGAAAATGGATTCTGTGAATTGACTTTCTTTACATTCTTCAGCTATACTAGGTCTTCCACTCAGAAAATGTATCTTCCGATATCATGTATATTGCTCCGCTGTGCCTATGCTATGAAGTACTTATGCAAGCTTTCCAGGAACAACAGGATGTCCAGCACTCAGCCCACCACAAACTGCCCAAGCCTGCCCATTAACATAAGAAGCCTCATCAGACCCAAGGAACAGTGCAACACGAGCAACCTCATCAGCAACAGCACCCCGCTGCATGGGATTCAACTGTCCAATCTTCCGCTCAGTGCCGCGTTCCCGCGCTCGGTCAAATACAGTCTGTGTCATGCCTGTCTCGATCAAGCCCGGGCAGATGGCGTTAATGCGGATGCCCGTTCCCGCGAGTTGGTACGAGACTGTTTGGGCGATTGAGACTACTGCTGCTTTTGAGGCCGAGTAGTCTGTTGAGCCGGCATTTGAGCGGAGGCCTGCTACGGATGCTGTTCCGATGATTGAGCCGCTTGGGTAGGGTTTTGTTGCGGATGTTACTTTCATTGCTGGGGCTGCGTGTTTGGCTGCTAGGAAGACGCTGGTGGAAGTTAGTTTAATTTGTTTTCGTAACAAAATGGGGTAAGCATACCCGAGTGCATTTGTTCTCATGGTTCTCATAAAGTTGTCGCCGTCGATATCGGTGAAGAGCTTCGGTTGGCCGACGATGCCTGCATTGGCAAAGAAGATGTCCAGTCGGCCGTATCTGGCTACCGCTTCGTCGATGACTGCTGTCAAGGCCTTTTCGTCTGCGGCATCAAATGACCGTACGTGGACGTCAACATTCGGGTAGAGGGACTCCATCTCGCGCTTGTGAGTTGCCAGGTGGGTGTCGCTGTAATCACAGAGGTAGACTGCTTTGGCGCCATTGTTGGCGAATTGGTGTGCGCTGGCGCGGCCAATACCGTTGGGTGAGTTGGCACCTATATTTTTATTAGTCAATATACCTTAGAATGACACTAATGAAACCCACCGGTCACGATGACAACCTTGTCCTGTGTTCGGCTGCAAGTATCAATGTTAGTTATAACTGAGATAGAATGACGAATTGAAAAAGTTCATGCGCAGACTAGCTAATACATATATTGACCATGAACCCAAGCTACTTACGGTCCAGCTGAATCTCCAGCAATATGGCGAATCCTGGGAATGTCCTCAAATGTACCCTCGAAGGGGATGCCCTCGACAAGTTGCTTGCTGAGGGCTTGGAGACGTTGCTTTGCTGCTGCAGACATGATATTTATTTTGCAATATCGAAGACAATGGAACAGAGAATAGAAACTAAATCAATTACATGCAAGTATAGCAGCTAGCTGTAACTTATACGAGCTCAGCTTCCCCACTGCGTCGGCTATGCGGAGAGCCGAGGCAGACAGTCACGTGGACCAACACAGTCACATGACCAGTAACGTCATGTGCCCAGGCCATCAACAGCTTTGTGTGTTTCAAAGAAAGCAAAAATAGCAACTCTTTGTGCACCTTTGGCCACCTTGGATTTCAGGGCTTGCAGGGTTGACATTTCTTCTCCTTTCAAATCGCGTCGATCTCCCTTCATTCCACCGATCCACCGGTTTCAAGGGATCGCCAAGGACGCGCGACAGGGAAGTGCCAAACTGTCAGCAGCTAGTCGACTATCTATTTTAGCTCGAACGCCTTTAATCCACCCTTGAACAAACCTGCGGAAAGCCTTCATGAAGTCATTACCCGACGATTTCTCCGTCCACGCCATTGCCCGGTCGTTGAGTCATGGCAGAGTCCGACCAGCCCCAGCGGCGGTCGTCATCGCAAGCCTCCAGCGCCTCAAGCAGGAGTCGAAATGCTAAGATGGTTCGTGCCAAAGCCCAGAAACGCCACTCCGGCTCCTCGAACACAACCACGGATCTGACCTCATTTCCTTCCCTTTCACCACCCGATAAAGCCACTACCCTCACCCGTGGTTTGACAAATACTTTGTTATCTGGCGAAGATGGCGAGGAGGCCAATGGGAGTGGTCGGGGACGGAAAGCAACATTGGCGAAGCTAACAACTGGAGCCTCTCACAAGTCGGGTCGATCTGCCCTATTCGCCGACTCCGTCCTGACTCAGGATATCCCAGGAGCCTTGCATTTGGCCGATGATGCGCATATTGAGCGTCTTGTTGCTAGTACAGGCGCTGTGAAGATGGTGAGACAGTTCGCGCGCGACCTGGCTCAGCGGGATGCTGAGATCTCGGCTCTCCGCCAACGCGCTGATGCAAGGGAGCGAGAGCTGAAGAGAATGCTCCGGGAGGTCTCTGTCAGCAACCAGGATATTGAGCGCCGATTGTATCAGCTGGAAAATTCACCTGGAGATCGTATATCGGATGGGGAAAGCACTCACAGTAGTGATCATGCTGGCCAGGCCTCCTCCGGGTTGAATGGGCTGATGTCTCAAGCCATGCAGGACACTGTGGGCTCGCGGCCCTTTGACAAATCAGAAGCTCGGTCTGATCTTCAAGCTACAATCCGGGCTCAGCGAGCGGAGGCTGATGGCCGTGGGATTGACGGCAACGACACCACCCGGAAGCGTCAGAGCTCAATTCGCGGCTGGCAAGAGTACATCTTTGGCTCGACCAACACCAGTCGCAAAACGAGTCGTGCCAGCAGCATCATGAGCGATGTTGGGGAGCATGAGGATGAAGAGACTGAGCGCCTTCGAGTGCCCAGCAATCCCTCGCGGCGCAAAGCTCTTGATGAGCAGCTTTTCCAGCCACCCGATGCTTTAACACGGGTTGGTGGACCAGCAAAGCGGATTGCTAGCCCGTCAGTGACCGGCGACGATGCAAGCACGCACTCGCGCCAATCCTCGCGGTCAATCGGCTCGTGGACTGTCAAGTTATTTGCTGGGAATTCTCAGGCAAGCAAGGATGCAAGTGATTCGGAGGCCAATCAAACCAAACCAATGTCTAAAGTTCCAGGCGGGGACCGAAGCGCTCCGTCTACTCTTTCGGGCAAAGGCGGGATGTCGGCAGTGGCTGCATTGAAAAGAATCAATAGCAATGTCAGTGTGCCTTCAGCTCGCTCTGCCAGTGGAGTTAGTGTCCAAGGAAAAATGGGCCCTCCTGCCTCGCGACGAAATCCAGCAGGCAGCATCTCGCAAGGTGTAGCATCTGAGACCACAGACCGAAGCTCTACAAACCTTGGACCCGTTGAGATGGATGCCATCCTGCCCATGGAGTCAAAGCCTCCCACACTCACGCCTGTTTACAACAACTCTCAGTCAGGTGAATTTCTTACAGACCGCTTTGGGTTCATCTATGATCAACGTCGGAAGAAGCGTCAAAGGGAAGCCAACACATCCAAGAGTAGTGGTCATCGCTTGAGTATTGGCGAGACTCTTGGTACCCTACGGACTGATGTGTCGGATCCAGAAGATGATCCTGATGTCCGAAGCCTCACGCAGAGAGCCCCTGAAACAACACCCTCTTCTCCCACTTCACCAGACGATCCTGAGAGTGGAGCGATTTCCATCCGCCGTTGGCAGGACTACTTGAGGATTCCATCCCGCCCAACAGAACTTCTTTCCCATACGCCCTCCGCCGGTCCAATTATTTCCTTGACCACCGCCGGAGAAAATCGCCCCCACAGCTCATCTGTCTCTGTTGACAAAGATGGGTCCTTATCTGTTGGCTCTGTCGGACAGCCATCGGCTTCTACCTCGGCCATCACAGCTGACAGCCCCGAGTTCGCGGGTCTATCATCTGATCAAGCAAATGACATGGCTGCCAAGATCTCAATTTCGGAGACTGAGCCAGTGAAGCTATTGTTAGAACAACTGACAGAGCTCCATGATACGCTGCAGCGCGACCGAACCGTGCGGTGGAACGAATTCCTCCGCAAGGTGCGCGCAGAACGCCGAAAAGAAGGCGAGGCAGCAGCAGCAGCCGCACCTGAACGTTCTGTAGCTGCCGTTGATACTCCCGAGGCCTCGCTTGCAGATGGCGAGGTTGTGGGAATTGCCGGCCTGGGCAACAAGGGCAAGGTTGGTCGAGCAAAGTGGCGCGAATTCCGGCTGCTCGTACTCGGCGGTATCCCAGTCGCCCTTCGCGCCAAAACTTGGTCAGAATGCAGCGGCGCTTCTGCCATGCGAATCCCCGGGTACTATGATGACCTTGTCCATGATGTTGGTGGGTCAGAGCCTGACCCGTCTGTTATATCACAGATTGACATGGATATCCGTCGCACTCTTACCGACAATGTCTTTTTCCGCAAGGGTCCTGGTGTTGGCAAACTCAAAGAGGTGTTGCTTGCGTACTCACGTCGTAACCCTGAAGTCGGCTACTGTCAAGGCATGAACCTTATAGCCGGATCTCTGCTGCTCATCATGCCGACTGCTGAAGATGCATTCTGGATTCTGACTTCGATGATCGAAATTATTCTACCCCAGCACTACTATGATCATGGATTGCTGGCCTCACGAGCTGATCAAGTTGTCTTGCGACAGTACATCTCGGAGCTACTTCCCAGACTTTCAGCTCATCTGGAAGAACTGGGCATCGAACTAGAGGCGCTCACCTTCCAATGGTTCCTCTCAGTCTTCACAGACTGTCTCTCCGCAGAGGCGCTGTATCGCGTATGGGACGTTGTCCTATGTCTCAATGTGACCAGCGCTGTCAACGGCCCTGGTCCCACTGCCAATACGAAGGAAAGCAATGACAAGACCCCCCAGGTGACCGAAGACGCTTCTGGCAGCGGAGGTGGAAGCACATTCCTTTTCCAAGTTGCACTCGCTCTCCTTAAACTCAACGAGCAGCAATTGTTGACGACTTGCTCGACGCCCGCTGCGCTATACACATATATCAACCACCAGATGACCAACCACGCGATCAGCATTGATGGCCTGATCCAAGCCAGCGAAGCACTGCGCAACGTGGTCCGTCGAGAAGACGTGGTTGCGCGCCGAGCTGTTGCCCTGCAGGAAATGCGGGAAATGAGCAGTGGTCATAGCAACTAGAATTTCTTGGTCCATTTCTTTCTTATTTGAGGGTCTCATGATCTTTTTCTTCATTTCTTCTAGATATTGACGATGCCGATACGAGCATAAGGCAAGGAGTTTTGGCTTTCTCTTTCATTATTTGGCGCTCATATTCTCTCTTTAACACATGTTGACATAGCCTGCGATATCCCCTTTGCCCGTCTCATACATCACCGCATTCAAGATACCCCCTGGATCTTACGCTTGGGAGGCAGCACATTAGACTTCTTCGAATGAACCTTGCTTTTATGTTCCCATCTAAGTTCTAAGGTTTATGTTCTATATCCCCCCCCCCCCCCCCCCCCCCAACAGAAAACCGACTCCAACTTCGAATGCGAGATCCAAAAATGATCAACAATATCGGAGACACCATGATAATAGCCGACAACCCAGCCAACAGCGTCGCCGACCAGTTTATATGCAATGTCTCATAAATCGGTCCCTCGAACAGTGGAAACGTAGCCGACACCAGACTCCGCACCATGACATGAATGCTAATGGCAGACACAGTATTGAGCAGGTACACATCTACAATGTACACAATACCACTGATGAAGATAATCTGCAACGCCAGGCCAATCGCATAACATGCAATCACCTGCGCAATCCAATGCGTATTCCCCGTCCACCCAAACCACAACAAAGCCGGCGGCAGCAAGACAGCACCAAATACCATAGGCGGCAATCGACCCTCGGGAGCAATACGAACAGATGTGCCAGATTGAGATTCTCCCGAACTTTTGCTTTTATGTGCAGCCATCCACCGCCGCTTATACACTGTCATCGTGAACGTCGAGAACAGTCCCAGCGCTGTCAATACGCCCAGACCAACGGCTATAAATGGAAGCGTGGCAGCCGGCTTGCTCCACCCTCGGCTTTGAAATTGGCGTGGGAAGAGCTGGTAGGATAGATATAAGGAGCCGTATACCAGTGTCAGGTAGGTAGTCATGACGATCAGAATCGGTTCCTGGATGAACATCTTCACTGGTTTCGTGCAGTACTTCCGCAGCAAGACTTTCGGGTCTAGAGATGCCATCTCAGCCTGTGCGCGCAGTTTCTCATTTCCTGTTTCGCGGCGCAGACGGGCAGCGCGACGCATGAGAATGCGGTTGTGGGATGATTCGCGGAGGAGGAGTATGCATAGTATGCCGACTGCGCAGCAGAGGATGAGTGTTGTCCATGCTGTCCAGCGCCAGCCGTATCGGTCGACTATGTGTGCGCCTACGATTGGCCCGATTATGCTGCCCAGATTCATGATCGTTGCGGACATGCCGACTGCCACGCCTCGTGTGATCGGACCGTAGATGTCGGCCAGGATGCCTGATCCCACTGCTAACCCCCCGGCGCCGAAGGTTCCTGCTAGGAAGCGACTGACGAGGATTGTGGCTACACCTTTGGCTAGCGCGAGTGGGATTTGGAAGATGGCGCAGCCGGCTAGGGCGATGGCCATTGGGGGTGCGTTGCCTACTACTTCTGCCATGGGTGCGAAGATGAGTGGGCCGACGGCGAAGCCTGCGACGAAGAGGGCTACGCCCAGGCTCATTACTTCTTCTGATACGCCATATTCCTTTGCTGTGATGCTTGATGAGGAACCGAATATGCTGGATGTGAAGGCTATTGAGAAGATCACCGCTAGTGGTGCTGCAGATCTGAGGAGTTTTGTTGACCGCGGCCAGTTCTGGGGATTTCCGGGGTCGTTTGGTCCATCCCAGGTTACCAGGTTGGACGGAGTGCTTGTTCCTGGAGAATGTGTCCCTGGCATGATTGACCCCGGAGTATTTGTCCCAGTCAAGAGGTCGTCTGGCATGGAGACAAGGTTGACAGCTAAGCTGGCTGGCTTGTCGGCCATGCTGACTTGCGTCGCTGACTCCATAGTGATATTGATATCGTGGACATGGGATGCGAAGTATAAGGCACGAATCTGTACGATAGCGAAGCGTCTTAATTTACAGCTTCACAGGGCGAAAGTACAGGATCTGCCTTGGTAGTTGTTTCCCACCGATCTATACGGAGCGTCTCCGATGGTGCTTGTGTACTCGGCTATCACAATGCGAGATACGCGAGATATGCGAGTGGAAGTGAAGTACGGAGCAGTAGACGATTTGTGCGTGATACTTTTCCACCGCAATTATCATATGCGAATTGACAAGGTGAAGACGCAGGAAAGCCGAAGATTCGGAGAGATGGCCGAGCAGAGTTCCGTTTCGGATTCCACTTGCGAACTGTCCTCCTCGAGACGAACCAACGCACATTTACAGCTGCATGTCTACATATCTGCATGTCTGCGTGTGTTGTACATATGGAACGTCATTGAACATACAATAGAATTAAAATCTGCCGGTTGTCTCGCTTTCTCAAACTCCATATCAGACTTAATCCCACCCAATTTGCTTCGACCCGCGCCCGTTCATATAAAAGCATAGAAACATCATAGAAACATGAGGCCTTTGCAGCATAAACCATTCAAACACTCAAAATGACCTCGACTTAATACTAAGTTTACTCCCCCTCGGCGTAGCCTCAACGTCTTTCCAAGCCTCCAAATCAAACCTCTCCATATACCGCAACATCTCGAATTGATGAAGTTTACGCTCAAAAGTCTGCGCATCGGGAACCGTATTATTTAGCTCGGTCTCGTGATCAATAGGTGCCGTGATTGGGAAGGGCGCATTATCCATAAAGTTGGCCTCGACTTGGGATCTGAAGTTTTGTCTCGCTTGATTGATGTTTCGGACGACTTCGTCGGCGGTGTATGAGGTGCATCTTATTTTGTTGTTTTTCATTATTGCTATATGGTGTTAGGGTTTGATATGATACCTGGGAAGGTGGATGGTAGACTCGCCCTCCAGGTGTTTGATGCGTAGGCAGAGCTTTTGATATGTGCGTTGGAACTCGCGCTTCTTTGTTGTTGCTCGTGTGTCGATGTCTAGCATCCAGGCTATCATTGCACAGGATAGACCTATTTGCTGTCAATATCAGGGGAGATGGTGATTGAGGTTTGAGCCTACCATCTCTGCTATATGCCATCTGGGCATGATGATACGGCGCTGGGACATTCTCCATGTGGTTCACGAAGTTCAGAGATTCTTCGGTGATTGGAGACATTGCAAAAGATCTCTCTGGGGAAGGTAGTTAATGATCGTAGGCCGATCGTGGAAGAAAGACGAGATGAACCATGTGTAGGCGAGGGTACACTTATTGACTTAGCCTTGGTATTAGGAGTTCCCATTCTTTTTTCTTCTGCGCAGCCTGGTCTCATTTGATTCGAGACTGGAACTCGTCGTCCTCTTTGTTCCCCCATGTAATCCGACCACATGGATGTGATTTCTTTGTTCTCGTGTTGGATTCCAGGGCTCGAAACCGACGGTATGTTTGAAGGGGTTGGGTATTTAACCTGTTCGGTTGCGAGTTCTTTGTTCCCGGAATAGACTTGTATAGACAACCCTGGCGCTATGTTCGCGCCAGTAACGCTAGCTTCTGAGTAAAACTACCGTGCAGCATACATAAAGCCAAAGGCTGGTAGTGGTTGACAGTTTCGACCATTTCGCAGGCCTAGTCTCTTCTTTTCTCTGTGGCATTTCTATTCTTTTGAGTCAAAAAAAAAATGAACTACCAACGTGCTATAAATGAAGTCCCCGCCGTATTCCAAGTCGCATCAGGCGAGAGAGGTATAGGGTCTTCCAACATTCAGCTTCCAACAAAGACTAACATATCCAGGATCAAATATCCTCAACAGTTTCCTAGGCTGGGTCCGTAACGAAACATTCGGAAACATGGCTGAAGTCTGCGCTTTATGGGCTGCAATTGTGGATGCCAACGAGCACCTTGTGAAACTAGATCGTGAGATCACACTAGATCCGCCGAACTTACGGATGTGAGCTAATCATTTCTCTCTGTTGTAGGAGTCCTAACTTCCTGTGAGATTACACATCCCGAATATAATACCAAGGAGATACTGGACTTGGAGTTGAAGGAGGTGAAGGAGCTGATGTCGCTTATGCCTGGTGGACCGGAGAACAAGGCGATCAATACTGATGAGGATCTTATACGTGCTATGGTGCGGTTGAAGTTTCTTCGTCATTTCAGTCAGCAGAAATAGGAGTGTTGTTTCCCAATCGTGGGATGTTTTGATATTTGTATGGCCGTCTGTGGAATCATTGCCATCTATCGTCCTCGAGGCCAGTAAGTCAGGGGTGTAAACAGGCGTTTGATCTACACTGCATATGGATATGTGTATAGCCCTAAATCTATAATGCTAAGCCAATCTATAGGTTGGAATAGTAAGCCTGGCTGTGGTAAGAGGGTTTGAATGAGTATTTTCATGATTAGTTTCATGATTAGTATTTATATTCTTCACATATGTCGGATCATCCAATGAAAGCTCCCAGGAAGCCAATGCCATCTGACTCCAGTAGATGGGGCGGCACTGCATGCAGACCACGCACCATGCTCAGAAGATCCCGGTCAGCGTCGGAGTCAGATTTATACCCAATGGGCCCCATGCTGTGGGAACCGGGGTCTGCAGGAAGGGATCAGGCGGGGGACAGCCCAGCAGCAACCTGAGCGCATGTAATTGTCCCAAGGCACATTCAGCACTGATGATCTGGGTGGGTGCTACACCAAGCTGTGAAAATAGAGGTCTGGGGACAACGAAGAGTAGACCAGAAGATCGAGATGGGTGATATCTTCACTTCTTCAGCTCGGGCCCTGATCAACCCAGAATTGACTATTATCCAGCATCGTGGTCAGATAAAGCGAGTCCATCGCCATTGTCGGACGAAGACCCATCTCCATGACATCTCGCGAAACGGCTTTGATCTGCCTCATAATCGACTGCGAGATGGCCCAAGTACGAGCCAGCGATTTGAACACGCCGATTGTTAATGTAAGACGGTCGCGGCTGGGGTCGGGCATCTGACCGGCCTTGACGGAGCAAGCGGCCAATTGAACGATGGAGCTGAGCGTAAGGGCACAGATGAAGAATGGAGTGTGCTTGATAACTGGTAGACGGAATGAGGCCAGCCGAGATAATTCCCGGGCTGCCTTGGCTGCTTTCATGGCATGCTCGTTATGGGAGAATGCGGGCACACTGATGGGTCCAGAACTACCACAGATGACGGCTGTGGCAACCGCGGGAGATGAGAGAAGGTCGGATCGGGGGAAGTTCAGATAGATCGATGCGCCGTTCAAGATCATGGTCGCTTGGAACATGATCTCATCAACTGTGCCGTCCGGGCGCAAAAGCTCTTCCTTGGACTCCGGTAAGTGGTGGCCCCAGCTACCAATACGCGCATCAATAGCTTCCACATGATCCTGCTGACCCTCGGTCATGCTCTGTATCGCGACCACGCGACCAAGAATCCGGATGGCTTCGATTCGGTAGCAGTATGAAGAGAAATGTAACTCCTCGTCTGCAAATACACGCTGATCGAATTGCTCAATGGTCGGAGATGGTGGAGGAAACAGACAATCTTGATAGATGCGCTCTTCACAAGGAAGTGGCACTTCGAGCGGGACTGAATTGGTCCGGAACTCAGCTTGTACACCAAGGGCAGTCAGCAGACCTTCAATGACGAACAGATCCCACCAGGTACGTCGCAGAGACTCAGCCCGAATCGGGTCACCGTTGCTGGCAATCAACGCGAAGGTTTGCTGGTGCAGGCCAATTTCGAAAGCCAGGTCCACTGCGGAGGCAAGACACTCGCCAGCCTCAGAACGCTCATTGCGCGAGTGCAGTACAATTGCCAGCAGGAGCAGTGCTTGGACCTTTTCCACAGTGGGGTCCTGCTCTCGCACCACTGAAACCACTGTCTGGCGGTATGTCTCGCTCGAGGCCGCCGAGGTGAAGTGGGAGCCCACGAACTTCATCACCTGTTCCAAATATACGGGAACATAAATGCGATTAAGGTACCGATGGGGTGGCAGGATTGGATGTGCGGCGTGGAAATAATTATAGTATATATCGATCAAGTAGGCATCGCTGCTACCAACGGATGAGGAGGAATCCGGAGTTAACGGGCCGCTGACTGGGCGAGCAGATTGCGGCATTGACATCGAGAGATCGTAAAAGCCGGGGCTGTTTGACCTGGACGAGGGGAACGGGACGGCTGGCGCATAGCCATAGCCTGTCTGCATGTTCTTCCAATCCACGGGGTTGACCATGCCGGGATCCATCGGCAACTGCTCTGGGGAATCTGGGTTGGCGCGACGCTTTTTGGAAGGACCCTTGTAGCCTCTTCGAGATTTGGTGTACTCGCACTGGTAAGGCTGGCCATTGACTTCGCAACGACCGCAAGTGGGTATCTTGCCATCACATTTGAGATGTTTGTGGCGGCACGGCAAACACGCTAATGGTGAGGGACCATTTGGTTTCCCCGAAGTCTGTTCAGTCATGGTGGGAGCATGAAAGGGGGAAAGGGAGAGGGAAAGGGAAAAGGAAGATTAGGGGAAGAGAGACGAGAAGGAAGGAGACCGTTGAGATCAAACGCAGCGGGGATCTTGTGACTTGGCGTTTCGGTGTTACCATACATAATTACAATACACGAGCTAATAAGTACCCTTTACCATACCAATACACTTTGCCGGATCTTATCAACTTCCCTTCTCTCCGTCTCCGACTCTCTCCCTCATTGACTCCTTCGGACTCTGCCTCTACTCTTCTAAGTCCCGTTTGCTTCTCCATTGATCCATTTTCAACCCGAGAAAAAGCAATTAGCTTGCTTCTGAGACTTGATCCCCAAGCTACCTTGTGTTGCGTCACCCGAACTATTGGCCGACGTGTCTTCTCCGACTCAATCCTTTGTCTCTCGGCCACCGTAATTTGGTCTCGCAATCAACGACATTTTTTGACCCGTCTATCTGCACCCCTGCGAATCCCTCTTTCATAATGATCTCCGACGACGACCTTTACCGCCTCGCCATCTTCCTTGGCTCCTGCGCCATGATGATGATCGTTCTATACCACTTCCTCGACGTCAATGCCACCGAGGACGAGCCTACCGATGCCGTGAACCAGAAGACTGAGAACTCTGCGCCGCTGGCGTCCGCAGACACTGCATGAATACGAATTGGGCTGAAGGGAGGACAGAGAATCAAGATACCATTGTCTACATTTGTTTTACGTTACCAGCGAGTCAGGCACAAGCCAATTGTACACTACAATTAAAGTTCATCCAGCAATTGGCAACCGCCTTTGTCATGACTTGAATGCTTTAGTAAACTCGTCAGTGTAACCGAACCTGAAGGACATGTAAATCATAAAGCGTCATTCAATTGTAAACTTAATCAACGCCACACCTCATGCAATGCCCGAAAATGAAAATGAAAATCAAGGGTATCTCAGATTGGAACTCAGTCGCTGCTGATGTAGCACACCTCATCGCAGTCAAGGTTGACTTGTCGGTCAGGTGTGGAGGAAGGGCTGTCACTCGGTCCTAGAGCTGGTCCCGTCCTCTTTTTCCACTGCTGACCAGCTTGAAACAAATCGCGAGCCTTCAATTTCTCGGTTGACGTCCCGTGGGCTTTGCTGAAAGCCTTTACTTGATGTTCATCAACAGGCAAGGCCATGGTTCCTTTGCGCGCACTCGGATCGGTCACATTGATGCTAGCCTGTGCAGAATCACCGGTTTTGGGCACTGTCGGCCCGTCGCCAAGTTCCCAGGCCATTTTGGCAAAATGAGTCTCTGCCATGTGTTCAAATAGACGTTGAGCAGCCCGAAATTCCTTATCCTCGCAGTCTTTCCACTTGCACTGGAGGTGGTAAGGGATGTGCACTTTGGACACATGGGACCGCAGTACGTCCAGGTTGTGAAGTTCAGCAACACAATCTTCCCATTGGCAGTGGAAGATTGGGTAATTAACGGGTTGTGTGAGGGGAATCGCAACCTCAATCATTGCGGATCCACCTTTGGCCCTGGGAGGTCGACCGGGCTTTCGCTTTGGTTGCATTTTATCTGGCGACGGCGGTATCACAACTTGTGGGCAGGATAGCTTGGGATTGGTCTTCTGGCTGGAAGTAGTGACCGAAGTCGGTGTAGCCTTCGATGAAGTCTTAGATGTAGTCGCCTTGGGCGTCACAATAGCTACCTCCACCGGAGCAGGTTGATTAGGTGCGACCGGGTTGGTAGGTTTGGCTTTATTCGGTTTAGTGGTACGCGGACCTTTGCCTAATTTGGGCGTGGCCTTGGGAGTCTGCCCGGTGGGAGTAGGTGGGTTGGTTGTTTCTGTATGTGGCGAGTGTGAAACAGTTGGGTGTGGGTCGGATAAGACGAAGGGTTCTGGAGCTGGATCAAGACGAGGAAGTCCAGAGGGGAACTTGGAAGGATCTGTCGCACGTTTTGGAGAATGGTACGTTGGGGGTTGGAAGGGTAAAGTTCCCCAAGAGCTTAACCCACCGGGAGGGGCGCGCGCGTCAATTCTGGCAGAACGCGTTGACGGTGTGTCATGTGGAGAGTAGGCGGTGATCCTAGGCACGTGCGGGGAACTATTCTGATCATGTGAAGGGTTGGGGTCACGTGGCGCGCTAGGCCCTTCAACGGCCTTCTGTGTAGGAGTAGGAATTGATGGCGGAGCAGAGCCCTGTGGAGGCACAGAGCTCGATGGAAGCACAGAGCTTGTCAAAGGCACATCTCTCTGTGTAGGCTCTAGTGGAGAAATGGTCCTCACAGGAGGAATAGCACCAGGTGGAGGAATGGCCTTACCAGGAACAGAACCTCCAGGAAGAGCGGAAATCGCTGAAGGAACAGATCTCTGGTTAAAGAGCCGTGGGGGAGGGACGTGTCTTGTAGGAATAAAGCCCGACGGAGGATCATAACTTGATGGAGTAGCAAAGCTTGGCGGAGGCCCAGAATGCCGTGGATGACCAGAAAGTGCCAGAGAAACCGGTCCCTGCGATTGAATAGGCCCTTGTATATTAGGAGGCCCATATGTATACATATGCTGCCATTGGGGAATGGAGCCTGCTGGAGTGGTGCTTGCTGAGGTAATAGGGACAGAAGGAGAAACATGGTACTGTGATGGAACAGAAGCTGCCGGGGCAGGTCTTGCATTAACAACAGCAGGTTTTGCAGGAGGAAGAGCGCTGGGTTTCTGTTCAACATCCACCAGGTCCCAGCGAAAGGTTGCCAGGTCTGAATTGAGATCCACTTGAGGAATATTAGCCCTCAATGTGTGTAGGTGATGGTTCAGTCCCTTCATTTTGGGATGTTTTCCGGCGGCGATAAGGATATCGCGCGCAATTGTAGCAGGGTCATATGATACTTTTACCAATGCATCACTCATGCGAATTGGCCTCACCAGGTCATCACGATTCTTGATTGCCTTGCGGTTAGGTTTATATGCAGGTCGCACGTTGGGAGCCGTCTCAATTGAAGGATTGACTGGCTTGTTTTGGATCGGCGCAGGCGAATTTGAAGGTGCATATGACGGCGGGTTAGTTGGCGGGTAGGACGGGGTTGGCGGCTGATTGAACTTGACTGGTGCCGGTTGGTCAGACTCAACATGAGCAGTCCCGTTATCTAAGCGCCGTATCTTTGCAGGCGGTTGGCCCTGAATATCATCCTGCGTTGAAGTCTGAGGACCTCGAGTCTGCTGATGATACCCAGGAGCAGGCAAAGGATAAAAAGCGTGTTTATTGCTAGTCGTGCTTGGCTGTGATACCATCGGAGCCAGCTTGGCAACTGAACTTGGAGCATTTCCGGGGATTGAAGATCTTGTCAAGTCAATAAAGTTGGTTGCTTGGTGTGAGAGCGACAAGTCTGAGATGGCTGACTGTGGCTGGGGTCTATTTTGGTCATCATGAGGCCAGTTCTGGTTGTTCGATGGCTGTGAATAAACATGTGAATTTTGTTGATTATAAACAGATCGGCTCTGGTTATTTGAAATCGGCTGTTGACACGCATTCTGAGAGCTTTGTTGTGTTGCTGTCGACCGCTGTTGTTGATCCGGATGTTGATTGAATATCGGTCCATTCTGATTATTCGGAGTGGCCTGAGGACGCTCGTAGCCTGAACCCTGTGTTGCCGTCGGCCGATATTGTTGTTGACTCGGTTGTCCGGCAAGAGCAGACCAAGTCTGATTACTCGGATTTGGTTGGCGACTGTCGGGGTCTGAGGACTGCAGTGGTACTGTGCGCTGATTTTGCTGTCCGATCATGTGTTGGTAGGAACGCCACTTGATGTTGTTGGAGTTGATAGGTTGTGAGGGGGGAGTAGGTCGCGCGCTTGGCCTCGACGGAACTGCAGGGTTTGAAGCCTTTAGGTAGGAGACCGGGTTCCGTGAGTGCGACTGGTGGTACATATACGTAGCTTGAGCCGCATCGTCGAAAGCAGGATGTTGATATGCATCGTAGACACCTTGGTTCTGATTGGCGCTCTGGTAGGCATTGGCTTGGTCGCTCGAAAGAAAGTTCTGCGGCCAATCTACTCCATCCATGTCTCCGTTGGCCATTTCAGACTAGTATCACATCGCTGAGGTTCTAGGGAGATTTTAGAGTTGGCACGCATCAAATGGGCTGGGTAGGGTATGGCGATATGAGTGTTTGGATAGAATGGAAGCTATCTAAGAAGACCCTCCAAGGAGATCTTCAAAGATACCTCGAAAAAAAACCCTCTGAAAGACCTTCAGACTTGTAGCCTATTCAAGTCCAAATCTGCAGTCCAAACAGACCGCGGTAAGCCAAGACCGCAGTGAAAGCGCGTCCAAGTGGGCCAATCTTCCCAGCCAATCACAGTCCAACTTGCAGCCCTAGCCTAAGCGGAGCATCATGTGACGCACAACCCACATCCAATATTCGGCCACCACAAAAGATTTCCTTCTCCTCGACCAACGACAACCCGCCCATTCACGACACCTTCAGGAGGCTCCGTCAAGATGACTGTTATCAACCAAGGTGTGTACCTATTCGCTTTGCGCTCGCCTTGTCGATTTTCGCCAATTCCCAATACTGATGGATGTTCACAGCCCTCGCCTCTTCGCGGAGCAAGTCCCGCAAGGCTCACTTCCAGGCCCCCTCCAGCGAGCGCCGCCGTATCATGAGCGCCAGCCTGTCCAAGGAGCTTCGCGAGAAGTACGGAGTACGTACACACCAAACGTCTTTTCCATTTTGCCATATTCGGGTCCGGCCAGTCTGAATTTTCACTTGTGAAATCAGATATGGGACACCCCTTCTCAGGGAACCGAAACTAACCAGCACCTTGTGACAGGTCCGCTCCATCCCCATCCGCAAGGACGACGAGGTCACCATTGTCCGTGGCTCCAACAAGGGCCGTGAGGGCAAGATCACCTCCGTCTACCGTCTCAAGTGGGTTATCCACGTTGAGCGTGTTGTCCGCGACAAGTCCAACGGCCAGAGCGTTCCCCTCGGTATCTCCGCCTCCAACGTCGTCATCACCAAGCTCCACCTCGACAAGGACCGTGAGGAGATCCTCGCTCGCTCCGCCAAGGGTCGTGAGGCCGTCAAGAACAAGTCCGCTTAAAGGATTTATGTGTAGGGTTTAGGTTCATGTTGCAATGGCGGTTTGACCGCGCGGGTGCAAAAAGGAACTCCAAGAAAAGGAGGTCCAACCTGCAATCATCAGGATATACCAATGAAACCAGGTGCATTGTGATGAATGAAAAATGAAAAATTTCTTTTTGTTTTTCTATCTGGAGTTGGTACTCGCAGTTTGTTCTGCAAGGCTGGCGTTCTTTCCTCACTTTCCATGTGCATATAGGATCTTTCGTCGAATGCTACACTACGATCTCAACCACTCTTTCGTTTCGTGTTCAATCGGCTCGTTTGATCTTTTATACGCTCCGATTTCGTAGCGACACTTTATGTGCTTCCGTTTCCAAACTTTCACTTGAACCGCAAGTATCGCCAGATTATCTCCTCATCAATCCCGCTCCTTAGGGACGGACTCTATGGTTGGCGAGGTAAACGAACGGCGTAGAGAGAATTGCAGAACTTTCTGGGAAGCTGGATCGTTCTGTCTCGCTTGCAGACTCACTCTGAGCCTTATGGCAAGGACGCAGTGGGTTTGAAAGTGAGGTATATGATTCTCCAAGATGGAGTATAGTATGTAAGCTGTAGATCTGTTCATTGCTGGAGGGTATCAGGATTATCAAACTATCACGTCAATCCAATCATCGTTGAGATAACACATCCCGCTTTTCGTACGTCTTCGCTGTATGAGCAGTTGGCCTCGTCGTCCGGCTTAACGTGTGGATCACAACTCAATGGGAATTTAATACACAGTCCGTGGTGGATCGGCCAAAAGGCTCCAACCGGTTAGAGGTTAATTCAGTTGAGGGGCAAACATGGGGAAATGATGATTAACCTAAAGGGTCTCGCCCGCTGCCAATATGCCAAATTGGTGTACTTTGAAACCTAGCACCAGTGGGGACAAAATAAGAATGCGGCACTTTCGGGTCAAGAGAACCTATTGATCAATTTTGTGTCTTTCTCAATGAAGGTTCCTGGTCATGTTTGGTGTAAGATCAGAATGTGGATGTCACATCCGGTTGATTCCAGGTTATATATCAGGCTTGAGATAGCAACCGAATGAGTCCACCTGTAAGAACTTTTATCTGTCACCTAACAGCCACTCGCCCGTAAATAATTTGCGATTTTGTCATGTAGAGAACCGAAACCACACGAACTATGAGACAAATGGCATAGATACTTGATTGTTAGCAGCCTTGGGTACTAGGGTCCACAGAAACGGATATTGCAAGATTGAATACTTATATCTAATACTCCCTACCTTCTCAGGCTTATACTCTCTGTTCGATCTCAAAATTGCACTCCTCCAGCAAAGCCATGAATGCACTCTACCAGTATACCGTTTCAACCAAATTGCAACTATACAAAGTGCATTCAAATGTATCACAATCACAACGTGGTACGAGGAAATGGCTTTAATATACATATCAAAGGTACCAGATAGAGCAAATATGCAAGAAAAAGCAGAAAACACGGTATCGTATCTCATGAGAAACTCAGGCAATCGAAGTAGGCCCGAAGAATCGAGAATCAAGAATGCACTTGGTGAAAATTTGAAACAGCCAGCTGAAGAAAATTGGACTTTAAACCAGCGAAAATAACCTGTTCATCGCTTATTGCTTGTGCCCAACACATTTTCCCCATGCAGGAAGCCCGCATCCCATCCCAATAAAGATATAGAGCAAGAAGATAATCACAACAACAATCATAATCATCAGCTTGGTGTTCTTCCACCACATCCGTCTCCGCAACCCCCGGCTGCGCATTCTAAAATCATGTGCACTCCCACCAAGCCGGTCTGTCTTGTCGACGAGTAAGTCGATGCGCTCTCCTCGTTCTAGAACCCGCTCGATATTTTCAGTCATAATGTCACGCACGCTATCAATTTCGCGCTTAGCCGAGGCAAGTGAGTCGGCTGGAGGAGCTGTGTTGTATGTCTGCAGAAGAGAGCGGAGCTCGCCGTTGAAGGCGGCACAGCCGTATGCTGGGAGCGAGGAGAATTCTGTGGTGGAGGGTGGGTAGCGGGACAGGAAGTTGCGCTTCATTTCCAGAAGATAGGCGAAAGGGATTCGGCGGCCTTGCTCGGCGGACGCGACTACCAGGAAGCTCAGGGGTGCCTGCGAGCTTTGCTCCGAGCGATTGCTATCGTCACCTGCTTTTGGCGAGTCGGCGATGTAGTGGACAAAGAGACGCTCATGAGTGAAAGTAAGCTTCTGGGGTTTGTCATGGGTGATCTTTGGGAGGATAATGGAGGCCAGGGACGAAGCGGAGGTTGATGATGCGCCTGGCGAGGAGTGCTCAGCCAGGATGGTGGTTCGATGAGCGATGCAGGAGCTAAAAGCAAGATAGCATGGTTAGTTTGGCAAATGGACATGAAACCTGCCAATCCAACTGGTAGGACTCACTAGAGCAAAGAGCTCGTCTTCGAGGATGAAGCCATGATATGATGTCAGTGGGCGGGATTCTGAGACTTGGAGTTGGGGTGGAGAAGAGATGGACGGCGGGGGATCAAAAAAAGCCAGCGATTTCCAAGCAGAGTCTAGAGTACCCTTCTGCTCTGAATATCTCAAGTCATTCGATGCCTGAAAGAGTACCTGATGCCCTGGAGGTCGCCGGCGGAAAGCTGAGTCATCAACCAGGGGTTAGCACAAGAGCTCTGATTGGTCGAGGATAGTATATCCTGCTGTTGGCAATGGACAATAGCAAGAAGAGCAAATGAATTCCCGGAAAAGTAGAGTAGAATCGTTGAAAAAGGCGAAGGCGATGTAGAAACCAACTCAGGCCTACGTCAATCTAGTGGAAAGTGATGATAAAGCTCTCATTTCTCTCTAGATCAAAATGTACCAGAATCAAAACAGGCTCAATGCCATGTTCTTTCCACAGTCCATTAACTTTATTCTCTGACCAGCCTCCGTAGATTGTAAATGAAATTTATGAATTCCCTGCTGAAAATAAAAAACCAGAGCAGTTGCTAGCGGGAGGCGTTGCGGATAGCTAAGCGGCAGTGATTGGTCGAGAAATATCGCGCATCGGCACATTCAAGAGCTCTCCTAATAGCTAATGTGCGAAGGAAATTTGATTTTACAGATAAGAGTCACAAAATACCAGTTGGAAAACTATCATGCATTGCAATAAATTAGCTACAGATGTGTACATGCATATTGCATGACTAGAATGAATGCCTGCATAGATCTCCAACCATGTAACCAAGGTATCAATCAAGATTAACGTTGTCACCCACATTTGACATACACACTAAGATGGCAATAACTCGTGGGTGATAACTTATCGAACTTTTCATTGTAACGTATCAGTTAGCACAGTGGTATCAGGACCCAAAGTGTAGCAAGGTCGGTTTGATTTGTGTAGATATATCGCGCAGTGGCTTAGCCCCCACAAACAGCACCCTATGTCACCATAATCATGTAGATTTTGTGCGATGAAAATTATATAAAAGGGATCATGCGTCCATCCAACCCCTTGCGCATTCTTTCCAACTCTACGCCCGCCATGTGGAAGCCCACAGTCAACTTCCTTGTTCTGCATTGTTCGTACAGCCTATCGGCGTTGAAAATAATTTTTGCTTTTGTGCTTACTCGTGAAATCGCCAGATGCATGGATAATTACCTTGAGCGTTCTTAGCTTGGTTATTATCTATCCTTATGGGAACTTGAAGGCAATAGATGCCTTCTTCTTCGGCGCAAGCGCTTCTACAGAGTCGGGGCTCAACACGTTCGTTTCATAACCCCAAACCAAAGGGAATACTGAATGGCCGATCTGACATACTAGCTTAGTATTGATATCAAAGATCTCAAAACATACCAGCAGGTCTATCTCTACCTGATTCCAATCCTGGGCAACTTAGGGTTCGTCAATATCATTGTGGTCGTCGTGCGACTTCACTGGTTTGAGAAGCACCTCCGATCTGTCTGTAGGACGACCTAACCCAAACCGAATAAACTGACTGATTGAATACTGATACTTTGATGAATATTATAGCCTCATCGCTTCTGAGACCCGAAGCACCCAGAGGTCGAAACCCCAGCATCGACGTGGAAGCGGAGGCACACAAGACGCAAGGCGTACACAACAAGAGACAGCCCGAGTCTCGCTATGATACCACTGAAGAACACGCAAAGGAGACTGCTTTGGATTCCGAGAACCAAAAAAACACAAAGTCAGTGCTACTTATGTGCCCCATGTCCCTTTCTCGACGAGCTGCTCATCAATGATAGACACAAGCCGCAAAACATCAAGCGAGATGATGGAGCTCAAACCGCCTCTCCACCTGCTACAAGAACTATCCAGTTTGGGGATGATGTCCCGGATTATGATGGACCAACTAAGGCCCTCTACATCCCTCCTCCATGGAAACGTGACCGAGGCAAGTTTGAAATGATATTCAATACCCGTACCGAGCTCTAATTTCAAAATTAGGGAGTCCCATTGTGGAAATCGAGAATGAAACCAACGACGGTGGTGAGCTATCCGTCTGTTCTCGCACACTATCGATCCTAACAAATGTATAGATGATGCAGTGTCAATGAAACTGAGACCAACAGACTCAAATATCCCCAGGCCATCATCCTTCCAGAGAACCGCCAGTACGATCACATCCACCACACGCCAGCTTGAGCGTGTTGTTTCGATAATGTTTCGTCCTGGTGGATCGGAAGGCTTTGATACAAAGCCCCAAAAACGATCACCCCAAGAGAAACCATCCTACAAAGCGTTGGCACTTCCCAATATCTCCTCGCAAGCATCCATGGGCCGGAACTCACAGTTTTACAATTTGACTACTGAAGACCGGGAGAGACTCGGAGGGATTGAGTACCGGAGTTTGAAACTCTTGTTCAAAATTGTCACGGCCTACTTCATCGGGATACACCTTTTCGGTGCTATATGTCTTGTGGGATGGATTCAGCATGCCGATCCGAAGTATCGCGAGTACCTCGCTGAATGTGGACAAGGTGATGTGTGGTGGTTAGTGTACCTGTTCCCCTTGAACACCAACAACCTTGCTGAACATAGTCGCGATCTAGGGGATTCTACTCCGCTCAAACAATGGTGAACAATCTCGGCTTCACCCTGACACCAGACTCGATGATTTCCTTTCAAGATGCAACGTTTCCACTGATTGTCATGAGCTTCCTTGCATATGCCGGAAACACCTGCTACCCATGTCTGCTACGACTTGTGATCTGGATCATGTACAAACTTTGCCCGGAGAAGTCATCGATGAAAGAGACGCTCAGCTTTTTGCTTGATCACCCACGACGATGCTACACACTGCTGTTTCCAAGTCGGCCCACATGGATTCTTTTTGGGATCTTGTTCGCAATGAATTTTGTTGACGTTCTCTTGATTATCGTTTTGGATCTGAATAATCCCGCGGTGAACAATCTTGCTGCTGGGCCCCGCGTTCTCGCTGCCATCTTCCAATCGGCATCTTCAAGACATACAGGTACATCTACCTTCAATTTGGCGGATGTCAGCCCTGGTGTTCAGTTCAGCCTTGTGGTCATGATGTATGTGGCCATTTTCCCTATCGCTATTAGCGTGAGAGCATCGAACATCTACGAAGAAACGACCCTGGGGGTGTACATTAAAGAAAACGACGTGGATGAAACGAACGGTCAATCCTATATCATGGCCCATATTCGGAATCAGCTCACCTTTGACTTATGGTACATCTTCATTGGGGTCTTTTTGATCACAATTGCCGAAGCAGGAAAGATTTCAGACAACTCGATTCCTGTAAGTTGTCACTAATTTTCGATGTGACCAGACTGCTAACCTATGGTTTCTAGGCCTTTTCAGTCTTCTCGGTTTTCTTCGAGGTAGTCTCAGCCTAGTAAGTGCCTTCTTTTTGACATGTCAGTTGAACAGTAATTCCAATTTTATCTGACCTTCTCACAGTGGAAATGTCGGCTTAAGTCTTGGGTATCCGACAGTGAACACATCCCTCAGTGGCAAGTTCACGGTCTTTAGCAAGCTTGTTGTTTGTGCGATGATGATTCGAGGCCGTCACCGAGGACTGCCATACAAGCTTGATCGTGCCATTGTACTCCCGAGCGAACGCCTGGTGGAAGACGATACCGAGGAAGATCCAAACCGGAGAAGAAGGCAATTCCGACAAACACCTGTGATCAAACGCTATCATACGAACTAGCAAAATTTGGCTTCATAGATCTATTGAACATGATTTTGATCAAGTTGCTGTTCATTGTACTTGACCTTGCATTCTCTAATTTGACCATCAGACCGAGACGCGAGTGCCTAAAGCCTCGTATGTTATACAGGATGGTCGTCTTCTGTTCGCGTTATTTCTGTCCGCTGTAATCCCCATTCACCCTCTCCAATCTTCTTGCCATAGAATTTGACAAGACAACCTACGACGACAGGTCCGACGATGGTGTTTAGCAGGATTGCCCAGATGGCAGTGATAAAGCCCTCCTCAGTCACGTACGGTGTTTCATTGTAGCCAATCTCAATGATCAAAAGGCCAATCTCCCCACGCGCCACCATGGCTGAGCCGAGCAATAATCCAGCAAGAGATGCGGCACCGTAGCCATGTTTGCTCTTCTCGACTTCAGTAGAATTATCTGCTTGTTCGCGGAGATTGACTTTCTCTTTGGGACCTTGCTTTGTCTTTGATGGTGTTAGGAACTTCCAGAGAGGAACCCATACGCCAACCACGAACTGCATACATTGTTAACCTGGATTCTATAACGCACCGAAAATAAAGTTAGCTTACCTTGGCAAACATCATAAGAAGCGTGTATAGGATGCCTTTCCATATCCTTTCACCTGTCCATAGTGACACGAATGGAATTGCAAATCCAATACTAGCAAAGAAAAGAGGTTCCATGAGGTACTTCTGAACATCCAGAAGATAGCATTCAAAGGTGTGGACAAAGGTAGGGCTTTTGTTAGCTTCGCGTTCCCCCTCCTCGCGATTTAGAACAACGAAAGGGCCTTCGGGGTGCTTGCTCGGCAAGTAGGTAAGGAATGTGCCCGCAAGAAAAGCGCCGAATAGAACCGAGGTGCCCGCGTATGCAGCGATACTGATAAATGCCGATAGCACCAAGACCATTAAGATGAAGTTAGAAATGTGGTCGTATTTCGCAAAAGAATGTTCAATCCATCGTCGAAACACAGGCGCAAAGAACCATTTGGTGAGAATGGGAGTAAGAACAGCCATGGCAAAAGAAGCCACGATTGGGCGACCAATTATCCAACCAAGATTGACATCGCCTGCGCCGGGACCAGAGAGTTCACGCAATTGACTGATAATACTGTTGGGGAGTATATTAGCACCAGAAATGCTAACAAGAAAAACCGAAATAGTCAGAGATGACTTACCTGGATAGAACAAGGCCCACAACATCATCGATTACAGCAGCACTGACAAGAATTGACCCTACTTTAGTCTGAGAAAGATCTATGGACTTGGCAGCCGACGAAATCACAGCAAAAGTAGTTCCTGATATACCCTGTTAGCATCCGAATGTACCAAAATCTCGATCAGAAGTGGATGGCATGGCATACCTAGGGAAGTCGCAGATAATGCGGCTCCAATGATGAATGTTTCGACTGCGCCTTTTATACAATCAGTTGAGTAAACACCACAAAAAAGAACCATTCGACTTACCATATCCATATCCAAGATACAAAAGCAGGTAAGATAGCCCAATGGGGAAACAAACACCTGTTGCAGCTCCGAGACAACTGACAAGGAAGTTTTGTTTCATGAGGTCAAGTCGAACAGTGAGTCCACCTACCAAAAAAAAAAAAAAAAAAAAGATTAGCAGCAGCTCAATAATTGACATAGGAGGATTGTTTACCCTCGAAGATGATCAAAATCAAGCCAACATAACCAACGGCGAGGAATGTTTCCTGCCATGGCATCTCCAGGATATTTGCCAGAGGCTTTCCATAGATAATACCGACAGCTATTTGGCCAATGATACCGGCACGAATGATCTTAGCAGAGACATATTCAGCCAGAGATAAGAAGAAAAAGAACGAGATAATGATTAGGATCTCGACAACTAATTTCTGTTTGAGTAAGTCGTATCGGGGGTCTTGGGGTGATGGCTGTACTTACTACCAGGTTCGTGGTACGCAAGGAAACCACCAGCCATCACGAGGCCACTTGTTCAACTCAGTTGAGGATTGAGAGAAACAAGAATCGAAAACAAGAAATTAGGCACAGAAAACTTCTCAAAGCCGAGACTTCTGGGCATCTTGGCTATTCCACTTCGGATGTCACGTGCGGCGAGTCGGTGACATCAGCACTGGGCTTTCGGGCTTGCTATACGGATTTTGAGAGTAACTTCCGGTGATCAAGATAGATGTAACCCTCTTAAAATATATTAAAATGCGGATGGTAAAAGAATGATGATTTTCTGCTACCAACTGGCGTGATTTGCATAGGGCTTGGTGGCGTGGGTCTTTATCACGATGTCATGCCCAGAAGATGCCCAGAAGATGCCCAGAACACGTTCCACTTTACTTGGCCCCGAGGATGGCCAACTTGCTCCATTGGAAGAATCGGTAAGCAATTGCCTTTTCAACTGAAAGTCTTTACCTTTATAAACAGTCATGCCAAATGTGACCAAGAACCACTCAGTGGCAAACTCTTCAATCAAATAGTCGGTTAGCCACCAAGCTGCAATGATGGCACAGAGCACCGAAAAACACGTCCCTCGTGTGGAGAGTATGCAAAATGTGTGAACAATGCATTGTCTCATCCCCACATGCTCGACAAGGTTCTGTTGCACTGCATAAAGTCTAAGCTCTGTTGTACAAGTGATTCTTCCGAAACGGTTCCTCGGGGGAACTTGATATCCCTTTCTTGAGGCCGAGCAGTGTCTTGTTTCCTTGATCCTTTGTATTCAAATACCTCATTGGAACCGGAATTGAACATAACCAGTGAATGTGGTCTCGCGTTATGTATGCTGGATGAGATGGTATCTGCGGTAAAGCTAAAGCGCCAGGTATCAGAAATCAAAAAGCCCCTCCACACTATACAGGTTTGTACAAGGTGTCACGAAAAAGCAAAGCGTAATGCACAATTATGTAGATGGCAATGTGTCATCGCCCGGTCCATCGCCCTTCGAGGGCTCTCCACCACTGCCGGCCCAGCTTCCAGGTGAGGGATGACTCCGCTTCTTCTTATCCCCACGCTTCTTTTTCTCACGAGCTGCTCCGCGAGCTTCATCCGGTCGGCTGGGGCTGCGACTAGATTCGCTGCGGCGGAGATCTTTGACTTCTTTGATGACTTCACGAAATCCTTCTTCGATGTTGTTCATGCGAGCTAAAACTAGCTTGCTGAGCATGTCTTGGGTTTGGTTTGGAATATCGCGACGCAATCCTGCAGCGAAACCCATCTGTGTTTGGAAGCTGGATGGGACTGCACCAGGGAAACCGCTTAAGCCGCCTGCTACTGCCTTGTTGTCGCCGAGGTCAGAACCGAGATCAAAAAGCAGAGAGGAGCGAGGCTGTGCCACTGTTTGTCGATCAGATAGATAGATGCTGTCCAGTTCTGGGACGGACATCTGATTGAGTGCGAGGGGGGAGTTTCGAGGCCGAGAAACGTCCAGGATGTGTCGTTTCATGGTGCCCTGGTCCATTGAAGCAGAGACAACAGGCATACGCTCCTCGTCGGAGGAGTCTGCGTTGGGTCGTGGAGGTGTAGTCTGGCCATCGGTCTCTTCGTTCGGGGATCCTACCGGGTTGTACAGCATGGTGACACCAGAAGCATTGCGATTGTGTCTGGGACGTCTGGTCGGACTGTTGCGGCGAGAAATCATCCTTGCGGTAGACGGGCGAGAGCTGTAGAACTTAGGCGAAGGTTTTTCGGAGGCTTCGGCCTGATCCAGAGTGTTACCGATATATCCTGGGGCCGAGTGTTTGTCGTCATTTGAGTCTCCATCATTGCTGGTCAACTCATCATCGCCCTCCATATCCGTATGGTGCGAGGGCGCTCGTTTGTGACTGGGTGAGCCAAGTCTTGTGCGCCGAGGCCGAATCATTGGACTTGCGATCCGACTTGTTCGGTCTTCGGGATTTGAGGCCACTGACCGGGTCGTTTCTGTAAAGTTGCGAGGGCGAGAGGTCAATTGACTGCGGAAGGGAAGCTTGGGTCGTCGTGGGTCCCTCTCAAGATGGTCCACCACGACAGAATCTTGCTCATCAGGGCCGTTGGCTGGCCCAGAACCAACTTCCTGCATCCAGTCTTTGATGACATTGTCGGTCTGGCGTTCGTGCACAGTACTTGGTGGACGTCGAATTCGATCGTCACTGTATGGCCGTCGGAACACTTCTTCTAATGCTTGATCTTTCTGGAAAGTGGCCACTGATGGTGCTCGTACCATACGTGATACCCTGCTGCTAAACCCGCGGAATCGACTAGGCCCCCATTGCTTGGGAGCTGAAGTCACATTTGGTGATGTCGGCTCAATAAGATCCATCGGCTGAATAAATTGCGCACTAAGAATCGTCTTCTCATAGAGGAAAATTGTAAAGAGAATGGGTAGGTGGGTGATCTTGATAATGGTCCGGTTCAGCCGAATGAACTCCCGGAAAGGCATTAAGTATCGGAACGGTGTCACCAGCCAGGCGATGACATTTGCCGGTGCCACATAGGAGAACAAGGCATCGGACTTGACCATCGAGATGGTGTTGACGGCAAACAGGAATTGGTGTTCTTGATTGGCATTTTGGACAATCCTCATGAAGGAGTTGGTCAGAACAGTAATCAAGATCGTGACGACGACGAAATGACAAATAAATAGGAAAACCGTTAGGATCGCCTTTCCTAAGAAATTGTACTCATCCCACATTGCCCATGCAGTAGGTGTAAAGCCCATCAACATTTGGAACAAACCATATGCCACCACTTTTGGGGAATTGCTGTCACCAAAGCTTAAGAATGCGACAAAAAACCCAGAACAGGCAATGACGATGAGGACAAAGACTGCAATCAGATCAGATGCCATGATTCGGAACGCAATCAGCAGTTGCGAGAAGTAGCGATAATGGTCCAAGATGGAGAACAACCGAGGGAATAGCAAGGGTGCCGTGGCCGCAAGAACATCGAACTGAATCAGTTAGTATGGAGGCAGGATGAGTAGAAGCATGGCGATACTTACAGCTTGGTCTGTGACCAGTTGGCTTCTAGGGTAGGTCAAGAATGATCCGTAGATCCGCAAACAATAATACGCGAAAAGCAATAGCAGGATGCCCAAGTCGAAAAGATTCCAAAAACTCATTAAATAGAGGCTGAATCCCTGTTCATTGAATCCCACAATTTCGTCAAGCATGAAGCCGGTACTCCAGAACCAAAACACAACCTCGAGTGATGTGATTCTACGGCTGCGCTGTTCCAGCACAGCTAGAAACAGCCCTAAGAGCACTGCATAGGACAAGGTGGAAAGAAATTGTCGATAGCGTGGCACTCGCAACCGTGACAACTTGAACAGAGATGCATCACGGGGGTTGTAAAGAGACACTGAGCGTCGAAGGGTTCCATTGCTTGGTGTTGTTCCGAGGGTTCCATTCTGGTCTATTGATGTTCCATAGTCCATATCTCCTCGGTTCCTATTCACACGGCGATGTAAGTTGTCGGCAGCCGAGTGAAAGACAACTGTTCCAGCCCAAATAGCTTCCAATTGCTGCACAACCACAGGATGGGCCAAAAACCGTTTAGCCTGTGCGCGAATAGCCACCTCTAGACAAGAGACGCGGGCAACAACTACCCGTTTTCTCTGGGGACCGGGTGCCAATGCAGTGGAAGAGTCTTGGCCTTGGAGCGGATAGAACTCATACGACAACGCATCAATCAACTCACGCGTCGAATATTCCCTGAGCAGTTTGATCGCCAATAGTTCGCTCACCATGGCCCGTGTCTGATTTGCCCCGCTATTCCCCGGACTCAGATGCATTTCCTTCTCAAATTGTAGACAATTGGCCATCAGTGCGTAGAGTGTCGCGCGTGAAAACTGAGTTGACATAATCTTCTGCAGTATCGGCTTGATCAGGAACTGGGACACCTGCGGCGAACGTAATTGATCCCATGTCAAGGTTGTTTCGCATCGAGAGGCAATCAATGGACGGATGGCATGAGTGATGTTGTAAACGGGCAGCGCGTCTAGTCATCGAACATTGTTAATATAGGCTTGGGCATTCAGCAGGGAGATTTGGTACCGAGATGCGACGCAGAGAACATGGGCAAGAGAGGTGTTGACTCGAGTGGGCCATCTTCCTCTTCCTCTCCGTCCCAGTCCTCGTCCATGTCTTCTTCATCGATCCCATGAAGCTCCGGCGCATCATCCTCGCTACTATCGCCGGACCTGTTGACACGTCGGGGGTCATCGCGCGGGCCACGATACCATGGAGAAGGGGTTGAAAAAGGCGACTGATCAACCTGATCGCGTTGGCGTTTGGGACGCAGCAGCGACGCGAACATGGTGGTAGGCGGTGGTCAGGGTTTGCATAACCGAGGTAAATCAAGGGAGAGGAGCGTTAGAGCATCACGGAGGCTAGTGTGAGAAAAGAAAGAGAAAAAAAGAAAAACACAGTACAGTCGAAGATATGAGGTTGAAGTTGAGACAAAAAGCGGGATCTAGTCGGAGCTATCTTAGTGCTGTGTTCCCCCACGTCATAGTACAGATTTCAGTAGCACGGTTTTTTTGTAGTGAAGAATGTGTGATTTGCCTGTCAATTGTCGCATATACTGGTTTTTGAGTACATCTAACTTCGATCACGCGTGCAGGTGGGACGGGCAATACCGGTAACTCAAATTGCCACCTCCTAGGACAGTTGATATATCTAAACTTGGAGATTAGCTGTCAATAGTCGACTGGCTGTATGCTTATAGCACCATGTATTCACGGTGTTCACTGACTAATTCCA
Organism: Penicillium antarcticum; assembly: GCF_028974205.1. Taxonomy (NCBI): domain Eukaryota; kingdom Fungi; phylum Ascomycota; class Eurotiomycetes; order Eurotiales; family Aspergillaceae; genus Penicillium; species Penicillium antarcticum. The sequence goes on along the minus strand of NW_026695306.1, from coordinate 133,284 downwards.
CTATAAATCGCCGTTAATTAATATCAAACAGGGCTGATACTGTTATCGGCCCACCGCCTAGGAATATATCATATGCATGCAGGTAGCTTAAGCTAGGGACTTTTGGGTGAACAAGAAAATGTCTGTTATGATACCATATAGAATACTAGAATACTAGCCAAATAGGCAGAATGTAAGTAACAACAGTACTAAGTAGTGGACTATGACATACCAGAAATCTCTGCGGTGAAATGTACCGAAAACAGAAGTGGGGCTCAAAATGCATGAAAATATTTTCTGCCGAGATTTCTTCTCTTCCTCCTCCAACCAGCTGGTTGCAGCACTACTCTTTTTATCTATACTCCTTTTTTGCGATTTCTTTTTTTCTGTTTACTCCAAAAGTTCCTCTCCTATAGCGAATGCTGAATTAGGACCTGCTTTCACGAATTTCGTCCTCGAGAGGACTTGTCCCCTCCAATTGCCATGTCCCACGCCAATTCCCTCGACGACACAATTTTGCCTACTAGTCCCAAGCTGGGAGGACCTGTTGCATACCAAGACTCTCTGCCCATCATGGATTCTGTCCGCGGTACAGTGATCAAGCCTGCCTCCATCCCGGTCCGGGGTGGCAGCGGCCGCATGACTTCCCTCGAGTTGGCCGATGGCACAGTCTACCAGGGTTACAACTTTGGTGCCGAGAAAAGCATTTCTGGTGAATTGGTCTTCCAGACCGGTATGGTCGGTTACCCCGAGTCCATCACCGATCCCTCATACCGCGGTCAGATCCTGGTTATCACTTTCCCACTTGTGGGTAACTACGGTGTCCCCGCACAGGATGAGATGGATGAGCTCCTGAAGGACCTCCCCAAGCACTTCGAGTCCAACCAGATCCACGTTGCCGGCTTGGTGGTGGCAGCCTACGCCGGCGAGGACTACTCGCACTTCTTGGCCAAGACCTCGCTCGGTCAATGGCTCAAGGAGCAGGGTGTTCCTGCCATGCACGGTGTTGACACTCGTGCTCTCACCAAGCGCCTGCGTCAGACCGGTAGTATGCTGGGTCGCATGCTGCTGCAAAAGGATGGTGCCGCCGATGCCGCTGGCATCGCCGGTGCCAACTGGAAGTCCCACTTCGAGGAGACCGAATGGGTCGACCCCAACACAAAGAACCTCGTGGCTGAGGGTGAGTGACCTACCAGGTTAAGTTGCGAGGAAACAAGAATTGGCTTTCTGACTGTATCTTTCTTAAACTACAGTCTCCATCCGCGAGCCCCGCCTATTCACACCACCCGAGAACATCGCCCTCAAGCACCCCTCAGGCCGTGGAGTCCGTGTGCTCTGTTTGGATGTTGGTATGAAGTACAACCAGCTGCGTTGTCTGCTTTCCCGCGGTGTGGAAGTCTTGGTTGTCCCTTGGGACTACGATTTCCCTACTCTCGCTGGAAAGGACTTCGACGGTCTGTTTGTGTCCAACGGTCCCGGTGACCCTGCCACCTTGGAGGTCACCATCAAGAACCTCGCCAAGATGTTCGAGGATGCCCGCACACCCGTTTTCGGTATCTGCTTGGGTCACCAGTTGATTGCCCGCTCCGTCGGCGCCCAGACTTCCAAGATGAAGTTCGGTAACCGCGGTCACAACATTCCCTGTACAAGCATGCTCTCCGGCAAGTGTCACATCACTTCTCAGAACCACGGTTACGCCGTGGACGCCAGCAGCCTCAAGAACGGCTGGGAGGAGCTGTTTGTCAACGCCAACGATGGCAGCAACGAGGGTATTCGTCACACCAGCCGTCCCTTCTTCAGTGTGCAATTCCACCCCGAGAGCACCCCCGGTCCCCGCGACACCGAGTACCTGTTCGATGTCTTCATCAACACTATCCAGTCTACCATTGCCTCTCCCGAGGCTCTCAACTTGCCCGTTTCTTTCCCCGGTGGCGCCAAGGCCGACAACGTCCTTGCTGCTCCCCGTGTCTCGGTCAAGAAGGTCCTGGTTCTCGGTTCCGGTGGTCTCAGCATTGGCCAGGCTGGAGAGTTTGATTACTCCGGCAGTCAAGCCATCAAGGCTCTGAAGGAAGAGGGTATCTACACTATCCTGATCAACCCCAACATTGCCACCATTCAGACTTCCAAGGGTCTGGCTGACAAGGTCTACTTCCTGCCCGTCAACGCCGACTTTGTCCGCAAGGTCATCAAGCACGAGCGTCCTGATGCTATTTACGTCACTTTCGGTGGTCAGACTGCCCTCTCTGTTGGTATCCAGCTCAAGGATGAGTTCGAGGGGCTCGGCGTTCAGGTTCTCGGTACCCCCATTGACACCATCATTACCACTGAGGATCGTGAGCTGTTCGCCCGTAGCATGGACTCCATCAACGAGAAGTGTGCCAAATCTGCCTCCGCTTCCACCCTTGAGGAGTCTCTCCAGGTCGTTGAGGCCATTGGATTCCCCGTTATTGTTCGTGCTGCCTACGCTCTTGGTGGTCTCGGATCTGGTTTCGCCAACAACATGGATGAACTGAAGGAGCTCTGCACCAAGGCCCTGGCTGTCAGTCCCCAAGTTCTGATTGAGCGCAGTATGAAGGGCTGGAAGGAGGTCGAATACGAGGTTGTTCGTGATGCCCAGGACAACTGTATCACTGTCTGTAACATGGAGAACTTCGATCCCCTTGGTATCCACACTGGTGACTCCATTGTCGTGGCTCCTTCTCAGACTCTTTCCGACGAGGACTACAACATGTTGCGTACCACCGCTGTTAACGTCATTCGACACCTCGGGGTTGTCGGTGAATGTAACATCCAGTACGCCCTCAACCCCTTCTCCCGGGAGTACTGCATTATCGAGGTCAACGCCCGTCTGTCTCGTTCCTCGGCTCTGGCCTCTAAGGCTACCGGTTACCCTCTTGCGTTTATCGCTGCCAAGTTGGGTCTCGGTATTCCTCTGAACGAGATCAAGAACTCGGTCACCAAGTCCACCTGTGCTTGCTTCGAGCCCTCACTCGATTACTGTGTGGTCAAGATTCCCCGCTGGGATCTGAAGAAGTTCACTCGTGTCTCCACCCAGCTCGGTTCTTCCATGAAGAGTGTTGGTGAAGTCATGAGCATTGGCCGAACCTTCGAAGAAGCCATTCAAAAGGCCATCCGTTCCGTTGATTTCCACAACCTTGGTTTCAGCGCCACTGATGCCCTTATGTCCATCGACGCCGAGCTTCAGACTCCTTCCGACCAGCGTCTGTTCGCCATTGCCAACGCCATGGCTGCTGGCTACACCGTTGATGACATCTGGAAGCTCACTAACATCGACAAGTGGTTCCTCTCTCGCCTCAAGGGCTTGAACGACTTCGGCAAGTCCATGTCCACCTTCAACGCTACCTCTGTGCCTGTGCCTATGATCCGCCAGGCTAAGCAGCTCGGTTTCTCCGATCGCCAGCTCGCCAACTTCCTGGACTCCAACGAGCTGGCTGTCCGCCGTATGCGTGTTGAGGCTGGTATCATGCCTATTGTCAAGCAGATCGACACTGTCGCCGCTGAGTTCCCCGCTGTGACCAACTACCTTTACCTCACCTACAATGCATCCGAGCACGATCTGTCGTTCGACGATCACGGCATTATGGTTCTGGGCTCTGGTGTCTACCGTATCGGTTCCTCCGTCGAGTTCGATTGGTGTTCTGTGCGCACTATCCGTACTCTCCGTGAGCAAGGCCACAAGACTATCATGGTCAACTACAACCCTGAGACTGTCAGTACCGATTACGATGAGGCCGACCGCTTGTACTTCGAGAACATCAACCTCGAGACTGTGCTCGACATCTACCAGTTGGAAACCTCCAGCGGTGTTATCATGTCTATGGGAGGACAGACCCCTAACAACATCGCTCTGCCCCTGCACCGCCTCAACGTCAACATCCTTGGTACCTCTCCTGAGATGATCGACGGTGCCGAGAACCGTTACAAGTTCTCCCGTATGTTGGACCGTATCGAGGTCGATCAGCCCGCCTGGAAGGAACTCACCTCCATCGAAGAAGCCCGCGGTTTCTGTGACAAGGTCGGATACCCTGTGCTGGTCCGTCCTTCCTATGTCCTGTCTGGTGCTGCCATGAACACTGTCTACTCCGAGCACGATCTCGCCAGCTATCTCGGCCAAGCTGCCGATGTCTCGCGTGAGCACCCCGTTGTTATCACCAAGTACATCGAGAACGCCAAGGAGATTGAGATGGACGCTGTTGCCCTTAATGGTGTCATGGTTGGTCACTTCATCTCTGAGCACGTCGAGAACGCCGGTGTTCACTCTGGTGACGCTACACTGATCCTGCCTCCCCAGGATCTTAGCGAGGAGACTGTCCGTCGTATTGTTGAGGCCACCCGCAAGATTGGAAACGCCCTCAACGTGACCGGCCCTTACAACATCCAGTTCATTGCCAAGGACAACGACATCAAGGTCATTGAGTGCAACGTTCGTGCCTCGCGTTCGTTCCCCTTCGTGTCCAAGGTTATGGGTGTCGACCTGATCGAGATGGCCACCAAGGCCATGATCGGTGCTCCCTTCCAGGAGTACCCCCCTGTCAACGTCCCCAAGGACTACGTTGGTGTGAAGGTTCCTCAGTTCTCGTTCTCCCGTCTCTCCGGCGCTGACCCCGTTCTGGGTGTCGAGATGGCTTCCACTGGTGAGGTCGCTTCGTTCGGTCGTGACAAATACGAGGCCTACCTCAAGGCCCTGCTGTCCACCGGATTCAAGCTGCCCCGTCGCAACATCCTGTTCTCCATTGGTGCCTACAAGGAGAAGATGGAGATGCTGCCTTCCATTCAGAAGCTCTCCCAGCTCGGTTACAACTTGTTTGCCACCGCTGGTACTGCTGATTTCCTGAAGGAGCACGGTGTGACTGTCAAGTACCTCGAGCACCTTCCCGATCACGAGGAAGAGGACATGAAGTCCGAGTACTCTCTCACTCAGCACTTGTCCAACAACCTGATTGACTTGTACGTCAACTTGCCATCGAACAACCGCTTCCGTCGCCCTGCCAACTACATGTCCAAGGGTTACCGCACTCGTCGTATGGCTGTTGACTACCAGACTCCTCTGGTCACCAACGTCAAGAACGCCAAGATCCTGATTGAGGCCATTGCTCGCCACTTCCCTTTGAACATCATCACCGCTGATTTCCAGACCAGCCACCGCACTGTTGTTCTGCCCGGTCTGATCAACATTGCGGCCTTTGTCCCCAACCTGGTCTCTGCTGGTTCCAACGACTTCGAGGCTGTCTCCAAGGCCTCGCTCGCAGGTGGTTTCAGCATGATCCGTGTGATGCCCGTTGGCGTTGACACCTCAGTCACCCAGGCCAGCGACCTGAAGATTGTCCAGAAGAACGCCCAGGACAAGTCTCTCTGTGACTTCAACCTCTCCGTCGCTGCCACCGCCACCAACTCGGATCAGATCATCCAGGTGACCGGTGAGGTTGGATCTCTGTTCATCCCCTTCAACCACCTCTCTGGCAACATCAACAAGGTCGCCACTGTCACCAACCACTTCAGCGCCTGGCCCTCGAGCAAGCCTCTGATCACCGATGCCAAGAGCACTGACCTTGCCTCCATTCTGTTGTTGGCCAGTCTCCACGGTCGCAACATTCACGTTCTGAACGTGACTTCCAAGGAGGACATTACCCTCATTGCTCTGAGCAAGGAAAAGGGCCTGAAGGTGACCTGCGATGTCTCCATCTACTGCCTCTTCCTTTCTCAGAAGGACTACCCGGCCTCCAGCTTCCTGCCTACCGTTGAGGACCAGAAATCACTGTGGGACCACATGAGCACCATCGATGTCTTCTCGATTGGCAGCATCCCCTTCCAGCTTGCTGGCAAGGCCGCAACCCCCGAGACTGGTATTGCGGAGTCACTTCCTCTCCTGTTCACTGCCGTCGCTGAGGGCCGTCTGACCGTTGAGGACATCACCGCTCGCCTCTACGAGAACCCCAAGAAGATCTTCGAGCTGCACGACCAGGCTGACAGCTCCCTCGAGATCGAGGTTGACCGCCCATACGTCTTCCAGAGCCCCGATGCCAGCTCTCCCTTCAACGGCAAGGTGATGCGTGGCTCCGTCCAGCGTGTTATCTTCCAGGGCAAGACTTCTTGCCTCGATGGCGAGATCATCAAGGATGCTATCAAAGGTACCGATATGTCTGCCCACCGCATCCTTCCTGCCTCGCCTGCGATGACCCCCATGGTTCGCCCTGAGAGCTCCCTCGACCGTCACCAGTCTCTTTCTGGCACCCCTGGCCGCCGCCAGAAGAACATGGACAACACCGTGCCTGCCATTGGTGAACTTGGACCCCCTCTCTACCCCTCGTCCCAGGGTTCTTCCAACATGGCCGACCTGCTCTCGCGCTCCAAGATCCGCGGCAAGCACGTCCTGTCCGTGAACCAGTTCACTCGTGCTGACCTGCACTTGCTGTTCACTGTCGCCCAGGAGATGCGTCTCGGTGTTCAGCGCCAGGGTGTCCTTGACATCCTCAAGGGCCGTGTCCTGACTACTCTCTTCTACGAGCCCTCGACCCGCACCTCGGCCTCGTTCGACGCTGCCATGCAGCGCCTCGGTGGACGTACCATCGCCATCTCGACCGAGCACTCTTCCACCAAGAAGGGCGAGACTCTCCAGGACACCATCCGCACCCTCGGCTGCTACGGCGATGCCATTGTTTTGCGTCACCCCGACGCCAGCAGCACTGAGATCGCGGCCAAGTTCTCCCAGGTCCCTGTCATCAACGGTGGTAACGGCTCCCTCGAGCACCCCACCCAGGCCTTCCTGGACCTGTTTACCATCCGTGAGGAGCTCGGTACCGTCACCGGCTTGACCATCACCTTCACTGGTGACCTCAAGTACGGCCGCCCCGTCCACTCCCTCATCAAGCTCCTCCAGTTCTACGATGTCCGCATCCAGCTGGTCGCCCCCAAGGCTCTTGCTCTTCCCGAGGAGGTCCGCCAGCAGATCATTACTTCCGGACAGTTGGTCCTTGAGTCGGAGGAGCTGACTCCTGAGATCGTTGCCCGCTCTGACATTCTGTACTCCACTCGTGTCCAGAAGGAGCGTTTCGCCGATCTCGCCCAGTACGAGGCTCTTAAGAACAGCTTCGTCATTGACAACGCTCTGCTTAAGCACGCCAAGGGCCACATGGTCGTCATGCACCCTCTGCCTCGCAACGCCGAGATCGCTGAGGAGGTCGACTTCGACCAGCGGGCTGCTTACTTCCGCCAGGTATGTTTCAATTCGCCCCCTTCACAAGATTATATACTAACTTCTTCTCAGATGCGCTACGGCCTTTACTGCCGCATGGCCCTGCTCGCTCTGGTCCTGGCATGAGAACTTGAATATCCACTGCCACTATAATTTTCTGGGGATTGGGCATTCAAAAGCGCCATGCATTTGATCACGCAAGACATGTTTTCCTTTTTTTTTTTCGTTATGTTTTTGAAAAGTTTTATGCCCGTAGCTGTATAGATTTAGATGAATCTCCTTATCATGAACTCCTCTGTATGTCAATATTTTATATTTTATGGTTTTATATGTGTGTGTTATGTGTGTGTTCTGTGTGTCGTGTTTTGCGTGGCGTGTGTTTTGGATTTGGCTTGGCGTTTTCTCTTTTTTTTTTTGTGTTTTTGGCATGTCTTTCTTTTGGGCGATTTATTTGCATGACATTTTATATCAGTTTCGATCAGCTGTGTCTGAATCAATTTTACGAATTTTTGATATTCCAGTATGTGCCACCCATTTCAATATCTATGTGTTCGGCTATGCCATCTCATATGACCCTCTCGCCTGGGTTCTACCTGCTGAGGTCTTTCCAAGCTCCAGGCCAGTAAACAGTGTCAGTCTTGCAACCTCAAACAACTAGCCGGCTAACTTCATCATTAGAGTAGTCGTTCCTCGGATGCTTGTCTCTATCAGTTAGGAGCACATTCCTCCTGTTCTTTAGCTAATTCTGCGTGGCTGCTGGAGTTTTCTTGTTTTTTTTTTTTTTTTTTTTTTTTTTTTGTCGTACCAGAGATAGCTCACAAATCTTTATTGCAAGTTACAGTACTCTTTGGCGATAATCTGCAAGCTGATGAGGAGGACCTTAGTATTTAGGTCCAGCGCGAGGTTTTAACAGACACTACACAAAGCCATATCCTGCCGTAGTTAGGATGCAGAATGTCCCGTTCTTTCTATTTTCTTGCCTTCCTCAACTAGAATTACAATCAAACATCAAAAATAAATACCGTTGCATTCCACTTACAATTAAAAAGAATAGTTGATGTACTGGCACTCAGAGAGTATTGCAGATCGCCATCGGCAGGGGAAAACGGCAAGTGAACAGCTCAGCCTAGGTACAATCTCAGACATTACCAGTCACAACCCTGTTGATTTCTCTGGGGAAACAGGTCAATTCGAGTATTTCCTGTTAATCCTCGACGTACTGAGGCGTGGAAAAGGCGGGGATTCGGCAGATGGATCGGATTATCCGAAGTATACCCGGCTATACAACTATTGCCTCCGTTCCAGTGTACAGGACTTCTTTTCCTACTGGTTCAATCATTGAAAGAAAAACCACAGATTTGATATATCATGAACCATAATGTTGCACCCTGTCTCTTCCCAGGGATGGGCTACTAGCATGCTTGCTCTAGCTACATGTTTCTCATGCTACCGGAATTGCTACGACTTCAGTCCCCGCTGTGCCCAAGCTCTCATTTCTTTACACAGCATTTGTAGAGTGTGATTCTAATCTGATGTCTACCTCTGCTGGACCCCATGGAATTCGGAAGTCAATTCCCATCGTCGGTGGAAACTTCAGCGGCCCTCATCTTTCCGGTATGATCCCAACTCCAAGTCTATATCAGTGGTGATCTAACATGATTTGTCTCTACCTAGGCAAGATTCTCGATGTCGGTGCTGATTGGGGCCTCGTTGATCCCCAAACCAATATCTTTTCTGCGGATACTCGGTATAACTTTCGTACCGATGATGGGGCCGATATCTTCCTCCAGACTGCTGGTCCTAAGGCCCCTGATGATCATTTGCACTTGCGTCTTATCTTTGAGACTGGAAGTCCAAAGTATTATTGGTTGAACAGTGTGGTGGGTGAGTATCGCACACGAAGTCAATCGCCGTATCTCCGTCTAATACAGTTCGATCCAGCTATTGGCATTCTGACATCGAATCAGACAACCAACAAAAACATTAGCTTGCTGCGGATTGATGCTTGGAATGTAAGATGTGCAGATCTCTTTTCACTGTTATAGCGAACACGGTAATTGACCTTCCGATTAGTTTGCGTCCGATTGGAACGCGACTCAGTTCGGGAACACCACATCTGCATGAAGAGGCGAGGAATTTGGATATCATGTCTCAGGCCGGAATAGAAGCTCGATTTGTACAGGTGATTCGCGACCGTTCTGTAATCTTGACGTATTTCGTTTGAGTCATAAGCACAAAGATATCATCTGATCTATGTTCGATGTAAAACGTGTAGTGCTCTATATGTGTCTTCGCTAATTCATGTCCAAACCAGTCCCATCCACAGGGCCTCACTCATCTCTCATTCATTCATTCATCGCATGATTTATGCCTTGTCTGGCCAGTACTTTTGCACAATGGCTTTCTTATTGACCTTGCCCATAGCATTGCGCTCGATTCCATCCACAACCTTCAAGACAGTGGGAATTTTATAAGGGGCCATCTCATTCTTGAGGCTCGCACGGAGGGCCGGAAGCTCGACAGGTACAGCCTGCATATGTATTAGCAAAACAAATCTGTGATCTTTAAGATCATGTCAACTTACTCCGTAGCGGAACTTGACGACTGCTGCGACTCGCTGGCCCCATTCTTGATCTGCGAGACCAACGACTGCCACTTCCTGGATTTCATCCAAAGCGAGCATCTTGCGCTCAACTTCCAACGCGGAGATTTTGTAACCGCCGGATTTGATCAGATCAACAGAAGCACGGCCTTGGATAAAGTATGCGCCAGTGGAATCCCGTCTGGCGACATCGCCGGTCTTGAACCAGCCATCTGCTGTGAACTCCGAGGAAGTTGCCTCGGACTTGCGCCAATACTCGCGGAAAACATTCCCACCCTTGATCTCGATCATGCCATCTTCGTCCACGCCTTCAACGGTCTTGCCTGTTTCTTTTTCGGTCAATCGGACCTCGACACCGGGCAAAGGCCATCCAACGCTGCCATCAACTCGCTTTTCAACCTCAAGCCCGCAGCTGAGAGCCATGCCGATCTCGGTCATTCCATATCGCTCTAGCAATATCTGGCCAGATATCTCGGCAAATTTCGACTTGATAGGAGTGGGGAGGGCTGCAGATCCGCTGACCACCAGTCGGAGAGCGCGAGCTCCAGCCCGTGCGGCACTCTCGTGTTCAGTGCCGCGAATATGAGTATCGAAAAAATCATTCAGGCGGGAATAGATGGTCGGAACTGCCATGAACAAAGTTGAGCCGCCCTCCTGCCACCGCTCCCAGATCACTTTTGGGTCAAACTTTGGGTGCATCTCGACAATGGTACCACTCAAGAAACTGGCGGCTAGACCATTGATAATACCGTGGACGTGGTGGAGCGGCAGCACATGAATGAGACGGTCTGAGGGGCTATATTCCCAAGCCTTGACCAGACAGTTTGCCTGAAAAGTGATATTCTCGTGGGTGGTGACGCAGCCCTTCGGGTTTGAGGTGGTTCCGGAAGTATAGATCATCAGAGCGCGACGGGTAAGGGCAAAAGGTGGAGAGAAGGATGGCATAGTCGGTGCATCGTTGCGACTTAATGGCTCAAGGCCCATGAATGGAATGTCGGTAGTGCATCCCTCGCGCAATGCTGGTGCCATCTTCTCGAAAGCTGGGTGAACAATAACCAACGAGGGGTCCGAATCATCGACGGTATATAACAGCTCCTTCACTGGGTGACTTGTGCCTAATCGAAAAGGTCAGCCAAGTGATTCCATATTAAAGTCTTCAATACGCACATAGAGGAACACAGACACCTCCTGCTGCCCACACAGCCCATTGCGTGACGACGTAATCATACCCATTGGGGACTAAGAATGCAATGCGCCGCTCGTCCAGGTCCTCAGTCAGACCCAATTGTTCAACCATGCGCTTCCTTAATGCTGCAGCATCGGCTAGCAATTGAACGAATGTAAAGGATTCTTGTTTCGTGGCGTCGATGACCGCGATTTTGTTGGGGTCGTCGCGCGCATGCTGTTCTGCCGCGGCGAAGAGGGGCAGAGTGGGTATCGGCATGGGGAGAGGTGAAATGTGTTGTTCTCTGCTGATTGCGAAAGATCCAAAGAGTGACTTAAGATAGTATAGAATTGAAGAGGAAGAAGAAGAAGAAGAGGAGGAGGAAAGACAAGAATCTGACCCCTTACAACATTTAGCCGGTGCGGAGAACTGCCGATGTGGAGTAATTTCCGGCTTATTCGATGCGACTGACTACCTACACGTAGATATATGTGAAGATAAACGTTGTAAGTTGATTGTTTCAAAGAGATACAACTCAAACTGGTGCTTCCGGAATATATATAAACCATAAACAAGGCCCATTGAAATCCCTTGTATCGAACTACGTGGATATACTCGACCTTGGCCAAAGCTTGGCGTATACTAAGAAGTATAAAGAAATGCAAAGATCATATACAACCCAGGATCTAAGCATACTAAGATCAAGGAAGTATACCATTATCAGAGCCTATGGCATTATCTTCCATCCTCTCTCGGGCCTCTCTAGCTATCATCCCTTTGGTTCATATCAGCATTTTCCCATATATTCTTCGGTCCACCATTCAGCGCCAAATCCAACATAGTACGAGCAAGATCATCAACCTTGATAGAAGGCCCAAGACTAAAGACAAGTCTTTGCAGACTCATATCTCGCGTCAAAATCATAGCAGGTCGCATAATATGCGCCTCAAAACCAGTGTGATCACGAGCGAAATCCAGGGTTTCAGTTTCGACTTGACCCTGTTATTTGTTAGCCTAATCGTTGATTCCCATCTCCAGACAAGAGTGCTTTTTACCCTAATGCGTCGATAATCCTGCATGAACCACAGCGGCTTGGTCTGGTCTCTCTCTGCTGCCGCCCCGCTACAGTATATGAAACGGAATGGCTTCTGGCAGGTGTCTTGGAAGACTCGGGCTGCAGTCAAGGTATAGTCTATGCTCACGCGCCGAGCTGTGTCGTTATCGGGTATGCGAGCCTTGCCCAGTGTCCTGCAACAAGGGGTTAGTCTGGTCTCAATGAGATTGATTCGTGACAGAGTCCCTATGCCTATCGTACCAAATGCATGCATCAGCATCCTGGATTTTCTCTCGGACTGAGTTTGGATAGGTCAGGAAATCCTCAACTATCGCGACTTGGAGCTTTTCGTGTGCTGGCAAGTCACGACGGCTTAGCGCTACGATAGAGGTGATGGCGGGATGTTGTAGACATTGGGAGAGGACCTCGCCACCAACAAAGCCAGTTGAACCTGTGAGAATCACTTTCATCGTTAATGCAATGATGTCTAAGGATTGTTGCGCAAGGAGGTGTAGGTAATAGATGCCCTCGGGCTTATGTCTTATCTCCGAATTCCGTGGCCTGGCCCCGTGACACCTGAGCCTCGCCCAAGATCTTTCATGCGAGGGTGATAGTAAGTTGAAAACACGTCGTTAATTCGCAATTTAACGTCCTATTATAGTCTAGATCATGGTAGCTGGAGAGGGTGCTTGCGCTAGCTCTCCTGGCTGAACGGTGCGAGGCCCGTCAGGCGAACCCTCGCCATTCTCCTCCAACCCTCGAGCCACCAAGTCCGTAAAATCCACACCGACTTCCATCAAGAGAGCTGCATGCTCGTGCACTATGTCGAGGCACTTTTGCCAGACAGAGGTGCCCCGCTGCACGCTGCTGAGCTGTCGACTAAGCAGAGCATTGAATCCATCCAGATGATGCTTAGCCCATCGGATACAAGAACTGCTCATGACGCTAGGGAAGCATTGCTGGTAAATGCCAATGGTATTCTTGATGAGAGTGAAGTAGACGTAGGAAATCTGGAAGATGTATAGAGGAAGATCACCCTCGAAAATGCAAGCTCTGTCATAGGATTTAGCATATCAAACCAGCAGTAGATAGAAAGTAGAAATAACATACCGGATGCGCTGAGCAATCACGTCGGAGCGAGCTTTCAGATAAGTCTCGCGCGCCTGATCCTCAAACCCTAAGCGGGTCAACCAACTGACATGGGTTTTGGTTGCCGCTGGGAAAGAATGCTTGTCCACGAGCGCCCGTGAGAGAATGCCACCCAATCGAGTTGCTCGTCCATCAACCTTGACATTGATGACATCTTGTGCGATAGTGTTGCCCTTCAGTCCCTTGGCCAGTTTCCGTAACCTTTCGATGCTGGCCACAGATGCCTCGAATCGCTGTAAAGCGATATCGATATCAAGCTCATCTACCTGTCCTTCCACCCACCGGAGGTTCTGTTGTTTACCATCCACGTCGATTCGCAAATCAGACTTGTCCCTGGTGGAATCCGGAAGGTCGAATGACTCTGCCTTTTGTGAATGCGAAAGGTGTCGGCCAGCGAGGTATCCATATCCTTCCAAAGGCTTGCTGGCCGCCTCAGTCTCCGATCGCAAGTTACGGCGTAGATCCTCGACGGTTTTGCGGAAGGTTGCCAGCAATTCTTGTTTGAACGACGGATCGCGCTTATCATTTCTGTAAGTGAAGGGCTTGGATGACCCAACTCGGATGGTAATGGCATTACCAATGCCCCGGTCTAAAGCTTCTTCACGTGCTTCTCCAGTTCCCAAATTAGCCCCAAGATCGATCATGTCGATGTCCTGTAGAGGCCAACAGTCTTCCGCTACTAGCTTTGTTGGAACGGGCCCGCGATGGTGAGGGTGGCTTTGGTCGACTCGCTTGCGCTTCTTCGCTGCTACAAGGAGATGGTCATTTAATAGCACCAGGTGGACAGGCCGTCTCGGTTTCCACGTGGCTGAGTCCAGCTCAGCCCAGTTGCCTGTCTCTAGGACAATGTGCCGTCCGGGCACCGCGGGTAGGAACTTCTGCGATCCTTCAACCGTCTTCCATAGGGTCTGGAGCTGCACACTCCACATGCTCTCCAAGTTGGCGACCGAACTACGGTTGGCATTGCGCTTTGGGAAAGAGTCCTCGACTGGGGACATAGGGTTTGGTGTATTTCCCACGCTTGTTTGTCCCAGCGCCGTTGTAAGCTCCGCCATGAGGGTACGAAGAGTCCGCATTTCATCCTTGAGCTTCTCGGCCTCTTTACTGATCTTTATGAATTGAGTGCGGTTCTGGTAGACATTCTGTTGCAAGTCGGTAGAGGTTCGGTTCTTGACTTTGCGCAGACTTTCTTGGTATTTCTGGATGTCTTCCTCGGACGCGTTGGCGAGAAGGCTGGCGACATCTAAAGTCCCCTAATTAGCTTCAATGCAGGTGCAACGGACAAAAATTACCAACATCGATCAACTGGAAGACTGGGGTCTCGTAGCACATTGAGATCTACTTTCGGCACCGGGGAATTGGGATCGGCTGGGGATGGTTGTCTCAGCACAGCTTGTGGAGGTAGGCCGAACCCTCCAGGCATCTGTGTTGGGAGTGCCGGAACAGGGGGAGCACCGGCATCGAACTCAGGCACATTGTTGAATCGCGTCGAGTATCGTCGTTTCACTAAATCCGAAGTCGCATCGTTTGGGGGTGCCCGCTCTCGAGTAGAGGGGACATCGGCCTGGCTGGACTCGGGTGACCTGGTATTCGCAGGCAATGGCCCGGAGATAGGCTTAGGAGCACTGATCTGAGGCCGCTGCCGGCGAGATTTACTTCGCAAAGTCAATCCTCGGCCCTCCATCGTGAAGAGTGTTGTCAACGGAGTGATCTGGCAGGAAAGGGAGTGAGGTCACTTTCGGGCTTAGTCAGCGCTGGTCCCGGAGGTTAAACATTTTCATCGGCCTAAGACGCGATCCAACACGTCAACTCCATCATCGCTTTCGTTGAGTCTCTCCTTTAGACTCTGTCCAGACTATCCATCCTCCCAAGTCCCACATACTCGTGACTTAGACTCGAAACCCTTCCGCTTTACCCTCTCCGCCTACCCGCTTTCACAATGGCCTTCCGTAACACTGCGATTGTTGCCGGCACAGTCTTGACTGGACTCGTTGGTATGGATCGATCTGATGTCGCCTGGGACCTAATTCACTACTAACCGTTCTATTCTGACAGCCTACGCCGTCTATTTTGATCACCGCCGCCGCACCGACGTTACCTTCCGCAAGTCCATCAATAAGAAGAACAAGGTCATCGAGAAGGTTGTGAAGGAGCAAGAAGCTGCCGCCGAGGGCGCACAGAAGGATGAGATTAAGAAGGCCCTTGCTAAGGCCAAGGAGGATGGATGGCCCACTGACCTTGAAGAGAAGGAGGTTAGTATACGCTTGCGGGTTCCGTATGAAACTTAGCTTACACTTTCGCAGTCATTCTTCATGCAACAAGTAGCCATGGGTGAAGGGCTCTGTGCTGATGGTACGTTCACTTGCCACTTTGCATCTAATTTAATGGCGCATGCTGGAGGTCAATTGCTAACACTTTCGCTCCCTCAGGCAACAACAAGGTCGAGGCCGCAGTCGCCTTCTGGAAGGCATTGAAGGTCTACCCCCAGCCCGCTGATCTCATTGGAATTTATGACAAGGTGCGTTATCCGATCCACAGCCTCGAAGCTTTCATCCTTCAATCTGCGAGAACACGACTGACAGATGCCCAATACAGACCGTTCCCAAGGAAACCCTTGAAGTCCTTGCTGAGCTCATTGCTTTGGACGGTCCCCCCTCTCGCGCTGGTGCGAACCCTGCTGAAGACCTTGTGGAGTAAGATATTTCGGTGTGAATCCCCCCTCAACAACTTGTATTTTAGAAGACTTATGGAATTTCCAATGTTACATTTCATAATTTATGTATTAGAGAGCACCTGAATTGCGTTCTTTATAGACAGAAAGAACGAAGACACTCCCATTTTGGATCCTAAATACTTTCCGCTAGCCGAGGATATTCACATGCTCTGTTTCATTCGCTCAGAGGATTTTGTTCTTTTTTGGAGATTAAGTACTTCGCTAATCTCGGTATTTGCAAGGTAGTCTATAGCTGGACAGAGGTTGTCAATCTAATAGTCGGGCGTTCTAATAGTCGGGCGTAGTGTTGACCTCAAATTGCGAGAAAGTATGGACTGTAAATAGATATCTGACAGGATAAGTTTCACGTTTGGAACACCCATCGCGAATCCTTGTCTCCCTGAAAATCTCCCTCAGCATCACCGACATCTCCCATCAACGGTGTCAGGCCCTGCGCTTCTCTGGCGCGCTCCTTTTCGGCGTTTTCTCGTCGAAGAACTAACCATAAGATCCCAACAACGACAATATTTACTACAAGATAGCCCAATGCGAAGCCTGAAGAGAAAATATTGTTAGCGCTATACCAATATGGATATAAATCGGTAGGTCAACACATCATGGCCCAGGAAATATCGTGGCGCAGACTCAGTCCGATAGAGCTGCGTTCCAAGAACGGCCCCCAAATTACCAATTGAGATCTGGAGGGCATTTGCAATGCATCTTTTTGTTTGGCCAGATATATTGTTGGCAGGCCAAGACAGTACAATTGCGACAGCTGGATAAATGCCTGCCGCCGCAAATATAATTCCTAGGTAAGATACGCCAGCGCGATGTTGTGACAGCAGAAGGATATATCCGATACATCCAAGAGCAGATGAACCCATGATAAATGGTGCACGGATGCGAGTATTTTCAGAAGCAATTGCAACGCCGATAGTGAGTACGAATGCGACTGCGTATGGCGGTACAGAAAGTAGTTGGGCCTTCGCGGCGGAGAACCCTAATTCCTTGATGATTGTGGGCTGAGAAAAATTCAGTACTTGACTTACAGTATAGGAGAGCGGGTATTTACCAAGAAGAGTGAGAGGGTGTATAGGGGGAGCGACATGGTATGGAACCCTAACCCGTAAAGCCAAACCTTGGGGTCTTTGAACGCATCTAGCACTGCAGACCAGGTAAACTTTTCATTAAAGGTCGCATCACTGTCATTCTTCAGACGAAATTGGATAAATTGTCGCTCTTCCTCTGCCAGAAATTCGGCTGTGGATGGATAGTTGTATACCCAGAAGTAGGCGAGTATGGAAACAACAACAGTCAACAGCCCTTCCTAAACCGAAAAAAAGCCATTGGTATGGAACATATGAAGCTTCAATTTAGAGCCGTACCAGAATGAAAATCCAGCGCCATCCATTTAGGCCCTTTATCAGATGTTAGTTCATTGTACCATAGCAAAAATGATTGATCATGTACTCCCGCCAACACCTTCCATATGAGCAATTGCCTAAAGATACGTTAGCTTTTTCTTCGGTTGGGTATGAGATAAACTAACCCAAGCTAGAATACCACCAAAGGCGCCTGCCAGCGAGGCAGCACTGAAAAATAGGGCTACTCGATAATGCTGCTCATTGCGCTTGTACCACATGGATAGATAGAAGACAACGCCTGGGAAGAGGCCACTTTCTGCCACACCAAGAAAAAATCTTGATGCCAAATATCCCGGATAAATTTGTACAATTCCCAGCAGAGTCGCGACCACGCCCCAGACGAGAGTCAATGTTGGGAGCCACTGTCTCGGGGTGGTATTCTTAAGAACGACGTTGCAGGGTAGCTCAAAGAGGACATATCCAATGAAGTATAGTGTCAAGCCGGTTAGGTATTGATTTCCGGCTATATAAATGACATAGGTTAGGTCCATATTGGGATAGGGAAGACAGTATATAACATACACATGTGGATATCATCCGCCATTCCTTCGAGCCGCGCATTTCCCACATTGCTGCGATCTAGAAGAGAGAGCAAATACAGTAGTGTGAGGGGTGGGAGAAGATGATAGTCAAGTTTCCGTAGCCATGCCTTCTCGTTGATACCCACGGCCTCGGCGACGCTGCTTGAGGAAGGAGAGCAGCTCACCTCATTCTTGACATTGGGGTCACCCTCGTATTTTCCAGATACCGAAGCCATAATAGCCTTGATAGCCAGTACCATATTTGGGAAGAGAGCGCGAGAACGCGAAAGAAGACATTGCGGAGAAAGTATATAAAGTTCCTGTAGCACAACATCCGGCTGCACGCGATGAAAACCACATGGCAGTCGGCCGAGTAAATGATTATTTCAGGATGAAGTCATACTTCTGTTTCCCCCAACAGAAACATCGGATTAAAACACCAGAAAAGTAAAGAAGATTAGCAATATCGGGGCTGCGATGACGAGATCGGGTGGGGATAGGGGAAGTATCAAATCAGATCAACACAACAGTCTCAATTCCTCGTCTTAAGCATGTACACCAAATGACTTTAGACTTATAGCCCTGAAATCCTCCGTGGGAACTAAACGGGTTGGATTGATATCTTATAAAGAAAATTCGATGGCTATAAAGTATCATCAAACGGACAAACCAGGGCTATCATCCTCCAACATATGCTTCTTGGGCTCTCTAAGCTATAGTTATCTGGCCCTATGCTGCACCCCACTAGTTTCTAGCATTCAACTTGTGATGAACTCAATTATTGTCGGGAAAAGAGAAATTGACAAAGGGTTTATCATGTTCAATGGCTTAGATTGTCTCTACTAGGTCTGGGGTATGATGGGATTGCTTGATCAAGCTACTGTATCATCTCAATCCGCGTTTTGTGCGTGATGTCGATTTCTCTCCTGGTCATATTCGCACTTTAGTCTCTCAAAAAAGCGCTCGAACCGATAAATAGCAACGACTGTGACTTCAAAAATAACGATTCTCTGTCAAGTGTGATACGTATCTGGGTTCGAGTCACATATTTGATGGCAGACAATAACAGGTAAAGATGTGTCAGACTACCGATCATATTCCCCGGGAAGTAGTCTACCCTATATCTGCCGAGAACACGGACAAAGGGTAGGCAATCTTGGATATTGAAACACCCAAGTCCACCATGATGGGGTCTGGAATACCCCATGCAGCAATCACAGAGCGGTCAAAATCATGATGTGTTTGAGCTGCAGGGGAGGACTCGAAAGGAATTTTTGATCATCCAAACCCTTGCTCTTGCGTCCATAAGTTTCAAAGTCAGGGAGGCAAGAGCGAAAAGGGAGAAGAATGGAGACAAGGATGAATTAAAGGTCACTAGTGACTCAAATGGTGGGTCTCCCATATACCTAATTTCCTGTTTATGATAGTCCGATGATCTATAAATATTCGGTCGCAGGTTGGACCAATTGAGGTATGAGCAAGAAGGACTGCAGTAGTTGAACTTCATATGGAAGACATGGCAGAAAGGACAAACCTCCAGCCCTAAGTTCTCACTCTGTGATACATCTAGGGAATTTGCAGACTTGGCGGAGTCTATCTCTCTCTGTCATCTCTGGGTTATGTCCAAGAGAGCTTTGGATGAGCACATGGGCTCGCTAAGAAGATATTTCTGGAGTGGCCCCTGAATAGCAGACAATTAATTCGAGCGCCTACTCCAAGACCGTGGCAGTGTTGTGGCGTGAAGAACGACTTCCGCTATTGGGCTCCTCTGGCAACACAGCTTGGCCCAGCGTTGGCCAGCGGAGGAACGTACCTTGGCGGGGACTTGGCGGCAATTCCCGCGAGTTCGTCCACTTGGCGGGGGTTTGGTTTCAGTGGAAATTTGGTTGAAATTTCTGACGGGAAAATCGGAAAGGAGAAGCGCTACAATATCCCTTTCAAATAGACGTATGATGTAAATTGATTCAAATTAATCAGCAGGTATCAAAAGCCTGAAACAAGAAATTAGGGAATGCAGCAAACCCCGCTAGAGGCCCTAAGTGACTCTCAAGACCCTAAGACCCCTAACGCGCCCCCTATTCCATTGTTCAGTGGCTTGGGTCTTTATCGGGTCCACAATAGACATTTGAGACAGCTGATCCTGGGTTCATCTTTTTAATGCTGATTTCCTCTCTTTCTTTCTTTCTTCAAAGCTCTTTGGTGTTTCACGTTCGCTACTTCTATACTTCCGCGCCTGGCGCAGTTCCCTCGTTTTATACCTCAACACCATGCTTGTGAGTGTCGCATTGTCGCATGAATTGATTAAGTGCACTTGGAACTCGGACTAATGCTTTATCTAGTCTTACTCTCAGCTCTTCTCTTCTGTCCTCGCCCTCGCAGGCTCTGCGCTGGCTCTTACACCTCTCGAGGTTAAGGGAAAGGTAAGCGATACCCCGCGATCAGCCTTCGCATAAGCTGACCAGACAGGACTTCGTCAACTCCGACAACGGTGATCGCTTCCAGATCATTGGTGTCGACTACCAGCCCGGTGGTTCCTCTGGCTTCACTGCGAAGCTCGACCCTCTGAGCGATGGCAAGGTCTGTATGCGCGATGCCGCGCTCATGCAGCGCCTGGGTGTAAGTTGAAATGCTTCTTTGTATGCGACTCAGCAACTCATATCTTATAGATCAACACTATCCGTGTCTACAACCTCGAGCCCAGCCTGAACCACGATGAGTGCGCTTCCATCTTCAACGCCGCCGGTATCTACATGATTCTCGATGTCAGCAACCCTCTGCAGGGTGGTTATCTCGACCGCAGCGCTCCCTGGACCACCTACAGCGCTATCTACTACAAGCAGGTCTTCGGTATCATCGAGGGCTTCAAGAACTACGACAACCTTCTCGGTTTCTTCGCCGGAAACGAGGTTATCAACGAGGATGCTACCTACACTGCTCCCAAGTACATGCGCGCTGTTGTTCGTGACATGAAGGACTACATCGCCAAGAACTCTGACCGCGCCATTCCCGTTGGTTACTCCGCTGCCGACATCCGTGATATTCTCATGGACACCGTTCACTACTTCGAGTGTGACCTCAAGAACTCGACCTCTTCCCGTGCTGACTTCTTCGGTCTCAACTCTTACTCCTGGTGCGGCAAGTCTTCTTACAAAGCCAGTGGCTACGACGTTCTCACCGATGATTTCTCCAACGCCACCATCCCCGTCTTCTTCTCCGAGTACGGCTGCAACGAAGTCAAGCCCCGTGTCTTCACCGAGGTCCAGGCCCTCTACGGTGAGGAGATGACCCAGGCCTTCTCCGGTGGTCTTGTCTACGAGTGGACCCAGGAGGATAACGAGTACGGTCTGGTCAGCGTCAACGACAGCGACACCATCACCATGCTCATCGACTACGCCAACTTCCAGGACCAGCTCGGCCAGCTCGACATGGACCGCATCACCTCCAGCAACTCTAGCCAGACTAGTGTCAAGGCCGAGGAGTGCAGTGCTGATCTCGTCACCCACAAGTCCTTCTACAACGCCTGGGATCTCCCCGAGGTGCCCTCCAAGGTCTCTGACTACATCAAGAACGGTCTCCCCGATGCTCCCGTCGGTAAGCTGGTCTCTGTCTCCAGCACCACCATTCCCCAGAAGGTCTACGACCACAACGGCAAGGAAGTCACCGGTGTCAAGTTCGAGGTGAAGTCCGGTGCCAACACTCCCTCTTCTACCTCCGGCTCCAGCAGCTCTTCCGGCTCCAGCGCTTCCGGTACCTCGACCTCCACCAACGCCGCCTCTATCAACGGCGGCTCCCCCTCGGTCGTCTTCGGTGGCATGGGTGGCATCTTCATGCTCCTTGCTTCCCTTCTGTAATCACTTAGATGTGTTGCATCAATTTTTTCTCTCTCTTTTTGGCTTTTGAGACGACCAAGGAGCTGATATAAGCTTCAAGGCTTTACTTCTTTTCCTGACCATTGTTCACTCGCATCCGCGTTTTCTTGTGATTCATTTGGTATTCTCACATGATTATTTTACCCTTTTGAACAATTCATGTCTATTGTTCTGTTGTTTTTTAACCCGCCCGCATAGATTGGAAGGAATTCCTAGCATAGCATGGCAAGGTAGCATTATGTATTCTAATGCGCGTTTTTCCCATTATGACCTTTTATGCTCGAATCATAGCTTGGATGATCGATCTTCGTAAACAGCAGCCCCAATTTACCTTTCCTTGGTCAGCCCCTTCAGCCCGTTGTCTCAGAACACGCTTAAGGATCTTGCTAGAGGGTCCCTTAGGATCCTCATCAACTCAATTTATACACCTACGAAGTCTCTGCTCGCCTTTACCTTGGACTTCGTCTCCTGATTCATTGAGGAGTTTTACCTCGACCGTGGGTAATGGTGGCTCGTTAGATCTCATTGCATAGTTCCATTTACCTCATCCTGTTTGACGGGGTTAGCCGGAGCGTAAATGCTTTTGATATTGATGTATCACCTGGACATGGCTCGGCGAGTTCGATTCTGTCAATCTGAATGCTTGGCGAACTGGGATCTTCAGTCGATCATATACCGCGCGAATCAGGTCTGGAGGCAGGGGTGCTCCACCTGATGTCACCATTCACAGGGATGATAGGCGAGCTCGTGTCATTGCTAGATCTTTGGCCAGGTGTCTGGGAGAGCAAGGTAAACCGTGGTTATGGACTCTTTGTATACATCGCGGAGGAAACCCGCGATGGAGTATTTCCTCATTATGGTTGTCGGCGCAGACATACAAGATCTGTATACCGTTAGACTGGTCAGGGTCCAAAGAAGACAATCCAATCGCAGGTTGACATACTAGAGATATGAAGGTTGGCAAGACTGCAAGAATTCGGTCTTTCTCCAGCCCATATATGGTCCATCAACTTGTCTGTGCAGTGTCACATTGGTATGAGTGACCGTTGCACTCTTGGGCCGTCCAGTTGTTCCCGATGAGTAGACCAAGAGTCCTGTATCTGTGACAGTCAATTCTGGGGCGTATGGTTCCAGCTTCTTTGTTCTCAAGGATAGATCGAAAAGCTGCGGTCCTGTTGTTCTTGAAGGTTGGGCGCCAGCGACCCATATATTCGACACAGGCAATCCAACCTATCGCACAGCAGCAGTTGCAACCTTGATGAGTGAAGAGTGAACAACCAGTGCCTTTGATCCACTATCAGCAAGCTGATACAGTAGCCTCTTTGTAGTATATGTCGGGTTGGCAGGTGAGACAACGCCTCCAGCCCAAGACAGCCCCAGTGTACAGCTCGTATATAAATATGACTGAGGGAAAATACTAAAAGAACATCGTCCTTCTTCCATCCCAATGTGCATTGTAAATTGGCACCAAAGCTCAGCTCACCAGAGCGAAAACCGCTATAGGTGCGTATATCCCAACCGGGTTTGAAGATGACTATCTCGGATTAGCATGCCCTGACAACTACTGAGGGATGTACATACCATGGTTGTCTGGAAAGACTTTTCCTTCCTTTCGAAGAGACAGTCCCAGATATCAGCCGATAGGAGAGTGGGATTCATTTTTGGAGATTAGTTGAAGATCTCTTCCAGTTGCTCCCCGTGGAGTTTGACCGAATGAACGGCAAAGACACAACTCCAGAACTAGGCCACCGTCGACTACCGTCCCAGAACTATTCGGCTTCACTTACTGGGCCTGGTATGTCAGTTGATACTTAGGTCTAGCCTTGGTTCACAGGTATCCTCTATGACGCAAGATCATCGTCGCTAGACATCGGGTAATAGAAATATAAAGCTTACTGAGTCGATTATCTTGATGTAGCTCTCATTGGTCTAGTCACAAAATGTGTTCGTCAATGCTGCGAGTGTGAAAAATTGCATTCTAGGAAGTTCTTGAGGCTGATTCATTGAGATGGTCAAAGTCGGATCCCGCCAACATTCAGAACATCTCTAATAGATATAGCCATAGATGTACAGAGTATGTAGCCTATGCTTTTAAGCCTGTCGCGGCCATTTTAAAGCTTAGAACACCTCTTTGGCTCATTTTCCATCTCCTTCAAAGCCCGATCGGCGAGCTTAAACGACGACACTGCGACAGGCATACCAGCGTACATGGACGTATGAAGCATAACCTCCTGGTTCTCGGCTTTGGTGACTCCATTTCTGAGTGCGCCTCGAAGATGTAGAGCGAGTTCATCCAGGCGATTAAGCGCACTCAATGGTGCAATGGTGAGCATGGTTCGCGTGGCTCGACATAAGCCGGGCCTTGTCCAGACCATGGCCCATGCTACTTTAGTTACGAGATCCTGGAGAAGTTCCGTGAAGCCATTTGG
Source organism: Penicillium antarcticum (assembly GCF_028974205.1). Lineage (NCBI taxonomy): Eukaryota > Fungi > Ascomycota > Eurotiomycetes > Eurotiales > Aspergillaceae > Penicillium > Penicillium antarcticum. The sequence goes on along the minus strand of NW_026695306.1, from coordinate 109,166 downwards.
CTCTAGGATGGCTTTGTTCACATAGTCATCGCCTAGGACTTCGCGGCGGACTTGGAGACCGGCGCGGAAGAGCTCATCTTCTGGTGCGGGATCGCGAGAGTCCGGCCTCCCGTGTGATGTCACTGGGATTCGGAATGAAAATATTGAAGATCAACGTGGAGTGGGCTATAGGGTTCACGAAGGGGGATGCTAGGGTGAGATTTGCGTTTCCCGGAGGATCCTGGGGACATGCAAAGGTTCCTCTATATCATCATGCAGGATGCTTGAATGTTTAACAAACTTGACAGAATTGCAATAGAATGTTCCCAACTATTAAAATCCAAATCGGAGCACCGAAAATCACACAATAAACCACACAAAGTCTAAACCACACAAATTCAAAATGGCACACGATCCTCAAATCAATCCCAAACGGCTCTGGCTTTCCCCTTGCCCTTACCCGATGGCGAGGTCGACACAGGCGGTGCGAGGGATGGGAACTCTTCCCACTCCTTTTCCTCCTCCCGACTTTTGCCTTCGGCCAAGCTAAGCTGAATGGCAAATTCCAGATCATCGATCTCTTGCTGTCTACTGCCCTCGGCCTCATGGGGCCGAGGCGATGGTTGGCGTGGTTGCATTCCTTTCGCGTACTTGATGGGAATAGAGGACGTGAGATCAAATGGCGGAGGAGCATCCTGTTCTTCGAGCAGACTGCGACGAATTGCCTCGGCCAGTTCATCGTCATCATTGTCATCAACCGCATCTTGGTAGGGGGATGAAGAGGATGAGATCTCGCCAGGGCCAAAGGAACCGGGACCAACAATATCTGGGAAGGAGCCACTTGTGACCGAGCTAGAAACTGCTGCATTTTCATCGCTCTTGGTGGCGTCGCCCGAGTAAGCCTCTTGACTCAGAAGTTGGGCATAGAGCAAGAGCTGCTCCTCGTCAACATCTGGCCCCAGCAGATCCACACCGAAACGCTGACTCAGATGGGCTCGCTCCTTCTCATCCGCGATCTTCTGTCGTTCCATTTCCACACGTTCGTCTTCGATGTAGTCCTGGATTGCACCACGGCCACTGTTGTTGAAACGTTGACCTTCGGGGGTGCCGTTGTTACCGCGCATTAAGCGACGCAGGCGACGCTTGCTGGTTTTGTATTGATCAGCCGAAGAAGAACTGTATGACCAGTAGCGCAAGTGTGTGCCCAGCGAAACCATTCCACGTAGAACAGTAGGATCTGTATCAAGGCAAATGGCTCCCGTGGCGTAGAAATTGTTGCCAACGCCTAGGACAGATGCCTCGGCTTGTACAAGACGACGACGGGCGCGGGATGAGAAGCGGGAGTTGATCGTTCGAATCGGCCTGGTGGAAGACGCCAAAGGATCCCAGGCTTGCACGAGGCCATCATTGCCACCGTGTACCAGGTACAACGAGGTGACGGCCAGGCAAGACACTTGAGGCGACTCCGTTTGGATAATGCGCAGAGGAGATATGGAATTAATGATCTCAGTAGATGGTGCTGCTGGTGCACGAATGTTCCAGACAAAGAGCATTCCACTATTGGTTCCAATTGCGAGATATCGAGCGCGTTGTCCAGGAACATCGAGACTGGAGCGCGGTTGGTCCATGTGAGGCAGCATTGGCGAAGAAGTCGCAGACGAGTGAGAGCTCCCAGACATTGCTAAAAGAGGGTCTTCTTCCGCCGTGATGTTCGCAAAGTCGGAAGTATCCAGTGCGGTGGTACTGACTTCCACAGATTTGCAATCGCCGAAGACGAACTCTGATAGGCGCCATTCATAGCTTGTAGAAGTCGATAGGGCCTCTCGGCTGGAAGATCGAGAAGAAGGGACACTGTTGACCGGCGAAGTCGATGTTGGGCCACCAAAAAGTGACGGCGGTGGCGGCGTAGCGAGAGGACGAGACTCTGGTGTGAATGAGGCAGAATCGAGTTTTGGGGGAGAGCGCATGAATCGCTTGATCGATGCCTGTTCGTCCTCACCTGAACCACGCGCAATGACAATAACCGACTCGCCAGCCCCACGACCATCACCACCAGCAAAGTCCACCTCAAGTTCGCGTTGCATATTCCAGCTTTCACAGACTTTGCGGAAGTGCTTAGGTTTGAACGAAAGAAACTTTTCAATCTCCTTTGTTTCAGCCGCAATCTGATGTTCGTTAAGGGCCATGGAATCGGAGGATGAGCGCGGACTGTAGCTGCCATCAACAAGTTCACGGTTGAAGGGGTCTGGGCGTGCCACACGTCTGCTTGCTTCGACCAATTCCCAGCGCGCACTTCTGCCAGTCTTCCAAGCTAGCTCGTCAAGTTGCTCAGCATCGAGTTTGGCGGTAAAAGGGACATTCGGCTGCCGAGGAAGTTCAGTCAGATGGAAGATCTCTCCCAAAGCATTTAGAGCAACAGCCCAAATACGTCTTTCTAAATGGCGCTTGGTCGAATATTGTTCATCTACGGCGATTCCAATGATAGGAACACCAGGACTTAATACCCATTTAGCAGTCGGCTGACCTCGTTCATATCGCTTTTCGTAAGTCGGATTAGGACCCAGAGAATACGCTGTAAGCACCCCGGAGGATGAACCAGACATCGTTCCGACGAGCCCCTCTGTCATCTTGAGAATGCGAGAGGATTTGGCAATCCAAACTGAGCAAACAGCATGGGTAATCATGTTCACCGCAGGTATTCCAAGCTTTGGATGGGAACCCAATTCTGAAGGCACCAGGAACCGACCACGCTGTTCCGTCGTTGAAATGAAGTAGCTGCGTCCCTGCGGACAGGCTTCGCCATAGACCATACCATATAACTGGCTGACATCCATCACGTTGGGCAGACCAACCACGTCGCCGGCTCCCAGGCCATACTGTGCTTCTGCAGGGAATAGGTCCGCAAAGTGACGGAACATCTGGTGATCGGAAACACCCCAGGTGCCGACTTTAATTGTCGAGGGATCGCTTGCAGATGCGATGCCTTGCTCAGCAGCGCCATGAATGAAGTGGGGGTCCTTATCCGGGCTGAAAGATCCGTGGATGTGGCTAACTGGGAAGAGCAGATTCGAAGTGTATGTCGCTATCGCGCTCCCATGACGAGCACTCGCCGTTCGTACGGTGCCATTCCTCTTAGGCGGCTCGAACTGCGCAGGTTTGCCTCGGGATAAAGATCGCATCAAGCGGGTGCGTAAAATGTATTCGCTGCGCCAAGATGCCAGTGCAGTTAGCCTTGAGAAGTACCGCCGGTCCGACAGCAAGTCTTCATCGTTGATCGTGGTATGACGATCATCCTCTACAGCCTGCGGCCCCGGGAAGAAACGCGAAAAGGCGATCCTCCAGGCGTGTGGCGTTGTGACTAGTGCATGGAATCGACGAGACACCAGGGTGATAGCCGACAAGGACTGCGGAGGAAGGTGCGAGAGGATATGAGTGAGGACCTCTGGCGATGGAGGTCAGAAAGCAATGCGCTGCGGGGTTGAGAAGGACCTACCATTGGGGAAGGTCTCAAGAGATCCTTGCGACTGGCCGTTGGAAGCCACTACCTGGAATGCAAGTTCTTCTTGTTGCATAGGGGGAGTCCCGGGAGTTCCAGCGTTCTCATACTGACTCACTCGATCGACTGGGGGCGGGGCAGGGCGACCGTCGATATTCACGGACGCGTGCTGTTCACCTTGGACCGACATGTCGGAGACATCCACAGAGACTGTAGCCTTCTCTCGCTGGAGAAGGTCAGAGACTTGAGCGTCATCGAGGTCATGTCCATGCTGGGTGGGACTGGGATCGACTTGGGATGAGTCAACGGGGGTCGCACGTTGAAATACGGCAGTAGGCTCTGGTTGCATAAAAAGGTCTTGAGGAAAGGTTGGAGCAATAGCGACTGAGCCAGTAGAGTCTGGATCAGTCGAGAAAATAAGATACAAGGTAGGAGGAGAATGTACGAAGCGTGTGGGCGTTGATGAAGAGAAGAGAATGAACGGGTGCAGAGGCGGAAGGCGAGGCGCAGTGGCCATCCCGCACATTCACATCCATGCGGCTCTGCTTCCCTTTCCGTTCGCCATATCTCTTCCCTTTTTTTCTCTTCTTCTCTGCTGTTTCCCCTGTTTTCTCTCTCAGTATCAAACTCATATCTCTTTACGTCTTGTTTTATTGCTGGTTGGTCGCTACTTTCACGCGTCTGACACGTGACGACGCGAAGCATCGCCAAGTGTGACGTGAAGTCGTGTTGATGAATCTTCCTCCATCTACAAAGTAGTATATATCTCATCTTCGGTATATCCTACAGCCAGTTCTGCATGAGACGCGAACTCTATCTTCGAATATGCCCGTAAATGGTAAGTTATCATAGAGGGAATGCTGGACACCGACTGACATATCTCAGAGGCGGAAACCATCCGCATCCTCATCTCCACTGACAATCATGTTGGTTATAACGAGCGAGATCCCATCCGTGGAGATGATAGCTGGAAGAGTTTCCATGAGATAATGTGCCTGGCCAAGGAACGAGATGTCGATATGGTGCTCTTGGCAGGAGATCTGTTCCATGAGAACAAGCCGTCGCGCAAATCTATGTACCAGGTGATGCGGTCAATCCGTATGAACTGTTTTGGAGATAAGCCTTGTGAGCTGGAGATGCTCAGTGATGCTAGTGAGAACTTCCAGGGAGCTTTTAACCATGTCAACTATGAAGACCTGGATATGAATGTGGCTATCCCCATTTTCTCCATCCACGGCAATCATGACGATCCCTCTGGAGAAGGTCACTTGGCTGCGCTGGATCTACTGCAAGTATCTGGTCTTCTCAATTACTATGGCCGTACTCCAGAATCAGACAACATTCAGATCAAACCAGTCCTGTTACAGAAGGGTCGAACAAAGCTGGCACTCTACGGGATGAGCAATGTCCGTGATGAGCGACTATTTCGCACATTCCGTGATGGCAAGGTCAAGTTCTTCCAGCCATCTGTTCAGAAGGACGATTGGTTCAATCTGATGTCCGTTCACCAAAATCACCATGCGCATACCGAGACCAGCTACTTGCCCGAGAATTTCCTCCCGGAGTTCCTCGACCTGGTTGTCTGGGGGCACGAGCATGAATGCCTAATTGATCCCAAGCTTAATCCTGAAACGAAGTTCCACGTTATGCAACCAGGATCATCTGTCGCTACATCCCTGGTACCTGGAGAGGCCGTGACAAAACAGGTTTCCATACTCAGCGTTACAGGCCGAAGGTTCAAGAATGAGCCCATTCGGCTTAAGACCGTGCGGCCATTTGTGATGCGCGAGATTGTGATGTCAGAGGAAAAAGATGCCCAGAAGCTTGCCCGCAAGGAAAACAACCGGACGGAGGTCACACGGTTCCTTATGTCCATTGTGGAAGAATTAATTGAAGAAGCCAATGCCGAATGGCTTGACGCACAAGGCGAGCGTGATGAGGATGAGGATGACGAAGATGCACCTCAGCCTCCCCTTCCTCTCATCCGTCTACGTGTCGAGACATCCACACCGGAAGGAGGGACCTACGACTGTGAAAATCCGCAGCGCTTTTCAAACCGTTTCGTGGGCAAGGTGGCCAACGTAAATGACGTCGTACAATTTTACCGGAAGAAGAAGACAGCATCCACTTCGCGCAAGGGTGATACCTCGATTGATGAAGCTGCTGTCTCCCATCTGGCAGCACTTGATACTGTGAAGGTCGAGCAGCTTGTGCGCGAGTTCCTTTCTTCGCAGTCATTGAGTATTTTGCCGCAGAATTCTTTCGGTGATGCCGTTGCTCAGTTTATCGACAAGGACGACAAGCATGCGATGGAAATGTTTGTCAATGAATCCCTTGAGAGTCAAGTCAAACATTTGCTAGCCTTGGATCGTGACGACGATGGTATGGATGATGAGGAGCAGGAACATAGCTCATTGACTACCGCCATGGAAAAATACCGCGGTCAAATGGAGAACATGTTCTCCAAGGGCGTGAAAAAGCGAACTCGAGGCAAGAAGCGTTTTAAGCCTAAGCCAGACAGCTGGGATACTGAGTTTGATGGTGTCTGGGAGGATCAGCCTGGTGCGCTGATTCACTCTGACAACGAGGGTGGTGACCCAGCCGAGGAGGAAGCTGGAGAAGATGGTACAGCCCCAGCTCGCGGTCGTGCTGCAGCCGCACCCAGTCGTGGCCGTGGCAGGGGTCGTGGTCGCGGTGCAGCAGCCACTGCACGTACCACCAAGCCCAAGACAACACCCGCAGCCACCAAGGGTCGCAAGAAGCAGATCGTTTCGGAAGATGAATCAGATGTGATCATGCTAGATGACAATGACGATGATCACGCTGCCAATTTCATTTCAGATGATGATGATGATGATGACTCCCAGGCGCTGTTTGTCAAACAGCCATCTACTACTGCCAAGTCGCGGAAGGCTGCACCAACGACAACTACCCAGCGCCGTGGGCGAGCTGCTGCTTCCCCAGCCCCATCCACAGCTACAGCTGGCACCCGTGCTTCTCGTCGGGCTCCTGCGCCACGAGCTAAGGCCCAAAGCACGTTGAACTTTGGTTCTCAGGCCAGTGCACCTCAGTCATCGAGGCCAAGTCGCTCCACGCGTAACCTGAGTGTCATAAGCGATGGTGTTGATGATGATGACGATGACGATGACGACGATGCCTTTGAAGAAATGCCAAGTACTAATTCTCGTCGACGAAGGTGATTTTTTTTTTGCTTTGCATGTATGGAGTTACTGGAACCCAGTGCAGCATAAGTAGCGTTTCTTCCAATATTTTTCCAATTGTATTTAATAAGAGTAATCACTCAAATCACTTGCTCAAATCACTTTCATATATTATCTACTTTGGAAAGACAAATCAAAACATCATTCCATGAGGCCAGAGTAGCTGTCTGTTACTCGGAACATATTGATATTCACTTTGATGCCGCTGCGGTGAACAGACCTGATTTGAACATCGTACTGTAATTTGCGGTATGTTTTATTCTAACTTCTTTTATTCTTTGCTTCTTTGCTTATTCTTTGTATAGATATATTCTGCATCTCATTTACTCCGAGTACTTCACTGTTCCCCGCATTCCAAGCCGAGGACCAAAGTCACCTCGGCCGCATGCGGTGTGCCTGCCCTTCTTTCGATCCGACATGTAACTTTTGATCCGACATGTAACTTTTGATCCGACATGTAACTTCTACTTGTTCAACAAGTTGATCAAAATGACCAAGGGTCGATCTATTCGTGTTGCAGGTCAGTTTCCGGGATTTTCGATGTACATGTACACCAACTAACCGTCCAGGTGCCTCTGGGTCTACCTCGGACCGGCGCAAAGCGATTGCTGATTTCGCGCGTCACCATCCGACTGACCCAATCGATGTGATCATTGCGGACTTCATGAGCGAGTACAATATGGCCACCGCTGCGGGTCGGCGCGTGGACCAGACCAGCTCGCAGCCTGCTTATGATCTTTCGTTCCTGGAGGCTGTTGAGCCGGCCCTGGAGGATTTGGCTAAGCACGGTATTAAGCTTGCGGTCAATGCTGGAGTCACTGATACGAAGGGTCTCTACGAGGTGGTGGTGCGCATGGTGCAAGCAAAGAAGCTGGATTTAAAGGTTAGTCATGTCTCTCTATGGTGGTAATGATCAACCGCTAATTTATATAGGTCGCATGGGTCTCTGGGGATGAAGTCTTGACTAGCCTCCAGAAAGGACTGACCTCTGGGTCTGAGTTCCGCAATATCTACACTGGCGAACGATTGGCAGATTGGTCATTTGAGCCGATTTATGCCCAGTGTTACCTCGGCGGCCTAGGCATTGCAGCCGCATTCGCAGAGGGTGCTGATATCGTGCTCTGCGGACGAGTCTCTGATGCTTCGCCTGTCATCGGGGCTGCTTATTGGTACCATGGGTGGCAGCGCGAGGACCTCGACAAGCTAGCCAACGCCTTTGTGGCCGGGCATCTTATTGAATGTAGCAACTACGTTTGTGGTGGGAACTTTACAGGTTTCAAAGCACTGGAGCAAGCGGGTGGAGATGCCTGGACTAACATTGGATATCCCATCGCTGAGATATCTGCCGAAGGCGAGGTTGTGATCACCAAGCAAGCGCATTCTACCGGTGGCGCGGTCACTGTTGAAACTTGCACTTCACAGCTGCTCTATGAAATCCAAGGACCTTGGTACTACAATTCCGATGTCACAGCGGTCCTCGATGGCATCTATTTCGAAAAGCGAGGTGTCAACAGGGTTGCTGTCCTTGGAGTTCGGTCTAGTCCTCCTCCGCCTACCACCAAGGTCGGTATCACCGCACGGGGTGGGTTCCAGGCTGAGGCATGGTGGTTCTTGACTGGCCTGGATATTGAAGCCAAAGCACGCATGCTGGAGGCACAGATCGTTCGACAACTGGCGCCCTTTTCAGATCAATACACATCTCTCAACTTTGACTTGTTGGGCTCTGCTTTTCCCGATCCTCACGACCAGAACCGCGCCACCGTCCCCTTGCGCATTGTCGTGCAGGCACGACGCGCAGAGGACATTGCACCCACTCGTTTCCTGAAGCCAATTTCGGATAACATCATGCAAGGATACCCTGGTGCTACCTTCCACTTGGATATGCGTCAGGGATTCCCCCGTGCGGTCTTCGAGTACTATGTTAGTTTAATGCCGCAGTCCGCAGTCCAGCACCGTGTTCACATGCCTTGGAAGCCGACAGCATCTACGCAGACACTGGACATTCCACCCCCACCCAACACCAAGACTTACCCAGCACGCCAGCCATCGCAGCCAGTCACACAGACTAACAAGCCTGTCGACCTTGCCCGCGACTTTGGGCCGACAACTCGCGGTCCCCTTGGCTGGATTGTACATGCCCGTTCAGGGGACAAGGGGGCTGATGCCAACTGCGGCTTCTGGGTGCGGCACCGCGATGAGTATCAGTGGCTAAGGGTGTTGCTGTCTGTAGATACGGCGAAGGTACTACTGGGAGACACGGGCCGCCAACAACCTGACCTAGCCATTGAACGCTTTGAGTTACCCAGTCTGCATGCCGTGCATTTCTTGTTCCGCAATCTGCTAGACCGAGGCGTCGGTGTGACTACCACAGTCGACTTTCTAGGAAAGAATGTGGCGGAATACCTCAGAGCGCGCCACGTCGATCTTCCGATACGGTTTTTAACCCGCGGAAAGCTGTGATGCGGGGTTCCGCGAAGTGTATACATATAGAGTTCGAGGAAACATTTTGAGTAGGCAACATGATGATTGGACAGACTCATTATTGAGAAGGGGAAGGTTCATTTATACATAGGCGAGAGTTACAAGTATAGGGTCAGGTGACCGGATTATATCTCCAACCTCCTCCGTAGGTGGTTCCTACAACCTGCATAAGCATAAAGTAAGATTTCAATAACTTATATTGGTAGACTAATCACACTAAATAAATTATTAAAGATGTCTCGGCCGATCAAACTATGTATACAATACAGTACACCCCACTACGTCGCCGGGGAGATATTGGCCCGTGTTAACATCACGATGATCACATTTGGCCCACAGCCCCTCATTTCGCCCTTTGGCCCGAAGGAGCGTCAAGCTTGTCCCGAAGAGGCAATAGTAACGCTGTTTCATCCTACTGACCGCTCAAGGTACTCGGATTAGACTCACATATATGCCCGGCTTAGAAATAGACCCGGGGAAGCTAATCCCCCTCGGGGTCTGACGCGGATAGCGTCGGTCTCAGACCGAGGGGCCCCTTTGGGGCTCCATTGGGGCACGTTGCCAAGATCGGAGACATGTTGGCGAAGGGAATCGATATCAAAAGAAAGAGAATGGGAGAAAAGGAGAGAAAGTGATCAAACCGGGATTTCGCGATGTAATCACCCCGAGGTAATTTTCAATACAGCTCGCATACAACAATACGGCAGCTCCAAGTGGCGTCAACCCCGCAAGTCTTCGACCTGCCACTTCACCTTTGGTCCCTATATAACTCTCTTCTTCCCCCTTCTCTTCTTTTCTTCAGTGATACCCCTTTTCCCATCTTCATCATGTCGCTTTCCACTACCATCAAGACTCCCAATGTGACCTATGAGCAGCCCCTCGGCTTGTGAGCTACCCCACCCCCACTTTTTGGAGCTTCACTAACACCTGCCAGGTTCATTAACAACGAGTTCGTTAAGGGTGTCGATGGCAAGACCTTCGAGACTCTCAACCCTACCGACGAGAAGCCCATCACCTCCGTCCACGAGGCTACCGAGAAGGATGTCGATGTCGCCGTCAAGGCTGCCCGTGCCGCCTTCGAGGGTCCCTGGAAACAGGTGACCCCCTCAGACCGTGGCCGCATGCTCACCAAGCTTGCCGACCTCTTCGAGCGTGATATGGAGACCCTCGCCTCCATTGAGGCTCTAGACAACGGCAAGGCTGTCACCATGGCCAAGATTGATATCGCCAATGCTGCTGGCTGTCTCCGCTATTACGGTGGCTGGGCTGACAAGATCACTGGTCAGACCATTGACACGAACCCTGAGACCCTCTCCTACACTCGCCACGAGCCTGTCGGTGTCTGCGGTCAGATTATCCCCTGGAACTTCCCCATCCTCATGTGGGCCTGGAAGATTGGTCCTGCCATTGCTGCCGGTAACACCGTCATCATTAAGACCGCTGAGCAGACTCCTCTGTCTGGTCTTTACGCCTCTAAGCTCATTGTTGAGGCTGGCTTCCCCCCGGTGTTATCAACGTCATCTCTGGTTTCGGCCGTGTCGCCGGTGCCGCCATCTCTAGCCACATGGACATTGACAAGGTTGCCTTCACTGGTTCTACCCTTGTTGGCCGTATGATTCTGCAGGCCGCTGCCAAGTCCAACCTCAAGAAGGTCACTCTTGAGCTCGGTGGCAAGTCCCCCAACATTGTCTTCGATGACGCTGACATTGACAACGCCATCTCCTGGGCCAACTTCGGTATCTTCTTCAACCACGGCCAGTGCTGCTGTGCCGGTTCTCGCCTGCTGGTTCAGGAGGGTATCCACGACAAGTTCGTCGCTCGCTTCAAGGAGCGTGCTGCCCAGAACAAGCTCGGCAACCCCTTCGAGGGCGACACCTTCCAGGGTCCTCAGGTCTCTCAGCTCCAGTTCGACCGTATTATGGAGTACATTAAGCACGGCAAGGATGAGGGTGCCACCGTCGCCGTCGGTGGTGAGCGCCACGGTAGCGAGGGCTACTTCATCCAGCCCACCATCTTCACTGATGTTACCCCAGACATGAAGATCGCCCAGGAGGAGATCTTCGGTCCCGTCATTGCCGTCACCAAGTTCAAGGATGAGGCCGATGCCATCCGCATTGGTAACAGCACCAACTACGGTCTGGCTGCTGCCGTCCACACCAAGAACGTCAACACTGCCATCCGTGTTTCCAACGCTCTCAAGGCAGGGTAAGTGACAAGTCTACTTCTTTGCAAAGATCAATACTAACATTCATGCAGTACCGTCTGGATCAACAGCTACAACCTAATCTCCTACCAGGCTCCCTTCGGTGGCTTCAAGGAGTCCGGTCTTGGCCGTGAGCTCGGTTCCTACGCTCTGGAGAACTACACCCAGGTTAAGACGGTTCACTACCGCCTAGGTGACGCCCTCTTCGGTTAAACACTTAAAAAATAATTAAATAAAAACCGACGCACTGATGATACATGATTGGAAATGTTCGTTTTGTACATACTACAAATTGAAAGGCTTGGATCCTGTCTATTGTATTCTTGTAGTATGCTGTAGAGTACAGAGTCTGGAGTACGGAGTATTGGCGGGGTAAACGTGTACTGTTGCGCCCCTTTCTACAATGTATATGTATCCATGGAAGCTGGACCTCGATAGCGTATAATATCATTTCATTGTTGAATCTCACCGAATCCAACCAATTACAATTGTTCATACTGATCATGTAGGGTCGGATTTCATTGCGAACCATTCTCGCGTGTCCCGCCGGGCTAAAGAACCCCGGTCGGGATAAGATACCCCGAGAGACTCGGTATCAAACCACTCAATAAAATGGACATTGTTCTATTCTAGAATGATTGACGTGGGGCACGCACATCATACGGGGCTTAATATGCAATATTACAAGAAACAGAATGATACATTCGGGTATTGATGGTTTCATGCAAACTGTATGTACAAGCTTTGTCAATGCAGGAGTGTCTATGGGTTCAGGGTCTAGATGAAACCTCCAATCATAGCTTCGATTCGCCGATTGTGATTCCGTTTGGTAGCTCTAGTCCGATCGGGAGCCCGGAGATGAACTTGTCGGCATATCTTGTCCCGCGCTTGGCTGCAAGCTTCTCTTCGATGTCTCGGTACATGTCATAACTGCATTGTTAGTTTCGGGATCGGGTCAATGTGGGTATACGGGACTCACGCGTTCATTTCTTCAATGGTAAGAACCTTTTTTGCGTCCTCGACTTTATATGTGGGGATATCCTTATTGACGGAGAATCCTATAAATCATCAGCATACTGCACCACACCCGGCGATCAAAGATACTCACCAATTCGCTCGTTGATGTTGTATGCTGCCTTTGCTGCTGCGGCCTGCACTCTTGTAGCACGGGGCAGACGCACTTCCTCATAAACAGCCAAGGCTTGGGAAATATCTCCGTTGAAGTACTGCTTGTTGAAGAGAATCCCGAGAGCTGCGGCATCCTCAATAGCCATGCAAGCTCCCTGGCTCTGATGCGGCATCATGGGGTGTCCGGCATCACCGAGGAGACAGACATTTCCGCGCTGGATGTAAGGGTAGGGGTCGTGGACCCAGAGGCGCCATGGCTTGATCTCAGTTCCGATCTTCAAGTGCTCAAAGACTTGACGGTCCAAGGAGGGATATGGGTTGAGAAGTTCCTCGACTGGGCGGTCCTCGGCACCCCATGCCTGTGTTGAGTAGTCGCCTTGCTCGCGAGGGAAGAAGCAGTAGTATGAGAGGAGCTTGCCGCCGTTGCAGGGAGATAGCACGATCTTGTCCCATTTTCCTTCTTGGCCGCCCCAGTATTCCAATGCGCTGTTCTTCGAGTAGTCAACTAGTCCGAGTCGGATTGCTTCTTCGGTGGTGACATTGGTGTGAAGGCAGCTTTGATCCGATGCGCGCTTTTCAGGTGTAATTCCAAGAATGCCACGAACGGCAGATCCGATTCCGTCAGCGCCGATGATCAGATCGTGTTGTGCTTTCTCTCCATGCTCGAAGATAATCTTGCCAGTCTCCATATCGATATCGCGACACTACATGTGCAAGATGGATAAGTACATATGTCAAGCTTTAGTCAAATATAGTGTCACTTACGCGGTGATTCACTTTGAGTGTCGCTGGAGTTCCTTCTCCTTCATCGAGGGCCGCATCCTTCAACATGGCATGCATGTATTGTCGGTGGAACATGTTGTAGACGTATCCCCAGCGCTTCTCATAGTCATCAAGGTCGTAGACACTGACTGGCTCGCCGGTTTTCCAGTCACGGTTGATAAGCTTCTTCAAAACGACGGGATCACCCTTGGCGACATCGATGTTCCACTCGTGAAGCCAACGGGTTCCGTTGGCGGCGCATGAGACTGAAGCTCCAACCTCGCCTGCAAAATCAGACTTCTCATAGATGGTCACTTGATGTCCGGCGCGACGGAGCGCAACTGCGACACACATGCCGCCAATGCCACCGCCGACAACGCCGACGTTAAGACTGCGCCAGCCTGACATTTTGCTGTGTGTGTGAGCTGAAAGGGGTAGTAGAAAGGGTAGATAGAGGACTGGATGTGAGAGTCTCAATAGAAAGTGAAGTAAGGATATGCAGCTGGACTCGAGACGTTCTTATGTGTTCATCACTTATCTATATGTCGGATCGGATGATGCACTCGGCGGAACCGACAGCGGGCCGCGCACGCTTATTTTCGGTCCGCTATCATCTCTATACCCTTACTCCGATGTCATTGCCTCGATTTTGTTCTGTGTGGCCTTGACAAAGAACACAAACAGTTCATTATCGGCACGGGCTAGTAAGTTTGCCTTGACTTTGTCACCTGAACCACAAAGTAAAAAGAATATTTGGCCAAAGGATGTCACAAACAATGTCACAATGCCTACTGTCCTCTTTAGTAGTGTGATCCCAGTCCATCCGTTGGCTAGAAATGCATAAATTACTTCACTGCCATTGCCTTTTCAAATATCATTCAAAACATCTGTTAAACACTAACCTAGCCTAGTTCACGATATCTGGATCAGAGCTAACCATGAAGACAAAACATGATCACTTCGTGCATACTCTACGGAGGTCATGTCAACAGTCTGAGGCACTACCCAGGTCGTCTCCATAATCCAGAGCACCATGATTTCCCGGATCATCGTCTGAGGATCATGGAGCAGCTTGAAAAAGTCCGCTGCGAGATGAATGAAATCATGGCCACTAATGAAGTGTTCCAGAATGTGAAATCTACTGACCTTAATCTCTGCAGAATTATAATGCCAGTACTTCCTTCCGTGATCGTTACTCTTAGAACCACCTCGACCGAAGACCACAAGGTTGCCTCTGACCTCGAGCGTCTTCACACTCACACCAAGGCAGTCAACGTTAACAACAGGAGTAGAGAGGCTAACCATTATCTTTCTAGCAGTCTCTATAAGTGATTTTATTTCACATGTTACTAATTAAATTTAATTGAATCACATTTTTCATTTTTCCTAGCTCAATAGCCCCATCTTTCGTTCGTAAATAACTTAATTCTTATATGTAGTTGGTTGACTGGCTACTTAAGCAGCTTAACCAACGGAATCCTAGCCGCAAGACTAGCAATGTAATTAACAACAATACCTACATTACCAGTCGACTAATTAGACTTGGCCTTATCAATCTTCCGATATATTAACGTCATCTGATGATTATATTTCTACGTGTAGAGATTTATTCATACATTTTCCTTCATGTGCGTAAGTCTGCTTCTGTATTCCATCATGTGTGGGACGGCGCCTCATCCTTCCAGCGCGGACTGTTTCCGTCAATAGAACCTGCGTCCTAGATTTTATCAGATATTTGCTTGCTTAACGTACGAATACGATCATCGCAGATGTATGAACTCGAAACGTGCTCGACATAGTGCTCTGTGTACCTATCGTAATGCGCAGTTGGGACACTTAAATATGGATTAGACATTACTTTCTCTGCTACCCCTAATGAGACTGACACGAGCACATCTGTGTTTCAAGGGGAAATCCCTTCCCTTTCCCCCTCGGACAAGCCGGGGCAAAATCTAGCCTCCACCTCGTGGTTAACGGAGATACTGATTCCTAGAATCAAACAGGGGCATTCAAGTCCACTGATTAGGTGCACTAGCAGGTTAAAAAATGGTGTTAGGAATGTTGCATTTGGTCTATTTCCTGCGGTGGATAGGCAGTGTCTGTGGGTCAGTCAGTGTGTTCTATCAGACCACCGGTGCTCCGGTCAAGACCAGATAATCCTTCATTATCAATATTTGGTCTAACTCCTCAGTGCCAAGAAACTCTTCGTGGCAATTTCAGCCACGTTCACATCGGCAATCATACGGAGAAACTAAACTTGAGGGGTTACAGCGCCGTGGTGGAGAGTAAGCACTTACTGCTTATTCGACCTCGAAAATAACCACTTGCGAAGTGACTCAGCCAATAGAAGGCATCCTAGGCCTATTGTGGTTTTCTAAGCACTATAACCCAATCGCTTCTACAACGCTCTACTCATTCTGTTGGGACTCCGAGCGTAGTTCCTCTGCAACACCTATCCTGCTTCTATTCCCAAGGTACAAATAGCCTCGATGGGAAGTATATTTCGGACGTGGGTCGCGCTGAGGGCCATAGATTGCGTACATCGAGTGTCATTGTAAAAGTATGAGATGTCACAAACTCGCCTCAATCCTTAGCTTCGGTCGCCAGCCGAAACAAAGTCGAAGGATTCATTGCGGTAATCTCATTAGCTGGGATTAGTTTCAGCCTTTCGACAGCGCAAGGCCTGGCCGCGTCATCATCCAAACGCATGTGGAATGTATCGTTTGATGCAGTACGCAAAGTTATAAAGACAACTGACCAAGCGCTGTCATGCCTATCATATTCTATTCGGACTATTCTAAATTCCAACCATGAAGTTCCATCTCTTCGCGGCCACTCTAGCTTGGGCGACACATGCTATTGCTGTGCCCTCCATGTCTAAAAAGCTGGAAAAGCGCTCTCCATCGGGCTCTTTCAGTCTTGTTGCCTACGGTGTCGCTGAATCAGGGGTCAATGTCTTTTACTCTGATGGTATTCAGCACTATCCCAATGTTCTGGTTTCTATCTAACTCAACAATCAGGGCTTGCATATGTT
Organism: Penicillium antarcticum; assembly: GCF_028974205.1. Lineage (NCBI taxonomy): Eukaryota > Fungi > Ascomycota > Eurotiomycetes > Eurotiales > Aspergillaceae > Penicillium > Penicillium antarcticum. The sequence goes on along the minus strand of NW_026695306.1, from coordinate 92,862 downwards.
GGCGACGCTTCCAAGTGGGAGGGATCAGTGACTACTGACATTACCTGTATAACTCTCGGTTTAGTCTTCTATTGAACAAGAATCTCTGTTAACTCTTTTAGTTATCTTCACTGATACCCGGCTATATGCTACTGCCACCAACATGAATGTCACCCTGGATGATGACACGACCTTCTATATCCGTCCCACTCCCAACCAGATACTCACTGTTGGCTTCACTGGAAATGGTATCGAGACTCCCAGCGACGCAGTAGTTGATGATTTCCTTTTCTACGGCAGATATATCATGTGGCAAGATGAGAGTGGTGTTCTGAGCGATTCTTTCCGTGTCAAGGAGACAAATGTCACCGATATCTACCAACTCTACTGGGATACTTCGAACCTTTATCCTTCTGGATTTGTGTCGCCCGTTGTGAAGTCCTCTGTTTGAGAGAGTTGTTGGGTCATCACTGTTTTGGGGGCGGTCTAATTAAGCATGATCGTGCCTCGGTTCATCAAACTCTTATTTATCCGTACATACTTCATACAACGTCAAATTATCGATGCTTCGGTGAGAAATGGAAAACTGTCCCATAGTGGCAAGTCCATGCCCTCCCATTCGAGTAAAGTCCCATCAAGCAGGGGTGTGGCAGCACCTGTCCCATCCTCCGACTGTAACCATGAGTATGGCGCACCTTGCGCGAATCGTGGGGTCGAGGTTCCTTTTTGGTCGGCACTTTCCGGCTGATCTCGCGGTGTTGCTGGGTTCTCACTCAGGCTAAATATTCGGTTCACGTATTGGCTCCTTCGCTGTCGCGCATGGGCTGCAAGTTGCTGGCGCTGTTGAGTGATGGCAGACTCAAGCATAGTTGTAATCTCGAGGTAGTGCGCTGCCTGGGCAGACTGTGGAGCCAGCATGCGCAAGATAGTAAGAGCACCGCGGAACGCACCGTCAATCTCTGCATCGACATCACGATCGGAAAACATGGAGAACCCGAGTACAAGAGCTGCGGCAAAAACAAAGGCTCTGCCAGCTACCGTAAGTTTTCGATCAAATGCTTGGAGGTAGGGGGATGCCTACTTTAGAACACACTGGTTACGGAAAAGCAGCCCTGACTGGAGGACTTCCATACATGTCTGTAGCATGTAGACAGCGGAGTCAATACAGGCAGCTGCTAGCCGGGAATGAGCTGAGTCCTCTTCGGGGAGCTCACTGGACACGCCAGTTGAGAGGCTCTGGTGCAACCGGGCTAACCGGACACTCAGTGCTGATATGAGAAAGGGTCGAGTGACTAAGATCACAGCGAAGTGATACGAACATGCTACGTGCATATTCCCAATTGTATGCTTCCGAATGGCACTCTCATCTTCTTGGTCCAAAGACATGGTTCGTAATGAGTGCGGGAGATTTTCGCTCCAATAGTTTAGTTTTCCCAACAGCAGATCTGCTGTTTCTGTAGATGCAGCCTTGCCGCTGTATAAGCGGTTGACTATCTCGTCCAGGATGAATGATAAATGATACGAAGCCACCAAACCTGTAGCAGTGGAGTCAGTCCTTGCGTGACTGACATTTTGTCTATTCTCGGGTAATAAAGGCGATATAGCGGAAGGACGCCCAAGTATTGAGCTGACCATGAGATCAAGGACGCATAGACTCATCCATAATCGTGATCTGTTCTACATCAGCCCCGGTCAAACTTCTTGTGGGGAGCAAACCCACCTTTCACAGTGCTCATTGCGACTCATTGACCCTGAAGGGTCTACATGGAAGCCTAGAGCCACTGCGGCGCGTGAAGCGACACCCAAATACATAAAGGCTGCGTTCCGGCGGCATGCTCCGAGCATGTAGAATGACATCAATAGAAAGACTCGTATCAAATCCATGCTGGGGTCTTCCAGAAAATTCGCAAATGTCCTACTTTGACCGCGAGCAAAGTAGAATCGTTCCACTTGCACAGTATCGGGTTCATTCAGACATGTCTGAGCTCCGATAGCAACCATCAGGTCTACAATGGCCGCTCTTGTCTTTTCTTTGTCGGTTTTCGGCTCCACTGAGTCCGTTAGTGTGAATACAATACCATCGCTAGATCCCAGATACACGAAGCCGCTTGTCTAGGGGATTGTTAGAAGGTGATTTGGCAGACAGATTGGTTGTCTTACCGCTGCCTCATAGTTCTGGATGTACTGGCGCTTCTCGTCCACGCTACAACGTTCTTCGGAGAACTTCAGTAGATCATGATGTGCCTCCGTCTCTAACATATCCTCACTTCTGACATTGTGAGAAAATTGGGATGGCCCAATATGCTGGGTGACTGTATCCCGCAGCAACTGCAGGAACGATAAAGAGGCAGCCTTTCCGACAAAAACTGCGAGCCAAGTCAGTAGATGAGCTAAACGTCCAATTGTATGTATCGAGACCTCGTTCTCCTTGTAAGTTGCGGAGCATCCGCGGATGAGTCCGATGTGTAGCTTCGGGAGAGCGCGAACCCGGTTCCCACGTGTCGGACTCGCGCCTAGGGGTGATGATCTCATGTGTCTGTGACCTTGCAGAGCTCTGCATTTCGGGTTCTATTTCCCTCCATGTCGGCCGGTCACTGCTTTCAGGTCTTGAAGCATGCACAGGGCGATTGCGAAGGCTAGTATCCAAGGACTTGAACGGGGTACACGTTCGGCTGCGGCCTTTGTTAATGCAATTAGTGCATGGGAATGAGCCGCTGCAGCGTTTTTTTGATGAGCGGCAAGCAGTACATGCAGTATTAGCGCGTAAACGGTTCGCAGGCAAGACCTTAGGGCGCGCCATGATTGATGAAGGGAGTCTGGGGAGATCCCCGCAGGATAAGCGGGGAGCGGGTGTGCGCGGCCCGACATTCGGAAGACGCACCGGATAACATGTAGCAAATGGTGTATTGTTGGATCAAAGTGTTCGGAATTTAGTTTTTTATGCTCTGTTCGATATACAATAAGTCTAAACACATGCTGAAACGCTGTTTCCGTCACTTATAGGGTTTTCTAGACTTTCCGACATGCAAATATTCAGAGATAGCACTTTTCTTGATAAATTTCATGCAGAAAAATATACTAATACTGTTTTCTAGCTACAAGGGTCCGTTTTGACTACATTATCAATCGAAAATATGTATTCCTGGTGAAAAGATGGTGTACGGTTATGTTGAGGTGCAGATATATATCTCTAGCCCAAGTCTATGACATATGATTTTTTAACTCAAAAGCTGGTTTTTTTTGTTCTTGATCAATTGTCTAACCAAGATCAACTTAAATTTCGTACTGTTTAATTCCATCTCTTATTGTTGAGAGCGATCAAATATCAAGCACCACACTGATGTATACGGCAGGACGGCAAACCGAAGTATACCGAAGGTTATTGAATCAACCAATCAACGTCGCTCCTGGTGGGAAAAGTCAGAATGGACCGTCGGTGTGCAATTCAGACCGAGCTTAGACCATTTAACACAAAAAAAAACGCGCAAATGATCAAGTAATGAGAACGGATAGATCATCTTGACCCGGCAACGAGATGAAAACTCTGTTTGTAGATCCACTTGAGGCTCATGATAGCCTGTGATTGGTCAGATTGCCGTCAAGTCCCCACTATTCCAGACACACCAGCCCAAGACTCACTAGTCTCGCTTAGCACTAGCGTGGCCATTGAGCCATATAAATATCCGCTGCCTCCCCGTCCCTTCTTCTTTTTTTCAAGCGACTCTACGTATGTTCTTTCCCCCCCCCCCCCCCTCCCAAACAGATCTCCGGGAATCTCTGGGAATATCTTCTAAGCATGTTACTGACCTCTTCCCACAGTTCAAAGAATCACTTTAGAGTAGACGTCCTCTTTCTAAGCTCTTTATAAGAGCCACAGAATCTCCACCCTTGCTGATGACTGCTATGTCCTCGATGCCCTAAAGTGAAACCTTTTTACTCCCGCTTCGACTGTTACGCGTGCTGTTCGCAGTGTCTGTGTTCCGGTCCAGGGAGTGGTGATGATCTTGACCTGGTCTCGACGTCTGACTTCGGTCGGTCGGTCCTGGTGGGTGTCGAGGAGGTCTGAAAGGTCCTCTTCCATTTTGGTCGATGGTATGGTGAGATGTGAGAGGGTCCAGTTAGCTTCAATCAAATTATCTACCTGCAGCTTTTTCCATTGTAAATCCCTATAACGTGATTCACACGTGGACTGATCTGCGCACCGTCGATCCTGGTCCTCGAGCGCTTAGACCTGCACTTCGAAATGCTAGTCAAGTCACGTTTGCTCGCTGTGAATGTGCCTGGCACATTGCATTACACAAGGACTTGGAATGTTTTGTCTCCTCACATGTAGGGCATTGCATTTCTTCATTGCTCGGGTATCTCATGTCTCATAAACCGCTAAACAATTACTAGTGTACTCAGGTGGCCTCCGGTCCTCCTGTCTTCTCTGGAGCTGCACTGCCTCCGTTACCTCCCTTAGGTCCCTTGTTGCGCGATCCGCGTCCTCCACGAGACCCACGTGAAGACCCGGCATTGTTGGCACCTCCTTCACCGGCCTTGGCCTTGTCCTTATTGGCGCTGGGTGCCGGTGCGTCGCGACCCTTGCGAGACTTCTCTGCACTGGGATGGGGATTGGCTTTGCGCTCCAACACCACCACTTGACTCTGGGCGACTGAGACGGGACTGGCAGCAATGGCCTTCTGAAGTCCCTCTGGTCCAGCGAAGCTGACGTATCCGAATCCCTTCTTCTTGTCAATCTCAACCTTAGTCACTGTTCCGAATGGGGTGAATGCGACCTCCAAGAGTGCCTCAGTGACACCCTGCGAAGGGTTGGCGTGCTTCAAGAACGCTTGTGTAGCAGTGGGTGCAGGGCTGGCGGCCAGTTTCGCTTTGGTACCCTTGGAGGATTTGGCAGGTGGGTTCGTGGCCGGCGCAGGACTGGCTTGGGATACCCGCGAGGATGTTTCCTCCTTGGGCTTTGTAGAAGAAGCATTCTTGGCAGATTTGGCAAACTCTTTCTTGGGAACATCGGTAGATGGAGCGGCGGAATCGCGAGAACTTTCATTTTTGGGAGAACCAGTATCACCGGCACCACCTTTGCCGCGCCGGCGGCCTCCAGAGGTCGAAATTCCAAGATCGCGCTGAAGGATCTTAGTAGCCGCCGCAACATTTCCGCGTTCTCTTTTGCGCTCTGACGCCGGGGGATTTTCTTTCGTAGCGCTTGCCGTAGCAGCCGATTTACCTGCCTTGGCACTGGCGGCTGCTTGTTTGGTTGTCTTCGTAGATTCCTTGCTTGTCCTCTCGCCCCGGGATTTCTTCTCGGAGTTTAAGCTGGTCTCCTTGTCGGCCCGCTGCAAAAGCTTCTTCGCCACGACCTTCTCCTGCTTGGATTCCTTCTCCGCGCGGCTGTGCTTGGAGGATTTGGAGCCACCGTCTTTCGACTTGCTTGCTTTCTTATCCTTGATATATTGCACCAAAGGGGTAGTTGTAACAGAATCCTTCTTCTTCTCTTCGACATCAGCCATTGAATCGACAGGGGCCGGCTTCGTGATGGGCTGGGTGAGGCTTTCGAGGAACGCAATGAAGTCTGAGTCTTGATCAATCGTGCCCTGGCGGGCATCCTTGCGAGAGCGACTTCCGGGAGTTTTGGCATAAGCTGCATACTCCAGCGATGGAGGTCCAAGCAGAATGGGATCGTTGGAAGTGTGACGGGCATCCTGGAACGATTCCTGGTGTACCTTGTCCGAAAGTGCTGTGACATGTTCGGTGGATACGACATGAATGTAGGCTCGCGAGGGACGGGAAGGTTTGGCAGGACTGTTTGGGATCTTTTGTCAGTCATGATCATCATAACAGGTGGGTGGAGTAATCTCATACTCTTTCGATACTTTGCCAGGTTTGTACTGAAGCCAGTCGACCTTTCCGGCACCGGCCTTCCATTCGTCTCCCAGAGCAGCCTCAAGCTCGGCTTGAGTCAATCCTGGAGGTAGACGTCGGATCAAGAGCTTCAAACGTGGAGCGGGGGGTTTGGGAGCCTTCTTTGGAGGCGCTCCGGAGCCCGACTTCTGTGTGGCCGCCACGGGGATCTGAAGAACACCCGCTCTGGGTTTTCCAGGCTGCGTCATCCTGGTCTGAGTTGCGGGAAAAACCAGAAAGGAGTGATGTAAAACGAGAAACGACCCATCTGATCGAAGGTCTTGTTATACCGGGAGAGCCTGAGGCGGGTAGCACACGTGATCGAGACCGCCAAGCCTTCAAAGGTTCGAGATGTACAAAGTAAAAAAGTATACAATTCAGCTATGAAAAGGACATATTCTGACGAAATGACTTGAAGGAAACATACTGAAATGATAAACGAATACCGCATCGAGTCTATCCATTCTGACTCCCATGTTGATCATGCTTCGTTATACACTGACAATGTCTGCACAGCCAACATTTTGGTTCCACAGAGATCTCGGAGAATTTGGGGATATTTAGTGAACTCCTCACTTTGAGTCAAACCCGTTTATAAAGACTTGATATTGTCTCAATCGTGTTGTTTCCCTCAAGGCGAAGTAATGAATGTTTGTAAGCGACGTAACGTGCTTATCGATAATTTCCCCAACTGGACCATTCTCCTCTCTCCAACACCCAACTCACCATGGATAAAAACCAGTTGGAAGACCAGCGATATGCGCAGAGTAAATCTCCCAGACGAGGATGGTGGATACTGTTCTGCACAGCCTTAGCTACTGGCTGGTTTGCTTGGCCGTATGTTTGTTGTTCACCTCCACTTAGCATCGAGGACCGAGTGGAGCGAATTCTTTCACAATCTCCCTTGATCGGTAGGTATCTATCGAATCCGCGTGGATGATAAACATTGACCGATCAAACAGACGGCCATGATGATTTCCCCATTTTCGTTCGGGAGGTCTTCCACAATCGCATCAATGATCGCAATTTCACCGATGCCTTTGTCAAGGGCACGCTACCCGGCCATGTAGATATTCCTCGGCTGAAGCAGGGTCGCGTCGGTGGTACCTTTTGGAGTGTCTTCGTGCCATGCCCTGCCGATGGAGCCGACTTCTCCGACGAGAATTATGCAGCAAGTAAGAGAAACACAGGCTGACCGTAACGCGGTATACTCATCTAGTTATAGGTGTGCGTGAGACAATGGAGCAGGTGGATGTCATGTCGCGTGTTCAACGAGCCTATCCTGAGATCTTCTCAACGCCTCCAAATGGCACCACGGCCATGTCAGCTTTCCGCGAAGGAAAGATCATTTCACCCATGGGCATCGAGGGCCTGCACTCCATCGGAAATTCCCTTGCGCACCTTCGGATTTTTTATGAACTGGGTGTCTCCTATGCAACTTTGACACACAACTGCCACAACCGGTATGCCGATGCCGCTCTTCTTGAAGTCCCAGGGGGTATCCAAAAGGCCGAACCTCTTTGGCACGGTGTCAGCGAGGACGGCAAGAAGCTGGTTGGGGAGATGAACCGCCTCGGAATGATTGTTGATCTGGCGCACGTGAGCGCAGAAACCATGCGAGATGTTTTGGGCGCTGGAAAGTCCGAGTGGGCCGGTAGTCGTGCTCCAGTGATATACAGCCACAGCTCCGCCTATGCACTTTGCCCACACCCGCGTAACGTGCCCGATGACATCCTGGAGCTGGTGCGTGAAAAGAACTCTTTAGTCATGGTCAATTTCTCGCCAGACTTCATCTCCTGCACGCTCTCTGATCGCGATGACGGGATCCCCGACGAGGACACTGAGCATGCCACATTAGAACGCATCGCTGACCATATCATTCACATTGGCAAGCTCGTCGGGTTTGGACATGTTGGAATCGGCAGTGACTTTGATGGTATTCCGACAGTTCCTCGTGGGCTCGAAGATGTCTCCAGGTTCCCAAGTCTGATCGCAGAGCTGTTGAAACGAGGAGTGAGCGACGCGGATGCAAGCAAGGTGGCAGGCGGCAACTTGCTGAGAGTCTGGGCGGATGTTGATGAAGTAGCCCTCCAAATGCAGGCCGAGGGAGTCCTTCCTGCCGAGGACTAATTTTAGGTTGTACTTGCTGACAAGGAGACAAGAGAACGCTGAATTGTCAAGTTCGAATGCCAAGCTGTTAGCATTTCGTATTTATCTGGATGTCAATTCACTATAGCATGGAATAGAATCTTCCTAAATGTTGAAACAGCTCAAATGTCTTATTGCGATAAGTTGTCTATGATATAGAAGGTGCTCTCAATCTGGTCCATCTAGACACGACTCGACTAATTGGCCTATGCATTCTTCGGCTTGGCCTTCTTGTACCTGGTTCCGTGACATAAAAGCAGGTACTTCGCAAAGAAGTCCTCAGCAAAGTCATCAAAAGGTTCATAGGTAGCGCCAAGTCGGTATGCAGCAGCAATGCCAGAGATACACGCAATCTCATGCATGTTCTGTATTGTGATTCGTTAGGTCTGAAAAAAAGGAGTTATCAAGCCGGCAAAACTTACCACCATAGTCCAACTTCCTGCGTATAGCGTCCGATTAGTGCCATTGATGAACGCCATACCTGGAACAACTCTGAGATAGTGCTGCCACCGATGGCCGAATTGATGCCACCATTTCCGTCTGTCAAAGTGAATCAGCCTAAGTCTCGACAAATAGATTGACCACATACGATATTATTTTGGATGGATCAATGGCATTCCATGTCCAAAGGTCTTTCTCTTGATCATTCTAGTCACAGTCAACTTAGCGGACTTTTCTAGATCCCGAAATTGAGATTGGGATAGGGGCTGGTACCAAGAAGATTGTCTGGAACACCTGTTGGTCCTGAGGCAAAGGAGAGTTGTTTTCGCCCAGTTCCTCACGGAACTGATGCTGGTAGTTACTGCAATTGAACCCCATTTCGATTTTTGTAGGGTCCGATTCGTATGAATGCATGAAGTACATCGGTCGGAATCCCAGCCAACCATCCTTCTGGCTATGGGGCTCTTGTTCGGCAAACGCGATTTGATTTTTGCGTTCCTGAGTTGTGGGCTTCGCACTGAGCTTTGGATCATACAGAGACTCGAAGATCTGCTGGAAATAGTTGGAGTCGGAATGGGTGATGGTGAGGTCGTTGAAAAACTTGACTCCACCCAGGACATACTTCTCGCGCCAGGTCGCTAATTGACCAAGGAGCTTCTTAGATTCGTCTGCTGGGCAGCACATGACTAGATCATCGAATGATTCTGTCAATGGTTGCCCCGTCGGTTGTCCGTCTTCATGACTTTGCAGTTGCAGTACGATACCCTTTTTGCTTCGTTCAAAGATGGTCACAGCGCAATTGAGTCGAACATCAACACCTTTGGCGCGAAGGTCTGCTGCCCAGTCTCGGTAAAAGTTGTTCAAGTTTGGGAACGTATACATGAGAGGGAGATTTGGCAATAGTGTATCCGGGTCATACTCCCACAACTTCATCTGCGGGTCATTGAAGAGGCGCTCCAACAGGACACTTGAGACATTGGGTGTTTGATTCCCTGTTCCAAGAAACAGAGCCAGGAGTGGCAAGACCATCCTATTGCTGAAATCGGTGCTAAAACGAAATAGACGCAAAATAGTTTTCACTGGCATGATGCCAAGAATAGGCATCAAATACTTGATGCATGTAAGCACCCGTGAGAGCTTCTTGATTTCTGCCGAGTGCTGATCAACCAATGGGCTTGGGAACACGTTGGTCCAGAAGTTTTTCCCTTTACCAAACGCGACTTGAAGCTTGACCGGCTGGGGCTCGTAACCATAACGACGGAAAAATTGGAAAGTGTGCCGAAAGATTTGCGAACCACCTTGAACGCCATCGTTTAGCCAGCTCGCTCCGTGGGTAGACTGATCTAGTGGGATTGATGTCGCCTGTCCGCCGGTATGCGACTCGATGTCGATCAGCGTTACTGAGAACTCGGGATGCTTGGCCAAGGTGGCAGCGCAGGACATGCCCGCAGCACCAGCCCCGACAATAGCGATTTTCTTTGACATGTTGTTACTTGCAAATGGTGAAATTTACAAGATTTTGTTCGCATCCCTTGATGTCACCGTGAATCGGTGATGTCAGGGGTCCCAATGTTCGATCGACCAATCAGAGCCTCACAGATCTATACAATCGCTACTGTTGAAGTCAAGAGTCTTCAGCCTTTGCAATCTTCGCATTCAATTCAATGTTCATGTAATATCGTAAGTCATGATTCCCAACATTTTTAGCTTAGATCGGATCCTTCACTACGTCCACGCCCAACAGATCGCCCGCCGACAATGGTGGACTTGGAGCCTCGTAGATGGTACCATATTGGTACATTTCATCTGTATAATAGAGAATGAAGGATAACATCTCCTCCTCCGAAAGTAAATGCATTGCTGCGAGCAAGTTTTTGTGGCCTCCTCGATTTCGCGTTTCCAATGGCCTACAGCCAATATCTCGTCCGAAAGGAGTCTCGCAACGTCAGGGTGGCTAACAACGATCGAAGGCATTCTATTGAGAACAGTCATCGCCGAGAACTACTGTTCTCGAATGCCTGCGGTTCGGCGCAGTTTGTTTCGTGCCCGGGTAAAGTTGCACCTCGCGGACCCTTGGAACCCATGGTGATTTGGGGTCTGGCGAAGACTGAGGGAGTCGAGCTCAGCTAGTTATTCGGGTCAATGTGATATTATACATTGCAATGAACTGAATTCCTGTGAAAGCGTGTAAGTAAATCTGAGATAGATCAGTCAGGCTAGTCGTGAAGTGATAGAGATGAGAAAAGGCCCAAATGGGCCGCCAAAATGAGAGGAGAGGAGATCAGTGATGAGTGAGAGGGTGGGTTAAGCTGAAAAGGAAGAGGGAGAGCGAGGAAGCGTCCACATACAGACTGACGTGCAAGACAGTCAGTGTAGCAGCTTCGTCTGATCTCTTCATAAACAAAGCATCACATGACTGAATCTGCCTTGATACTTGATGTTTGGAGCTTTTACTCGAGTCTAAGAACTCATCGATTCCTACATGCGTTGGCCTCTAGACATTCGTATTCAGGGAGCGAGTAATATAAGAGAATGCTGAAATCAATTCGCATATTGGTGGATACAAGACTCCAATTGAGATACCCATAGCCGGAAAAACCAAGGCAACAGTTTGATCATGCTAGATCAAATCCATAGAATATGACTATAATCAATATTTCTAATTTGGCAGATGATGAAGTAAATACAAGCTCACGATCTATAGATCAAACTAGGGCAATGCCGAGATATCCGGGGTATGGGGAAGAGTGGAGAGAAGCTTGACGTAGCCCGATACCCACCCGACTTGGAACTTCTCTTCTTCACACATCTCGATATTCACGATGGAAACCCTGTCACCGCCACCCAAGCTCACCCACCTCTTTACTCTTCGTTGTGCGGTAGACCCGCCGATGGAGGTCGGCAATGGCCCCTATGGAAGAAGGCGTTGTGTTCCGATCAAGTCTGGATCGGTGAAGGGAAAGTACATCAACGGCGAGGTTGTGCCTACAGGAGGCGCAGACTTCATGTATGAGTTCAATGACCCCAGAACTATAGACATGTTCTAATGTAATGACTAGGTTGGTTGAGGCGGACCAGACCACACACGTCAATACCAACTATATGATCAAAAGTGATGACGGGGCGTATATTTACATTCGGTAGGATCTCTTTGAATGAAAATACCGGGGCTCCAAGACCACAGGCTGACCAAGAACAGAACGGAAGGCACCAGAGCTGGTCCCCCGGAAGTGCTTCGGGCGCTAATGGAAGGCGGACCGGTGGACCCCAGCCAGTACTGGTTTCATCTACACGTGAAGATTGAGACTGGCCATGAAAGGTACCGCTGGATGAACAATCGTGTCATTGTTGGACGTGCGACCAGAGAGAAGGGCGAAGTAGCCTACGATGCTTACTTTTTGGAAAACCCCTCCGACGCAGAAGTAGAGAAGAATAAGAGTTTGCTCTAACTGCTGCACGCAGCAGACTGGGACATCAGACATTAATTTTGATCTATAAACATTTGCGTACATATACAAATATGCTCAAGTGCTTTACTGTGCATGAAAACGTTGCAGTAATAATTCCGCCAAATTGACATATCGGCCTTGGCTCACATCTTGCTGAGCCAGGATCTGCTCGGCAACATCATGCACCCACACGTATTCTGAATGAAACTCGCGTAGTTCCCATAAGCGCTGCCGGAGCCAAGCTTGTTGGGTCGGGTCGTTGATCTCAATCAGTGCCATCAGTAACGGCCAGTGTAGACGCCTGAGTAGGTTGGGATCGCTTAGAAACTGCTTTTGCGCAATATCTACAATTCCTGCAGTGGCCTGCTGGTGTATTGCCGCAGGAAAGGCGTCTACACGAAGAAGGCGACGGTGGAGGATGACCTGGGCGTAGAAGGTCGAGACGGCCATATAGACGGTGTTGACCGTCCGGCGAGCAGAGACGCCGGCGGAAAATCTGGCAGTGATGAAAAGGTCGGAGAATTTCTAACACAATCAGTCAAGACCAAGACTCTCGAATTTTATATGCACTCACTTCTCGTATAGTGAGGATTTCACGGAATATGACATCCGCAGAGTCGGCGGTACCAGCCGCAGAGTCCACGAGAGCCTTCCAAGTTCTATGACGTAGACAGAATCCGTCATGCAGCAGTTCCAGGGCCCGGTAGTTCTCAATGTCATCCAGGACCTCCTCATCGGGATATTGTTCGCCCCAAAAGCACCTACCCCAGAGACGAGCGCAGCGGTGCAGATGATCTGGCTGCAGAGCGGGATTCCCGGATTTTGCAACATAATCATTTAAAGACTCGGTCAAACCCATGGGCTGGCAGCTGGAGTCGATATATCTGGGTGATGTGAGTGCTGTAAACCAAATCCAGGGCTCGACATACTCACAATATCCACAGTAAGAATTGCTCAGGGATAAAAGACACCTTGGCAACGGTTCCAGGCTCATCGGATGGGCTACCAGGCCCAGGAGATAAAAACATATCGTTGACATCTTTGATGCGGAAAAGTTGAGGGTGTGTTTCCAGAAGGGAGCGAACACCCTGGAGATGAAGTTGTAACTACGGGAGTATCAGCCGAAAGATCATTGAGAATGGTGAAGTCCTAGAGGGAGTTAGCCTTACGTGACGCACCGAGTGTCCAAACTGCCACTCCCAAGCTATCATCAAGAAGACCGTTGCAAAGACTGTCTCGACCTCATCTAAAGAAACTTGACGCGGTGTCTCGAGAAGTTGCCTAAACTCTTTCACTGCCAGACTATAATGATATCGTCCATGGTCATCTGCTGTTGGTCGACCCGGAGAACGCACAACCAAGCCATTGCGATGCATGTCACATGCGGATAGAGCCAAGATCATCCGCATTATTACCTTATTGGATGCGGCAGGGCCTTGATATAGATGACTATAGAATGTGCATTGCATTAGCAGGACGCAACTCCGAATGCAGGACAAGAACGTGCAGCCCTTTGCCTTGCAACGGAGAAACTCACCAAAAACTGCTCCACTTCCAACCTTTCATATAGTAATAAACGAGGAAGGATGAAGGAAAGTACTGAAAGTACTGGAGATCGAGCGTATTGAGCGCCAGGGAATTGGCGCAAGGCACATTATTGAAATTCAACGCCGGATAAATCGGGGTCGGAACGAGGTTGGGACGGAAGGGTGTCAATTGAGTTGTGTCGAAGGGCACAAAGTCGCCTGACCAAGAAACTGGTGAAGGGCTTGTATAAAGGAGTTCTGGTTGGGTATCGACTAGATCTTCGACCTTGGACAAGGGCCACTGATCGGGCGCACTCGGTGCCGGTTCGAGATGTCTGATCTGTGTGCTTCGTCCACGCTTGACTGGAATGCCCCATTCGCAATTGAGCCGTAAGGCGGAGCATCGTCCACAAACTGGTTTTTCTTCGCCGCATTTCACTTTGCGCCGACGGCAGGTACTACAGCCTACGGGGGGAAAGCGGTTAGCCGGCTTTGAGAGAAACCTGGACAAGGGACTCACCACTCTTCGAACGTGGGCCGTTACGCCCAGATTGCAAGGACATGGATTGACTGTCCCCCCCTCCACGACAAAAGGATGAAGTTAAGTGAAGGTGGAAGAATTGAGGGTCTGAGAAGTACCGAAGCCGATAAGGCCGATAACGCGGGGAAGGCTGAGTCATTCATGACGTGCACGATTTAAGCTCCTTATTTTATTCAACTTCATACTCTTCAATCTTTGTATATTGTGCATACCTGACCTTTCCTTATATACTTCTATATTTACTCCTTGGCAATCTCGTCTCTCCATTGTAGCTGCGCTGTATCAAATAGGGTCGCTTCAGCCACCATCTCCCACCCAATCAGCGCCAAGGACTTTCCAACAATAATTGCTTCGGCATGAGCATCATCCGTTCCAGCCGCTGCAGCAAACGTCGGATGATGAGGGAATGAGGTTGGAGGGGCCGGGATGGCGAACATTGTGTGGAGTGTGGGAGTCTCGTAGCTGACATTGCCTATTGAAGTCAGTCCGGACGCTCAATGGACTCTATGGGGGTGACCTACCAATATCCGAGGATCCAGTCAGAACCTTCTCATGGCGTTTGAGTACCTTGCGATTGTATCGTCCCATATGCGCCGAGTATCGCTCGCACAGAGTGTCGTTTAGACGGACATCGGTATAGAGTTCATCCCTTGAAGCAGATTCATCAGCCAATGGCGCTTCTTTGGATTTCAGGGAATTCATACTCTTCGATTGTGACTTCACAACCAGTGGCAAGCGCGCCGGCTTCGATACAGTTGCGCACCTTTCCAATCAGGCTGTTGAGCCCCTTGAGTGTAGGGCTGCGAACCTGCCAGAATGCCTTAGTGTATGCCGGAATCACATTAGCAACCTTGGGCGTGTCCAGGAAAGCACAATGAATGCGCTGATCCGGAAGCAGTTGCTGGCGCAGAACTGCAACATTGTTATAGGATGACACTAGGGCATCAAGAGCATTAATTCCTTCCCAGGGGTTACCGCCAGCGTGCGCATTTCTTCCTGTAAATTCGCCTGCAATCAAATCCACTTTTTAGCCTAATAGAATGAGAAAGAGGTCAAGGAGCTTACAGTGAACGTTTTTGCGGGCATTCATCAAAGTACCAGCAATACCATCGCAAGCCCCCTCCTCCGGATACATTTTATGAGGACCTGGATGACTTCAATGACAATTAGAACATCATAACTCCAGTGCTGTTCTAACGCAGGCACTTACGCCATGAGAGAGATGTCAACTCCCTTGTAGGCCCCAGCGTCGATAAGCTTGGCCTTTCCACCTCCATTCTCTTCAGCGGGTGTGCCCAGCAGTTGAGCTCGACCAGGGATTCCGTATTTCTTCAATACGAACGAAAGAGCGAGAAAGGCTGCAATACTGCTGGTAGAGATCAGGTTATGACCGCATGCATGGCCGATGTCCGGTAAGGCATCGTATTCGGCGTTGAAGTTGATCAACCGTCCACCAGATCCGCTCAGTGCCTCAAAGGAGGTATCCAGGCCATACGCGTGACGAGTGACAGAGAAGCCTTGGGACTCGAGGAAATCGCAGATTGCATTGTGAGCAAGGTGCTCTTCATATGCAAGCTCGGGATTGGACCAAATCTGAAGGTCGGATCAAGGTTAGACATGGACAGAAAGCGGAACATAAGGGGATCAAAAACCTGGTGATTGAGTCCTCGCAATTCCTTCTGAAGTGCCTGGAGGGCAGCATCCACTGAAACCCTTACTTCTTCGATATCGATTGCTGTAACAGTCATGGTGGGTTGAACGTTTTCCTACACTCTTGCTAAGTTTGTTTGATGGGACTTCATTATGAGGGACAATCCATATTTTAACTATGACCAAGGTCTCAGACTTCTCCTAGACGACATCCGATGTAGCCGTTTATGTGACCTTCATTAATGATATGCTGTTCATTACAAAAGATAATCAGTTAGGTAGTATTCGTGTGGCGTTTGCCGACAGGCTCAGGCGGTTATCGAGACGAGTGGAATCATACCAGCCTATTGTCAAGACCATAATTGTGAACAGACCTATGCCAACAAGAGGGGGAAGTATGAAGCGGAAATAACGGTATCTTCCCGCGATGTGCTTGGCCAATGAAGGATAGCCCATCGGCAATCATCTATTGACACATGGATTTCTCCAGGTTTCGCGAGTGTGGGGAATGACCTGCCACCTGTCTTTAGTCGCTAATCAATCGCCAAGTCTCCTATCCGATGTGTCTACTCTCGTCGGGCCAAAGATAGGTAAAGTGGGTTGCCGATGAAGACTGCTGATTCGCTATACTAGCCGATTCGAGGTTAATATTTAGCTTTCAGGTCAATTGATATCAAGTCTTATTCTTGACAAACAGCGAGGGGTACAATAGGCAGAACTCAGTATCTACCTGTACGAAGATTGTTACTTCGGCATCTAGAAATGTCTTCCGCCGCCTCGCATTGCCGTCAATCCTGCCCGTGCATTCCTGCCGGGTGATATCGCCTAAACCCCGCCTGGGATGAGAGGAGAAATGAAGTTTCTCAACGTAATCATCGCTAATCTTAACTTCATGATTGCGGAAATCAGGGCGGAGGACTTCCCTATCACAAAATCTCGTGATCTATACGTCGCCACCAATGCCGCCATGCTTGGGAGATTAGGGCTCGGCCTAGGTCTCCAAAGTGATATAGTCCCCCTGAAAAACCCCCAAGTGATAGAAAGAAACAAATCAAATTGTCGCTGATATAGCACACTTTATTTACAAGTACTGACTACCTTCTACATGATTCATCTTCACAATATTCTATCTTGAAAGTTTATCTCATCATGGAAAAGCAACAACCGCCATCCGGAGGCGTCGAAGTCGACCTAGGGAAGCTCAAGAATGAGTCTAACTCTGCCGCTCGCGATGTAGACTTTGGTCAGGTGTTTGAGGTTGAAACAAACCCTGAGATGGAGAAGAAGGTCTTGAAGAAGATTGACATGTTTTTGTGAGTATTCCGTTCTATCCGATAATGAAAAATGTACTCATTTCCATCTAAGAATCCCTCTCATGGGAGCATGCTATATGCTGCAGTATATTGATAAGTTGGCCATCAGCCAAGCAACACTTTTCAACCTTCGACAAGATTTGGTACGTTATATGTGATACAGTGGTTCTTTGCATGGCCCGAATGACATACTAACAGTGTCCCTCAATTAGAACCTGAAAGGCAGCGAATACAACTGGGCATCGGCCATCTTCTACTTTGGATATTTTGGGTGGAGTTGGCCTAGCTCGTATCTGATTGTCAGACTTCCATTGGGAAAATACCTCAGCATTGCAGTCTTTGTCTGGGGTGGGGTGTTAATGTGCCATGCGGCCTGCACAAACTGGGGTGGGCTCATGGCAGCCCGATTCTTCCTGGGCGTCGGAGGTACGCTATGATGTTCATCTGCTCTCACGTTATGGCATGGCTGACGTAAAATTCAGAGGCTTCGATCGCTCCTGGCTTTGCTCTCATCACCGGTATGTTCTATACTCGAGCAGAACAGCCAGCCAGACAGGCAGCCTGGTTCCTTGGCAATTCGATTGCTGTGCTCCTGGGAGGCTTGATTGCATATGGTATCGGTAATATCCACATCACCAGTATTGCCCAATGGCAACTGTTGTTTCTTATTCTCGGCGCCGTCACCTCTGCCTACGCTTTGGTCTTGTTCTTCGCACTACCAGACTCGCCTGCCAAAGCAGTCTTCCTCAAGCCAGAGGAGCGTTCCATTGCTGTACAAAGAACGCTGAAGAATAAGACAGGTGTGCTGGACGCAGGTAATTTCAAATGGGGACAGGTTTGGATGGCAGTCAAAGATCTCCAAACTTGGTTTCTCGTGCTTTACACGCTTTGTGTCAACTTCTGCAATGGTGGTCTAACCAGCTTCTCTGCCATCATCATTTCCGGATTTGGATTCGGTCATCTCGAGTCCCTTCTTATTCAGATGCCAATTGGTGGTGCGCAGCTCGTCTTTCTCATTCTTACATCGGGATTCGCTTCTATCGTTCCAAAGAGTCGAATTATCATGATGATCATCAACACAGCAATCTCAATGATTGGTATGATTCTTATCTGGAAGCTGGATGCTGACAACCGAGCGGGCAAGATGACTGGGCTCTGTCTCGGCAGTGTTTTTGCTGCCA
The DNA here is from genome assembly GCF_028974205.1 of Penicillium antarcticum. NCBI lineage: Eukaryota > Fungi > Ascomycota > Eurotiomycetes > Eurotiales > Aspergillaceae > Penicillium > Penicillium antarcticum. The sequence goes on along the minus strand of NW_026695306.1, from coordinate 74,736 downwards.
ATATCCCTCTATCACTGAGTCTGATTAGTTCGAACGTGGCCGGATTTACAAAGAAGAGTACTGTCAGCTCTCTTATGTTTGCAGCATATTGTATTGGCAACATTGTCGGTCCTCAGTTCTTCATTCCTTCGGAAGAGCCTTCTTACCAGGTCAGTCAGTATCCATCCCTGTTCTTAATTCATGGCTAATAATGAAAAGACCGGAATCAAGGCAGCCATGTCAGGTCTTGCATTTGGAATCTTCTTCCTGATCTGCCTGTACGTCTTTTATGTTTATGAAAATCGTCGAAGGGATAGACTTTACGGCTCACCCAGAGACATGACCGAAGGAGAAGAGTTGCAGGACGAGCTGTCCAACAAGACTGATCATGAGATCGAGAGCTTCCGATACTTACTTTGATGGGGCATCTGGCCATAGTATTATCACAGTGTTCAATTGATGTCCTTTTTCTTTTATCTTATTTTAGTCCGTGAGCAGCGTTCAACGACTGCATTATTGCTTACTATATTATGACTTCACAAGTATAATCATAAATGCCATTGCCCCTGCGGATGAAGGTAATATACTCGAGAATAGAATAGATTTGGTTGGGTAAAATGAAATTCTCATCCTGAACTCCGACGATTTGTACATCACCGTGCCCACAAAGCTACGAAAGGATAGTCACCGTCACAACTCCCTAGTTTCTTCCAATTTATCCATGCATGCAAGGCATATCAAAGTCTGCTACCAAATTGGCCAGTGGATGGATATCTAGCATCAGTGCCCCTATAACAAATTATTCAGTTGATTAATTTGTCTTTAAAGGCCCGCAGGTGCCAACCTACGTTTGGGCTTTGAGGAATCCGGCAAAGAACTTGCCGATCTCTATATAGTCAGCAGGTCTCATAACGGCAGACACATCTGGTAGTCATGATTGTTAGTTTATAAGCTGATTTGCGGTGAAGCATCACGTACATTGATCAGGGCGAACAATGATGATAGCACCTTGTGTAGGATCAATCCCAAGGAACTCGTATGCATGGCCGTGACCTTGGTTATAGCTTTCATCGTCATAGTAAATCTTGTGTAGATCTGGAAAGGGTTCAGCAATGGCCGGTGTAGTCTTGTCAGAAAAGGATACCTCTCGTTTGGTTCTTCCCAGAGAGTGGATAGAAGCACTCGGGAATCTGCTCAAGTTCAATTTCGTGGCGCTTCCCATGGCCAATTACGACAGTCTCGATCAGGCTGTCAATGTTTTGACTCTTGGGTGTGAACGTATGAATTGGCCCCTCCTCCGAGCAAAGGTAATCACCAAGCTGAAAAGAAGCAAAGTTAGACGGTGGCCAACATTGAAAGAAATAGACAGGCATACTTTGCTCAATTTCGATTGATTCTCTGAAACCCCTAGATCACCGACAAAAGCCATGATGCGCCATCGGCCATCCGATTTGAGACACTTCATGAGTTGCATGGGCTGGGAATCACAGAAGCGCACAACCTGCGCACTCGGCAGTCGCATGCCAACGACCACATTTGAGGCGAGTTTGGCCGATTCCAATGCAGATGTGATTGGCGAGACCTCATACTTTGCTGTCAAACCCGCCGTATATCTACCAGACTTGACAAAGCCCTCCTGAAATTCGGCAGGCGAGGTTGCAGCTCCGGATGAAAATATTTTGGAGAAATAGCGATCGAAGTTGATCAGATCAATGGCGACCTTTTGGCGTTCCAGGACATAAGTTTCCAGGAGGGAGGGCGTAGCAAGACCGGTGAGGATTTCACCAAGCTTCCAGCCGATGTTATAGCCATCCTGAAGACTGACATTCATCCCTTGTCCAGCTTTCGGAGAGTGGGTGTGGCAAGCATCGCCGGCCAAAAAGACTCGGTTGTCCTTGTGGAAGAAATCGGCATGACGTTGACCAATTGCATAGGCAGACCACCAAACAGTTTCGACAAACTCCACCTTGTATGGGTGGAAAATACTTTGTGCCTGAGCCTGCAGATTCTCCAGGGTCACCTCTTTCGGGTTGGTTCCCGCGGCAAGTTCAATATAGAAGCGTGTGAGGTTGTTGCTCTCACCCTCGCGGGGGATGATCAGAATGTTCCCAGCCTGAGATCTGATGGTCGATTTCTTGCGAATATCAGGGAAATCTGTTCGTGGGACCATGTCCATGACACCCCAGACGGCGTCACTGCTGTCTCCAATCATCTTGTATCCAAGAGCTTTGCGGACAACACTGTGTGCACCATCACAGCCCTACAAATGAGTTAGAGTAAAGATTGGACAGTAAATGAATAGATGCTTACCAGGGCATACTTTGCAGCAAAAGTCTCTGTCTTTCCATTCTTCTCTGCGGTGACTTTGATTGGATGGGCATCATGATCTGCAACAAGGGCGCTGTTCACTTCAACATCGGTGACATTATACCCGTAGTCGATTTGCTGATTGTTGTATTGATGCATCAGCTCAATGAGAAGCCCGTTGATTCGGGCTTGGTTCAGAATAACATGAGGCTGATGCGATAGACCTGGCTGGGTATCCGCTGTTCGGCCAGTCCGTTTGATGACGCCAGCACCATTGTCGGCCCAGAAGTTGACTTCTAGGACATGGTAAGCCTCACGAAGAAGCTCTTCGCCGATTCCAAAGCTTTCAAAGATCTCCACGGTGCGGCATTGGACGCCATCCGCCTGACCCATTTTCATAGGGCCATCGCGCCGCTCCAATACCTTGCAGCGTACGCCATAACGTGCAAGCCAAGTAGCAGCACAGAGACCGGCAGACCCGCTGCCACAAATAAGTACGTCGACTTTCTCCATGTCAAACTGTCAAGATTTGTGTGGTCAGCGTGCATATACTGGGGTCTTTTATGCGGAGTTCGGGATGAAACCCGCGAAGTTCGGAACTGATCCCGGGCTCGGAACGGACACGACCTCGGCCATTTGCCTCTTCTCTTCTTATGCTGATTTCGTGAAAGGTATTGATTCGTCCTACTCCGTACATATATGACAATACTTTCCTTCCCAAGAGGCGTATGCATCATTAAGTCTGGTCTAAATCATTATATAATGCTCCCTCGAAATACCTGAACGCCAGCGCCGGTAACTCAGCTCATCTTACAGGAAGTACTCGCTGCGGCCTGGCCGCGAGGTCGGAACATGTCGCTGATCATCGCTGACTGCGCTGAACAGTTTGAAGGTGGGCTTGAGGTCGTCTCCAATCTCACAGACCGAGGCCAAGTTACCACACCGGTAGCAGTAATTCGGCGCACTCCACACGGTCACGACATTTTGGTTGTTGAAATGATATTTGTAGCCTTCGTTGACGAGTTGGTGTGCACGTGCGATCAGCGAGAGATCGTTGACATGACAGAATTCGTCCGCAACTCGGTCTCCAAAGAGCCACCCTGAGTATCGTTAGCTGTGCTCGTATCAAGGAACCATGTTCAGCCTCACCTGCTCCTCGGGGGCTCACAGCCCATGTCTCTACGTCATCTGGATCAGACCAAACCAGATCACAGAATGCACCTTCGTGGGGAATCTCTTGTGCGCGTGCTACCACACGAACCTGGTCCAGTGTCCGAATCTCGGGACTCAGGCCACCGTGAACACACAGCACCTTGCCGTCGATGATAGCGCCCAGTGTCATGAAATCAAAGACCTGACAGCATGCCTTCCACACTGACGCACTGCCATATTTTTGGAAACATTCTTCGTAGAAACCGTAGACTTGGGTGATTTGTCGCGACTCGTGGTTGCCTCGGACCAAAGTAACTCGATCGGGATATCTAGCAAAAGTAGGTTAGTGATGTGCTCTTATTGCTACACTTCCGGGGATCGCTCACTTCGCCTTCAAACAGAGCAAAAGCGTTAAAGTCTCTAAACTGAAGTATCCACGGTCCACATAATCTCCTAGGAACACAAAATTGCGGTCCAATTGAAGGTCCGCAGAAGTATCACTGGCTGATCGACTTCGTGCGCCCGTCTCTTTCTCGTCCTTGGAGCTCACGCTAGGGCCACGGAGCTTCTTGCGGATCTTTGGGTCTGTGATGCTGGAAGGAGGTTCGATATCGGCGGATGTGATCACGGAGGGGGAGGTTTTCGGGGAGTCTAGTTCAGTGCCATCGGGCATGCCACCAGAGACACGGAACAGTTCGAGCAGATCGTAGAATTGTCCGTGAATGTCACCACAAACCGTAACCGGCGTTGAGACTGGTTGAATATTGGATTCTGCACATGTCAGTACGGTAAGATGAGGCCAAAGAACGATCTCACTTACCTTCCATCATGTATTCCTTGACAATTTCACAGAGTTGCTTCATGTGCGGTTCTGACAGGTACTTGCAGTCCTTGGCGGCCTCCAGCCACTCATCAGGGCCGGCATTGCGCTTCAGCTTAGCTGGCCCTGGCTGAGGGATCTTGCTGTCTGGCATGGTGATTGAAAGATGAGAAGGGAAGTGCGTGAGAGTTGCTCCGAAGAAGAGTGTGTTTCCCCGCAAGATGCGTATTTCACAGTTGGTCGCCGTCGTCCGCCCGACCTCCCACTTGACCAGTTGACTTCACCTGAAGTGATGTTTATTTTGTCTGACCACCTGATCAGATCACTTCTCCACGTCAGTTTCGATATCCAGGGTAATCTGGCACATGAACCAGTCGCTGAAATCAATTTGTACATGAAGCTGTGCGGTGATAATACCTGTCAACTTTCACTTGCGCAGAACAACTAGAATATGCTACAGGGAATGGAGGTAAATATGCTCAAGGGATGGTCATCAAAGACATTCCGTCATTTCCCAATATATAATCTTTTGAAGGGACAAATATATCTATAGAGAACTTATATAAATGCAATCAACCATCAATCTTGGCCAGGAACTCAGTCACAACATCAGCAAAGGCCTGGGGCTGTTCAACCATAGGCAAGTGACCAGCACGGTCGATGATCTTGAGCTCAGCACCGCCCTTCAGATCAGCGGCCATCTTCTGCATGGTCTGGGGGAGGACACCGTCGTTGGCTCCAGCAACAAACAGACCGGGCACAGTGGCAGAAGCCATGCGATCGCGGATATCGTAGGCACAGAGAGCTTGGACACTGTGGGCGAAGCCCTTCAGGCTGTTGGTGCGCACTGCCTCCTTGACAGGGGCGAGAACCTCAGGCTGGGTCTTGTAGGACTCGGGCACGAACCAGCGGCGAGTGGTGACCTCGGCCAGCTCTTCGCCGACGATGGACTCCTTGGTTTCAGGGTCCACAGAGCCCTCCTTCTCACAGATGGCGACACGGTCACCCCAGGCCTTGCGGTTGGACTCGGGAGCGGAAGAGTTAGTGTCGCAGGCGATGAAGGCTCCAACGCGCTCGGGATAGAGGAGAGAAGCGTTGAGTACGGTCACACCACCCAGGCTGACACCGATCAAACGGGCGGCTTTGGGAGGGACACGCAGGGCCTCCAGCAAGGTGGCAAGGTCAGAGGCTAGCACATCAATGTTGACGGGCTGCTCGCCGCTTGCAGAGCGGCGACCACGGGTGAGATAGCGCACGATACGGTAGCGCTGGTTCTGCTTCTGGGCGAAGAAGGCATCCACGAAGCGGTCCCAGATGCTCCAGTTGACGAGGATGGAGTTGCTCAGCACCACAACGGGTGCGTAGGGGTCGGTGCTACCCTCCAGACGGTAAGGAATCTCGACACCATCAGCGGTGGTGACGAAGGATTCGACAGCTGGGCGGGTAGACGATGGGAATGTACGAGTGCGACCATCGTTGGAGTTCCAGGGTCCAACGACATCCGGGGCAGCCAACGAGGTCAGTTCACGGGGAGCAGGGCCAAACGTATAGTACCACTCATACACACGGCGGTTCTTGGAGGTCACCACGTCGCTCATGAGGCGAGCACCCCAAGGGGTGCTCATGGCAGCCTTGTGGGCATCACCTCCGAGGCCATTGACCGGGGCATACTCGTGCAGGACAAGGTGCTCACGCGGGGCAGCAGGATCAATAGCAGCAGTAACAAAGCGGCGACTACGACGCCATCCAGGCACACGAGAGAGCATGTCAAAGTGTTCCTCCCGATACCATTGCTCCAGATCAGCTTCCTTGGTGGGGTCAGTAGCAACTCGGACAGCGACAAGAACGCTGCCCCGGGTTTCGGCATCTGTGTCGGCTTGGTCCTCCAGCGGGCGGAAGTTGGGGCTGCTGCGCTCGTCCACTAGGTCGTATAGTAGGCGACCCACGTCGATCTGTGCCATGGTCTTCTTCTCACGCTCGGTCTTGATCAGATTGGTGCGCAGCGACAAGTAAGTCTCGCGGGTCAATTCGTCCATGTCGGTGATATCGTACAGCGCCACATACTCGGGCTGCTCGCCATCGGTCGCGCGAAAACGGAAGCCATTGGTAACGAAGGGCAGACGAAGACGCAAAGGGCCATGCTCGGTGTTGTACCAGTCGTGGAACTGAGTGTCTGGCAGCGAGCCCTTGGGCTGCATGGTGACGTAGAGGAGACCGGGAGTAGGCATGATGGATGTGAGGATGTCAAGAGTCAAGAGTTCAGAGTCAAGAATCAATCAAGAAACAGAATCCAAACACCAGGACTCGTAAGATAATCCCATCAAGTCATCGTTCGGCATTGGATTTGCCTTTCCGGATGAAAGCAAAGCACAACCGAACTCGACTGCCGACATCCCCCACTACTTCTATACTCTCGCTACTCTTTACTATGGACTACGATATACTACATTTGTCCTACATTTATAAATATACAACACGCTATAATATATACTTCTATTTTGTTCATTATCATTTAATCGTACCAGATCGCGTTCATACCAAATCCTTGCTCCGGAATATCCACACGCGCCACGCGTGCGAGCTTCTCATCACGCCAGCGATACATCTCCACGAATCCTTCTTGGTCATCGCAAAGCGCCAACCACTCGTCGCTGAAGTCGCAAGGGCTGACTGCGTTGGAGTGACCACCACTGGTAGATGTGGGGTTAATGAACAGCTGACGCTCGATCTCGCCGTGTGGGCCAAGCTTGAATGCGGTGATGTAGCCGGTCACGTCGAAGTGGTTGGAGCGAGTGGTCGCAAAGAGGTATTCTCCGCTCTTGGTGCAAAAGGTGACATCGCCACGGTACTTGTTGCGCGGAGGAAGGCCTATTGAGTTAGCAAAGTCGCGAGTGGGAACGGTCATGTCACTCACCAGAGGGTAGCAGAGGGTAAGTGATGTGAGTGAACACTGGCTTGTGGGTGCGCTCATCGATCACGTAAACGGCCAAGCGGTTGCCGGCCTCCATCAGCGCATACAGGTACTTGCCACTGGGGTGCATCTCGACCCAGCGGGGATGATCACCGGGGTCGGGGGCTTCCAGGCAGTCCACGAGGGTCAATTCACCCGTCTGGGGGTCCTTGATATGCGTCCAGATCTTGTTGGCCGACAAATCGGCCGAGTAGAGGTAGGTCTCTGTCGGGTCGAACACCATGCCGTGGATACCGGTCTTGGGGTCATATTCGTAGTTCTGCACATTGGTGTCCAGAGCTCCGTCGGAATTGACAGAGAACACGTTGCCGTAACCGGCGTAGTTATAGAAGGGGTTGCCGTAGACATTGTAGGGGGGCTGGTGGGCGGCGAGGACGAAGATGGCACGGGTGTTGGTCTCGCTGCTGGGAGCGAGAGCTGCTGAAGGTCAGCGGGGGATCTGCAAGGGACTTGGAAACGTACGGTGGCCGGCGACGGGGTGCGACACTTGGTGAACAATGTCAGTGGGGCTGTTGACGGCGAAGCTGTTCCACTTCTTCATGGCAGCACCATAGATGGCCTTCTTGTCGTGCGAGAAGGTCATCCATGAGATTGGCTCGGCTTCGGGGATGTCGGTCTTTTTGACCAGCTCCAGAGTGAGGGCTTCGTCATCGAATTGCACGGTATAGATGCGACCGGGTTTCGTCCATGTGCCGACCATCAAGTGGTGCTTCATATTGGCGGCTGAGACAGAGAATGCGCGACGAGGAACAGTTGCAAATGGACGAAGCATTGAAGTTGAAAAGTAAATTATCCGCATGCGGGGAGGTCGGCATCGAGGGGCGGCAACGGGAGTGTGTTTTGCTCACTGCCGACACGTTTGACTGCCATTGTTGGTCTCGGGTTTGATTCCGTTATTTTTATGGTTTGGTCGGGTTGGTCTGGGGTTATTAAGATGGAATTAAAATGGCCATCTGCTGTCTACGAAATTCAATGGACTACACTCAGTACGAAGGATATATACCCGATAGAGAATTTACAACTTACAAGGAGAGCAATTGATATTCAGATTTTCTTGTATTCAGATTACAGTCTGTGAGCATGTCTACAGAGCGCAGTAGTATCAAACTGCAATTCTAACAGTTCACACCGTCTGGTCTACGTACAAGTTCACATAGTTCGGTCCCGGAGAAACCCTCCCCCACACCGGGTAATATCTTTCCCCCATCTACTCCCGCTCGGTTATGACATCGACAAGATGCCGTCTACGGATCTAGTAACATGCGCATATTTCGCAGTTCTATTGCGTCGCTATATAATCCTTCTTTAAGACATACACGTACATCTGTCAATCAAACCCGCAACATGCGTCTGCCCTACGCCCCCTCCACCCCGCCGGCCGATGCCTCGGCCGAAACCGTTGACACCTATGCCCGCATCGCTGAGCGCAGGAACCCTCGCCCATTGATTCCACTTGATCTGTCTCTGCTTCATAGCCCACCCGTTGCTGATGGCTGGAACAGCTTCATTGGAGCTATTCGCTCCCGCACCCTTGTCGATTCTGGTGTCATGGAGCTCGCTGTTTGCCGGGTCGCTGTGCTTAACAATGCTATCTACGAATGGAATGCCCACGCCCCGCTAGCTCTCAAGGGTGGTATTAAGCCCGCTGAATTGCAAGCTGCTCGCACATTACCTTCCACCGCCAAGGGGGACACTGCTGAGCTCGAGAAGAGCGCGCTTACTCCACAGCAACGGGCCGTTTTGCGCTATACCGACCAAATGACCCAGACCATTACTGTGGAAGATGCGGTATTTGCTGAATTGAAGACAGTCGGATATGATGACCGTGAGATTGTGGAACTTACCACTGGTATCGCTGGGTACAACTGTGTGAGTCGGTTCTTGGTTGCATTGGACGTGGGAGAAAACAATGCTCGTCAGATGAAGAGCGTGGACGAGTTGGTTGCTGCCTTGCAATAAAATCACATTTAGCGTATCAATAATGGGGGTTCTACTCAAAACACCCTACAGCCACGATAGTAGCAACTATATCATAGAACCGGAGAATTTTGTCTCAGGAGAAATCTATCCTCATTTTCTGTGACATGCAAAGCCAAGTCGATTGAGATTTTTCTCAAATAATTTCCAAAAGAAATGTCAATAGGACGGATCAATTGTGCAGGTTGGAGTACCCGACTGGCTTTCCGATAGTTTCTGGCTGGGCGGAGTCTTGGCATGCCGCCCCGCCAGAATACGCTAGTCAGCTTCCCTGACCGCCAAGCAAAATCTGGTCCTTTCATTGCGAACCCATTATCTCATGACTTTCATGATCCAGGATGATGAGGATACAAACGAAGCTCAAGGGGGCCCCAGACTACGATGACCCAGAATTTTGGGATACCCGCTTTGCGACAGGCTCTGATGTGGGTGAATGGTTGAACTCTGGTGAAGCGCTCATAGATGCAGTGCTATCAAACTTAGAAAACCGAATTGTTCCCCAGAAGGACATGATAAGGAAACCTCGTGTCTTGCACCTTGGTCCTGGTGTTTCCGAACTTGGAAATAAGCTACGAGACCGATTTATCGAGCGAAAATGGCAGGGCAATGGCATCGTGGTGGGTAATATTAAGTCCAGTGTTGCGGTACTTTACTAATTGTCTATGATAGAATGCTGACTTTTCTATCGAAGCTGTTCGTCGTGGTAAAGAGTTGGAAAGTAATAAGGAATCGGCACATGCCATGCCTTGGTTACGTGTCGATTTACGGTCCTGGAGTGATGTGTCTACTCTGTCTGACTTTGCTCCATTCGATGTGATTCTCGACAAAAGCACTAGCGATGCTGTAGCCACGTCCGAAGACCACCAATTGTCACGTCAAAATGACTTTTTGACTAGCTGCCCTGCCGTCCAAAAAATACTTTTAAAGAACGCTGCAACCACGCTGAAGCCCGTCGAGCTACTGGCCTTGCAGCTTTTCCCATTGACCCAGAAGGGCTCGAGATGGATTGCCCTCTCATACTCAACTATACGCTTCGATGGACTTCATCACTTAGCGGACCACTGGACACTTCAGGCCCGTATCCCATTAAAGGCACCTGCTGGTCCCGCTACCCCCTCGACCTATGTGCCGGAAATATTTCATTGGATGTACATTCTCGAGCGGCGTTGAGTCATTTAAGGTATTATGTGGATGTGGCCCAATTGAGCCAGATTTACATCGTGGATGCCAGAATGGTGATTTCCAACATCCTTCGAAAGGTGCCGTGATAACCTAGAATTGACTGCCTTGAAACTAGATGAATACATGCTAATACCCAGCTATTCAGATCTAACAACTGCACAACATCAAGACTAGGCGACATTACCCCGAAGTGGATCTACGCTCCCCAATTCCACGACTCCTACTACAGTTCTCCGACTGAGCAACAAGTTCGATCAAAATTTCAAATTCTCATTGTCATAGCTACAAACTTCAACTCATCAACATCACTTCGAGCTTGTTTACACCAAATCCAAGACACAGGCTCAGATGATCCCAAATGTCTTCCACGGGCGGCTCCCTTTCCTGAGGACCGGCGATTAGCATCCAAGGTAGATTGCTATAAGCTCGTTAGTCTCAGTCTTCCCGAAGGAGTCTGTAATTCAATAACTTACCGTTCGCGTACAACGCATACGAGTCTGCGTTCAAAACGGCGCGGCTGCTCGAGAGAGCAGTGGCAGCAGAATATCCGTATCCATTGTCCTCAGTTCCAGGGCTGTAGACACCTGGGGCATGGGTGAACTCATGCAAGGTTGTGGTGGCCTGATCCTGTGCATGACAGCTACTTGACAAAGCCGGCAGGTAGGAATAATAGATGTCGCAGTTGGCGATGACGTTCAGAGACGGGAGTGTATAGGCGAGGACGTTACTCTCACAGTACCCATACACATCGGTGCAATAGTATCTAGTCGAGCCCGAAGAAGTGGAAGCAGCTTCCTTGGCAACAGCCTTCAACCGAGCGGCCACGACCTGGCGAGTGGAGGTGGAGGTCGTCTTGAAGTACTCGCTGAACTTGGAAGCAGACCCCGAGAGCGCAGCAGAGGCAGCAGCATTTGCCAATGATACGGTGTTGCTCAGAGCTTTGTCCAGTGCAGACTTCCTGCTGGAGTCGCTGCAGCTTTCGCTTGTGCGTCGATCGAGAGGCTTGATAGCTTTCAAAACACGAGATGCCTTGACACCATCCACCTCGATCTTGAGATCATTTGAGCGGTAAGGCACATATCCTGTGACTGTGCCATTGGTGACGATTGGCACAAGTCCACTCGACCGCAATGTCAGTGGACCTCCAGTCGAGAGGTCACTGGTCTTCGCAATGTCAAACTCATCCTCAAAGGTCTCTCCTACCGCAAGCGAGGTAAGAGCTTCTGAGGTGAGACCCTCAAGTCTGAAACGGCGCTTGATTCCTTCAAAGGTAATCTCCGCGTCTGTTCAAAAGTTAGCATTGTGTATGAGTTCGCTCGAAATCTTTACATACCATTTTGAAAGACGTCAACCTTCTTCACAGGTGCACTATCCCGGAAAAAGTTCAGATGAACAAAAGTAACATCCTCCTTGCCAGAATTCTTCACCACAGCCTTGATGCGAGTGTCACTGACGTGAGTCAATGCAACATCAAGCACAGATGCTCCATCAGCGTCGACTGGTAAGCTGTGCACGTATTGGGCAAGACCCAGGAGAGCAGTGGACAGTGTAGCGAAACGCATTGTAGGTAGCAATGGCTGATTGGTGAATATAAAATCTGATGACTTGCGATTGCCTTTCGATGCTTGGATAACTTCATCACGAGGGGGGACTATGCTGATACTTATACCTATATGGCATTGATAACAACACAGAATGCCTGCCGCATATCTCAATAATTGCGATTGACCATTGCAATAGCGGAAGGCCGAAGGTAGTATTCCATAGCATTGAACAGCCGTGATCACTCGTGGCTAATCCTGAACAGGATGCAGAAGCCACGAGGAAGGCTTCTGACTGGCCCTAGATTCTTCAAGATAGCTATCGCTCTGCAGATGCGATATACACTGTCTTCTTGGCCCGGCGGAATCCCGTATCTTCAATAGGCCTTGCAAAGCAACCTGTATATCGAGATTGAGGGGAAGTAAACGCAACGCCGTCGGCTGTGCTGGCATTTGGCATGTTTGAGGAAAAAGGTAAAAAGATAAGACCGTTACTTGTTTAGTCCGGGTGTGAATGTACAGAACCCTCCTTTCGTTGCCATACAAATTAGGTATTTGAGGCCTACAGGACTATCTTCTAAGTGCCAAAATACTTTACTATGCCCACCGGAGGACAAAATAGAGACATGAGTAGTCAATATAGATCCCTGTTGCGCCAAAAAAGCAAAAACAAACATATTTACTTCGCAGAATACCGCAAAATAATCCTCAGCTAGCTATGTTCACTGTATGATACTTCTCCTCTTCGTGATATCGTGCCAAGCCATCGACCCTGCATTCATCGCCGGACTCCGGTGCCAAGATACAACCCAAGACGGCGCCGTAGTCTTGATTATAGATAGAATGCTTAGTCTCAGCCATTAGAAAGCTCGGTCGCATGACTGTTTAGAGCAAACAGAGGCTTGGCTTTACAGTATGTCGAGCAACCCCACACATTATGACTCGGAGGCCAAGCCTTGGAGAGACGGGAGCGAGACGGAGCCCGTGAAGATGAGGCAGAGATCACCATGAGGAGAAGACTTGGCGTGGTATTTATATTTGATTGGTTATATAAAATTCTGCAAGGATAGATGAGCGGCTACTTTCCATTAATGTGGAACATGCTCACCCTGTGTACAATAGTTTTGTTTCACCTTTCGTTCTTTCTTCGAATAAAATCTTCACCTTGCATCTTCTTTACCATAACTGCGAGGAATCAACAGTCCGACCACTTCCCTCTCCGCGATAGAGTGACACCACGTCATGGACTCATGCTTGAGTTTGCAGGTCACATTGGCATCTCAGGCCCCAATGATAGGAGCCAAGGAACCGCCCACTATCCATATCACAGCATCAGTTCACAATGCGGCGGACTTCCCAGTTACCTTTCTCAAATGGGCTACCCCGTTAGACCCGCAAGCCGGCGTCCTAGGCATCTTTGAAATTTGGGACACAAAAACACATCAGACAATACCGGCTCCTGTCATCAAAGTATCACGCAAGCTTCCTGCCTCTAGAGATGATCTGGTGGAATTACTGCCACGTCAAACCTTGCAAACCACAATCAACTTGCCAACGATGAACCTTGACAAGGACAATGAATATGCTATCCGTGCCCGAGGTGTTTGGCATGCTGTATGGCCTACTGAATTAGTGAATATCACTGCATCACAATTAGAGGATACTCAGGGGGCAAGTCGTGGGGAGTTTCTTTCAAATGACTCGCATGTGAGGATCGAGTAATGGGTGTCTTTGGGTTAGCTCTCAAAAAAACCGAGAGTCGCATTGAGAAGTGTTCAAGTTGGCAAATCCTGTTCGTTGGTATATGGTTAAGAATCGGCTTTTGTCCTTGATCTGGCTCTTTTGCACAGGAGCTACGTGACTTCTCTCGTCACTGTTCCTTTCGGTCACACAGACTGTATAACCCCAGAGAAGTGATGCTACGTTTCTTGATAGACAGGTAACATCATGTTTTTGGTTTGAAGTAGCCTGGCTCTTCTGCTGTATGCAAACTTATTTTGGGGAACTGGATGTCTTGCGAAGTTTGTTCCTTGCATGCAAAGACAGCTGATCCTACATTTAGTTGCCAATTTACGTTCAAATCCTGCAAATTTGAAGTGAAATAACAAAATATCAATGCAAAAAATGATGCCAGGATGGTATCTGAAGTTCTCAAACAGGGTGGAATTGCAATAATTCCGGCCAACGTCGGCTACGGAATTGTCGCGATCGACCCTGAGGCTTTGAACCGGTTTTTTTTTTTCAAAGCAACGTCAACCATGCAAGCGACACGCAATGACGGGCAGTCACGCTTTTCATTGTGACATCCATGCACTTCCGCCAATCCCGAGCAGCATGGTCAAGCTCGTGGGCGTAGATTTAGATGTCCCCATTGGAGTCATCGCCCCTTACCGATCAAATCATCCCATTATAAGAAAGATCCCACCCAAGACGTTAGAACAGTGTGTTGCTAAGGGAACAATCGCAATGTTGTTCAATGGTGGTGCATTGCAGGAAGAATTATCCCGACTGGCTCCAATAGAGGAACTCCCTCCGATAGGTTCTTCGGCAAACATCACGGAGAAGGGAACAAAGTCTGAAATCGAGAACATTGAACCTCAGGTTTTGAAGCGGGCGGACAGTATTATTGACTACCGAAAGCAAAAGTTCCACCACCCTCGACTTTCATCAACCATGATTGGTCTCAAAATTTGCACAATTTTGAGATACGGTGCTTGTTATTATGTGCTACACGATGCGCTACGGCGATTTTATGGATCAAAATACCCGATGATCCTGGAAAGCCAGTCTTGTTCTCCGGTCATAGGGTCGAGAAGACAGATACTGTCAACTAACCCGGGGCTATCAGGTCAAAGGCTCACCACATGGATGGCCTCCAGGAATATCTCTTCGGACGCTCTTATGTTACGAACATCTTCTCATATGATTGGACCAGCTATTTTACTGTAAATTGAAAAAGCAACCTTAGACTCCCGCTGAAAGTCTCACCACTTATTCATTGATTTCTTTTTTTAGAAAATGTAATTTTGGCATGGTGTTAGATTAAAATGGCGTCACCTTGGTTTGATCCAGTAAGCATGGGCTCATCCACTATGTACGCAGTGATATTAGCGGTACCTCCAGTTGGCTTTATGATAAACCAAACACATAGCGTTGGCCTTTGAACTTTTTAGATGTGTTAGAACACATGTCCGAAAATTCTCAAACAGAACAGGTGTGGATCTTTGCATAAATTATTAGGGGGACCTTGAGCTCACTATTAAGAAACAAGAACAAGCCTCGTTGGCCAGAGAGGGGCCTACCATGCATAGTTAATGTAATTTTAATAAGTATACATAGTCTACGGTCAAGCTCAATGGTATACATGTTATACTAATATTAGGTCACGGCGGCCGACTTCAGTGAAAATCGCTTTTCATTTTTCTAGCAAAACTCTTCATCATTCCAATACTCTCCACCATGACACTCGAACACGATATATTCAGCCACCACGGCAATCTCAATTCAACCCGAGAAACCTAGCTAGCGTTCGTTCATTTGAGGAATCTAGACATAGCTGACAGTGACACTGTTGCCAGACACGGAAGCCGATGTCAGAACCGAGTTGCCCTGCTTGATATCGAGAATGCTAGCACCAGAAGGACCAACGGTACTTCCACCGGTTGTGGCTTCGGCATTTGTAAATTTAACAGTACCAAAATTGGCAAATGGCACCAAAGAGCTGTTGCTCTCAAAGTCTTCCACAATCCACTCAGCATTGTACTCGCAGAGATCACCGTCAACGCCACCGTTGAAGGTGTGGGTGACAGACTTTCCAGTGGACACATTTTCGACGGTGGCAGTACCAGTAGTCTTGGAGGAGGCATCGACAGTGATTTTAATCACATTTCCAGCCGAGATTGAGATGCCAGAAAAGTCATAGGCATAATCAGGATACCATTCGTACCACGCATCGTACGACACGCTACTGCCTTGGATGCAAAAGTCAATTCCAGTCTGCAGAATGGCCGTGGAGCAGGTATCGCCATCAATTCCGACCCACGCAGAGGCACAGTACTGGCTCCTCGAGGAGGCACCAGTGGGAAGCTTGGGTGTTGGAACTGTGAATTCCGCAGTCACAGAGTTATACCCCGTACCAATCAAAACAGCGCCGGCCCAGTTGGTGCTATACTCTGCCTTGGATGTCTCATTCAAGTGCAGCACCTCAGATGTACCGGGCTTGTAGGGTGGGTGACTGGAGCGACCTGAAGCTCTGGCAACTCGGCGACTTTCCTGGCGTGCCTGACGTTCCGAGGTGAGGGGGGCTGCAACCACAGAGGTTGCGAGCAGGGCAGTACCGACAAATGCTGAGAACTTCATGGTGATGATTATGTTCAACTTGAATGGACCGAGCAAGATGCGAGGCAAGATGCGGCAATGAAGAAGGAATTGATAACTGACTCTGATGAATTGATGAATATGTGAGCAGACAACGTCCTTTATATGCTTCCCCTCCACTCTTCTGCGACATGGATATCACTTTCTTTGAAGCCAATAGGATAAAGTCCATTCACGCAATATTGAATCTCATCTAACACACCAGGATACCGGAATTCCGGAGTTTCTTGCCGATGCAACATCGCCATTGCGAGAAAAGTAAGAAACACAGACTCGGATGATCCGTCACCGTCGGAGACCGAGAGTTCACTTTAAGAACAATAGCATGATATAGGCCAATTTATGCACGGATAAGCCATTTCTGCAAAGCTTGATCCCAAAGAGCAAGGTCTACATAGGGTCTTGGAAGAGCTTAGCGTTTAGTCGTGCAACACATTATTTAAAGTCCCCTGAGACAAACTCCCACTAACATAGAGCATTTTCTTAGATGTTACTTACACTAGACGCAGCTAAAAAGAAAATATTCTATGTAATAAACTGGTTAAATGAGTTCACAGTCACTTGAGCGCAAAGAAACTGGTCTTCATCAGCTGAGTTTGGACCAAGAATATCTATGGCCGTGGTGAAATATACTGGTGTAAATGAATTTTAGCGTTTCTTTGGTCAAGAAAGCTTTTGGTGTAATAAAGCTAACAGATGCCTAATATCCGTGGGGATTTAGCATGGTAAGACCAGAGCCCGGTAGTGCATCTGGCAACATTGAAACTTGCGCAATATCGGATTCCCGACGGACCCTAACCGAGTGATAAGGTCGTGATACTTGTTCAATGAGGTGAAGAGGTACTACTGTATAGTGATCAATGCATAATGTGACCATTGGATCGAACAAGCCACAAAAGTTTCAATCTGGAAGCGATCTACAGCTGCAAAAGGGGCATTGAATGAATGCCGATAAGCCACGCACGCTCGATGTGACTGTGGCTTGCAGGTCAGTGCATCCTAGCCAACTGCAGCCCAAATAATCACGGATCTTCCAGTGATAAGCTTACCAAGCATTTGACAAGCAATTACATTGAACAGCAAGAAGTGAGTAAAGACACGAGACCTCCAATGTTATTGTCTCATTGAAAATTTATGCTCTACACGCGAAGAATAACCAATAGAAAACAATATCATCAAGAAATCATTGGCCAAAGCCATGCGTTTTTCAAAATGCAAAAGAACTCAATATCCCCCGCCACGGGCGCGTGAAGAGGATTTCGGAGAAGCTAATTCGCACTAACTCACTTCGAGAATCATCTCCGATTTGAAATGGACCCAAGCGGGTGCATGCCGGCTTCTTCAGTCAGTAGCAAATCACGTCTCTGGCTCGATATTCGGGTGGGCCTGGCGCGTTGAACAGACAGGGATATCGATACCCCAACGTTGATATCGTCTACTGAACCAGATATCAGCAATAATGAAGGCCAATCCTTACCCAAATTTTCTTCAAAGGGCATCCCCGTTTGAAAATGACTCGGTGTATTTCTGGGGAGTTCGAAGCGCTGGAGAAACCACATAATAAAGACTCAATTGAAGAATTGTATGTGTTGGGCGAAATGGCATTCTTGCGCAACCCGTATTTTAAGCTCTCCACTACCATCATTGTGATACTGACTAGAAAGTGGTATCAACCATCCCGAGTATTTATGTATATATCTGGTTAGACTTGCCCAAACAAGACCACCGTCTAAATCTCAGATACGGCAATTGTAAATTTCCCTGCATCAGCGCTATCAATTCAATTTTTAGATAAAGCGATTCACATAACGAAACCAAAATGTACTCGGAAACCATAGCAAGGAGACCTGTAGAGATGGAAGAAAGTACTTATAAGTCGAGATGCCGACTACTATTACGTTGAGATTCGTACAGGATGACGTTTGGTGGTACAGCCTTGTGATCAAACTCGGTGAAAACTCATATCTGGCAGAGCCGGATTGCGAGAACGTCTTGGCTTCTCTGACTGGCGCTTCTTATTATTGGTAAGCTGATAGTGTCTTATTTGCCTCTCTTTAGAATCATGCTTTCCGAATTGCAACTCGATCAATGTGTTATTCAAGACGTAAGGAGACATGGTGGGTCGAAACCTAATAATTTGATCGCAAAATATCTGCAGTGTTATCTCGCTATGTTGATCCAAACACAAACATATCAAGCTCCCCATACGCCGATTCAATACTATCGTTGACAATGATCTTATCATGACTGCCCTGAGAGTCGGCGTAATCAAGTTCGACTTGAGCCTGGGTGAGCCTCTTCTGAATGTCCTCCTCGTTCTCAGTTCCGCGGGCCCTGAGACGCGCCTCAAGAGCTTCAAGGCTCGGTGGTTTGATAAAAACTCATCGCGCATCGATGCTGGGGTTCGCCTTCATCTGCTTGACGCCCTGTATCTCGATGTCTAGCACCACAACTAACCCTTTACTAGCTTGATCGTCAATGCTCTGCTTGCTCGTGCCATAGTAATTGCCACTGAAATATGCGTGCTCCATGAGAGCACCTTGGGCGCAAAGGGAGGAAAACTCGGAGAGAGAGACGAAGAAGTAAGCGACGCCCTCCACTTCGCCCAGTCGCGGTTTTCGCGTCGTGTGGGATACGGTGAATCCAAACGTGCCAGGGTGTTTATCGAATAACTTTTGAACAAGTGTCCCTTTGCCGACACCTGAAGGACCGGAGATGACGATGGGTCGATGATCTTGAGGCGCTGTCAGAAATGATGTTAGTTTGAATTCCGTTCATTTGATTCAACCCTTGGCGACCTACAGGAGATCATTTCGATAAGAGATTAGCGATTTCTCATATATTAGTGCCACGTCTCAATGTTCAGGTCCTCGTAGGCGGATGGTGCGCACCTTGACGGTAAGCAAAATTATGAAAGAAAATCCGACTCTTTGATCTCTCAGGCTCTAGGGTCATGTGCAGCCCGGGGCTCACTTTACGGGCGCAGCTCTATTGAAAATAGTGTTCTTGTTGGTAACCTCTCCTTTTCAAACATCATCCTCATTAATTTCATTCAGCTTTCAGCCATATGATGGACAAAGCGAAACGAGGAAACCATCCGTCTTTTATCTTTTATCTATTTTTTCTATTTTTTTACTAAATACGAATATGCAGATATTGAATTTGAAGTAGAGGAACCTTGTCACTCTCTTCTGAATGAAACAGACAAGTGTGGAGAATTGTCCGGAAAAGATGGCTAGGCGCGCGGTTTCCGGGGGAAAAAAGTTTAATCTGCGTCATCTCGCGTACCTGACAACCCTTTACAGGCTAGCGCATATCTCAGCATCGCCATATTGACCGCTCCGGCGCTACAAGAATGATAACGTCTACAGTATTATTAGGTCACCAAACCTGAGGTGTTTGGAATAGCGCTCAATCTGAGACATGCTCAATATCACAAGGCGCTGAAAGACCCAAAATAACTGAAGAATGGATTGAACATTTAGCCAAGCGCCCAGATACCTCCTCTAAAATTAGCGTCGATATGGAGTAGATAGTCAAAATATTTGGTTAAGCACCTGGTAGTTCAGCCCCTTGCATCAACGGCTAGATGTCTAGAAGACTGATTCGAGCTCGTCCCTAAGCCTTGACGACTTTTGTTTACAATAGGTCTGGTAGTCTGAACCAAGTGTAAAATCTCCGACATGTCCGCTCATTTGAGGAATGCCTTAACATTCAATTTCGCAATCTTTAGAACATCTTCTACTTCATTAAATTCCAATCAATCACAAAATCTTTACGATGTGCGACCGAGTTTACGAAATCTGCAGCCGGGGTATATAATTTAAAACTGCGATACAAGTGCGTCCACATGTTAGGAAAAGTCTATTTCATTAATGGCTCTGCCCACATTGAGCAGTCCAGCTGATCAAGGGTTGAGAACTGCAGTGGCAGCACTATGGCATTATACTCGAGATGCACCTAGACGATGGCAGTCTGGCATAGCAGACGGGGCGATACTAACGAAGAAATCACACAACCACTCCCATGGCCTGATGTAGACGTAGAGAGCACTCTCTGAAGGTGTGAATCGCACTGAGCCCGATGCTATATCATGAATCAAGGAGTTTGGTGAATAACTGTAGTCATATTGAAGTTGTTGGATCATGCTGCGATCTCCATGCAGGAGAAGATTGCATGTCTGCTAAGGCATTTATGATACCTCAGGCCATTAACATGATACTGTCACGGGAGTAACCACTACAATATATAGACACCGCAATGCTACTATTTGGTTGGTCAAGCGACATAGAAACCAGTTCATTATGAGGCGAATCATTCGTTCAATAAGCCTCCCACCGTTGTTGTCATGGCTTTCATCTTTCTCACCTCATCCTTGGAGGCCAATCCGTTTGAGTCCAGGAGAGCGGCAGAGTGAAATGCGGAAGCCCCTGTCGCCTCAAGAAGCATGCCGATGTTCGATGATCTCACTCCACCACCAACAATGATTTTAACAGGACAAATGGCTTGATGGTCGCTAGTTTGCTTCCAGGCCACTAACTTTGCCAACTGATCAGTGCACTCAGCTGCTTTGATTCCCGATGGGCCTCCATTCGTGAGGAGCGATGCAAAGCCACAATCTTTGATGTCCGCCAACGCGGTCGCCCAATGAGCTTCAGGGATAACATCAAACGCGCGATGAAAGGTACAAGGGTGACCTTCGGCTAATTGCACAAGCGCTTTGTTTCTGGACACATCGATCCAATGTTCCGTCCCATTGCAAGCTTTGTGAGGAAATTGGTTTAAAATACCGAAGACAAAGCCATCGGCTCCGCTGGTTTTTAAACTATTCAGTGTTATCTTCATTGACTCAAACTCTGCTTCATCATAGAAGAAATTTTCGGCCCGTGGCCGAATCATCGCGTAAATGGGGATTGTTATTTGCGACTTGATTTGTTCGAGGGTTTTAGTGTCAGGCGATAAGCCACCGGAAGTGTAGTCTTTGCATAATCTTGATTATGATTAGTCAAATTCAGACATGGCCATCAAAGGTGGAAAATGAAGCATGAAATACTCACTCGATGCGATCTGCCCCGCCTTCCGCAGCAGCTAAGGCCGATTCGTAGTTAAAGCACGCTATTTCCAGGAGGCTGTCTGATATGCGTGGACTCATGGCGGAAACACGTTTGCACATTTAATGTATTCGAACGGAGGAAGGGGAAGGGCGGGGGAACGGAAGAAAGTGGTCCGGGCCGCGTATTGCATACATAACATATAGTATCAATAGCTTGCTGTATTTCATCTCGAAGCCCTACACCGCGACTTCAGACTCATAAATTGGTTCATTCTAGCCAGCATGTTGCGCGACATCTGTCCAATTGTAAACGGGAGGCTCGCGAATAAGTGAGTACGATGTTACTACCGCTCACAATGCTTGACGAAATCCCAAAGAATAGTATGTTTGGGATGAGGTATAGTCCATTGTAAGCGGCCTGGACGTTGCAAGAAAGAGACCCTGGCCAAATGTTTTTCTTCCTTTTCGCATAGCATCCTTGAAACATTCTTGAGCTCGTCTATGGAAATCAACCTGCAGGGCAATTTGGTAGGCAATTTGCGTTGATGCAGTCATCAAAACTTTTGGTGTAACATCTGTCTAAGAATACAAAACTTGCCTGGAACGCAATCCTGTTACGGCCAGTGAACCTGAATTCGACTTCACGAATACAGATGCTACAAAAGCCCGCGGTAAATTGTAAATCATATCAAAGACCTCTGGGGTTGCTAGCAGACATGGGTGCCCACTTTGACTGTACCTCTCGCAGAGATTGAGCAAGTCCTGGATATTGGAGTCTATCCAAAACGCATTATCTTTGCTCGTACCCACAAGCCGGCACCCACGCTAGTATCGATGAGTTGCACAAAATCCAGAAAGTCAATCCCAAAATCGCGTATTCATGCACAGGAGCCGATTGCCAGGGTCCCTCTGCGTGCCAAATTCGGAACTCTCATGGAGGCTACGTGGGCATTGCTGAGAAGGGCGCAAAGCTTGGGGCTGAAAGTGACCAGTGTCTGTAGTTATGTCCCTAGGAATTAACTATGCAACAGGAAGATTTAATTCCTTCTAGCAATGTTTAGAGGCAGGCGCGGCTGATCCCAACGCCGTCATCGCGGTCCAGCAATTCAGGTGTGTTTTCAACAATGGGAAAGCTCTTGGATTTGACATGCACTTGTTAGACATTGGAGGCGGCTGATGACCCCAACTTCGAGAGAATTGTAGGACTGCTGTGCGAAGTTCTTGTGACTCTTATCGCAAATTCGGGACGATTCTACGCACATCTGTTCCTTACCATGGTCTGTCGGGTGATTGAGCGGGGGACTCAGGTTGGTATTGAAATCAAGCTACCAGATATGCTTTATTTGAATGATGGCCGCTACGGATGCTTTACCTCTCTATGGAGGGAGAGCGACCTCTATTTTCCGAATTGAATTGTACCGGACAAGGCTAACTCCGAGCTGGGGTCGCGTGAGTGGACGTCTCACCACTATTCCCACGGGGGTCCGACTTGTGACAGTATGGATCGTATCTCCAACGGTCTGGCAATGAACCACGGGGTAAAGATCGAGGACAGGCTGAGGTTTCCATATATGAGAGGCACGTACATTTTCTTTATGTGATAGTTCCAGTTATAGTCGAGTTAACACTGCTTAAAAAGCGTATACTGCTGCGGCTTGCTCACGCTTCAACAGGGTTCCCAATAACTACATTGTCTTTTATGTTGAGTACTTAAGTAGAGGTTCGTGTGCGGCTCGTGTGCTTGTTCCTGAATCCGATGCGTCCATGATCATCTTATTAAGAAGTAAAACCCAAGTTTATCCCAAGATTCCGGATAGCAGCGTCAGCCCATGGAGTTCTAGTGAGGAAGGGCCCAGGTATTAATGCCAAGAAATCATTTTTCGACTTGTTTCCGAAGCATCAGACAAGTGAGATACTGTGTGGATCGCATGGTTTTTATTATGTGGCCGCTGCCAGCTAGTTATTTAAATAAATCCTACTTACATAACTGACATGCCAGGCTTGCCAAGTAGGTCTATATCACTTGCCCAAGTAGATGCCTTAGCATCCAGGCATCCAAAAGTCTGACCAACAACCCTGCCAAGCCCCCGGGATCACACAAGACCATCACCGGGGTCACGTGCCAGAGTACAATACATGTATCGTATTGTATCCACTTGTGGATGCAACCCATGGTACCGTCCCGATATCATCCACTTTACAGTGACTTGCCTATTTACATGTCCTCACTTTTATCATGTCGCGCCCAGTCATTGCTATTGCAGGACTCGCCTGTGAAACCTCCACCTTCTCCCCAGCACGGACACTGGCCGCAGACTTTCATCCTCGTCGGGGCACAGAAATACTCGACAAGTATCCTTTTCTTCATGTCGGAACTCCACTTGCAGAGGCTGCAGAATGGAAAGGTCTACTTATCGGTCATGCACTTCCTGGAGGGACCGTGGTACAAGCTGATTTCGAATCATTATGCAGCGAGATTATTGCACGCGTGACTGACTTGGTCGCCACGACACCCATTGACGGACTGTGGTTTGATATTCATGGAGCAATGTGCGTTGAGGGCATGGCCGATGTTGAAGCAGAGCTTCTCCGCCGCATTCGGGTTGTCATTGGCCCTGATGTTCTGGTATCGACATCGATGGACCTACACGGAAATGTGTCTCGCCAATTAGCACATCAAACCGACCTGATTACATGCTATCGCATGGCGCCTCATGAAGATGCTTGGGAAACAAAAAAGCGCGCTTGCCGAAACCTTGTTAATGTACTGGGATCCCGCACTGGCAGATTGAAACGGCCATTGAAAGCATGGATTCCAATTCCAATCCTCCTGCCTGGAGAGCAGACATCAACTCGCATCGAGCCCGCAAAAAGTCTCTACGCTCTTATACCTGAAGTGGAAGCCCTGGAGGATGTTTTAGATGCCGCCATATGGGTTGGTTATGCTTGGGCCGATGAACCGCGCAACCACGCCGTGGTAGTCGTTACTGGATGGGCTGAGGACGTCATAATTGCGCAAGCTAAGAGACTTGCCTCCTTCTTCTGGGAGTCACACAAAGAGTTTCATTTTGTGGCGCCAAGCGGATCTCTTCAGAGCTCTATTGACAAGGCACTCTTGTCGTCATCAAGGCCATTCTTCATTTCAGACTCAGGGGACAACCCCACCGCCGGTGGAGCAGGGGACGTGACTTATGGCCTGATCCAGTTGCTAGGCCGAGCCGAATTTTGCCAGGAAGGCGGCCCAACTGCAATATATGCAAGTATTCCCGGGCCGGAGGCTTTGGCCATCATAGCGAATGCCGGAGTTGGTGCGACGGTGACCGTCACCGCAGGTGCTTTGGTCGATAATATTCACTCGGGGCCTGTTACCATGACGGGAAAAGTTCATTCGATCAAATATGGCGATATCCATGCCGAGGTCGAAGCTGTTCTGCAAGTTCAAAATATCTATGTGATCTTGACCAGACGTCGGAAGCCATATCATCTCGAGAAGGACTTTCTCGAGCTTGATTTGAGACCTCGAACATCAGATATCGTCATCGTGAAGATCGGATACCTCGAACCAGAATTGTTCGACATGGCAGCCGACTGGATTCTTGCTCTCACTCCGGGTGGTGTCGATCAGGATCTACCGCGGCTTGGGCATCATCGCATACGCCGGCCCATGTGGCCATTTGACCAAGACTTTTCCCACGACCCTGACCTCAGTGCACAGATCATCCCTTTTTCAAACCAGCCATTGAACTAAGATGGTTCCAACAACTTTATGCTTTACTAATTTTAGTATCAGAAATTGTGAATGGTTCGCAATTGGCCGAAGTGTTTTGACGGTGTTGGAAACAGACCACCCAGTTTGAGCACGTGAATGTTGCACTCTGAGTGACCACGGTGATTTTGTAATGATATTGGAGGCAGTCCGCCATCAGTAGAGTGTGAGATGAACTTGCTTTAATAAACCTATTTGACTCACAAAAAGGCTTCCCAGATCCAGCCTTGAAGGTTTATACTGTGTATTATCCATGGCTAAGCCAAGTTAGTCTTTCCACTTCACTAGCAGCTGGATACTCTTCGCAATCCATTATTGCCAGCCAGTCGTTGTCAATAGGTCGGCAGGATAACGGTCGATGGACCCCACTAGAGCTACCGGTCCGTGAAAAGGATGCTCCTATGAATGTGAAAGGCTTGCGTGCTTTCTTTATGCTGCTAGAAATAAAAGGGGTGAAAAAGTGTAGAAGGGAAGCCTTCCAGGCGTCAAAGCTCTTTTGAGCAAGGTTTATCTGGACACACCCATTTGGAAAGCAATCTGAAAAGATATCATAACATTTCCTTTTGTGTTATTTATGACGTGACGGTTCAATATTTCATCGGAGCCAGGCAACCAATGCAACCTAGCTTCAGACAGCTTCTCTCCTCCAGTTTCGATCAACTTGAACAATATTTTATCTGCCTGGCAAATTTGATACGGTGCTGGCTGGGTTCCTAGATCTAGTTTATGCGGAGGATGACTCACTGTGATGAAAGAACATCCTGAAGCATATAAGAATTGTCATTTCATGGACACGATGATCATGAATAAGCTTGGAGAACTATTTTTTCTAGTTTGATGATTTCATAATCGGTAGACATTTCTATGTAGACTCAATCCACTTCAGACTTTCCACTAGACATGCTTAGATGGATTCAATGTGATTGTCGAGTACATTTGGATCGAATCAGGGTCGTACAGGCAGTCTGATTAGCCTTAACCAGCTATTGCATCAACCTCGACCTCGACAAGCATATCTTTGTTGATGAAACCACCGTTGACCACAATCATAGTGGCAGCTGCTCCTACAAGACCGTATTTTCCTTGGTTCTGCTTGCCTAATATCTCACGAAACCCTTCGCCGACCGCCGCACAATCTTCGTGACAACCGACATACATTTTGACACGGACTATATCTTCCACGCCCTTACCACCTAGGCCTTGGATCGCGTTGATGCTTTCTTGAAGTGCAGTGCGGGTTTGCTGCTTGGCGTCACCTGGGAACAATATTCTCGGTGTGTTCACGGAAGAAAGAAGGTCGACGGAGGTTGTCCCGGAAACAAAAATATGGTTCCCATGACGGACGGCTCGATAGTATCCAATTTGCTCTTCGTAGGGGGAGGGCGTAGCAAAACAGTGTTTTGTTGGCTTGGAAGCCATTGCGGATCTGGTTACGAATCAGACAATACGTACACTTTGAACGGAAATTCTACCAAACGTACGAAGTAACTTTCCTTCGAGCAAAATTTCAACAATGTTTGAATGCGTGATGGTCACCAATGTTTGCCGTGGGGCTGGGCCGATGAAATATACAAATGAGTCATGTTTGTGTGGCAGCTGTAGTCACGAGATGCCCCAACCAAGATAATGAGAGAGCACAGAGTCTACCTTTTCCACAACAATTGCGATGAAATTGGCAAGGTTCTACACGTCCATAAACCAGGACACTGTCAATGCGGTACTTTTTCCTGAGAGGGGAAAAATCAATAAAAGAAGAAATAGGCAGAGAAA
Organism: Penicillium antarcticum; assembly: GCF_028974205.1. Lineage (NCBI taxonomy): Eukaryota > Fungi > Ascomycota > Eurotiomycetes > Eurotiales > Aspergillaceae > Penicillium > Penicillium antarcticum. The sequence goes on along the minus strand of NW_026695306.1, from coordinate 47,841 downwards.
CTGCCTTCATCACACTGTTCCAAACTTGCACTTCATCACACTGTTTCCAAACTTGCAGGTGATAAAAAGTCTACTGGGTACTCAGGTCATAGGCGCACTCTCGGCTGTCAGGGAACCGTTTCATCGTACTTTTGCCATATCGAATATGCAGAGCCAGGCGATTCATTTACGTTACTCTTCATAACGGATGGTGGAGTTGAATAGGTAATGCAAATTGCCTGACATGACACTTGTGTGTTCATCATTGCGGCAGGCCCGTGCTGCAAAAGACGCTGATCTGCAGGAGAACTATGCGGGTCGCTTCATTTAGCTATTTGAACCTGACGCATCGTATTTTTTGTGTGATCGTGTTTGAGGGTTTGTGCCACTAGCCCCAGCGGAACGTAAGTTTGTGATCCGCTGCTATGAATAGGCCGAGTACTTTTGTCCACCGTCATTACTAACTTCTATTGGACGGGAGATGTATATCCGAGCCTCGGCACACCAATTGTCAGGTATTGTAGATGTAAACAAGAGGGAGGAGGAGGGAGAGCGTTAGGCGTGCCCTGCTTATGAAATCATTGGTATGGGTAACATCATAAAATCATAAAAACTACAGTAAACTAGTGCCACGGCAACATAACAACAACATGCTCGAACACTCAATTTATTGGATGTGAAATTAGTGCGCATGGCAAGCATAGCCATTTAGCAGGAGTGCAATGAGGAAAGCCAAGCTACAGTAGAACGAGCGCTGCACTACGTGGTTGAAATGGATTGAGATATATATCGGTATCCCTCCGCGGGTCACCTTAAATTGAGCGGTGCAACCAACTGAAAACGTTGTCCTAATGCTTTTGATGGATCGGATTAGTTAGGAACTGGGCCAACATACTAACATGGAGAAAGTAGGGTAAGCCATAATTGATAAGGCACTTGTTTCAAGATCCCCCAAAAGGCGATGCCAGTTCGAATTTTAACAGCAAATGCGAAGCCTTCTACGGTCGTTGCAATACGAGTTACTCAATGCGACGTCAAGGGAAAGGAATAAGAAAAGACAAACAAACAAAAAGACGAAGAGTCAGTGACCAAAAGTTCGTCGTGTAGGCCGATATACAACCTAAAATTGACAAGCTGCATGGCGTAGGGTGAAGAAGCGGCCCATGTCTGCCATTGCGTTCGGGCCCGTGACAGTTCCATGCAGGTGCGGCTAGGGTGGGATTACGAATCGTACAGACAAATCGAGTATTTGATCAGTGTAAAATCCGATATATGCCTACGTAAAAATAGCAGAAATCCTGAAGGAAAAGGGCGACAGGGTGGGGCGACGTAAGGTTGGCCAGGTGCATAACGGGTTGACAATTGTCTTCCGCGTGGAGGGGGTGTACTTTTCCGCGCCCAATCAGCTCGGTTTAGGCGGGAAAAAGTCGAGTGCGGGGCCAGGGTCAACGCTCTGTCTTTGTATTAAATAAACTCCCGATCCCTGACCCTTCTTCTCCTTGCAACCTTTTCGCAATGGAGGCCATCGCTGTAGATCCGGATCTGTATGCCCGAGATGCTACCTACAGTCCCGATGACTGGCAATCGTGAGTTAAGGAGAGGGAGAAAAGAAGAAAAAGGGGCTCACGCGTTATTAGGGAGACCACGTCGATCGGGTCTTCGATTTATCGCGGTTTGATAGACAACGGAAGGCGGTGAGTACCACAAGGCGGTGAGGCTTCATCTGCTAACGAAATGTATAGATATCAGTCGCTTTCGGATAAAGAATATCTGTATGTGAACTTCGAATCATGATCATGGATTGCAACTGATCTTCTTGCAGTATTCCATCTGATGAGCAACAATTTGAGACCTATGAAGCCGGGTATGTTTACCCTCCCGGCATGGAGCTCGCCCGCTAACCATTACAGACATCTCGTGGATCTTATCTTGGATTCAGATCGAGAAAATCCTTTGTTCCGCTCGCCGATTGGAGCAGACCGAGAAAAGTATTTGCAGGTTCTTGATATCGGGACTGGCAAGGGAACGTGGGCCATGTAGGTTGAAATTCCGTCTACAAATCAATCACAAACTAATGCTATCAAGCGATGTCGCTGATATGTTTCCGAATGCAACCGTGAGGGGAGTGGATCTTTTCCCGCCCCCCGTCACTTGGATGCCACCGAATTGTGTGATTGAAGTCGACGACATTCTAGAAGACTGGACCTGGCGCGAACAATTTGACCTGATCCATATGCGGAACATGCTAGGGTCTTTTGACCAGCGCGAATGGGACCGGGTCTACCAACAGTGCTTTGAGTAAGTTTTGTCTTTCCAGTGGCATCTGTCCTGTTTAACGTCGTGATAGGAAAATGGCCCCTGGAGGTTGGATCGAGCAAGTTGAAGCTGGTCCATTTGTTCAAAGCGATGACGGAAGTCTACCCCCTGATAGCAATTTGGCTTACTGGGGCCCGCTTATGGAAGCGTGCGGTGCACGCGCTGGGCGTCCCTGTGATATTGTCATGACCATGGGCGAAAGTATCAAGAAAGCAGGATTTGTGGACGTCCACGAAAAGGTTTACAAATGGCCCCTGGGCCCATGGCCGCGAGACCAGAAGTTCAAAGAGGCGGGTATGGTCAACATCCAACACTGGATGTCGGGCATAGAGGGCTGGTGTATGTGGCTGCTGACAAAATACGGCGAGCCTGAGCCATGGACGAAAGAGCAGGTTCATGTCTTCTGCGCTAAGATGCGCTCGGAAATGAAGAACCCTCATTATCACACATATCATAAGACGTGAGTGTTGATTGACCCTTGTATTCTTTCATCACACCACTGACTTGCGTTGCAGGCGAAGAGTGTGGGCCCGAAAACCCTTTCCTGGCGAAGTCCCGCTCGAGGCGATCAAAGCTAGGTCGACAAAGTCCGCTGGCGGCGGTTCGAGCTCTGGATCAGCAAAGGTTAAGTTTTGAACATACTGTGCTTTAGTCTTCCCTCCTGGAGTAATCTTGAAAGATATTTTATTGCTGACAAGCTTCTTGTCAAACCTTTGTGTGTACATATCATGCCAGCTACGAATAGGATTTACTTAATGTACCTTTTTGAACCGGAAAGCACCCTCGTATGCCACTAAGCCTGTAACATAGATGCAATTTCTAGCTTGAATCAGTATGTGATCCATGTAGTCCTGGAGCAAAACATCCAGTTTCAGAGCTCATTTCGGACACAATCTATTTGGGATCTATTTGGGAATATATAATTCATCCAGCTCCAAAGCAGCTACGAGAGGCACGGATTAAAACATGGATGTCAATTGAAATGCTAGAATGGAACACAAAAAAGGCCTACACAAAAAGTACCCCCAGGGAACCCCACAGGCTATACATGTTCTCAGTCACTGTTTTGTCGCCTGAGTTCGAAAGCGCGCAGGATATTCTGGGCTTGATGCCCGATTGAAGGAAGAGGGAACTTATATCGACCTTGTGATTCAACAGAATGCCGGACATCCTCCTCTGTGGCCCATTCAAATGCATGATGCTCTGTGTCCGCCAGTTGTACCGGGACCTCCAGTGGCGATAGCTGCTCCCCCAGCGAGTTTCGCGTTTCACGAACTTCGACAAAGAATGAATATTTGGCGATCCGCATCTTGCCTCCACTTCGGCGATGATGCTCCCAGCAATCGACTGCGACCAGCTCAAGGATACGCGTCACATGTAACCCACTCTCTTCCAGTACCTCTCGTACAACTCCATCGAGTAATGTTCCATCGTCTTGGGGCTCCGATGCACCCCCCGGACCCTCCCAGCAACCAGGCATAGAGTCTGTGAGTGCACGTTGAAGAAGAAGGACGCGGTCGCCGGAGAAAATGTAGGCACCCACCCCGAACGCGTCAAATTCGGGACGGGCATCCGCAAAGTCCGCAAATCGCACCGCGAAATACTTGAGATGAGGGGCAACAGAATACGACATGACGAGGAGGTCAGAGTCGTAGAAGGAAGGAGAGGAGGAAGAGAGGGAGGGTTTGGTTGGGGGGAAGGTGGGGGGGGGGGGAGAGAGGATGTTTTGATGTTACGAGCTCATGTGAACGGTTTGAGTCACGCGACAGAGAATATCAGTCATTTCACAAGGCAGCCATTGTGTTTTTGATTCAGCTGAGATCTCTGGAGCTTGTGCCTTGAGCTACATTCACAACCGAGCTTGCTGTCTTTCATCTGGTGACAACGAGGACAAGTATATCGCCAGCAAACAATACCAAGACGATACAACTATAACCAGAGTGAAAGTGGAAATCTTTTGTTCTATTTTTGAATCTGAATGTGTCTGGCGCAGAATGCCCTGTGGGCACCAGCTGTCCCAGTCGTCTATAATAGCGACCATACAGGTATCACGAAAAAGTCACTCAATGATTTGGAGTATGCGTGGCCAAATCTACATGGTAAATTGCTCGCTCGTGAGCCATTGTTGCTCTAGTTGAAGACAACAGTCTTGTGTCCGTTCAAGATCACTCGACGCTCAGTGACATATTTCACCGCAGTGGCAAGAACGTTGCTCTCGACGTTACTGCCGGCATGGGTCAGCTCCTTGGGGCTCATGCCATGGTTGACCCGGACAACGTTTTGCTCGATGATTGGGCCTTCATCAAGGTCGCTTGTGACGAAGTGAGCTGTGGCACCAATGATCTTGACACCACGGTCGTAGGCCTGATGGTAGGGCTTGGCTCCCTTGAAGGAGGGCAGGAAGCTGTGGTGGATGTTGATGATGCGTCCAGACATGGCAGCGCACAGCGTAGGAGACAAAACCTGCATATAACGGGCCAACACGATCAAGTCAATGTTGTGCTCGCGCACCAGCTCCAGAATCTGGGATTCCTGCTGGGACTTGGTATCCGCAGTAACGGGGAGATGGTGGAAGGGAACGTTGTATGTGGCGGCGAGGGTAGCGAAATCGGGGTGGTTGGACACGATCAGAGGAACCTCAATGCTCAATTGACCAGTTGATTGACGGAAGAGCAGATCGTTCAGGCAGTGGCCGATCTTAGAGACCATGATCAGCACGCGGGGCTTTTTCATGGTGGGGTTGATTTCGAAGTCGAGGGAGAAGGACTGCGCAGTGGGCTGGAATGCAGTGCGCAACTTCCCGAGTTCTGGAACTTCATCGGTAGTAGCTGCGAACTGAGTGCGCATGAAGAAGCGCTGCGAGACTGGGTCACCGAATTGCGACGAGTCGATGATGTTGAGGTTGTTCTCCACCAGGAACGCAGTAACGGCGTGGACGATACCGGCGCGGTCAGGACCGGAGAGAGTAAGGATAAAACTGGGAGCCATGTTGAGAAGAGACGGTGTTGAATCCGTAAAATTGGAGAGCGAGAAAGACGAGATCTCAAATTGTCTTCGAAACCGCAATTTGTGTCTGATGAGTCATCGGAGATCGGCGTACCCGAGGTCCACTCGACATCTTTATTTGTTCGACTTCAACTTCATCTTCATCTTCGTCTTTGTTCATGTCTTTGGCTTCTTCATCGTCTCGTTCCTTGCATCTGTGACCATGTTTGTAGCACCTACATCACACTGCAGATAGATAACTCCCGTCACCTGACCCCCTCCTGCCACTAGTCTACGCGACTTTCAGCCACTTGCCCCCGTTGAACCTGTGATGTGCAGATACATTGGCAGAACTGTTCTCGGCATTTACCAATGAATCCCGACTGTCGAATTAATACCCCTGACTACGCTAATGCACCCCCTATGAGCCAGTGAACGCCACCCAAATTACCGACTGGAACGCTGACTGCCCCGCGATCAATATCCCTCAGAAACCGGGGCAGTGACTACCTGGTCACGGATCTTGAAAACATACCGCATGCGGATATGCTACGATGTCATATCTTGGATGCACACTTAGTCCTTGGCACATCTCAAACCGGAAGGTTGACTATTTAGCCGCTACTGCGTGTGGAACTGATTAGGCGGCCGATCTGGTGATTGTGAGCTGACTTACCCAGGGTCAGAACAGTGCCCAAGATGGCTGACTGTTATTTAGCCAGAACCGAGGCCGAAAGTGCCCCTGCAGGAAATGAGTTCAACCCACTCCAGCACTCGTTCGCGGGGTCTGGGGAAGTCCCTCCGTGTCCCCGGAGTGCTCAAAGCATGTCTCCATTAGGAAATTTGATAGTCTCTCATCGTGCGGTCATCCGGGCCGTCGAGCCGTGGCATAATCTTCAATCGGCGAGGTTCATACGTTGTGTAGCCCACAGTGGAATATAAAAGGCTCCTGTATCCAGGTCACACTAACGTTTCCCAACCTTCCAAGTTTCAATTGCAGCCAAAATCGTCTCGGAACATCATGGCATCTGCTATTTCCTTCAAGATCTACAAGAATGCTCTACTGCTCGCTGCCTTGCTAAGCACTGCAAAGGCGCAGCAGGTTGGCACCAATACCGCTGAAGTCCATCCGTCCTTGACCTGGCAGAAGTGCACCAGCGGAGGCAGCTGCACTTCGCAATCTGGCAAAGTTGTCATCGACGCGAATTGGCGTTGGCTTCACTCCACCAGTGGATACACCAACTGCTACAACGGCAATACGTGGGATACTTCAATTTGCCCTGACGATGTAACCTGCGCCACAAATTGCGCCGTGGAAGGTGCCGACTACTCAGGAACGTACGGTGTGACCACCAGCGGTAGTTCTTTGCGACTGAACTTTGTCACCCAGGCATCTCAGAAAAACATTGGCTCTCGTCTTTACTTGATGGAGGATGACAGTTCCTATGAAATGTTCCAGCTGTTGAACCAGGAGTTCACATTTGATGTCGATGTATCCCACCTCCCTTGCGGTCTGAACGGTGCCCTTTACTTTGTGTCCATGGACGCCGATGGTGGTATGGCGAAACACCCAGCCAACAAAGCCGGCGCCAAATATGGTACTGGTTATTGTGACTCCCAGTGCCCGCGCGATCTCAAGTTCATCGACGGGGCCGCCAATGTGGAAGGATGGGAGCCATCTTCCAATGATGTCAATGCTGGCACTGGCAAGTACGGCTCGTGCTGTGCCGAAATGGACATTTGGGAAGCCAACTCGATCTCAAATGCTGTTACGCCTCATCCATGCGACACCCCGACTCAGGTCAAATGTGAAGGTGATGCTTGTGGTGGCACATACAGTGCTGAACGTTATGCTGGCACTTGCGATCCAGATGGGTGTGACTTCAACCCGTACCGAATGGGTAACCAGTCTTTCTACGGCCCGAGCAAGATTGTCGACACTACTTCTCCCTTCACGGTGGTGACTCAGTTCATCACCAACGACGGCACATCCTCAGGCACCCTCTCAGAAATCAAGCGCCTCTACGTGCAAAATGGAAAGGTCATTTCGCAGTCATCGTCTACCATCAGTGGTGTGACTGGCAACTCCATCACCGATTCCTTCTGCTCTGCCCAGAAGACCGCATTCAAAGATACCGACGTTTTCAGCAAACACGGAGGTCTTGCAGGCATGGGCGCCGGACTTGCCGAAGGCATGGTTCTTGTGATGAGCCTTTGGGATGATCACGCGGCCAACATGCTCTGGCTCGATAGCACCTACCCAACTACTGCCTCGTCTACCACTCCGGGTGCTGCTCGCGGTTCTTGTGACATCTCCTCTGGTGAACCCACTGATGTGGAGGAGAATAACGCAAACTCCTATGTGATCTACTCCAATATCAAGGTCGGTCCCATCGGCTCGACCTACAACTCAGGTAGCTCTGGCTCGGGAACCACTACCACCGCAAAGACCACCAGTACTACCACCACAAAGACAACCAGTACTACCACAAAGGCTACCAGTACAACTACCACAGCAGGATCGAGCACCACTGGGGCTGCTCACTTTGCGCAGTGCGGTGGAAATGGATGGACTGGCGCGACTACTTGCGCCAGCCCCTACACCTGTCAGAAGCAGAACGATTGGTACTCTCAGTGCTTGTAGATCATTGGTGTAAAGCTTGAGGGAGAAAAGCTTGAGGGAGAGGAAAGGAAACCGGAACAGAACAGAACAGAACAGAACACGCGAAGGAAAGCCTATGCTACGCTCTTTGTTAGATTGCTTATTTAAGTTCGTTGATCATATGAGTTCTACTGCGTTAGTGAATTGAATGCGTATTTGCCTATATTACATTTGTGCCCAAGATTCTCGGATGGCTTGTGATGATGAATTTCTTCCAATGTATGATACTCATATCTATGTTGATAATTGCAAATATAGTGAAATGAACTTTCCCAACTGAGATCAAAATAACATTCATTGCCTGGTTTTCCGACCTTACTGTAGTACCATGCGCCAACTTAATGCATATACCATGTACCCAGACGCCTTCTGCAGAGCAGTTCACATGGACCCTAGAGTAACAGGCGCCTGTGGCGATATCTTAGTTCACACTAAAGAAATTATTCAATAGCCACCATGCGGAGAATACTCCGACTAGTCAAGCCACGTCGCTTGACCTTTCTGCACGCTAAACAGAAACCTCAATATCCGGACCCTACTGACGTACACGGGCGTTAGTTCCATGCAGAGTAGGTGCGTGATCGTTTAATCTGCAGGGGGCTATGCGTTCTCGGGGATATAAGCTGCATATGACTGTCTATCAGGGTCGCATGAAAAAGAAACCGCTACATTGAGATTCACAATCAAATTCACAACCAATGCATAGGAGCTAGGCCCCTAGATTAAGCCTAGGTATTCTATGACTAGGTGTCTATCTCTGAACACTAGACAAAAATTTGCTCGTTCAATAGTAAAGCGGAGGCTATTTAACACCTGGATAAATCAGTCAAACCTCTAGCCAAGATTGCGCGCGAAGCTTGTATATTTCTGTCGTAATGTGGATTCCTCTCCTACAGTGATACCCACCACCAACGTTTCATTTGCTACTGTCAGATTCTAACAGCACATGGTAACTGGCAGATGAATAACAATAATTAATAGGAGGGATATGAGAGCCATGCATCGAGATTAGCATATTGTGACTGACCGTATCACGGACACAGTAGCTCAGTCTTGTCCGGTTTGTTGTGATATGGCCTCACGAGAATGATGCGATCGCTTTCGCTTAGCTTCTGGTGTAAGTCACCAATCGTGCTTATCCCCGCATTTACATTTCTGCACGGCCGCACTGTCGAACCTAGCGCCTAGAGTGGTGCCCTCCTTCATGCATAAGTAATTTCCGATTCTTCAGCCACCAGGGACTCCAACGCCGTGCCTAAATTGGTGTTCACCTTGTCCCTTTCTTCTTCCGTATCAAAAAAAAATTTTATGACCATAAAAGTATTCTGAATTAGAATTATCTACGGTAGACGGCCCGAATAGGCCGCAAGCACGGGTCTATGAAGACGCTGCTTGGGGCATCATTCCCTATGCGGGGTTCCTTTTTGACCCCAGCACACTAAACGATTGGCTGGCTTTGCGAAGGGTATTTGTATTAACTAGCTACAGTCTTTCCGTTCGTGTCTCCAAGAAAAGTTGATATAACTTAGTTGGGGTTATCGATTCTTCCAATTTGTTAAACCAAATCACAATTTCCTGAACAAGATGCATTTCACACCTCTGTTTGTTACACTGAGCATAGCTAGCCTTGTGCTCGCCGCACCTGGGAAATCACTAGTCAAAAGGGCTTCATCCTTCCTCTGTGAGTAATGAGTATTATACACATCTGGCAGACTCACATATTGATCAATTATCCTGCAGGGTTTGGATCCAATGAGTCCGGTGCAGAGTTTGGAAACCAGAATCTTCCAGGAGTACTGGGAACAGATTATATGTGGCCATCCACGTCAGCAATCCAGACTCTACGTAGTGATGGAATGAATATCTTCCGCGTAGCTTTTGCTATGGAAAGATTAGTTCCAGGAACACTGACGTCTAGTATGGATGCAACATACCTTTCAGACTTGAGAAACGTACGTAAATCTTGGCGACATACAGAGCCGGGCTTTCTACAATGCTGATATTTGCTGATATTTGGTAAATAAAATAGACTGTCAACTACATCACCTCCACTGGTGCTTACGCTGTTCTTGATCCACACAACTATGGGCGCTAGTAAGTTGCCATGGTCCGCAAACCATGAAGTTGCTGTTGACATAACTCGATTCTAGCTATGGTAGCATCATTTCATCAACAAGTGATTTTGCGGCATTTTGGAAAACTTTAGCGACAGAATTTGCATCAAACGAGAAAGTCATTTTTGATACAAGTAAATGAGGACTTTCTCAATTTTTGTCAATTCCGCTAACCTCTCAGACAATGAATTCAACTCGGAGGATCAAATGCTTGTCCTACAACTCAATCAAGCCGCCATCGACGCTATTCGAGCAGCTGGTGCCACCTCGCAGTACATATTTGTGGAAGGGAACTCTTGGACCGGAGCTTGGACATGGGCCACCGTCAATGACAATATGAAGAATCTGACAGACCCGGAAGATAAGATCATCTATGAGATGCACCAATATCTCGACTCCGATGGCTCCGGCACCTCAGAAACTTGTGTTAGCTCAACTATTGGCCAAGAGCGTGTTGTCGCCGCGACGAAATGGCTCAAAGACAATGGAAAAAAGGCATTCCTTGGAGAGTTTGCGGGAGGCGCTAATTCCGTCTGTCAAAGTGCCGTGACTGGAATGCTCGAATACCTGCAAGCAAACAGTGACGTTTGGCTCGGTGCAACTTGGTGGGCTGCTGGCCCTTGGTGGGGAAACTATATTTATAGTTTTGAGCCTCCTTCAGGAACTGCTTATGTCTATTACATGGACCTTCTCAAGAAGTACTTCCCAGGCTCAGCCGGTGGGATTTCTACAACCACTGCCACTGCTACTATTACGGCCACAGCAACCAAAGCTACAAGTACGACAACTACTAAGACTACAGCCACTACAACAGCGTCTGGATCGACAGCGGTAGCTCAGCACTATTCTCAATGTGGTGGCATTGGATGGAACGGAGCTACGTCCTGTTCCAGCCCTTACACCTGCCAGAAGCAGAATGACTACTACTCGCAGTGTCTATAGGGTTGAAAAAGATACAGATAGCAGTACTGCAGTATCGATCTCCATGGAAATCTCTTGAGATATGATTCTTCGATTGAGGCGTACTGCTTTTTTTCTTTCGAACAACGATTACATAGCAGTTTGATTTGTGAGAAAATTTCAATCATGTGAAAATTATTCCATCCAGTGTAGTGGCGTTCATCAAAGCATTGACACGATATCTTTACAAGTTCTAGATTATTGCTCCATAGCGTTGACTCGTGATCACACCTCTACCCTTCAACCTCTGAGCTTCACCTGTGACCCAACAACGCTCACATATCGGGGTGCCTATAAACGTGAGTGAGCATCAAGGTGAGTGATGGTGCAAATGCAAATCATGAAAGGCGTGGATTTGGGCTCATCCTACCTTCAGTTCTTCACTCATTCCCAGGCTCATCAATTTTCATACCCATTTGGTCGGTCACTTTCCATCTCTCATTAGCACACCTACTTCACTGTCAATATCACTTTCCGTACTACTCAAGAACAAAAGGAGCCATATAAAAGATGCTCACGACGACGGTTAGAATTTTCGTTGCGATGTTGGCCCCCAAGTATTAAGTCATTTTGTGGATGAAGACAGGGAATGTACCTTTCCTAACAGCTCGAACAAATTGAACAGGCTCTAGTCCACTAGCCGAGTAAATATAATAGCTTTAAACGATATACCCTAGCAAGACATTTTCAAACCCGTTCAAGGCCTATTCAAAAAGACAAGAAAACTGATGCTACACAGTCCAACTGTAGTACTTACCCATCTACCCTGCTTGACGATGAGCTCAACGTCGTACGCCAGCCTCGACCAAATACTGTACCTCTGCTGCAGGAACCTGAATAAGAAGAAGACAAGATCTACGACAAGGATGCGCTAAGCCGTACCCACTATTTTATAGGTTGGCAAGTCACCCTTAACAACAAGGCTGTGATCAAAGATACCGAAGAAGGCCTAGTATTAGCACCGACCGTCAGCTGGCAGTTTTTCCTAAAACAGAAACTTCAAATTCTCCTTCGAGAGAAAGTCTCCCTTAACAAGAGAGTTAGGGTCGATGAACATAGTGATTGTTGTGTTAGTCAATGATCGTTCTGAGCGTGATCTGACCAAGCACTTCAACAAACCCGACATTATTTAGGCTCTTATTGGGAACAGCTCCGGATGTGGCTGAGTCAGTTCTGTCGTGGAAAGAGACTCACGCTGAGGGTCTCTCTCAACTACATATTAGAGGTTTTCACTTCTCTATCCACTAGACGGAAAGGGGAGAAGAGAGATAAATATTTCGGCATACGACGGATGCTTGTTGATTGAGAGGCCCAGCTCGATGCGAAACAAAATGTACGTGGATAGCGAGCAATTTGGCGCCGCGTTTATAGCTTGATCGGCCGTTTGACCACCTACGTTTACCACTTTTTCCCCCGGAAATCATGATACTTGCGCCTGTCCCATTGTCCTATATGTGACGAACTGATACTGGACTAAAATGACATTCTCACTACCACGAATGTTTGAATATGTAGCTAGCTTAGGCTATAGACATTGGATATATATTCATTATTCTTCCATCTTATCGATATCAGTTGTTTACAGTAGCCATGCATCAGAATCAGTAATTGACTTTTTCAAATGTGCTGCCTGTCGGCTCGAAGGCCTTTCGTGTGTCTCTTGAACCTTCAATAGGGTATAGTCTGGCCAACACGGCGTTTTGTTGCCCCAAACCTTGACCCACTGTGGAACACACTCCCGCGCCGGGAAGTTGAGATTTCATCCACGCGATCGCGGACGTGAAAATTTCCCAGGAGATTTATTAAGCTTCTTAACGAAGAACTTCCAGGTGTTTCTTTAGGAACATGGCCAGCCCCGACGACTATCGCTTTGGCAACAACATCGGCCCAAGAGACCGCAAATGGCTTTGGGAAAGACTTCACAAACACAAGCCAAGCGACTTCTCAACTGAGAATCTCTATGAAGCAGTCGCAGAGAGTCCTTTTTATCTCCTCCCTCCAGAATTACGACTGCGCATCCTCCGTCAGGCATTTGGAGACTGCAGAGTTCATCTACATCTTGCCGGCGGGGCAAGAAGTGCAAACGCTTTGGTTGGGGATGTTATACGAAATCCCGATCGATTTGAATGGTTCGGTCGTGTTTGCGATCGTCCCCCGAATCGAAAACCAGTCAACGACGACTGCAGGCTTGCACTTCAGGACACACATCCCCGATCAGGTCAGCTCGGTGTGATCGGTTGGCTCTGTAGTTCTCGGCTTGGGTAAGTCCTTGACAACCACTGACAGCACCCCCTTCTCGGTTTAACGAATGCCCAGACACATGGAGGGTACCCACATTCTCTACTCCACCAACATTTTTTTCCTCGATGACGAAGATTTATTGGAGAATATAGACGTGGTACTGCCAGCAAAACATCTGATTCACATACCAGCTCTAGAAGTTATGATGGATGGGAAATTGTTCAACCTACCTGAGTGGGCTATGGAGTTTGCGACGCGACACTGGGCGTACCGGAGACTTGAAAGAATTGGGTTCAATTTGAAAAACCGCTTTCCATCGCTGCGTCATTCATACATCTCCCTCGGGGTTCTGCACTCTAGCGAGGCCCGTGAAGATCGAGATCCTGCCGTGATAGAAAGAATTATCAGTTCCATCGATGAGATTGCTTCGCGAATGCGCAAGGATCTTGAAGTCGAGGTTGCGCTTCCGGAGACTTTCTTCCGTGATTTGCAGCGGAAGGTTTCAGACGGAAGTGCCAATCACTATTCGCAGAGCGATGATGGCAAGAATATGATTTGGAAAAAGCGATGTGATAGTGGGAGAGAGATGGTGTTATCTCTTGGGAAAGCGGACGACTTTAGTGACTATAGTGACAATGAAGAGGAAGAAATGTACTGATTATGGTGCCGCTAGGAGTTTAAATCTAATCATTTGATCATATCTAACGGGCAATTTATGACTAGAGCTAGAGCCTAGAACTAGAGACACATCAGGGGGTCACAGTGAATTGACCTCATGTACGGAAATCAGAAAAGGCCTGCGCAGTCGGAATTCGCAGTTGAAACGTCTCCAAATCTCTGGGTGGGCCAAACGAAGGTACCGAAGTTAGGGACTTTTTGAAGGTAAGGTTTCGGGCGACAGGTAAACCGCTTTTGGAATGGTGCCAAGTTAAACACTTTTGCTTGTTATTAGCTTAAATTAATTTGGTCAGAGATTGTTCTTTGATCTATTTAACCTAGTATCCTTGATTAGTCCAAGCTGAACTTATACACTGCTGCTCCTACATTTACCCTCTGGATTTTGTTTTGTGAGGGTGGATCCTGTGCTTCTCATCCCTAAATACAATGGACCGCGGAGCAGAGGCGCAAGGCTCGCACGATTCAACGACAGTATCGGCAACGGCGACAATCCACAAGTGTTACCGAAGCTACCGACCATGCAGCTCAAATTAGTCCGTACCGTGCTAATTTTGCTCGCATACCAGCCGTGCCTGTTGCTGAGCTTGCTTTTCCTACCTCCCCCTTGTTTGCCCTTCTCTGAGAGGAACATACGCTGCCTAGAGAAATTCCGCCGCAATTATTGAACCTAGAACTGCCGCTCTCCCTCGATTTCTATCTGCCGTAATCTCAATGCAGGTCACTCGTGGACTCTCCAGGCGAAGAGCTTGGAAGACAATTGCTAATTTGAGGCCCCCGTTGCGATTCTTTCCCTCTCGTGACAACTCCTTCGTCTTCCGAGCTTGGCTGTCCAGGAGGTGCTCGAGGTCGACGGCGCTTCCAAGCACCTAGTCATATTCAATCGATTGAACCTTAATATTTTGTCCATACTATATCTGTTGCTTTGCTTCAGCGCTTGGGAGGAAGTCCCAAAGCTGCTTCAATATATGATAATTCTGCATTTGAGACCTACATGGCCATGTTCAACTTGTTGCAATGGCTAGTCATGCTACAAAGTTTAGCTAAGAAGAAGGAGGAATTTCTCAATCATACAGCCGCTCCTCATCCGCGGCAGGTTAAATCCGGCCCATGTATTCCTAGTGTCTGTGCAGAAAGGAAATCGGAAACAGCATGTGATTTCATTCCGTTGCTCGCGGTAAGACCTTTGTATATACTTAAGTAGCAATTATGTGGTGAGTTGCATCATGGCCCATTCCCCTAGAGCAAATTATGTCGAAAGATGAGATATAATCAAATATCGCCTGTAGATATTGAATGGTGTTGTTTATAATCTTTGTGCTGATTTCTACAGCTTTTGAAATGCTTTTCCAATTCACCTCTTGAGTCCCCAGTTTTCGTGGGAGAATCGAGGATTCGACTGCTCTCTGTTTCCCATTTAATGGAGATGAACCTAGAGTTCTAGCATCCATGATGCTTTGAGGGGATCTACTGTCTCCTGCGCTAGTAACAGAGGTAGCTACAGAGCTAGGCCGGTACCAGTCAATGGACGGTTGCAAAACTTGGTTTGCGTTGCTGCGATCCCCGTTGGTGGAAAATCAATATATTGACAGATTGCCTTCGACCTCGACAGTTCCTCCCACAAGAGTGTATGATCTGCCGCCTCTTAGCCTTTCTTAAGCTGAGGAGCAACTTATGACAAAAAATCTAATGTTACTCACAAGGGTATCACAAGCAGTTGTTGGTATTGAAGACTTATTACATTCCCATAGCTAGCGAGAGCCTGTTTAATGAGAAGTGCACGATGAGATTGGTTTCCCTATTGCCTTTGAATATTGGATTCGGAGGAATGATGGTGTTTATCTAAGTGCCACAGGCGCTGAAAGGGTTGGAAATGTTAGAGCAACATTGTATTTCTAACACATGCCACATCGCTGGATAAACATGGGCTGGTCCCAAGGATGTAACCCAACCCGTTTTATATACACCGTCTATATGTTTTCTCCTTCGTTCCCCAGCGTTATATCTATACTGGTCAAGTCATTGTTCAGATTCACTGTATAGGAATCATAATCATTGTATCCCTCACTGTAGGCCTCGCAGTCGCCTCTGTTATGGCCAGAATTTATAAGCGAAATTAAATGACGAAACTTAAAGCAGAGACGGCGTTGTGAAGCTTTTATGAACATTCCTCAAGTAGTTTACCATTGTCTTTCTACACGGAACGCCAGCAAGCGAGTGAGAGAATTGGGATTGTGTAATGCGAGTGACATATAGCCCCTTCCAGATTTGAAAGTTGGCCAAACATCCAACTAAGCGGTTTTACGGGTTTCGGCATGGACTTCTCCACCTAGAAACTACCAAATTGACGCCTTGAAACTTTTTATTAGCTTACTGTATGGATCAGTCTCGGGGACATGATTCATTTGAAACAATCCCAATATAGACTAAGAGGTTTCCACTAGATCTCGAAAGACAACCGAAGAGTGTAGATGGTGACACCGATTTTTGGAAGTCACTGCAAATTCAAAAGGCCCCAATTGGTATACGCCCTTCTGCGATAATCGCTAATTTAGCATGATGGTGATGCTATATACTCAGTAAATCTGAGGGGAAAAATGAAGAGTACCACAACTGTTTAATTTGTCAGTAGCCCCGGCTTGTTTCACAATCGGAGGTATGTAATCGCTGGCATGTTGTGGCATAAACTTATTCCATGCGTCGCATAGTAGCTCTGCATGAGGAGCCAATATGGGAGGCTTTATAATGGACTGGACGCCATCTCGCTAAGTTATTGGCCACAGAGATGTCTGACTGTTCTTGGAGTTGAAGTGTGCGACTAAACTGAAAGCCTATGGGGGAGATTAGCAAATTTTAATGCATGGAGTTGTAGAGTATATACATCGGTGGATGGCATGCACTCACGCCTCAGGCCAGTTTTCACTGGTTAGTCAGTGGTCATGACAGGGGGCCCGCAGTGGGCCCGCGCGCCCATAAGCAAAGCTACAGCCCATCGTGGGCTCAAAAACTGGGCCCAAAGCCCAACCCGTTTGCGGGTTGGGTGGGGTTGGGCTCGGGTTGGCGTGGGCTTTGGCGATGTCTACCCATGGGAGGCATCCCATGGGAAAGGTCAAGGTCCATTTCAAACTTACCTATCCCAAATATTAAGACTAACTATATAATCTCCCCAAAACACTACTTTCTCACCCTAAACTTAAAGTTTGAATAAGTAATTAACTACAAGGAAGAACTACCGTTTTAGATTGCAGACATATTTCTCGTTTTTCCAAGGGCCCATGCTAGGAAAGTATAGTGGTTCAAGGTATGAACCAAAACAGAAGTAAGAAATAGTATATTATTTTAATGACCAAGCAGCTTTAAGATCAAAAGTACGCAAAAGTTTGGTCGAGTTGGGTCCAGATTGGGTTTTACTGGGGCCCCAGTATTGGGTCCGGGTTGGGTTTTGGGTCGAGACCTTCGACCCAACTTAGGTCATACGGAAGTCTGATGAAAAGCTAGTTAGCTGAAAACTTGGGAAGTTGATAGATCTTGGGGAAGATGAGTAGATGGGCTGATCTACAGTACTCCGTAGTGGCAGCCTATTAGGCTGCTGCATCACCACTCTGGGCAGAGGGCAGCTACCGCGCCTACTCGCATAGTCAGAGAATGACTATCACACTTGGACCTCAATCCAAGGTCTCAACTTCGACGAGGGGTCAGGGTAAATGAACTACACACACATACCGTACTGCCCCTTCTCATTTAATTTCATATTTTGTAGTATCCAATTTCGGTATTTCTTCTTTTCTCCATTGGAGGAGATTCGGGGTCCGTCCGGGGTCATGGCGCGGGGTAATGACCGTCCGGGGTAATACTGGCTGAGCCCATAGCGCGCGGATGAGATAACACCGAGCCGTGTCTGACTCTCGGATTCATCAGGTTCTTTAAGGATCGATAATATTTATCTTGGACCCTGCACGTCCAATTGTCCCCCACTGAGCATGGTATTCTACAGCGATAGAGAGATCAAGCATCATAAGCATCCGACTTCATGTTCGTAGGCCAGCGTTCGAAGACATTCTGAATGGGTCACGTTTACTGAAGATTTGCCCATGGTACTCGAAACCCGGAGTCAAGCACAGCGCTAACTAATAATTAGCGCTTATTCTCTCCCAGCTCCTCGGTTAAATTTACTTGCTCATTATGATAGGCTCAACAGAATTGAACCACCCTGGTAGGGTATCAGGAGGTTCGGATTTCAGAGTGCACAACAAGAAAAACCTGGGACGGCGCACAGGCAAGCCTCGCACTAGCTGAAGGAGGGAGGATTCTGAACTCTCCCCTACGACCCAAATTAGGAAATTCTCCGGCGAATGGAACGCCACATCTAGACGCAGACCACCACACCCTACCACCAAATTGCCACTTCAGCAGACCCCGCAAAGGAACCAGTACGTTTTCTCCCGGCTAGTACCTATCAGGTTACTTCGCTCGACAAGAGCCCACCATAATCAAGCGACGCAGCTACCGTAGTGCCCGGAAAAATGACCTTTATGAGTGGAGATGTTGGGTTGAGGAGGTCAAGGTCCGGAGCAAGCTCCACCCAATCGAGCTAAGATCGGGATCACCATCACAAGCATGTTGTCGCAGGTATAAAGATCTGAAACCCCCAGTCGTGCCTGCCTCTCTTTCATTCACCCGTTTCTTTCAGAAATCGTCAACATGAATAGTGACATCACAGAGAAACAGACCTCAGCGTCGGAGGTCGAGGCGCAGCCCACTTCCATAGGCGGGCCTCTTTACGATGTCGGCGAGAAGGTCGACTACGACAGAGCGGGCGCCATTGAGGCCGAGGAGGCCGAACATAATATGACTGTGCTCCAGGCTGTCAAGGCTTATCCCGCTGCCAGCTGGTGGGCATTCGTGATGTCATGCACCATTGTAAGCTCTTGCCCCTGATAGACAGATCATTTCTCTAACGTTGCCATAGATCATGGAGTCATATTGTGTTTTCTTAATGGGACAGTTCATAGCCACAGCTCAATTCGCCGAGCATTTTGGTGTATACAGCGAAAAAAATAAAGAGTGGATTATCGAAGCTTCATGGCAGTCAGCATTCCAGTGTAGCGGGCCAATCGGTGCCTTCATCGGTGTATTCGTCGCAGGTCCCATCACCAGTTGGATTGGATATCGATGGGCAACCATTGGCGGTCTCATGTTCTTGAACGGCTTCATCTTCATCTTCTATTTCGGCAACAGCCAGGGGATGTTTTTCGCGTCCCAGATCCTGGAAGGCATCCCGTGGGGCATTTTCATTGCCAATGCACCCGCCTACTGTGCCGAAATTGTGCCAATGAGATTGAGAGCTCCAGCGACGCAGATGTTGCAGATGTTCTGGGCGATTGGGTCGATCATAGTCGGCGGTATCACTTACCACTACCAATCCAAGCCTGACTCCTCAGCGTACAGGTACGTCCGCTCCCATAGATGCCATCGAGGAGCACTGTACTAACAGTCATCCCAGAGTTCCCATTGCACTTCAGTGGATTTTTCCTACCCCCCTCGCTATCCTACTCTTCCTTGCGCCTGAGTCGCCCTGGTGGCTTGTACGAAAGGGGCGTCTGGCTGAGGCAGAGAAGGCTGTCAAACGCCTTGGACGCGCGAGTGCAAATGATAACCCCGCTGACGCAGTCGCAATGATGCGTCGCACGATCGAACTCGAAAAGACTGAGAAGAAGCCTAGTCTCACTGAACTGTGGAAAGGTACCGATCGCTACCGCACATTGATTGTGTGCGGTGTGTACGCATCTCAGAATCTGACGGGCAATCTGATTGCTAACCAAGCGGTTTACTTTTTCAAACGTGAGTCGAGCCATTTCCTGCAACCCCATAACAGACTAACACCAGCTCAGAGGCCGGCATGGCAGACAACACCGCATTTGCACTTGGTCTCATCACTTCTGCCCTCCAGTGGATAATGGTCATGCTCTCTTGGGTCCTCACCACATACCTCGGCCGACGCACCCTCTATGTCTATGGTCAATTCATCAACTGCGCATTCTTGGTTGCGCTCGGTATTGCGGCTTCATGTGGCGCAAGTAAGGCGGCTAGCAATGCGCAAGCATCGCTTGGCTTGATCGTCTCCGTCCTATTCTGCTTGGGACCCGCTCCTGCCTCATGGGTCATCATCGGCGAGACATCTTCCGTTCGTCTTAGGCCACTGACAACCGGTATTGGACGAGGTGCCTATTATCTGGTCAATATTCCTTGCATCTTCCTTGCCAGCTACATGCTCAACACTGAAAAGTGGAACCTGGGTGGCAAGAGCGGCTACGTCTGGGCTGGGACCGCCTTTTTCTGCACCGTCATGTCTTGGATCTGGGTTCCAGAGATGAAGCACAGGTCCTTCCGTGAGATCGACATTCTGTTCCGGCGTCATGTCCCGGCTCGCAAATGGAAGCAGACGGTCATCGATATCCGCGATGATGAGTAGATAGAAATTGCTGTTCGGAGAAGCCTGAGTGGTTCTGCTTGTCCAGGAATGGGTGGTAGAGATGAGTTCCTCACTGGATACTTACAGGTAATTTCAAAGAAGAGTTGAAGGGTGAGGATCACAGCGGAATGTACTGCATCCTCTACTCTCGTCGGTAGTGGCTGCTACAGTACTAGGCTTGCTTTTGGTTAACCTGTTTCAAGAGGCTAATACCTCGTGATCCGGACAGAGCAGGATGGCTGAGTCTGGTTTACGTATACAAGCTTTCTGCCCTTGCTTCGCTCGGGCTGTGAGTGCTGTCCAATCACGTGACCTGCTGGAGCATTAGTCTGCACTGTGGATCTGAGTGCGGGTCGACTCTGCGTATGAATTATTACCCCTGCTTATTAATTCTCATCTACTGGTGCGTTCAGTCCGTCTACCTGCGACCGTAGCGCTAGAACCTCCTCTTGCAGCTTCTCATTATGGGTTTGCAGTTTATTCTGGTTATTTTTCACTTCTCTCAGTCTGGCCTGGGTGCCGTGGATGAGTGTGGTTTGCTCTTCAAAGATGCGTTGCAAGTGCTCAATGGTCTGCCGAATCTCTTTCGTTGTCGCTCGTCCGCTGCTGGTCCCCGTTTTGGTCGGCTCCACGCGTTGCGGGGCCGCATGGGTCTGCTCGCTTTCCACTCGTGCTTGTCTTCTGGTCCGGACTCTGGTCTTGGGTTCAGCGTCTCCCGGTGTATCGCGCCTATTCGTGCGTTAGTGTGGTTAGAGGCTCGGGAGGCCCCATGGGTGGGTCCGCCATCTGTCTGACGAGAGGCTTGGCCCGAAAATTGGCTGCCAGCGCTAATTAATAGCCGGGCGGTAAATGGGATTTACTAGCGTCTCACAGTTGTAGCGCGGAGATTTTTCTACCACCTCACCCGTACTGTACGATAAGATATATTAACACACATTTGTGTCAACATCACCTCTATGTACCAATTTCTTTATCGCGGAGGTACTCACTTTCCCGGGTTACCTTGAGGGAGTTCAATCTACCTTTCCTTCCAATGATAGGAGGTTTTGTCGGAACGTGGTCGTCATAGTACGGACTACGGGCATAGCCAATAAGTATTTGAGAAAGTGGATTTTATATAATATGGAAAATGTAGAGTAAATGAGGGTTGTGCTTAGTTACGAGTATGGATGCTGAATATTCCTCGGGCGCGCTAGTAAAATTGCGACCCTCTTTTGTCGGTAAGTTTCCTAGCTCCTGGATCCTGCTTAGTCAACAGGAGTCGACGTTTGCCATTGTTAATTGGCTGTTTAATTCATGGTTCACCGCGTGCTCCTGATCCGCGGATTTGAATGGTCTCTGCGAAAATAGCAGTCTACGACAAGCTTGTTTACTGGTGCAAACTCCACCCTATGAGTCGCCTAAGTGACTAATCTCATTAGACCCGACAGTCAAGGAAGCCTTGATGCCCGTGGTTTGGTATGCTAAGCTTCATTGGCATCTCGGGTTCGAGCAATTTCCCGTCAACGAGTGCCGTGGCTTCATTCTCTTCGTCTCCGATAGAACGACTAGCATCGCTGGTGGAGATTGTATTGTCCGAGCACCTCTCAAAATGGATAGTCTGCCCCAGAACTTCCCGGTTTCAACGGCAAATCTTGATCCCTCATTGGCTCCAGCACCAGCGAAGCTTTTTAGAAGCGAACTCAGGCTTTTGCTTATGGCATCCAGAGTCTACCGTCCACGACAAAAATCAGGAATTAAGAACCAAGAACGTGACACGTTGCGATATTATGGTTGGATTCTGGAAGCCTGTCGGGGTGACTTTCCGTGTCTCCTGACTGCCTGACCCTAAATTCACCTTATAATGGGCGAGTAGCTAAGGGATCAGCAGAAATATGAGCACTCAACTATCTCGTCTGTTATTTTTCTCATATTCAAGATGCCTTTTATGTCTCGTGTTGCCCTGACTTTGGGTCTGACCCTGGGTGCTGCTGCCGCCCCGAACTCTATCGTTGTACCCAAAGGTGCTGAGACCCTCACCGTGGGCATCCTCGGTGGTAAGTACTCGCTATTTTAAAAATTGGGACATCAAATCCTTGAACAAGAATACTAACGGATTCAAGACTACGGCTGGACTGGTTGGCAGCCTCTGCCTTTGGATTTCTGCAATAACGCCTTGTCGAAGCTGGAGGCTGACGGCGTGCAGATTCCCCGACAGCTTCAGAATGACTGCGACGCCGGTGACCGTCAGGCTATCTTCAATGCCACCATTGAGGAGAGTAAGTCATATATCTTATAGGACCCCTCAAAACCAGGGAAAGGGAGAAAATTTGGAAAGGGAACAGTGCATCTATACTAACGTCTGTGATAGCCCGCACGGCTCACTACATCGAGAAGGTCTGTCTCAAGAAGAACTGCTCTGCCTTCATCTCCGTCGGCGACTCTTTCTACGATAGCGGTGTCGACTTCACATCGGAGGGTATCCAGCGCTTCTACGAGGGCTGGGCTGACATGTACGTCGGCGAGGCCTTCGACAACAAGACCTGGTACCAGGCTCTCGGTAACCACGACATCGTCGCTGGCCAGGCCGGCGTTGACTTCCAAACCCGTATTGCTCCCTTGATCGATGATCGTTGGTATTTTGGACACGAGCATCTGCCCTACTACACCTACGACCTGACCGGCTCCAACTGGACTGCAACCTTCGTAGTCGTGGACTCTGATTGCTTTATCGAAAAATACCAGAAAGACACCTCCGTCTACAACACCGACTATGTGATCGCCTGCCACAAGGACACCCAGAAGCAGGTGGACTTCTTGCGCGAGTCTTTTGCTAAGTCCGACGCTACCTGGAAGATCCTGCAGATTCACCACGGTTACATCTCCTCCTCTTCCAACTACACTGAGCTGGCCCCCCTGATAGATATTGTTCGCGAGAACAATGGCGTCGTCGTCAACGGTCATGATCATTGCATGGCTCATTACCAGTACGAAGGCACTGACTTTGTTCTCACCGGTGGCGCAGGTTATGCCGAGGCCGGCGACTGCAACTACGGTGTCCCTATCGGCCCCTACGCCAAGTGGCTCGGTGCCGACGCCAACCAGGCCGCCAACGGCTTTGTGACTCTTGACATCAACTACAACGCCTTGAATTTTGAGTACTACGCCCGTGACATGCGTCTTAAGGGTGCCAACTACTACCCTGTCAAGGACGACATGAAGCCTTCCTACAGCTTCGCCGTTACCGAGCACGCCACCAAGGCTTAGGGATTACGTTCACATTGGGGCGCCAATGAGCTTGTGTTTGGAATATTGACCTACTTTTTGTAGTACGTTCGTCTTTGTTCTTGCTTTAGATCGTATTTACCGAGAAAAGAATGGCTTGGCATAACAGTGGCTTAATTGACCATATGTGCCGATTCAGTGCAAGTGAACTGCGACCTTTTACTATTACAGGACTCCAAGCCAAGAAATTAGTCGAGATAATCCATTTTATTGCGATGGCTCCCGGAGTAAACTCTCGTCAGTAGCTACGAAGGTATACTCGAGCCAGTCTCCCTAAAGCCCCAATCTCCCGTAGATCAAAATTCACTACTGCGATCAACGAGATGGCCATTGCTCTTCGTGAGGCGTTGTACTAGAGCTCATGCGATCATCTATGCTCCGCTGCCAATTGGACACGAACAACGCCAGAGAAAGCGCCTGCTGAATTGAGACCTGATAAAGACATAACCACCATAGTTAGTATATTGGAATAGCAATATGTCAGATGTCGTCTAGAGCGCGGTGAGTTTGACAAAAGATAGTTGATGCTCAAAGGACAGTCCACGTTGGGAATGCAGAGAATCCAGCAATTTCCTGGAAAGAGCTGCTTGCGCGCGATACGTTAGAAACAGACTTCAATGGACAAAGAGTATATATAAGCCACTATAGATATACCGCCTTTAGTGTTTTGGAAGGAGAATACCTATCGTTCCCCTACTCTTATAGCCATTTATAGGATATACTTTGATACCCAAGGCATGGGCATACCTCACACAGGACCCGACTTATCCATCCCAACGTTATTTCGCTGATGGTAGATCGGGGTTTGAGCGGTCAGGCTGGCGGTTAAAACATGTGGGTACAGATAACGACATATTATTGGATCATGGGGGGCGGTTTTGCCAATAGCCGCTATCGTCTGCCGTAGGAAGCAGATAACGCGGCAGGAAAAAAAAACCATTGAAATGGGGATGGCACGATGGCAGTCTGACATAGACTTCCGCAAAGCCCATTTTGGGCCCAAGGTTCCGGCCCAGAACCCAACCCAGCCTGGGCCCGGGTTGAACTTCATTAACCCGGGCCCAACCCGGGCCCAGCACTGGGCCCCCAGTAAACCCAGTTTGGACCCAACTCGGCCCAACTTTTGCATTATTTCAATCATAAAACTGCTCAGTCATCAAGATAACTCACTGTTTTTTACATCGGTTTTGATCTATACCTTGAACCACCATACTTTTCTAGTATAACTAGAGTGTGTTCAAAGCTATAAACGCGTAGAATCAATTTTAAATAAGTAGTTATGGTTCTTTAGGCTCAGAAAGGTCAGACTTTGCTATGGTTTTCACAGTGTTTGACTTATGACCTTTTTATTGACCTCATGTTAGATATACGTAGATGAGTTCTATAGGCGACACTACAGGTTTTCTGACGGCCGTCAGAAATCATGGTGTAAATATATATAGTGTGCGGATATATATTTCACAATATACAGTGTTTGCATACCCATAAATGCTTGAAAAAACCACTATGGAATTCGGGTATTGTTACTTTAAATCTTATATATCATATATACTAATTATATTCTTTATTATTCCACTATATTCGACTAGTAGCTAGTAAGATTATATAGATTGCAGGTCTTTTTAAGTACTTGTATAAACCCGGATAGGTAAGGCAGGATAAAACTTTTTGACGATCTTAGGTGGAAGCTAGGGTGGGAATTAGGCTTTCTGGGTTTTTGCTAGGTTTTTACTAGGGGTTTGCTAGGTTTTCTAGGTTTTGGCTAGGCTTTCTGGGGTTTTGCTAGGTTCTTGCTAGGCTTTCTGGGTTCTTACTAGGTTATTGGGCTAGATAGATACGGAGGTGGAGTAATATAACCAATAAACCACGCGGATACGTTTTAAGGTCCTCTTCTAAATTGATCTATCGCGTTTGCTTTATTTACACACCGTCATTAGATATTATTGCTCCGTAAGTCCTCTATTCCCCCTCTATCACTTACTTTACACTTGTTCAATTTATCATGTCACAAAGCCAGCAGTCTGACTTCGCGTCCTCTCTTTATGATGGCGATATAGATAATATCAGCTATCTTGCGCTATCAAACCACCTAGCGACTCCCTCTAGCAGCCAGCATACGATCGATCCCTTTGACACTGACTTCCTCCGACCGACAATTCCGCCAATACTCCTATCCTCCTTACAACGCGTTAGACCCGACCGAAGGAAGGCGTTTATTCTCTACGATAAAATAACCTATAACGAATGGGTAGAATAGTGGCTACAAACCGACTTTGGGAGGAAGAGCAAGATTGTCTAGGACTTAACGCGCCATTCGGAGATTTGGAGCCACTACAATCAGGTTGCTCATAGTATAGATAGTGCACCAAAGGTTATATGCCAACGTTGTGGAAATATTCTTGAGCACCCTAATACAGTCAATACGAAGGCCACAGGTAAAATACAATATCATGGCATATCGACAATGCAGAGACATCTCAAGACAGCGGCTTATTTAAAGAGCGGACATACAAAGAAATCACAGATTACCAAATTTCTAAAGCAAGCAGTACGTTCGGAGTAACCCTTTTATTCGATTTCATTTACTAATAGTAATACTAAACTTAGGAAGATATCGAAATACCGTTCTCGCAAGCAGCCTAGGAAGAAGACATCCTACAATTTATCACACTCAATCGGCTTCCACTTCATCTTATTGAGCATCCAGCATTTCAGCGTCTTATTTCTCGGGCTCGTACCGCTCCGTCACCTCCGATCATCCCATCTACTAATACAATTCGTCGCCGACTAGGGAGCATTGTTAAAGATCGGCAAGAGCGGATGCTCCGAACACTGCCTATTGGTTCGAAAATCTCAATTGCACTTGATTGCTAGACATCTCCATTCTCACAGGCGTTTATAGCAATCACAGGCTACTTTGTAGATATTGATTGGGTATATCGTAAGGTACTACTTAGGTTCAAACCTCTCTACGGTGCGCATACAGGCGCGAATCTAAGCAATGTTCTTCTTCAAACTCTAATCGAGCATAACCTTGAAGCCCGAGTGTTTGGGTTAACAACGGACAATGCTTCAAACAATAAGACATTATTTGATTCCCTCCAATAGGGTCTATCAGATAGTGTTATCATTGTTCGAATCCTATGCCTTGCTCACGTTATCTAACTCAGTCTAAACCAGCTCCTTGATCGCATTAAAGCAGTTCCACTGAATGACTTAACTAAGACAAAATAGACAGAGAAGCAATCAAGATTAGCTTATTTAAATGCGCAGCATCGGAATCGTGAGATATCCTTTACATTGAACAAGGTCCGCTATCTTGCTATCTATGTGAACGCAAGCCCTTAGCGCCGGGAGACATTTTACAATCTCCAGACAAGCACCGTGAAGCTAGTACCGATCTAAGATATAAGGACTCGGTGGAATTCAACCTTTCTAATACTACGTCGGGCAAAGCGTCTACGTCCGATCTTTGCGCTATTTTGTGCAGAGTATGATTGCGAAGAGATGCTACTCTATAAGGACGAGTGGCGTCAAGTTGACTATCTTCTTTGTATCACTAAGCCATTTTTCGCCTACACAACTTAGCTATCGAAGACTCGAGATATTACTACGTATTACGTCTTCAAGATCTACAATAAACTCTTTGAGCATCTTGAGTGTTCAATAAAGCAGCTACGACGTAAGCCTATGCTATAGAAGAAATAGATGCTTCACGCACTTGAAGCTGGTCGGTTAAAGCTTAATAAGTACTACTCCCAAACCGATAATATTCGAGGATATATCTATGCAATCGGCACAATGCTAGCGCTCGTGAACAAGTTTAAGTTCTTTCTTACCAATGACTAGGATCAGAAATGGCGTGACACGTACCGCTCATCCTTCCAGGAAGCTCTAATTCTATATCAAGAACAGCTTTCAGCCCTTAATCAGTCACTAGATAGCTCTCAAATGATAGCTCGGCTAGGATCGAAGCTTGATACGATGCTAGATAGGAGCAATGCCTAGGGAAGCATAGCTACTAATGAAATAACTCGTTATCTTGATAGTGGTACGTTTAAGCTAAGCCTTTCAGAATTCTAACTAACTTCGGATTAGATCCTATTCAAATTGCTCCTCTTACGTTCTAGCGAGAGAACCAAGCGCGATTCCTAGCAATTGCTGCTCTTGCGCGTGATATCCTCTCTTTCCCTGCAACCGGGGCAGGCGTTGAACGGCTGTTTAATACTGCTCGGGATATCTGCCATTACCGTCGAGGAAGAATAAAGTCTTATACAATCGAGGATTTAATGATGTTTCTTTGCACCTCAAGGTTTGACATAGAAGAACAAGAGGCGAGACTTCTTGAGAAGTTCTTCTCTTATGATGAGCTAGAAGCAGCAAAGGAAGAGAAGGATGATAACCTCGACGACATTGAGATCGAGCCAATCAGTGATACCGAGGAACAGGAGACTTCAATTGATAAGGAGACAGAGCTAGATAAAGCTTTATTGACTGCATTTGAAGGGCCGACTGTACGTGAACCCTAGGTGCCATTGCCAGTGAATAACACCCAAGTACGTGCGTCAGGACGGAAGCGAAAGAATTGCGATAATGATATATTCGAGTACTATTAGTTGGTTAATCGATTAAAGCTCTCCAATTCATAGATCTTCAAAAAAGCCTCGAAATAACCCTATATTCTGACGGCCGTCAAAAAAACTAGCAATATAGCTTAATGACCCTATTTTCTGACGGCCGTCAGAATTGTAGCCCTGTAGCCTTAGGAATCTATTAAACGTACAATTAAATTAAACAGTGATTATAGAAAGAGGCCTTGCTTACAAGTCAAATACCCAAAAATACAGCCAAAAACTGCACAAGTTATGTAGTCACGAGTCTTGACATGTTTGCATTGTTTATGAACCCAGCTAGGGGCCCGGGCCCAGCACTGGGCCAGAAATCCCGACCCGGGCCCAGTACTGGGTTGGAGAACCCGGCCCAGAACCCAACCCAGCCCGGGTTGGGCCCGGGTTGGGCCCGGGTTGAGCTGGGTTCTGCGGAAGTCTAGTCTGACATAGCAGACGGGTCGATACTAATAGACCTCGGCAAGGACCGCAAGGGACCGGACCAGACCGCGGACCGGACCGGACCATGTAGGGCTTGGTCCTTACTATCAGGACCGCTGGGCGGTCCCAACTTTTATAGGACCGCACCACTGCGGTCCGGTCCGGTCTTGCGGTCCTACAAACGGGACAAATATGTAGAACCCCGTGATTTACATAATTTATGAAGAATCTATTGGTATTTTTTAGTATTTTACTGTCATACTTTGTTATATGTAGCCTAAACGTATTCTTTCCAGAAATTTTGAGTACTTTTCTAGAAATTACTTATATGCATGATTTATGTTAAAAGGATCAATTGTCCTTTATATCTATTAATTATATACAAAATCCGTATTATGTCTTAGTCTCTTTGGAATACGCCCTGACGAACGCCTCTGAATATCAAAATTAGGTAGAGGGATCTTATCATTATCAATAGCCCTTCTCTTCCCTAGCGCTCGTAGGCTAGGCTGCTTAATAGATACTTCTGCAGAAGTTTCTATTATAAGATCTTCCTCGTTATCGCTAATAGGATCAAACTCTTTATCCTCTTGCTTAGTATTATCCTACTCCTTCTTCGAATGCTTCTCTTGGGTAGAGAGGAACTTATCCACTAGCGCAAGCTACTTAGACTATATATTAAATCTAGTTGTACACATAAACATTATTAGGTCCTAAATAGTCTGTGGTCTTAATAAGCCCCGGCGATAGTGGCATATATCCCGAGCAGAGTTAAAAAGTCTCTCTACCCTAGAGCCGCTAGCTAGAGTTGTAAGGATATCTTGGGTAAGGCTTGCTAAGATAGGATACTCTGCCTTATAAGCCTTCTAGAAGACTAGGGGTGTTGATTGGACAGTACCTAGAGAGATATAAAATTAGCAAAAACAAAGATTTAATATACAATAGGAGAGAGGGATATTAAACTTACTACTTCTAAGATACCTTGTGAGTTTATCTAGAGTAGTCGGTCTTGACTAGATAGAGGTAGTAGGTCTTAGAAGTATATTAATATCAGAGATATTGTTACTTATTGACTAGGAACTTGATATTGTCTATGCCTCTGTATAGACCTTGACATTTCCCATGGGACTAGCGAAAATCTAGTCCCATGTCCATGGGACTTAGTCCCATGGGAATTCCTACAGAGGTCTAGTCCCGTGGACCCACTCCCATGGGAGTAAAAAAAAAATTTGGTCCCGCCATGGGAATTCCCGTGGGACTCCCATGGGACTAAAAAAATTTCCCATCTATACATTATTTTCATAATAATGATGGATAAATCGCTGAGTTATCATGATAGAATACGGTAATTTAAAGGTGTTTCAGCGAGTATCCAAACCAACCAAGTATTCATTATTTTTGATACATTCCGACCATAATTTTGTGATTATTTAGTATAGCTTCAGTATCATTTAATATGAACATTCGTCACCTTGATCCTATTTTTTTCACACTTTCTGACTTACCTTAGAAAGTGAGGGCTGACATAGAGATATTATACCTAGTAACCTTCAATTTAAATCAGAAAGCGAAGCTTTTATGAGTATCTAGTACACCTATTCCAATATCAATATTCGTTATCTAACTATCCTTAATACTAATCTATCACATTTTCTAACGTATCTTAGAAAGTGAGGGCTAAAATAGAGACATCCATATGAAAGAAACTTCAATTTAAATCAGAAAGTGAAGCTTTTCTGAGTATCAAGTAAACCTACTCTAATATTATTATATCACTAACGATATAAATTGGCTAATGCAACACTTATTCTAATTCTCTCTTCTTTATAATTCAATAGGAGCTACTAGGCGGCAAGACTCTAGTCAACCGCACCGGCGGCTCGGAGCCGCCGGCTCCTAGCCGATCTCTAGAATAACGAGGATCATGTTTTCCGCAAGGTCAAGCTCCGTGTTGATAAGGTCCAAGGCAAGAACTGCTTGACCAACTTCTATAGTCTACTGCAAAGTCGTCGTTAGGGTCAAGTTTATCGCACTGTTAACACATTGTCTTTAATATTATCACTGTTTTATTGCACACCACACTGCAACCAACTTGAATAAACTTCTTTTGTGGATACTATATATATGCATATTTTTGTGTAGAGACTATACTAAAGACATAAATCGACTAACATCCCGTACCTAGACTTTCTGACGTCCATCAGAAAGTAAGCTTGTAGAGGTTAATAACCTCATAAGTGCTAGATTGGAAGGTATATATACGAAGTCCTCCCCCTTTTCAAACCTTATCTTCTATTTTCCCCACCCTTATCACTACTGTACGTGACGTCCGTTAGAATTTGAGGCTCTTTCTACCCACCTACCTTTGATACCTCTTAGTCTACCTTTTTGACGTCTGTCAGAATTTAAGGCTATTTCCTACCTACCCACTATTAGTATCCTCTTAGCCTATATTTCTGACGGACGTCAGAAATTAAGGCTATTTCCTACCTATCTACCTTTGATATCCCTTAGCCTACATCTTTGACGGCCGTTAGAATTCAAGGCTTTTTATGAATCATCACTAACACCGTTATAGCATCCTTACTACCAACACTATCGCCGTTCTATTATTTGACTACTAGAATCACCCTTCTTGTATCTCCCCGCGTTATACACTATTATGGCTTTAACCCGCCGCTCTAAGCTAGTTAGTAATATCAACTATGCTCCTGATTTTATCACGGCTATCGAGAATTCAGCCTCAAAGCTTGCTAGTTGTTATGGTTTCCTAACTACAGCCTCTCTGCACAAAATCTATAGCCTCGACCCAAATTTCAAACACTCTCGCGATATCATCGATCAATTCGCCGCTGATCGTGCCAACTCCTTTGATTATCCAAATCTCTCCGCTAGCTAGAAGTAGATCCGCTTCTCTATCATCAAACACGCCTTTAATAATACCCTAAAATAGAGTCCTACTCTCGCTGACTTTTAGCGCCCCACGGTTAGAAAGCACAATATCGATGCGTCCTACCTCTTCGAGATTCGCACACTTTAGTAGATTGTTCGATTGATGCGCACCCGCAATACCGATATATTTAAGGTATCCTAGGTCACTAAATCCCCCTTCTCGTTTGACGCTAAAGAGGTTCTACATGTATAGAAGACTCTTATTTTCTTTGCAAACAACATCAAGAAGAACAAGAATTACATTAACACGGTACCCTAGTCTTCGCAATCAGCTATGCCCAAACTTTAGACTAGCACGACTTCTACCGTAGCTACTATAGCTACTATATCAAGTGTGGAGAACGCTATTATCCTTAACAGCATTTAAATAGATCCTATTGACACCGAAGACACCTTTCCACCAGATATCGACCTCCTCGATATGACCCTTTTCGACGGCGCCCCTTACCTATCCCTACTCACTAGTATTGCCCATATATTAGCTCACCCTATAACAAGCTTATTGGCTCGAGCCCCACTTATCCCCGCTAACCGTGACAGCCTTATTCACGCCCTCACTAAGGGGAAATAGGCATAGAAATATGTTCTTTACTAGGCTCCCTCTACCAAGACTTCCTAGGTATCGGACCTCCTAGCTAATCTGAAAACCCCTTCCGCCAATAAGCTAATCTCGTCGAGCGAAGCACTAGCCGAAATTGCCAATAAAAACGCCGAGAAGCACACTTACCGGGACCGGTAGCTAAAGACTAGTTATAACGATCGCCCCCTATAGATCCTAGATCTACCCGAGTGGGTCTATCAACAACGCTTAAGTCTTACCGTCTCTGCTACCCCGCGAAGCTTCACGGATAGTCTCGCCTATGCCTATATCTCGATTGATTCTAATAGTGATGGCTTTATCGCCCCCCCGAACACGTATAGAGTGCCTCCTACGACTCTTATGCCTTAGCAAGTCACGGCTATATCGTGGATGCTTGACCAGGAAGCAAGTCTAGTGGCCGGTGGTATCCTAGCGGATATATACGGCTTAGGCAAAACACTTACAGCCTTATCTCTCGTGTGGCAGGCCTCCTAATACCAAATCGCATAGGCCGATCCGGCTCCGTTCCGACCCACTCTGATCCTAGTGCCGTCCTCGTTAATCGATATATAGGCGAACGAAATCCAAGCTCACTTCGGTAATGCGTTTACCCTCTAGGTGTTTCACGGTTTTACTGGCCGTATAGGCGATGCTATACGCAAAAAGCAGACGCTAAATACCCTTACTCGTCTCCGCGAAGAGCTCGCCTTGATAGATACCAATGATTCCGCTACTAGCCGCACTATCATTCTTAGTTTATACACCACATAGGCCAAACGCACACTTATGGAGGTACTTCCGGATAGCACCACGAAACCCACTCTAAAGCGAGTCAATCAGGATCACAATAAGGATACCGCGGTGCTAGACCACGACTACTAGAATGAGGATAACTTGGATATTGCAGATAAAGATAACGACCAAGTGCCTAGTTCTCTACCTAGCTCTCTACTAGGGACTCCACCTATGATGTCTGCCTACCAAGAAGTAGTTAAAGTTCTTGCCGTCCTGCAGGATAACGACACCTCCGGTTTGTCAGATCCCGAGGCTGCTCTCGAAAAGTCTCAGAAGAAGAAGGTCCGCCGTTAGTTCTAGCCACTATTGAATTTCCACTTTGAACGCGTGATCTGCGATAAAAGACACCGTGTGAAAACTATCTCTTCCCGCCAGCATCGGAGCGTGTCTGCCTTATAGCGCAATACTATCTAGTTTCTCACGGCAACTCCAATGTGGAATAAGCCGCTAGATATTGTAGGATACCTTAGCCTTCTCTAGAAGGAGGAGTGGGCTAGTATCAAAGAAACCCCGGCGAAGCTTCCACCTACGGCTCCACCTAACCACTGCGACGACCTTCTTTCCTAGTATCGCCTATGGTCTTAGGAGAAAGAGGTTCTAGCCTTGGCGGCCTAGCGACTATACTATCTCCTAAGCCCGAAAGGACTAGTGTCAATTGCTACGAAGTCCCACCTTACCCCGACCGAGGGATATTAGGTTCTCCCAATTATCCTTCGTCTCAGTTGCCTTCGCAGGGAGATAGGCGAACAGATGATCGGTGCTAACGGAGCTACCTTGCATATTGGATCCGAGATTCCCGAGCTTACCGTGCAGACGGTAGAGCTAAGATACACCGCGTAGGCGCAACGTAACCACAATAAGATCTATCATCTATTACATAAGCGCCTCAAGAGTTTTCAACCCGAAGACA
This sequence comes from Penicillium antarcticum, assembly GCF_028974205.1. Taxonomy (NCBI): domain Eukaryota; kingdom Fungi; phylum Ascomycota; class Eurotiomycetes; order Eurotiales; family Aspergillaceae; genus Penicillium; species Penicillium antarcticum. The sequence goes on along the minus strand of NW_026695306.1, from coordinate 13,888 downwards.
GCAATCCGGAGTCTCAGGATTCGGGCTAGTCGATGGATTAGGCGATCTTCCGCCGTCTATGTCACCTCAGCGTTTCTCCCAAGCTAGAGCTGTTTCTACGCAATGACCCTACTAACGCGCTGTCGGCTGACATTTCTACCTATGTTTCGACGGGTGCCGACCATGGTTTTGGAGTGTTCTGGGAACGCACAAGTGAAGATCGCAGTGCTCAAGTGCCGACTATCAATATAAGAAGTCTATACGACTATAAAAGAACCCTTTTTATAATGGAGGGTAGGAAAAAGCCACTTTTTCCTATAAGACCAATTATAATATAGTGGATCTTATCTATAAGATAAGATCCCGAACCAATAAGAACCGAGATCTCGGCTATAACCGAATACCTTCGGATACTATCGGCAATAGAAGCTAATAGAAAGAACTAGAAGCATCTGCTGATAAATCAAATTACCAATGCTGATAAATCAACTAGGTGGCAAGAGCATTTGCCACCTAGGGGAAATAACATAAATAGAGAGTGATACCCCGACTGAAATAAACAACTATACTCTTCTCTCTCACTTTATTCTTCTTACTCTCTTCTTTATTACTTCCTTTCCTCTTATCACATGATCCTATAACCCTGACATCTTCAGACCGACTAGTCGTGCCGCCTAGGCCATCTACCTCGCGCACGAGAGCCCACGTCTACGCTATCTGTTACACCTTCTTGCCACCGAGGGTGCATTCAATCTAGTGGGAGATCGCCCCCGCTTCTTGGTGTTTTGCAACTAGCCTATGACAATATAGCTTGTGTCAATGTTCCTTGACGCACTTTCGCTCGACTTTGTGGAGATCCGCGTAGGTATGCCCACTGAACTACGCACGGCCGCTGTGACCCGCTTTACAGAAGCCGCCTCGACGGCCTAAGTCCTCCTAACGACGTACAATTGTGGGTCAACTAGCCTAAATATGCATCACAAATACAGCCGAGTTGTTCTGTTTGAGCCCGCGCTTAACTACAATTCCCTTTTTCAGACTATTGGGCGCGTTTATCGCCTTGGACAGTCTACCCCCCAGACTACCTAGCTACTATTCCAAGACCACACTATCCAGAGGTGGATCGAAGCAAACTATACCAAGAAGGTTCTTCCTCAAATTGCGGCCCAATTCCGGGATAGTCTAGCGGTATACGTTAAGACACTCCACAATACGATCTATCACAAAACCCAAAGTCCCCCTAGTTAGTGGGTATCGCCACAGCCTAAGGAAAATTCGGCCGACGAAGACAGCAATCCCGCTCCCCTCGACTAAGCAACATAGGCTGGTTAGCTTGAAGCTAAACTACTAAACGTCCCCCGGCTATCTAAGATACTTCTTCGTGATATACTAGGCGTCGCTCTAAGCTATGCTACGCGAACCGAGTTCGAGGACTATCACAACCTAGGACTAGTGCATTTCACCGACCGCCAGTGTTTTAACACTGACTATATAGAGGTTAATAGTGTCTCCCCGCGGGTGCCGATCCACTCGTCTAAAGCTTCCCGAACCTTAACCGAGTCTACTACGCCAAGCACTAGGGGCAAGAAGCGTGCTTTTCCTATAGATGGCGCTATAGAGGGCGCTAAAGCTAACAGTCTATGCACCTAGTCACCCGATATATCAAAAGACTATGACCTATCGACCCGCAAGGCTAACTTTAGTGGAGATAGGGCCTCTAATAATTGGCTTATCTCCTATTCTTCGTTCGAGAAGCTCGTCCTCTCCGATCTAGGCTCGGACTACGACCAGTCCTCTTTTGAAGATTCCCACGATACAGATTCTTGCACAGAAGACTCGCTTGATTTCTTCTTCTAGGAAATAACTAATAGGTGCTGCGGAAAAACTAGTCTAAAATGATGTAAACTACCAAAAAAAATTGAAAAACAAGGGGCCACTAGCTCGAACATAACTATTTCCCTTTAATTGTAGAAGGCACCTTATATTCTGATCTAAGTCTAAAAATCAAAATATGTACCTTACTATTTGTAGCCTCTATTTCTGAGGTAAGTCAGAAAGTGAGGAAGTTAGAAGGGTAGTGTAATATATATAGTAGTCTCACTACCACGATATATATATATCCAAGGTGGGATTTTGACTTTCTTCAGAATCCAAGGCCTTTTTTATTCTGCCTAATAGAGTAATAGAGATATCTATATCCGACTATTCTACAACTCACTACTAGCTTTTATATATAGCCCTAGATAGCGGCTTACGGTTAGTTATAAGATCTAGTACTTAAAACATTGATTTTAAACTCTATAGTGTTATGGTTAGCGGATAATTAGACTGTAAAAATTTCCTATAGGACTAACAGGAGTTCTATAGGAATTCCCACGGGACTAATAGGAATTCCTATAGGACTAATAGGAAATCCTATCCAATCTACCAATTAGACTATCGTCTACTATAGGGTAGTTACTTATTGTATAATAGATCTAAACACTTCTCTTAGTCCGAGACTATACCCCTATCGCATCTTCTACGGTCGTATACTACAATTTCTACTTAGTAAGATAATCCTTCACGTTCTTACATTCACGCTAATATATCTGAATTAAGTCAGTCTTCTAATGCTAGCCCTTTCTCGCAGCTCCTAAGCGATACGCCTAATCTTACCTTACTCTTTTTAGATAACCAATCCCTTATATACGAACCCTTTGATAGCTAGCGAACTTCTACCTCTTTACCTAGGTCTCAATTTATTACCCCTATTTCCGCTCCTCTCGCTCTCGAGCGTGGCGGGCCTCCGAATAAGCAATTCTAGGTGATCCGAACCGAAATAAATAAAGACGAATTCGTTCAATGGTGGGTACAAACACAAGTAGAGGAGACACAGAAACGGATTCGCTAGGATACGAAACGTACCTTAGATACTTAGGACGATTTTGACCAAGTCGCCTATTTCATTACCGGTGAGCCAAAGGTTTTATGTCGGAAGTGTGGAAAGATATTTCTATATCCTTAGTCAACCTCAAATAGGACCAATTCTATAAAGCGTTATAAAGTAGTAGGCCTATATTAGCGTACTTCCAAGAAGAACTTAAGGCAACAGAATATCCAAACATCGTTAGAATCAGCGGTATAAATAATCTACTACCTACTTATTCAGAACTACTACTAAATAATTATCTCTATCCATAGGCTCAATATACCCCGAATAAAAGCAAGGTCTTCGATATCGATCGGTAGGAACGTATATAAGTTACATTAATTGCAAAATCCTCGCTTCTATTCCAATTCCTCGCGCATCATGATTTTGAAGATTTAATTGTAGAAGCCTAGCTTTGCCCTTCAAAGCCTAAACTACTTTCACCTAAAACTGCACGACGTCGACTTTACACGATAGTAAAGGAGGACCAGGAAAAGGTTCTATCGGCACTACCGCAAGGCGCAAAACTCTTAATCGCGCTTGATTGCTAGACATCACCGTTCTAATAGGCGTTTATGGCTATCACTAGGTACTTTCTTGATTGTGACTAGAAGTTTCGTGAAGTCCTTCTCGGATTCGAGCTATTACATAGAATACACTCTAGTGCTAATCTTGGTGCTACGGTTTTTGCACTACTCCAAAAGCATAGTATTGTTGATCGGGTATTAGCAGTAACCACTAATAATGCGTCGAATAACACTACTATAGTTGAGAGTATCCAACATTCGATTAACTCTCTTGAAATACCTAATCAAACACCAATCGTCCGGATTCCTTGCCTCGCGTATGTTATTTAACTCAGCCTACGTGATCTCCTTAGTTCAATAAAGGTTAACCCAAAAAATGACACGACCGACCGCCAATGGTCAGAAGATCAAGAGTAGTCACTCCGCGCTATCCAACAATAGTAAGGGATTTCGTACACACTTTCAAAGGTAAATCTCAATAAACCTATTCGTGGTACTATTCTCTAATATATCATATATAGATTCGTGGCCTTGCTATCTTTATTAATACTAGTCCCTAACGCCGTGATACTTTTCTCAACCTTTAAGTACAAGAGCCGAAGCTGATTCCAATACAAGATATTCGAACTCGCTAGAACTCAATATTTCTTATGTTAAGACGAGCAAAACGTCTTACATCGATCTTCGATAAATACTATATCGAGCATAACCAGCCTCGGTTCAAACTAGATTTAGAAGAATAGCGATAGATCGATTACCTTCTCCAAATTAGACCTTGACATTTCCCATAGGACGCCTCCCATGGGACTGTCCATAGGAATTCCCGTGGGACTAATTTTGGTCCCATAGGAGTGGGTCCATGGGACTAAACATCTATAGGAAATTCCCATGGCGGGACTAGACCCCCGTGGGAACTCCCATGGGAGTTATAGGAATTCCCATGGGACTGTAAACAATGCAAACATTAGCTATCTCGTGACTTGTATAAATAATGCATTTCTTGGCGGTTCCGAACGGTATTTTATTTACAATAGCTTTTTTCTAAATTAAAGATATACTAAATAATCACAAAACTATGGTCAAAATATATCAAAAGTAATAAATATTTGTTAGTCTCAATACTCGCTAAAACACCTTTAAATTACCGTATTTTATTATAATAACTCAGCAATTTATCCATTATTATTATGGAAATAATGTATAGATAGGAAATTTTGTTAGTCCCATGGGAGTCCCACGGGAATTCCCATGGCGGGACCAATTTTTTTTTTTACTCCCATGGGAGTGGGTCCACGGGACTAGACCTCTGTAGGAACTCCCATGGGACTAAGTCCTATAGACATAGGACTAGATTTTCGCTAGTCCCATGGGAAATGTCAAGGTCTACTCCAAATCACATAGCCATTCTACAAATAGACAACCGGTCTATCAAAAATCAAAGATGTCACAATCTACAATATCTTCAAGGTATATAACGTACTCTTTGAGCATTTTGAGAAGTCAATTCGTTAGCTTCAACGGAAAAGGGTGGCTTAGAAAAAAGCAATGCTCTACGCCCTTTATGCAGGAAAGGAGAAGTTATCTGTCTACTACAATAAGACAGAGCAAGTTCATAGCTATCTTTTCGCGATTGGGACAATTCTTGCCCTAGAATATAAGCTCGAATTCTTCTTAGAGAAAGACTAGGCTAACAATAACTATGAATAGCGTCGGAGGTATAAAGAATCTCTACGGCGGTATCTAATTAAATATTAGTAAGAGTCTCCTCTACTACCCTCGCTACCCTCGCCACTAGATACTTTAAGTCAACTAGCGAGTTATTTTGATGTTTTGTTTAACGAGGATCGATCTCTACAAAATTAGCCCTAGAGATCCGGCTTTGAAAGTGAGCTTAGTGATTATCTAAATATTGGTATAAATACCCGCTTTAGTGCTTCAAAGCTTATAGTCTAACCTTCTATATAGGACGACAGAAAGATCTTAACCCCTATGACTATTGGCGCTCTCACTAACACCAATATCCTACACTTACTAGTCTAGCACGGGATATTTTCTTAATTCCTGCCATAGGGGCTAGCGTTAAGCGCCTTTTTAACTCCGCCCGTGATATATGCCATTATCGGCGTGGCTCCCTTCAAGCTTCTACTATCTAGGATCTAATGATATTTCGCTGTATCTCGAACTTCTAGATAAAACAAGACGAAATTGGATTAGGTGATAGAGGCTATACTCGTGAAGAGAAGCAGGCTAATAAGGAGAATAGGGAGGAAGAGCTTCTATAGGAAATCCTGACTACGATTAGTGACGATAAGGAAGAGCCAAGTAGCGAGACATAAGCCCAACTAGTTATTCAAATACTAAGTGAACGCGTCCTTAGAAAGAGACGAAAGAGCACTACGTCTATATTAGATACTAAGGAGAATAAGGAGAATAAGGAGAACCAACCCGCGGTGGGAAATGATACATAGACAAGGATGGCAACAAGAAATCGAGGTCAGAAGCGGCCAAGGCGAGAAGATAAAGATTTTGTATATATATAAGAATCCAAATTTTACTTGGTCCAAAATCATCTATCGTTTAGAAAAAGCTATTGTAAATGAAATACCGTTCAGAACCGCCAAGAAATGCATAATTCATATAAGTCACGAGATAGCTCATATTTGCATTGTTTACAGTCCTATGGGAATTCCCATAACTCCCATGGGAGTTCCCACGGGAGTCTAGTCCCGCTATGGGAATTTCCTATAGATGTTTAGTCCCATGGACCCACTCCCATGGGACCAAAATTAGTCCCATGGGAATTCCCATGGACAGTCCTATGGGAGGCGTCCCATGGGAAATGTCAAGGTCTACCCGTCCCTACCAAAGTCAGCCTAAATAGTACACGGGTTATATTCCTTTGATATATCGCGTGGCCATATATCTAGACCGTAAGCTACTGCGCTATCTATAGCACCATCCGTAGGAAACAATCGCTTCTTAGCCCTATCCCACGGGGGGGGCAGTCGGGGCACCCTGCAGGTGTGGGTTATTTCTTAACTATGGCAGGAAAAGTGGGCCCGACCCCCCACTGCAGGTGAACTAGGCTTACCCCCGACTGCCGCTGCCAAGCTTGAACCGATCAGTCTCAGAATTTGCTCAGTTCTAATATAGTATCTAAAGTACCCCCCATTTGAATTACAGCCCGATTGGACCGCTAGATAGGGTGTGGTTGGTTGGCAAAGAATTGGAAATTATTTTGATGGGGTGCGACCGACGGGTGTCAATACCGTAAGCACTGTATTAGCCTTAAGTATGGCGGCCACTACTAAATAGATTACGCTATATTCGTATCTTACACCGGACCATTCAGTGATTCAGGGGCTTTATACAGATGATCAGTCTTCACGATTTCACCTATTCTATCTACGTACAATATCTCTGCGAGTACTAAACATGGAACTCGAAATATTTCACCAGCCTTCGACTGCCCTAGTCATCATTTGTAAGAAATGCAAGGTCGTAGTTAGGCCGCAGTTTATTACCCAACACCTCCGGGGATCACACCATCGTTTAAACAGCGCAAATGCACAGAGTATCTACACTTAGATATAGCAATGGCCCAGTATTCAGCAATATATCGAGTGGGACGTTCCCGCTATTATAGACGAGCCAATCCCCAATCTACCAGTTTACTCCGACGGTCTTTGGTGTAGAAAAGACCTAGCTTGCCAGTTTATCGGACGAACCGTTAAGACTATACGCTAGCACTGGCGTGATCAACATAGCTAGACTGCACCTATCAACTATGGCGGTGGTAGAAAGCCGCCAGGGCCATCGGCCGCCGAGCAGCAGATTCAGCAGTTTACGCTTACGGTCCAATGCCAGCGCGCGTTTGCCTAGGGGCCAGGGTCTTATTATATCCGCGTACGTATAGTCGGAGCAGAGGTAGTCCCCGAGGCCGAATCGGCACCGACCGTACTCAGTGATCAGGTTTTGGATCAGATCGAACAAGCATTCATCGAAAAACAAGAACAGCCCCAGTTGATCGAGGCTAGTCAGCGTGACGACGCGAATCCATGGCTTCGACGGACCCAGTGGGCCGTGTATCTACGTGGAATCGACCCCCAAGACTTGCGAGACAGCGTTATGGCACCCGATACCGAATCGGCCGATTCGACCGAATTAGCTGCTTCCGCTATTTGGGATTCAATGGCTACAGTAGCCCGAATCAGCCAGTTGATTTGTACGAAAACTAGCCATTCCATTCGCACCGAGGCCGTCCGTACGGAGCGGGACCGATTGCCGCATCAGCCATTGCAAGCGTACATAGATGCCGAGAATATCGAGAGACATACGATCCCATGGCAGCAAATCTTGATGTTTTTCGTACGTACGCAGGCGTCGCACGAATGGGCTAGTCCGTATTACCGGTTTTCGAAACGCCAGCGTTTAGCGTGGAATTCGCTTTGGAAACTAGCCCAGCCAGGATTCAGCGCGCCAGCTAGTCCAGCCAGTCTAGTCAGTGCTAGTTCCGACAGGGCCGGTTTAGATGATAATAGTCAGCGAATCGCCAGCGAATCAATAGCGAATCGACGCATCAATAGCAACTCGCCGTTTCAACTAGCGCCCATTGACACCGCGTGTCTAGACTTTTGTATTGAGCTTCTGAACCATCGGACCAAGGTGGAAGACTACGAAAGTGCGCTGATTTGTGCCACGGCAGTGCTTGGTCAGGGCGAGGCTAGCTGGCGTACCGCGCAGAGCTATCCACCCATTTTATCGAAGCTTATTAAGATCGCACGGTTTATGGTGGTCTATAAGGCGTTGAAGCTAGATCCGACAGCGGAGGCAATGCTGTCTCAGCTTACGGAGCATCAAATGGCGGGCGAATGGGATACCGAAAGTCCACTAGATTCACCTGAATTCGCATTTTTGACGCCGCCGACGCCGATATCCAACGATGACTTTTACAATTTCGAGACTAGCCCAGTTCTAGTATCGACCCAGTCATCCCATTTTGTCCAATTCAGCCAGGCTCAGCAGGGCCAGCGGTCATTTCGTGAGTGGGTGGCTGAGATGGTCAGTCAATTTATGGTCCGTGGAACGAATAGCCCGATGCAATAGCTGTTAGATCTCCGTACTTACGGCTTGAAGATCCATTATAACAGCACGACAACTGGCCACGTTGGCTGGATGAATCAAGACTAGCTATTGTATCAGCAATACAACTTTTCCATGGGGGACTTCCGGGGTTTCGTCCACGGGCTGATTAGTTCGACACGGCAAATACTCCGTGACGAGCTATTATTGAGCACGGAGACTAGGTTAGTTCCCGCGATTCCGTGGCAGGATATCTGCGATGATCCCACAGAGACGGCCCAGGGATAGAGTTTTTTGAATAACACCCGTACGCCGTGGCCCGTGGCTAGCAGTGAATGGATGATGAATCAGGTGCGAAACGGACCGCTACGGCATCGTTTTATTGAAAGCAATATAGGCCGGCTACGAATGACGGCGATTGACGTGTATCTTCAACGGGTGGCCCATTTTCGGGAGAAGCTTGCTATTGCCGTTCATATCAGTGGGGGCCAGCCAGCACGTGCCCCAGAGCTACTAAGTATTCGACATTATAATACGAATAGCGGCGGCCATCGCAATATTTTCATCGAGGATGGGCTAGTGGCATTTGTGACGCAGTATCACAAAGGGTTTTACGCATCGAATGACACCAAGGTGATTCATCGGTATTTACCCCGAGAAGTCGGTGAATTAGTGGTCTGGTATTTGTGGCTAGTACTGCCGTTTGTCGAGAGATTGGAGGCGTACGTAGAGAAGGTGCGGAGGATGGGCCATTCCGAAATTGAAGTGTAAGTCATGTGGTCCATTGGCCACGGATCCGTTATATATCGGAATTGCTGGGTTTCCATTATATATACCGGATTTATTGGGCAACTGGCCACGGATCCGTTATATATCGGAATTACTGGGTTTCCATTATATATACTGAGTTTATTAGGCCACTGGCCACTGATCCGTTATATCACGTTTCGATGCTAATTCCAATCAGTCATCAGAGACAGGCGTTTTTATGGTCCCCCGACCCCAGTACTGGCCGGGATTGGTCATCCGAACGACTCCGTGAAGTGCTAAAGCGTGAAACCACCATTGGACTCAACGGGCACGCCATCAATTTGAACGCGTATCGTGATATTGCTATTGGCATTAGCCGTCGGTTTATGCGGCCATCTAGCGTATTCCCGAACAACACGCGTCAGGACGTACGAGCGGAGGCATCCCAAGAGGATGACGAAGAGAGCATGAATGCGGAGCAATGGATGGGCCATATTGCCGATCTACAAGCGGCCCATTCATCCCACGTGGCCGGCATGATTTACGGCCGTGGGATCACCGAACAGCCCGGTACGACGGCCCACCGGCGAGAGATGTTTCGGCTTAGCAGCACCGATTGGCATCGGTTTTTAGGGTTTGTGTCCACGGATGACGGGGGTGCCGAGAGCGCATTAGGACTGGGCCAGTTTTCGCCGTGGCAAAAAGAAGCCGAAATGGGCCGTATAGAACGTCGATGGCAACTAACCCAGGCGGCTATAGAGCCCGAAATGCAACGAATGATGGGGAATCGCGCGGTGCGGCTTCGGGGGGTGCAAGCACCGGCGTTAGAAGCTATTCAGCAGGGCCAGAGTCCGGTAGTGGCAGTGATACCAACAGGGGGTGGCAAAAGCTTGCTATTCATGCTACCCGCGTGGATCAGCCCCCGTGGGGTGACGGTGGTGGTCGTGCCGCTAATTGCATTACGCGGAGACATGGTCCAGCGGTGCCAGCGACTCGGCATCTCGTGCGTAGAGTGGGAGAGCCGTCGGCCGGCCGATCAGGCATCCATCGTACTCGTGACACCCGAATCGGCCATTACAGAGGATTTTATGACGTTTTTGAATCGACAGCGTCTCGGCCATCGGCTTGATCGGATCGTGATAGACGAATGCCACGTGGTGCTCAATGATCAGGCCAATTTCCGGCCCGCCATGGCCCAGCTAGGCCGTTTAATCGTGGCTCAGGCTCAGATGATATACTTGACCGCTACGCTGCCACCGACCGCGGAGGATCAGCTTTTACAGCGATTACGGACGACGCGAGAGAAGGCCCATATGTTTCGAGCGCGGACGAATCGGACAAACGTGGCATATCGGATCTGGCAGCCCACGCTGTCGAATCGATATCGTAATAGCTACGATTGGATCGAGAGCCCCGACGTGACCAGCTTTATCAGAGACCGTATCACGCGCGCGCGTGTGCAGACAGGCCGAGTTGTGATTTACGGGCCGACCACCAAGACGGTGGAGCAACTGGCCCAGCTGATTAACAGTGAAGCATATCACAGCCGCACGTTAGACCGCAAGGGCGTACTTGCCCGTTTTCAGGCCAATGCTACGGGGGTAGTAGTGGCGACTAGTGCGCTAGGAATGGGCGTGGATATCCCCAATATTCGGAGTATCATTCACATTGGACTTCCCCGGAGTTTATTGGATTACGCGCAAGAAAGCGGACGGGCTGGCCGAGACGGGCTACGTAGTGAGGCCATTATCATCCAACCCGACGGGTTTGAACGGCCAACGTGGGATCCCATTCACGAAGACCCAGTGAAGGCGGATGTCGAGCAAGACCGACTGAACCGATATATATATCAAGGATGTTGCCGACGGGTGATATTGGATGAGTATTTGGATGGCCACGTACGGCAGTATTGTGATACTACGGAGCAGCAGTGTGATCAGTGTGATCAGAACTGGCAAGTCAATGAAGAAGTGATGAGCGAAACGGCTAGTGAGATAGCTAGTGAAATGGCCAGTGAAATGGCCAGTGAAATGGCCAGTGAACGTGAGAGTGACAGGAATGGGCCATTTCCAGCATCGGATCCCATGGTTTTGTCCCATGTTTTGAATCAGTCAGCGGAGACCCCCGTGCAAGCATTATGTACGGAGCCCATGGAAGACGTCCAGTATAGCTCCGTGGAGAGAGGTCAGGGTGTCGAAGAACTGAGCCAGTTTCCAGCCGATTCGGAAGCGAGTGGCCAGCGAAGTGATAGCGAATCTATTGGATTTCGATCCTAGGTCGGATCCGTTAGTCCGATATATCGCCGGAGTATTGAGCCAGTGATACGCCGTTAGCCAGTGATACGCCGTCAGCTAGTGCAGTCAATTCAGCTAGTGGCAACGCAGTCAATTCAGCCAGCGTCAATACAGCCAATTCAGCCAATTCAGCCAACGGCAATACAGTCAATTCAGCCAGCGGCAATACAGTTAATTCAGCCAACAGCAATACAGCCAGCGGCAACGCAGTCAATTCAGCCAGCAGCAATACAGCCAGCAGCAATACAGCCAGCAGCAATACAGCCAGCAGCAATACAGCCAGCGTCAACTTACGTGCCAACACAAGCTATTGAACGTTTCCAGCGCCAGGACCGAGAGAGACAGGCGGCCCGAGTCGTATACCAGGAAGCCCATCAAGACATTGCTAGTGAACTAGAGTTTTTGCAATAGTAGGCCTAGTTATGGCATGAACGATGCTGGTTTTGTACGCAGCGTGGACTCGATGACCGGCATGATTTGTACGAGTGTGGGATCTAGCCCCGAACTAGTCAGGATTCAGCCAAGAACTGGTGGATTCGGGTACGCCGGCAGATCAAATTTGCCGCATTTAGTGGCTGTTACGGGTGTGGAATGCCGCAGACGATTTGCAGCCGTTTTATCAATCCAGGGAGCCAGGGGCATTGCGTTTATCGGGGGTTATTGTTATCGGGGCTGGCTGTTATGGTGTACGGCGAGGGAAGTGAGGAGATCAAGGAAGCATGGGCACGCCGGTTACGTACGCAGGGGGTTTATATCGATGACGAGAATGGGCTTGTACGGTTTTTGGGGTCACGGCATGACGGAGACACGGTGAAATTAGTACACGAGTATATTTGGGTTCGAAAGCAGTGGATCGAGCGTGGCGAGAGGGTATAGTTTAGAGGATTGGAATATAGCAAAGGGACGGTAGTAGTAGTAGATATATAGGCTTAGAATCAGAGATATATATATAGTGATAGCAATTAGAAAGGAGTAGTATTAGAGGATTGGGATACGAGATATATATAGTGATAGCAATTAGAAAGGAGTAGTATTAGAGGATTGGGATACGAGATATATATAGTGATAGCAATTAGAGAGGAGTAGTATTAGAGGATTGGAATCCGAGATATATATAGTGATAGTTATTAGGATTAAGTAGTAGAAGTAGAGGACTAGAATATGAGATATATATAAATAGTACCGGCTATTAGAAATAAGTAGTAAGAATAAGGAACTATTATAGAAGAGATAACAATTAGTAGCGATTAGTAGTGTAGAGGGTGAGGGTTTGTAGTTAAGGGGTGAGGGTTTGTAGTCAAGGGGTGAGGGTTTGTAGTCAAGGGTGAGGGTTTGTAGTCAAGGGGTAAGGGTTCGTAATCAAAAGGAGAGGGTTAGTAGTCAAGGGGTAAGGGTAAGGGTTATTATAAATAGGTCAAAAAAGCAATAAAGTGTGACGGCTGTTAATATTTAGTAGTGAGTATAAGAGGTTTAGAAAAAGCGCATAAGTAGTAGTAAAAGGGTGAGGGTTAGGAGTGTAGAGGGTGAGGGCTAGTGGTGGAGGGTAAGGGCTAGTGGTGGAGGGTGAGGGTTAGGAGTGTAGAGGGTAAGGATCAGTGGTTTCGAGAGTAAGGGTCAACGGTATAGAGGTAAGGGTTAGCGGTATAAAAGGTAAGGGTTGTAGTAGTGGATTGGAATACGAGATATATATAATGCGTAACGGCAATCAAAAAGAAGTAGCAGAAGTAGAGGATTAGAATAAGAGATAGATATAAGGAGTGACAGCAATCAGAGAGGAGTAATATTAGTAAAGAACTAGTGACGGCTATAAGGTATAAAAGAGAGAGTATAGTAGCTATATAAGAAGTAGTAATAGGGTAGTAAACGGAAGAGGGTGAGAGTTATTATAAATAGGTCAAAAAAGTAATAAAGGGTAACGGCTGTTAGAATTTAGTAGTGAGTATAAGTAGTAGTAAAAGGGTGAGGGTTAGGAGTGTAGAAGGTAAGGATCAGTGGTTTAGAGGATAAGGGTTATAAGTATAAAGGGTAAGGTTAGTAGTGTAGAGGGTGAGGGCTAGTGGTGTAGAGGGTGAGGATTAGTAGTATAGAGGGTAAGGTTTAGTGGTTTAGAGGGTAGGTTTAGTGTAGGATATTTGGAAAAGGCGTATATAGGATTTAACGAGAGAGTATGATAGATATAGAAATCATAGTATAGAGGGTGAGGGTTATCGTAGTGGAAGGCTAAGGACTAGCGGTATAAGAGGTAAGGGTTGTAGTAGTGATAGCAATCAAGGCTTAGGGCTTAGGGCTTAGGGCTTAGGGCTTAGGGTTTAGGGCTTAGGGTTTTAGGGTTTTAGGGTTTAGGG